>NC_139484.1:6872725-8292247 GCF_008360975.1 Lichenostomus cassidix
TGCCTTCTCATTTTTCTAATACAACCTAAGATACAATTTATCTATTATGCCTATTTTACTGAAACTGAGTTCAACAAGATCATATTTTCAACATGCTCTCCACAATAATCCCTAAGCCTTTTTCTTGATCACTGTGCTGGATGATTGTTCCACTTAGCAGGTATTCCTCAGATTATTTAGTTCCTTCTACTTTTAATAAGCTTACATTTCTGTACATTGAACTCTATCTGTCTGCTGTTAGCCTAGTCTCAAGAGAACCACTTCCTTCTAATATTGATTGCACTATGCATTATTTGTTTTGCCTCTAATCCTGGCACATGCAGTCCTGGAGGTTTTGTTTTTAATATTCTATTTCAAATCAGGTTGAGTAATCTCAAAAGAAATGGCTCATCCAGTTCAGAAAAGAAATAAATGCTTTTGGAAAAACATATTTGCTTCCATATGAATTTAAGTGTTCTTCAGTAAACAAAAAAACCAAGATCTTGTTTCATACAACACAGGAACTCTAAACTACAGATTTCCATACATAACCTGAACAATTATATTAACAGCAGTCAGAAAAACAGTACCTTGAATCCAACTCTTACTTAGGAAGGGAGGAACATTCTTTAGGCAGAGCTGCTTTGAGGTCCTTCCCCATCTGTGCTCTGTGATGCTAAAGCCTTGGAAAAAGATCCACTTACACATGCCAGTAGTGTAAGTTTTCTTCCCAAAGAAAAATGCAAAAAATCCTGGAGGTGACTGGCAGACAAAATATTTTTATGTCTGAAATTTAGAAGGTTTATTTCCCATTAACATAACTTCATAAAGATACTTTAAGAACTTTAAGGTACTATGAATTCTAGATGTTTGTAAAAGACATACTATTGTGGTGGTGCATCACAGGTACTTTGCAGTGACTATTTCTGTGTGCACACACATGTGCATTTGCTGTGGCAAATATGGGAGAAATGCTGCTCTCTCAGATGTTTAAGTTCTTTAGATATCCAAGTAAGTTAGACCTGTAAGTAAGTTTAATTTAAGTCATAGGCTAAGTTAAATGCTGTTAAGTGTTGTTCCTTTCCTAAATTGGTAAATTTAAGTTAAACCTCAGCGCAGTTAAGCCTGCTGTCAATCCACATTCCTTTTTATCCTAGCCCTTTCTCTCCTTCTGTCACAGGCACCTAAACACAACACACACAGATAGTCCTCTGTTTATTTCAGTTTGGACTGACTGACTGGATTTTATTTCTTGCTTTCTTCCTCCATGTGCCTTAACCCTCTAGTAGGTAGCAGAGTGAACCTTGCCAGAGAGCTTTTCCATGCTGTTGCTTAGTATTAAATCCTGTTTTTTACTGAAACCCTTGCCAGTCATTCTTTAAGAGATCTCAAATACTCCTTCTCAACAGTTATATCTAAGGAAATATTGTTAATTTAAACAGAGCAGTTTGCTTTCAAAATCAAGTTTTTTAACACACTCACAATTGTGAGCGACATTGCTCCATCTGGATAGTTAGGTTTTGAATGCATCTACATGTGCCCTAATAGAACACTCTCTTTAAAATCACAGCCTCCTTCACCAATCATATTTCAGCAACATTTCCTGCTATGATGAAGCAGTTGCTCATCTAATTTCTGAAGGTCTTTGTTCAGCTCAGCAACAGCACTGATTATGTGAAAAAATTATCAGTTATCTGGTATTATTATCAAGAGGCACCATCTTCATACATATTTACAGAAAACTCTCTCTCCCTGGCTGTTCTACTTGTTTCCACAAAATGAGTGTGTTTACTTGAACACTGCCTTTTGAAAAACATCAGAGAAATCAGTTATATGCAAAATCATTGTGACTAGGCTGTGTGAAAGCGACAGAAGGGTTTCTGCTCTAGCAGCCACCTTAGCAGGGCTTGAATTATGAACAGGAACTCTGCCCTAGTGGCACAAAGGAGCTGGCACAGAAGCATGTCAGTCTCCCACTGCTCTCCCTTATCCCTCAGCCCCCACTGGCATGGTTTTCCAGCAAAGGAGGGCAAATGAGGGCAGTCAGTGCTATTCCTAAAGCAGCTTTAGTTCTTCGTTAGCTTCCTGCCAAGAATTCTGCAGGGCCAACAGGGAATGTCGTTAGGAAGGCACAATGCTTGGTGGTTGGGTTTTAAGCTTTATGGCACTGTGAACTTTGTTAAACATTTAGAATACCTTAAGAAATACACTGTAAGCACAGATAAGGGGTTATCTGCACTGTACAGAATATTCCTCTCACTCCTTTAATAAGGGACCAAACCTGTGTCTGTATAACTTTATTTTCCTCCTCAAGAAATTGCCTATCTTTCTACTTCCAGATTATTATCTGCTTGGATTGTGAAATTTTATTTCCTCATTGCTCTCATTCTGGTACCAGCCCTCTACAAGTTGAGCCCTATTAGACAAATTAGGGGATTCTTTCCCATTCAGTGACCTGTACATCAGTTTAAATTCATAAATGTATAAATAAAAAAAGCAATGCCTTCATTACATTCTGAGACTCTTAGAAGCCAATTTCTTTAATAGCTTCTTCAAGGAATGTACACTGTTTCAACTACAAGATCCATAATGTCTTCCTGGAAACCCCTCAGGCTATAGCTCCTTTACTAGAATGGTATGGAGCCTTTACTAGATTAACTCCAAAATGAAGTCTCTAATTAAAGCTACTCTGTGAATTCTCATAGCATCTTCATCAAGCTCTGGCAGATACTACACATTTCCAGAGATTTTCATTTGACACTCAGAGACAAGACTATCATTCAGTGCGAATCCTACAGCGCTGAGGTTGAGGTTATTCACACTTAACCAAGGTAGCAAAGGTAGGTGTGCAGTAATCATAAACTCCCTTCATACTCATAAGAGACAGACACTTGCAGAAAGCAATTCAGGTTTTCAGGGGAATGAATGACTTTTGGAGTGTGCTCACCTCCTTTGAGTGACTACAGAGAGATACTGACAAAACAACATTCTCATGTTAGGCATATCAGCATAGTGCTGAAACTTAAGTAGCAGGAGGCTCAAGCTCTTTCTGATTATCAAACAGTGTTCCACCAGATAAAAAAAACATGGGTACACACATTTCTCTTTCAGCATCAAACATATCAGGGGGTCAAACACAAGGACTTTACCAGCTAATTAACATCATCTGCATGTAGAAGAGCTACAAACTGCACGACAGCCAACAACTGTTTATCCTAACCTCATTTCGAGCTCCCCTACTCTTTGTAGAGCTCATCATAACAGTTATACAATTCTTATATTATGTAACAGTTCTAAACTTCATTTAAATACCTACATCTGGATGTAAAGGAGCAGCAGTAAAATGGCCCCCTAGGTTTGCCTTAAAACCTTTGCCCTTATGACTTGCATGTAAAAGGAGTGATGACTTCCCCAAGTGTTTATTCAGGAACATGCTGAACAAGATCAAATGTACTTAATTGTAATAAGATCATTACAATCATTAATGCCACTTGACATTCATGGTGAAGTGGACTCATTAAGAAGAAAAAGTGGTGGTGTCCACACCCTTGTAAGGAAACAGAATGATTATTATAAATCAACCAAGCTTCATTAGCAAAACAGCAGCATTTGTGACTCAGAGCAGCACTACCAGACAGCAGGCTGGCTTATTTGATCCCGTTTTAAAATCCCTTTCTTTAAAACTTCAACTATTGTTTCCAACAGCACGAGGTTAAAACTGCTTACTGCAACACAAAATCACCTTCCTCAGTGTATAACTGAGGAATTCAATAAATGAGGCAAGTAATGGAAAACCGGGCACTACATACAACAGTAAATATTTGACTGGTTCTTCAAAAGCAAATTGCAGCATTTCAATATTTACTTGCACTCAGAATTCCTGATGGTTTCCCTGCTGTGCAATAAAAGAGAAAAATTACAAGTGCATTCATAATCACTTGACCTTCCTTCTAAAAAATTATATTTGCCAAAATATTCTCTGCATTCCTATTGTTTGTGAAATAGAAAATGTAAATTGCAAACACATTTGGAAAGGCTACTGCTTCAAAACAGCATCTCAAACTTTGATTTTTCTCTCTGCTTTCTGCCCTGAAGCAAAGAGCAATTCCTCACTGTGACAAGACAGATCTGGTGTGCTCAAACCACACCAGCATGAACCATCACCAGCACTTGCTGAGCATCCATCTCATGTTGGATTCAGCTCCTAACATGTTTGTGCTACAATGGCAATTATAGGAGTAACATGGGCTGCCTGCAGATGGCTCTTTGATTCATAACAAAAATGGGTCCTCTTGTTCTTTATTTTCACTGGTGTAAAATTCATGGAAGACAGATAACAGCCTTCTTATCTCTTTAACTCTGCAGTCTCTTGATAGTAACCCATCACCATAGTAAGGATACTCCAAACTATCACTTCAATTTTTATCAGTCAAAATATTTGGAATAAATCTCATCTAGAAGAGTAACAATAGCCTGCCTGCCCTAACCTTTCTTCAGAATTAAATGTCCATTTAAGTCAACCAAGTGACACAAAATAATCACCTGATTTCCTGCCTGCCAGCTGACAGGCACACAAGTGGTACCAATTTATCAATCTCATCTTCATTTTGACCAGGGAAATAACTGAACTAGGCAAAGCAGTCTTCTTAGGATTGGTACTATGATGTAGTTTATTTTCGTTTAAAGGTTCAATCTGACTCTTATTTTGAAATACTTATTCTATAAATAAAGGGCCAAATCCTTAGTTATGCCTGAAAGCATCTCTTCAGCATTATCTGTATTTTTCCACATCAAACACTGAGTTTTCATGGTGAAAAATGAGAAGAGAGGGCTGATTTTCCTCACTTTGACTACCAGAAGTTAGATCCAAGGGCCAAGCAAGACTTCTAGGCTGTTATTGGAACCAATATTGAGAAATAAGCATCTCCAGATGGCACTCCATCCCATTCCACAACAAATGTCACAATACAGAATTGCAGTCACCTACCTGTTCAGCACTGAATAAATGAGACAGATTTTTTTTTTTCCAGGTAACTAAAGGTGAGGAAGTCATCTCAGAGAATGTCTTTGTGCAAAGCAAACCATATAATACATCAGTAAAAGCAAACCTGAACCTGCAGTTGTGGAATGGTGGCTAGAGAGAACCAGCAACTCCTGGCCTAAATTGTACATCAACAACTAGAGTGTTTCAGAGAAAAACAGAGGATGTGTTATGATTGAGTATAACTATGCTACAGATATTTACATTCTGCTAAAGATAAAACGCTACATAAATGTAACTGAATATTTTCTTCTCTACTATCAGAACACTCTTTTAAATGCTTTATGAAGGAAAATGTGTGCTTTTTCAAAAACTTGGCTGAAATCCTTGGCTGAAAAGCATTAGCCCATCACTTACCTGAGAGACTGGATTTTATGGATGACTATGAAAGGGAAAAAATGTTGTCAAGCTTAATTTTGTATTTTCTACCTTTGTCAGCTTGTGTGAGTAACTCCCACCCCTTTTGCACAGCTTTTAATATATTAAAAATAATGAATAAAGGAGACTCTAATGGGAGAAGTCAAATATGACAATATAATTAAATTACCAAGCATCCAAAAATCTCTTGCTTTCCAGATCTATGAGTTAAATATATGGCAATTCAATTTCCTTAAACACTTGACAGGACCTATTTTCTATGAGATTCCTTGCTAACAGGCTTTCAGTCACATTAAGTGCTCACAAAGTGCACAGAAGCTGTATTTTACTGCACAGTCCTAATTGAGCTGTCTGGGCTAAAGTAGCTGAATGTTACAGAAATGTTTATTATACAAATCCATTTACTCTCCAACTAGAAAGGGACATTCATGTACATTTGAGTGCAATTTATCCTAGGAAAACGAAAGCAAAAGGTCTTTTATCACCCTTTCATATCAGTGAATTATGCTTATGGACTTCTTTTACAACTCAAGATCTGGTTTTGCTCCAAGCTGCAAAAGAGAAAAGTCTTAGATATCTCTCAGTTATTTTTAAATTACATTTAATATCTCCTTCTCAACAAGAACTATAAAATGGTTATTTGTAGCATTCAACAGCTACCTCAGCAGCACTCTATGAATGGGCAGATGATATATTTTTGTTTTCAAGAAACATCTTGTCCATTTTTGCTGTTTTCCTATAACTTCATTCAGTATTTGTTTTTCCAATTCTTTTGAGCATCTAGACATCCAATTTAAGCTAAATGCTTAGACATGCAGAAGTTACACAGAAAACAGAAGTAAAAAACCCTAACACCTGCATGTGAAACACAACTGTGGTTGAAAAGTCACACATCCCCAGAATCCCTGTCTATCTATCCCACAGGTTTTCCTCACGGCTGCAAAGGAGGTAGAGGATGGAAATCAACTCCTCTCAAACAGGAGATTAAAATCCAACTCAGCTGCAGAGTAGGGCTGTGTTGTAGGACCTGATTCAAGGGATAAAAGCTGTAGCAAAAGTATTTGAGATGTAAAGACGACACTAACACAAAACCTGGTGTTAGCATTTGCCAAAGAGGGGCCCCTAGCTCACCTGAGCTGCTCTTGGCACGGCTCCCTGTATCCCAGCAGCATGTCTCCATGAGCTCCCAGGGCAAAACCAGCTGTTCTGACCCTAGAATGCCTCAGCAGAACCCATTTGTTGGGTCTTTGGGTCACACCTTACCTGCACAGGTCCTAGCAGCTCACCAGCCTTTGAGAAGAAACACCACTGAGAGCCTTAAATACTAAACTTGATCTATTTTCCTAATTTCCAAATACCTCTGGAATTTCTTATTAAATAAAGGGGCTAAAAAAAAAATGAAACAAAACCAAACCTCAACACACAAAAGCTGTATTTTGGTTTAAACACAGCTTTTGCCTCAACCTGATCCTACTTATGCAATCCAAAGTACTTCCACCTGAAAAGACAAAAGGGCAAAGAATGCTAATGAAAAGGAGAGTCTGAGAACTGTCTTCATTTGCAACCATAATGTTCCAAAAAAACGTAATCTAAAAATATATTTTTTTTGTAGGCCTCCCTTCTTATATACCATCAGTGTAATTACAAGCACAGATATTAGATCACAAGGTGGAAAGGAGCTTGCACACAGGGCCGTAAAGCAGTCTCTGCTCTCCCGTCAAATCTTCTTTTCCCCCCTGTGTATAATCTCTGCTTTTCAAATTAACTACTTTTATTTTGTTTCATTTGCTTTTCTCAAGTGGCCTTTGATTACAATTCAGTGTCTACACCAGAACTGCACCCTGACTAACCATATTTTCCCCCTATGTCCATGTCTGGCAAGTATTTAATAGCAATCACAAATTTCTCTACTCTATTCAAAGGGTGCACTGATAATCAAGAGGAAGTGACTTTGATTGATAGTCACTGTCATGGAAACTTGAGGATGACAAATTTTTGAGTGAATTTCTTTGAAGGAAAGCTGGGTAGATAATATGTTCCAAAGTATGACTGAGACATATTTTTACCACATGCCATGTTGCTTAGAAAGATGGTACAAATACCAGAGATTGGCACCATGAAAGAGATTTGCTGCAGCCATCTGAATTCCTTATGCATCACATTTGATCTGAGACATATCATCTTCTCAATATTACTTGAACCTCCTTAGATGCCTGACATATCAACAGAATAAGGCATAAAACTCCAGTGAAGCAACTTTCATTGCCAAGAAATTAAGAGAGGAACTGAATCTCATGGATTTCAAAATAATGATGAGATGTATCAGCAAGGAACAGTGTCACAGGGTCTTCATAAGAGGCAGATGGATGTGAAAGAGTAACTTCATGGGCTGCATCTCAAACTCCAGCCTGGAAATGGTTAAGGTAATTCTGACATACACTGTTGCCAGCAAAAGTTTCAAACGGGAGAAAACAGAAAGCTGTCTTCTTCAAATATTACAAGACGTGAGTTAACCCAATGGATTTAAAAGCATTTGAAGCTGAAATCTACCATTAAGTTCACCTTTAAACAAATGGAAAAGAAACCCTGAATTCATGCAGAGGATACATGAATAGCTTCTAGTAACAAAGAGAAATACTACTTGAAACTTCTGGTGTGTTGAACACATTCCTGAGTTCTGTTTACTAATATGTTAAACAGCACAACTTTACATCTGAGACAAATTTGGTATTTTTCTCCTCCCCTCTTTTCAAGTCTGGACAGGAAATACCTTTTAATCTTCACTAAAATATTGTCTGAGATTAATTTGAATCTTACTTCCAAGTGGGTTTAACAAAAGTAATGTGAACTGCTTAATATAAAAGCTCTAAGTGATCTTAAACATCACATAAGCTAAACTAAATGGTAATTGTAAATAACAATTTTTCAGGACTTCAGCAGAGGTCGCCCGGAGACGAACAATTTACCTGAAATACATATTTCAGGAAAAATTCAAGTAGCGTTGGTTTGGTTTTTTCAAACACTGATTAACAGTTTCTTATGAAGAAGATGGAATAATCAAGATGTAGTCCATGAAATTGATTGTGGTGAGATAAATCAAAACCTCTACTCCATGCTTCTTTTGCTAACTTTAATATATTATTGTTCTAAGGTTATTGCTTTAATAAAGGGCCTTTTGCCATTTTATGTTATAGTCAACTAGTGGCTTCAGCTTTTATACTGTGTACTAAGTAATTCTGATTAAGCTCTTCTGTCTTTTCACTTGTCTTAATAAATAATTCATCTTTCATAAATATATCTGACTTGCCATCACTAAAACTTGAAGGACAAAGCTGAAAACTTCAACCTTAGGCAACCTTAAACCTTTTAAGCAATGTGGTTTTCTTGGCACTTCATGACTCAGCAGCAGGGCTTCTTTAATAAACTTCATCTGAAGCTACCACTCCACCTGTGACATCATCTAAATGAAAACTAAAATCTTCCAAGGAGATCTAAAATATTTTTTCTAACAGCTTTCCCTTGGTATTTTTAAATTGAGGGATTTCTAACTGCTCATTGCACACTAGCTACAACATTTTTACATGTTATACTGTGGTGGCTATTCAACCCCACCATTTTATGTTACAACAGTATTAACAGCACTTAGGATTCCTTTGTTTGACAAAAATGCCAGTTTTTGATGAAACAGTGGGTGGACAAAATAAGAAATAGTGCATGAAGCTATATATGGGTAAAAAGCAGCAGAGAGATGCTACTTCAGTCATAGCTGCCACAAAAGGGACAATCTAGAATCATCAGTCACTGCTGCAGCCACACACACTCTGCAAGAATGGAGATCCAATTCTGTACATTCTTTAACTCAGCAGGAAAGAAACACTGCCTGCCAGTAACTTCCACAATTGCTCAGCCTTTCCATGACACATTCCTAACTAACCTCAGAAAGCTGCCAGGCTTCCTGCTTCCTTCCTCTTCAAACAGGTGTTAGGAATTCCTCTGGACATGTTAAAATGGACATTGGAAAAGGACACTGAATCCCTGCATTGCAGAGAAGAGGCTCTGCTTTCAGGCTTCCCCACAGACCTTCCCAGAAGCTCCAGCAAAGATGTCACAGTTGTAGGGCACACCCCCTTTCCCTGTTACTCACAGCTTCCATGAAGTTATTAGTCCAGCATCCACCACTGAGATGAGAGGGAAGCAAAGCAAGGCTTCAAAGCTTGCTTTCTCATGTTAGGCAGGCACATCCCTCTTTCCCTTTCTCAGTAACCACTCAATACAGAGTTTTAGTGCGCTTATTGTTTCACAGAGACCAAACACCAAATTTCTCCTGAACATGACATTTTTTGATCCCCTGAAGCCTCTCACACAAGCTGGGATTTACACACACAAGTGATGTGGGAACTGAGAAGTTGCTCCACCTCTGCCTACATTGTGTCTGTGAATAAACGGCTCTGTGCTGCCAGGACTTTTTTTAAAACCAAAAAAAAAAAACCAAACAGCTGTACATTTGCAAAAAGTCAGACTATATTCCTTTAAAAAAAAATATTAGACAGATTTAAAATGAACTTTCCTGCTTTAGCCTGCTACCCTGTAGAACATTCTGGCTGCAGCTTTTATCAATTCCACAAAACAGTGTTTTGACAAACAAGTTTAACATTGAAACCAACAGTTGCAATTTGGCAGCCACGGGTTTTCTGTCTCTCATTTTAATAACGTTTCTGCCCAGCACTCACAGCTCTTGTTATTCAAGCTGCAGCAGCCATAACTCATGTCTCTGGGGCGTTATTGTGTGTATACTTTGGAGAAAAGAGGCCTCTTAGGACGTCTAATATGATGTCCTTTGCAATCCATTATAAGAGCATGAATCACCTTGCCAGTTAATCACACTATTATGAATGCTGAAGGCATTAAAAACCAAGAGGGATTGAAATACCTATATGTCCAGATTAAGGAAAGCTCTTTGAAAAAATGCAGGCAGACTAGTGAAGATAGGGTTTGAACTGTGCCAGATTGGCACACAAAACTGAAAAATTTTAATCAAAAGGGCTTTTTGTCTTAGTTGCTTGTAATGATATTGAAAAAGAAAGGGAAAAATACGCAAAATTCCATCTTCTGCTAAAAATGGATATGTTGAAGTAGGAATTCAGTGCACTTGGAGTAAACCCAGTATCATTTTAAAATAATAGATAAATACATCAACCTTGTATTTACCTGCGCTGTCATTTGAAGCTAGAAGAGACCGATGCATTGAATCAAAGACATCATCAGTACTGCAGAGCAACATTAATCTCTCACTTGTTTGTGCATTAGTGATCTCCTTACTTCCCTCACGTGTACTTTGCTGCCACCTCCAGGACACAGTGGATTTTAGCCTAGAAGTTTAAAAACCTTGTCACCACCCAAAAACTATTTTGCTCTGAGTCTGAGGTGCAATATTTCAAATTGTAAACATGGGTTTAGTTTCATTTTAAAAGGAAACCATCAAAAATCTCTTTGCAGACACTATTCACAAGCACGGGTGCCAGGATAGCTTACAGATGCCAAAGGTGCAGGTTTCTTCCTTGGAAAAGCAAAATGCTGCTTTAAAATAATAGCCTGTTAGCATCATGCTAAATTACAGGGAAAACCCTATAAAAAAGGAATTTATGGCATGCATTCATTGCAGAATCTTCTGTGATTATTATTGCACCTAATTCCAGGAAAAGAAAAAGTAAACAGACAATTCTTAACTGGAAGTATTTTACAAGGTAGAGATTTTTTTTCTTTTTTAAAGCTGGGTTAGGTTATTCAAGGCACACTCCTAGCCCCTTAGAAGCAGGAAATAATTGCAATAAAAAAAAAGGTTCAAAATCCTTTACAATGAGAAGGTAGTAGTGGTATCTTTCTCCTCCTTAATTAATGAGAGGATCAGGTTCAAGTGGATGGAGTATCAGGTATCATTAAGAAATTCATCCTTCCAAAAGCCATAATGAGGTGTTCAGTGTCACAGTGAAGAGCTGTACACAATGGGCTATGGAAAATTTGTCCTAAAACTAAGACTAATATTAGAGGAAATTTTTAAGACACTGTACAATTAGTAATATCCACTTAATATAAGTAATGCAAAAGGATTCAGAACTTGCTAAGGCTAATATTATGTTCTGGTTCTAGATATACTATCTACTTTTTTTTTGGTATCTTCAAAACCATAAGATTTTGAAGTAATCACAGCATTGAAGGAAAGCTCACCAAAGAGATGAATTAATTTTTATCTAAAAATAAGATTCAGTAAAAACAAGGTCATACCCTACAAGAGCTTTCATTTTTATTATGAACTTTCCTATCTCAAAAGTAGAGGAGGAAGCTTAGTGTCATTGGCTAACATCTACATTCCAGGTTTATTTGTGCCTGATTAAAGGTGGCAAGGGGAAAATGAACATATCACACACTGAACAAGTTCAGTGACATTTAAGCAGGCTCCATAATTTGTCAGACTTTTGCAGGATTTACCTTACTGGCACAAACCACATTTTGCCTGGCTTTTGCCAAAGGCTGTGGAGATGGCAAGCTGCAATGCAAACACAAACATCCCTGCATGGCGTAGCTCAAGAGCTTTGCCAAGCATCAGTAAAAATTAGGTATTTACATTAATTGTCTCAATTTTTACTTTATTCTCACATTTATTAAATAATAGCTGCTGTTGCTTAAGATGAGGTGTGTGCTCACTGGGTTCTAAAACTGCTTTGCAATAATCCTGCCAGAAAAAGTATATAATATGACTTCCATTGATTTCCTGTAGCAGTCATTACAGATTTATCAGAGCCATAAAAATGCATAGAATAGGTTCTCACTGGGTTTACAATAATGCTGAACTACACTTACCTTTTGGAAGTCAAAAGGCTCAATTACTTTTCCTCTATTTTAGATAGAATTCACTTGCTTTCCAATGTGACCTGAATCTGAAGTAGCTATTAATTTGTACACAGTAAATGTAATATTCCTTTATAGTTGAAGAGAGCAGTCTGAGAGGAATAAAAGATAAAAAATTCAGTGGAATATTTGTACATAACTGGATAAAATTTAACTCTCAATCCAGAAAACAGTGCATTATATGTCAATATTTAAAAATATTTCAGATTATTTCAGTACCACTACAGAAATTATGCCAAAATAAAAGAACTGCACTCAGAGTAAGGACTCAGGTGCCTGGGAAATCAATCCACAGTACCTTATATTGAAATACTACTCTGGGACCTTGGACTAACATAATCATTTCCTGAAAATCCCTTTTAAAAGACTGACTTTCTTTCATATCGTGAAGATACTAAAATGTAACATTTATTTGTTTTGTTCAAAAGGAAAACCTGAGCTAATTCACATCATACCAGCACTTCATCAACATGGCACATTGGGAAAAGAGTGCATCTGCTAAAAGAAACTCAAGTAGTAACAAGAATTCATGGGATCATTTTCCTCTACCTTTTTTCTGTTTGCCTTTTACAGGCTCTTTAAATGCTAGAATTTACACTGAAAAAAAATCCTGTAAATCAAGAAAAGGTAGAAATTAAAATAAATATAGTACATAAACCAAGACTTCCTAAGAAAAGACAACTTTCTGATATTTACATGAACTTCTTCTTCCTATCTGGAACAGAAATAAAAGGCTCACATAGCCCATTGAGTTTTAAAATAGGTTTCGAGAATACATAATTAACCCCATTACTGTTATAATGCTTTATCATTTTTGTGATATAGTGATCCAGAAAGCTGAATGACTTTTTTCTCACTATTGTACCCTTGCTCTAGTTTCCCATGTAAACACAATCCCAATTAGATGTTCACCACAGGCAGACTCCTGCTGTCAATATTCCGTGTGGCTCTTCAGCAGACACCATCAATATGACCTGCACACTCTGTTTTCTAGCTGACAGGTCATGCATCAGCCACACACTGTTTATTTGTTAGCTCCATTGATTTCTTATGCTTTCACTTGTATGTCTGCAGGGAGATGATACTGTCAGGGACCTCACAACACAGATGCAATGAGCTGCTCCAAACGAGCTCACCACGAGATGAGTGGCCATGGCTGCAAGGGCCAAAGGCAATTACATTCTCTAAGTACATCAAGATGCTTCTGCCATCCTGATTAAAGGGTAACAGGCTTTCAGGAATATACGTCCCTAACAGAGTTTATTCACTCCATTACCATGTAGTACCATCAATGTCCTCTTTTTCAGATAAGCTCTCTTTTTTAATATAAAAATGCAACCTGTTTATTTTATATTTTACGGTGCTTTTGTGATGGGACTGCTAATGTAGATAAGAGAAAGCATTCCAGTCTCCTGTGTGGAGAATTAATCCCAATTTCTGCCACCTTTAAACCTCTTCCTCATCACATGAGGTTGAGTGGAAAGAGTATTGCTTTGTGCTAAAAGATGGAGTTAATCCTTCCTTAGCCTTGCTTTATAAATAATGTTCGTAAGATTACAGCAACTACAAAAAACCCAAGGAGGTATCATTTATAATTTCACACTATTACAGCAGAGGTGGTCAGAGTCTCTAAATTCTCTGAACACAGGCATAAAAATCACAACATCAAAGAAAATGGGAAAAAATCCAGATCAAGATAAGCCACAAAGGAAAAAATTAAATTAGTGACCACTGTGCGCATAGCGCAACTTCTATTTCAGGCTAAATCTTATTGAGATGAGAGTCCCAAGACAGTCCTATTTAAACTAATTTAGCATAAAATACCGCTCGATGCAATGGTGGCAATATCCAGTCTCAACTGTCTCCTGCAATTTACTTTTAATCTGTAACGTTCCCCACCTTCTGTGCAATTTCATGGCAGAAAAATAATAGTTATAAAGGCTACTTTAAAATAGCTTTTCCAGTTACAGACAATTAGTTGTAAAGACATTGAAGTACCCTAGTTCTTCTATTCAAATGTAAATATTTGTGATCTTAACAGCTTACTATTCAAAGCAAGACAAGTTATTAATTTACCACACTTCCTTTATTCAGAATGCTTTGAATAACATTTGCAGTAGAACACTTTGAATAATATTTACAGTCAACATTTTTTCAAGGAAAGTAATCTTTTCCCCCTTAGTTTAAACTTCTTTGTCTTTCAAATCTTATCAGTATTGCTGCTAAATACTATGGCATCTCTTTCAGAAATTGTAACAACTGCAGGAAAAGGAAAAATATTTCAATCTCAAAAGCACATTGTAAATAAGAAATTGGCCAGTTCATAACTGCTGGGCCTGAAATAATTGTAATTATGTCCTTGCTACCTTTTATCAGTAATAGGTTCATTCTTCCCATTTGCCACTCCCTCCCCAGTACGAGTTAGAAAGGCCACTACAGCAAAAGCTAAAATTTGAGTGTCATTTCCCACTTCTCTCAACTCACCTCACTCAGCAAAAGCACAAGAAACAGCAGGAACAGGCAGCTGAGAAACAGAACCATGCAGGAGAGTGCCCTGAAGATCCCTTACTCCCTGGAATTCTGGCCCTCAGCAACCATGGAAGTCAATGCTGAATATTCCAGTAAGACCACACTGCTTGAGAAAGCAGTTGTGTAGAACCTGTACTTTAGCTAAGAGAAAAAGATGCAGTATTTTATTATTTACAATGACAGGTGATTTAGCGGTTTGCTTTTTATTCCCCCAGAACTTGTTTAGGTGTTACATTTCTCCACAACTGCACTGAATTTCTAGTTCTGTGCAATTCTACATTTAAACAGTAGTGCTAGACGTTTTAGTTCTAGAGTGCTAGACCAGTGCTAGAGAGTAGTGCTTAATTTTATATGAGCACAGTCCATTTTCTACCCAATACATGCTTCCTCAGGAATATTATTACAGCTCAGCTGCTCTGAGAGTCCTGAATTTTGTTTTTCATAGCAGATGTTTTATTTGTTAGATGTGTCTTGTCCCCCCCCCTTCAAGTTTACACACAATCAAATGAGACTGGAATACTTCTCCATCAATATTTCGCTGCATGACCATGCAGGTTAGCATATAAAACACTTCAGATGGCCTCCAGGACACTATCTAGCTGAATATAAGTAAACAAGTTCAGAGATTCAAGATTATACCGACCTATTTCCCAGTTATTTTTTAAACTATCTATATTTTTCGAAAAGTTCTTAGCAATTAGCCTCCCATGATATTCCAGAAAGTCCAATGATTTGCAGAGAAATAATAAGTAATGGGGCAAATGTTTTACATTGAAGTATTGTTAATGCACTGGGAAAGTTGCACTGCCTGGAATAATTCTGTTCTCACAGATACTGGAAAGGCATTTTTGCTACCTTAACCACAATTAAAAATAACCTGATGTGTAATGAACAAAAAAATCTCAATTTACCACAAAATAGAATTCAAGAACTGAACTTCTTTAATGGGAAGGGAGAGGATGTTCCCCAAAACTCCCATGTATCATATTCACTCCTTAAGCCTCTGCCTTCTAAGTCTTTTCTGTTCTTTTCCTTCTTACTTCAGGGGAAAATAATGGACTTTGGACTATCCCATTTTCAGTCCAGCCTGCTATGTATCAGCCATTGAAGCCAGGTTGCTCCCAGAAATGGGAATGCACCGTAAACAGCATTCTGGTTTCAGAGTCAAACTTGTTGATTATTTAAAGTTAAGAAGATGCTAGATAACACCAAAAATTAAAATAACCATCAAGCCCGATTCCCTTTTCACTGCAAAAAAAAACCAACAAAAAAAAAAAAACCTAGGCAATGTCTGGAAAGCTTCTAAATGCAAATTTTGGTATTTCAGAATATTTCAGCTCTTAAGGGATGTTATTAAAGGAAACTGAAATTTCATTTTATTTCAGCAAGCTTTCAAAAATTTCTGAAAAATGCATCAACCTGTAAAAAAAAAGGAAAGCTTTCAAAACTCCAGTTCACCACAAGTACCAAAACATTGTACAATTGTGTGAAACAAGTTCTCCACGACCTAAAAATCCTATTCCTTGTTTTGTTTTGTTCAGTGATTCCACGTGAACTCTGTTTTACTGCACTGCAGGAAGGAGTTAGTGTCACAAATCCTGAGCCTTAGCTGACTGTGGCTGCAGGTCTCTATTTTCCTCGTAAAATCCAAATAAAACCTGTGGAACATTTCAACACAGCTTCTGAACCAGCTCTTGCCTTAGCCTGGATAATTCACATGACTGCATCACGTGTGACTTCTTTGAAGACTAAGTTACAACTGTGAAGTTCCTAACATCGTATTCTCCACTCACTCAGCTTCACTTAAGACTGCTAAGTCTGTCCTCTTGCTGGGTGTGGGAGTATGCACATCCACAAACATATAACCTAATCAGAGAGACTAAGTAACTCAGAAAAGTTTTCACTTTTTAATGTGTTCTACCTTTTAAAACTAAAGGTGTATTCACAGAATGACAAATTTTCAAAGAAGCAGCAAGATCAACGTTTGGTGACAGTACAGTACTTAGACATGAGCCAGTTTTCAGCCCGGGAATTAGTTATAGGTACATTTACATTTGAAACAATGCAGCACATTAATTTTGGGAAATCATTCTCACACGTTTCACAAAACCACATTGTTTCAAACTTAGTGGGAAGGTAATAAGATCTCCCTTCTGTTCTAATTTAACAGACGGGAATGAGATGAAATTGAGAAACTGCATGAGGATACCCAAAGTCTCCCTAAGGAAAAGCAAGTTATTTTGTTGCTAGGGCCATAGCAGCATGCCAAACAGCATTTGTGAACTTGGATACCCTTCTTAAAATTGCAGCAGTGCACTTAATGAGCCATACTTCAGAAGTGCATAAAATTAGGACTGAGGTAGACTGCAGACCTAATCAATCTTTCATTAGGACTTGCTCAGGTATCACTTTTCCCAAAGTCATAATGAAACTAAGACCGAGGGAAGGCCCACTGATTCCAAGGAATAGTCCCACTCCATTCCATCGTGACCCTACTGCTTTAGATATGCTACCAGAGGATTAGCTGAAGCTCTGCTTTTGACAACAGCCTGTTTAAGCACTGACAGAGAATCACTGGTTTACCCTCTGCAGCCAGGGTTACAGTGTGCTCCTCAGGAGCCACAGGAACTGGCAATAAACACACTTGCCAGATATTTCCGAGGGTATTACATTAATATTTTTCACAAGCACTGAATTCAGTGAAATGGAATGGGGTTTACTAAAATAGTTGGCAATTTTTAAATTAGCAGCCAAGTGTTGAGAGTCCTGCCTTCAAGACCCTAAGCAGCAACAAAGGGTTTAACTAGAACCTAGTTTAGTGTGAACTTGCAAACAAAGTAAGTTTACTGATAACAGAATAAGCCCCAAGACCACTCAAGTTTCCATCCACCTGCTGTCCCTTTGACCTGTTTCACCAGTATAGGAACAACTGGGAGATGGCAGAAACCTACCAAGGAACTATGGAGCTAGCAGTTAAAGACATACCACTACATCTTATTTTCTCACTTGAGAATGACCAACTATGAATTGAAATTCCAGCATTTTGAGACATCCTAAAGACATTTCGTTCCATCATCATTCTTTACCGTGACTTGACAAATGTGGTAAACTGCTAAGAATAATGACATAAATTTTATTCCAGTTTTTCTGGGAAAGAAGCAAGAAATGTACATTCCTACTAAAGGACATGCGTCGTATCAAAGTATATGCCACACATGAAAACTAAGTAGAATACAATTTCAAAGTGAGAGTTTTGGAAGACTTTAAAGACTTTATTTTAGTATCCTCTATGCTGCTCAGGTTCAAGTCATTTAATAAATTCAACAGCTTAAAGCTTAAACGATTAAAGTAAGGACACGTAGTGGGAAAAGACATATTAAAAGTAAAAGCCATAGTCAGATGTAACCACGTTAAAAAATAGAGAAATTGCAATGAGCCCTATGCTTAGGAGAAAGTATTGTGCAGTTAATGTAAGTAATGAACCTTTCATGTGAAATGATGTAGTGTCACAACTCATTTGCATCCCACTTAAAGTGTAATTAAGTTTCCCTGACAGCATGGCTTATGGCTGAAAGAACAGACCTGGCTGCTAAATTAATCCAGAATCCCTTTAGTTTAACACTCTGCAAAGAAAACTTAACACGCTTTCATTTAAAGTTCCTAAACTTACATTTAAAGTGGCACTATACAGAATTTCACAGCATGTTTTTAAAGACCTCAGGATACACTCAATCACACGTCTGACTTGAAAACAGGTGTGCTGAACCCACAACAAGGTCTGGCCCAAACCACAGTGCACAAGATAATGCAGTAATGTCTAAATATATTACAATTCTTGGGTTTTCTTGGAAGTGACCTATGCATTGCAGGAACTCCACTACCAGGACAGGGTAAAGATCAAGAGACACAGTGAAAAGGTGCCACTAAACTACAGCAAAACAGATGACCATCAGCTGGTTCACGACTTGTAATGATACCAATGTCTGATTTTTTGATAAAGTAACATCCAGCAAGATTAAGCCTCATATTAAACAGGTATTTTTGGTTTTAATGGCTTTTAAAGAAGCGCGACTGTTAACCACTCTTTTCAGCCACCTACAAAAATCACTCCCTAACACTATGTTAATAAAATGAGTGGCTTGAGGCCTGGAGAGTCTCAGTGGGAGCACTTAATTGGAGAGTACTACTCCTAGACCACGACAGGGGGTAATAGTTTATGGTTTATGAATCAGTATACTCTTTACTGATTTTCATCTTAAAGGTTCTATTTAGTGCAAAGAAGTTGAAACACTCCAGAATACAAAAATCCTGTAAAATCCATATGGATCAAAGAAAAGCTAACTTTTCTTTGATGGACTGTATGGACCATCAAAGTATGGACTGTCCAGAATTAACAGTTCATAAACATTGTTGCTCTATTTTCCATTATATTCCTACCTGCGTATTACAAACAGTGAAGAACCTCTGCAGTCTCTCCATGATTCTGAAAATCTCATTAGAGAGAATTCCACTTCGGCCACTGGAAATAATCCAATTTTAGCAGCTTCACAAGATCATTCCCAAGAGTCACTCTGAAATACACTGCATGAAAATCTGTACAGTCAAAATCTGTATCAAAAAGGAACAGATACACCATGGCTATAATTAAACTGTAGCTGTTATAAAGGTCTGAGTCCTTTACTACAAGAGGATAAGTTGTAGCAGCTTTTTTGACTAGTGAAAAAACCAAATTCACATTTGGCAAAATGTTTTGATGTTCTGGAAAATTATTTTACTCTGGAGCTGAAGAAAAGGTAAGCTGGTAGCAGTTATTTTATATATAAAGAAATCTTCCAAATAGACAGAAAAGCCATGGTTTTAGAGATGGTAGTAACAGAACACGAACAACCAAGTCTCTGAATTTGAGAGATTAGGCTATAGATTTTTTAATACTAATACCATCACTACTTAGAAGATCGGGAAAAAACAATTTCTAACATTTTCCATTAAGGGGATGTTTCAGGAAGGTTCTTTGTGCCCAGGAAGAGAAGTTTAAAGCCCCTGTAATCCCTCTGCAGTCAGAATTTATAACAATCAATGCAAAACAAAAGTACTGAAGTGTACTCCCTTAGATGACAGAACTTGTACATTTGCCTGTGATTTTCAACATAAGACAACACAATTTAACAAGCTGTTCAAGTAGTTTTAGTCATTACTTGACAGTAGGAACTGACTTCTCCATACCTACAATAGTAAGGCAGTTGGTTCCCAGATCTCTCCCACATTACATTTTTGACTTAATGTTTTGAAATACACCAAATGGTAACCAGTGGTGAAACTAAAGAACAGGAAAACAGTGTGCAAGTAAATGCTATGAGTCTCACTAACGATTTACAGTTAAAAATTAAATTCTCTTGGATGTGATGAAACCAGGATTCATAGTCTCTGGCTTTCATATGAAGAAGCCACTTGGAAGTTTAACATGCTCTAACTCTAGGCCTCATGTATTTTCTCAGATACCGCTGTGTATTGGACACACATTTCAGGCTGGCAAAATTCAATTTTGCTTCAAATGCAATGAGATTTTGAGTTAGTTAAGCAAGTAATTATCATTTGGCATTAACCAAACCAGTATTGTGAAGTAACAATTGTATAACATTAAGAAGGTGAATGCTATTATAGTCCCACCAATCAGGTAGCTACACATCAAAATACTAATTTTTTTAAGCAGCATAAATACGTTTTTTTGACTGGGAATGAGTAGGAAATGGTGTTCCAATAGAGTTAACCAGAGACCACCTAGGGCCCTTCAGGCAGCCAGAAAATTCCAAGGTACTACAGAACCACCAAGCCTGAAATGAGGGAGAAGCTGCTACAGTAGTTTTTTTTCCAAAAACATTCTGCTCAAGTTCTGAAACCAGGGCCACTGGGCACTATAAGTCAGCCCCCTTGGAAGTCAACGTGTTCCCACATGGAAGGAATACAACTAAATATACATTCTCTGCCAATTGTTCATATAAAACTGTTGTGCTTCCTGTAAAACATTCATTCCTTGTAATTGTATGCAAATAATCAACTTACAAAGGATGCTCTGTGTTCTCATTAGATGAAAGGTCCTATTGCAGATGACATTCCATTATGAATTTAATCCAAAATATCTTCAAGTCCAAAGAAAAAAAAACCTTATGTTGGCCTTAAAGCCCAATCTTGCTTTATTGACAAAAAGAAACTGTTCCTACTCACAAATCATGCCCCTGACTCAGTTCAACGCCTTCTTAAAGTATTGGATATAATGATGATATATTCTTCCACTCAAATGATGTAGAAATCATTCTTCTTAGGTGGCAAATGCTTTCAATGAACACATGCAAATAAAATCACAGAATGGTTTTGGCTGGGAGGGATCTTAAAGACCACCTCATTCCAACACCTCTGTCACAGACAGAACCACCTTCCACTAGACCAGGTAGTTCAAAGCCCAGTTCCATGTGGCCTTAAACACTTCCAGGGCTGGGGCCTCCAGAACTTCTCTGGGCAAGCTGTGTCAGTGCTTCACCACCTCCAAATGAACAATTCCTTCCTTCCATCTAATCTAAATCTGCCCTGTCTATACACACACAGAATAGCGCAGGCCTTCAATTAAACCACTAAGTGGTACCATCAGTTTTTTCCATTTTTTTAATTTCCCTTTGAACTTTTCAAATTGAAAACCACCGATTTTTCAATCAAACACTGATGCAAGAGTATAAATTAGTTTCTAGGTATTAATCTTACAAAACAGCGTGTGTGGACATTGTGGGTAAAGACAGCCATGTCTAAACCACTACCACCCTGAAGGATAACTGCTTTTAAGTGTTTAATTCACTCTTCCTGTGGACAGTGCTGATAAAGGTAATACCTTTTTCCTCTACAGCTCTCTCAAAGACTCATTAAAAATAAAGGACAATCATTAAGTTGTCCAAGCATGTTGTCTAACCACAGACAAATATAAAACATTAAGATAAATCAGGAAAATTGCTCTCTTCTTTAGCCTTGGTTACTGCATGATTAGGTGTTACAATACCTGCAGCAACATAAGTGCTACCCATTAGGACAGAAAGTGGTGGATGACAAAGAATATTTATGTGCTTCTAAGAGCAATGGGCCTCACTTTTATTCACTTTATGTGCTTGCACAAAGATGCTGCATACATGCATAGAAGTGCCTCCACATAAATCTCGGGCTGAAGGATACAAAAACCCCTTCAGATGAGCTCAAGCACTTTGCTGGAAAAGGCAAAGGCCACAAGCAGAAATTGAGGAGTAGTATTTGCCTCTCTCCCCTTATGTTCCAAATCAGAGAGGAATAGCTAAGAAAGCCTCAGATGATGAGCAGATGACAAAAGTGTAACTAACTCACCTGCCCAAATGAAGATAAGAAATTTTGTTAAATTACAAAAGAAACCATGAAGTTAGTAACTCATCTTGGGGTAACTACCATGCCAAGTCCTTACCTCAACAGAAGCAAACAACCAAACCTAGGCATGGACCCATTGCTGCTTAGGTAAAAGAAGCATTTTGATCACACAGGTTGAAATACTCTGAGTTTTGCTATTTAATTCAACAGGACCCAGATTACACTCTTGAAAGTATAACAAAAGACTCTGATCAACTAAAGTTTCTGCACTCTTGATGGCACACTAACCATCCCGGCAACTTGTCTAAAGTTACACTCTTCACTAAGGCACAGAAAGCTGCCTGCCAAAGGTTTCACACATTACAGACATTCTACTACTCTGAAAACATTAAGTGTGCAGTTAACAAAGTCTGAGCTAGTGAAAAAAACATGTTTGTGTTCTATGGTACAGTGAGGTTGGAATTCCAGAGAATAGGGAAAAATCAGCTTTATATTTCATAGAGCTTAAGTGTAAACTTGAATATAAAGAAAGACTCACAGAACAGTTTTGTGATTTACTGGATAACCTAAGCCAATTTACAAGGGATACAGAGGTATCCTGTTGTCACCTGAACGGCATTATTTCAGTGCTTTATTTTAGCACAGTAAAACAAATTAAATGAAATTTACAGGTTTTAGGAACCAGATAGAAATAAAGATCACAGAGGAGAAGATGGTAAAAAGAGTAATTGCCAATTGGAAAACCTCTCTGTTAATGAAAAACTGGGGAAAACATTAAAAGAAGAGCTATTAGAGAAATTGATTTTACCATTATGGTTCTCACCTATTTTTACATGATTAAAAAGTCCACAATTACTAGAATACGAGACTGGACTTCTTACAAACAGCAAGCTTGCAGGTGATGCCCAGCAAATCTCAGAATTTGGCCCAAATTTGATTTAGACTACAGATGCTTGCAGACTTCAAATCAATAGGCAAATCATTATAGCAAGGTCTAACAGTGTCTCCTGGGAACAGAGCTGATTTAACAAAGCTGAAACAGACATTTGAAATTACAAATCTCATCATCTACCACAGATTCCCTCCCACGCCCCACACAAAATTTGGTGTGACTTTTCTGGTTTCAGTTTTCAAATTCCCTTGCACTCAAGAGTGCTGGATTCCAAAGGGCTGTGCTGCACAGAGCTGCTCGCTGCAACTTAGGGCCTCACACAGCTAATCACAAGTATTAACTACTGCACAATAGTATTGGGTAACAGGGAGCATCATTTGTTTTCTCAAAATTACAGCACTTCCAGTGGGCAATGTCCTTTAACACCCCACCTTTCAGATCCACACATCACTTGAGACTCTGCCAACCTTTGACCACAAGATATGAAAATATCCTCCAATACCAATGCTAATGGAGCTTAAGCAAATGTGAAAAGCTTCAGACTATCTTCTGCTACAAGAAACCTGCCAAGATGTCAAATGCAAGCACAGAGAGCCTACTGTAAGGTGCAAATATGCATGCAAGCAAAGAAAATTAATCTTTTTTTTTAAATATACTGAACATACTCCTGTTGTCTCCATTTGCGAAAAGCTGGCATTGAGTACTCAGCAAAATCAGTCTGACAGCAATCACAAACTCTTCTAAAAAGACCTAAGATGCTTCAGTGACTTCTAATGCAGTAGAAGGGCTCAGGGAACATGGGACACAAATCCAATGGAAACTAGGCTTCACAAAACAGCTTTTAATTAGGATGTTCTAATTAGATGCTGAAAAGACACACAATCATCCACAATTAATTCTACTCTTGATATGGCTGTGGGAACATCACAGCTAAGTCAGAAGACAGAGGCAGTTTAACACTTCAACTTTCAAACCTTAATCTTCAAAGAGGCAATGGAAAAACATTCCCTATTTTCTACTGGTTCACTAAAGTGTCTCCCACTGTGTGGCCTACTGAAAACCAAAAACTCATCTTGTGTAATAGCTACAATTTATTTTAAACAATCCAGTCCTCATGACCATAATTAGATTCATTACACCTGCTGAAAGACTAGGCAATTAGTAGTCCTAATAAACTAGCCATTAACTTGTACTTATAAATGACTGATTTTAATAGCAGTATATTTAATAGTTTAAAGGAATCATCTCATTTGTCAATTAGCACTATCAATTTTTAATTAAATGATCTTTCCATGAGTGGAGGAAAAAAAAAAAACCACAGATGTTTCATTAAGTTTATGTGGAGCAGAGAATTCTGACTAAAATGTAATTTTTAAGGGTTGTATTGGCTAAACCAGTATTTTGAGGTGTAAATGTTGATAGACAAGCTACAGCGAGAAAGGAGAGAAGCTGTGCAGATCTCTGGACAAAATTCTTCTCTAAGGAGGTTTTTGAAGCCTTGCTAATCAGGAAAAAATAGATTTCATCAGAAAAAAAAAAAAACAGACATTGAAAACAATAGAGGACTTTCAGAATACATCTAAGAATCAGAGGGAGAAGGTGTTAATAACCGAAGAGGTTATTAGCTCAGCATATTGCATCACAGTGGACACAAACAGTCAGTCAGTGCTTGTGACAGAATCTGCGCAATAGTCCTCATTCTAACAGATAAATTACACATAAGCAATGCCATCAGGATTTTAAGCACTTCAGGCATTGTAGACTCAGGAGGATGAAAATAAAGACTTGGCACTCTGAAGCTAACACATGCAGAATGTGATTAGTCTTTCCTGTATCATTTACTAAACCTGCTAATTAATCTGGAGGGCCTCACACAAGCATCAAATACACCGGCTAACTGATACGGAAAACAGTCTATTTACTCCTCTATTATAACTAAGCAGGTGCAAAAATACAAAGAAAAAAAAAATCCACTTCTCATTAGCTCAGACATTCTTTTCCAATCCATCAATATTAAATCTCAGTAAGTCTTGACACTTCAGAGATGCAGCAGGTAGAAATGGACTGATGTCTGAAGGAAACTCCAGTATATAAAAGAATTCTCCTGGTCTACAATCACTCACTTTGTGACTCAAAAAATTCCTCTGTGAGCTCAAAAAGGCGTATCAAGCCAAAAACACTGGTAGGATAAAGATGTTTCCTTTTAGGCAGCATCCTGCACTTAACCTCCAAAAGCATCTTTCATGCCAAAGACTTCACTAATGGCCACCACATCAATAGTAGCTGAGCAGATAAAATATAATCTCCACTTTCTACTCAACCATATTACTACAATAATCTGACAGAGCTTGACGGGCGATACCTTAAAGGAAGATTTAACTCTTTTGCTCTGTACACAGTTTATATCAACAATTTAAAAATACAAATAAGACAGTCAGATCTGTTTAACAACGAAAGGAAACACAACTGACACTAGTTTGAACAGTGATTTGTGATACACAGGCTGGTAGCACTTTACCTATTGTCTTCAGAACAAAAGAGCCTGTAGAGGTGATTGAAGGGATCCATCCTAGAATATAAAGAAGGATAGAAAGGCATTGTTGCACCAACTACTCAAGAGTTCAGAAGGGACCAAGTACTCTGCAGCCTTATACATTTTATATTTAGTTTATATGATATTATTTATATGATCCTACACTCCATTGAAGGACACACATCATGTGAACTTCACTGAAAGGGTGATAAGACAGGAACCAGAACTGTGTGCCCAGCTCAAGAAACTGAAAAAGGCTATCCAGGAAAGTGGTGAAATCACCATTATCCACATAAGTGTTAAAAAAATGTGTGAACATGGCACTTGAGGATATGGTCTAAGTGGTGAACATGGTAGTGTTAGCTTTATAGCTGGACTCAATCTGAGGCTTAACAATTCTATGATTTATGCTGTACTCTTACTTCACATTATAGAGGGCATGAAGAGAATGAATCTGTTACCAGCAAGACTTCTGGAGATTTCCCATTTCCCATCCCCTCTTCATTTCACGCTCTGCACTTAGCTCAAAACAGCAAAGTCTGAGCTTCCGAATTTCCTGAACTCGGGCAGCTTTCTTCTTCCACTTCCCATTACCTTTGTTCAGCAAGAGATTTTTGAGAACAACGGCAAGGAGCTCTGCTTTGCCCCCAGCTATTAACACACAGTTCTAGTGTAACTTGTAAGTAATGTGAAACCACTGCAGGGAATTACAAAACAATTCCTTCCATTGGGTTTCCAGCTACAAGAATAGCTGCAGTGTTTTAGGCCAACAATCCATCCAGCACAGTGAGCTTTTTATATAGGTAGATGCCTAAAAAAGTGTAAGAAAGAGCATATGCTTATCTTATTACACTCCCAAACTCCAATTGTTTTATGCTGAGAGGATTTCTTTAATCTGATTTTATATACTTTAAACCCATCACTTCATCTTTCTTCCACATACCTTTCCCAGTCTCCCACTGAGTCCAAAGAAACTTCTCAAACACACAGTGGCAACACAGTGTTAAGAGAAATCCCACGTTCCTCTGCTCTGAGGGTAGCTGAGCACAGCCCCAGCCTTAACAGCAGGTGCTCACAATAAAAGGGCATTTCCCATCACATAACGTGTCACTGCAAGGCAGAAAAGAACACTTCCCACTGAAAAAGTCAAACTCTGGCAATTCTAACTGGTAGGGGTGGATTCCCACTCCCAGCAGAATCTTTAGAGAATCCACCTCTTAAGCTGCAAAAAGCTCCTCTGAAGTTTCTGAAAAGCTGTGTCACAGAAATTACAAAAGGCTCCTGACAATATGGACCTCTCATTCAGTCTCAGGGTTTCATTCTAGCAATCCGAAGAATTTAAGGAGGTACAAGACCACAGTTTTGTCTTCTTACATCTACCCTTCCTCTGAAACCACTAAATATTTTGCTGAAATTCAAAAGATTCAAAGCAGATACTTGGCATAAGAGGTTACAGCACACCCTATTAACATTTAGCAAAGCAATATGCAATTTTAAAACAAGAACCGATTATTTAAAGTGCCAGACACAATTAAATATAAATGCCATGGCTTGTACAAGCTATAAAGCACTGAGAAAGCACCAGTTTCTAAACTGTTTAATTTGCTGAAGGAAGCAAACTCAGCAGTAAGAAGTGAACCCATTACACTGCCTAGAATTTGAGATGAATAATTTTATGACAGTTACTATGGGCACCAAGATATAAACTTCATTGCCTGCAGAGACTGAGTTCAAGAGAACTAACTCATGAAATGAAAGACAAGATTAAATTGGCAACAAAGGTGCTCTAAAGAGGAAACCTCTGTATTTCAAAAATGTAGGATCTGAAAACTCTTTTTTTTCTCCCCTGACAAGAATCTGTTGCATATTCCAAGAAAGCCACGGAACTAGTCTGGCTGGGCTGGTTTTAAAACAGCAGTGAGGGCATGGTAACTTAATTTTACTTCAGCACTATTTTAACACTATGTAGTCAGTTCTGGCCTATCCTGTGTAAAAATACATTTGTATTTGCAAATACACTACATAACACGCACACCGTGACAGTCTACAGCATAATTTCTGAAAATGAAACAAGAATATATTTTGGTATGTTCATAGACAGTGCAGACACAAGCAGTGCCTCCTGATCCATCACTGAGAACTCTCCCACAGACCCCCTGCAGCCAAGGCTTTTACTTGTTTAAAAACAGAATAAAGAAAACAAGCATTGCTAAGCTTGGATAGAAGTGAATTCTCCTGATAATGCTAATTTCAACAGGGAGACAAGTAGATGGAAAAAGGCATGACTGCAATACAGTTTATGGTAAGTGTTGCTTTGGTCTCACTGAGGCTGTTTGTAAGAGCATGTGCACAGTTGTTTATACAACCTGTGCAAACAATCAGGCTTAAAGCACCTCCCTGCACTTTTGGCTGAAGTGCTGCTCAGAGACACTGCAGCAAACTAAAGCACTCACCAAAAGCAAAAGGAAGGAATCACCAACAAAACAGCTGCAGGTTAACTACCAAATTCCAGTAGCATTATTCCAGTACCAAAATTAAATGCAATGAATTCTACTTTAGAGATTGCTCTGGTAGCAAGAAAGACACTTTTAAATTTTACGTGAAGCAAACTATGCAGTGTGCCATTCAGGTTTAGAAAAGAATTTTACACTGTCAGAATTTAAAACACAACAAACATTCTGTCCTGTGCCTTCCAAAGGCACAGAACAGCTCAGCCTGGTGAAAAGAAACTGCCAGCAACATAGTACTTATCACATTCAGCAGTAACTTATCATCATGGTGCTAGGCAGTACAAATTTTCAATGACTCATGTATCTAATAACTAGAACAGATAATACAGTAGCTATATAAGCCAGAGCAGTCAAAATGTATATATTTCTGCATGAAATCAGAGCTCTCTAGCTCTAATATCTGACCTGGCATATCAGAATAATATATTTAAAAGAATACAGAAACATGAGCAAAATTTTACTCCAGTTAGAGCTTTTGCATTAAAAAAAAGCCCACTGTGCAGGATCACTACACAAAATATTAGATGTTACCTGACAGCTTCAATTGCTCCAGCTTTGTATTGAAGATAAAAATCACTTCTACCAGTAGCACACATTACCATTCAAGTTTTCTTTAAAGAAAAATATTGGTTTGAAATTTTGCACTGGAGAAAGAATTTTCTGTCCCACTGAGGCACAGTTTTCCCATTGTTTCATTAAGCATCACGGCAGACTTTTCAAACCTCTGAAGCCTCACCCTTGAAGGGGTGCACCATCTCTTACAAATCAGACTGTATTAAAAAAATTAATTCCTTCAGAATTCTAAATGGCCTTTTTGGAAAGTTTGCAAGAGACTATCCAAGACATTTGCAAAAAAAAAAAAATGAAAATAATCATGTGAACATCAAAAAGCTGTCTTTTATATTACAGATTGACTAACACCTCATGGAATTTATCATCTGTTGATTTTGTCTCAATTATTTTTGAAAATAGCCCTGCAGGAAAGCAAACATTAGAACTGTAACTACACAGCACGACAGTGTTTCTTATGATGAAGATGACTCAACTAAATGAAAATAAGCCACTATCAGCTTGATTGAAATATCCTTTTTCTAAAATCAAGGACACAGCAAGAAAGAATGGATCTGGTTAAGGATAACTAGGCTGGCAGCACCAAGGCATAGTTTAGACAACCTTCTTCTTCCACCTAGTGGCAAGAAGCATAAAGAACAAGGTATTTGGGAGTACAAATGTTTGTTTTCAAACACCAACTCTAAAAAGATTTATTGACATTATAAGGAGGATTGAGCCACGAACAATTCCAGTTCTCATGTTTAAGTTCACAATAAACATGCTATCACTACCACACAGAACAGAGTTTGGTTTTTCCTCCTGTCATCAAAAAAAATGAGAGAGTTCAGGAAAGACAGCACACAACTGGCCTCCAGTACTCACAGTTCAGACACTTAAAGCTCACAGACACACAAGGGAACCAACTGATGGCAGCACAGAGTAGCATGGGCCTTGAATAAAGTCTGTGTGAGAATTTCCATTTTCAGGAGCACCTAGCATTGCATTTTGTATTGCAAAAACAACGATTTTACTTTAAATTACTTATTTAGGAAACGTAATCTATTTCTCTCCAAGTTGACAATTTACACCCAAAGTCAAATCTGAAGCAGTCAGTTTGAAGTAGGAATAAACATGAGATGAGTAACAAGTTTTAATTACTGTCCTTTACATAAAAAGTATCATTTCTCATACAAAAACAACCTTTGTGAGAAAAGCAGTACATTCATTTTGAATCTCTGCACACACTTTTTTGACAAAATGTTTAAAATGAAGTCTAGAAGTTCAGTGAAATGCTGTTCTGGTTTTGACTGGAATTTCCAAAGCAGCTGAGATGTCCATTTCTAGATGGTATTTTAATCAACCTTTATTGGATTATTCAGTATTTCAGACTGATGTCATTCTTCAGAAAACTGTACATGGATTGAAGGCAGAAAAGAAGCCAAACAACTGAACGTACAATACTTACAATTTTCAACAGATGGCACTTTATAGCAAGGAATCTGTATTGTCTAATTGAAAAAGAGCAAAGCAATTGGATGGCTGAGTGCATTGACATGCCAAAGTCTGCAACAGAAAAAGCCCAATATCCTCAAATTTGAGAGAACAGCTCTATAAAACTGGAAGTATGAAAGAGGGAATCTAAAGGCAAACAAAAGCTCTGAACTAACATTCTACCTCAGATATTAACCACACTGAGATGTTCTTCATGAAGGTGGGTTATTTCCATCTTCTCTGCTTCTCAGGAAGAAGGAAGAACTTACAGCTAGAGTTAAATTGAAAGAGTGCAAAGAAAATATGAGCATCAGACTGTGGTTATTACTGCAAAGCAAGGATCTGGTTAGTAGGCAAGCTTCCCATTTCCTAAGTTAATTCATATAAGATTAAGTCAGCAGACACAACCAAGTAGCAATTGCTATGCTGGACAAAAAAAAAAAAAAAAAAAGGAACATATAATCTGAAAATATTCACTATTGTTAAAATTACTCATGCCCATACATAGAAAATACAGGCACATACACCTAGAGTATTTCCAACACTCAGTGGCATGCTAAAAAAATTCTCAAGCTGAGTTGAATCCTTGAAGTGATGTGACAAGTCTTAGAACAAAACAGCTTTTACATGCACACAACCACATCAAAAGATTTTACTAAACACGATTTGTCCCAGAAACTTTACCTGAAATACATAAAATCTTTTGTAAATCTATCCTCTGCACCTAAACACCATTAGAAACTCCACACAGGGCTCTGTGATATCAACTAAGTTCCCCCTTCAGCATTAAAAAAGGGAAAACTTAATGGATAGGAACATTCACGAAAGGGTAGTGTTATACCTCTTGCAGGGCAGGTCCTGAGCCTCCAAAATTCATCAGTTACATTCCTCTCTGTTGCTGAAGGAGGCATTCTCCCACCTGATTGTAATCAAACAATTTAGGCACATAAGGATCTCATTCAGCAATCAAGAAACAAACAAGCAGCAGTGAAAATACAGCAGAAATGCAGCAACTACTGGAAACCAAAAGATTGCAACCCAGGTATTGGCCTTGTCAAACTTCAGAGCTCTCACGAAAACACAACTGTAATTTTTGCACATTTTTTCTCCTTCACTGGTAGCAGCAGATTCATCTCTCACACAGATGAAATACTCCATAACCAGATGAACTGAAACACAAGGCATTCATACATTTAAAATCAACAGATCCACGTCCTTGGCAGCTGAAATTAAAGCTGATCCATGCTTTGGGTGTCAAGGAAAGCCCTGCTAATCTGGCATTTACAAACTCTGCTCAGAATGAGGAAGTTATTTCCATACAGATTCATCTAACTTCAATGTTACAAAAATTTATGCCTGAATCCATTCACTCAGTGAGAGATTTCCATATATCTGATTCAGGCTGCTTCCAGTCTTCTCCTATTAGCTCTTTCAGGTTTAAGTCTCTGAAAAATTCCAGACGATGACTGCAAAGACAGAAGAAATAAACAAAAAATAGTTGTAAGTCTTGTAGCATGTGTCTTAATAAAAGGCAGTATCCTCAATATGTTTAATACATCTTTGTTTTCAGGTTTTCTCGGACAGGAATGTAACCAGCATTCCACATGTTACTCTTCCAAAACTTCAGTTTACAAATAAAAACCACTACTATGTATCTGACCCTACATTAATCATTTAAAATCGTGAAATTCTTTTATTAGGAAGTAATTTATAAGAACAAAAACAAACTAAGAGTAATAAGTGCAGCAAAGAACAGCCTCCTCACATAACTGCATCTGCTACAGACATCTGAAAACGACAAGGGGTTTTTTTGAAAGGGGTACTTTAAAAAGAATTCCTTCTTGAAAAGTATTACAGGCATTCTCCAGTCTACTACAGAGAAATAAAAATATCTATTTCTCACAGAACACCAATAATATATTTTATTAGCAATAGCATTGAAAATTTTAAAATGAAGTTAAGAAGCCAAGTTTTTCTTAAATAAAGGCAATAAAGGGTAATTTATCTAAAATTAACCCTACCTGACCATCATTGCATGTGATGTGACAAGTCTGCCTAAGAACTACAGTGTGTCCTCTAGAGCTGGTTCATTAATACAAAATGAAGTAACAGGTTTTATCAGATCATCTCAGCTTCACACCCAAAAAAAATAAACAGGCCCAAAGCACAATTTAAAAAATCCAAATTCTCTAGTTTTTTCTATTAATACTGGGTATCCTTTAATCATACTTTTTTAGTTTAGTCTGCTTTTTCAATTTTTTCCATAATATGGAACACCAGGGGAGAAGCAAAAGAGATTTACTGGAAATGAATCTGGTGAAATTATCACTAAATGGCACTTCAGGAGGTGCTGAAGTCAAGAAGGAAAAGTAGAACCTATCCAAGATTTAGATGAGGAAGGTGATAAAGCAGATACCAATGGTATTGAATGTATAATTTTACATGGAAATCAAACACTAATTACAGCTCTCTGCCACCGTGCTTCATACCAAGTACAGCACCAATGCACCCAGAGCTAGGTAGTATAATAAAATACTAATGGCACTCAACCCAAAAACCAGATTAGCTTTTTAATGTATTACAACAACAGTGCAACCAAATTACAGAAGTAGTCATTTCATGCTTACAAATCTGGTTTCTGTCCTTCCTGCAGTTCGTGTTGAGGCACAGGATAAAGTGCTTCATATTTTCTCTCTTCTCCCGAGCCATGAATTGCAAACGCATTGAACTTGTCAGTGCATGGTGGGAAATAACTCCAAGGAAGAAGAGCTTTACCCTCCCACTTGCTTTTCATTCTGGTCACCTCAAACTCCAAAGGAAGTTCTTCCTGTTAAAGGAGGTGGAAAAAAAGAAGTATTGGCCATCTTCTGATCAGAAAATAGGTAAATAAAAATCACTATGAATGTACTTGACCACTTACTTTCCATATTTTTCTTCTGCCAGAAAGCAGCAGCAGTAAGTACTGCCCATGGCTGTCAAAGAATCAGAGCACAGTTTTCCTGAAATTATGTCAAGTTACTAGTGTATTATACAACCACAAATATGTACATTCCCCATATTGAAACAATTTATGTGTCTGTTCTTCTTCATACATGTATCTCACAAGCATAGCAACTGGATGTGTAAATTAGCATTTGTGACTTTTTCAGTGTTGTACTCACGGACAAAGCTCAACTTCTAAATACTGCTCAGTTCTGTCACTCAGAAAGAATGCTTCTACAACTGAAAAAAACCCAAAAAAACCCTCCAAACTGTCAGTATTTTATATTAACTATTTTGTAATATCCTGAAATCTTCATATCCCATTAATACAACTCTATTTTTCTCATTTTTGGCCTGTGCCATGCCAGAGCTTGACTCACTACTGACATGTACACAGTAACTATACCTAACTATTCCAAATGTTGTGCCATAATCCTAACTTCTGGAGCTTTTTATTTTTAATTCCTATGATCACAAAGAGCTTCATAAAGTCCTGTACTAACTTTAATAGCTTCACCAACTCCAGTTTCGAAAACACACCCCGATGCAGCAGGAAAATAAGGGAAAAAAGATCATACTTTCACAGCAGAGCACACACCCCATATCTAAAACTGTTAAATCTCAGAAACAGTAAGAAAGAATTTAGCTCTTAAATTTTTTTTTTTGCCTATAGATAGGTATTTTGGACAGAGGATTACTGTTCCGGGTGTACTTGAAAGCCACATATTACAGCTGAATCACATTTCAGGAACACAAAGTAGAACTACAGTGGTGTTCCTCATGCAAAATTACAATGACCGCAATGGTGTTTCACAAATAAAATTACAATGATGCTTTTCACAACAATGACATTATCAGAAAACTTTAATTAGAACTACGATATGACTGATATCTTTATTTTCACTTAAGAATATTTGTTATAATAATATCAGTGAGGTGCTAACACTGTTTTAGTAGAGCCTGAACCAGAAGATTAATATACAATCTCAATAATCAGGAAGTAAAGAACTGCTGGAAATGTTCAATTCTTGCATTATTCAAAGCAATGGGTAAAAGTGGCAGTATGGACAGGAAAGGAGAAAAAAGCATTACTATGAGAATCTTCCTGATTCCATTTGGGTACAATTTTTAATTGCATTTCATGACGTGTAATTTTGGTGTTTCACACCTTCCCACTCCTCAAAGGAACTTCGGATAAATGATTAAAACACTTTACTTGTTAAAGCAAAAGTAGAATCTCTCTTTAGGATTCACTTCTCCTTCCACAGAGGCATTTAAATATATATGCCACAAAATTATTTCTATATTCAAACATGTCAAGCCTCTTGGTAGTTCCCAAGTTATATCAGTAACCAAAAACTAAGTTGGAGTGCACATACTATTGACATGATCACGAAGTCAATTTCAACATTACTGAAATCAACCTGAACTCCAGTTTTGGGGTATTTTGAAAAAAACAACCATCTCAGACTCTTAACAAAAGACCAGGCGTATTAAACAGAGGAACATCAGTGTCTACAGAAATGAGATATATCTGCAGCAGAAGAGTTAGGCTTACCCTCATAGTCCCACAGCCCACCAAAGGGTTTCCCTGGCTCCCCAGGCGGTGCCGGAGGGTCATTAAAGAAAGGAGCACGAACTTCCATCAGCAGCCCTGCACTGTCTGGCCTCAGCCCGACTGCAATCGGCTCATGGCTCACAGGCAAACCATCCCACGTGTGACGAATTCGAAATTCCATCTTCTGATACTAGGCAAATGAAAGAGGAAAGTTCTGTCAAAGAAAATCTCCGATTCCATCTTAGCGTGAATTGCACTGTTTGTTTGCCCAAGGGGAAAAAAAAATACACTTTGGTATAAAGTCAGTAATCGAATGTTTTTAGACATAAGAACGAATTAGCTTTGTAAAAAAACCTAAATTAACAGTTACGTAAACGCCGCTTCTCATAGGTTTTTATGCCTGTGGGACTACAAATGACTCTGAAATCTCATTAAACTTAAGGCTTTCCAACCATATATCAGAATAAATACCTTACAAAACCACCACAAGTACTTACCAAAAGAACAGATAAACAAAACAATCTCCACTACATGATCTTAGAGGATTTAGTAACATCAGAAAAACAGACTGAGGGAACAACCTTTGATGTTTGAGACACAAGACAATGAAGAAACCTTTGCCCTCATGGCCAACCAACCTTTCCTCAAACACCTGAGGGACAGTGACTCCACCAACTCCCTGGACAGCTCGTTCCAAAGTCCAACCAGCCTTTCTACAAAGAAATTCTTCCTAAGGTCCAACCTGAGCCTCGCCACCCCTCACGGTGCCTCAGGCTGTGTCCCCTCCAGAAGAAGGGCCGATCCCGCCTGGCTAAACCTCGGAGGGCCGGCAGCTCCCTGAGGGCTCCGCACCGCTCCCCCATGCTACTCCAGCCACAGACTGATTCTTTTTTTTTCCCTGAAGGGAAGTTTAAACCCGCTAGTGCCCATCTTTAGCCCCATCAACCCCTCAGGAAAGTTTACCGAGGGCTTTCCCTCCGCTGCGCCTCAGCGCCGCGCCATGTCAGCCCCTCACGTCACGGCGCTGAGGGCGGGCACAGACAGCGGCCGGGCCCGGCGCTGAGGGCGGGCACAGACACACCGGCCCCGCCTCGGCCCTCACCGCCTCTGGGGCTCCGTCACACCACTCCGGAGGTGCCCGTGGCTCCGCTTGCATCGGGGTTGTGTCCTTCCCGGCCCCCGGGCTGCGCTCAGGGAGCGAGCGGAGGGGCGGCTCTCCCCGCTGCCGCCGCCTCAGGGCACGGGCTGTGAGGGCAGCGCTTCCCGCCGCCGAGCCGCTGCCTCCGCCCCGGCCGGACTGCCTGCCTGCCTGCCTGCCTGCCTGCCTGCCTGCGGGGTTTCCCGAGGGAAAGCTGGGACACCGCCAAGCCAGGTGAGCGCTGGGAGTGAAGGTTTGTATTCCGTGGCTTTCCCGGTGTTGGCTGCAGTAAGTAACAGCGTGGGCAGTAGTTTTAGGCAGCTAAATTAATTAGAAGCCTCTAATGAGGGTAATGGCCAAGAACACGTGCGTTTTTCTATGAATACTTCTTTAGTTATGAAACCACGGCGTTTCCTAGGCTTTGCTCACGAGCTCTCTTGCCAGTTACTCGTGAAATTTGCTTTGCAGGCTAAAATAACTATCTTAATTATGTGTTATTTGATACAATTTTGATGGGTTTAACACGACTAATTCAGAGTACACCTCAATTACTTACCAACAAAGTAGAAAACCGCCCTAGGAAGATTGCTTTTGCAGAGTTTTTATTCCTGTAAGCAGATGGAGAGGATGCTTTGTCCCTGCTAGGGACTGTCACTGTCCCCAGTTAGTGCTGCAGGGAAACTTGGCAGAGCAGCAGCAAAGACCAGGGGCTGCAAAAGGACACAGAATGAGCTCACTGAGAACAATCCCCAAACCAAAGAAAGTTCAGCAAGAAGAAATTCAGTCAATGGGAATCAAAACTTTCTGTAAAGACAATTAGTGAGAAAATAGGAAGAGGAGGGATTGAAGGGAGTGAGATGAATGTGGCTTTACAAACAGACAGTCACGGTGCAAACAGTGTTTATCACTCAAACCTCAGAACTTCAGTGCCTACCAAGTTTCCTGTGACAGTTTTGGGTGGCCTAAGGTGACAGACCAGCTTTTGGCTCAAGGATTTCAGTAGCAGAAGAGCTTCTGTCTGAGATAACAGAGTCGTTCTGGTTCAAAAGTCTGTGTCTTCCTTGAGCTTTGCAAGGGTATTTATTAAGCTGTGACATGAACAAATTGTGTTTTTTCAAATATTGGAATATTGCCTTTTCATATGTGTTTAGTGTGGCTGCAGCTTATTTTATATATCTCTAGACTTCCATCCTTTGACCGGTAAGGGCAGTAACTTTCCCCTTCCTGTTCCCTGGCATTCCTTTGCTGTTACCTTAGGACTAGAAAAAGAGCCGTGGGATATGTATCAAGAAAAATGGGCAAGAAGTTATTTAAATCAGAATATAGCTATTGCCTTCCCAACATCCTTTTTCTTCTCTGTTACTCTTTCCAGTTACAAAAGTGCTACTCAGATTCTTACAAAACAGAACAGAAATATTTCTTAAAGAAAACAGAATATGAAAGGAATGTAAAAATAATAATGTAAAAATTATTACTTTTACAGTTTCTGTAGGCTTTTTCAAGTCCTGGGGTTTTTTTGACAGCTGTGCTAAATAGAAGAATTTTAGAAGCTCTTTTCTTGCCCTTGAAGCACTATATTGTTAAATGTATTTCTGACTGCCAGTCGCGTTTATGTAGATAAAGGTCTATGTTGTAGCCATGATTCTCAAACATGGTGTTTTTCAGATTAACAGCTAAAAATGGCACATGAACACCATGAAACCTATGAGATTCCGCAAGTTACTTCTGAGCAGGTATGTGAACTCAGGGGTGTAAGTAGTAAGATTTTTTTTCTTTAATGAGGTTTCGTGATAAGCAGCTTTGCAAATATAGAGCACAGCTTCAGTGTTGTCTGGCCCTGTTTTGGGTCCATTATACAATCCAGCAACAGCAGAACAAAACTGCCCTAACAGTGAATTATGGCATTTTTGGTGCATTTTTAAACGTTTTAAAGATCACTTGAGTTGTAATTTAGTACACTTTTTCACTTTTGTAGACTTCCTTTTCCACAGAGATTGGTCTCATGGTGAGGTAACTTTTTGTGCTGGGTGCCATAAGCCTGTCTGAAAGCTTGTGCAGAAGTTCTTCACCACTTTCCTGATGCTGAGATGCCTGGAAATGAGCCACTTACACAAACTTATGATTGTTCTTTTAAGATCAAGTTCCCTCAGATGAAATAATACTTTAGATCAGCGTATCTCCAGGAAAAAGAATCATTATTTTTTCATGTTGGGCCAGCACTTGAGGGCTTTTGAACATAAGCCAGAAAGGGATTCTGTGGCATATTGTGTGCAGAATACAGTGTGCAGTTTTGGGTTTCATGTAAAAGTTTAAAACTCCATACAGTTATGTACAAGTACCAATAAATAAATTATTCCATTACAGCAAAATGCCCCTGGTGGTGATGGCCCATCAGGATCCAGGATGATGGACCAAAGGTAACTGATAAGTGGGAATGCTACAGTGTATTTGAAGGAAATTGTCATGTGCTCATGGAAGTGTAAATACCCAGGTAAATATTTACACTTCCATGAACCAGGTCTTGTATACATGTGTTTGTAGAGGTGTTACTGTAAAAATAGTTTTTGGGTGGTATTGTGTTTACTCAGTAAATTAAGTTACTGACTTTGCTTCCACAATCTGTAAAATAAAGGGTGAGAGATGAATGAAGGAATTCTCTAGTGTAAATTCTGAGATAATGAACAAAAGTTCTGGTAAGACTGTACTGATCTAGGTAACACAGGTGCCTGCTGTCTGTTGAGATCAGGTGGATGTTTTTTAAAATTATAATTTGACAATCTTAGAGTTGTTTATCAGTAAATGGTTTCATGATCACAGTAATTTCCTCTTGAAAAATAAGCTAACTTTTCATGTTAGCTTTTAATACAGACTTTCCAGAGGATTGGTATCAATTATGAAAATATTAGGACAGAAAAAATCTAGAACTACGGTGTTCTGCATTGTCTTCTAGGCCACTTTACTATTGCATGTGAAAGCAGCAAGGAAGTCTAGTCTTCTAATATTTGGGATTTTGTGTGAATCTATGAAATATTAATGTCATATTAACGGTAATTTATAATGTGCTATTGTATCTTCTATTTCTGTTATGTAGGACTTCTGCTGTTAATGATCATTATTTTAAAGTAGTAATTCAATTTGTTCATTTCATTCTGGGGAATGTTGAGCTTGGAACTCAAGAAAAGTGACTGTTATATTCTGGTCTCCAGACTAAGAAATTAATTAATTAATTCTTTAAAAGGAGTTAATTACCAGAGCATTTCAGCATTTACAAAGCTCATTCTAAGCATGTGTTTCGACTCCTTAGCATGTCAACTTTAATCACAGAGTATGAGAAACACGTGGAGGAAATGAGAGAACAGCTGCAGCTTTATCAGGTAGGGATATTCCTAACATTTCAGACTGCATCTTCTTAGTGGTCTGAACATGTAGGCCACTAGTTTTTGTCTTGCTTGACAAAGGTGCTGAACGGCAGGCTGTCTCAACGAGGGGAATGAAGAGCTGTCTGTGAAAGGGTTGGGAGATTGTCCAAATTGCAACAGTGTAATCAGGGTTGAGCTGCAAGGGAACCATCCTCCTTTTGGCAGCACTAAATGAAACTTTTTAATGCTTCACGAGTGAAAACCGAAGTGATGTTAAAACCTGTGGCATACAGGAAACAATTTTTACTTGTGGCTTGCATACAGAAGTTACACACTGGTTTTGGTTTGATGCACTTGATTTGTTTGATCTGTCCATCACAATGATTTTGCAAATAGTCTTCCAGCTTGACCAATTTCAGAAGGCAATAGAAGCACTACGGCTTTCTTGCACTAGTAAACAAAGCAGCCAGTTTGATTCATAAAACTGAAGTTTCTCCTCAGTTAATTCCTAAACCTTTCTCAAATGCTTACAGCATAAAAGATGAGTTATGCACTCTACCCCTAAAAGAACTTGAGTTAATTAAAAATCTATCTGTAAGAGCCATGAGACTTTCAAAAGGTTAAGTTTAATGTCCATAATAATCTCTGAATGCTGATGTATAACAGGACTTGGCAGCTGTTAAATTTAAGTGTCATCCTGTGACTTGCCTTAAAAAAGCAATTGACTTTCATTTATTGTATTATGCTTAATTAAACTGTCCATCTTTTACAGTATCAGTCAGAAATACAGGATGAAAGTATTACCACAGTTTGTGTAACTTAAATGAGTGCTTACTCTTGCATATCTTTGTGTCAGGCACAAATGAGTGAGATGAAACTAAAATTGGAAGAAGTCATCAAGGAAAATGAAAGGTAAATAATTGCATTCCCATGTTACTGCTGCTGTTTCTCATTATTTCTAAACAGTATAAAGTTTGTTTTCTAGGACCTTGAAATCTTTGAAATCTTCAGCTACTAAGTAAATCCAGGATCTTAATGTTAGAGTCTTTAGGTGCTTAATGCAGATTACAGCACCAGGTATAGGAGTTTTACCATGTCACTGAAACAACTAGATGTGAAACTATTCCAAACTGTCCATTGTGTTCATAGAACATAAATTAATTGATTTAAATTTGGCTTAGAAGGAAGTAATGTGTAAAGGTGGAAGGTACAGTATGTTTCAGTTGTTAAAAAATCCCTATTAAAGAAATACTTTGCTGAACTTAGTTCTTTGAATTTCAGACTGCATGCAGAGTTGAAAGAGCCTCTTGAGAAGCAACTGGATGCTCTCCCTTTTATGCATCTGGAAACTGATATTCCTGCAGATGAAAGCATAGTGAGAACCCTTCAAGAACAACTACGGCTGGCAAAGCAAGTACGTGAGATTAAATATTTATATTGTTTTATTTCTCTTCTTGTGCCTTGGCAGACTGGGGTAAGTTGTTTTATTTCTTGATTCTGAAATCATTTGCTCAGAGTTCATTGAGACTGTTTTGAGGCCCTCTTGAACTTAAAGACCTGAAGAAACTCCTTTCCTGGATTCATAAAATAATTTTTTAGTATCAATTCATGTCAGTAATTTTACCTAGTTGACTTGATCCTTATGTTGAATTCATGATCAGCAACTCAATAAAATATTTTGTTCAAGTTTTTTGTAGTAGCTTGTCATTTTAATCAAAACTATTGTAATGTAATATGAGGAGGGAAGTGTATGTGAGCTATAGAAAATATCTAAATCTGAAAATGCAAGCAAATTTTGTTCAGCTGATTGCAATATATTAATCTTGTTCTGTATGATTAAGTTAATTTGACAGCTGAATATTGATATTTGAATATTATCTTCACTGTAGGCCTACCTTAAAGACCTGTAAAAGTTTGAGCTCTTTAAAAAAAAAAAAAAGCAGAAAACTGGAAGTGAAATTTGAACTTGCAAGCACCTGTTTTTCTGCACTTGAATTTAAATTAAAAAAATATGTGCAGAGAAAAGTATAGGTAATGGCATTTCTTCAAAATAAAAGTTAAGACGTGTCCTTTTAGAGAAGGATACATGAAGATAAATGTGCTCTAACAGAATATTGTTCTGTGCCTTAGGAAAAAGACCAAGCAGTTGAGCTCTGGCAGACATTTTTGCAAGAGCACGATCGACTTCAGCAGCAGTACCAGGAGCGCCTGACTGAAACTCAGATTCATGTGGCTGAAAGGAAAAGGCAGAATGTAATTTCCATTTATTTTTTGTTCTTTTTTTTCATATATATATTATATATATACATGTGCACAAAATATGCATGTGCATATAAATAATCCTGTGTTTGAATTGCATGGCTGGAAATCCTTGGCACGGAAAAACACCTGAAAAAGTTGCTTAAGATTTCTGACTTCTGAGGTGAAAGTTTTTCTTTATCTGTTCTCCTGTGTTTGAATAGCTGGGCAAGTAGTCTCCATTTCCTGCTGTTTTTCATGAAGGAAGGATGTGCAAACAGATGAAAAATCAAGTTCTCTAGTATTTTTCTAATGCTAGTTTGTGGTCAGCAGTCTGTTTCTGTTCTGCTGTGTCTGGGGAAAGCCTTTCAGGAAATCTTAGAAAAGCTGTTCCGCTTTGATGAGCTATGTAAAGATGCTCAGTGTGTGAAGAACTAAGAACTTGGTGTCTGTATGTTACCTTGCTGCATGCATTTCCAGGCCTGTAAAAAGAACGTACAAATTCTTTTAATATTTTCTCTCTGTTTTCAAATACACTTGGCTTACAGACAGTCACTGTAACTTCCTGAGGTTACAGCTCACCTCAGAAATAGTTTTTACTGATTTTTTGGTTTTTGTGGTATTAAGTTCACCTTAGCAATGTGATTTTCCTGAGAAACAGAATGAGTATCTGTGCAGCTATTGTACTCTGTCAGGTTTCATGATTATTGCGAGGAAAAGCTAAGAGGACTCTTTGTGTAGTTCCAGCCTTCTGCTCCTGTTTCTTCTATTAGATTGTTTCTCATGCTGTATTGTCAGTTAGAAGTAGAATTAGAATTGACAGACAGCAGAGAGGAGAGAGGATTTCATAAGGACTGGATATAGTAGGTAAGGGAGTGGTAGGAATAGGTTTCTATAATGTACTTGGTCTTGAGACTGTTAAATGAACACGATTAGATATTTCTAATGAGCACGATTAGATATTTCAGCTTAGGGACTTCAGTCCTCTCTGTGCTCTGAAGGCACTTGGCATGCTGCAGAAGGTTTTTCTGTGTTATGCAAGATCTCCTAGGATGGCAGAGTTCATGTTCAGGGACTCAAGAGCTTAATTTAGCCTCTTTTTTGTATGGACACAAGACATTCTGTATGGCAAACAGCAAATTAAAATGTCCATAATGGGCATGTTTGAATTAAGGGGAACATGTCTGTTAGGTTTTTGCTTAGCAAAAATGCTTGTAGTATCATCACAGCCTGTGTGGCTTTTTAAAGGCACTGCTCATGTGTACTTTTATGTTTTGACAGTAAGTGCATGTGAGTTTTGGAAGGAGGCAATTTGTAACTGAGTGAAAATTAGATACATTATTCAGTAGGAAATTAATTTTGTGGATTATGAGGTCAGCAGCTAAAAACAATCTAGCTGAAATCTATAAAGACACACGGAATTTCCTGCTACGTGTATAGTTTTTTTGAAAATGTTTTCAATTGACTATGTAGCTTTCTAATTATGCATTCTTTATGATTATAATAAGAAACTCTGAATTCTTTTTTTAGAATCAACTGACTCGTTTTCAGCAGTTGACTCGGCAACTGCACATAGAAAAGGAGAAAATAGAGTTGGTGAGTAAAACCTTCTGAAGAGTGAACTAGCTATTCATTTATTTATTTTCCTACTAGACCCCCTAAGTATAAAACCAAAGTGAAAAGTCCTTCATATATACCTGGTTGAAAAAGAAATTGTGCCACTCAAATTTCCAAACTCCAGAAAATAAGTGATGGTTTTATTCCTGAACTCCAAACACCAGGCCAAGGTGGTTGAGAGGTCAGCTTTAAATTTTCTGTGAGCTCTTCCTTCTACAATTCAGTGGTAAGCTTACACTCAGTTTGTGGTTAGTGTACTTCACTTACACATTCAAAAACAGCTTCACAAAGGAAACATTTTTTAAATTGTGCCCTCTTGCATATGCTAGCTCAGGCACGTGTTTATCCGTTCTTATTTTGGTACTGCTGTGTTCAGTGTCTTTGTCACCTTTTTGCACGTTTTTCTGTGCTCTAATAATATTCCAGTGCTTTATCCGCAGACTGTGTGACTTCTTAGTCACTAAGCTTTAGCCTAGGACTTCCAAAATTGACAAACAGTTTTAATATTGTAAAAAAAATTGTGGTGAAAAAGGGGGGGAAGTTTTTGGCTGAGCGGCTTTGTCTTTGAAAGACATGATTCCTGTGTGATTTTTGGTTTTTTTGAATACTGGCAGTGCAAAAAGGCTCCTAACCTACTCTAGCAGTCTACTCTTTAGTTTTTATCACTGAAACCTTTTCTCCTCACATCTAAGAAAAGAGTTAAGACAATATTTAAGATAAAGATAATCCATTTGTTTGCATGATACAAAAAACATTTGGCACCATCTGTTACCAAAGATACATAAAGATGTCGTGGGATAAAGTCTTTTGTTTGAATTAACAAACTGAAAAATAGGAAGTGAAGAGACACATTACTTAGTCATGTTTTTTATTGTGATAGAACAGCTGTGTTTCCTAGATGTGCTCAGGTTGGAATTGTTCAGCATATTTATGCATGTTGTGGAAATGAGATTCAGTATTGAGGCACCAGTGTTCCCTGCTGATGTTAAAACATGTAAGGGTAGTAAAAACTGAAGTAAACTGCAGAAATTTGCAGACATCTCATTGATTATCTGAGTTCATTTTATCTGACATTTCACTGATATTAATAAAACCAAAATAATAAATGTGGGCAAGATCGGGTTTTTACTTTGGGTACTCCATGATGGTCTTGAAATTAACTGTTACCACTCAGAGTAGGTATTTTAGAAGGAGGAAGTGCTTGAAAACAATTCTAGCAACAGTCAAAAAAGCGATCCGAACATAGCAATTAATAGGAGAGTGGAGGGGGAAAGGAGAATATTGTGCATTTTGAATGCTGCCTGCCGTTGTGGTCATCTTTAATATCTCAGCGTGAGGCATATGCAAACTTTAGAAAAGGCTAGTTTTCATAAAAATATTAAATGATTCTTAAGTGGAAGATGGTTGAAGGAGAATTACACTTCCAACACTATGGTTTGCATGGGAAAGAATGAAGGATGAACGGTTGCTTATTGTTCCTTGGCCCTAAAACACACGAATTCTTTGCAGCAGTGCATGGTCTGCTGTGGTGCTCAGTGTCACAGGGGATTCCAGACACCTATAGTAGATGGAAGTGCAAATGACAGGTCTGAGCTACTACAGTTTTTACCTCATGAAGTTCCCAGAGTATGGAGAAAGAAGGGGAGGAACATCCCTCTGCTTTCCCCTTTCTAAAATACTTTCCATAAACCTTGCCACTTGAAGACCAGCTGCAGCATTAAATAGACCTTGCTGGCTCTTTTTATGATATTATATTCTGTGGAAATGTCCTCTAACAATTCTGAATGTATAACATTTTCAATACTATAATGAACATGTTGCAAATATGTCTTTATTTCACAGACCAATCAGCAGTTGCTGAAAACTGTGACAGAACAGAATGTGGAACTAGAGGAGCTACGAAAAAAACTGAGGTATAAACCAAGCAGTTACAAAAAATACTTAAGATCTTTTCTATGGTTTTACCTACCTTGCTGCTGTATCATGGGCCTTGTTTGTACTGCAAGCTAATTTCATGCTCATAGTTACAATGGTTTCAGTAACTGTCTCTGAATTTTGTAAGATGTGTACATCATTAGTGTTATGGTAACATATTTCCAGTTAATGTTTGGTGGAGCTTTTCCCTGAAATAGTCAACATCTGACCTGTGATTTGAAAGAAAAAGAGTATCAGTATCACAACACAATTGATTCTGAAAATAGGTTTTCATTAGAATACAGTTCACTCAAAAGCCAGTTATATGGTTACTCATTACAGCTCTGAAATTTGAATGTTCAAACAAGCTTCCTAGTTTTAATTTTTTAATAAAATTTGCTTTCACCCCTTAACAATAAAGAGCTCTAAACCATAGGTTCTGTGAAAATTAAAGGTAGAAGAAGTGTTAATTACATTCCTAAAGCATATCAAGGAAAAGGAGAAATAACATCTATGACAATTTAATTGCTGTGTTTACAGCTGAAGTCTATTCAATGCCAGTTTACTATGTTTGTTCTCTCTTTTAATTAGCAATGGTTGACGTCAAATTAAAATTTTGTTTCATTCAGCAGTGGATTTATGGACTGAGAGTAAAAAGATAAATTCAGTCATTATCCATCACTAATTACAGGCACTGATTATGCTTGCTTTCCTCTCAGGTCAGAGAGGAGTCCTTGCACTCCTAAAAACAATGCTCTTTTTTACTCCCAAAGTCAATAGAAGCAGCTCTATCTAGTCCCAAAGTGCTGCAGTGGTTCTCCAAGAAGTCTGGAATATTTTCACCAATTGCTTCTGTAACATGAAGACATAGTCTGTGGGGGTTATTTGGCATATAATGCAGACAATTCTAATCCTTTGGGATCCTTTTAATTCCTTTACATGATTTATGGCAATAGAGTACTAAGTCAGGAATTCAAAAGTAGATTTAAAAAAACCCCAAACAACTTGTGTGTTAGAGAATTTAGGTTTAAATTTAGTTTGTATGGCCTGGATAAAACACACAAATTAAGAAACTTGGCATTGTTAGGGCATGGATCTGCATTTCAGAATCTTAAACCTCCTAAAAAGAGATAACATACCAAGATTAGGTTAAAGATATATTGTACAGTGTAAAATACAACTGCATCTTTAGAATCAGTTTGTTGCCTGTAAAATGCATACCTCTGAATTCAATCTGAATCTGAATTTGGTTGTTAAAATGCATTTTTAAGACTTAAAGTGTCCTGATTTTTATGACCTTTTAATGTTTTTCTTATTTTTCCCTTCTTATGCTGACTTTTGAATTTTTACTTTGTTTTACAATACTTCTAAAATATTTGGCAGGAGGCAGTTCAGTGTCTTTCTGAATTTAACAGTACTTCTTGAAGGGGAAAGATGCAGTGTTTCAGATGGAGTAAGGCCAAAGATTTGGACCTGCAGTGAAGTCTGTGTGTTTAGGAATAATGTTTTTATTGTAGTTTTTGCTTGTTAAAGAAATTGTAACCATGTTAACTTTTCCAATTAATTGGGCTGAAATCAAGTATTTGCTGTAAAACTGCTTGGATTATGTATATTTCGCTTAAGATTTTCACGTAGGTACAGTGTGCTTGACTTCTATGCCCTTAATTCAAAATCAGTGTTTCTCTAAGCAATATTTCCTTGAAGTTGATTGTTAGAAGTATTAAATATTTTATAGCTTCTTTCATGACTATGAAAGAATGTGACTATTTCAGTTTGCATGAGCTAATCTAATACATGTTTGCTCTCTTTTAACTTGATCATAGAGTTAGTCTGGTTTTTAAATTTAGCCTAATGTGCAGCCTCAATAATTGGGTTACACCTCAGGTGGAGGCTCTCTGTGTCTTTCTGCTCCCAAGCCAGAAGAGCAGGAGAGTTGCTTATTTCAACAGACTTTTCTATTGAGGATGAAGAACCACTAGTCATTAACATGATTTACTAACTAATCCATGGGTTTTTTTCCTCTTCTCCTTCAGCCTGCAAAAACCATTCAGATTACAAAGCACGTCAGCTAAATTATTTAGAAGTGTATAATGATTTCTTAAACTCCTAGTCCTGTTGCTTTAAAAAGTGAAATCTAATTCTGCAAGAGACTTCTCTACTAAGTATCTGTGACTAATTATACTTAAGTTATAGAATCACTTCAAGTTTTTGATTGCCTAGTCCTCCTTCTTTAATCAATGCATACAACTTCCTCATAATCTGTCTTTAGGAAGTCATTTCCACAGGACTTTGGAATTTGGTTTTCCTCTCTCTGTGCCACAGAGTGAGAAGGAGGAAACCTCTTCTGCCCTTTAAGAACAGTATTCTGAAATTTGCCTGCCCTTCACAGTTATTTCACCCAAGTTGTAATAAAGTTGGTTTTTTTTCCCCTCTATAATAATTGTTTTGTTTATACACAGGCAAGCCAAAATAGATGGGCAGGCAGCAAATGCTAAGCTTGAAGAAATAATGAAATTGAAAGAGAAGCTTCAGAGCGAAGTGGAGAGAAAGGTATTGTAGAGAAAGGAGTAATTTCTGTTGCAATTGAATGGACAGTCACTTTGTGAATGCTGATGGTAAATTAATTCCAAGTTCTTACCTAGCTTGTTTGATGTGAGTGTATTTTTATTTTGTTCAGGGAAGCTCAGGTCATGTCTGGATAATACTTTTGTTCTTTCCAGGAAGAAGACAGGATATCTGCCCAGGAGAGAGAAACAGCATGTGACAAACGCTTGCAGCAAATGCAGTCTAGTATAAAACAATTAGAAATAAGGTAAAGAGAGCTCATTGTGTGTTTCCAACAAACAGGACACATGCAAACAGAGAGTGGTTGTCTGTCTTGGTATGTTTTATGACAAACATGTTAGAAAGTAACAAAGAGATTTTTTTTGATGATCCCCCTGAGGCTTTCTTGTGTTTTCTCATGCCTCCCAATACTGACAATCATAGATAAACAATAAGAATTCCTGAGCTGTTGCAAAATTACCAGTGGTTTTCTTCCTGTACTACTATATCTGCAACTTCATTGCCCACATCCAATTATTCCATTTCCTCCACAGAGGAAAACATTTATTTCTTCTGGGGCTGTTCTGTTCTGGTTTAATATAGAACATTTTCAGTGATGTATCCCAGGATATCACTGGGATTCTTCTAAGGATCTCCTGAGATTAGATATCTGAGTTAACTCCTGTAATTCTGTTTCTTTCTAGGTCTCAATTAATATCAAATTCAAAATACTCTGCCCAAAAACAAGCAGAAAGCAATGCAATTTGGGCAATTTATGAACAGATACTTCCTAATAGCTCAGTTTGAATGGGTTAATGTCTTAATTAACAATCATATGGCTAAATTACTACTGTCTTGTAGATTACGTGTGACTGTTCAAGATGCTGAACGGCTGAGAACAGAAAGAGCAGCCCTGGAGGAACAGATCAGAGAGCTTCAGGCCAAGTCTGCCAGTCTAGAAAGTGAGAAATATGAGGCTGTTGCCAAAGTCCAAGATTGCATACAGCTCTTGGAAGAAGCTAACCTGGAAAAAAGTCAGGTAGGTCATTGTAATGAAGGTATTTCTTAGAAATGAGGGTATTTAGGATACACAAGGTAGCTTCTTTTATGTGTGTTGTACTAAGATTAGTAATGCATAGAGAGCAAACTGGGATGTGACCACACATCACTCAGACATGTCATACAGTAAACATTTCAAACCATATGTTGAGTGCCTGGATAAAGGTGATCCAAGTGATAATACTGTACCTGAACACGAATTTTCCAAAATTTTTGACAAGAGTTCAGAGTTTCTTACCAAATACTTACAAACAAATTGGTGGTGTCAAAATAAAAAGGAAAGTTCTGTTATGAGTTGATAACTGTTTCAGACAAGACGTAGGAAACAAGGAAAGTGCAGAGTCATCAACAAAGAAATCTAGACATGTGGAGTGGCCTTAAAAGAAACTTTTTTATCCAATGAGTGATTAAACTGGTTTAGTATAAAATGCTTGGCTGTATGTAGGAGTGTGTGTCTGTATAAAGGTACTCAGTTTCCTAACAGAGACCTCTGCATGCATCATTGTCAGCATTTTTTTAATTACAGGTCCTGGCCCCAGATAGAATACTGGAGAGTAGCTTTGCCTTTTACTCAGGGTTCTTGTGCTTTCTTCAGTATAATTCTATGCACAGCCAAAATCTCCAAGTCCCAATAGAAAAAGGCATCTACTGACACCAACTCTTTGCGTGGTTGTGGTTTACAAGAACGTGTATTTAGTGAAACATATTTTCGTTACTGTTGTTTTCTTGTTTAGTCTCAGTGTCAGCTACTCCAAAGTAAAAAGGGAAAAAAAAGGTGCCTTTTGAGCAGTGATTGTGTGTGGGTTTTTCTCTTGCTGCTCTTTGTATCACACCAAAATATCAGTCATATTTCATTCTATTATTTTTCTTCCAGGCACTCTTTGGGGTGAAACAAAAGGAAGAAGAGATCAAAAAACTGAAGGATGAAATGTCTCAGCTTGCAGAAGATACCGCTGCGAGAATTAGAAAGGAAGTAAGTTACAATGTTTACAAAGAATGGGAAGATGTTTTGGTTTTCCTCAGAGTGAAACACCACACTTGTGGTGTTTTCATTTGTGCTTTTTATTCTTCCTAAACACCCTCAGTTAAAGTAGTATGGATTTATAACAATCATTCTTCTAACATTTAGGTCATAAGATTTGTCAGTTATTGCGGTCCCAGATATTTCCATACTTCATATACATGCACCACATACAGACTACAAATACATACATGTCAAAAAGCAAGATGAAAAAACAGTTTGTGGGACTAATTTTTTAGTTTTGCTTTGTTTTTGCTTGCAGGTCGACACTGCAAAGAAGCAATGTAACATGCAGGTTTCTCGACTAACAGAAGAAGTTTCAGCTCTTCAGATGGTACGGAGTTGACTGTTAAAAATATCTTCAGTAGCAAAACATTTGAGACTTCTAGTTTTTGCTGATCAAATACTTTTACTAGAATTTAGTATTGTAGGTCAACTAACACGTGATTAATGAGTAATTTTTTAGGACAGTCCTGTATTACTCTGTAGCATGTTACATTCTGCACGTCTCCAGAGATGAGTTCACATGCATTTTGACAGTGAGATCTGTGCTCTAGGAAATATTTCCCATGTGATGGCATTTCTTAAGTATCTCTGCTTCTTTCAGAGATACACTAAAGTCAGCCCTCCGTCTTTACCTGTAGTTATGTGTGTAGAAAGGAAGTATATGAAAGCTGATAAAGTATCCTGAGAGAGAGTCTGTGGATCACAGTCATCATATTTTTGAATGAACCAGGAACTTGTAATAAATGATGCAGGTGATCAAAAGAATTTGGTGCTTATGCATCCATTTATGCATTAAATTTATTTTTTAAAGATTTTATTTTATGTGTCTTAGTCTGTATATTGAATGATCATATAGAGAAAATAATGAGCAGGTAAATATAATCAAATGCATCCATAACAGTAGCAAGAATGTTGTTTATGCTGGGCAGGGGTTTGGCTTTAGCACTTCTTGGATTTTTTATTTTGATTTATTAAATCTATTTAAAAACTAACTTTTAAAAAAAGGAATGTGGAGAAAAACAGAGCCAAATTGAACGAGCCATTAGAGAAAAGAGAGCAGTGGAAGAAGAACTTGAAATGGTAAGGCGTTTGTATGTATTTTTATATCACATTTCAGATCTCTTTCAGAAAGAAAATATTTTTTCCCTTTTTCATGTGTTTTCCCCTAACTTTCTTATTTTATTTTTTGAGTAGATTTTTCTTAATTGTAAACTTTCATATATTTACTTTAAGGTTGTTTGGATTTTTTTTTTTAATCTAGAAAGTCTTTTAAGGCTGCAACACCAAACTAAAAAAAAGAAGTTCTGTGGAAAGTGTAAAAATTAAAAGAGAGATGTTTAACATAATCCAAAAGAATGCTGGAACATATTCAAGTTAAGATCAATAGACAGAAAATGGAATGAATGCCCAATCAGATCTTCGGAAACTTTCTTTTTTTCTCCAAGTAGCAGCGACAATGATAGAAAACCAGTTTTATTTTAACTCATAGGACAATAGGATGCCATGAGGAGTAACCTTACATATGAGTTTGCTCTTCAGATTTCCAGGGAACAGAGAGGGCAAGAATCTGACAGTAGGAAGCTTGATCAGCTGCATCAGAAGTGTTTACTTGCAGAAGCTGCCAAAGAGGACCTTCAGCTGAGTCTCCAGACAATACAAAATAAACTGAAACAACTGGAAATGAAGTAAGTGATGTTACAGATGTTTACAGAACAAGAGAAAGCAATGGAAATTATTTCAGACTATTTAAATTGCTGAATGTGTGTTAGGGTTTGCCAAATCTTTTTATTCAGTAGCAGACATAGTATCAAGATACCATAATTCTAAAACAGATTGATTTTATCAATTCCATCAGCATGATAAAGTTCTTTCTGAGGTGTGCATAGCTCCCAGTCTATATATTTTTTTCCTTTGGTTCAGTTTTTCTGCAGCAAGACTTTCCTTCTCTTTTAGCTGTGAGGAAGAGAAATCTCACTGCCAGGAAGTGATCTGTAAATTGCAAAGCACTCTGGATTCAGAAAGGGAGAAGAGTGCTTTTGTCAGTGAAGAGAGGCTAAAACTTCAGCAAGAGAATGAACAATTGCAAAAAGAAATGGAGGGTTTGAGAAAACTGGCAGTAGAGGCTCAACAAAAGGCTAAAATAAAGGTATGTTTTATATGTTATTTTTATTGTAATGTAAGACTGAGATTTGGTTAATAAGGCAGCAGTTCTAAGACAAGAGCATTAAATGTTTAAATTAAGGTTGAGAGTTTCAGTGATGCTTCCTGGTTGCTGCTTAAAAATAATTTTATTGTAGCTTTGTGTGTCCTCAGAATCCATTGGGTAACTCAATATCTGCTAATTAAATTTTAATGTGTATTTTAATGTGTATTAGATTCTCCTTGGTAAGAAGACCCCAAATGTTTGTTGCTTTAAATAAGAGGAATAGATTAAATAATATTGCAATTCCCGATCTGCATTTATTTATTAGCTCTAATGTGTTAGAAATCTTTGTCTGACTTTCTGCCCAGAGTGTTCTTCTACTTGTGTGTCCACCACATTGTCAGAGCAGTGTGTAACTAATAAATAATTTAATAGTGTGGCTGTCAAACTTGGGCTCTGTATTTGCTGGACAGAGAACATTCTTCTCTATGCTTAGCTACAAACAAGATTATTGGCTGAAAGCTGCTTTGTTCCTTTTGAACATATTCACTAAATGCACCTGAGCAGACTGCAGGTGGGATGAGGAATCAGAAATAACCTCAGCAGATTCATGGTACCTGTGGCTTCTGGAGACAGGAACAGCTTTGATCCCTGATGTGCTTTCTGAACATATAAAGCTGTACTTTCCCCTCTGCAGTGTAAAGACACCGAAAAAGAGATCTAAGAATGTGGAGCAATGAAGACAACCTCAGTCAGCAGTTTTACAAGTTATGAATGGGGACAATCTCAAATCTGGCTTCCACTTTGCACTACAAGATAAAGAAAAATGTCAAATTTAACCGGAGATCTTGTCCAGCTCCAGAACCCATTGCTTAAACAAAGGATCAGAATCTTGTAACAGATAGGTAGTAATATATATATATATAGCAGATAAAGCACATAAAACATGTACTAAATCTTTGTCTGTCTCATTTTTAATCAGACAGGCTTCCATTATAGTCACAGATAAGATTCAGTGCCTGCTTTCATTTCCCTCTGATGTACAAAGGATTGCAGATGCAGTTAAGAAACTCCTAGCACATTTAGCTAGATGAAAAAGAACAAACGTGTTTCTGTGGAGAAAGCACAAGGGAGAAGAATAAAGATTACTTACAAAAATAAGCATACACAGCTCATTATCCTTTATTGTCAGTTGTACTATTCGCTTAAATTGGCCTTGGGAACACATATCTCTCAGTATATAATTAGAAGTTTAATTATTGTATCTTACATGCTTTCAACAACTGTTTATAAATTTAACTCAGGCATTGCAAAACAACTGAAACAAAAAAAGGTAAAGAGTGAGAGATTTGATCGTACCAGATTTGTGGGGTTTTTTTGTAGATAAGAACAATGGAGCATGAGCATGCAGTGAAAGAACATGGCTATGAAGCTCGACTCAGGGAGATGGAGGACAGCAGCCTCAAGTCCACTGCTGAGCTCAGACGCCTCTTAGTGGCTCAGCAAAAAGCAACAAACAGGTGGAAAGAAGAAACCAAAAATCTTGCTGCAACTACAGAAGCCAGGATCCATAAGCTGAAGTAAGTGCAGTTTTGTTCCTCTTCTGCAAGGTGTGTTTCAGATGCTGTTTGGTGTATGGCAGGAAACCTGTGGTGAAAAGCCATGAGGAGTAAACCATCCAGACTTGAAGATGTGCTTACAGCAGAGCAAAGAAAATGATGTAAAGAGAACTTTTGATGTTCTCTGTGAAGTTAGCACTGAAGTAATAATTTCACTGTTTCATTATCTTGTTGATAATGTGTGGGTTTTTGTAATGATGAAAGGTAAATGGAATATATTACTTTTGGTTTTCTCTTTCACTATACAGCACACTCTATTTAGAGAATTTTAGCTTTGGATTATGAACACTTCTATACCTATTCAGAAAAGCCATAATATCAGTTGTGGAGTGAGTCTTCAGATTTCTGAAATAAACTGGACAGAAACCTCTTGCTAGGTACACCTGATGTTCTCTTCTGGGCAGTTGCTGTCATGAATAAAGATACAAATAGGTTGTGTGATTGTCCTAAGAAAAAATACTGTAGATTGTAAACTACAATGTGTAAACTGTAGTTTTTTCTTAATTCATCTGTGTTTCTAGGCTGATACTTGTATTTTGCAGCACAGAATATAAGAGTATTTTCAGTTTCACAATTTTGCCCTATGCTTTATTTCATTTCTAGGCTCAGGAAACTTTGTTAGTCAGATCAAGTAGACTATTAATTTGAGATTAAATTAGGCTGGTGTTTTTCTAGAACTGCATAGAAGTTTATGCCCTCAAGATCTCTTCCTCTTCAAAACTGATTGAAAATTGGAGGAGGCTGACACACTGGTACACAGTAACTGCTAAACCAGGAAGCCTGATTTCATAAGTCTCATTTCTTTAAAAATTAAAGTGGTTAGAACGGAATATATCATTGCATTATCTTTTAGTGGGTTTAAGAACAAAAATTCATCTCTGTTAAATTGTGCATCTCTGTTAAATTGATATGTTTGAAGCAATTTACTTTGCTAAGGTAAATTTTAGCTCTTGAATTTGTAGTTTATTTTCTGTAAATCAAAATACCAAAACTCACAGCTGAGCATCTAGGTTCATCACTAGATCCTGGATGTAGTTCAGCAAGTTCCAATTAAAAGGGAAAAATTGCAGACTTCCAAAACAATTAAAGCTGTCTGTGAAACAGCTGTTTTCTCTCTAAAACCTTTAATGTTCAATGTTCAAATGTTGTCACAGCAGACCAAAAGATTTAGACCTTATTTATCTGCAGCAAAACGCTGACATAGAAAATACAAGGAAGCCTGCTTTGTGAACCTGGATGAAAAATGGGTAGCAGATTTTGAAAATGTCCCTATGTATGTGACTTCAGTAGATATTTTGGTGCAAGTCTAAAAGCTAAGGCAGTTACTTTATTATATGATGTTGTATGTTATGCTTTTTCATACTGTATAAGCTAGAAATAGAAGTCTTTATCAGGCATCTGCTCTACCTGGGAAGGAAGCTAGCAGCAGAAACAGGAAGGTTTCATTTACACTGACATCAGGAATTTAATATTAAATCTATGCAGTGATGCTCTGATATTATGGTGACAATTGGCCTCACTGAACCTTATCAGTATTATCTGGAAATTTTAAAACCAGCTTATTTTTCACATTATATGCATTACCAGATAGCCAGCAATGTAGTGCAGAATGCAGTTGGTATGGAAATTAGCTTCTGAATTATACTGTAGTAGTTATTCAGCACAAAAGTCCTTGCTTATATTATAAATGAATAATTATCATATTTATTTTCATCTCTCACAATAACATTTTGAGTTCAACTACAGAGCAGCAAATCACTTCTAACTCTGTTCTGAACTACAATCAAGTTCCTGATTATTTAAAAAGCAGAATAATTTTGGAGCAAATGCATTTATCAAGGAAATTTCAGTAAGAACACAAAATAACAGACTGGTGCTGGTAATAGATGAATTAATCTATTATTAATTAAAGGCTCTGTTTGAAAGGTCTCTTGAGGCTAATGCAGGAAATGTTCTCACCAAGCCTCATGGTGGTGTCCAAGAGAAAGGAGGATTCATGTAAATACATGAGCAAGTGCAGAGGTTGTGTTGGTGACATGTAGCAGAATTCCATTTTTTAACAAAAATACAGTTTTTAACAAGAATCATTACTCCTGCAGCACACCTAATGTGTTTTATAACTGAGTGGCTTTTTAGGAAGTTATAAACTTCCTAACCAAGTCCTATGCATGTTTATGGGGGAGCTAGTTGACATGAAAGCATTTTGGATTGCATTTCAGCAGGAGGTTTCTGTTAGTGCAGCTCTCACAAACACTGACTCAGTGTCCCATTTGTTAGTGTAGGTGTTTCCCATTCCTTTGCCTTCAAGTCATGATGGTTTTCCAGTTCTGTCCTCATTGCTTTTATTTCCCATGGGAAGGTGTCTGAAACATTTTGGCTTCTTTATTAAACTTACCAGCAGCAGCTGCTAACTTTTCCACATTCTGTGCTGCTCATTTGTCATGTTCTAAATCTGCAGTGTTTTGTTGGTGAGGTGTAATCCATATGCATGAAGGAGACATTAAATAATTCTAAGGAATGAAGCAACATCAGTGAATGTTAGCTGATTTTTGATCTTATAAAAAATTAGGAAGTAAAAGTAAGTTTTTCAGCCTGTAATGGCAGAGCATGTAATGTGAATAACATCATCTAGTAGATCAGTGAAAAACCTGTCAATAGAAATGTTGATAAATAAATTGATACTTCCAGTCTTCATTGAAAATTATTCTGTGCTTTTCTGGACCTTTCTACCTTCAGTCAACCCTGAAGGTAACTGAGAAAGAAGGTCAGTGCTACTTGTCACATGGGTCATCATTCCAAATAAAAACTTTGCTCTTGGCAGCATGGCTAAAAACTCACTGCTAAGTTTATTCCCTTTATTCCTACAGATTATCCAGTCTGGCAGAGTCAGAAACCAAAATGTTCTGACCTCTGATTTCATCCATTTTAAATGTACTCTGAGTTCTAATTATAGGTGCTGAAGTGAACTTAGACAGCAAATGTTTACAATTATAAAATAGTTGCAAAATAGTATAACATGAGCAATCACTGTTAAAAGTTGTAAAAAAAAGTCATCTTTTCTATTCTTTACAGGGGTTTAATTGGAAACCAGAAGTATAGAAATTTTATAAAACTATCAAAAAGGGCTTTTAAGTCTTGGTGAATATTTTAAGTATTCTATGTTCACTGTTTAACTGACACCTGAGTTACTATTTGATTTTATTTTTTTCCTTTTTTTCCCCCCCTCCCCCAGTATATAGGAATGTTGTTCAAGTAATCTAAATAACCAAGTCCAAATTAGACTTAATGTTGCACGGATACAATAGCTGGTTTATCCCATCTCATTGCCACATCAGTATTTTTTGTCGAATTTTATGTCCTTATCCTGAGAATGAAAGTAAGTCTTAAGGTAAACAGAATTTTGCAGGTTAGCAGATAAACCCTTGCAGACTCTGCACCAGTGGCCAACACCAAGAGCTTCTTTTTGTTGAGCAGGGATAAGATTCACATGGCTAAATAAAGTTTTATATTGAATCAAATGACTGAATTACCACAGAATGCCCTTCGGTGGACTAGATCTGGACAACAGCAGACAGGGAAAAGGGTAGATCCTCTGACTTGAAAACTTGATTGAAAATTGGCAGTTCTCTCCACTTTGCCATGGATATTGCTTTGCCTGTCAGACACATGGATGATTGCTCAGTTTAGGTACAGTTTAGCTTGAACAGGGGTAGAAATAGCTATACACAGGTCTGTTCTACAAAAAAGTACATGAAACAATTTATAAACATCAGTTTAAACTATAAAGCTGGTAAGTTTGCTTCCATGTAACATTGCATTTGAGGAGCTTTAAAAATCTGAACTGTTTCATTTCAAAAGTAATAAAATGCAATAATAATACACAGTATGAACCAACTAATAAATCAATAATCCTGTTCTTCTGCCATTATTGTCTAGTAGCAAGATATAACCTTTTTTTGGGGGGGAAATAAAAAATACTTGTAGCATAAACCCGTTTATTTGAACAACTGTACTGAATGGTATCATTTTCCTAATAGACACTTGCATTATAATTGTCAGTACTTAAAAAAGGGAATCCTTGCTATATTGTTTTTATATTTAAAGATTTTGCTTATCTTAAGCCATCTGATGGCAGCTATTTTGGGTGTCTTTGTTCCAGCTTCTGCCTCTGACACATTTCTTTGTCACAGTTAGAGTCCCTGACTCATCGGGAGGCATGTGTGGGGTTTGGAGTTCCCAGTTTTTATCTGTTCTGTGGTTGAAAAGAATCTGCCTCTGAGGAATGACCTTCTTTGGTGGCAGAATATGAAGTGCTGGCCATGACTGCTTTCTCCTTTTCCCTGCATCCTGTACAGTACTTGGAGTGAATTACATGGCATCTCGAGATGAAGAAGTTGCCTTTTTTTCTAAAACATTATTCTTGGCTGCACTTGTGTAATGTTTGGCAGCCATAGCTGCTTATTTTAAGATGTTCATTAAAGAAAAAAATTAACGGGATGAGAGACAGCTGCAGGTACTGGCAGTATACAAAATTCATAATTACTAAGAGTAACTGAAGCATATTATAGTATAACTCAACCAAAAAAAAAAACAGCTGGCACATGCTATATTTGTCATGAGAGCTTTGCAGAAAGGACTTGCTGCAGCTGGTGGATTTATCACCCGTCTGCTGAAATGCTAGAAGCTCACCTTTTGTTTCCTACTCACTTAGCAAAGACAGTGTGCAGTGGGGGCTGATTTAATTACCCAGCAGTTTGGGGTTATTGCTCAGTTCTAATATTGAGATCTCAGAAGGTGTGTTTGGGGGAGGGTTAACACTCAGAATGAATCAACTGTCTAGCTCAATAGCCATCACACTTCCTTCTGCTTACAAGGTTAAACTGTTTCCTTTTAAATATGTGTTCAGTGTGATCTCATTATGAAAATAATTTCTTGATCACAGCTATGTATGAGCCTGTAAACCCTGTTTATGGTCTGTGCTGCTAAGCATGCTAATTCCACACCTCAGTACAAGCATGGGAGACAGGCTGTTTTCAGTAACTAGGAATTTTTAGGGCACCTAAAATCTGGTCTCCTATATTGAAAATGCCTCATCTTGGTGCTTGATACTGATTACAGGAGGACAAATTACAAAAATAGTGTTACATACTGTCTTGATCCTGCAGTCTTGATCCCTCTTTAATTCTTACTTAATATAAAAGTGTTCACATGTGGTACCAGGTATAGTCTATATATAATTTTAACTGTTTAACATCATTTAAATATCTGCCTATGTGCTTTCATTTTTATGGAAGTTCAAAGTTGCTGAACTGTTTTTGTGTTATCTGCCTGGGGCTGAGGAAAGGGGTTAAGAAGGTGGGTTGAGAACAGGTGAGTGGAAGCTCCTCAGCAGCTGTAGTGGTGACCTGATGGTACAGACACCTTGCAGCCTTGTATTTCAAGTGCCATATTGCAGTTTTCCAGCTTCTATGAAATACTAAGCTTAAAAGTTTATAGAACTAAATTAGTGTTGAGAACCAAGTGTCATCATTAAAATAGCAGAGTTTTTTTTAAGATGAAGATCAGAGGCTAGAGTATCTCCTACCTTACCTCCATTCCCTCAAAAACAATAAAGGCTTTAGCTTGCATTACAGTGCATGTAGTTTCAGCAATATGTTGAGCATTTAAGGTGAGGTGATGGAGTAGAGAATGGTCAGAGGTTAGAGCAGCTCACTTAGGTTTGCATCTGTCCCTGGCTAAAATTACTGCAGTTGTGTCTTGAGTCATCCCTCTTTCTGCAAGAACTGTTTCCTCTAAGCACCAGCTCAAAGATTGTCTGCTAAAACCCAGATGGTTTTTGTCTTCAATACTGTGTAAAGTGAGGATCACTGAAACTCATTCAGTATGAAAAAAGAGCACTTTGAAGTAGGTGGTATTTTCCTTTTCCTCACAAAGTGTCACATTGTTGTCTGTCTCACAAGTACAGAATGATTTATTTTTAGGTACTTCAAAGCACCTTTTTAAATGCCTACATTGAGGTTTGGTTATGGAACACTAATTAGAACGTTAATCTCAATATTGAACTTACTGTGCAAAATGCAGCTTATATTTATAATACACTAGATAGCGTGCCTCCAAAATAAGACTCAATAAACAAAACAAAAAAAACCTGTAAAATGTCAAGTGCTCTTGACAAAGTCTTGCTGATTCCAACAAATACATCTTTTTCCTCTGCCATTACAGTTTTGAATGCACAGCATGCAGAAGTGCTGTGTGGTGCTTTTGAAATCGGTGTTTCAAGAATAACCCTGTAATTAAAATCCACCAAAAGCCTCCACAATTCACAGAACTATCTCTGAAATTATGTTCCAATAACTAAAGTACTACTGTTTGCTAATCAGCATCTTTTCTTCTGATTCCCAGAAGTGAGCTGCGTCAACAAAAACTCCGTAGCCAGCAGCTCATTTCCCAGCTGGAAATAGCAAATGAGAAGGTAACTGAGGTAAGATAATGACTGATGTGACAGCTACTTTCCATTACAACCTGATGTGCATACACTAAGATCTTAGCAGAAACCTATTTAGGTGAGTTATGTTGCTGGTTTAGAGAAAATTAAGGATTTTTGACAGGGGTAGTCAGTAATAACTGGGAAGCCTCACTGTTTCTTGCTGACTGATATGTTCCAATGGCAGGAAGACAAATGAACTTTACTCTCAAATTACAAAAGTGAAAGGAAAAATGATCTTTCTAGGTGACTAATCTAGCAATTCTGGACAAATTCAGGAAATGTTTCTGAACTTACCTTCTGCCTGTGAATCCATGCAAGCCTCTAGACAGGAGCAGGCACTCTGGCAGTATGGATAACGCGGCTTATAGACACTGAGTTCTTCTCAACAGAAATTACATTCTGTGTCCATATATGCATATGGCTAAAAGCATTGTCCATTAAAGATTAAGTGCAGGGTTGTTTTGGAATGTGCACTGTTCAATAATTGATGGCCACTTTAGAAAAGGGCTTTCCTTGTCAGCCTTATAAATCTGGGATAACATCCAGCTCTATCCAGGACAAATCCTTCAGTCTTGTTTTTCTGTTCTGCTGTGTTATTTAGAGGAGAAGAATGGGGCTGATGGGAGAACAGATTTCTGTGAGTAAAGGGTGGTCAAGAAAGGCTTTTTACAGACTCTTTGAAGGGAACAGAGGAGATCTGTAGCAGGTTTATCATCCCATTTGTGTTATCCAGGATATTCCTCTTTCAAGTATAGCTAAAACATTTATGTTGTAAGATTGCATGGATTAAATAACCTGAATTAAAATGCCAGTTTTTATGCATCCCCATGCTGAAGGGAGTAAAACTTCCTCTGCAGATTACTCTGATTGATTGGAGAAGTCATATGATGTCACATTTGAGCTGGAAGTTCTCTATAATGTGTCAGCAGTTTGTCTTCAGGCTTTTAGTGTAAGGGGAAAACAATTCTCCTTCTGGTGTTCCTCCTGTGTTAAGCTTTTCGTGCTACAGAATGTGTAGATTCAGTCACAAGAATTTGGCATTGTGATGAGAGATTCTCCTTCCACAGGATGAGACATTAATGATGGAATATCGGGAATACATCAACAGGCTTCAGAGACGACTGAGCCAGGCAGAACAGAGAGCAGCCACAGCCTCCCAACAGGTACAGAGCTCACAAAAAACATGGTATCTAAGCACACTCAACATGCAGAACTACTCACTTGCCATCATTCCTGAGGAGAGATGATAATTTATGATCATTATTGGTGGCATAACAACAAGCTTGGATTTTGGACGTCACCTTCTGACAGGATGCTTTGTGACAGCGTAGGTTTGTTTGTGGAAAGCATTTTGACATGAATTAAACCTGCATGGTTCAAAATGTGTGAATGAAGGTGTACAGGCATTTCCAGCTTCAGAATGGCAAGTCAGCAAAGCCCTGAAGTAACTGCAGCTCCTGTTTGCATGGAGCAGCTCTGCTGGAGTGCAGTCCCACTGCAGTTACCATTGGCTGTGTCATCCTGCAGTGATAACAATTGTGCAGACGGAGTAGGGAATGCTTGTTTTCTTCCAAGCCATTGGAAAGGTAAAGGAGAGATAGTGTATGTGTCTCAGTATTTAATTTTTCCATAATGTTTAAGCTGTGCAGCTTGAAGAAAATCCAGAGGGGGTTTATACACTGAGTTCATTTTTTTGCCAAGGAAGTTCATTACTCAAGTTGGCCTCCTATTAAGTAAAGATGGTCTTTCTGCCTCCTGCTTTTTTTTACAGTGATTTAGGAAAACCATTTGCAAATTACAGCTTGTTAATGTGGGTGACCCCATGTGAGCTGCACAGAGGAAATGTTTGGCTGACCTAAATTGCTCCGTTAGGACAAATGGCATTTTTTTCTCAACAGCAGTGAAAAAATGGGCATAGCTGCCAAGCTGTCATAACATAAGCTGTGGTTCCTGGCTCTAAATGCTCTCTGTCATGACAAGGTCTATTCAGCTGCTGAAAATTTGCTCTGAAAGAGGAATTTTTTATTTTTTTTTTAACTTTGGGTTCGTTATGTGGATCTGTTTAGCTCTAATGCTTCTGAGATGCTGTCTTCCCATAAAAACCCAAACGTGCTTATGTCACATTTCTAGGGAATAAACTCATGGCCTCAGTGCCCACAGAGGAAGAGGTCTTGCTGTTGCTGAAAACATTGGTAATTAGCTGTTCCTCACCAGGCTCTCTCTGAAAGATGACAAAGAGATTTGATGTTGAGAAGCTTCACTGCTGCCCAGATCTTACTGCCAGCCTTCAGAACTGCCTTGCCCTCTTGGCAGAGGTTACTGCAGAGGCTTGGCTGCTCTATGACTTCAGAGCTGCAATGCCAAGCCTCTTCCTTTTTCTGTCCACCCCAAAAAAAGGCATACTAGCACTGTCCCTGCCAAAGGCTGGAGAAATGGAGGTCTCTAGTAGTGCTGCAAGAATGTCCACTCTTCTGAAGCTGGGTATTTATTCTCTTCTAGGCCTCAGAAGACTGAATGTTCACATGTGAATTCCATCAGATTGAGTGATGATTCCTTCTGTTCTTAATCTGTGGGCTGCTTTCTGACTTTATGTTCTCACTTCATTATCCACCTTCACTTTAAAATTGTATCAAATACAGGCTAGAGCCAGACTAGTAGGCAGCCTAGAAATTAGAGTTTTATTGTGGTCAGCTCAATGACTGTAAATCTTAGCTCATTCTGAAATAATAGTAATTCAGAAACATAAAAAATGCAGGCTAATGTTTGCAGAGGTTTAAAACGTTTCTATTCTGCAGGTGTCTTTTAAAGTGTCCTCCTGCTACCTATCATCTTGAATTCTCTGGTATCTGAAGTAAGACAAAAGCAGTAGTCATCTACAGAGTACCTTGTAAATTCTGCTGTTCATCCCAAATTCACACTGCCTGTGCTTGTTCCTTCTCCTTCATGACACATTCAGCATGGAAGTGCTACTGTTTCTTTGATCCTACAAAGAATTATTAAGAAGCTATCATCTGCTTGTGTTTCATTACAGCTCAGCCTGGTAACTACACAGAATAAAAAAGCTGTTTCCCTGGAGGATCTGAAAGATATTTAAACACATGTTTCTATCATTCACCATGTTGGGAGCTAAGAGGATTGCTGCAGAAACATCATATTGGAGCACTACAGTCAAATGCACAGCAAGGCTTGTAAAACTTAAAACAAATTCTTGTTTATTCTGGTAAGGGAGTGGATGAAGATCTTGGCTCTGTATGCACAATAAAGATTGGAAGAAGACTGCAAAATGTTGTCATTCAAGTCCTTTAATGTTGCAGATGAGAACATCTGACACAGTGCTGTGGCACATTCAGGGTTTTTTTGGTGTGAAATCCACCAGCTGCAACTGTGACAAGATTGTGTACCAGGGAGTAGAAACACTTGTACTGAAATTCACCTCGGCTTTGCTCACATGTAGTTGATACCTTTAATTGTTCTTTATAGTGCAGGTAACTTGGGAACAAGTTGAAGATCTTTATGAATTGTGGTAAGACTCATTACATCATGAATGACAAATAGTTGCTGCTCTGATTGTCACTGTATGAGCTGCAAGATGCCTTCACTGCCTTCCAGTTCAAAGAATTCAGTTCAGTTTGGTCTGGTGCCCCTAAGAGTACAGGAAATAATGAAAATGCTGCTTTGGCTACTCAGACAGCTCATTTCTAATCTGTAATCTTCCTGCAGTTGTGCTCTTTCTTCCTAATTACTATTTATTTTACAATTACAATTCCTTGCTTTTCTGTTGATCTGCTCTCTTGGTTTGTACATGTCTGGGAACTTCCATTCTCTATTACTTCAATTTGCATGGAGTTGAAGTCATCCAGCTCTTAGGCCTTTTGAAATAGTGGGTTTGAACTCTACACATGCCAGGATGTGAGATATTTTTTCTTTGATAGCTGAGAAATGTCATGGATATCAGTCTAAAATTAGAGCCAAACTCCATTTTCTCCTTTAGCATATATTTTAAGTATTTGATAGCTGTTAACTGATTCTGAAGTGCTACTATCTTGGTGTTAAGTGACCTAATTACTTGTCCTTCCACTTAAATGTGCAGAGTGTGACTCTGGTTCCTAACCTCTGATTCAGCTGATGGATAGTGCTTGCCCAGTGCTTGATGGAAATGTCTCGTTTGGACTAACAAACCTGTGTGTCCATGGCAGTGGATCTTCACCATATTTGCATTTTAGAGGAGAGAGCTGGGCTGATCCCCTCGTGGGAGCAAGACTTGGTGCTGCCTCCTGAAATCATGGCTGTTCAGGTAGAGCCTGCAAGATGGATGCACCCTCAGGAACAATTCCTGCTTGCTGCAGGGAAAGCCACCAGCTCCTACAGTGGCACACACCAGTGCTCTTTCCCTTTGAGAGATGCCTGTATCTATTGCAATCTCTAAATCTCAGTTTTGGTTAAAGGATGTTGAAGATTCTCCAAAACAACAGAGATACATTTTTCAGAATCTCCAAGTGTCTGTTTGGGTGAGATTTTCATCAATCAGCCCTGTGTGTGATACAGAGGCAGGCAAGTACCAGGCACCTTGTTTTAATTTGCATCATGCACAGCTGAGATGATGACAGGGCCACCTGGAAGATTTTGTGTGAGCTATTAATCCCCTTCACTCCTCAAAGGCAGGCTCTGGCTGTGCAGTGAAACCTGGCTGGAAGGAGCAGGCAGTTCCAAGTATTTGTGTGTTTGTTCCTGGAGGCACAGAAGGGCCCCTGCATGCTTCGCTGTTAATTATGGTTATATTCATTTCACCTTGGGGTGCAGCTCCTTCATGGTGGCTGTTTGCCAGAACAGGAACTGCAGGGATGACACAGGGAAGGGGCAGGAGAGCAATTCCAGCAGATGACACAGGAAAGGAAAAGGTTTCTTTCCTCATGCTGCCTAATGGAAGCAGAACAGGAATGTGGTCACATGGAGCTCATTATCCACCCACCACCTCATTTCCCTGTGGTGTCTGGAGGAGGCTGCTCCCATGTTGCTCCCACACTGAACCTCCAGAGGAAAGGCAATTGCTGAGGTAATTAAAACTTGAAGCTTGCTACTTAAAGAAGTTTTGCTCTTTCAGTTGTGATACCAGATTGTTTCACAGCATGGAGCTTTTCAGTCCACTGTCTGGGTTGTCTTATTTTGTTTCTCGATTTATTTCTTGTCCCTCTTTCACTGGAAAGTTTTTGTTTCCCCTCCAATACCAGGTTTGGAGTGGTTTAAAGGCTCCCTGGTGTGACAGAACTGCCTTCCATTGAGTAAAACTTCACTCTTGCTGGTGTCTATTTAGGAAACATTTCTAGGTGGAACAGTTCCTTCCATTCAATAGGTGAGATTTCATTTTAGGCACAGGCCAGATGGTTAAAGATCAGTGTGTTTCCAGCTGGATTACTAGGTGTGTGTTTTCACAGCCTTGTCCTCTTCTTGCTCTGCACCCAGTTCATTCCCTGTTTCTGCAGCTGGAGTTTAGAGGAATCCTCATCTCCTAGAAATCCTGCTGTAGAAGCAAATCTCCTAGTAATGCTTGGCCCCAGCCAGTTCAGAGTGTGACTGAACCTTCAGCCTAATTATTCCAAAGATCTGCAGGTTCAAACCTCATACTCCTTTTCCAGTGGAACATGTATGGAGACTATGGACTCTGCAAGGACATCCTGGATCAACAAATGTAAATGTTTTGAGGTAAGCAACATCTCTTTGAGGATCCCAAGGGAAAAGCCACACAGTTCTCTTGATCAGATGGACACAGCTGTCAGTAACAAGCAGTCCTACAAAAACCTTCAAAACTTACAAAATCCTCCAGTGTGCATTGTGACACCTGTAGTAATCCAAATCAAGTGCTTGTTTCAACCATGAAAGCTGATCAGAGCATTGCAGTGAAGTGTGTTTGTAAGAGCCCAAACACATATACTGGGAGGTCTAAACCACTGCTGGCAAGGGTACTGCAAAAATGTACAGCATTTATTCACATACAGACAAAAGGCACAATTCTACGGAATATTTTAACAAAAAATACAGCTGTTTCAACTAGGTCTTTAGAAATACTTCAAAAAAGGGAGAAAATAAATACAGGATTGGGCCATGTAATATAAAATAGTCATCTCTACATATACTTTTTATTTCTGTTTCTCTTCATGCACCTTTTTTTTAATTAATTCAGCTGAATGAACACCAAAGCTAGGCACATAGTGAAAAATCTGTACAAGTTTTACAAATGTCATCACAATTGTCTCAGATTTCCAAAATCAAGGTTTATACACGACATGAACCCTTCATTTAGACCTGTGTGAGTTTGTAATCTAACAAATGGCATTCCAGGCAACTTTACAGACGTTCAACTAGCCTAGGGTTGGACAGAACACACCGATCATATCCAAGATCTCTTGGTCAGTCAGAACAAGGAAAGGTAATGCTTAGAAACAGAAATCCAGCAAATCCCAGTAAACACAGGGGTGGCTTTGTCACTACAACACCTCCTGCTGAGTGCTAAGCACAGAGACAAAACTACAGAGCTGGTCGTACCACAGCCAGCTTTGGTTTGGCTTCAGCTGGACTGGAAACCTCACAAAGCTTTTCACCCTCAGTGCCAGGGGACAAACAGCTAAGGCATTCACTCTGCACAGCGTTAGCGTTCATCATAGTGCAAATTCACAACGTACCTCTGTCCAGTGGGTGTGAGGTTAAAGGTTTACTCAGAATTCAAATCTAAGGTATTCCATCTATGGCTTGACAATTCCTGTGTGGTCATGAGCTTCTTTCTTACAGAAAATAATCAGTGCCTGGCTGGAGAATGTTGCTGGATGTTGAGTAGAATTTATCTGCTTTTACCTTTTGTCTGGCTGCTGTCTATACTTTGAACACATCCCAAGAGTGACCTCAGTCACCAGTGCCCTGCCTGCCTTTCACCTCTGTAAGTCATGTAATTATTCTGACTTCCTGGGACCAGCAATGGGATCTTTTAAGTATGTTATCTTACACAAAATTCCCCTTCCTCAAAAGGTTAAGACTTCTGAGTTTCAAAACAAGAGGGATGCATTCTGGTGAAATATTTAACTGATAACATTAACTTGCATAGCAAGAGTGGGTGCTAAGCCTCTATATTTTCTGGGTGAATCCTCTGTAAGACTCAGTCCTATGACAGAGGAATTCTGGGTTGTCAGTGTTCCCTCTTCAGGAGGCAAGGGTCAGACATTCCAAAGTGAGTGGATGCCATAACAGCAGGCTGAGAGTAGGGAAGGGAAGGAGAAGGAGGTTCTTTATGCCTGTCTCTCTGTTAACACATTGCTGCTAAAACTTTTTCACCACTGCATACCTGTCTTACATCTATGAAGAATTCCAAAATTTACAGGCTCCTAACACTCCACTGTGCTGTGTGCACTCTACTCAGTACAAAACAGTATCCTCACGACCTGTTAATATTATTGCTCACAGCTTACTAATTATTGCCACTTGCAATTATTAAAAAAGTACACAATCAGAATACGAGTTCCCTCTTCCATCAAATCTAGTCCATAATAGAACATAATAGTTTTTCTTTGCTTGACTGTAAAGAGCTAATCACAATGTATTGCCTTTGCATTTTAACCTATTTAAAAATATATATTCATGTCCATTTAAAGCAACCTTTTAGTGTCGTAAGCCTGTCCCAGTACAAATCATTAGTGCATCTGTGGTGGCCTTTGGGAAATCCTACTGCCTAGTGCCTTAGAAAACTTTTGTCTTGAATTGTCATCACCCTCCTGACAGCAGCTGCCTGACTGAGAGTGATGGGTTATTCCCTGGGGTGCTGGAAACCACAAACCTGCCCCTTGCTCAGCACTGAGCCATTTGGGAACATCCTCTGGAGCAGTCCCAATCTTTCCAGCCCTGCCCTGTCCCTTCCTCCTCCTCCAGTACAGCTCATGGCTATGCCTGGTCAGCATTTACATGTAAACTCTGGAGCATGTGGAGGGGTTTGAGCTGCCACCTGTGCTCAAACTGAACACAACAGAACACATTCTGCAAAGAGAGGAGAAAGAGCTGCCCCTGCCCCAGGACAGGGGGCATTTGTAATGGGATTTACCAGTGCAGTGCAGTATGGTCTAACAACCATCTTCCATTCAATACACATGACTTAAATTAAAAGCTTGTGCTTTTCCAGAAGTCAGGGGAAGGGAGTAACATTTTCAGTGCCTTTTAGCTAGAAAGGATGAATGCAGCCTGATTCTGCCTATCCACCCTAGCCCCTTTTGAAAGATTTTTGAGTTGTGTGCATCCCAACTCCTGTTTTAGTAGTGATGTCACTTCTCTGCTTACTCAGGAAAGTTGCAAATAAGGGAGACTGAAACTTCTCACAGAAATGGAGAGGCTGAGGGGGTGTGAAATGGGGCAGAGGAAAAACAAAATCCAAAACAAAACCAAAGAGCTTAAAACAGCTTTAAGTGCATGTAAACATACTTATACAACTCAGAAAAAAAAGGGCTTTCAATTTGTCAGCCTGTAGCTCTGTCTAGGAACGCTCCTCCCCCACACCAGTGAATAAGGTGGAGTTGGCTTGTAGGCAGTGACTCTCCTGACCCTGTCCCTGTGTCCAGTCAGGTTGCCAGGATGCTTCTCCGAATAATGTCCGTCCTCCTGCTGATGGTGCTGTTGGGACTGAGCCTCTGCTGCCTGCACTTCTTTTCAGCCACCTCAGTCTCCGAGTCGCTCATCTCGGCGTCAGGGACGTAGCCGTCGTTCTCACTGTCAGGCTTTAACTTGCTTTTTGTCCTCTCCTTCGCTGCAACTCTGCCCACACCCAGGTAAGGGTAGCCCGAGTTCTGCCTGCAGGCCTCCTCCAGGCTCTCCCCCTGCTGCTGCCTCTCCCCCTTCTTTGGAATTCGGAATCCGCCCCAGTTTTTCCCTGGGCTGGTGGGTGTCGTAGGCACTTTAACTACTGTCTGGTTAGAGTTTACTTTGACGAGACCCCCGTTACATTTAGGCACTATATCCCTCCGAGTGCCAGGCGCTGACCTACCACTGGAGTGGTTCACAGCCCTTTTGTTTTCTGATTGCCTCTGAGAGAGTTCTGCAGGTCTCAGCGGTTTGTGGTTGTGTCTGGAAGTCTTTTCCTTCAGCTCTGCCTTGGCCACCTCGCACTGTGGGCGGTTGTCTCTCCTTTTCCTGTGGTCTGGTATAACCATGCCGTTTTTCTGCTGTACAATCCGTGTGTCGGCAAAGCTCTTGTCAAAATTTAAAAAGCTGCCCGGAGCTGCGCCTCCTTCCCTCGGGCTGGGCTGCCTCAGCAGGGATTTGGTGTCATTCCCAGGCCTGTCTCTTACCCTGTCTCTCTTGTGCGGCTTTTTCAAGGAATGGGCCAGGGATGTGCCCATCTGCTTCCTGAAGAATGCAGAATGCCACTTCAGGTCCTCGATCTTGGGGGCGTTGGGGCCCAGCGAGGGGCTGTTGAACAACACCGTGTTTTCCATGGAGGAGAATGAGGAAGGCACACCTGAATGGAAGAAAATTAAGGTCAAGTCAAGCAATTCCATGTCTGTGTAAATGCCAGTTTTGAATGTACCTATTTTAACTCAGTTCCTCATGCCTGACGTGTTTGTATCAGAAATGGGTATTTGGCTGCCTGTCCTGCACTTTCAAGTCACAACTCTGTGGTATGTTATGGTTTAACAATATCTTGCTAGTGAGGTTTTTTATTTTCCTGTACCTACACCTAATTACACTTGCACCAAACACAAGTCCTAGCACCACTCTATCCACTAAGACAGAGACATGCCTGAGCGAGGGAGGCAAAAAGCAGCCAGCAAGTGGGTCTCACTGATGCCATCTAAAATATGGTTTATTAGTTACTCAGTAGTTAAAGGATAATCTGGTCACTGCAGTTAATTTTGAAGAAATGAAATGAGGACAACTGAGGTCCTGTTTGTCCTTCACAGCGTGTAACCAAACCTTGTGCCTGTGGCCTAACATGAGAAAGGGAACTCTGAGGCATACCTGAAACTCTTTCTTGTTCCAACTGCTTTATGTAGCTATTAAATATCTGTTCTTGAACTTTGCAAACAGATCTCTTGATCTTTTCTCTCCGCGTCACCATGTAAGTGAGGTTACGCACCTGGAAGACAGCAAGGGGATGGGTTTTACAGGAATTGTATCTCTAGGGTGCTACCCTATCTGTGCTTTGAATTCCTTCAGATGGAGTACTGTACACCATTTAAACAAGTTAGTAGTGTTTTGACATCACATTTAGAAATGGAAAGGATACACACAGAATAGTTTAAGATCCAGAGAACACAGTTACAAACTAATTAGTTGATCAAAGAGAAGGTGACAAGACATCTTGAGCACATGGAGCAGGAGCAAAAGACCTCAGGTAACAGCTAGGATCTGGGCCATCGGAAGAGCTATAGAAGGGCCATGTGTTGGAGTTAAAACTAGGAAAAAACGAAAATAAAAACTGCAGCAATTCACTAGAAGAGTAATTAGGCATCAGGATCCTTTATGAAGGATGCAGTACATGCATGAGCACCTGCTGTCCTTATTTAAAGATTAGAAAGTATTATGGAAAAAGGCTCTGGTTCACCTACAGGTTACTGAGGTAGGGCCTCCTGAGCCAGCTTTTTTCCAAAGCCTACATCAGCCACATGCTGTAGGGCCATGAAAAACTGATTTCAGTGCTCTTTCTGGCTCTTAGAGCTCTTAAATTCTACTCATTTACCCAAAAATAAAGGAATTCAAGATCAGTGTGTTTTAATGAATACATAAGATGATCCTACTGAGCTGTTCTTGAAACATTCAAAACCTAAATGAATCGAATATCTTTTGCCTCCCAAACCTGCATACAGTACTGGGAAACATCATCCTACAATGAAAAACAGATCTGCTGCAAATCAAGGTAAGTTTCATAATCTTTTCCCCCAGATGAAAGGAGCATGGAAAGCCCTTAAAGGCTAAAAAGGCTTCAGCTGGGGGCTGCAGTACAGTGCACAGCCATCGGTGTTAATCAGTAAAACAGCACAAGCAAAAACACGACAGTCCACTTGCAGGCGATTGAATGCTACAAGCCAAGACCTGCTGGCCCTGTGACTGACTGCTGAGTGCAAAGGGGAATTGCTGTGCTCTGCAGAAAATGTAGTGTTAATGGTCTTTCCTGACAGCACAGCTCTGAGCTGAGATGCAGCATGGTTTGGCAACTCAGAACTGTGGCCATGCCGGGGCTTACCCGCTCCAGGTCCTGCCGCAGGTGTGTGAAGAGCTGCAGCCTTCTGAACAGAACATCCTGCTCCCGTTTAGCCAGATTGTCCTCTTCATCCTTCTTTGGGGTAATCAAAGGCTTATTGAAGTTCGATTTCCTCTTCAGCTTCCAGTACTGGTAAAGGAACTCCACTGGCTCCTCAGGCAGCCGCAGCACTTTGGCCACTTCCAAAGACTCAACGAAGGTGTAGAACTCATCCTCCAGCTGCTGGAGCTTCTGCTTGCGGAGGCTGACCCTGTGGGCCTCCTCCTGGTTTTGATCCATGCTGTGGAAAGGGTCCATGTGGGCAGGAAGAGAGCTGTCCTGAATGCCATTCCTGTTCTCCTGACCTGGGCTTTCATTCAAAGCCTCAGCATCCGCTTTCTTGGTGGAGCTGTGCTTGGGACAGTAGGACTTGAACTTCACCTCGTCGTTCTCTGCCAAGATGGTCTTCATCTCCAAGCCGCGGTCGAACGCACAGGTGACATGAAAGGCTGTTCTGCAGTTTTTCACTGAACACTGGAGAAAAAAAATGAAAATTAGTCAAATCAATATAAAGTTAAGAAGCCACGCTGCCCAAAACTATTTGGGCAGTCATGGCTGCTTTGGAAGAAGAAGCCTGTCACTGCGCTCTGCTTCTAAGCTGCATGTATTCCCTTGCTCTCTTTAATTAGGTCTGAGTTAGTGCTTTCAGGCCAGGCAATGATCAAGTGGCCCCGAGGGACAGGAGTGGTTAACCCCCATCCAGTCCCATCACACTATTCCATACCCAAAAAGCCACCAAAGGAATGTTCCTACTGACTGTTCCAAGTGACCAGAGCCACTTGCATACAGTACTGTTACATGAAGGAAAGTGCTCCCCTTTGGACTGTGCCAGCATGAGGGGAGAAAAAAAAATCAGTGTGGTGGCTCCAGGCCAGCCTGAGACTTTTAATTAAAAAGTCTTTCCCAGCACCTGGACCCATGCTTTCCAAAAGACCTCAACCTTGGGGAATTTTTTTTCCCCATTATCCCAGTTTTATAATGTCAAATATTAAATCACTGTCAACCATTACTTCACTGAGTGCAGCCTTCACTTCTCCTGAGAGAGGAGAACAGGAAATTCAAAATGTTGTCATTTTTCTTCCCTCTCAGTGAACCCAGCCATCATGGGCACTAGTAGTTCAGCTGATTTAGCACTTCATTTTCATTATACCTAACTTCCTTTTGCAAAATGCTGTCATAGATATCACCAGCCACCAAGAGATTTAAATATATATAAACATGTATATATACACAAACACACATACATATGTGTTTGTATCCACTCACACCTCTGGTGAACAGGATTTAAAGTGGAAATGAGCATTAGTGCTCCTAACTAGGAAACAAAACTATGCTTAATCCAAGCCACCGACCCTGAAAGAGCAACACACTGCAATGGGATGTTTATACAGTGCTTTGTCAAGAAGCCAAATCTCTCTCCTCTGGGTTTTCCTGCTCAGGTTGACTCAGCAGCCAGATGGCTTATAAAGGTACAGCAGGGTTTAAACTACACAAGTTTCAAATGAGCAGTCTTTAATAAAATCAACATATAAAAGGAATAAAAAAACACCAAAGCATCTTTTACCCTTTCCTCTCCTACTAACAAACTGGCCAGGAGCATCCCAAGCAGAACACTGAGCAGTAGAGACAAGTGCTTTAGCCATAACTAGCTCTTGCTGCAGCTCGTGTTTTATTGGGAGAAGAAGGAAAACCCTGTCTCATCGGGAGGAAATCTGCTGAACCTGGGAGAATACACAGTCTTGATTTTCCCAGCTCAATGCAGCTGCTCCCTGACCAGCCTGACACACACTTCCAGCTGCCACTTTTCCTAATTGTTGCACACAGAGCGCAAGGTGGTCTGGAGAATGCACCCAACAGTTTCAGCTACATAACAGCAGCCAAGAGGAAGGGGACAGCCCTGCAAGGAGGGATTATGGTTGCAAATTTATATGCTGAGGACAGATTTATTTTCTCTAGTTAACACTTAGTATTTCATACATTCCTTACATGGAAGTGGACTGGGATAGGTTTCACTGGAGCTGCTGCTGCAGTGCTGGTTTACAGCTCTTCCTGGCAGCCTCATCAAATGACTTGAAGCAGAGGAGAAAAGGGAAATGGATATAAAGTAATTTCAAAGTAGTGTAGGACTTGAACAATTTTTGTGTCTTAATGCTGGTCTGACCACCATGGATCCTGTAACATCAGGCTAGCCCCAAAAGAAAGAGCTCTACTTCAGCCTCCTTATGAGACTGTAGTATCACCCTCTGTCTCAGGGAGCTTCCTGAGGATTGTTTTGCTGCTGGAAGTGCTCTGAGGATGAGGAGCATCCCCACAACACTAAGCTACATCTTACTGTCTTTTTCTACACAATCACAACACTGCCCCAAATGGGTCACCTGTCCTTACACTCCTTCATCTTGTTCTCAAGTAAAGGAGATCAAAGCCTTTGCTGTCTCAGGAAACAAAGTACCTCCTCTTTCAAAAATCTGAGGCTTGGTAATGCACTTTCTAGACTTGAAAATTTTTCATAAAAGGATTGTTTAACATTTCTGAGTGATTTTCCACTGTAAAGGATCTACAGGTGTCTTGCAGCTAACAAACCAATACAAACATGCACATGGAACAACACTGCCCAGTCTGCAATGGTCTGGTGCAGATCAGTTCAGTTTAGTCCATAGCAATAACCAGTAAACACATTTTGTTATCTGCTAAAAACTGACCAAAGAAAACTCATGGGTATTTGTGTGGTTAAATTACCTGTATAGAAGCTCCAACTTTTTCATTACAAAGGCTGCACACCAGTGCCCACCTACTGCTGGGAATGTGGGAAACTTTGGTGATGGGCTCCATTTTTTCGGGGCTCCCAATGCTCACCTAGGAGAAAAATGGTCCAAAAATGGAGTGACTATGACACTGTTAACTGAAAAGAGAAACAATTTTATCAAAGAAGGCAAATTCCTTGTGTGCATACACAAATTTACGGCATCCCAAATTCTTCTGTTTATAGGAAACTATAGACTAAATAGACTAAATAGACTTTAATAGACTAAAAAGACTTTAATAGACTAAAAAATTCTTTTTTAAAAAAACCAGTTTCCCACTTTGTGCACAAATGAGTTTCAAGGTGAAGCCCACCAATTTAAGATTACCATTCAGGATGAACACTTTGACTAAGAGAACCCACAGGAATTCTGTCACATTCAAACTCTCCCGATTCACCTTTAATGTTCTGTTTACAAAGTGAAATGCTATCTTCTGTCCTTGTTAAATGAGCTCTGCCAGCAGCAAAGGCCTCATTTTCCAAGCCCTAATTCTGATTGACAAATGGAATGCAATCAGCTTCTTTACAGGTGAAGCATCATCCCCCACCAGACTTTTTACCTAACCAAAAATCTTTCATAACCTTTCATTTCCAAGCTGAGCAATGCCTTCAAGAGGTTTTCTCCCTCTCCCACAGGCAGGGGAGCAGCACCCACCTCTGGGATCCAGAGGGCACAGCTGACGTGCACCCACTTGGTGCCGCTGCGCGTTGGCTTCATGGCGCCGCCCTTCTTGGGGCACAGGAGGCACTTGGGCTGCACGCCCAGCGCGCACGTCCGGCACAGCCAGCTGCCCTCGGGCACCTTCAGGATCCCGTAGCACGCCTGCGCCACAGGCAAAGGAAACAAAGCAGACAAAGCAAACACAATGTTATTTCTTAGCTCTTTACACGCAGCCTCTCGCAACTCTCAGAATTGTTTTATTTGGCAATTAGTTAAGACCACGGTTTTCAGATTATTGCATCTTTATGGAGCCCTCTATCCAAACTGCTATCAGCTTTAGCGCACCTGAGTGTCAGGTTTGATGTGATCAGAGAAACACTACGGGTCTGAAAAGATCAACTTTACCCTGCATATCTTGTAGGATAAAGAGTGTATTTTACAGCTGTCATAGGCTGAGTTCTTTATCATTAGCACAAAAGCAGTTAAGTAACACATGCCAGAAAATGTGTTTTCTGCTCACCAGACAAGTTTTCCAAACACTGAATGACAACACAAACTTCTAAAGCTGGGAAACAAGGACAGGCTCATAGGGAGGCACCTGCCATATTAAGAAGCATCCACAGAAACAAATATGCTAAAATTGTATCTCTTCTTTCACGTAATGAAACTTTCTAACTACCACAAAAAGGTGGCACATAGTAGTGGCTTCCTTAGCACAGCTCAGTAGGTTCTCTGTTAAATTACCCATAAAGCTTTTTTGGAAAAGCTTTTGTTACCACCCTACACCCTCCTGCTCCCGTACCTGGTGCACACAAATATTGCATTTGTCACAGAACACCATTTCATTGCCGTCCTCTCCATCTGGAGACTGACAGACGTCACAGACAACATCCTCGTCATATTCAATCCCAAGCCCTTCTTCCGTCTCGATGGCATGGTTCATGTTATCGTAGCAGCGTTGTTCAAACTCCTCCATCACCCTTTCCATGGTGTACTCGTCCAGCTCCAGCATCCCTGGAAAACAGGAGTTGTTCACTTAGTTAAAGAGTGATAAGCACCACCACACACAGCTCTACCTTCTTTTGTAGTTGGTTTATCCACTACAGTTGTTGGTTTATCACAAGTTCCAGCCCAACAGGCTGCAACCCCAACTGAGGTCTCCATCAGATCCTGCCACACAAGTAAACTAATTTGTTGAACTTGAAGGCTGAGATAAGAACAGTATAATAATTGAAAATAAAGTAAAACAGACTAATGATGATAAATCACAATATTAATGAAAAGAAAAAAGGGAAAAAGCAAGTGATACAGAAGTTGCTTACCCCCTGCTGGCTGATGACAAGTCCCCCCCTTCCTGAACCCAGACTGGCTCCCCCTTTCATTTAACTCCTCCAGTTTAGATCCTAGCTGAAACCAGGACAGACATAGAGGAGATGGCAACCTCACAATAGGTGTTCTAACAAGAAAACTCTCCTTTCAGCTCTTCCTGTGAAAAACTGAGCCAAAAATTCCACAAAACGAAGAATAAAAAACCTCTCTAGCTCCTCCAGATCAGAAGACAAATACTCCACAAAGGCACTTCCAGCTTCCCTTACCAACAGGTAAATCCTTGCAGCAGAGATCAATGCATCCCACACTACCCAAATCTGCCCCTCCTGTGCTGCTCACACCCCAGTGTAACACTGTGGGAGTCCTCTTCTGGTGTGGCAAAAGATAGACTGGATAGAAGGAGATCAAGCAAATAATAAAAAGTATATTTATTTTTCCTTTGAGGAAAGCTAAGGGAACTTGCTGCTGCTATTTTCTGGAAGATAGCTGGAAAGGTAACCTCAACTCTGGAATTGTAAACTGAAACCCTCTAAGCCCAACACTAAACCTGAGCAGGACTGATGTAAGACCTGGAAAAAAGGCCTAGGTAAGAGACCATGTCAAGACATCATCATGTGTTGGTTTAAAAGGGAAAAACAGAGTTATAAATGGTCATTCTGTGGTTTACCAGTTCTTCAGCCAGGCCACCTAAGGGCTATAGCCAGGTAAAATATGTTTGACTAAACTGCAACCCGAAACCAGGAACTACCACAATGCTAAAACAAAAACCAAAAGTGTTCACCAACATGTCCAAACCTCTTCCATATGGCTCAGCATCTTATCCCTCATCCAAACAAAGTGGCAGAAGTTCTGTTCTGGCTTTAGACCCTATTCAGTTCCCCTGAAATCCTCTCCTGAAGCACTCACCTTACCAGAGAAACATTCCAGTTTGCTCCTCTCCCAGTCCCTTCCCACATACAACCCATTCTGCAGAAAAGGGCAGAGCTGCTCCTCTTGAGTCAGCTCCTCCTGCTTTTGCTAGAGCACACAGTCCCAGTGAGATTCAGGAGTTAGCTCCAATAAATCACGGCAAGAATTCCTTACTGTCCCATTCCCTGCGCCGCTCAGCTGCCACAGGTTCTCTAAACCTCCCAAACAACTTGTCTTGCCTTCTCCACACTGAACACCATGAGCTAAAATGATGACATAGATGTGTGATGAAGATAAAATAAGTAAATAGGACTACCTGGAAAAACCCCTGAGTGGTCTCTGTGATATTCTAGTTGAGAACAAAGGTGGCAAACCGGGAACTTTGTGATATGGAAAGCAGCAGAGATAAAACCAAAACATGTGGCCAGATTCTGACCAGGTCTAGGCAGGAGTTATGAAGGTATCTATCTTAGGGCTTAATCACATCAGGTCTGCTTTCCCATGGCTACCCCAACTCATATGATTACTAGCTCCTCACACCTCTACTATTTCTTCCCACTGCTGCCCTCCCTGAAATTTTCTTAAGATTGCCAGCTTTAAAAAGAGAAAAAAAAAGCAAAGCAAACCAAAAAAAGGTAACAAATCCCTCATTGCTCACCCATTTCTTTGAATTCTTCATTGGCAAGTTGCAACCACGCTACATCTACATCATTGAGGTCATAGCGACACACACTGTCCGCCAGGGTCCGGATGTCAACGTAGCCCAGCTCCGGAGGCTCGGCGCCTGAGGACACAATGTACTTCCTGGGACGAGTGAAGGTGACAGCTTTTGTCTCGGACACAACTCTGAAACAGACAGACAGGCACACATCAGGGCTGCTGAGCTGCTGAGAGGCTCGTCTCTAGAGAATTCAAAATGCTTTACTCTAGGTGACTAACAGCCATCTAACCATCCCAGCAACTGCCTGAGAGGGGAAAACAGTTCCTTGCACTTCCATAACAGATGGGTGGCATTGTAAGAACTTAACTGGAGTCATCTAGAAATCCAATTCTCTGCCAGAATTCTAAATAAAATTAAATATTAGAGGACAGAGCTGTGCTTACTCTTCCCTGAAATTCACACTCGTTTAAAGCTAAAGTAGGAACACTGCATTTACACTGCCATATACAAAGACATTAAACTCTGGTTTAAGGCTCCTTTTAAATCAATCTGTTTAAAGTACTAACAAGAAGAACACTCAAGGAAAAAATAAGTATTTCCAGCTGTCTCAGTAGAGGACACTGCCCCTTCTCTCAGTTAACACCACACACTGAACTTCAGTTTGGATGGAACCCACTTCACCATGCAACCCTGGTACCAGCAGGAGCAACAGGCCACACTGCCAAATGTCTGGAGATGATCTTTTGGGGTGCTAGTGCTACAGGGGAGGAGATTGCACCACACTGTGTCTTGCCACAACTCTCTGCTGGGAACAGCCTGGGCTCCACAAGAAGCAGGACAGCCTCCATCCTCCACTCTATTTTACCCCTATCTGAAGCCCAGTGTGTTAACTCCTCCCGCACAAACAGATCTCAGTCAATCCTCTACCTACTTCAGCCTTCTGCACATCCCTAAAGCTTCCCCTCTAGTAACTTAATTCAGACAACAGTCAGAAATGGTGAGCAAGAATAAATGCTGAATTTGGGGCTTCTGAGGTGCTGGGAAAAAATACAAATGTGAATGACCTTGCCAGCCTAACTGCACTGCCCAAACTGTTTCTGATCACACTGCACACTACTAAAATGTTACAGACTACTGCATCTTCACAGAGAATGTACTTTAAACTGGGCACTGCTCTCCAAATCTTCATCACAAATTCCTTCCAGAGTACCTCTCTCTGGAAATCATAACCTCTGGGTAGCACCCTGCCACAGTAGTGGCACAGAAAAAACAAGCACAGCAACTCTTACCTCAAAACAACTAAACAACTCCCTTTCTTGGCTTTATTTCTGTGATAGAAAGAAGTAAAAAAAAAAAAAAAAGCAACCCTTACTACATACTGACAGCCATTCAGCTGAATTGTCCATCTGACTACATGACTACATGCTTACAGTGAATCTCCACACAGCCTCACTCCTTTCTCCTGCTCCTCTGCCCTGACCAGGCCACACATTTATTTGCTGCATCACAGCACCAGCTCCCTGTACAGCCTTGACTTCTATCCTACAACAGCTATGATTCTATTGCTTATCCAATATACAGAACACCCTCCCTTCCCTCCCAAAGTCAGGCACAGAGCGGTTCCCACACTCCAGCACCACCACAGCAGGGCTCTCTGAGTGTCCTGTGAGGCAGCAAAGAGGGCAATAATCAGGCATCAGAGGGTAACTCTGACCAGCAGGTGCTCAGCAGCAGGACTACATGAGACAGCTCAGCAGGTAACAAGGAGTGGAGCCTGCTGTGCCAACACCTACAACTGAAGATGCCTTCTTTCCCTATCTTTTAACATCCTAAATTTGGAGCAACGTCCCTACTGGCCTTTGGCAGAGAAGAGCTCTCTCCTAAGTGATTGCCTGGACCTGCTATAGGCACCAAACCACCTCCCCGACCAACAGGGCAATGGTCCCTGGGAGATTTTTCCTCTCCTCAAGTCCAGAGGTGTCCTGGCCCTCCCACAGCCTTGGGAAATGCTTAACAGAGAGCTCAGTGAGGAGAAGGCAGTGTGAGTGGATGTGTATCATGTGTGTGTGTCTCTGCAGGGACTGGGAGAGCTCAGTGTGGAGCAGAGAAAGGGTTTGTTCCCATGCTCTAAAAAAAACTGCAGAGCAGAGAGCAAAATGCCAGGTTGTCCATGGAGCTTCAGAGGCAATCCTTCAGAAGAAGGAAGGACAGGGTTTACCTGATATGCAGGTAAGTTCTTTATTGTACAAACCTAGTGGGGCACCTGCACAGAACAGAAACAATGCTAACAAACTTTACTGTGCCCCCCTTAATCCAAGGTTAAAGCTGACAGATACAGACCTAACAAGAAGCAGTATAGCATCATTACAAATTATTGGCTGTGGATCAAGGATCAAGCTGTTCTTGTCCCACCAGCACTGGTGGGTTGTTTGGTAATGCCTTATGGACCAGCCTGGACTGACTCAAAGAGATCTACAATGATTAAATGGCAAAAATCCTTGTTCTTATTTTCTCCAATCCCTAGTAAGCATAAAATAGGCTGCAGCACACTCCTGCCCTTAGAACTGCAGTGTTTAATTTGAAACAGGAAATAGTATCTAAGTGTAACAAACATGGCAAGGAAAATAAGGGGGTTTTGGATAAGAGCTGGAAAATCTCACATTATTTAGTTACATGCACATCTGGATGGTTCTTAAACAGACGAAATGTTGCACAATCAATTTCTTAAGTCAGTAAATGAAATCACAAAAAAAAATACAAAAACAAAATAAATGCTGTATTTTCTCTAGCCCTTAAGCCTGGTTTGTCCAACTGTTCCTTGAAAGGAACCTACGGGTTGGAAACAAGCAGAGAGAACACCAGACAAGGGCTCTTCCAGCAGTGATAAATGAGCTCCAGGCTGGCTTAAAAACAGAAGCTATTTTTAATGTTCTGTCATCACACCCCACGCCAGTGTATTGCCAAAATCAGTTCTGTGACATTGATATTTCACCCAGGCAGAACACGCCTGACTCTTGACCTCTCTGCCCATTCACAAAGGTGAGGCAGATTGCTCTTCACCTGAGAATCAAGACCTTCCTAGCTGGGCACTGTACAACGAAACTCAGGAAGCCAAGGCAATGTAGACATAAGCTGCTAGCACCAACATGTGTGTATTTGTTCACATTCCTCCAAATTATACCTGGCTACTGGTTCTGGGATGGTCCCTGGGCTAACTGGCACCTGAACTCCCTTTTCCCACTCCTGCCTCCAGGGATCTGCCAGCACATAGTATTCATCAGGGTTCAGCTGGAAGGAGTCATGTAACTTCATGGCAGTGATCAGGTCCGTTCTGAACACCTGCAAAGAGAGTGACCAAGAGAGAAAAATAGAGACACTGACATTTGATATCGACACTCTACGATTCACAGCTTCAGGGTAACCATGGAGCACAGTTGTAACAAGGTCACTGTACCATCAGTGCACCAGCCCAGCCCACTGCAGAACAGGAGGTGAGCTTCATGGCAGGGAAAGGGGTGGCTGAAGGCACGAATACTGACAGGATGGCTTTCAGCTAACTCCACTACAGCTCCTGGCACTCCTCCTGCACTGGAGATGTAGCTCTAAAAGGTGTCACCCACTTTCATCTCCTTACTGGCCGCAATAAAAGCTGCAGGAGCTCTGAGTTGTAAAACAGCAACACAAGGAAGGTTCATTTTTGCTCCAAGGCTTTTTGGGTTCATTTTTTTTTTAATTATTGGAGCTCTGACTCAGCTGAAGACATTCTAGAAATTCCCTGTGGTAGAAATCAAGGCGTGACTCCAGCATGACCAGCCACAAGAGGAAATTCTAAGGAGATGACACTGTGTAAGTATTTAAAAAATATCCCGAAAGAAAAAAAAATAATAAGACCCAAACTAGAATTCTGGTGGCAGCTTCCCATTCAGCACAGGTATTATTCGATCAGCTACAGACACCTCCGTGTCACAGCTGTAATTTAACTTTGCCCTTGCAAAGGCATCCACAGCTGTAAAGCCAACAGGATGTTTGGCAACCTTTGGGCTAGCAGCCATGAACAAGCAGCCATGCTGTCTTCAACAAGCCACAGAACGAAATAAAAAGGGATTCACTCCTGTGGCAAGCCTGCTGTGGCAGCTTCAGCCTGTTGGCGTTGCAGAAAGCCAGGAGTGCTGTTATCACAGACATCCCAACTCCAGCCTGCACTTGCTGACACAAATTCCAGCCCTTCCCACCCTGCTCCCCACAAAAGGCAAGGCCCCTCCTCACCTCCACAGCGCTAATTTGTAACTACTCCATGCCTCGTTCGAAAAAAGGGGTTAAAAAGCAACCAGGGTGACAGAAAATAAGCACCACGAGGACAAGGAGATGACAGGTAACATCTTAAGAAGAGCTCCCTGCAGACTTCTCCATTCGTGGTGGTCAGAATCAACACCCACCGAGCCCCATGCTGCAGTTACAGAGGAAAATACTCTGGATTTTCAGGGCAGTGCTCCCAGATTCCCTTATGAGCTGCTAAGGGGGCAAAGTGACCCATCCTGGCCGCCCCAAAGCAATGGCCATGCTGTCCCCTCACTGCTGCATGTGGCTGAGGCACAGCCAGATGTACAGAGAGCTAACCAGACAGGCCTCCCCAGGGCAGCAGCTTCTGTCATCCAATACTCACATACCTCAAAAACTAGGATTTTTGAGAAGTGTTTTAGTGTATCTGATGGCTAATTACACTTCTGAGAATATTTTCAAGTGTGATTTGCCTTACCACACTGCACATCTTGAAACCTTTCCTCCCTCCCAACACACACATACTATCCCACTTCTGTCTGCTTATGTGTCTGTTTCCACTCTGGTTTTGTAATTAAAATAGCATAAAATCATGACATTTTTCTTAACACATGTCTTGACATGTTCAGAAAAACTGCCAACATTAAAAAGTAAAGAAAAATATTACCATATGAAGAACAGAGTGAATGCTGGTAATGAAATATAACAAAATGTTTTAAACAATTCAATTACAAGTCCTGGGAGGCTTCAATCAAGAAATGAAAAGTAAGCCTCAAAGTAAATGGGCTCACAAAACAAACAAGCACAGCTGGCCAGGGGATTCTGCACTTTTAAGTGATTTGACTTAAAGCAATCAAAAGTCAAATTAAAAGAAGACTAAAAATATAAAATGGGTCACAAACCTTGCTCAATCTCAGAGCCAAAATAACTCAGGCTCTTGGATAAATTTGTCACTAAACTCCCTCAGAAGCAAAGCTAATACAGCACCTGACAGCCAAGAAACTCCTTCCCAGGCCAGTGGCCCCGTGACACCATTCTCTCTGCTCTAACTGCTGATGCAATCTCAGTGCCTGGAGGAAAGCAGAGCTTACAGAAGTGCTGGCTCTCAGAAGCACTGAACACTTCAAAGCTGAGGGGTGAAACCCTGGCCACACTGAAGTCAGTGGGAATTCTGCCACCGAGTTCAATGAGCCCAGGATTTCACCCGGGGAGTTAGCAAGTGTCACTTCCCTGCCAGCGCGCTCCTCACACTGCGGAGAGCAGGGACAACGCCGTGGGGGAAAGGCTGCAGAGCAGAGCTCAAGGGAAGTACAAGAGAAGCTCATCCAGACCGAGAAAAATGAGAGAACAGCATAGAACTGCAAGGATTCTGACAACAAAAGCAGGATATGGGAGAGAAAGAAATGGAAGCATGCAAAAAACAACAGCAAGACTCGTAATTATCTCAGATTATTTCCTGATAGCCTTTCACAGGGCAGCTCTCAAAAGCAGGTATAAGGGGCTACTTCTAAGGGATGCACAGAAGATAACTAAGGAAGACAAACCTATTGCTAGCAAGAATAAATTCACCAGGGATCTCCACATTCACAAAAAAAAGAAAAGGCTTTTAATAGCCAACAATCAAAGAAGAAGTTCGGAAACCACCAGTGGCAGGCACAGTTCACACTGAAGGGATTCCCCTTGGGAAAACTCTGAGACTTAGGTTCACTAATGGAGATTAATAAAGCACATTTTAGGGAGATTGTCATTAGGAAGATTAATAAAGCACATTTTTCCTCAACATCACTCACTGTGTAAGGAATATATGTACTGGGCAAGTACAATAAATGAGAAATTCCATTTCCCAGAGCTAACCCTTTCTTTGCAGCTTCTACAAAGTCTGCAGTGTACTATTTTGCCTGAAGACAGGAAGCTTCAGCAAGAACATTTCCAAAGAAACGGATCACATTTTGTGTGTTACTAACAGCTGATCCATCCTGGAAAGTTCAAACAGGATTTCTTCAAAGCACTACAGGAGACAGAACTGTCAGGAAGCAGATTTCCAGTTTGACAAGCACTTTAGCAAAGATCACACACCAAGCCTCAATACCAACTATGAAATAAATGCACCTAATGTAAATTTCCACTGTTCACAGATCAAGCTACAAATAAACCCTGATGCCTAAAATAGCACAAGAAAGACTCTGCAGCTATGCTGAATGGGTGTCAGACTACAACAAAATTCACAGATAGAAACTGGTGGTGGCAGTAGCTGTGCCAACAGCTGAACTCTCTGATCCTCAGGGGAGGGGGAGAGGGGAAGAAGGGGTGAGGGGGAGGCATGTGCCAGCCAAAATGTAGCAAAAAAAACCCCAAAAAAACAAAAAGAAAGAAAATGTAGATCAGAAAACATTGATCCATTACCAGAAAACATGAATGTATACATTGTGGGTACAGGTTCTTTGACAGATATAACAAAATGCAAACCAAATTCCAGAAATACCTCAGAAGGTTTCCGGTCTTCATCTCTGGAACATGAAGTCCTACGACGTCGAGATCTGGAATGCTGGGACCAGGTAGACAGACCTAAGATACAGAAATTATAATTTGCAGGCTTCTGTGACAAACCGCCAGGAAACTCTTTCAAAATGAACCAGAAAATAGAAGTCACTCAATCCTAAAGTTCTGTGATCACTCTCCTGGATCTGTTTTGTCTCTCATTTCCTAACTGAGGTATGCCTGCACTGCACTTACCTGCCTTCCACCCAGCATTTGAAAAAAGCCACCTCATAACATCCTTCCCCCCGAGCTACAATAAATGACTTCCTGCAGATGAATAGCTGACCAGGAGCTCTGCCAATATACTGGGATGTACTCTTTGAAGTTAGTGTCCTAGATAGTTACAGGGGTTCCCTGATTTCTGTTGGAGCAAAAGGAAGCACACTGCCACCCTCTCACACAGCAGAGCCCACAGAACAAGCTGCTGTCTCTTCTCCCAAGCAGATCTCCCAGTGTGGCTGCACGATTTTTGTCTGCATAATTATCCACTACATTCCAAACAAATTATACCTTTTTGCCTTGAAGCCGTTTGACAGAGTCTCTGTCAGCTTTCAGAAATATTGTAACAGGAAGAAAGCGAAAAGAATCTGCACTCCTTTGACAAGATAGTGCTTTGACACTAGAATATATTATACCTATGCAAATCAACTAATTTCAACACAGCAAGATTTACGGGTATGGCAGGTACTTTCCACTGCAACCACACAGCAGTAATGAAAAGAAAAGCCAATAAGTCCTTCTGGGTTGCAGAGATGAAGGACTTGCAATAGGTCTGTCTGATAGGGAAGCTAAGACCTCTGAGCTCTGAAGGACACCCTCTGAATTTGCAAATCTGGGCATTAATTGAAGACAAATTGAACCACACTGATGCAAAGGCCTTCCCACACTGCTCATTCCTTCACTGCCTGTGCACAAACACAGTAGGAATAAAAAGGGTAAGGCTACAGTCTGTAAGAGCAGCACCACCTCCTATCAGCCAGCAGAAACCTCTCGAGGATCAGAAAGCACTGTTCAGAAGCACAGGATGGGATAAGTTCTCTATTAAAAATAAAAAAATAATTTTAGAAGTGAAGTAACTGTCCAAGACTTTCATTGGAAAGATATGACTGAATAATAAGTCATCAGAAGAATTCATTATGTTTTAGTTATCCCTTCGTCTTCTCTTTTCAGTTAGCAATATATTAAGGAATCTGCCCCAATAAAAACTCTCTGGAACACAGCAATGAATAACAGACATTACACAGAATATGCATAATGGTCAAAATTGAAGCAGTGTCCACAGCAAATAGCTGAAAATCCTATCTCCTGAGGTAAGCATACAGGAAATATTATTTTAAGCAAATGTTAGTATTCTAATATAAAAAACGGCAAAGTTATCAGCACTCTTCCTTCCTTCTATGAAAGGAGAAAAAGAAGAAAAAAAAGAAAAATAGTGACTGACTGCCATTTACTAATGTGTGAGAAAAGCCAGACTCCCAAAATTATTTCATTGCCAATCCACTTAAATGTTCCCTTGAAAACTGAAGAAGAAACACAAGCAGGAGTATGAACTTCTTGTGAGGATCCTATCAGCCCGTGCTCAAGCTCAGCTTAAGGTCAGAAGGACATAAGTAAAATTCCTCAAAAACTGTGAGATATACAGGTCAAATGCATGACAAAAAAAAAAAAAAAAAAAACGTAATTTTTCCCTGCAATGTAGCAATGCAAATATTAACATTTTAACATTCAGACAGATGTGATTTCTTTAATCAGCAGCCTCACTAGAAGACACAGACTACATACATACCCACGCAGATTAGTATTCAGTTCTCATGGGTTCTGATATTTTCCATCAGCAAGACATTAATATCTGACCAACTAGCTGCCACTGAGGTGTTCAGAGAGTTAAACCACTGCACCAGCAAGCCAGCACCTGGAAATTTCCAATTCATTTATGTATCTGAGTGCTTTTGTACACTGTCAGACCTGGGAGAGAGATCCTGAACACAAGATAAAGAATTAAGAACAACAAGCTGTACTGGCAAGGTATGCTTGATTCAAGTTTCTGTGATAGATGAGCTGCTGAGTCTGGAGGCTTTAAGACAGTTGTTCCCAAGTAAGGCAAGCACCTGGCAAAATTAGTGTAGTGGCAGTATGATGTACTTCTGGGTCTTTACCAATGGCCTTTAATTCAGCTCTGATGACAACTTATCATAAATTTAATTAAAAAGGTTTATGAGCTGCTTTTTTTTTTTTTATTAATGAGTATTAACAGATGGATTTCCATGTCTTTCTCATGCCACAAAGGAGCTACAAAGGTGAGGAGTAAAACAATCCCTGCCATATCATCCATCTCCACTTCCCTGAAATCTCACACATCAGAACAAATGCAAGTTACATCTTACCCATCAGAACAAGCATCTTAAATGCATACTTCCCAGCCTTCATACAAGAGTGTGGTCACTGGATTAATTAAACATTCTGTGTTATGCAAAAGGTTAACCCTTGTCATCAAAACTACAGGAGCTTCACTTTAAATGATTTTTTAACTGCCATATGAAAGCAAACTATGTAAAATTTCCAAGTGGAAGAGACAACTCAAACGCAGCCAGCCTTCCTCAAAAGTGTTTTTTCCAAGCCAACTACCTCGCTACACTGAGTCGGGAAAGAAAGTTTCTCCTGTAACTCTGTAACAGCTCCTTCCTTGCACACAAAATTGGGGAAAGCACAGTGGAAACACTGTTACTGAAGAGGCTGTTGGATTTTTCTGAGCAGTGTAAACTGGCTGTACAGAACACCGGGAGAAAACGGTGGAAGAATTCCTCATGGGACTGAGGTTTACTACACGCTGCAGCTAACAGATGACCTTTGGCAAGGGCTTCACGTCAATAGAGAAAACATTTACTCACTGAATAAACAAAGGCCAACTGTAAGCCTTGAATTCATAGATTCTAACCAGCACCGCTACTTAGACACGAAGGTAAGAAATTGAAGGAGCCAGCCAAATGAAAGGAAAACATCCAGGCCATAGCAGTATTGAATTTAACTACTTTTGAAATCCTGAACGGAGAGTTTCAACTCTTCTTCCGTCAAAGCTAATGGCAAAATATCACTGTCTTCACCAGTGCCAAGCCCAGGTCACTGAATTTCCCAAAGCTGCTCTCATTAACAAGCCATCCACCCACTCTGCCTACATCAATAAAAGTGCAGGAGGAAAATTAAGGATGTTATTTGCCTGTTAAGCATCCTTTCCATATTTTCATTCCTAATCCAGAAAAGGGAGCTCACTGAAAGCAAAACTTCACAGGCAATTACACCTACTTCAGTGGTTAATGATCTGATTTGTACATCTGAGTGCATGAAGCAAGAACAATTCCTGGGTTATACAGAAGGAAGGATCTGCTGTGGTCAAAAGAAAGCACAGGATTCAAAACAGCTTCTCTGTACTATGAAATGCACATGAACCTAGTTCAGTAAATTTAGAAAGATTCCAGACACTTTTCACCAAAATTAACCCCTTTCATTAAGTATTCAAAATCACTGTATTCATCAAGTTTTCTGAGTACTAGCCCTGATCCCAAACTGGATTAGGATCACTAAGACTAGGAAAACAGCTAAAGATCAAGACAAGAACTAAACTCAGTTTTGGTAAAATACAACGACAATTTAAAAAAAAAAAAAAAAAGGGCGGGGGGGAGGTCTGAATCACTGGGATTTAGAGGATATAAAAGTACTGTAATATATACCTCATGGGAAGAATCGAGTTTCACAGCAGATGGGAAAATAGTGAGATGTTAAGAGAGCCCATGCTATCAGATGCCATGTGAGAAACAGTAAATATGAAAAATACACAACTCCTTGGCATGAAGCCAAATAAACACATTCCAAACATGCATTTCCATCCTCATTAGATATAAGAGATAAAAGGTATTTTATTAAGTGTTACATGACCATGGCAAGCTTAGGATGAACACAGTAAGCTAGTCAGCACCATCACTCTGAGAGAAAGATCGTTTGGATTCTTTTACAGTTAGGATTCTTTCAGATGACCGAGGTGTTCATGTGTTTTAAAAGGATTCCATCACTGAGAACAATGGGAGAGGGATCATACTCTTATTACACCTTCTCAGTTTTCCTTTTGCATTTATCTACTCACAGACAAAAAGCAAAAAGAAATCCCAAACCACTAAAAAGGTGTAATCCTCAGCAAGGGAGGCAAAGCTCTAACACACCACTGGTGCTGCAAAGGATTTCTCAGACTCAAATAGGATTTTTTTCTGTTCCCCAAGGCTGCGATGAACACTTTACACTGTAAATACAGTGTTTTTATAATACTGCCACAGGGTGTATGTAACACACACGCCTCCTGATAATAAAAGAAAGCAATCAAGGAGTGTGCATTCTTTTCCCCTAGTTGTGAAGATCACACACTTCCCAAAAGGAAAAACTTAATCAATTTTAACTGCATCATTTTATTAAATGATCTGTCAAGACTATGTTTTCATTCCAAAAAAAATCCAATCAAAACAGAAAATTGCTTGGAACCAATAAAACAACTCAAGCCCTGAGGGGATTCTAGCCCACAACTAATACACTGCTCAGCATGAGCAGAGAAGTCTCAGCTATTAGGTATCATGCAGGAGGCTGCTGTAAAGCCACCTGTAAGGCACCCAGCTGTGTCCCTGGAGAACTACCTGCTGCTACAGCCTCTGAACACTTCAAAGCCTCAGATCACTGAAAGCACTTCTCCCACCGTAAACACACTCCTGCTACAGCAGGCAGCACAACAGAGCAAAGCAGCCCTGACATGGATCCATGTCTGGCTGTCACCTCTGCTTAACACTGGAATTTCCAGATGCCTGTGCTGCTCTGCAGCTCACTCTGAGACCAACGAGGTGCCACTGCCAAGGCCATCAGAAAGGTCTGCAGCCTGAGGAGAAAACAGAGATGCTCAGTCTCCCCATTTAATGCCTGGCCCACAGCTCCTTACAGCATGGGCTCCATGCCACTTAGAAATGTCTCCAGGTCCAGACTCAAATTCCAGCACAAAGCAAACAGAAGCAGACTACTCCATGGGCAGTTCCTATTATATCAGGTACAGCAAGAGCTGGCTGGGCAGGTGACTTCAGGGCATTATCACAGAGAAAGCAGCACGCAAGCAAGCACAGCCTGAGACATCATTTCACACAGCCAAATTTCCTTTCTCACTTTTCTGTTGCTGGAGGGTTTGCCCATCTATCTTTCCTATCTTTATAGCATATTATTATACAATAATCTCATTCAAGATCAAAACAGAAGAAGCAATAGCCTTTTATCTCTTGTCAACAGCAATGCTACTTGAAATTTACCGTCAGTTGACAACTCCCCAGTTGCAGCTGCTGAACAATGTGTCGATCTACACGATCTCTGCAGGGCTTACAACACCACAGCACGTTTGCTCCTTCTCTGACACACATAATGAACTGTCCTTGCAGCTCCCTGCCACAGCACTTCAATACAAGTTCCATCCTGTCATCCCTTTCCTCAGTAGCACACGTTTGAGTTTTGTCATCTCAAAGAACACACACACATAGCCACACACAGGCACATGTCACTCTTCTAACAGTCAGGAATTCCTAGACCTCTTCTTATTTTTCAGCACAAGACCCAAGTGCCTCTTGAGCATACACCTTCCTTTTCTGCCTTACATCCAAGAGGACATCCCTGTTCAGCCAAGCCAGCCTTCTGCCTCGCCTGCTTGGCTTGCAACATTTATGAATTGCCTGCTCCTGTGCCTGTAGGAGGGAGGTGGTGTTTAAAAAGTGACCAGCACTGATGGAGCCCAGCACCTGCAAAAGCATTTTCACAGAGACTTTACTTGCAAGATCCCTGAGCAGCCTGAAGTTTGCTCTCCTCATGTCCAGAGATGCGGTTTTCCTGGCACTCTTCCCCCACCAAACCTTTTTTCTTGTCAAATAGTGGTGATGATTATGGGAAATCCCTTCCTCAGCCAAGATAGGCCTTTCAAATCTCCCTTCCAGATTGCTGAAACAATTTCTCCAAAAGCCACTCTGCCCCACTCTGAGGTGACCTTTAGGTAAGATGCTCATTCTTAGCATTTGTCACCACTCTTCAACCCCCTTCCAAAACAGTGACCACCAAACTTGCTGCTTTGCCCAAATTCTGAGCACTATAACTACATTATGTTAATCACCATCCCTTACCTACCAGCCAGCTCAACCGAAGAACAAAAAAATGTTCTTCACTTCCTTTTCACAAAGCTCTGCACAGCACCACACACGTAATCACCGCATTTCAGGCCAGCAGCGGCTGCAATTCTACAGTAAATGACACACACCCCCAAGGTTATGTACTCAGTAACCTTTGTGAAGGCACTCTGGGATCCATCTCAAACACTACGGAAATCCACCGGGATTCAAAGCCCTTTCCAAATCGAAGATCCCCGTCATTCAGTCAGTGCAATGGATATTGGCAAAATTCGTTTAACTTTAAAATAACATTTGTTTAGCAACGATAGAATAAGGGCCTGCCTAAATTACAGGACTCTATTCTGTAATCCGTAGGTATTAAATCTTTCATTTCTCAGAACTCATTTGAAACTCTGTAAATCCTGGAAGTATTTCTCATCTGCGAGTGTCTTCAGTTCTTCTCTCGGACACTCTGCATGTAGAAGTATGATAAATTGATAACCCCTCCAAGAATAAATGAAAAAGCATCATGGGAGCAAGTAAAGTCTGAATAAAATCATGCTTTGAATTCCTTGCTCATGGAAAACAGTGCACAAACTCTCTTTGACACCCAGGAGTGCCTAGATTTCACGCAATTTCCCTACAATAGAAATGTCCATGAGCTTCAGACCTTTCTCAAAAACAAGCTGTCCACATGCCCAACCAATTTATGTAAAAAGGAATGCCTTGGAGCTATAAATGGGAACTCCTCCACTGCACAACTTGATCTCACCAGGAAACAGCATATGGAATATTCAGCACAAACCACCTCTGCAGATTTACAGACCAACGAGGCTAAAAAACCAGGTCAAACACTGAGCAGGAAAGCTAAAACGGCTGCAGTATCAAACATTTAATTAGACTGAGACCCCGAACCATAAAGAGAAGGTTTGACAACAGAGGAGCAAGCTGAAATGCAATGTAACAAAACTTGCCTAAAAACTATCAAAATCCCTAGCCAGCCACCAGAAAACAGGAGTGTAATTGATTTGAGGTACACATTACTGAGTTCCTTACTACAGGCTTTGAAGCATGTACATCACAAGGCTTTCAGGATGGGCCTGGCTAATATGAATGTCCATTATAGTTGCTGTACTACACTACCTGGAAGGCCACAGAATCAAACAAGCTCTGCCAGGTGACCAGAGAAGAAGAGCTTTCAGGAGCCAACACCCTTAAACACTTCCCCAAGCCTCTCTCAATACCATTCCTCTGTATTTAGACAAAAGTTCAAAATCCAGAGCGATGCCTGCAGCCGTTTTTCATTCAATTATATTTCGTGGATAAGATGTTCAAAAGTGACCTCTAATTTCAGAAAATGAAATCCCTGAGAACACACTCGGATATCCAGGGACTAACTGCAGAACTGCCAGGCACAACTGGCACTGACACCTCTTGCCCAGTGCTTCAAATATGCTCTTTTGGCTTTGTGTTGAAATGAGGATTTAGAATTTTGATTCTAACGAGGCACAGCTTAACCATTTCCAGTAGCTAGGGTGAAGTACATGAAATAAATACTTTTGGGAGCTTAGCTTTAGGGAAAGAATCAAGTCTGAGGGCAAAGAAGAAGGGATGAGGAAAGCAAGGGTGCTGACTTTAAGCTGCAAGGCTTTAAAATACTGCAAATAACACATAACCACCCACGCTAAAGTACCTTACATGAGTCAGTAAATACATGTATATACTGTAGGACTGCAGACATGTTGTTAAGCTTTCTTCTCTTCTGTATTTCACCCCTGAAGGAAAGCCATTCTCCCTTCCTTCATCTCACAAAATGAGAGCACCTTTTTCTTCCGCTGAAAAACTACAGTATCTCCAGTAAAATATATTTTTAGCACTTGGGTATGAGCTTTGTTTGCTTGTGACTACCAAGGAAACTGACTCAGTTCGGTGATCCAATGGAAAACAACTTTTTTTTTTATGAATTCCATTATTAGTGGCATCATTATTATTGCGTTACAAATATTCAGGCTCCTGAGCTCAACAGTATAAAATGTGGATCTTTTTCATTCAGTTTTTCTATTAGATGTCTGTTTGAAACACCCAGAATAGCCAAATGCAATTGTCTGCCTCTGGAAGCTCTGAGAAGGAAAAACAGCTAGTGAAAAGCTTGAAGCCTTCAATACAGACCACAAAAAGGCAATAGAAATTTTTATCTTTTCTTTTTCTTTTTTTGGGTGGGGATGGGGGGAACTTGCTTACCTTTCTAAGACTGCTGTAAGTACAGTGGATCAGAGATAGTACTGGCAAAGTAAGAATACAGAAACAAACATAGTGAAGAGTAATCAGTAATTCTACTAAAGGCAAGAGAGATCCTGTGAAGGTGAAACCTGTAAGGGGACACCCTTGACATTCAAACACAGTTGCAGGGAAGCACTGGTATATCCTGTAGCAGGAGAAGTGAAGAGAAAGGAGCTGAACTTCAGGGAAGCCTGAATGACAAAAAGCCTTGGAGGTGCTGACCCCATACTAAATGTTATCTGAGCTTCTCATTAATAACCCTTGATCTTCTTCAACATGTATACAGTAATAGAATGAATATGCAGGAACCTGTATCTGATTTTGCCCAGTAACTTCATAAGAGGAAAAAAAAAACATAATCAAGGAAAAAAAGAGTGTAATGCAAAGGAAGGTGTGTATATTTCAAATAATACTTGAAAATATCTCTAAAATTCCACTGCCTTTGCCATGCAATTTATTCAACAAAATTATCTGTAGTAACCAGGCTTTAGAACAGACAGATCATAAAAGGGCAAGGGGTTCACTTTTCTTTTCCAAGCTCATTTTCTTATATCTTGATGTATGGAACAGATTTTGTGGAAAATATAATTCACAAAGTCAGTAACTCCATTCCAAATTGTCATACATCAAATGACATTACAGACAAGCACTGGAATCAGCAACAGGTCAGTCAACTGTATCTATTTCAGAACTTCAATTCCAAGATTAACTGCTTCATATTTTATTTGGTAAAACCTGTTACACAAGACACATCAAGGGATAAAAGATTTAAAAAAACAAACCAGCTAAGAGAGTGAAAATAAAGACTATTAATAATATGAAACACTATTTTATAAAGCTGCTAGGGAATAAAAAAAGGTGAAGCAAAATTCTAATGGAAGACATGTTTGCTGCTACTTGTCTATTTTACAAGCAAAAACACACCTGTGTTTCTGGGAAGTACACATCACCTTTGAGGAAATACACTCACTTCAATTTTTCTAATATCAAGTAAACTTCTAACCAAGAAAAACATGTCTGGTATGTTTGCGTTTTTTTCTTCCCAAATCCCCCAGCTGCAGGTAGCTCTCCAAAACTAAGCCAAGTTCCTCACCTCTAACAGATTTTTCTCAATCCTTATTTGGATTAACTCCTAATCAGCCTGCTAGCTCTTACCTTCTCTAATCCTTTTACCTCTACTACATTTCAGCAACAGTTTGCCTAGGGTTGTTTTAAGAGGCAGATTTGGCCATATCTGGCAGACTCCCAGGCAGCAGACACACCTAAGAAATGCAGGCAGGTGAAGCAGTCACCTACATGGAGCCACAGTGTACCACAGGGCTAAGTTCTCAGAGAGAAGCTTTCAAAAGCACCTGGGAAACCAACCTGATCGTTTTCAGCCTGAACTTTTACAAAAGACCTCAGATTTGAAGATGTGCACCCAGACAGATCAAACTAAAACCACAAAAACCTCTCTGACAACTGGCTAAGCTGCAGTATTGTCAAGTAAAATCTATCTGCTTGTTTGGGCAAATAAGACACCTTGGCACATTCCCCAAACTGACATTTTGTCTGTCCCCACCACACCTTCTTTTTTCTGCTTAAATGGAAGATTAAGATTCAGCTTAAATGAAAGATTATCAGTCACTGGAATCCAAACACAAGACATAGAGTATAGATACCACAGTGTGTGCTAGTTACATCGGTATGGAAACAGTTAAAAACCATAAATATGTGCTGTAACCAAATTAGTGATTTGCTAAATTCAAATTCTTGTAAATAATTCCTCAAAGAAGATCTTCAAATGCAGTGAAGAACAACTTTAATGCTCTGTTAATCTCTTCTGCTTAAGCTTGAAGCACTATACTTTTCCACTGTATAAGAGTATGAGAACACTGAAGCAAATTTAAAACCCTTATGCAAACTACTATGGGCAATGTCAGTAGAAGTCTCCATGCTAATTCTGTCCCTATGATGATAAATTATTCTGTTTGCAAAGATGTCAGAGATGACCACTTTTTCCTCTTGTTTTACGTTACTAACCAAAACTCTACGTCAGTTCAACGGGGGGATCCTGGATCTGCTGTCCCCCTGTGCTCAGAACAACTGAGCTCCAAACTAGACCCTTACAACACACATTCCTACCAGTTCCACCAACATGCAAAACGCCTCTGGTGCATGAAACGCTGCATTAGAACATGATTTCCAACTCATAACCTCCTGCACTCTACAACAAAGGAGCACTTACTGCCATTGTCGTCAGAGTCCTCACTGCTGCTAGGAAGCCGATGTCGTTTCATGATCTCCCCGGGAAACAGCAGGCAGCCTGGGAAGCAATGAGACAGCACTTAACCCCAGGTAATAACACACAGTCATCAGCCTGTGCTGCTGATGGCATGCGAGCATTTACAGCACACAAAGGAAAACAAACAACTTCAACGGCAGCTGAAATATGAACAGCGAGCCTCTCAAGTATGCTTAATTAGGCAGTTATCATGCAAACAGGTGAACAACACTGGAGAGCACCAGTGACAATCCCACCAAGGCTTTCACCCCCTCCAGAAAAGTGTGGTTTGTCCTGAGAGGTGTTAAAATCACTAAATATCTGCAACCAATGTGCTTAACTTCCCCTGCCCATTCTGATACTAGATTTGCAATACAATAACATTTTTACTGCTTGAGTAAATATTTACTTTGGCTAATATATTTTTGGAGCAATTTTATTCCCGTTTAAAGTGCCAGATTTACGAAATCGGAGATTAAAGTCACCCACTTACACATAAAAAATGAAACATCAGCAGTAGCAAGCCCAGTTTTCCCAGGTTAACTACACATGCATCATCTGTGCCCTGGAAAGCACCACCCCCTAAGATGAGAGTTACTTCCTCCTGCAGGCACATTCCTAGCGCCATGCCCAACACTGACTGTTCTTTGGGAGTACGATTATTCAGATGATCATCCAGAAGTTCCTCCAAACTGCCAAATTTCTACCAATGCCAAGTTCATGGGCACATAAACCATTGATATAAAGGCAAAAAAATTCCCAATCTTTTCAGCCGCTATTCTCAGGGCGCCGGTGTTTTCACGTGCATTCCTTGTGGAATGAAACCAAATTCCAAAACAAACAAGGAAGCTGTAAATAGCTAGTCAGTATTTACATGTAAAAAGCTATTAAAAAGCGCAAGTTGAAGAGCAGAAAAAACATGACAAGACAAGCCCAGAAAGGCATATCCACCATAAGCTAAACTGACAAGGACTCTAGATGCACATCAAAACCCCTGAGTCTTCACTTACCACATATCAATCGTGGTCTCAGCAAGGCTTAGGCACCCTGCTAGCAGCAAATCCCTCACACCTACCTCTGCACACAGATTTGGAGATCAGACGCCAAAACATGTTTTCCTCCTAGGTAAGTGCACAAAATCTAACCTTATTTCCACGTGAGCTTGACTTCCTCAAAACCTCTCAACAAAACTCTTTCAACTGACCCTTTAGTGTAAGAATTAACAGCTTCAACACTGTGCACTGAGAACATGGCTCATTGTAGAAAATTCAATGCCTTCAACTTCAGTAAGACTGATTCCCAAAATAACAAAACCCAAAAACCCTAACCAAAACCTGACTATTTCCAAAAGAGTGCAAAAACTCCTGCTCCTCCAGAAGTGATTAATATAAAAAGGAATCAGTATTTTTGAGGGGATTCATTTTATCACCACTAGCAAGTCACAAGCAACTGAATCTGAGATTCTACTTTACACTTCCAGTGAACTTAATACAGTTCTAAGAGCCCAGCATTGCAGGATTGCCTCCTTTTTCATATTATATGTGCAAACAGAGTTGGGGGGAAGCCTCCCTCCCACAGACTGACTTTTTAGAGTGGGATTTAATACATCTGTCATTGAAACATGTCATTGAAACATGTCACAGTTTTGAATGGCAAACTTTGCTCCCTAAAGAGAAGCTGAACAGCTCACCTCACCAAGACCTTTTGTCACCATTTCGTAGAGTAAGAGCTCACATACAATGTCTGATGCCAGAGAATAAAGAAACATAAATGGCAGTGTCTTACAGGGCTAGGAGAATTCTCTCCAAAAATTGCTTTGAAGCAGGCCAGAACTTTGTGTGTATGGGAGACGGAAATGCTGCCAGTGGATAAATGCACAGACCAGCCAGGACCATCAAAACCCACTGTACACACATCTGGGATAAATGCAGGAGATCCAGAGCCAAATTCCTATACAGTCACTTACAAAGACAGAAAGCCAACATTCAGTTTCCAAACAGGCTAAGACAGAACTGAAAAACCAATTCCTTCTTACAAGGCCAAAACTAGAGGGATGAATATCTATTCTGTAAGGCTCTTTTTCTATTAGTTTACATACTAGTAACACCAATGTAAAAGAAGATATTCACTCAGCAAAAATCTCCCATAAACAAAGAAAAGAAAATTTGGAAGAAGAAAAATTGTCCTGTATCAGAAGCGTAATTTGTATATTCCTGGTCAAAATCCTCACTTCTTGGTTTATCTCCCACATGGTCTGAAAAGCATGATACACTGTAAAGCAAAATAATGGAGCATATGTACACTGAGACACACCTGTGCACTAGCAACAAACAAGAAAATTGAGAATTCTGCTCCTTCACATCCTTCTGGACAAGTGCATTTTGAGTTGATCTTCTCCTAGCATATTTTCTCCAAATTCAAAAAAATAAGGAAAGAGATAGAACTTTCTTCCTCGTATCATGTGTCCTTAAAAAACAAATTAAGCATCTCCTTTTGATTGTTGTTTAAAGGAAAGAGTGGTATTCACACCTTCCAGTTTAAGCACTCCCCAGAGCTTTTCAGGAAATAAGCCAGAAGAGAAGCCACTTTCCTGAGCACAGAGTATTCGATAAGGCAGCTAATTTCCTCGCCCACTCTAGTCAGGTGTCTGAAGTTGGCCACACTGAAAAGCCTGTGTCTCAATAGTAACACGTGAAGAAATATCACATTTGATTAAGCTCCTGTGAGATTGTTTTACAGCTGCACATGGGGAGAAAAAAAAAAAGTTAAAACCCCCAGATCTCATTTTCTCATCTTTGAACTTAACCTGAGTTTACAGGGAGCTAAATCACAGATGAAAAAGAAGCATTTGGCTTCTTAGACCAACACTCAAATACCATAAGATTAACCCCCTGGAACTTTTGTCATTAGAAGAACAGCTTTTTTCAACTTCTAAAATCATTTTAAACCACTCCCACCAGATGTTCATATCCACAGCTCAAAACATATGTTCTAGAGATAACACAGGAACAGCTAATAAGACTTAAAGCCATGCAGACTGAAATGCTGCTGGGTTTAAGGGTATCACGGTGCCTCTGCCTCAAAGGCTACTGCTTTCTGTCAGGTGCTGGGTGACTCAGAGTCACACCAGGAATGCATCAGAAAATGCATTAAAATGTAAAATACATTAAAAATAAACATGAATTATGGATAGTGATGGTTAGATGCAGACAGATGCTGCAAGTTTTTCCCCTGTTCCAGCAGACATACACTATGATCACTGCACCTGTAAGCAAAGAGAACTGACATGTAAGCATAAAAAGGGTAAAATATTTGAGCCCAGCTTTAATACCAAGAGCAAAAGCTATGCACCCTGGCCTGCAACACTTGCAGGGCAGGAAGAGACACCCAGATGACTGAGCTCAATTCCCAAGTGCATGCAATCACATAATTGCTGTCCAGCCCAGAAATTTCCACAAAACATTCACTGCACCCACACATGCCACAGAGCAACCTCCCAATCCCCCTGGCAGAACTAAGGGTTGTCTGAGGCAAGGAAGCAGCCAAGCAGTGCCTGGGAATCCTGGATCTTCTATCAGACATTTCTACAGCTGTTTTTCCCAAATTCTTACATCAGCCCCAAAAGGGTATGCCCAGCACCCCGAAATCTGCTGCAAAGTGCAACAACCCTGAGCTGACAAAGGTTGCATCACCAAGCCACACTCTCTGAGTTTTCAGTGATACCTGTGAATTTTTAATAACTCAGCAACTTTTGCATGTAAATTTTCAGTCTGAGTTCCTCGAAAGACAATTGTTTCTCTGTGTTAAAGCCATCCTTTTAAAAATCAGTCAGACCAACACACAGCATGCTGATAGTGCTTTCTCCTGAGCACTCCAGTATAACATTTACCCATTTATTGGGTAGGAACCAAACTGAGACTCAGACTTTTGCCAGCCTTCAACCAAACACAGCTTTTGAGAAGCAGCCACAACTCTGCTGGCAATGCTATTCCAATTCCACAGGCAGCAAAGCATCCAAGAGCACTTCACTCCAAGAGCAATCACAACACCATGATAAATGGCATAGATGGGACAGAGACCATATTTTTTTAATCCCCAGTCATCCTCAGGTCAGCTGCCCACACCAGGGCAGCACTGGTGAGGCCAACACAGCTTGCAATGCACTCTACTGCGCTGCTTTTACAGAAACATGTCACCAGTCACTTTTCCACCCTTTTCCATCATGCTTGCTCTGGAGGTTAAGCTCTGGGTTTAACTCATTGATTAGGCACAAACTTTAAACATACTCTGGACTTCGATCGTGCCTTTGCTCCAATTGTTTTTGAAGGCAAGATTATGCTGCCTGAAACTGGCTACTGTAATTTGGAGAAAGTGGTAAGCCTTTTTCAAAATATTTGTAAATGCTGTGCAAACGAAATTACTAGACAATAACCCAATATAATTAATGTCAGGCCACAAAACAGCATTTGAATTTATATATCCTTGTGGAGGCGAGCAACAAACATTTAAGTCTACACAAACAGCTAGAAGCAGGTAGGGATACAGACTTTGCTGTCCTCTTTCCAGTATTTCATGACAGATGTAGTGCAATGGGCTAGATTCAGCAACATGACACAGTACAGAAAATCCACTACTTTTAGGAGTATGCATTACCATGCTACTCCATTCTTACATCTCCAAGAAATGGAATTACCAACAAAGCCCAAAGACCCCACAGGACAGCAATGTTTCCTTTTTTTCTCCCGCAATGAAGTCCCAGAAGTTGTACTGATAAGATTGTAAAAAATCCAGAGAGCAGAAATCCAGACAGTACCCCATAAAACTGGCACAACAGCCTGCACACACATACACCCATGTGCCACATTACCACGTGCACAGTTAAGAACCCCACATAGTTCTTCACTCAGTTTGACCTCAAGTAGAAAGGCAATCAAAGAGAAAGATGTAAAGTGTGTCAGTCCTTGTTATGCAAATAGCTAAACAGAACCAGATTGTAAAAAATAATTATACATGGAAAAATCTACATCCTCAGGTCAAAGGTTTTCCACGGCATGATTCTTACTGAAGTATTTTCAAGGGCTGTATAAACCCCTGGGTAAAAGAGTGTATAATTCAAACTCTGACAGACAATTAACTGTAACCATGTTAACGGGTGTCACTATAACAAACTGCACGGAACAGCTGCAGAGACAGAATGGGAAGAAAGCAGAGTTATGACAGATGTACACCCTGAAGACAAACTGAAAAACTGGCTTTTCCTGAAAGTAACTCACTAACTGCAATGAAACGAAGACCAAATTATCTCTAGTACACAAGAAATTGCTTCAAAACACCTATTTTACAGATGGAAGTGAAGTGTGACACAGCTTAATAAAATGGATTACAGATGAAGACACTGGTCTTCTATTACTGGGCTCTTTTTAAATAGCTTATTTATAACACCTTATAAGCTTATTTATATTTCTTATTAGCTTATTTATATTTCTTCACTGACACCTGACATCATGAGAAGCTTTTTTTGCTTCTACCCTAGACCTAAAACAAAACAAAAAAAAAAAAAAAAAAGGGAAGCACATCAGAAATAAGTTACATTATTAAAATCCACCTGAAACTTTAAAATTCCATGAAAGCTTTCACAGCAACATTTTATAGTCACAAAGATACAAGGAGAGTTCGTAAATGAAATAGCATAGCATTATGGAGTACAGTCCACAGCGCAAAAAGCCACAGACCTTAAATCTGGAGAAAAAAAGTCCTCCAAATCTCACAAAACAAAGAAGTACTTGGCCAAACAAGGCCAAGAGTGTTCTCCACAAGGAATATTTCTACTGAATTCAGCACACCTATTCCAAATTTCACAAGGTGAGAGAAGAGCGCAATTTGGACACATCAACCCAACACTTCTCAGGAACCCACAAGTTCATTCATGCGCCTGTGTAAGCCAGCTCATGATGTTACCTTACCACCTGGGCAGTGGCAGCAAATTACTCCCCAAACTGTGGTGGAGAAACTGACTGCCCGAAATCTCAAGCAACCCACAAACTGGGCTCCAGGAATTAATGCAACCCAACCTGCACCCACTGCAGTTCATCTCTTCCACCTAGGAAGTGGTGCCAGCTTAGTCATCTCCAGCTGGAAATAGGAGTGTCAAGCAGCAGTACTAACCACATGGAGAAAACATCTGAGGAAAGACTGGAAGTTTTTTTTCACTATACTCTGTGAATTGGGAATGAAACCAGAGAAGCTGGAAGGGAAATCTGCAGCTGTGAGAGGAAAGGGGAGTTTATTATTATTATTTTATTTTAAACATATATATTAAACACAGCTCAGAAGCAGGGAGCAAGTGGTATCTGAAGCCAGAGGGAAAATCCTGCCACTAAAACATACAATCCTTGCTGTTTCAACAATATCCCACTGAGTGTGAGAAATCTCTAGAAATAGAATCATAACAAGCATATTTTGGCATAACTTTTATGAAGGTTTTAGGTTTGCAAGCGTGGGCAGCTTCTGACTTAGCTACAAGACAACACCTGCTTAAAAAAGGAAATTATTCCAAATAACAGCTTAATCTTTCCCTAAAAAAATGGGGCTGGCATAAAAGCATCTTCAGCGTTCCACATGAAAACGTCAACCACAATGTGTTGCTAAATCCTAGTGGAATTTCTAACGCTCCCTCAGACCAGGTCACACAGGACCTGTATTACCGGGGGGGCTGGCAGACCTCAGGATGCCCCGGATCTCACCTGCGGGTGAATCTAATAAACTTTCCCAGAGCAAGGCGGTCATCTGAGGAGCCGGAGAGAGCGGGGAGGAGAAGCTGGCCGGCGGCAGGCGCTGCTCGCAGGTGCGCTGAGCCTCGGCCGCCCCGCCGCGCCCATGGCTGCGGGCTCAGGGCCACCAGCCCACACGGTGACAGCCGAGGCTTCGGGAGTCACCTCCCCAGCGGTGCTCCCGCTCACCCCCACCGCCGGCTCCAGCCCGCCCGGGTGCCGCTCAGGGCGGCTCTCCTCCTCCTCCTCCCGCAGCGATCCCATCTCCGCACCGCGCCCGCCCAGGCTCGGCGATAGCGGCGCCCGGAGCCGCCAGGGCACGGCCGGCTGAGGTCACGGAACGGCCTCCTGGCCCGGTGCCGCCGGGCGACACCTCCCCCGCGGGGTGGCACCTTCCCGGCCAGCCGCACGGCCGCCGGCTTCCATGAGAAACAGCCCGGCTCGCCCCCTCCTTCTCCTCCCTCCCGGCTCCCGCTCCTCCCCGCCGCCGGCCGCACCAATCCGCTCGGCCACGGCTGCAAATCAAACTTGGTGCCCCCGGCTCCGCCGCCTCTCCCTCACAGCCCTGTCACTGCCCAAAACGGCCAAGGCACCTTCCCCGCCCGCCCCCGGGGCCGCGCCGCAATAGAGGGGGTGGACGGGACGGCGGATGGAGCGGCAGATCGGAGACGAGCTCATTTTCTGTGTCTGTCTCTCCTCCCACTCCCAGACAGTTCTGGAAACTGTGTTATCACCTCTTGTCACAGGAAACCAACCAGCAGGCGGTGCAAACAAACAAACACCCTTTGCCTCCACCCTTCCCAAAATCATCCTATCGGCAACGAACGGGCGGGCACGAACGGGAAGGGAAAAGCAAATTTAAAAAAATTAAAAAAAAAAAACAACCAAACCCCAAATCCACAAATAAAACCAAAACAACAGAACACACACCCCCCCCTTCCCAAAAAAAGAAAAAATAAATAAATGCACCGAAATTCTCCTCGGAGCAGGCAACTAGCCGAGCCCAAAGCCAGGCAGGGTGGCTTTGTCTAAGTGGAACAAGTGGAATGATGGCTGGAGCTGCACTCACCTCCCCGGGCAGAGCGGCCCGTTACACAGGAACGCCGCAGCCCCGCTCCGTCCCGCTCGCCAGGCACCGGGGCAAGAGCCAAATCGCGGAGCTACCCTGACCGCCGCCCGAGCAACTTGGGGCGGTCGCCGCAGCTCCCCGCGGTCCTCCCGCGATGTTCCCTTCGCGCCCCAACACCGCCGGCCGCTTTCCGCTCCCTCGCCCGCAAACTCCAGCCCGGCCAAGCGGATTCGCCCCTCGGCCTGCGACGGGCACGGGCCGAGCGGCGGGAGGGGGCCGGGATCCCCCGCGTCCTGCCCAAGTTCGCTCCGCGCCCCCCGCAGCCGGGGCGGGGGTCGAGCGCCGCGGGGTCGCCGTGCACCTGCCGGCCGCTGCCCCGATGCCGCCCCGCGCCCCGCCGGGGCCGGGCAGCGCCGTATACATTTCCCCGCCTTTTCCCACTTTCAAACACGTGCACTTCAGGGCTCGGGCAAGTTGTTCTCCAGCAGGAGACACAGCTCGCCCGCCTGGGGGGACAGGGCCACCTCTGACAGCCCGGCGCTCCGAGCCTCCGGCGGAACACCCACCGGTGCCCATCAAGCAGGCGGCCGATCGGCTGCGGCTCGCCCGCTCCGAATGGCAACTTCTGTTTAATTTCACCGATGAGCAGTTTTTATGCTTTCCAAGCATTTTTTTTTTCCCCACAAGCCAAATCTAAGTGCGACTGGGGAGGGAAGGGGGGTAGAGGGGGGGAAACAAAGCTGCTCCTGCACACGAAACACCTCCTCTCCCATGCACACCGCTCCTCGCCCGCGGCGAGAGGCGACGGGTCTCGTGGGCATCTGGGTAACACGGTGACACACAGTGGCCATGACTCTCCCCCACCCCCTTCCTACACATCAGCATCCGAGCAGGACTTGCGCTCTGCCATTGCCATCTGGCTACCAAGTTGCTCCAACGCTTCCTACTTTCCGCGGCGGGCGATACCCGGAGCTGCCCGTGCGGCGCAGCCTGCAGCGACGCCTGGGGCGCAGGGCCGGCGGCACGGCGATGCACGGCACGGCTCGGCTCGGCACACCGGCGGCTCACTTGGCCGCAGCACCTGAGGAGCTGCGCGGTCCCCGCTCGCCCGCGGCGGAACAAAAAGGGAGCCGCGGCCGGCTGCCCGCACGGCCGGTCTCGCCGGGCGGCAGCGCAGCCTCCCCTGCCGCCTCCGCCCGCCCCAGCCCCGCACAAGTTGCTTGTGGGATAGCGGAGCCGCAACTCGGCCGCCTCCCCTCGCCCCGTAGCGAGCGGCGCGGCTCTTGGCGCCATGTTAATGACGTACTATCTTATTTCCACTAGGCAGCGACCTTCGGCACGAAACTGCTCTCCCGCCGCCTCCGGAGCGACAAAAAAACCCCATCAAATATGGCTGTGCTGGCGGCTCCGCGGCGGGCGCTGCGCTGCGCTGCGGCGGGCACGGTTACCTGCTGGCGGCGGCGCGGCGGCGGCGAGGGCGGGCGGCTCGGCCGGGCTCCCCCTGCGCGGAGGGCTCGGGGCCGCCGCATGAGTTCGGCGCGGCGTCGGGCAGCGGGCACGGAGAGCGGCTGGCTGCGCCACACACACACTCTCTCTCTCACACACACGGATTCCCTCTGACTGACGTTTGTACTTGTTATGGAGGAAGGACTCCGTGAATCAAACTCGTTTCTGGGTCACTGCTGCCACAGGGGGGAGCTGCTTTAATCCCCTGCCAAAACTGGAAGGCGAGGGAAGGGGGGAGAAATAATAATAATAACGCAGCGCCGGCGTGGGGAGGCGGCGGCGCGGCCCCGGGGGAGCCGCCGTTAACTCTTGGCGGGCCCGGCCGCACCCCGCCCGTGCCGGAGCACCGGGGCAGCGCCGCCACCGCCTCCCGCCGCCTCCAGCCCGTGTTCCGGCGGGAATGCGGATGGCAGGCAACGCCGTGCGGCCGGCGGCTGGGAAGCGATACGTGTCTGCGCCCGCATCCCGCCCGCGGCACTGCTGGCCTTACCCTGCGACCATTAACGCTTCCCTCGCAAAGGCTGAAGGCGATTTCGCAAGCAGGGATTCTAGCGCTGCACTGGCTCCCCGTGCAGAAGGCATGAGTCACTATTTGTCAGGCGGAGAAACTGAGGCACCAGCAGTTAAACGCGGTGGCCACAGGCGTAGCGCAGAATTGACGGGGCAAGAATAAAACTGCGCGGTCCCTATTCTCAGCCCCCAGCGCTATCCCTCTGGCTCGTTAACTTTGGTACTTCTCTAAGACTAGAAAGAGCCAACGCAATCTGCGGTGCGGTTCACATCTTTCTAGCAGGAGAGGAAATTACCCTAAATTGGCACCAAATGACATACTAAACTTCCCATTACCTCAAAAGCGTGTTTGAATGCAGATTTCTTTATTTTCCCACATAAATCGCTTTACCTCGCGCCGCACACCTGTGCTCCCTGAGTGAAAAACTCCCCCTTTTGAGCAGAATTCCTGAGCAGATATAGTCTGAGGTAATAAACACCGCAGAGAAGATTCAGCATAAGCTCAGACACCGAATTAAGGCGATCTGTGTAAAGTAATCCCCATAGTATGCAAATACAAATTAATGCAGCCTCCACAGCAATATTAGTCTGCCAAAGAATCACACCTTGGTTCAGCAGAGGAATTGGGTCGTTACTCATCCGTGCAAACCAAGTCATTTATTCTGTCTCACCCACCCACCTACCCAATAATGAAACTGTACTTACATTGAATCTGCACATCCTGAAAAGTTGTACTTTACTACAAAAACATCCTCCCCCCCAGAGATGTTTTTTTCACTGTGAAAATCAGACAGTCGTGGTTTTATTCAGAGAACACCCTGAAGCACCTTCAGGTTTTAGAGGCTAGGACTTTGATTCCCTGGCTTCCTACTACATGAAAATACGAAAATGCACACGTTCCTTACATTCTCCTGCACTTGCCTTGGCATCCAGGCCTGTCAAGATACCTGTTGGAATAGCTTTCCATACATCAACAGCCTAATTGGGAATATCCATGATTGTCCATACAATACACCCATCAGAGTACCTGATAAATGTAATAAACTTACTGCCATACCCCTATCACCTTACACCTGAGCTTCCAGGAGCATCAGTTTTCAACTCAGACTGGAGACTGGGTTGTTCTGTATTATCTAAACAACACAAAATTATCTATTTTGCCCTCAGTGGTCCGCAGGCCCCATAAGAGCTCAGGGACTACTTAAAAGTTCAGAAAAGTAGTCAAGGTTGGCAAACCTACTGTCAATTGGCATTTATTACGCAGAGGTATGCACCTCTACTGGATGAACATAATTACTTTATTTTAAATAATTTAAAATAACATTGTTCATTGTAAAAGACTGAAGAATCACAAGAAATGCTGTTTGTTCCACTTTTCTGAACACTTTCCAAGAAATTCAGAACAAGCTTCTGAGAAGAGTTTAAATGTGAATGAGCTCTAATTTCTCAAGAGGAATGATAAAAAAAATTTCCTGTCTCAAGATCCTTGGATTTGAGGAAGTATTTTTGTTTTTCTGCAATTAGTTTTCCTTTACATATACAGCCAAGTTTATGTAACACCTTGTATTTTAGGAAACATTTCTCTTGGAAGCCATGTGAGGCCATATATTTAAGATAATATGACTGTTTTCACATGTAAGATGACATGAATGTTTTCATGGTAACATGAATTATGGGCTGTGTTTTAGAAAGCAGCAACTATCTCGATTACTTTGGAAAACTCCCCAAATGGGATTCCTCTGTGCTCTACAAGCAGCTAGCTTAGTCTTTACAGGAAGGTAACACAACTTGAACAAAGATGCTATTTTGTCTCTGAGTACAGTGTAGCAGAGACTCCTCTGGATTAATACGCTCCTATGTTTTAAAAGGAAATATTTTAAAAAATCAAAGGGCCAGTAACTGGAAGAATAATTTTGGAAGTGATTTGAAAACAAAAAGGAAAGGTTACATCCTGTATTACTTCAGCACTACAGGTATGAAGTTGCATACAGGTATAGCTATGGTCAAACATGAGAGAGTAGTCTTCTGCTACCTTCACTGGCTAAATGTCAAGGTGATGAGGAAAGTTCTGCTGGAAGTAGAGTCAGTGGAAGTTTTGACATCAGCCTTTGTCTCTAAAAGGTATTTACCCTCTCAGCAAAGCAGGCACTTTGTTACAATAAATAAGGGAGAGAGGCATAGAGCCTTCTGACATTATCTTTGTATCAATGTTACCACTCGTTCAGGAACACTCAGAGAGTATGTGTCAGGCTTAGAATTAGTCTTTGGCTAACATAGACAACTTGTGGTACCTTCCACTAATTCTGGCAGTCTCCACACATGAAGGTGGAGCTAACAAAGCTGATTTTCTCCTCACTGTTTAGCCCAAGAGTATCACTTAAACTCAAAACTGTTCTTTTGCTCTTTTGAAATCAGCACTGTCAACACTAGCTTGTACTTAAAGAGTAAGACTTCCCAGAGAGCTTTCTTATCTCCTCTGAGGGATATTTTGTAGAGCAGAGCCATAAGACAGATGCATGTTTGGGCCAATTCCTGTTGAGGTCCATATTGTCTCTAGCTGGTCTACTCACATGAACAAGGGAAAAAAAGACTTTGATTCGTGCATACAAGTTGTGTAAGTCAAATATTTTTAACTCCTGCAGAAATAAAACTTACTGAACACAGCTCATCTATGGGCCACAGAGGAACACAGTGGTCAGAGTTTTGTCCAACCCAAATACATCATTTATGGTAACATGGCATCTGACCGCTTCACAAAATTACACACGAAACCCCCCACTAATTGGTTCTTGGGCTTTTTCGTCCTTCTCATTATCTACAACTACCAAAATTGGGTGTGTCTGGATTAGGCAGGTCAAAAAGACTAAGCTCAGGTAGTAAATTACTTCCTTTGACTCGGAAGCTGAGGTTTACAGCTACCAGGATTGCTTGTGAGAGTGATTTGTTTAGTTATAGGCCATACACCAAAGGTGTGGTTTCTCCTGTGCTCACAGCCCAGATTTTAATAAATTTGGTTTATTAAAATGTAGTTGGGCCAGGTCACTAACTGGGTGTATGGGCCAGTACCCCAGTTAGGAGAAGCTGTGCCAGTGAAGGATGAGGATGGAAAGGGATGAATATGAGTCCTTAGAGCTGAACTTTAGAGCAGGCTTTCAGATGGAGCTTGCAGCAGACAGACTAGTGTACTCTTTTTAATGACAAAACTTGAGAAGTAGAGATTATAATACTAATTTTATCTGTGGGTAGGCAGGGACATACAAAGGTTATATCACTTGCACAAGTCACATGTTAAGTCAGCATTAAAACCAAGAATAGAAACCTAAAGTAATGCCTCTCAGTCCATGGTTTCTAATGATTAAACCATATCCTCTCCTTTGGCCTGGCCCACAGCATGTAACACAGAGCAAAGTATACCTCCATGACACTTTGCACATAGATATCTGAAAATGTTTTTGCAAGTCAGACACAATCATTGCGTGGATATGCAACTGCTGACACTGTGCACTCATCTGAAGAGGAAGCAGGGACAGGTATGCCCAATGGGTAAAATTAACTAAATTCAAAAATCTAAAATTATAGCTACTGAAATCACATGTTTCCAAATTACTGTAATTGAAAAGCAGAAGCTGGCAGGAAACCAGTAGAACAATAAACTCAATGGAACAACTAGAAGCAGTTACCTTGCAGGTCTGAAGGTTAAGCTGGATGAAGATGATGCATCACTTTTAAGGGAAATAACACAATTTTGTACATGATGAGAGAAGTAATTAGCAGCCAAGGTAATGCCCTAAGGATTATGAAAACCTCAGGCAAGTGAGATTTTAGCAGCAACAGATCAAATCTCAGCTGAAATATCTACATGTGCCTATCTGGCAGCTCATCAAGCAACATTACAACAGCTAATCTAAATGAACTTCAATATTAAATTGTGTTTGTGCAGGCAGAAATCACGTACTGAAAGGAAGGTGCTGTGACAAGACTTGTGGAAGAGTTCAAAAGAATCTGATTACAGATTTTCTGATTGCAGAGTGCAACCTGATAACTAGTTGCTAAAAGTGGAGTAGTGATACCAATTTATAAGGGAAGTACAAAAAAAAAAAAAAAATCAGGTTTTTTTTTCAGTAACAACTCAGTGCCAAAATGACTTAAAAAAAATAAATTGCAACTCTGGATCTTTGGGAGTCAGAAAAAGATTAAGCTTATAAAAGAAAGATCAGTTGTTCAAATTATTCTGAGCAATTTGTGATAACCTGTCTACAAAGAGGAGAAACCTTGGAAGTAACTTCCCTTGCAGTCCTTTTGGGTTCCATTTGGTACTTGATGGAATTGCCCCAGAGTTGCTTCTATTTGGGGTCTCTCCTGGGACAACTGCTTCCAAAAGCAATGACTCGCAGCTCATTCAATTCAAAGCTGTTTGCAGGCCATGAAACTGAGGCCAAGAAATCCTACACCCTCCATGGCAAAGCAAACCTAGGACAATTAGCCATAATTTACAATGCATAGGAGATATTCTGTTTGTCCTCAATAGGTGTAAGCCCTTCTCCTCACTTTCCATGCTTGAATGCCCTTTTAGGGGATGTGGCAATCATAATTTCAGCAAAGGGCAAATTTTCTCCCTAAATAGTCAGAGGTCCACTGGCTTCAGATGCAGTTATCCTGAAACCTACTTCAAATATTAGTAATTTAGCCCAATAGTACACAAAGGTAAAGCACCAAAGGTGAGAAGAAGCCATCACTACTAAATAAAGGAAATCCTAGTCAAATAGACAACTGTTGTTTGTTTCAGCTATTTTACTTTACTAATTATATGTTTTAGAAATTAAGTTACTCAGTGTTTAACAAGTAGGAAAAATTATTGAGAAAACTTAATTAAACAGCTTTTTCTTGTGGCAATATTGATTGCTGAGCTTTTCTACAAGTTTCACTGTGTAAATAAGCACGAAAAACAGTTTGGGAGGTTTTAATCAACATAGATGTTATAAAAGTTGCCTCAAGGACTTTCATTTCACTACTATAAATGTTCAGAAATTCAACATCATCCAACAGGACTCAGAACAAGAGGCTTGGAATATTCAGCACAGAAGAATGGTAATTGGAGAACAGGGGAAAGCTGAGCCCTTATCTAACCTCCCTCCATCTCTCAACCCCCAACCCCCCCAAAAAAGTCAGGAAGCTATTGGGATAAAGAGGGCAGTTTATCCCATATCTCCATGGTCCACACAACCTTGCAGAAACTGGCCCGAGTTCACTGTGTCATTAACACATACCCAAACCAACACAGCTCTCACTGTTACACTTCCACTTTGCTTATCAGAAATACACACCCAGTAAAAAACCCACCAACATCAGAAAAGCCGCAGCACCCTTATCAGGGAGAGAATTATTATCTCTTTTGCAAATAAGATATTGAGACATAATTGCAGAGAGATACAAATAAAAACTGCCCGTGGCAAAGCGAAGAGACTCGAATTCATGATTCAGCCCTGACACATTACAGCAGACTAATCCTCCAGTGCTGTTTGGAACATACACAATACAAGAGGTCAGCTACCCTTAGCACTGCATTTGCACATTGAATGTGTCTAACCCCAGATTTCTGCTTGAGACTCCACGAGAGCAGTGAGAGTTACAGGAGGTGGCACAGTTTTTGCATGTCGAGGTGTTCAGAGGCAGAACCCCAAACAGCTAAGCCCCAAACAGTAAATTTTCAGGGCACGTAACGCAAATGCTCAGGATGTAAACAGCCCTTGAGTCATTTCGTACCTTTATACCTGTAATTCTGAGGTTAATTTTTTTTTTTTTTAATGGACAAGAGTTTATTGCTCATGTAGAAGTTACAGCGTTCTTTGCTCAAGGTGAGACTGCCACAGTTATATTTAACTAAGCACACAGGAAAGAATGAAGAAAAATTGGAAATCAGATCATTAATCTGGCTTCTGTGAACTTTGCTTGACTAAGCAAAGGAAAAAAAACCCAGCAAATAAAATAGTGTCTGACCTTCCAGAGCAACATTAAAAAAAAAAAAAGAAAAAAGGTCTGATCTGCTTATGTGGGCAGATTTTGGCACAGGGTAAACACCCATGTTTGCTCCTCAAATTGCACAAGTCAGAAAAGATTCTCTCTGTCTTTCATCCAGGACACACTTTTAAACCATCACACATTTATGTGTCTCTGACAATCTGAAGAGTAAGAACTGGGGCAAAGTAAATATACCAACTGCCTGTAATCTGGAGTTCCTAAAGGAGCAAGCACATCCTGTAGTGAGCACACAAATCCTTACATAACTGCCAAAACCCCTATTCCAGCCTACTTGGCTTCCCAAATATTCAGCCAGCCACAGCAGCATCTCTGCCCCCAGCCAAAGCTAAAGGTGAGCCCACAGTGTCTCAGATCTCTTCTGGGAAAGCCCCTGACTACTTAAGATAGAGTGTCAGGCCACAGCAGACAGAGTTTACAGAAGATAACTTCAGGAAAGCCTGAAAGAACGCCAGCCCAGAGCAGGCAGTGCCATGGCAGAGTACAAAGTGTGCTGGCACTCTGGTGTGGTGCTGTGGATCAATAATGTGTGTAATAAAGCACATATTGACTGACACGCTGCACAGGCCCACAGAGAGAGCAGAGGGATTTTTCCTCTCCCAGCATGTTGACACTGGAGCCCAGAGCCTCGATTTGTCTCTACCTTTACATGTTGATCTTTACATGTTTATCTTTTCCCAGAGCTGCTCCTGTGGGTTCTTTGGGGTCTTTCTCCTTTTAAAGAAATGAAGGACCCTTCATGACTGCCTTAATAAAATGTTGGCAGTGCGGTGCACTCAGTAGTGCCTGACACAAGGTTCAGAGATCCCAGTTCACTGTTTTGCAGGAGTTTGACTCCACTGAAGGAATTCAGGGACAGCAAGAAGGTCCCACACCTCGGGCAGAGTAAAGAGAGCCCAAGATCACTGTTGTGTGAGCCCTGGCAGTTCATGTGAAAGGGAATGAATAAGTATTGGAAATACTGACCCCGGTGAGGGAGCCTCATTGACCAGCTAAACTGGTTTTCCTTCAGAATGCAATTGACATCATCTGCTTAAATGTTTTAAATCCTCTTAAAGTTGCCGAAGATCCATTAATATCCTGAATCCTATCTTATTTTCCATTAAAAAAAATAACATTCTAGAAAACCAAACACAGCATGCACACAAAATCCTTTGCTGCTCCATACACACACGGTTACTTTGTTTTCATAAGTATCTCAAAGCCTGGAGGTCTCCAAGCTCAGCTAAGGAAAGAAGACATCAATACTTACCTTACTTTAAAAACTCCTTCCACATACTTACAGTTTGTGAGCAACCATTGAAACCAAAAGCATGAGTTGGAAGTCTCTTTTCCTGTGAGTGCGTGTTTATGCCACTAACATTTGTGAAGCTAGGCTTTTCCCTAAAAATGTTCTATAGTTACAGAGAGTTCTACATAGCCATTGCCACTCAAACTGTATGAATGTTTCTTAACAAACTGATGTATCACACACAACACATCGTGCCCTGGTTGAAAACCACCATCTCAACCTGAATATCCAGTGAGGAATTCGTTGACAAAGGGTTTTAAAACTGCATATCATTTCCAACATAAGCACCAAATGAGATCCTACTTAACAAGGTGTTTGCTTATCCTAACCCTGCTCACACTTCACAGCAAAAAAATAGACACTTTCAACCCTGTGAAAAATAACACTTTTGCTACACATACTACACACATAGGACACCAGATAAAATATCTGAAATTTTTTGTACTTTAAACTCTATCAATAATTCGAGTGGGTTCATCTTACAGTTCCCTATTGAGAAATCATTTTGTTTTATATACAGGAAGATCTCCTGTATTTTTAGGCCACAGCTTGCAAAAGTACACAAATAATCCATTTTCTAATAGATTTGGCAGATGGAGCAAGTTAAAACAAGTGACAGAGACACTCAAGACCCCAGGCTCCAAATGGCTCATCCAATGGAGTCCCATCTAATTTCCATCCTGTTTGGTCTTCAAGGTCTTTTCCAACTCTACTGATTCTATTATTGAGTTCATAAGTTTGTTATGGTGCTTGACAGTGCCAGCAAACCACGTGAAATTCCTCAGCAAGAAAAACACTTTTGCAAACAAGTGAAGTTGCATTTTTTTTCCTCTGCCCTAAAGTTATGTCACTTATCTCTTGGCTACAGATGACATTCATAACCATGTGCCTGGACTCCACCTGCATTATCACTTCCCCTTGAATAGTTTAAGGGGAGAAAAACAACAAGAATGCTGTGCAGGAAATTAGGAAGGCTTGTTCTTGAGCTTAATTTTGAAAATTCTTTCAGTTCAGCCTCCAAATTTTTTTTTCTACAGCTTTTCATGTACAAAAGATGTATCGCTTGTGCAGGCAGACTCAGAAGCTGCATGTGTAGCTGCCCAGCTGCATACAATGTGGGCACAGCACCTGCCACACTAAAGCTCTCTGCAGACAAGTAAACACGTTCCAGCTATTCAGTCCAAGCATTTTAAATGATCTCCACCCTTTAGGAGACCTCTTTTTTGGCCTCTGTGGAAAATACTTGTTTTAGTGGACAGGTCCTGCCCGCCTGGATTCAGGTCCTATTCACGATGAGAAATTCATGGCCAAATTCACAGCAGGTAGTAGCAAAAGCTTTCTAAGATTTCTACAGCAAAATGTAATGACTTCATTTTAATAGGTAAACATGATGAGCTCCACAAATGACTGCTGAGGCATTAGACATCATTAGTCCCACAGAGAAAGCACTAACATCCTGCAGTATCAAATTGTTTATCACTAATTTACAGAGACTGAATCCACAAATACATTTCTATCATTTTGCAGTTGCTTAATTAATTACATATATTAAGCAAATTAAACTGAAGGATGCAGCAAGTACTCCCAGGGCAACCAGTGGCTGTATCACCAGCAATTTGCTGCTTTTGCATTCAGAAGCACTCACAATTTTGTTTTAGTGGAAAGAGGATCATAAAAGGATGAAAGCAGGGATCTCACTAGTACAGCAGAAATCAAAAGAGACTTGTATTGCATTGAAATTAGTGGAATAACTGCAAGAGAAGGACTTCATAAACATGTGCAGGAGTGAACACATGTTCAGTTCTTGAACCATGTTGTCCCTGTTGTGTGCACATGCATATTTTGTGTCACACAGACAACAGAAGCAATGAGTGAAATATCACCACAGTCATTTATTTAAAATGTACACCCATTTTTATTAATTTTTAAAAATATTGATTTTTCATGGCAATTTAAAACCATCTTCCAAAAATAATTTCTGATACTTGTGGAGCTCTATTTAGGTTTTGAAAAAAATGTTGTTGGCATTCTTTTTGCCTGTACTACAAGAGCACAGGACATTTGAGGAGCACAGAACATGCCTTCTATCCTCACGTACAGGAAAAAAAAAAACAAACAGCAAACCAACCCAAAACATACCCAAATCAGAAGGGAAGATACACAAGGGCAATTCCGTAGCTATTTTGTGGCAAATGATAAGCCACAATGTGTCCCTCAGTGGGTGTGCAGAATGTGTGATCCAGTGTTTGGAATGTCCTCATTTCCTAACATTTTTTTTCTTCTTTTTTATCTGTGGAAGAACTGCTGACTGCTACATTTCATAGGGAGAAGCAAACTTATTTTTTGATGTTTTAAGTGCCAGACTTAGGAATGACTATTTCTTCTGCTCTAGTATTACAGTAGCAGTTCTGAAAGGAAAAAGACATAAAATGCCTCCTCCTTTTTTTTTTTTACCCCAATTTTGGGGTATAATTTTTAGAATCCTCTTAGAGAACTCCATGAAATGTTAAATGTACCCTGTGATACAAGGTCAAAGCCCATCTACACTTATTGATACCAGCATTTGTACTTTGAAATAAAGGTCAAATAAATCAAACAACTTCAATCCTACACAAGTAAAAGAACTCTTTCACTCCACATCCTCCAGACCCTTATAGTGGTTTTACTTCAAGGTCCAAATCTATGCCATAATTACAGTAAACCTTTCTTGAATGAACAAAAAGTCCTCTGATAAACAGCAAAGACTGTAAACTAAAGAATTCCATTGATGCAGACCATAGCAATAACATTTTCAGGAGAAAACTGCTTGCAAGATGTACCAGGCTCCAACCACCTAAGAAAACAATCTGCAATTTGATTTCTTACTTCAAAGCAGGCGCTGGCTATAAAGTTTTTCTGGAAAGCGCCTGAACTTAAACCCAAAATCTAATGAGCCACCCTTTCCTGGGAATAGATAATTAAAGCATAATAGTATTTCACCAATGTATTTATAATCTACATGGTCAAAGTAGGTATAGTACTTTTCAAAGTATCTTTTCACCAGAAATCACATGCTAGATCTGCCTGCCAGAGCACAGCCTGTATGTCCCCTTAAAGGTTACTCTGCTTCAATCAATACAAAGTTTCCCCTTCAAAATTCTGTTAATTGAGGAGAACCTGTCTTGAGCCTTTTCTTTCATTTCAATACTTATTTCCTCTTCTCCTGTTCCTCATGGATATCCTTTATTTTGTTTCCATTCCTGACAGCTGTTCCTCCCAGCAACTGTTGTGGCACTTGGACTCTGTTGGCCACTTAAAAGCATCACAGTCTAGGCTTGTGTGGATGGAACAGGCTCAAGTATTCTCTCTCTTTGGCATCTTTGCTACATGTCCAGAGCACTCACTAGCTCTCTACCAGTCACTTTTTCATGCAACTTCCTATAGCCCAATTGCTGTTCCAAATCAACCAACACTAACTTTCCCCAAACTGGGCTGTTTTCTACATCTGTGCCTCAGGACACTCCAACTTCCAGCTAATTTTTTTTCAGGGAGCACATGGTTACTGAAGCAAACTGATCCTTAACTCTGTGTGCAACATATCACCTGTAAATCTCCATTTTAGCAACCACAAGCAGTTTGCAGATTTAGCTTTTAAAAGTCTCTTAAATTCTAAATACATTCATGTGCATACCAGCCTGATTCTCTGAAGAGTCTAAAAGACTAAGATTAAAATCCTCTGAGTACACAATTATCCCTGTCCTACACAGAGCTGAAACAGAAGGCACTCCAAGCATTAGCTTTCCCTCGCTTCTCAGAGTGCTCCTTTTCACCATCCCAAATGTGGCTGGCAAGTGACCTGTAAATCCATATCTCTTTTTGTGGTATTACTCATCAAAGCCTTTAAGTTCCTTCATCTGCCAGCTGAGCCATTACCTGTTTACCTGGCAGAACGGTGAGGGTTTTGGTTTGACGACTTCTTCTGCTATAAATCACATTAGACTTGTGGAACTCTCCATAGAAGTAATGCTGAAGCCACCTTATTCTTTGCATCATAAAGCCGACATGTCTCTGAGTGCATTTTCTCAATTATCGTAAACATGGTGAGAATTAAAGAGAATTCAGAAAGTAAATGGAGTTTGCTAATTTATCAGTAAATACTGGTGTTTATACTTTTGGACTACCTCCATTGTAAAAGCCATCTGCAGAACCAGACAGAAAGCAGCAGGAATCAATTTAGTTTATTTTGGTTAAGTAACAAACATTCAGAGCAAAATCACAATGGCACATTTCTTGAAAGCATCCATGGCATGGTTTGAGCTGTGGCAGAGTCATGCTATCCATATTCTTGCTGTTTAGAGGGAAAAACACCATGTATAAACAAGCAGCCCAAATAAACAGGAAGGATTATCTCTGGAAAAACTCTGTGGAGTTTTTTCTATGATGCAAGTGAGGTCTGCAAATGCAGTTCCATTAAAGTCATCAGCATTAAGAAACAGTCCTCCTGCACTTCATAACTGTGTTCCCTCAATACAGAAAATAGTCCCTTGAGTTTATTTTAGTGGTGAAAATAGGAACTACTGCTCTTTTAATTCAGCAAAGAATATCTGTGAAAGAACTGAATTCTATTTCGCTCTGGTAACCATCAACAGAATTTCCTGCTAGAATTCTGTCACATACATCTGAAAACACCAGGATTAAACAGATGCTTTAAAGACTAAGACACCAAACTACTGTACTGATGACCTTCATTTTTCAGGAGGCTTTATTATTGATGGCGAGTTCTGAACTGAGAGGCTGTCATTTGTTAAAATTTTCTTTAGAAGACAGCACCAAAATGCAAATGTTTAAGCCTATATTTAGGACTCACATCACACTTTAAGTTTTTTTTTTAGGTGGATGAGAACACAGCATAATTGTGGCTATACTTCCATTAGCAAGTTGTGCAGAGAAAGTCTGGATAGCAAAACAGGTGTAGCTGTAAATTAAAACCTCATGCTCACAGGTGTTGCTGGAGGCCAAGAGAAATGCTTTCTACTGGCTCTGTCCTGCACTGAATGACCCTTAGCAGCTAAAGCACTATAAATATCTGGTCCTGTAGCCTGCCTTTTGTTTTAGTTTAATCTAAAAGGAACTCAGCTTGTGCTCTCCAAGACAACTGGACAACACAAACCAACAAAAGGCAGGGAAGGAGGATGAAAAGATTCCTGTCACAGGACATCTCCTCTCAGAACTAGCACATTAACATATATGCACCCTGTGATGATGAGCAGAAATACTTGAGGGAGAAACCATTTAAGAAAAACCCTGGAAGAAAAGGATAGAGAAACAGCATGTTTTCCATGAGGGTTCTATCCTTAAAAGCCTTCTTTCATTTAATAACCTAGTAGCTTTTCACGAACATTACAAAGCCTAACTGTGGAGAAACCATTCAGGAAGAGCAAAAAAGTTACAGGCAAGATGTCCATTTAGTATTAAAGCACTTTAAGGAAACTTAAATGGGACAGACGTAGAAAAAAGTAAAGTTAGAATAAAAAGTTGCATTTCTCAGACATTTTCTTTTTGAAAGAAAAGAAGTTGTCTGTGGCAGTATGGACACAGATATTTTCAAATACAGAAATAAAGACAGATGCTGGGGACTAAGTGAACTTCATATCTGTGTATGGGTCTAGATTGTCTCAAGAAGAATGAGAAACAGATTCTGCTCTTCATTTTATGAGTGCACCATCTCTAAAGCACCAAGGAGTTCTCCAGGTTGTAAATTCATTCCTCATTACATTTAACTACATTACATCTCCCAGTAAGTCTGACCATTCAACATTTACCTTCACTAAACTTAGGGAATATAACAAGCCAGTGTAATTAAACAGCAATTCTAACACACTGAGCCACTGCTGTCTCGTCTCTCTGAACTGAACCCAGGCCCGTGCACCTAGGCATAGTAAAGATACTAATACTATAAATTTTTATACCTATTTTCATGCCAATAGGCATTGCTACTTATTGATTGGCATCACTACCCATTGATACTTATCAATTTCAAAATTTTATATTGACAGTCATTATTTATATACATCATTACATTTTGATACCAATAGGCACCAATACCTTTATTTTTTAATGCCGATTTCAATATCTATCTTAATGCATTGCTACCTACTGATAAGTACAGTTAGCAGTACCTCCTGATTTTGAAACCAAATTTCAATATTAGTATGCATCAAAACCTATTTCAATACAAATTTTGATACCAATAGACATTCAAAGAGTATGGTACATACTTAGAGGAATCAATACCTTTTAATATCAATGTCTGACAAAACTAATCTCAATACTGATAGGCTTTCAATTTTGATTTTTATAACATTAGACATTGATACTTCTTGATATGAGTAGGTATCAAAAGATAGGAATTAATACCTATCAATTTCTAAAGTGATTTTGAAATCAATAGGCATCAACAGACATTCACAGGAATGAAAATCTATCAGTTTCAGGAGCTACTGATTTCAATAGTCATCTATACCTATTGATTTTGATGCTGATTTTTGTATCAGTAGGTATCTATACTTATTGATATTGATACCTTTTAAAAGCAAGAGTAGTTAATATTTATAGATTTTAATACCTTTTGATAGGTATTTATAGACTGATTTAGATAAGAATTGATACCTATCCATACCTATCAATATTGATAGCTTTTGATAGACAGAGATACTCATTGTTATGTCAGTCATCAGTAGACATTAAAACCAACTAATAGGCATCAATACCTATGAATTTTGACACCAATTTACTTTTATACCCATCAATATCAACCAATTGTAAATTAAGTGGTATATTATTATTATAAGGTTGTATATTATGATATGTTAAGAGGCATAAACTCCTGTGGATGTTTCCATACTGGCCAAAGAGCCATGTGAAGTTTTGCTATGCAGGTTACAGGTTGTATTATTTGGTATGGAGCTTGTCCACTTCTGCTGTGCCTCCTGGAGCAAAATGTTGAAGAAAAAGCATATTAGGTGTGCAAAATCCTGCATTGCAAAGGTCAGTGACTGTGTGCAAAAAGTCACAGATGCAGGAGTCATTTGTTGATGACTGATCCTTGATATTTAGACAGAGGAGAAATATGCAACAGTCTTGCTATTTCCTTCTTTCCAGGAATTCTGAGTACTTGCATATTGCTCAAGTTAATTTGGCTTTCCTGGAAGTCAGGTCTCTTTAAAATAACTTTCTCTTAAGCATGTCTCCAGACAGCTCAGTTTCATCCCATGGAGATGTACTTCCTTCTTTCAGGTTGTTGAGAGTCACTAGTTCTACCTAGATTTCTCTGCACAGTACTGGATCCTCTGCCATGCCCACAGTTTTATTTCTGAAGGCTGACAGCACAGACAGCCCTTTTCTCCTTTCAGCTGCAAACATCCTCTCTCTGGCCCACACACCTCCAAACCCAGCAGGGTGATACAGACACTCCCACAGAGCTGTCTAAGTAGCTACAGTACCACATGGGAAGACAGTTGGATTTACTGGCATTGTTTCTGACTTTAAATATTTTGTCAGCTCTGGGTTTGTGGTTTATGTTTGCTTATGTGACTGCAGAACAAACGATAGCTGTAAAAGCTCCTGCTTGCTCGTGTTATCCCAGCACAGATCAGTGCTGCAACAGGAGTATCAGCATGTGTGTTGTCACTGGCACCTCCTGAAAAGGCAAGTTTTCAAAGTTCACCTCTTGCCTGCTGGAGAAGGCTAGGATGCCCAGACTAACACTCCTTGCTGGTGGTAAATGTCACCGTGGTATCGCATTACCACATCTAGTTTAAAAAAGTCTGACATTTAAAAGATACCAGCTTAGAAATCTCTTCTCTACTACACCACAGTACTGAGTAGCAAGGAAAATCCACTGTCTAGCAATTCAGACCACCTTCCTTCAGCACTTTTTGTTTTGTCAAGGGCATTTCCTATGCAAATATTACCTCTGCCCAAATCCTGTTACCTTAAAAACATTGACATGATCTCAACCTCAAGAAGCACAGCTGATGGCCAGTACTGAATCAGGGAGTTCAGGATGGATATAATACACTACAGCAACACTTGCCACACCAAACTTAAGAGTGAAAACTAAGAGTGGCCCCCATCCTTTAGTAAAGTCTGTCAATAGAAATGGGATCTCAACATCTGTGCAGCTGCTTCATCCACAGAACAGTCACGATGCAGGACGGAGATTTTCAGTTAAAACGGGTGCAGTTTTCACAAGTCATAACAGATCCATTTGTGAGTATTTAGCTACAGAAACAGGGTGATGCTCTTTGCAAACAAAACAAGTTAGGAGGAAAAAGATTAAATGGTTCAAAAGACTGAGGGCAAGCACCTTGGCCTTTAAGTTATTTCTCATAATTTCTCAGACTAAAAAGTGAGCTGTTCAGCAGTTCAATGAGACTGGTGCTGAAACACCTCATATCTCCTCCAGATTTGGTTTAGGAGGGTCACATTGGATCACAGCCTGGCCTAAGGCCAAAGCACCTTCCCAAAACTGTTCAAAACTTTCTGAAGGGCAGTTATCCTTCAGGCCTTCACAACCTAAACTCAGAGTCTCTCCAAGCACCCACTGTCTTCTCATTTCTTGCAAACATTTCAGCACCACATTAACTTCACCTAGGAAAGCAGTGAGACACAAGGAAGAGAGGGGATCATTTGCAGCATTTACACCACAGGACCCCCTGTGACACTGGAGTCTTGTACTCCAAGACCACAAGAGAAAGATGGGCAGTTACAGAAGGACAAGGATTTCAATTCCAAATAGGTACAGATGAATGAAGAAGGATTCCTCAGTGAGAGCCATCAGCATTTGAGATCCTCATCTTGACCTTTCTGTATTTGGTCTTCCACGGTAACCTCATGGTGGCAAAACCCAAACTGAAGGATAGAGCCTAACAAACTCCAACACTGAACTTGCAGGTCAGATCCCTTCTAGGGGGATCTAGTTGTTTCTAGATCCCTTTGAGAACTGAACACACGCAGTAAATTGGGACAATCGAGGGCTTCACTTCAAAATCATGCTCTTATTTAAAATCCAGCTGCTCATATAGACAGTTTTTGTCTTCCCATTACTGTTCTAAACCTTGGCCAGGTATTTTCTCTCTTTTGTTTTTATTTACAAAAAGGTAATTATTTTCAAATACTTACATCTGGAGAACCCAGTATTTGACATTTACAAACATTTTTATCCACCACTTAATGAACTACACCCATTGCCTAGCCAGGAAACATCCCTTCTCCCCATCACCACAGGTACCTAAACACTCATTGAACCTCATGGTCTAAGGATTAAATAGGCACACAATCTGATGGAAAAATTATGGTTTCTATTGAAAATAGGGATTACAATCCCTTTGTACCAGTCATTGGATAAATATGGTATCCATTCCTTGGAGTTCCCATGCTTTCAGACCTGCAATTGTTTGGGAGAGGGAGGTGGAGCAAGTTTGTTTTTCACTTTGTTCTTGGAGTCAGGGTTGAAGAGAATGTATTAGGCAGTGTAAGTAAGCTTGTAAAATCATTGCCTGTGCTATACATATTTTAGACACAAATTAAGATTATTTCACCTTTTGCAGGGGGTGAGGGAAGAAAAGCATCTTTGAGTTTCATTATAAAAACACTAAAATCAACGACTGTAAATCCTAAGGACTTAATAAGAAGTCTAAGTTACATCCTCAGGTTTGTGGTGTTGAACTAGGAAGGGTCACGTGCAATGTTTGACCTACATAGTCACACCAGATATGCACACATAAATGCTCCAAAGCTTTCCAAGGGCACAGCGTTCTGGAAAAAGAGCAGAGAAGGACCATCCATATAGAATTTACCTGCCAAGCACAAATCTTCCCAAAACTACATTACTGGCTTTAGCTCTTGTGCACGGCACACCTGAGAAAACCTTTAATTGCAAAGTACCACTGATCTTCTGGTGGATTTAAGAGCCTGTGGAAAATGAAAACAGCAAGCTGCAATTCAGCAGCTAATAAGAACACACACACACACGCACAAAAAAAAAAAAAAATTTAAAAAAATCATTCTCTTAATAAAGCTGAAAAGCTCACATAAATTTCAGTGTCCTTGAGATACTGTAACTGCACCCGAGGTCAGTTCCAACTGATGTTGGTCCCACAGGGAGTTTTTTAACTGCTGTTCACTAAGCTGCAGTCATTCCTACTTTCTGTACTAATAAATCTTGGTATTCATGCAATCAGCTTGAAGTAGCTGTGGCCTGGTAGTGCTGTCTCATCATCAGATTGGGGTCTAATGTAATTTACATAACCAGCACAGTAGAGGCTGCTTATGCACATGCTAAGTGAGTCTTGCCTAATTATTTTGTCCAAAATTTAGACTCATGTTCACTCAAACTCCGTAAGTTAATTTTTGATAGAATCTACTTCTATCAAAAATTAGATTCAAACCAGTATTTTCCAAGTTCTGTTGAAAGCCAAGGAGAGATTGACTAATACCTTTTCTAATACCTTTTCCCAATAGCTCACTTTAAATAATACACCTTCTCCATTGACCTAAGCAAGTCCCAGGAATCCAAAGGAGAATTAAAGAATCAACCAAATAACCTTTAGGCTCTCCTGCACTCTCCCATTTGCTTATCCACTCCTAATTTGGGTTCTATACATTTCTTTGCAAATACATTGCTTCCTGCACTGCTTGGGACTTTACTACTATTATAACAACTTGTCCAGTCAACTGCATCATGCTCCTAATCTGTTTGTCTTTCCTGTTGAATAGCTCTGTTAAAGGGAAAATTCAGGTTTGCAGCTGATACTTAGGAAGAATCTCTCTGGCAGAATGCAGTTTTTATCTTAAGATGCTGCATTTCTATTAAGCTTCTTCTGCAAAAATGTTTTGAACACCACTTAGGAAAAGGTATGGGACTGTGAGAGAAGGACACACACACAAAGACAAGCCTGTATCATTTACAAAAATCAGAATTGTGCCATTTCTTCCCATGATGAGACTGTCACAAGAGCACTACTTACAGCTTTGTCAAATAGTCCTGAAATTAAAAATATAAATAAATAAATAAATAAAAAGAGAGATAAGGGAAGGAAAAACCCTACAAAACACTTGTAGTTTTTGAAACACTGTATCTATTTAATATTAGAGTTATTTCAAATACTGTGAGCCATCTGGAACATTATGGCTCTGTCTTGACTGCCAGAAATGGGTTTCCTTTGTTTATTCACGAGTAGAGACACTTTCTAGTCTACAGAGAGTCTTAGTCTTATCACTAAACAAACCAGATAGTCAGTCATGAACAAATGAGTACAGTGAACTCTGTCCTCAAATGCCCCACAGCAACAGCCTGCCTTCCTTTGGGATTTCACAGGAGGTGCTTCATCTATCACAGGTAGGCAAAGTCTGAAAAACACATTGCTGCCAGTAGAAATGAGTTTTCCTCTATGGAAATTCTTTCTTTCTGCAAATGCAAACCCCAGTACTTGCGAACTTGTTATTTCTAATGATTTTTCTGGGGAAAACATAGACCCTATGTAGAAGGAAAAAGATATCTCAATGCAGATAACATACAAATGGTTGATGCAATCAAGGCTTTTTGCAGGAGACATCTAAAACTTTATGTTATATATTATATAATGCCAACACCTTTTGTATATGTGGTATGGGTGTAACATCTCTGTTACCCAATTTAAAGCAAATGAAAGAGTGCTTAAACTCCAGAGCTTGTAAACTTTTCCTTTCTGACATTAGCAGGAAGCAAGCACAGAAGGAAATTCTCCTACAAAAGGAAAACAAAAACCAAACACACACCTCACCTCAAAACTATTCACCAAAGAAACAAAGCCCCAGGACTGAAGCAGAACCCTTGTGGTACCATTATCCAGACACAAAGTGGAGCAGCCTTGTTTCCCAAAGTCAGCTGACATCTGTTTGCCTAAGGACAAGCCTGTCTTGCCCTGACATGTTCTTGTGCTCTCAGCAGCATCCTCAAAGCCTGATGTGAGAACTCCTGGAGCTCAGAAGGAATTTCGTGTCTCACACCAGAAATGAAACCATGCCATTTTGAAGCAGATGTACTTATCATTGTTTCCTTGTAAAGCAACAAAGTCATTTACTCTTGCCTAATCAATCTCAGCTGTTAAGAGTAAACACATTCTCTTTAGACATGGTCTTTACTGTTAAGCTACTTTATTGCCACTTTACTGCTTTGCCCTCTCTCTTTTCGCCTCCTTCTTTAAGGATATAAAAATATTGCTTTATTTTCATACTCAAAAATCAGAACAATTCCTTTCTCCCTTTTCCTCCAGTAACATCTATACAATAAATTTTGCACATTTATTTCATCTTTAATCCTCACAGCTTTGTACATAGAAACTTAATAAATTGCACAATGGGAAAAATATGTGATATTGTATTAAATTTTAAACTTGCATCTACAAGATAGAAAAGGAGCCAATGGATTTCTGCCACAAACCAGAAATATGTAAACAGCTACAACATAATCAGCGTTTTTCTGTGCCATTAGACTGGCAGAGGTTGCATCTGGCAGCTCTCAGACAGAGTTTCTCCCTTGCAGATGAGCTACTATATTGCCCAATTCAAAAACCACCTACAAAGTGAGGTAGCATCAGCATCCCATTTCTTTTCAAATTCATTTTTAATCCTTATTTTAACAACTTCTGGCCATGGCATTTAAGGAACTTATTTTTGCCAGTTAAATATTAAAGTATTTGGGGAAAGCATGCATCTATAAAAGCCAAACCAAACAAACCTCTTTGTACCAAACCTCAAGCAGCTGAGCAGTAGGGCAGGAATGCCACCAAGAGGCAGATGTGCCCTCTCTGCTGTCACCCTCCCCAGTTTGGGGACTAGGTGTCCCCCCACCCCCTAACCAGTTCTAGTTTATTGACTTTTAGGGCACACTAAAAGGCCCATTTGTTCTCCCTAGCTGGGGGAAGAGTAAGAGGACCCTGGTGAGCGATCATAAAATTGGCTCTATTCTCACTTCCAAGAGCAGTGATTTGGACGTTAATAACAGGAAAACTGAGGGAGAAGACTCTCCAGAGAAGCCTGTGTGTAAAACTATTTCCAAAGTGTATCACAAACAAAGCCAGACACTTAATTCCTAAACATTGCAGGGAGGGAGGGAGGGAGGGAGGGAGGATGGATCTAAATCAAAAGGTTCCCTTATTTTCAGAGGTGCATAGCACATACACACCACACTTTCCCAGCAGTCACATGAACAGAACATCCCTTTTGCTCAACTTTTTGGATTTGACCAGGCAAGGAGATAAAACAGGCACTGTAACACACAACTTGGAACCATGGGCAGATTAACACATAGAATCATGACACCTTCATGAATTAAAAAAAAAAAATAATAATAATAAAAGGCATAAAATAAGATTTCAAAAGCAACAGCTTCAAGAACCTGTGTGAAGTGAAAGTGCAATGAAAGAAAGGAATATGATTAACAGTGAAATAAGTTTTGAGTTTTAAAACAAAGATTTTTGGAAGCTAAATTGTATACAGCAGATTTTCTTTCCAGTCCTTGGGACTCATCCTTTTAAATATGCTTTTTACCTGGTTTGTACTTGACAGAATCCTGCACATACTGTGCTCTGAAGAAAGAAGAGAATGAAAGGTAATTGCTGCAAACTTTCATCCCAGCTGAAGGTACAATAAAGACCTTTCCTCAAGGTGTGACATCAATGAGAGCCTGCTATAAAAGGTGTGGTAGTACACCAGCAAGGATGCACGCTTGTTCTGCCTGAACAAATGTCTACAACAATTTGCAAAGCTAGCTGTGCAGCCTTATTTTCCACATTTGATTTAAAAATTGCAGTGGAAAGTCTTTTTTTTCAGTTAAATCTGAATATAAAAGTATCCAATTTAGCAATACTTCTACTGGTTTTCTGTTTAGATATAAATGCAGATTCTCTCTCCTGGGTCATCATGAAACATAAAGGAATTGTGTCATTGGAGAAGAACATGATGTACTGAATAATTAGAAATGCTCAGTTGACAGCACTAAACTACAAATATAGGTGGTTTATAATGATTAAAGTAGACCAGCAAAATATATCTCCATTATAAACTAAACCTTTCCAAAGAGTCAAAACCACGATGATAAAGAGGCCAATGTGGAATTAGTCAGAGTTACAATGGCAATACCAACATTTATCCTCAGGAGATGATGGCTGAACTTGTCAAGTAACAACCAGCAGAGAGTTCCTCACTGAGGGTAGATAAGTTCCACCTCTACAAACTGCATATTTTATAATCTGCTTATACAGCAGCTCATCCATACAGCTGTCCCTTCATTTTAAATCCACCTGCTGTTTTAGCTGCGCAATAAAGTGCTGAATTCTGTCTTCAGAATCAAGAAGCATGAAAAATACACAAGCCCCTTCTCTTCTGAGATTAAAGGTAAAGCAAACTGTTTGCTTTTCTCTTCACTAAACGCTCTTCCTTTGTACCCCACTTTAGAAACCTTGTGGCAGAAGAAGAGAGAGGCAAAGCATTCGTAGCAGACACATGATGCAATGCACTGTTTTGTAGATATGATGCTGAAATCCTTCCCTCAAGCTGGCAAACATCTCCATGCTAACAGCCCCACTGGTATCCAGCTGGGCAGAAAGGTCAGGCTAAGAACATCCCAGTGCAGGATCCATTGTTTTCCTGTGAACTGTGCCTCGTCTGTCAAATTAGTCACTTAAAGAAATGAAAGTTACTTGGTTAAATGACTGTTTCCCCTGGCTATTAGGCAAAATGTATTACATCTCCAGGCACATGATCAAATGATTGAGAGTTTGACCTAAATTTACTTACTATGCTAAACAGCCATAGGAAAAAAAAAAAATTACGCCTCACTGCCTACTGTCAGCCACAAAGAATATCTATCAGTCTGTAACTGCAGATGAAATGCAGTTTTGTAGTTTTCTGTGCCAGCTTTTTGGAGCAATTGCAGGTCAGGTGACAAAAGACATTTCAGAGAGTTTAGGGCTTTTTCTTGTTTGGGGGTTTTCTTTTTCCTGGAAGCTTTATGCTAACTGGTTTTGCACTTTGGGGACCCTAAAATGGTATGTTGTAGAGGTGCTTTGAGTAAGCTTTTCTGGAATTTCCACTTGAGACAGATGCAAGATGAATCCTTACAAAAATACCAATCTCAAAACAGCAGAAGTACAAACAGATCATAGTCTCACACATTTGCTACACCAGACTAAAAACATGTGCACTTTTCAGAAATAATCTTTCAATAGGGGGAGGGGATATTCTGAAATTTCATAGACTCCTTTGATTTCCAGAACACCTGCTCAAAGCTATTAATATGCAGCCATTTGAAAACAGGTTGAATTATTTTATCATTATGTCATTTAAAAGAAAACTGGCAAAATATCACATTCCGTTAACAAGACTGAATATTTCCAATTGAAATTCAAATGTTTTGGGCATCCAGCTCCCTTTAATTCTTTCACAAATAGATATTCATATTCTGGTAACAATTTTTCAGTCCATAACCCCGCTGAAAGTGTGGCTCATGGTCATTTTGAGAACCTGCAGAGGATGAGAAATAGGGCTAAGGGAGTGACCTACACCAACAAAACAGGCCTCGTGTGCAAAGCAGAACATGTAGGTGAGTCTCCTTCAACACAAAAGTAAAAAAAAGAGCATGAAAAGCAACTTCCTGGTTGCTCATGAGCAAGCAGCCCGTAGTGACATACTTGGATAGCTGTGTGCATGTGTGTAAAGTCTGTGAGCTGAAGGGACTGTCCTTGCAAACACCATTTAGAATATTGTTTCTCCCAGGTGAAGCTTTGCTGTTTGGTTTGTTACAGCGTTCAAAATGAGGAGCTGTATTCAGTGTTGTAGGTAGTTTAACTTGACAGAAATACAACATAAACTAAGTTTTATTCCTATTCCTCCCTTCACCTCCAGCTTCCTTTTGGCACCTCTCACCAGGCTCAACAAAAAGAGTTTATTCTTGGTTATTCCTTTAACCACTTTTTGTTCACAAAAGCTGCTATCATAGGAATTTTTTTAGGTTTCTTCTTTGTTCTTATGTGAATATACCCTTTTACAAAAACAAATGTCTTTTATCCGCAAGATGTAAAAGGAAAAGGTTGAGGAAGAACCAAGTTTATTCCCAGTTCTAGGCACAGCCCAGCTTTATTTCACAAGATCAAGCAACAGGACATTCAACAACAGGCAGGGTGAGGGGAAGAGACACACATCCTGACACATTGAGAGCATGTTGACAAACTTCTTTAAACATCAAAGCTTCCTTCTTTTTGCAATTCATTTAAAGCTTTTGCTCCAAGGTTTTTGAACAAATTCTCCACTGGCAGTCCCTCAAGGATTAATTTTTGAAAATTATACCTCACCAAAAAAAAAAAACCACTGCTTACAGATGAACCTTTGCTTCTGTGAGTCAAACCAGCACTGCCATCCACCCGCCATACACAGCCACATTTCAGAGTCTGGAGAAAACGAGCACTGGAGCCAACATTTTAAAGGCACTTTGAACATACATCTGGTGACTCAAAAGTATCTCAGCCAACCCTTTTTTCCTTTCTTGAGAACAACATGATGCAGTGACCATTTCTCTAACATTTCAGATTATTAAGCCTGGATAATAACTCCCTATTGCCAGCACAGCCAAGTTCTTTCCACCTGCCCCAAGCCCCACATCCCCCCCTTCCCCCCTCCCCTAATTCAAATCTCTGCTCTTCATACACCAGATAAAGAACTGCAGTCAGAGAAAAGGAAGCTGCAGCTGAGCCGACAGTGACAAACTTCAGGTTCTACATAAGATCCCCTTACAAGCTACACCAAGCAGTATTGCAAGCCAAGCCAGCAATCTGAACCAGCAGCCCTCTAATTCTTCTCACTGCCTTCACTGTATTCCTACCTTCAGCAAAAAATCCTTCAGGGCAGCAAGAATAGCAGTAAACCTGTCATTAACCGCCACTGTATTGTCACATCAGCAGCTCTCCCGTGTCAGCTACAGTCTTTAGCTCAGCTGTTTGCCTCTTTGGGGAGAACTTGCCCTGGCTGTCAGGAAATAGAATGTGTTACTCTGGTTCCTTCATAAGCATACACAGAGCACAAATAAGCAAAGCAGTCCTATTCCTTGGGAAACTGGGTTGGTTTTTAAAAAAGAAGCCAAGAGATGCCTCTGTGAACAGTCCTATATGTGAATTGGCATAGCAGAACTTACATGCAAATAGATCATGTAGAATAAGCCACTGTGACTCCTTTCCTTTCCCTGCATCAGCACTGGGAAAGAGATTGTTTTTAGCAAGTGCTTGCTGTATAAATGTGTTTCCAAAACACATTGCTGAAGTCCTTGAATCCCAGCCAAACAATTGGCTAAATCTCTGGAAACCTACCCATCATTACCTTGGCCACTGGCATCCAAAAAGCACAAAAAGCACCCAAAAAACCCACCTCATTTTCCATGTCTCATCAGCCTTTGTGCCATGTCAACACCAACAGAAAACAACCACCACAAATCGGGGAGCATATCTGCTCAACAACAGTCCTAAGTGCTACCCATTAGCTAACAGCATCTGAAGAGAGAGAAACATGGTAAAAGTAACTTTTTGGTACAGCCAAAGCATTTATACCCCAACTGAGCTGTTGCAGCGGCAAACTTATGGCATTCTGATAAAGTGACATAACTTCAGAGAAACTTGAAGTATTAAGACAAGTTTTGAGGTGAATGAAATTAATATCCCTGGCCACCTAAACTACAGAGGCTAAGACATATCACATGGGAATGAGTAGAGAAGAACAACAGTATCAAAATCGACTTGGTAGTGCAGTAAAGAGGCAGAAGAAATAAAAAGTATAATCATCTTCAAGTTACAAAGCTCCACAGTACTGAAATCAGCAGGAAATTATTGCATAGCATATGTTGGAAAGCTCAATTACCTAAGTACACTCAGAAATCCAAATTAATCTAATAAAATTCTTAAACCACTAAATCCTCGTGTAGGTACTCTCATTCAGAATTATGCTGGATTTTATGTTGCTCATCCTGAATTCTTTTTAACAATTAACTACTTGGAAGAATACACTTCACTTCAGCTATAAGGCCCATTATTACAATTATTTGCATAGTACGCCCAAAAGGAGCAAAGGTGTGACTGAGACAACAACAGCATTGTGTACCTGAATACAAAGCCCTGAAAAAAGAATAAATACAGACAAATGTATGTGTGGCCCTCCCCAGGCATGCTGGCTTTCACAGCATTGCAAACCAAAGAAGAAGATGGAATTCAGAGAGAGATAAACTAAGCCACAGGAAAGGTGAGTTTCCACAATCCACAAAAAAGGTACTTTTACATATCCAGTGCTGACTAAACACAGATTTTTTTACTATGGAGATCTCTATCAAGGTCTCTACAACAAAGCAGCATCCCCAGCCACTAGACATGAGTGTGCAGCCATGTGCATCTTCACTGGTGAAAAATTCACAAAACATGTGCATACCCTTTGCAAAAATAAATTAAAAGTTATAATCCACAAATAAGGTATACATTCAATGTGGCTCATCAAACATTAAATGTTTTTAAAAGGGTCTGAGCTTTGTCTGTTCCTTGAGTCAGAACTAAATTTCAATAATTCCTTTAGCACAGCTTTAGTAGTGATGAGTTGCACAGAAGATAGAGGAAACCAGAGAAAGCTCTGGAGCGATCTGATAGAGCTTTCCTGCTAACACCGTTCCAAAAAATCTAAAAATTCTACAAGTCTTCTGACAAATTCTCTTCATTAGAATCGCTCAGCTTTACTTCATTTTGGTTAAATTTCTGAAAAGGAGCCTTCTCCCTTTTACATCCCAGTTCTCTGCCAACACTGTTTGCAGCAACCTCGTCTCTGGTGGTAACACAAAACCAGAACTGCAAGTCTATATATAAATATGCCATAAGATCCCCATATCTGTTGGGAAATATGAGATTCAACTCAAGCACATTTGAAAGAAAGTTTAAAAATCACACATCATTTTTAAACAAGGATTTCAGGTCCTATTTTCTTCCTATTTGATATTGCAGACTCCTCCAAACTCATAGCTTAGTCCTAGACATCTAACCACCTTATTCTTGAGCCATCTCACCTAAATCTGGATGACATTTTTTGCCAAGACAGCCTGAGCTTCTGGATCCTGCTAAAAACATGCTTCCACAACAATTTACTCTGGAATGAACTTGACGGTGTTAGCAGCAGGTGGTGGGGGAGAAATAAAAAGCCCAGGAGGAAATCCCCTGCTGTTCTTTGTATTCTTGAGGTCTCACTCAAGCATGAGCCTGTGACAGCTTCAAACTCTACAAGCTGAACAATATTCCATGCCATTTGTTTGCTTTACACATATTCCAAGACTGAGAAAAAACAGTTGTCACAATGGGCAGCTTCAGATAAGCGAGTCTGACAAGTTTTCTTGCTTCTTCCCATGGTTATAATTGAGATTATGAGTTTTGCTTAAAATGAAAATCTCTGTTTTGAATTCCCTATGGAGAAATTCTCCATTTCTCATTCCTTTAAGAAAAAGAAGTTCCAATGAAGAATTTGCTCAGCACTTCTTACTTGTGGAAAGGAGTTGATGCATGTCTGAAAAACCATTACATGAGGATCTGCAAGAAAGTCTTGCCAGCTTTTGTAGGTAGAAGCAAAGAACCAAACCCTGAACTTAGAGACATTCTTTCTTTAAAGAAATTCACCATGTCAAAGCTCTACATCTGGAATTCCTCAGCAACTAAATGAAAATCAGCTTTTTTAATGCAAAGAGTACAGTAAAGATAATATGGGTCAAATACCCAGTTACCTACTGCCAGAAACAGTCTGCTGCTTTTCTACAGTATTAAAAGGCTTTGAAAGTTGACAAGACTGAGGGTTCTACCAATTACATTAGAAACATGACTAGCAACCAAGACAAAATTATCTAAGGAACATAGATTATTTTCTTTTAATTGTGAGGCATGAGTCTGTAATCTTTTAGAGCAAGCCCATTCTTTGGTGGGGAAAAAATTCAGATGATTGCTTGTAATTGCACACCAAGTTTTGGCCTCCTATGGTACAGTCTGAATCACCTAAAAATGCTTTCTTTTACTTGTCTGTCAACAGCTCCCCACTGCTTTTATTTTCAATCTCTTGATTCTCATTTTGCAAAGCTTGATATGAAAAAAGGATGAAAAATACAGTTTATATTGATCCAAGATGCTCACATCTGTATCACGGAATTAATAGGATTATGCCAACATGGAAAATATGTACAAAACATGGCAACATAAGAAATACTTTTTGATACCAAGTGAAAAATATGAAAGCTGACACATTAGGTTTTGTGATGTAAAAGTATTTCACAATGTCATTTGTGGACCGTTCATGATGATAAGCAATGGCAGGGACATCAACTCTGTTTCAAAATATAAATCTTGGATAAAAAGAAACCTAAAAAGCCATCTGCACTCATCTGTAGTGTGTAATTTCACAGATTTCCATATTTGCTAGCTGTCTATCAAAAAATCCAGAGGCAATTTTATGAAAAGCAACAAGCAGATAGATCTGGGGGCCAAAGAATAAGGAGCATGTAAACACAGAACAGACATACAGCGGGAACAGAATTAGCAGGGGCTCTCACATACTTGACTGGGCCTGAAGAAAATGATCGTAATATATAATTACAGTTTTGGTACTCATACACATTTATTGATTTTGTGTCCTGTCAGGAAATTGAGCAAGACTGCCTAGTTATCTATTTCTATGTGATGGAAACATGTTACATCTTTTATAATTATTTTAATGTACACCAAACAGCACGTGGCTTAGGTCTACATAAATTACTGATCCAGCACACTCCATCTTTAAAATTCCCTTGCTAACATTTGAAATACTGAAGAAAATGGTAAAACTATCATTTCCCTCAACTCCTTTCAGTCAAGACAAGTCACTACAAATTATCCCTGGAATTCTTACTGAGCAAAACTGTTTCTTGGAGGCACTCGCCACTTAAGAGAAGCTGGGAAAATTTGGGTTTAGAGATGAAAGGAATGGAGCACTGGCAGCCAGGAGATGGGATTGGCTGGAAGCAGCAGCTCATGCTACTTTCCAGCAATTGTAAAGAGGATTTCACAGGAGTGCTCCCTAGAAGAAGCCAGAATGGATAGAATCCTATGGATCATGTGTGGATGAAATATTCTGGAGCCTGCTACATCTCCATCTAACATGGATCACTGCATCCAACTGCTGAAGTAAACTTAGTGCACATCTGCAGCACAGCACCCCTTCCTAAAAATGAAGGAGGAGCAAAAGGAAACTGGATTTCAAATAAGGTTCTGCACTATCATTTTGTGCTCACAGTTAGTCTTCAGGAATAGAAACATTAGCATTGACGGACATAATCAACTTCCAGTCAGGTTTTTGTACTGCAAGATACATTAGGCTGTTTCTGTATTCTCTTCTCTCACAAAGCTGCATATATCCTTTTTGCTTGATGGAGAAATTGGAATTGGCTAACATTAGGTTCTTACATGACAATTAAGTTCAGCAGAGTTAAGAATGCCTTCATTCAGTTATTCATATTACTGAGACTGGGTTTTCTGTGGCATAATTGTTACCATTTCAGATACACTATAGCTAAAAAATATTAACTGTTTTCTGTTCTCCCTTTCTTCTTAAAAATCCTATTGAAGCAAAATTTCAGTGAAAGATTAATGCAACACTGGGTGAGATAATTTTCTAAGAAACAGCAAAATTTGAGTGTTAATTATCAGCACGAATTGAGACAAAGTTCCTCCTTAGGATGTTTCTATCCTGAGGTTCCAGTGTCAAAGGGAAGAACTTGCCTTTCCTTCTTATCTTACATAATATGCTAATTAATTTACTTTAAACAAATCAAGAGGTGTTCTTTCCCTGCTTTTGCTCTCCCTATTGTACATTTCCTTGCACTGATTTTAATTCAGAGCTACATGCTTTGGGAAACATTTAGAAGGGCTTAAAGAGGGGGGTTTTGTGATTTGGGACAGATTCAGTAGCACAGTTCAATTGAAATTCTTTGAGTATTTATTAAAAAAATGGAAAATGCTCAAGACAGGTAATGCAGAAGCTTTCAAAAGCAACTGGCAAAGAGAAATGCCTGTGTCACAGTCAGAAAAAGAAAAGCCATTTTCCTTCACCTTATGGAAAGAATGAAAGCACACAATTTTCACATCACAAGCATATCCTGATGTATGTTAAGCTTCCAGTTTCTGGAAAGCAATGTATTCTAAAGGTGATTAACAAAAAAGAAAATAAAACCAAAACAAAACCTACAACAACAGCAACACACAAAACCAAAAAAAAACCCCAAACAACCAAAACAAAGGAAAAAAAAAAAGCCCAAAACAGACTCAATAATTCTGAACTTCCCTATATGATAAAGGAATGAAGGAAAACATAACTCTTGTGTAAGACTGCACTAAAAATAATTATCTCTGATCTGCACTACCTTGTAACTTTTTATACCAAGGTTTCCTAAAGAAATGATCCTTTTATGCTCTCTCTCTCACACACCAGTAATTTCTGAATCAATAAGCTAATTTCCTCAAAGACAGTGATTTCCATCAAGCATTCTGATATGAGGTAGTTAAGCTGGGGAGAGAGTGTCTCAACACCTCCACGGAGAGCAAGGCTGTACCTTTTGTTCCAGCCTTACTAGACAGGTGAAAATGCCCACACAACAGTGGTGTTGAAATCATCCTATCTGCAAAAAGTCATCAGCTGGATCTCACATCTTCCCACACACCAAAAACTCCAGCTACTCAGACAAATCTATGAGAAACCAGAGTCTGTTTGTTCTGCTGCTGGTGGAGTGACTTGATTGAGAACTGCTTTCACGGTTTTTATAAAGGCAGTTCAATTAACTTACATACCTGAGCAGATGATCCAATCATCTGATTTAGTTAGTCTAAATTCCTTTTATTCCTCAACATTTATCTGTGCTTTGAAGACACAGGCAGCATTCATCACATCTGCAAGACAACCCAACAAGAGCAAACTCCTCCTATGGAACACAGTCTCAAAACCATCCACACATCATAACATAAAAATTTATGAAAAAAAATAACCATATAATTTAAGCACATGACAATTATGATAGAGTGCGTAAGGTGACACAGATGTCCCCTTCAGGTTATCTTCTGCCAGTTGTCTCAGACTGGAGAAGATCTGAGTGGGGAAATGTATGTAAAACTCTTCTAATTACATTCAGTAGTCACAGTCATTTTTCCCTTGATCTGTTATTTCGTTACTAATATTGGTCAAACTAAACAAATGTGAAATACTTTTAAAACGGAAATAAAAATATACAGTAGACAAAGTAAGTCCTTGTCAACCAAACTGTTCTAGTTTTGGCAACCAGAGAAGTTGTGATGAGCACTCACGTGTGAATCGTTCACCTCTCTTGTCCATTTTGTTATTAATGCTGTTGCTGTTCCTGCTTGTTTCTTATTTCATTGCTGTTTTCAGTAAATTGTTCTTGTCTCTACCCACGATGTTTGCTTTTCCTGCCTCCAGTTCTCCTCTCCACCCCACCTCAGGGGGAGAGAGACAGGGAGTGAGCGAGGAGCATGGTTTGGAGTGATTCAGTGGAAGCTCTAAATTGAAGAATACTTTTCCTAAACCACAACTGCTTTATTTGGCATCCAATGCAGATTGCAAAGGGCTGAGATAGCAACAGGTCTGATCAGAGCAGGTTGAAAACAAATTTGATCTAAACATTTGCTGTACTAGCTATGGAGCCACTGGCCACAAAGGTGCTTGGTCTGTTCATGTGGTTGTGCTTTTGTTTTGTTTGATAACCAAGTTTAACAGTAGAGCTGGAGAAAAATTGCACATGTTGCTGCACAAAAGGCAGTGTGATTCCGTACACAGCAATCCCCAGCACTGGGAGTTTTGTCAGTGTGTAGAATGCAGAACCAGAGTTATTCTCTGGGTAAATAATTCATACTACATAGTGTTTTAAGGAAGTTACAGGCAGCTCATTTTCCCCCACAACTGAGAGGACAGTTTAAGCAAATGAATAAAAGCTTTCCGTCCTGATGTGCAGTTTTGCAAGAGAACAACAATGAATTCATAACTAGGTGGATAGGTTTTCTCTCACTTCTCCCTGCTTCATATACAAGTAAGACTAAGCCATTTGTTGAGCTTCATTTGGTTTTAGAAAAACTTTGATGATTCAAGTAGTACTCAACTCAAATTAGCACCACAGTCTCTTATCCAGCTTTGTTGAACTAAAAATTGAACACAGTATTATTAGCAAACAGCAGTACATAGAAATAATCAGTGTGCTAAACATCACTTCTTTCATCAAACACCAGAAAAGTTTTCCTGTGATTTACTAATTACAGCTACAATTGTGCTGTAGAAAAAGTCCACTCTCCATGGATTTCCCTTAGATTTATTTATGAGCATTTTTGAGAAGGTTCACCCTAGAATTAGGCTATAGATTGAAACCACCCTACCAGATTTGACAAGGAGGAAGCATTCCTCTATTGTACACTTGAAGCATACAACACTTGTAGGCAAAGTTCAGAAGTACAATTTATCAAAATCTGTGGAAAGAACACAAACACCGATGACAGTTTAAGGTCATCTGGTCACTTTTTAACCTTCAAGCACCTAATTTTGCAACCCTGTCTGTGCTAGCAGACATACTGAATAATATCAAAGATTTTGTGAAGACTTTGGGAAACAAAGTTACCACAATAAGCAATCTGAATAGAATGTCTTATGTCTTTCTTTCACTTTTTTAAAGTCAACAGACTTAGAAGTGTTTGTTCTCCAGTCATGGATGTGCACCTGTAACTTCATGTTCCCTTTGGGAGATCATTTGGGACATGAGAATTAACACTGTATAGCTATGAGACATTGTCTCTTGCAATAAAAATTCTGATTGTCACACTCACTAGAAAAGTATTAATTGACAAAGCCCTGCATAAATTTTGGAAGCCCAAAGGGAAGAACTGAAAAGACAGACAAGACTACACTGGCCATGGATATGTGGGCATTTAGTTGCTCTCATAATCACTTCAACTAAGGGAAGAATAGCATTTACCCAGTAAATTGGTTACATTTTTTCTTCTCTTTTTCTGCATACTACTATTGAGTTTCCTTTGTGTCGGGCTAAGCAATTGCAGGTAGAAAGTACCTCAGAATTACCCTGACTACAAGTAATGAGGAAGAAAATGTAAAAAACTTTAATTGAACTGCAGGAAACACCTACAATCTCTACTAACTCTAAAAAGTGCCTGGAAAACATATGGAAAGAAGAAAGCTAAGGATAGCTGCCACGAGCCCTGATGCCATTCCTCTCTTAAATCCCATTAAATTGAAGACATGTTCACATCACTTTGATACTGTGATACATGTACATAATGACATACATTTCACAGAGGTTCTCTCTCATTGCTTCTTAACTTTTTTCCCACTCTCCTGTCCCCAAAAACCCCCAACTCTCACAGATGTACAGGATTTTGCACTCCATTCCTCAGATGACCAATGGTCACCCTCAGAACACACATGGATCTGACCCACAACTTGTCCTAAGTTTTTGTGGGTTTTGTGATTTATTTGTGGAATCCTTCATGCTCTTTAGTTTTGACATTGAAAGGCAAACAAACAACTAAACAACCTATGTTACTCTTGAGTATCTACCTGAAATTCCTGGCTGCTAATGGCTTGGGCATTAAGACCATAGATTTGAATATTTAACACAACAGACATTTTAATAACCCTGGGTTCACAGGGATTCATTCTGCATCTTTCTCCTTACTTTACAGCAATGAACCACAAGTGTGGCTTGTTTTCTTTAAACACACTCAGAGAATTTTAGGAGCTTCTTGTTTTGAATTCTCTCTCACACAGAAAGGAGCCTTCAGCAGAGTGCAGACTAAACAGCAGCCCAGGTTATCATGATACCATGATTTCCCAGCACTGTTTCACAGAACAGAATGTCCTATGCCAAAATACAATTGAAATATCTTTTTTCCTCTACTGATACCAAGCTTTCCCATGGTAGGTGGTGAACCACATGCCTTCTGAAGCTACTTTTCTCTTTATCGTTGTCTTCATTCCAGGCATTCTCTGCAGCTCCAGAAATGGAAACAAATCTGCAAAGATTTATACAACACAGAGACATCCAATTTTCACTATTCTGATTCCCTACTAGTGCTTCAGATTATGTTCTGTGTCTTTGGTAATCTCTTCCTTCCCACTGGCTTGTAGGATGTTGTCATGGTTCAGGAATGGTGTTCTCCTATTTAGTATTCCCACGAAAACCACCCCTCTTCCCATCCAATTGGAAGCACAAAAGGCAAAGATCACAGGTTGAGATAAGAACAATTTACAGGAAACAGCAATGAAATGAGAGTATAGTCCTACTTCAATCTCCTCTCAGACATGGTTCACAGGTTGGATTCCTACAGGAATTTTTCTCTCCACTAGCCTAAAGCAAAAGGGAACCCCTGAAATGAAATTACTAAAGTTACGTGGTGTGACTGACCACCATGATTTACATTTGCAGGAATAATTTTTATCTGAGTCCTATCTTAAAATATCAACATGGGCACAGTCAAGTACTTCAGTTTATATTAAACTGTCTATGTCAACACAAAAATCAGGTCCAGAGGTGGAAACATACTCAATGGCCCTATTTTATGCTCAAAACTTACAAATGTAAAGCCAAAGAAAAATATTTTTAAAAGAAAAATAAATTTAACTTTCTAAAGAGGCCAGAACCTTCACAGTAACTTCACTGTTTTCTGGAACAACAAAACAACAGAAGGAAAAAACAAACCACTACAGCTTTTTCTGAAACTACAGTTAGGGCAACACAGCTTGCCACTGTTAGAACTAAACATAAATTAGGCAAAATACATATCCAGTGTGTTGAAGCAACAGCTGAAGTTTGATATTAGCTTGGTTGAATCTCTGCCAGCATCTTAACATTTGGATACATATTTGAAACTTACTTAGACATCAAATCAAACATGTGTACCATGCAGATTTGCATGCATAACCTTCTTTTCAGCAATGAAATTTTGCCTGAATAGCCTTAGATTTTAGCAATTACTCTCTTTCAGCTTAAAAGGAGGAAAGCTCTAAAAGGCAAAACCACTTTTCTATTCAACTGTATTCAAATAGCATCCAAAGTATTTACACTCTGTAAGAGAGCCCAAAAGCAAATCTGTACTGTCCCAAAGTGATTATTTCACATTATATTTGCTGCCTGTGACCTGCTGTTCCATGTGAATGGCCACACTGAGCCAGCTTCTCTGTGACAACAATAAAGAGCACAAGAGGAGGGCGAGCACAAAGCGACACTACTCCAGCATTTCCCTCAGCTTTTTAGGCACTTCCTGAGCCACAGAGGACATCTTTGCCATCAAAAGGCCTTCATGAGGTTTCATTTGCCTCATCACTTCTGAGCCCAAGCCTACCTGAAGGTATTTGTACTACCAGATGGCAACAAGTGCCCCAGGATTATCATCCCACTGCATTTCCAACCTGCCACTGCCTCAGTATCACTTGAGGCTCCTCCCATCCTTGAGCTATGAGAAGGTGTTGTTACTTCCTCCTTAGTCCTGTTTTCCATGCCACCCAGGATTTCAGCCTTCTGTCCTGTCCTCTTCACAGTGTTGTTTTCCCCAGCCTTCAAGAGGCCCGGTTAGGCAGCTGGGGTTTGTGTGGGAGCCTTTCCCCATCTCCAAGGGTCCCTGCTGCTTGTGCCTGGTGCAGGGTGAGATGAGGAAGGGAGCATCAGAAGTGCTCTGAGCTTTGCAGGGGAGGCACAGAGGTGGTTTAGGTGGGTATGAGCCCATTAACTCAGGGGGTTTTTCAGTCGAGGCTAGAAATTTGGCAATCTCAGCCTGGAACTGGCTAATTCTAAATGAACTAGCCCAAAGGCGGGAAGCAATTCAGCAACTTAGAGCAGCATTTTGCAAGTGCTAATTAACTTAGCTTCAATTTTTTAAGAAGCAGTCTGAGCTAAGTAAAACAAACATGTTTCATGCACATTCTTCTGGCCATCTTTTCTCCTAGTTTCCACTCTCCCAGAAAGCTGTCATAAAAGGCTCCCTCCCTGGAGTCATGCCCTGTTTTAGCTCCACTCATTTTTCCTCCTCCAGACTACAACACACAGAGAAACAACTTCTGCAATCCCTCTTCTCTAGCTCTCATGCACCTGGCTTCTGCCCAATAATTGTATAGCAAGGAAAACCCCCACTTAGCTTTTTTCTGAGCTTCCAACTTCCAGATTTTTCCCTTTTTCCCTCTGTCCTACAGTTGTTTTCAAATATTAAAAATGAGGAATATCATGGGACAAGGAAAATAAAATTGAAGGTGGGCAAGAGAGATATTTATATAGTCAAAGATATCAGGCAATTATTTTTATGACCCCACAAATCAAAAAATAACTGAAAAAATTCAAGGTCTGTATCACGTGGAGACAATCTGAAGAACATAAATCACTCCCAACTAGTGTGGAAAAATGGGAATTGTGCCTGAAAGAAGGTAATGAGGTCAATGCTGCCCCTTCCTAGGTACAGAATTCAGGACTAGAGAAATTATCCTTATCTGTCAGGAGTCAAGATTTTCCTAACCAAGTAGCAGAGGCCGTAAAGCTGCTTCTCAAATTGCACTCCTAACACAGAAGTTATATTAAAGGAAGAATAAATTTCACAGTCAAATTTTCCAGTCATCATTTCGTGGCACAAAGAAGGAAGACTGAAATTCAAAGTGCACAAGTCTCCATAATACCTCCATATTCTGAAGGTATGCATCCTACCAGAACAGTAGCTGTAAAATGCTAGCAAAAAGTATGTAATTGATTTATAACTTTGTGACGTTAAAATCCACTTATGAATAGGCTTCTGGAATGGTCATCTCCTTTCATTAGTCAGGAAATTATTCAGTTGTCTTTCTTCTTCACAGTTCTTAAATTCACCTTGCAGTGCTGCACACAAAGACACACACACAGTTGGAACAGAAAACTGTTGGAACAGAAACACTGGGCATGGCTTTATGCTTTGTGCTCCTCCACAGCAACTAACTGGACAAAAACGAACCCCAACTCTGTTCATACATTGGACTTCTCTATTGGAGGCCCTGAAGATCCAATACCAGTTATCTCACGTGTTTCTTGCCCTTACACATGCAGCTAGTGAGAAGTGGGGATGTTCCATATTGCATTTGCTGTAAGCTGTACACACTGGGCACTGAACAGGATGACCAGAAATCTTGCAGGATTTAATTTACAGTCTTGCATGTTGTAAGCCCCTCAGGACAGGAAACTCTCATGGTTTTATGTATCTGTAAAACAACATGCATACCTATGACACTGTATAAATAACAGGATCAGATTAAAAACATCTGTAGACACTCTGGCTGATCTATTGTCTTTCTGCCTGCTGTCTCTTCATAATTTTTGATGTCAGACAAGCCATTTCACACAACAGGAATGCTGGTGGTGCTGATGCAGCTACATATAAATCTGTAGCAACATGTTAATAAGAGACACAATAAATAGAGAAATTGAAAAATAATAATAATCTGTCCTTCAGACATGACCTCCTGTTTTGTTTCTACTTGATTTTTGTTTACTTTTGACCAAGAAAATATAGGAAACATGGGTAACTCAAACCAAACAGTTTTGAAAATGTGGTAGGAGGCAGTAAGAACAACATTTCTTTGATTAAGAGCTAGGACTGTTGTGATACAACTTTTCTCTGGCTGCCCAGAGCTGTCAACAACTATTCATCTATTGTAAATTGCTTCTGTGAAAGCAAAAATAATGTATGTCCGCAACATGGTGATAGTCACAGAAGACATAAAGAGATTTACACACTGTGCAAGTATTGAGTTCAGAAATAATGCTAAAAGGGAGGCAGACTGTTATTGATACCAAGCAGGGAAGGGAACAACTACATTTCCAAGAGAGAGGCAAAGAGGAATCCTAAATTTAGAACACAATTCAGAACTGAAGCCAAGATACTGTCACCACCAGAGCTGCGTGAACATCTCACAGAAAATCCTTCAACAGTTTTAAACTCAGCTCACTTAGGTTTACAAGAGGGGGGGAATCAATTCCTTTCACGTGAATCATCTCTGTGTCCTTCAAATCACCATGTAAAAATTAAAAATGAAACACTTCTCTCCCTGCCCAGCTACATGCTTTTCTAAATTGATTACAAGCCTTTCCCTTTGACTCCCTAGTCCAACTTCTGGCAGCTGGTCACACCGTAGGTCTGCCGAATCAGATGAGTCTGCTCTGGTTTTGCAGTACACCTCAGGCTGCTCTCACAAAAGACAAGCATTAATTAAATTCACTCCATCTAATAAGAAACTTCACTCTTGCACTGAGGAATTAAGAACAGTTTGAAAGATAGGAGAAAATGTAAGTGTGAAACTGTATGACAGATGTTTCCTTCAAAAATGAGATGATCCAAAGATATTCAGTCTGATCATTTCACATCCAAGTGCTTCCCTCTACCTTTCCATGTTATTCTCTCAGATCTGTTCATATTTAATCTCATTGTGCAGCAAGTAAGTGGTTTACTAACAACACTTCTACAGTTTTATGCACAAGTATGATGTTTCCTATTTGACTTTTACTACTAATTTTCAAACACTTTGAAGCCTAACAAGAGAAAAATACTATGGAGCAGAACAATTCTCCCCTTACTTTTCTGGGAAAAGAGAATTGGACAGATATCTACAGATGTATGAAGACATACATATAGAACCCACATAGTTGCCAAATGTAGACTATGTGAAGCATTTACACTGATAATGGGTTTTGTCTCTCATGTCACAAGTCTGGTCACTCTGCTCTGCAAAGACGACAGGATGCTCAGCTTGATCAGGACATTCACTTAATAAACTTCTTCCATAAAAACTGAATTTAAGAGTGTGATCAAACTGTACTCCTGCCTGCTACACAACCAGAGGGTGCCAGGCCAGCTTGCTAGCAAGGGCTTAGCAGGTGTAAGGCACATCTGTTGCAGCTGGCAGCATTTTATATGCTGCTGCTGCATGACTGCAGGTACACTTAAACCCTTCTTCCTCAACCTCCTCCCTGTGCCCAGGAAGGGACTGACAAGAAAATAAGTCAGATGCTTAGATAGTTTATTGCTTACTATAAGGGATTTTTATTAAAACTCATGAACTGCAACAATAAAGCACCTTAGTGAGTAAGGACAGAATCAGGTTACTACTTGCACCAGCAAAAACAAGAGAGTCTCTGTCGTGCTCCTGCTGCTGCAGAAGCAATCGGAAAAGGAAAGCACTAATGAAGGCAATTGAGTAGCTTTGAAAACATCAAAATCCAAGAGGATCCTAAATTCTAATCCCTCAGCACAATACAACCTTTCCTGCTACACACAGTGCTCCAGCATTTACTAAAATCAGATGGTGCTTTTTAAATGTAGTCCACATTGGGAGTACTATTTATTTGGAAGAACTGCAGACCATTAACTCTGGGCATCCTAATCTCTATGGATCCATCCTAGACATGCTGCTGGTTTACCCACATACCTTTTTGTTTCTTTTTCAAGCTCTAGAGAAAAGAAAGCTCCCAATTTAGATTTAAATTCTCAAGAATGCCAGAAACAGCTCACAAGGAGAGTTCAGCAGTTTTATAAAGAAGCCTTCTTAATAAAACACTCAAGTGTCTCTTTGGAAGTCAGGAATTTAAACAATTTTTAATTGTCCCTTTTTTAGGACTTTGAGATTAATTTCAACAAGGAGCACAAGCATGTACTCATTCATTCATTCAGACTGATAGGTAAGAGAGGAGGTTCTGATACTTTCTCTAGCATTTAGAAGTCTTTTCTACATTGTATGACATTAAAACCCTTCACAACTTATTTTTAACACAGTAGGAAGAGCAGCAGCTGTGAAGTTCTTGGCCAAAGTCAGGAACAGTTCCTACTAGACTTGGATGGTGGTAGGGAAAACCAAATGAAACACCACAACCACCCCACATACACACACACCACCTCAACAAATACATTTTCTGTCAAAAGATAAAGAAAAATAAAGCTATTACACAAAATCGATCTTTTTTTCCAGAAGACTACTTAGGAGAGAAGAGAAAAAGCAAAAGGGGTGCAGGACACCTACAGGAGTGTTGAGCATTCATTTTGACATTCCATTACCCTGAAGAAGAGTGATTTTTGTCCTTGATATAATGTAAGTAACTGCTGAAGAAAGACATTAATTGGCCATCAGCCTTTCCCCCTCCTGTAAAAGCAGTTAAAAGTTTTCTGGTTAGCTTCCTATTCTGAAGGGAATCAACTCTGAGAATCCTCTCTTAAGCTCTTCAGCTAGGACTTCTTACCAGTTGCCTCCAGTTGTTTTCCAAATAAGAGGAATAAGAAGAAAAAACAGAATTTTGTATACTCTTTCAAAACTGTCTTCCTATCCTTCCCCTATTACTCATTTAGAAAGATCTCAACCAGCTCTTCAAGTAACTCAGACCAGTTAACCACATGCAGTTATTCACCCATTCATCACCACTCTACCTATAGTCACTTAAAACAGTTGAAAAATCTGACTCCCTGTGCCTTTTGCCTCTGAAGTTCTTGGCAAGGAATCATTTCAATACACAAAGAACTTGAGGTATGGGGTAATAGCTAAATCACTTCCTTTTTGTCTTGCTCCTTAAGCAAACCAGCTCTGCCCTGCACTGAGTCAGTACTGCTCTCACTTGCTACTCTTCATGTGACTTGAATGTGGTGTCCTGAACTGAACACCAGGTGCCCACCAAAGCCACTCTGTCACTCCCCTCCTCAGCTGGGCAGGGGAGAGAAAATAGAAGGAAAGGCTCATGAGTTGGGATAAGGGCAGGGAGAGATCACTGTCACGGGCAAAAGAGCCTTGACTTGGGAAAATTAGCTTAGTCCACTACCAACCAAAATCAGAGTAGAATAACGAGAAATAAACCTGAATTTTCTTCCACTGTTCCACTTCACTCCTAAATTTTCACACAGGGCTGGGGAAGGGGGACTGCAGTCAGCCCTTGTTGTTTCACAGGGTTGGTTATTTTTCCCCCCTTCCTTAAATCTGTTATCCCAGAGGCACTGCTGCTGTCACTGATGGGCTCAGCCTTGGCCAGCAGTGGGTCCATCTTGGCTGGCATTGGCTGCTGGACATGGGAGAAGCTTCTAGGAGCTTTTCACTGCTCTTTTTTAGGGCTTTGTCACACAAACCCAATACACTTGACATCTATCTTCTGCTTGCATTATTAACACAGAAATGCAAGGCAGAAATTTTATCTGGTGAAAGGTTTCTGCCTTTTTCTAGAAGAGCAAAAGGCTGTCATATAAGCAGAGAAAACAAATCAAGAATTATCCCAAGGATGAGAGTCATTTCTCTCAGACAAAGTACACAATCATCCCCTTTCTGCGTTTGCAAAGTTTAAACATACCAAATGCCAAAAAAAAACCTTATCTATAACTTTAACACATACTCACTATTAGCAACAAATTATTAAAAACATCTGCACATGAGGATACATGGCAGGAAACACAAGGAGTCATATAAACAATGCTCCATGATTTATCCTAATCCTGGGAATTGCAGGATGAAGGTTTTTAATCAGGTGGTCTCTAGCTACAGCCCTGCTGCTTGGGAAGCAAACACATGCATAAGTGTTTTTTATAAAGGCATAATACAGCATGTGCAATCAGATGAGCCTTCTTTTTGCAACCAGTTAAGTTTACATTCATCACAGCTATACGCATGTTAAGTTACAAAGACTTTCATAGTTTCAGCTCTGCTTGCAATGGTAATTTCTTTTTTACGTTTCTGGGTTTAAATTTACGTATCAACTTCCAGAACACAGAGAAAGGCAGACACCAAAAGGATTTCCCAGTGAATCATTTCTGCAGAAGGAGCATAATAAGCTCTTTGAGATACAAATCTGTCGTTATTTTCATGTATTATATAGCATGAGGCTACCAACAATAAATCCTAAGAGAGGAAAATAAGTAAACACAGCAGTTGATTCCATCTCAGTTTTCCTGTATACTTTCAGTAAAGAGAGAATCATCGGATACAGTGGCAACATTTGAGGGAAAAATAACTACTACAAAGCAATGGTAGAACAAATAAGAAGAAAAGCCTGATGCCACCCAGTTCCTTCACACTTCAGAGTGAAGGAGGGTGTAAATGCTCAGCTGCAGTTTGGACACAGAGCAGAGGCTGGTGGGCTGGCACAGAGTGACAATCACTGGGATCTTTAATGACAAGCTGCCACATAAAACAGAACAATGCAAACTGATGAATCACACAGACCAGCAAGGAAGTATTGAAGATGAGTAGCCCAACAAGAACTGTGACAAGTAATTGGCAAGATGAAAAGATATGCCCATGTACTATGCATATGGGAAGGAGATGTGAGTACAACTGTCTGGGTTTGTGGCTTCCTATTGGAAATACAACACCAGGTAAGCAGTCCTGGAAAATTGCCTGTGATGTGTCACATGTTGTTTAAATTCTAATTCAAGTCCAAATTTTGCACCTTCAACACCCCAAAAGTTTTAAGTAAGGCAGATTCTCTGACTTCAGGGAATTCTTTTCCATTGAGGTTTGGATAACAGGATTTCTAAGCATACTCGTTTTCACTGAATATAGTACCACAAAAATCCAGGGGAATTTTGAAGAATTTTCTTTTCTTCATCCAGCCTCTAAACTAGTATCTTTGAGATTCACCAGTTTAGGCACCCTAGATAGGTTCTGCACATTATCTGACACAGTCAGTGATGTCATTATATGAGCCCAGTGCAAGCCTTTCACTGACCAAGCTATTTTTCCCAAAAAATAAAAATTTTTAAAATGCCATGTTTTATAATAGTGCCCCAAATTCCTATGTATCCAAACCACTATCCCCCAATGTTAATCACAGTTTTACCCCTCAGAACAACCATATCCTTCAGCTGCAGCTATGAAGGTTACTCATCCCATGTGCTCTGTCCAGTAACAAATTATGAAGGAAACACTGAGAAGTCTCTTCTACTAAAAGAAGGTGTCTGTTCCTTATGTGACAAACCAGGACTACATGATGCACCATCACTAGATTTCTTTGCCTAAATGCTTAAGAATCTCAGCTAGATTCACTGCCATACCCTAATTAATTGGTACAACAAGAAATCTGTCTTTTTAACAGTAGGGTGCAGATTCTATAATAAACTCAACATAATAGCCTAAAATAACAGAAAACTGATTAATCAGCCACTGCCAAAGAGACTCAGACCACAACATCCATGTAGGTCAAGACCTGCTATTTTTGTTTTTTGAAGTAAAAGGACAAAGACAGGTACATTTGCGTTGTTCCTTTACTAGACAGCTAGGGGTTGCCTAGAGCTGTGACATCCTACTTTCATTTTGTCAGAAAGCACCTTTTCTTGATGCTGGTCTTTCTGGATATAGTCACTGGAAAGGGTGACAATGAGCAGTTTGGAAGACGTAAAAATGCTTTTTTCACATCCTGACAAGACATGAAATGCTGGACGAGGTCAGGAAGATCAATTCCTATAATGGCAGCACTTGTTCTTGACCAGAATGGGTCAGTAAAGGAGCTGCTTCCTTCCAGGTGGAACTCTGGGTAGAGAATTATGTCCACACCAGAACTCAGTAACAGAAATCTCCCTTTGTTTTATGAAAAAGTGGATTCTTAAAATGAATTCTTAAAATGGATTATTTACTGAAAAAGTTTTAAAGCTCCAAATGGTGAAACTGTCTCCAGTTTATGTGCTGTGTTGAAGAAAGTCAGGCTTGGCACATGTTTCTCATTAACTGTGCTAAAGCAGCTCAGTTTCCCTAGAAATTCCCAGATTCTCCTTTGCAATAGGGTAATCTAGAAGGCCCCTAATTTTAGCTCTTCAGTCTGAAAGGGTAGCACACACATAAGTAGTGCTGAGTGAATGCTGCTGAAATGTCTATGATTATGCAGAATGCTAAAGAAAGTGGGCTTTCTTGGCATACACAACATCATTAAAATCTTCCAAATACGTCTAAAAGCAAGGAAGCCTTATAGATATTTGTGTAATGCATTTCCCATGTGAGGCATGCCCATTGCCACTTTGCACATCTGTCAGTGCAGCCAAATGACACCGTGTGATCCAGGATCCCAGTCACAGAACTTGTTGCAAAATGGTCACAGCTAAAAGCTGCCCCTCTGCAACCCAGTGGGCTGTCTATGCCCAAAGCTTAGGCCAACATTAGCATGTTTGCAGGTTGTCCCTAGAACCTGGATACCTACCATTTTTTAAATTTGTTATTACTTCTGAACAGAGGAGTAGAGAGGGACAAAGTAGAAGGGAGAAGCAGAATGGGCCAAAGACATGACATTGTTTATCTAGCACTCATTATAACAAAAGTGTTGTGTGCTTTCATCTGACTTTCTCATTTTCAGGCAGATTAAATCACTTTTTAACTGTTTGCTTGGTTTTTTTTGAGAACAGCTTTCAAGATGAGGTAATTGAAGGAAACCTATCAATTTAGTATATATTTTCAAGTTAATAATGTTGACATACTGTTCAAATAAACCTCCAATTTAGCACAATCTGTTTTTAGACAAGCCCTCCATTTTAACCTCCACATGGAAGGAAAACTAAGTGACTTCCTCATCTCACTTAATAGAGAACATATGTTCAAAGATAATACTGTGGGCTTGCTCTGAGAAGCTGTTCCTCCTCTGACAGAGATGCTGGGAGCTCACAGAGTAACACTGATACATAAGAAATGGACAAGCTGCCATAAATCTCATGCACTGCAGAGATCACTTCAGAAGAAAAGACTGCTGATCCAAGAAACACACACACAAACACAAACAAAAGCACCTGGCAGTAGGTATAAAAAAGGAGCTGATACGGCCCCTGGAAGGCTCAGAACTAAAAGCCATCTCAATCCTAATTTTTTGGAGGGGTCTGAGGGGTGGTAGTTAAGACACAGAGAGAAGATGGAGAGAAGAAAGAGATCTCTAACACCACAAAGCAGTTCTGGAATAGAACTGTTTTAAATCCTCACATTACAAATTCTCTGAAACAATTTGAGATGGAAATGCTAGGGTAATATCAACAATTATTATCACTTATCTTATAAATATCTATGTAGCTCATATTTACTTTTATAACTTACAGAAAGGATGTAATTGTCACTTGCTTCTCCAAGTCTCAATTTTTGATACTACAAAACAAGGTCAATTCACCTGCCAAGGCCATTGTACTTGTTGCTGGAAAAGCACTAACAAAACTCACATTCCTTGAATCCCAGTCAATTCACTGATTCATCAGGCTGTGCCCATAAACATGCCAACACTTTATTTGCATCTAGAAACAAATTGAAAGCACTTCATTATATTGTGCTCAATGCCATGCCCTCAGTCACCAAGGTGGGGGCCAAGTATGATCATTTACAACCACTAATAGAAGAAAAACAAAGATTCATCACCAGACATAACTAACATTTCCTTGCAGATTTATTTTCTCCTACAAAGCCATCAAACCTTTCATGCTCATCCTCACCAAATCAAACAATGACAAGAACCACTGACCAATTTTTCAGTATGCTTTGGCACACCCCATGTTAGAGCCACTTGCCTAAAAGCCATAAAGTACAAGCTGTTTTAACAGGAAGAAGGGTGGAAAAATACATGGGTGGAAACTGGCCATGTGAGAAACCTGAAAGCTACATTCTCTGTTCATTCTGTTCAAATCATCATTCAGCTCACAAAAACACAGTCAACAGATATATTTTAGATCAGAGGGATGCTACCCTGGAGGATACAGATAGAATAGCCTCAACTATTCCCTCAGAGTCACCACTTAGAGCCAACATCATCAGCTCAGGATCAGTGCTTGTACCCCCAGCTGACAGCCTGGCACAGATATCCCAAAGCCTGAACACCTGGAACAAGTGAGAGAAAGCAGATCATGACAAAGTCACACTCTGAACAATTCACTTACACATTCAGAAGGACAAAACCAAAACAAACAAACATACACACATCACAAACAAAAGACTGATCACACAGATTTTGCAAATAAGCCTTTAAGGGTGAAAAATGAAGCTATCCTTCCTGGGAAGAAACATACTCAATAGCTTGGTAATTTAGACATTCATATAAGTTCAAAACTTTCTTGGCCCAAGATCTGAACTCCAAGCCACTAGTTGTTTGTTGCTGCTGTTGCCATGTATGTCCTAAATATTTATCAAGACATAAAGAACAACAGTTTGATCATGAGGGAACCCTCAGCATTGATGCCAAAAGAAAGGGACCACTTTGGATGCATTAACTTGTGTTTGAGACACAGACCTGAGGCAGAGCCTGAATTTCTTGTAGTATTTATACACAATCCCTTGCTCGAGTATGGACTTGGTGCTCACAGCAGATCATGTCAAAGGGGAAAGCTTAACCTTATTATGCCAACCCTTGGCTCAGTGGTAACAAAAGCTGTCATCTGTATGAACTCTGCCTACTCAGACCAATTCCTTAGCCACAGAAATTTTGATGCTTCAAGTACCAGCATATGACAGACACGCAATTCTGAGCTTCCTCTGCATGAAACAGAGGTTCAGCAACGAAAGAGGTGCAACACTTCCTTTCACATTCCTAGGTAAACATTGTATGCAAGTTTCTGAAAGGTGACAACCTAAAATGTAGATATTAGATCACAGAAATGAAAGCTTGATGAAAAGCAATTCACCGGAAAAAAAGCTCATCTGTATGATGAGTACTGAATTGGAGAATACCATTCCTAAACCATGAGACATGTGCATGTGTATTACAAAGTAATTTGAAATGTAAGGTGTTTTAGTCTGCCTCACTGCTTGGAAATCCTTGCAGATCAGTGTACAGTGAGTAGCCTGGGCTTAAAAACAAAGCTTGGAATACCAGGGTGAAGAGGAGATTAACTGTAGCATCAGAACATATGCAGGATGAGTTTCTGAAGAATGAATCTATAAGCCCCAGCTGGTTTGTCACAGATGTTTCTTCAAAAATACAAAATTATATACCATTAAACCACAAACCAGAGTTCAACATACATGAAACCCTGATAAATGCAGAAGTTATAATAAATTTTAAATTTTTCATCAATGACACAAAAGAAAAAAATACAAGTCAGTTTGAAATGAAATTGCCATAAAGCACATCCTAGGTTCTTATAACTCAAAAGACAACTTGAAAGATTTTTTTTTAACCATTTGGGAGAGGTTTTTGTTTTAGCAGAACTGTTTGCAGCCTGTCCCTATAAAATGAACCAGTCTGGCACCAGTATATTTTACTCAGCAGAGGACAAACAGAAGCTGGGAGAAAGAAACAAACTTAGCCAGCTTCAGCTGTCCCTTTATGCACATTGAAAAACTATTTATTCTATTGTTCTAGTTCTGAAGTAGTATTTTAAAGTTTGTAGAAAATAAAGTGCTGGGCACTCAGCAATAGATGTTTAATGCATGAGTCCTTGTCTATATTTTACCCCCAACAAAGTGAGCAACAGAAAGCACCAAGCAAGCTACAAGCAAACAGTTATCTGTCTGCACAAGTCACCATCTCCATTATCAGGAGGACTGAAAAGATATCTTGCAGTCCTTTTTATTCACAGAGAGGTTCCAGGTCACTCTTATTGCCAGGGACAAAGTCTCCCAGGATCCAGGAAAGTACCATTCTAGGGTTTAGTGTCCTTAGCAGCTGGTCACACAGTAAGTCCAGTAAGTTTCAGACCACTGTTCAAAACACTGTTTTAGAAAATTGTACCATGTAACTTCAGGGACTGAAAGAGTATTTTAGAGACAACCAAGAGTACTGATGTTTCACAAAGCATCCTTTCCTTTGTCTTCTGTATGTTCAAACATAATCATAATTACTGTCTGAAGTTTAAGTAAGTCAATAAAGGAGACATTAAGAGCATTTCTTCTATTTATGGCAGTACAAATTGTGACACTTAAAGAAAAAAAGTCTTTGAAGATCTGGAGTCCAATGCTTACAGATACCATCTTTTGTATCTGGTACTTAAATGGAAATTTAGATAATGCAGAAGAGAAATGGAATAAACATACAGCTGGTAGTCAGATCTAGGGTTTTTTTATAGTACTAGTATCATATGAAGCAGCACATTTTCCAAATGCTGTTTGCATCTTAATATCATAAACTTTTAGCTGACTATTATGAAATACTCAAACACATAAAAGTTTGCAATACCCTTTTCAAAGCTGATTCACAATCATTACTAGGAATTATCCATATAGTTAATTCCAACATTTGCCAAAAACATTTTACAACATTTTCATTTTAAAAACTAACATCAGGATTCAATTATAAGCTTTAGCTCAAGTGACCTTATCTCTTGTTGCACAATACCAAAATGGGCCTAATTCTCTCCCCTATCAGCACAGTCTCCCTTCTGCACTGTCTATTAGAGCCAAGCTGCTGGATCAGCCAGCTGCAGGCTCCTCTGATTTAGAGAACTAGGAAAAACTCACTTCCTTTTTGGAATGAGTCCCTCTTGCCTTTCTCATTTTAACAGCCCTGATGTAACCACAAGATTATTCTCCACTCTCACACCGAGATTTGGCCCTTTGACATTTGGAGTCATACTAAGTAGTCCATTTGTTTCTAACAAGATTACTCCTTGATTATCTCTTTGGAAGGCAATTGATCAATCAATACTAATGAATTCATTTAGACAAAGGACCTAGTATCCACATGCATGTATTCAAAATTGAATGCCACATTTGCCTTCAAGTTCTTAAATATTTTCAGTAAGGAATCTGCAGAAGTGAACATCTTATTAACTGCCAATAGCTTCATTACAAAATATTAATCACCTTTATAGCTTCTTCTAACCAGTGCCTGAAGTGAAACTGATTTGAAATATGGACAGCAGAATTAGAAAAGACTGACTTCCTACAGCTTTAGCTCTCACACTGGATTCTCCCAAGTCCACAAAAGCACTGAACTGACAGAAGCAATCGGGGCAATTCATACCATTGCTGCCACCTACAGATTAGCTGGTAACAGATAAGGGCTGAGCTGACACTCACTTTCCTAATGAGAGCACTGATAAATAGCTGGGAAGGAGAGATGGATTGTATTTTCAGGAAGATCATAGAAATCAAGTAGCTTAAAGATTGATCTCCAGCATCAGCTTTGACTGAAGTTGAATGAAAGACATGAAACAGTTCAATGAAAGGATGGTTTCAAAAGTTATTAGGGGAGGGACAAACACCAAGAAATTACACTCTCAGTCTCATATCCTAAGAAACATATCCTAAAGAAACAAGGCTTATAATGTTTAGTTTATTACCATATACCTTTCAAACAGGTTAGATCATTATAAAATCATACTGCAATATTTTACAAATTTTATTTTTGTTAGGAGAAACTGAGGGCCAGGTCAAATGAGTATGACCTAATAACCCAAAGAACCTATCCAGGCCATATTGAGAAAAAACAGCAAACTGTAAGTTAGACAGTGGTGACACAAGACTTCACAGATCTTTTTCAGATGTTGAACGTAGTTCTTAGAGAGAGCAAAAAATCTTTTTCTGGAGTTTCTGGTCTCAATCTCCTCTTTTTAGAATCTGGACATTTCTTTTCCTGGAATCAGTGAGCATTTCTTTCAATCCTAAACCCAGATTCCTTTGCCTTGTGCTTGGACCCTTTACATTCCTGTATCAGTGATATTATCCCATTTCTCAATACCATCCACATAGAACAGTTTTAAATTAATAAACACAAGAATCAAGTACCAGGTCTGATATCCTTTTTCATTCAGAACTCTTAGCTGTGCTATTCCTTTATACCTTTATACCTAATTTCCTCCTTTTAAACATTTCCATGGTATTCCTCTGAGCCAGGCAGCTTTCAGTAAAGCTTTCTGGCAGCAGTGTCCAGTGTCTCCAAGCATTACTTGGAGCCAGACCATCCCATAGCCTGAAGCACAAGGCCAATGAGTCTCAGAGAGCCTTTTCACCAAGTTTCTCCTCCATTATTTTGAAGTGTGTGACCAGACCCGTTTTAGCACATTCATGAGGACTGCTTGGGAAGTCTGACATTTACTAAGCTCCTGTTGCACTGAGATTTCAATTAGTTTATTTCCCTTTTTTCAGCTGACAGCAGCTGACCTGGCTAACCACCTTCAGATCTCTGCTAAACTTTACTGAGCCCTGACCTGAAGGAGCTACTTCATGTCTTTGCCATTAAAGGAAGCTTCAGCAGCCTAGGATTCCAATTTTGTCCAGCTACTGACTGTACTGTAGCCATTTGTTAGTGATATATTTAATGAGGTCAGCATAACTCAGCATAATGTACTACTAAATATATTTAGTATTGATTTCCTCCTCTTCACTAGCAAAGTAATGTTGGACAGACTGCCAGAACATTAATTCATTTTCCAGGCATTTTTCTCTTCTTAAGGTTGATTCCAACAGTCAGATTTAGAAAATTTAATCTATCATCTCCAAAAATGTACTCTACATCCAGGTGTCCTACTGTTTCTGCCTCCTGGATCCTTTACTTCACACTAGAAAGCTGGGCTCTGAGCTCCTGACAGCTATTTTCTTCAGCATTAAACTCTCTATTCAGCATTTGCCTTTCCTTTCAGGTGCTGCCAGCGAAGAATCTACTTCTCCTCAGCAGCAGGCCAAATCAGTCCTCATCCAACTAAGCTTAAAATGGACATTTTAAGCTCAGAACTGCTTTCCTCAAATACTCACAGAAGTGTTTTTCCCAGGAAATCTTATAATTAATTTCATAGTTTTTGGCTAAAACATGTCAGCTAGCATCTGTTCACAAGCCTGCATAAGACACACTCCCTATTTTATACAGATGGCATTACATTCTTTTTATCAGGCTTTGTATAAGATAACACATTTTCAGCCAGCTTCAATAAAACATTGAAGCAGGTAAATTGACCAATGTATTCCAGCTTCTGCCAGACACTCCAGCAGCTAGCTGGGAAGAATCTTCCCTTTAAAACATCCTGATCCACAAGTATCCCTAACAAACCAGCTTAAGATTTGCTAAGTTTTCCATAAGACTGCATTAATCAGTACCATAAAAAAACCCCCAGAACCCCAAACAACAAACCAATCCACAAGCACACCTTATTTCTTTCATCCCACAGGAGAGCTTCAGAATGGAAAAAGGATCATTTGGAAACAGCAATACTAGTGTGCAGAGTTTTCTTTAAATATGATCACAAACATTATTTATTTACGAGTACTGAAGAAAAAATTCCAAGATTTCAGGAACCCCAGAGGATACCAAAGCAACAGCAATTTCAGTTTTGATGCTCTCCTTGCATGTAATGTTTTCTGTACCATTTGGTATGTTAACATCAAACATAAATTAGAAACACAGTCAGTGCAATCAAATCAGCTTCTTGAAACATTCCCTTTCACTTTCTCAAATATACATCACTAATTGCATGTTAATTTTTGTACTTTTAATATAAACTAGGAATATTCTCTCCTTGTTTACTAATTCTGGTGTATTTAATTAGCTGCGTTGATAGACATTTGCCTCCATAGGATCTGTTCTTAATGAGAATGGAAAAAGCTTCCAAAGCTCTGTGATAAGCTGTTCTGAAAGCACCCTCTGCTTTTGCCAAATGTCTCTTCCCAGCCTCTTTTAACTGCCCTCTCCTTCCATCTCATTGCTTACTCTTAAAAATTTCTGAACTGGTCTAGCAAAAAAGCACAGTCTAATATTTCACAGGTGCACTCGTGCTCTCGAGGGTAAATGTATCACCCTGTCATCACCACGGTCAACACATTCCTCACAATCACATTATCAGCTGCTTGTGTTGTTTCTGTCCTTATGGAGTGGTTGGGAATGCACACAACTGCCATGTGAAAGACTTCCAGGTGCAAGGTTATAGCTTTGCATCTGTTTTTCTTCTCATAAGAGGGTTTCTTCCCTCCAATCTTTATAGGATTTCCATGTGGCCTTATTATGTTATCATTAGCACATGAAATATACATGGTCTTTAAAAGAAGAGGAAATATTATGCAGAGTGAAAGCAATGCTGGATTACAAGATTAAGGTGATTTTCCCAGGGTTTCATTAATAAAAACACTTTAAATAAATTATTCCACTCTTATACTTCACTATGATTATGCTACCCAGCGTTCTCAGCTATGCTTCATTGTCTTTTAACTTCCAGTTAAATATCTCCAAATCTTCTTTTACCTAAAACCCAAGAGCTATCTTTCTTACAAAACATCCATATATATATAAGGCAACCATCACTTAGACAACTCCATATGTGAATTGCCAAATAATTTCCAGCAACACTTCAAATTCTCAGTTTAATTTTAAGGGGAAAAAATGTCACCCCTCCAGGACCTTAGTGACAGTTGGGGCCACATCTGGACTTTGCATCCTTAGAAAAGGTGGGAAACAAAAGCTCTTCTACATCTGAATCCAACCCTAGAAGTTGAGAAGAGTCTGAACCACCCCAAAGCACACTACCAGCAGCAGATTCGAGATCAGATAATTTGGATTACAAATCAATAAGGGAGAATGACACTGCAAGTACAGATGCAAATCTCCCTTAAATCTGTTAATACATTAAGGGCAGTTGAGACTGAAGGCTACAACTGAAATCTGGAAGATTTTAAAACAGGGGAACAGCCTGATTCTAATTTAAGAGAAACATAATTTATTTTCAAGCTCTATGCAATTCACTTGTTGCAAATGAAAGAGATTTTTGTTTCATTTTAACTTATTTTTAAATGGTTCCTTTTCAACAATTTCATTAGCACCTCAAGAGTGTTAACTGCAGGTTTGCATGGCTGAACACAGAAATGGAAATTTCATGACAAATCATTAGACTTTGTCACTGAGCTTTCCTAGAACATCACAGTCTGTCTCTTTACTTGTCCCACCTCTAACAGTTTGTTTAATGCAATTCTCTCCATCCTTCACTGTGTGAGGTACACAAGTACAAACACATTGGCCTTCTTGAACCTCTCCAAGTATCTTCATTTTCCAGAATTCATTCACATATTGAAGTGAAAAGGTGAAGATTCTGAAGTCACCTCATTAGCAGACCAGACCTTCTACAATATATCACAAAAAATAATCAATTTCTTTTTATAAATCAATGTATACTTAAATTCTCTCCAGTGAATATAGAAAACTTCCCTAAAATTAATTTGTGGGTAACAATCCTTGCATCTCTTGTCACTCAACTAACAGCACATGCAGTCTTAGTAGCTGTTATGTTAGAAAACACAACTCAGAATTAAATTATGCCAAAATTGGAGTCCAGAAGATTTATATTCTGCCAGATTGCATACAATACTCTTGTTACAACTAACATACAAGCCAAGTTTCAATGAATATATTCTTATAAAATGGTTTGAAATTCTGTAACGTTAACTCTGCTTTGGATTTCAGACTCTGTTAGCTTGCTGTTACAATATCAACTGTACTGCCTTTTGAGTAGACTATAGACTATTTTCTCTGCTGTTTAGAGGAAACCTTGTAGGAAGCCATGAGCACAGAGGAGAAGCTGAAAAGAGATCCTCAGGAAGGCCTACTTTCTACCAGGGCTGATATAGCTTGATCAATACTCAGTATCACTGAAGAAGCTATTTTTACATATGAAAAATAGTAGGAAAGAATAGCCTCTAAAAACCTCTAAAATAATTTAAAGGTAACAATTTAAGTTTTTACTTTGAATTTTAGCTATAGAGGAATTTTGAAGATCCCAAAATATCAAAATCATTTGAAAAAAAAAAGTAAAAGTGGCTATGCTCTTAGAAGAAATATTTTTCAATAAAACTTCCTCATGTAGTTGAAAATCAAGAAAAATGTGAAATAAAAGTACTGTAAATTTAGGAAGAATATAATACGTTCCATGTATAACAGTAATATTACAATAAAATATTTGAACATTTGCATGCAAAATTGAAACTTCCTTCAGAAGGGACTTCTGAACATCTTTACCTAGCATGTGAAACCCAGTATTAAAATCCACTTTCTATCTTCTATGGATTCTTTCTATCTTTCTATCTTCTATGGATTCAAGTCATTAGAGAACAAATCTTTTGGAAAATAATTTTGTTCACTTTGCCTACATTTCACCCTCAGTGTAACCATATTGAGATCTAACAAGAAGCACAGTAGCAGCTAGGTAAAAATACTAATTCAGCTCTCCTTTCTAAAGAGGCCAATCATGTAACATGTTGCTTTCTTACCAAGAACAATCTTACTTTCACACATAAAATAATTTACCATCATGGTATGGAAACTCTTCTGCTATCAGGGTCTCCTGTTCCATTGTCTGTTGCCCCAGATAACAGAAACTAATATGACTAGTTAATTCTGTGAGGGCTCACATTTCATTTGTCATCCCAGTGAGCTTAATAAAACTGGTTGAATAAACTATATACAAAGGGTGGTTGAGAAAAAGGTAGCATTTAAACTTATTTCAATCCAGTCTTGACCATAACTTTGTAAGGTTAATTGCTGTAAAGTTTTCCTGCCATGGACAAAGTTAACTATTTGCTTAGTTTTACTCTTTAAAATGTATTTGCAATAGATACCACTGTATTTGGAAACACAAATCACATACTTCATTTACACAAGGGACAGAAGTGGGATAGGGACTAGAACATTCCCAAAAAAACTAAGAATGGCCATTCTAGAGCCCTAGTGAGGTACTTTAGTAGACAATGGGAAAACTCTTATTGCTGCTGATAATGAGGTAATTACACTCTGACTAACAAGAAAAGTTTGTTATCTGCAATCCTTTTTGTCATGGAAGTTCTTACAGTCTTGGAAGAAATAAAAACAAGTTGTCATTGATAAGGTTCTTGCCCTATCATGTGAAAATCAGAAAATGTAAGTAACTGCAAATATTAGATTAATATTGGCAGAATTATTTCGTACTGTGCTTGTCATTGTCAATAAATAGCATTTCTGTCAATAATTTAAACTTATCATAAACTGACATAAATTCATAATCTCATGGCTATGTAGCCCATTACAATACAGTGAATATAGATAATTTACACAAGCATCTAAAACTACATTATCTATACAGGAAAGCTGTACCAATCCTACCAGGATCCCTATGACAATGAATAAAGCAAAATGAAAGCTCCTCCATATTGCAATGGAAAGAAATACCTGGAGATTTTCTGGGGAAAGAAATACCTGGAGATTTTTTCTACAAAACCCAGAAATGGTTCAGACCTCCAAAAATACAATATCCCCTAATGGCAGACAACAGCAGCAACCAATCTCTGATGCTATGGCCCAGGAGTTAAAGCCAAGACCTTGAAGAAATCACAAAGCTTCTTCATCCATGACACAATGCAAAGGCCAAAATAACAGCATATTTTCTGGCCATTTTTTCTCAGCAGAGAGGAAAATTAATGCTTCAAGGGAAACTATATCCTGAGGACATAGGCATTCTTCTTTTGGTTTTGGACTAAATTTTATAGTTGTAAGAAAATAAAAATCTTATAAGAGCTTATCTGGATTTCTTACCTGCTAAATATTTGAATTATGATGATTTATTTGTGATTTTAAACTCACTCCCATTATGTGAGATGTTAAGAGATAAAATTCCTCATGGCTTTAAACTGGAAATTCATATACTCGTATAGAGCCATACTACTCTGTATTACAGTGAGTATTATTTAGTATCAGATTGTCATATGCAAACCCAGAGTGTTGAACTGCAATGAGAAACTGTGAAAGCTTTGATTTTTTACTACCAATCCAGGGAAAACTGGATTAAAAATGGGAGACATAAGCAAAAGAATGTATGGATAGATGATGAATAGAAGGATATTCAGATAGATAGAAACCAGTATTTTGTTTTTCTTTTGAAGACTGCTAATAGTTCAGCACTGTACAAAAGAAAAGGAGTAGAAAAAATGTGCTAAACTACAGGATGGTTTGGGGATTTTTAATGAATATAACAGTGACAGTAAACGATAAGCTTGGCAGAAACTGTGCTTTAAGGAATAATTCGAATTAAGGTAGATTGGTAATTTCATTATAAAAGGTGAAAGACTTTCAGAAATATGATGCACATGGGTTTTAACAGCTTTCCCTGATGCTGATTAATGTTTGAAATTGATCAACATAACTCAGCATAACTATCGTCAAGAGGTCAATGTAAATAGGGCTTCAGTAGTGTCACTAAGAAATTGCAAGAAGTTTGGATTGAAGAATTCCTTTACAAGTCAAATGGATGGTTAAAAGGTAGATAAGGTAGATTGTTAAAAAGACAGAGTATTTAATATTCAAAACACTGAAAGTTTCTTGCCCATCCTGATAACACAGCAGCTGTCAGTCACCAGGTCAAAAATTGTCTGATGTTACTTCTTCGTAATTTTTCAGTCAGCTGCAGTGATTCACCATTTTCCTTTTCATAAGAGATTATATATTTCTTAATGTAGCTATTTATTTTTAAGTAATTATACAGATGAATTCTCAGTTATTATAAGACCTTCTTTTTATTTTCCTCAAAAGTCCTCAAACTACCAAGCCCCGTATTTCTAATGAGGGAATGATTTCTAGATATAATCAAAGGAAATCCTTACATTCTACAGAGAAGTGATTGACAGCTTAACAAAGTATATTAAAATACTGTCCTTGGATAACTGCTTTTGATCTGGCAGTTATGTTTACAATCACAACAGGTAAGCTGTAGGGTTACTGCACTTTGTGCCAAAACCCAATCCTAATTATCTCAGCCAAACATCCTGTCCCATAAGACAGGTTTATAAACCATCCTAACCCCAAATAATACTTCAACTTTTTATTAACTTTGAAGGAGAAAAAAACCCACTCTGCTTTCTTTGTCATTATTTCACAGTTCAGCAAGCAAACACCCACTTGTTGCAAACAGACATCTATTAAGTGGCTTTCACAAAGCAAAATACCATTGTATGCTATCTGTAAATCTAACTTGTAAATCTAAGTTATCAATCTAAGCCTGTCCTGTGCTTAAGCACTTCAGCCAAAAGAAAATATGGCCTTTGGTATATCTGTGTGTTTCAGAATCTGTATTTCTTAACTGCAAATGTTTTACCCTGTCTTCCAAGTTTATATGCTTAGTTGCACTATTCTGGGCTAATGCAAGAAAATAGGTTAGTTGCCAAGAAAAGAATCTCAGTGTAGAACATCCAATTCTGAAAGTTATGATTAATACAAAAAGACACTCACAACCAAAAGGAACAGAAAATTAGCTGTTCCATCTTTTAAGAAAATCTATTTCTACTAATATTTTACACATTGCTGAACAGATTGTTGGGAAGGACTCGTTGGTCTTTTGGAAGCAGAGAAATTCTTTTTCTCTAGCTTCTTTTTTTAATTATTATTACAAAATGTCCTATCTAACAATTGCAGGAGCTCAATATATTTAGCTGAGACTGTAGGTAACTTCAATATAATCTTAAGTATCTACCTGAGAGGAAAATCTCTCATAAAAGTTAGAAAGGGTTTTGCACTAATTGTTGGGAATGGACAATTATCTTCTTGATCATAAGTCTTTTATGTGGGGTACAAAACAAGTAGCAGATTCCTTCTCCTTGGCATAATTCAGGAAGTCCATGTTCTGCTGTTAGAATAAAAAAAAAAAAATAATTTAATGCTGAAAACTACCAATATGTCTAAAATGCTGCTTGTTTCAGGCAGTCTATTAAAGATGCTCACAGCTATTATCCAACAGTGAAAGTAATAGCCTTACAATTAGCCAAGCATTCCAGACTTCAGACTGTAAAATAAAAATTGAAGACATTTTAACAGAAAAAGCTTTTCCTGAGTGTTTAAAAAATTCCATCTAACTTACCAAACAGTTAGGTGTCTGAAACCCACTCAACAGATCTTCACTTTTTGATGCCCCACACTGAACAGGATGACATACATGCTAATTCTATTGAAGTTTGTGCAAACGTAAGAGAGGAAGACTACTCTTTTATGAGCAAATTAACTCCAGCAATGCAGAGTTCCAAGTATCTGACCCGAGAACATTGACACTCAGATGTGATCAACCACAAATACAGTAACACTCGAAGAGTGAGGGGAGAAAACAGGGGAAGTACTCACAAATCCCTCCATGATTCTCTCACAAACTGTCTGGCAGAAACAGCACGATTTCAACACGAGAAAGGAGTTCTAAATCCACTGTTCTTTCTTGGGTTTTCTGAGATGTATATAGAACAGGGAAGACCCACTCTAGAGATCAGGCCATCAATAGTGGACTCTATACCTCAAATCAGTCATTAAGATGTGGGGCTTTGTGGTCATGGTAAGAAAACTAATTCCATTTTAAGCTGGTTTATATTTGTTGGTAACAGAGACAACACCAACTGTTGTAAAAGTGTGGTAAAATTAGCTGTGATGAAGAAGTAGATGAAGTTGTACCCCTTAGAAATTGATATATGGCATTTTTATTGAAATAAGCATGACACCTGCAAATATAAACTACTTATACTAGTGGGAAAATGATGTCCTTAATGTTTGGAATAAGTCATGTTTTATCCTCATGACTTACAAGTCATACATACAGGCAAGCAAACAGGTTCTGAAATTGTATCTGAGAGTATATCTGTAGTGTTTCTCAAAGTTAGGATGAACTTCAATGGTGAGATCTCCATGGGAATACACAATGCCAAAGCTCTAATCCTCCAAAGCCCTGAAGTGCATGCTCAAAAGCAAATATGAGTTTTGCACAGTAGAACAAATTTATAAATGTGCTTACATTTAGGTGAGTGCCTCAGTGCCTGGTTGAATACAGGCCTAGATATTTTAGCTTATTGAGGATGCTTTTTATTTAGCATATCACTGATAACTTTATCTGAGCATATTTTTTATGCTTTTCTACATGTGCATTATGCTTAGATAGATAAGTAGACAGCTAGACACACACATAGATAGGTATTTTCCCCATCTTAACTATGACAGATATGTGAAACAGTGTCCTGCCAAGCTCTATTCTAAACTAATTTCTTCTGAGTACCACAAAATATTAATGATGTAGAAGATGTTTCAAGAGCAAAGCATATGTGTTAAAATTCTAGATAGAAAATATCAGAAAATTGTCATCTTTCAATTAAAAACAATGAAATACTAATCTGCAGGGAGAATGTCAAGATTTAGTGTCTCAAAGAGTATGCATTAATGAAAGCAAAACTACCTAATAGGAACTGCTGAGCAATCACACATAAAAATGACCTGCATAAACAATTTGGTAATTATTGCAGAAAGCATCATTAAAATGGAAATCTGTAAAAATAATCTGAAGCATTTCACTGAATCTGCATATTTACTGTCTCTTAATTCCGTGAATAACATGTTTAGTTTGCACCTAAAAATAGTGTTTATCAACAAATATAATTTTTTAATTGCACTTCCAATATTAGCTACACAGGAAATCAGAAAATCACCATAGAAAATATATGTGATTGCATTAATTTCATTGTACTTGTTGTTAACACCTGTAGGTTGGTTTCTCCACAGATACAAATTGGGATAGTTCACCAATTTCAACGTAAGAAGTTTTCTGCCAGCTGAGCAGGTAGCCTTGTTCTTTTTGTTTTGTTTAGTTCCAATAACCACACGGAGGCAATTTGAAAATGCAGCTAGGACAGTTCTTAGAGAAATTATTAACATTGCATCATAACATAGTTGTGGTTTTAAGCTGAACTGTAAAATCAGGCATGAAAACTCTGATTTGGGAGTTAACTCACTTTGGACTATTTCTTTAACACAGAATCCCCTTTCACCTGACGCATTCAGAAATCTCATTCATATTCCCAAGTGTTTCCTACAAACTCTGCTGTCACAGCACATCTGAAGTAACAGCTAATGTCTGGATAGTACCGTGGCTTCATTTTCCTAACAAGATACAAATTCTTGGATAAAGCAGAAAGGCTCAAAACTATTCTCAATAGCATGGGAGGAACTAATAACTCAAGGAATATGACATTTTTATTAAGCACCATAGCCTAAGTTTCCTCGGGAACCAGCTTTAATAATTTGGTAGTACATTGCTCTGAAGGGATTAATATTATTTACTTTTAAGCATGGCTTGAAGCAGGACTGCTAACACATCTTGTACTCTTTCATCAGCTCTGCATCCAATTTGGGCTACACATAATTCAGAAGAATCATCACAGAGTGATTTCCCAACTATCTATGTGCCTCCAAGCACAGGCAAGGGAAAACTTTACCATGCATAAAAAATGGCTTTTAATATCACAGTACACCTTTTGAGATGCTTCCCTAAACTAATTCAGAAAAGCATATGAGCAATTCTGTCTGTTTGTTCAGGAAAATATGGCAAATTCTACACAGTCATGTATAAGAGGATCAAACTGGGGCCACCATCAGCATTAATCACTGCTCTCCATATAGACTTTACTTTGCATTCTCCATGTTTTGTTAAACATTTGATAATAGTCCTGACTGCTCACTGTTGGTAGTCAGAGGATGGCAGGCTTTTAAGAAAATGGCATAGCTGTAACACTTCAAAACAGTGCATTAAGATAGAAATAATATATTCAAAGGTGTTCTTAATGTGTCATCAATGAAGCTAATCTTATTTAAGTTATAATAATTTCAAAAACGCCCTTTAGAAACACCTAATTTTAAAGGTACATCAGCATCAAACTGTTACAGAATCTAAGATGCAGTTACCAAGCATCTACAGCTATGACAACTGAGTAGAAGCAATATTTCTTCCTATTTTTAATTTGTTTAATTTTTGTTTGACTATCAAAAGGATTCATGCCTACTGGAGTTCAACAATAGGTTTAAGAATCCTACTTTTAGGCTCTTTAAGATTTAGGATAGGTGACTGATCTCCCTTTGTCATAGTGGGAATTCAGTAAGGAACTTTATGTTTAAGTGACATAAGAAAAATTAAAATACATCTTGTCCAGTGGACATTAGGAGATATCAAAATGTTCCCTTCCTTATCCAAAAGGGAGGAGAAGAAAGTTTTCTTTGAGTGAATAACTGTCTCAAGCACTAGGAGAAGGAAGTAGCTGGTCTCAGCCAAGGACAAGAGAATCAGCTGTGGCTGATCAGCAATTTCTTCATTTACATAACCTCCAATAACTTTGGAGAGTCACTCAGATGATTAACTACTTTGGGTCTGCTGCTGATCATACAAACATTTTCCTTGACACCTCATAAGCTTGATAAATATGGTTTAGATTACAAATTTCTGGGATTTTCCATATGAGAGAGCCAGAAATTAACAAGATACTGTCATACTGTCAGGTCAAAAATAATGGCTGGTGGCAACTGCTGCCTCTGTGTATTCAGGCTGCAGAGACATCCCTGCAAACTGACACTGGAGTAGGTACTTTTTGAAAAAGAGGATGGCTGTTGCCTGAGCAAAGCAGTAACAAAGTTCAGACACTTCCTAATGTTACAAATAAATAAATCAATACACAGTTATCATAACACCAAAAGAGTGTGGTAATGCACAACATGTGGAAAACAGGAAAAAGGATGGAAAAATAGCATTTTAGGTCTCCAGGTTTAGTACAGCCATTAATGTACCTAGCTCTATTCCATCAGTGAAACATTTTGAGGCACACACAAGGGTGAAAATAGTTGGTTTGGCTGGAGTCAATATTGTGAGTGTCATACCACCAAAAGGTTAAGATCCTGCTCTTCTTCCCTGCCTTTCATTTCCAGACACAGAATGGATCTTTAAGCCAGGTCACTTTAGTGATCCAGGTTACAGTGCTTCCTAAATAATATTAAATTGGCAGACCTGAGGAGGCAGGCAATTTAAACACAGGGCACATGGAAACAAACCATTGTGGGAAGGAAACAGAGTTTCTTAAGTTGGCTTTTTTGGGGAAACCACTGTCTGGCAAGCCTGCACATTTAGCACATATGTATTTTCAGAGAGCACAGAGTTTAGTTACTTCATTGGCATTGTACCTTGGTGCTCATGAATTACCTGTTTTTGCAAAATAAACTTTACTAATGACTTCTTTCTCTTTTCTAAGCTGTTATGACATCATTCTGCTACCTGGAGTGGCTGTCTTGCTTCCTTCCTTCACTCCCTTCTTCCTTGTACCACTTAGAGCACTCATGTAAGCCCTGTGAGAGGTTCTTAAGCTCCCTCCAAATCACAGAGAACACCTGCCTGCTTTTGCTGGGTTAGTTTTCTCTGGTTTAGCGAGTGGAACTAGATTATAGTAGGATAAAACATACACAATCAGCAACAAGGAAGCAAACAGGAATACGTGGCCAGGAGAAAGGGGAAATTGAGTTGACCCTTTCAGCAGTGACAAACCACTAAACCAATTTGACATCAGAACAAGAACAAATCCTTCCTCTGACTGAAGATAATAACCAATGGCTCAGTTACGGATGGCTGTAATATTTACCCAAACAGCTATGTTTAATAGTTTTTCAAATAAACTCTTGTCACCTTCTGTAAATTCTGGGTATAAAGGGTTTAAGTGAAAAGAACTGCAGTTCTCAGTAATATAAGCCCATCTTCTTGGCAATGAAAGCAATAATCTGCACCATGATAGACTGTGGAGAGTATCACCGGTGTCCTTTGTAACACTGATAGCAATAGATGAGGAGATATAGCTAAGAATGTGCTTTTTGGGCCAAGATCAATACAGAGGATTTTCTCCGATGGAGTAGTTCCTCTCCCAGCCCCACTGCTGCCTCACTGAACTGCTTCTCACCCAAACTGCCTTCTAGGACACACAAATGGGTGGTGTGTCAGTGTTCTTCTTGTCCTCTCCTTGGGAAAAGCAGCACTACTCCTGGCCAGGGAAGAGAGGGTGAACATTTCCATCAGAGGAAGACAGCCACAGGGGTAATGTGGAGCCAGCCTTGGGAGGAGGCCAAAGGGAAAGGGGCAGAGAAAAGGCAATGATGGCACAGTTATGCTCAGAGCCAAGCAGTGCAGGCTGTGACAGAGAACAGCAAAACTGAGTGCCACAGAGAGAATCCTGTACCTCAGGAATCAGCAATTGTATGATGTATGTTTAGAACTGAACTATTACCATGTATCACCATATGCTGAAACCACCCACTGCTAATAGCAAGGATCCTTCAGGCGTTGTTTTCAAGCATGAGAAAGGGCTCCATAATTGGCTGGGTTCTGTCAGAAGGTTGTGGGAGGATAATGGCCACAGGAAGAAAACCCACAGCTATTGCCATCTTAACACCTGCAGGTTTACTTCCATTATGGTGTGACTCCTCTGGGCATAAAGAATCAACCTGTTTGAATGGTGCCCTGCAGATACTTCTCTAAATACAAGATGATTTTACATGACCTGTATCCTGGGTTTTTCTTAAGCAGAAGGGTCAAGCAAGTCTTAATCTTTTTAAATTTTGTTATGGATCCAGACTGATGCCAATTAAGCCACCAGCATACATGTCTGACTTTGGTGGTACAGAAACATACCATGTGAGACTACTGCAGGAGCCAGCAGCCCAGGATGCCAGAGTGTCAAACAAGTATTTTTTAGACCTATTAAAGTATTTAATTTCACGTAGTCTTGTGTAATTCTAGAAAATCCAAATGTAGCCACAAAAGGATTTATTTTCTCAGGACATCATCTTATTGGGTGTATTTGAAGCAAACTGGCTGCTGAGCCCTTGGGAATGAGCACCGGATAGCCCTGAGGGCTCCAGGCACTGAGCAGTGCAGGGAGTGCTGCCACCTCTTGGCCATTTGCTCAAAAAAATCCTTATCCCCGTTTTTTAAAACCTCATCAGAACATAACATCGTTTCTTTTTCCATAAAAGCCTTCTGTCTTGGAAATTCTCCCTTCTTTTAACTTAGAAGTACCTGGGTACTGGATATTTAATATCCTTTGTTGTATTTGATTATTAGGCCATTTTCTTTTTTAACAATGCTAAGAAGATTCTGTGGTTTGATTAATTTGAAATAAAAACATTATTGCAGTTTTATTCAGACTCCCAGCAGCACTGATATTTGTGACTGCAATCTTTAGATACTGCTATCCTGGAGAGTTATTAAATATGTCCTTCTTTAAGATAGATGTCACAAATAATAATAACAACCCATAACCCCGCTCTGAACCATAAGACTGGAAACCAATATCCTCAGAAAAGGACAACTTTCAGTATGACACAAAAAGCCACCAACATCCATTCATTCCAGCAGCTATTTAACACAGGGGATGGATTTTCTCCTGTGAAAAAGACCCACGTCTTGCATTTTGGTGAAGTCAACAGGAATTCTGAATGAAAAGTTCCGGGTTGAAACTTTTCAGATCACATCTGCTACTTCTCTGTGTGAATTACTCAATGTCCCTTAACTTCCTATTCACATGTAAGATTTAGACACAGCTCATGTTCTAGGAAGAAAAAGAAAAATGCCAGTTCTGAAAATTTCCCAAGGTCATACTCCCTGGTAATAGGAACTGAAGGAAAAGACACAACACCTTGCCCTGTCAGGCAGCAGGAGAGTAAACCAGCATGTTTACTTTCATCAGTTTAAATCTGTACACTTTAAGTCCTAAAGCACTCAAAATGACTACTCACTTCTCCTCTCTGGGGTTACAACTTTCTCAGTAGGGCCTGTTGCAACAGGACAAGGGCTAATTAATGATTTTACACTAAAAGAGGGTAGATTCAGACTAGGTATAAGGAAGAAATTTTTTAAGATGAGCATGATAAAACAGTGGCACAGCCTTCCCAGAGAGGTGGTGGATGTCCCATCCCTGGAAACATTCAAGGTCAGATTGGATGGAGCTCTGAGCAACCTGGTCTAGTTGAAGATGTCCCTGCTGTTGCACTAGATGACCTTTAAAGGTCCCTTACAAACCAAATCATTCTACAATAACACTTTTGTGGAAAGATGGGGAAACTGGGGATTTTCAGACAGGTTAAGAAGCAGGCTTGGGTTTCTTCAATAACTGCTCTTTCTCCTCCATTTCCCTAATGATCTTACATCCCTCCAGCCAGAAAGAGAATATTCATGTGAGGATTCCCCATGGTACAGGATACATTTTTAGTTAAGTGACAAAATTTTTTTGCAAAATTGTTCTTTTTTCTCAGAGGGTAAAAGGCCAGGGATTACTTTGACTGCTGCACTGGACCCTTATGGTTACATTTTCAAAGCTATACTTGTGTTGGCAACACAAATCCTGTTATTGTTACAGGATTAGTGTGCATAACTTTCCAAACACAGCTTTGAAAATGGAGCCAAGGAATATTATTTGTGTGTACTTTCTGGAATTAATGTAGGCTCTGATTTTTGGCCAGTTGTTCAACAGCACTGTTATATATGCATCTTTTGATGTCCTATCTTTAAACACTCATTCAGACTTGTCTGAATTTCTTCAGTAGTTGGACATTTATTTTTAAAAAAATTATAAAACATCAGTTTCAACCTGCCTCTTCCTTTGCCACAGATAAATACAATTTGTCTTGACTCTGCTAACACTATTTTCTGGCTTTTTCTTTTTTTTTAAGTCTCTTAGGAATAAAGAAAAAACCTAAAAAATTAATAACATTATTTTTTTTTATTTAGAAACTTTAGGCCTGTGCTGCAGTGATGGAATCAATATGGCACTGACATTGCCAATTCCCCAGTTCCTTGAGCCTCATGAAACTTTTTCTGCCATTCTGAACTAAACCAGGTTTTGTATCTCATTACATTATACAATTGCCTCAGGTGAGAACTAGTTTTCTCCTATTATTGTGCAGCATCTATTGCAACCACAGTAGTAATGTCAAACTATAAGTGCTTAAAATTCTCCTAAGCTTGTATTATCAACTTCTAATTGAGAATGGGCTTTTAACCATTGTTTAACCACTAAAAATATTAATAATGGCCTTGACATGGAAACAGAGGAAAAGAAAAGAATGTGTCTTATAACAGAGAGAACATATCACCAGGCCTCTGGCACAGTTTGAGGAAGCCTAGAAATTGGTGCCACATAAGCAGGCATGTTCAGGTTTCTAATTTTGGCCTCGAGTGCCTGATTTTGCCTGTGTCATACTACAGGCTGATATACTTATGCTGATTTGGTTTTTACCCCTGACATTGTCATTTTTGTTTTTCATTTATACAATAAAGTAGGAAGTTGGATGCTGTTGGTGTCCTGTGCATCAGCAGGGTGAAAGAGCCTCATTAGGAGAGTAATTTTGTCACCTGCAGTGAATCCTTCCTCAGAATTGCCCTCCAGGTGGTAGAAATCTCCTTTTCCTAACAATTTTGGAGGGTTATAGGAAGGCTAATCAACCAAGACAGGCACTTGCCTTGAAGTGCCTTGAATGAGGCTATATGAAAAGCACCCAAGTTACAAAATAACACCACCCCTGCATGGATCAAACAGCAATCTCTTTTTTATAAAAGCAGGTAAATATGGTAGTTGTCTTCTCTGCTATTGTCATGCTGACATCTAGTACGGAGCTGACATGCAGTCAATATAAAAAAACATTTATCCCAGGAACCACATTTCAACTGTTTTAGGACTAAATTTTTCACTGACCTTTGCTTTCATCTTCATCTGTTGTAAAAATTTTCTAGGATTTAAGTATAATCCAACTCGAAAGAAAGATTAGTTCTTCAGGAAGCAATGATAATTTCTCTTGTGTTGGTGTGGTACAAACACAGACAGCATTCAAAGGTCTTACAGCCACTTGTGTGATAAAGCTCTTTTTCAGTGTGATTTAACATCAAATAGTTTTAAAGAAACCATTTATAAAATTTGAATTTCAAATGCTTATGTCACTGTCGAAAATCTTGTATTATGTTCAAACAGCTGAACTATAAATCCTCCTAATTTTTAAACTGCACTGGCCAAAGAACCATATCATTCATTAGATAAGAATAGTGACTACCTCATTTAAAATGAATCCTAGTAGATGACAGGCTGTGGAGGAAATATTTTCTAGTGTGACATGAGCCAGAAATGCAGTTACCTGAAGGAAATAGCAGGGGGTGGTAGATATTAAACAGGGAAAATGCCTGCATGATGATGACTGTTGACAGAGGCCATTCAGAGCTTCTACACAAGCAATATTTCTTACATAGGCTTGACTGCAATCCAAGACTTCATACACAGATAAATATATATGTGTGTAAGTATAAAAAATGCACAGTCTGACCTGTCAGATAATTTAAAACAGAAATTAAAAATCCTTACATATATAAATCAAACAGTTGTGGGCCACTTGCTATGAGAGACCACTGTTATATGTTACAAGGAACAATATTATTTATAATACTATATTATTTATTTTATGATTTTACAATATTATTGTTTAAATACCCTTGGTCTTGTGATATATAGAAAACTGATGTTGTAAATCAGGATCTTATGTCTCATTTGGCAAAAAGCAGACATTTTTAAAGGTTATAATCCTCTGAGGACAAAGTAATAATTCGGTTCTAATTTTTGCACAAGCCTGTTGCACACAACATTAAAAAAATCAATGTGCATGTTCATATGAATAGATTTTTAGGCATATTCATAAAATTGGAAGAGCTATGGCCTTAGTATATACACAGATAGAAGTAGTTTTACAACAAAGTCAAGAAGGTTGGTCTGTATTGACTAGACATGTCAGGTACTCAAAGGCCTACCTGCACGTGAGCAATCACTTCCAGAAACAGCTTGGAGGGAGTTGGAGAAGGGCAAAGGACAATACCTTTCTGTAGAGCAAAAAGTGAAGAATTTAGACTTTGTAAAGTAAAAACCTGAAAGGTTTTTTTTTTCATTAAAAAACAAAACAACAAAAACCTAAACAAAAATCAAAATCAACCAACGAAACAAAATTACTTAGTACTAAGCAATACAGCACTGAATATGAGAAAATGAGAGCTACTTCTAGCATACCAACCTAAAACGACTTGAGTAGTATGACATGTTCTTCCAGCGCATGGCTAAGGCAGGAATAAAAAGCTGAGATCAAATTCAGCCTGGAAACAAGAGGAAAATGCTTTCAGTTACATTTTGGTCTTGTCCAGAATGGTTCTGTTGGCATTCAGCATGCATCCACAAATTTTAAGATATGGGGTACCTCCTGTCAGTTGTTTGGATGCATTTCAGCCCAGAACGCAGCAATAAGGTCAAGAGAAGTTTAGGATTTATTACAGAGAAAAGATTGCTGCTGTGGGACACCTCTGGCATCAAGCCCTGAGAGCAGCCCCCTGGAAGTGCTGGTCTACACAACCTCCATTGTTCTCTCAGGTTTCACAGCTGCAAAGGTTGCTTCCTCTTCCAGAAGGCAAGAGCTCTTCTCCCTGCAAAGCTGCACAGCAGCTCCACAACAGGAAGGATTTTGCTCTTTCTGTGTCATTGTGGGGAGGGAGGAGTGCCCTCCTTGTCTGTATCACCCTGCCCCAGAACCAATTAACTTATCCTGAATAGCCCAATGGGTCTCAGGTGGCCGGGGCTTGATAAGGCATTTGCTCTCCCTGTGTTCGCCTGGATAAAAGTTACTCGAAGGACACACCTTCTAAATGATATAACCTTTATATATTTATTCCAAAAACAACTTCTGCTCTATAGATAAGAGTCTGAAGACAGGGCAAAAACATTTGAGTTGAATATTTTAGGCTTGTTTAACTGACTGCATTTCTCAGAGACAACTTTGCTGTTTCTTAAGAGGAACCTTCACCTAACAGTTTCCTTTCACAGAGAGTAAACACGTTTGCCAAATTCTTTAGCAACTTGATCCCTTTCTACACTGGAATTCCCCTGTGTCACCTAGCAGGAATCACCCACAATACCCAGCTGATGACAGTCTGGAAGGCAGGATATTTGTGGCATAAGGAAGCTACAATTTGAACAAGTGCCTGGAGTTTCAAAAGGAATCTATCCATGCTTAAGTCTGGTGTCCCACCACCCTGCTAGGGCGTAGTGCCATCTCGTGGACTACAGCAGTTCCTGGCAGAAAGCAGTGGAGACAGGGAAAATGGAAAGGAAGATGGAAACAAAACAGGTGTTTCAGAAAAGAAATCAAACCCTGTTTCATCTGCTCTGCTCCTGATATAGTAGAGCATTCACAGCAACCTGTAGGTATCTGGTTACATAATTACCATTGCATATGTTTATCCTTGAGCACCTCTGTGGTCTTTTCAAGCAACGTGGATGTGAAATTGCAGTGTGACAACTCCAGAAAACTCAGACATAACACATGTGAAGGGTGGGCCCAAAACCTGAAGTTTAATCATGAGTAACTCTGAATTGCAAAGGCAGTAAAATAGAAAAAAAACCCCTTCTAAAATAAAGGAGATTTAAGAGGTTAGTATAGTCCTTCCATGTGATTGCTAATGTCTCTTACTATTTGTGCACAATTGTTCATATTTAATGCAGTGAAAAACAATTAATTTACCCACAAAACATTCACGTAAACTAGGTACTAGAAAAACCTAGAATTTTTTTTTTTACTTCACAAATTTGGTGGCCTGAGAAAGACAATATGTAGTGATTTCCACATGACCCTATTCTGATCCAATGGGAAGTGAAACAACTTTGATTTGTAATGACTTAAAATCACAGACTTCAATTGGAAATGTAATCTGTCATCCATCTGAATTCCCACTCTAGCTGGGCACAGACATTATTTTGTCAGTACAGTAAGCTTTTAATTACTATACTGCCCAAAATAAGTGCATCACTCATCAGCAGCTACTAAAACAGCACTGAGTCTGAATTTAACCTTTTATAATAAAGTAATAAAAATATTATCCAGATTAAGGACTACCTTGTTTTCCTAGGTAGATCACAATCTCCTTCACTGCTTCATTTAATTTTTTCTTCTGACATGACTTGAAACTCTTTTGCTAAAGGAAATGTATCTGCCTTGGTTAGATGAGGATTTGGCAGCAAACTCTGCAATGCTATGGTCTATCATATCAGATGACACCAGGGCTTAAAAATTTTCACATTCCTCTAGTTACACATTGTAGCAGAGCTCTGCACAACTTCTCACACCTGAATTCTTAAAAAGCCTCAGGTTTGATGTCTGCTTGATGCTGAGCACAAAAATTGGCACTTTATTTTGTTGAAAGAACTCAGTTGTTTTTAGAGTAAAAAAAGATTAACCTGGCTTACTTCCATCACGGATGTATGTGTTACAATAAAAGTCACTTTCCTGAGAGGTGCCCACAGTCCCTATAAAATGAAGGAAATTCAGGCATTCAAACCATCAAACTTAATACACTGACATCTTGGCTACCAGTAAAAGATGCCCAAAAAAAAGAAAAAAAGGCAAAATAAAAAAGAAAAGGAGAGGATCTGATATGTGCTCCCCAGAGGTAGTTAGGAGGCTACCCTTATGCAAGATTCTCAGCTACTGGCTCTCCTCTAGAACAGCTGTCAATGTCCCATCAACCTCTCCTCATAAAAAATAAGACCCAAAATTCAGTGCCTCCCACTTTGCAATACTTAGCAACTTTGTAGGGGTAAGTGCTTGTCTGAATTCCTAGTCTGGATAAATTGAAGCCTTGATTTTTGCTCTTCCATGGTTTATGTGAGTTACCTGTTTTTCAGGATATACCATCAATGTTTTCTCCTCTCCCTTTGGCTCCAAACAGAGAACAAGAGATTCAAATCCTCAGCTCCAGGAAAAAGCTCTGACTGCTGTGTTTTGGGGAGACACATAAAAAAACTTGACACTTCTTGTTCCTATTGCTCTTTTGCATTGATGGATCTAGACCCAGCTGCCACTAAAAAAGCAAAACCACACAAACAAAACAAACAAACCACAACAAACCCCCCCATAAACCCACAGGCCTTCATGTAGTATTTCCCAGATTCCTTAACCTACCAATACAGTATCATTTCAAGCTGGTTTTGTGAATATTCTTTATAAATTATTTAATTTCTGACAAAAATACAGACTTGAGAAAGCTGTTTTCTTTTTTTTTTCTAAGAAAGGAAAGATTTGCTTGTCAGACTCAGTAAGATTTTATAATGCTAATCCACTCTTGGAACATCTAGCAGACACTGACAGAATGTTTTATGATGTGATCTCTCGCTTCTTCTTCCAGCTAAGATTAATAAAGTCCTCACCTCCCCTTTGGCCTCCAGATCTTATTCCAGCAGGAAATCACACCTTTAAGTAACTGATCCTGCCAGATACTTCATCGGTTTTCACTAAGAGGGAAAGCAGCAGGCATGTTCCATCATAGATCTTCTCAACTGCATTGAAGGGAAAGAGGAAAAAAAATCAGATGTGTTCAGCTACACCTGTGAGCATCTTGTACTGTTATAATGAGTATCCTCTGTCTTTAGATAATACACGTGTAAGAAGTTGGTCTACTCTGAAGTTTTCAGGAGTTTCTTTTTGTATGCTTATTCCTGTGTTACTGCAGCCAAATAACTTCAATTATTTCATTAAGACCTATATTTTAAAATATCATCCTGACTTTTATGTTGAAATTCTTTACACAGATAAATTTCTGGGCATTATTGCTCTGTACAGGACAATGCACAGTACATTTCTGTGAAATGCACCTAATTCCAGAAATATTAACATAGTTAGTATAGTGGTTTTACAAAGCAATCTAGTGGAGTGGAAAAAAAGCCCAAATGGAGAAAGATTTTACCAGAGATGAGCAAAAGTGGTTGAGGGCTCTCTTTTCATGAGGCTAGACCCAGTGATAGGACAGTATTCAATGCCATGTGGGACTGCCAATTTCAAGCATGGTGTGACAATGCAGTCATGTGTTCAATCAAGTTTTTGCACTATCTGGAAAGCTCTATCAAATCTGTATTTTGTAGGCTTTTTTCCTTTTTCAACCAGTAACAGTGCCCAGATATAACACATTTATTGTTCTATTCTGCGAGTTATTATTCTAGATTTCCAAGGGGAAAGGACTGGTTGTTTTGTCTTCAGGATTGCTCTAAGAAAACACCTGCATTTAGAATAAGGAATTTTATAGAGCTACGAGATATTGTCCAGGGTGCAAGTGGAAATATTAAGAGTTATATCCCATCCATGACTGAAATTAATGTAGTTTAAATTTCTGTTTCACTTTTGCACATATGGAATATGTTACATATAATTCTCAATGCCTGTAGACTTCCTTAAAGCCTGAGATAAATTTACTGTCAGAAGAAGGAGCTGTGTAGTCACACAGAAGTCATTACTTTTAGTCTTACTCCACATTTTAGCCTGAAATCTAGTGAGCATTTTTGTTGCCACCACAGAGGATCTGACATGAAGAAAGCATCTCAAATTTTAATCCCATAACCTCTAAGTTACTTCCATGTACACCTGGAAATCACAGCTGTTCCATAGGGCCCCAGATTTTTGCCAGAGCAACACATTTTAATAACAACATTACAAAATATTTTCTAGTTTTATAGGACTTTGCAAGGGATAGGAAAGGATGATGGTACAGAATAATCACAGCCTCCTAATGATAGTTGTCCTTAGCTAATTTTTCAGATTTGAGATAAGAACACATTATGGGATTTTGATAGATTATTGGATTATTTAAAATGCATATTTGCAGATAAAACACAATTTTGCAATTGGCCACAAAAGTAATTCTGCCTGGGGGTCTTCACTGTTTAATTGATTGCCCCCCACACTGAAATGTCAGATGTTTTTTCAGGCTTTTGATCCAAGCAGATATTTGGTTTTGGTCTGGACCTTCAGCCTCTGAAACAAATGATGTGGTTTATATGCTTAAAGCTCCTTCAGACCAGCTATCAGAAATATGCAACATCCTTCAATATGATCACAACTAATTTCTTAGGATTGCTATGAGACACAATTTGAAAAGTAGATATTTCTCTAGAAATAAAGTTACTATTGGCTGTGACTGAATTTAAGCCGATAGCTTTGGCTCATACACAGGATATGCTGTTATTTTGTCTTTTTCATTCAGATCACAACTATTCCTGCTGTGATTCAGAAGCAAATACAGTTGGGCATTGTCACACTGATTCTGCCTACAGGTTTCAGAGTAATCTGCAGTGCAATTTGCAAAATATACAATTTTTTTATTACTGAAGCCTATGGATAATTCTTCAGGAACAATTCAGTTCAGTTTCTTTTTTTCTGCTTGTCACTGACTGAGATTATTCCTCCTTGGTAACCACTGATTTTGCAGAAATCATAGATTCTTAGTCTTTAAAATTATTTTCTGTTGCATTGCCATAAAAATAGATTATCCTATTATTCTTTCATATATAATATATACTCATTATCTTCCTAACTTACCTCCTTAAATCTGTAGTGTACTAACATTTTTTTCTGTTTTGATATTTCAGTTTCTATACCAACAGTATTTTAAAGTCCAAGACTGTTCTTTGTAATATCCAATCACAGCAACATTACAGCCAGGAAATGAGGTATTTTATATTTAATAGGTTCAGAATTCCTGTTTGAGCTACATCCATGAAACACAATTGCATGCACATCTGTGGCCATGACAGAACAAGAGATCCTATAAATTTTTAGTTATCACTTTAGTGTCTGAGTTCTCTATTAAATACCATTGGCTTTTTCTTGCTCTTTATAAAGGAGCCTTGCTTCACAGCATATAGAAAAACAGCAAATCCAAGCAGAACACTAAATTCATCTCAGGGCTCTGCTGGTATCAGAACCCACTCAATCTTTGCTCAAGAGACTCTTCATGTATTTATAACCCTGTAATTTACAGTTTCACTCCATTTGCTCTCTACATGGGTGACCTACCAAACGTATGCACAACAGCCAACATGCATCCCTTATATGCTGACAGTGAGCTGCCTGATGTTAGTACCCACACTCCAATCAGGCTTGAAAATATCCTGGACAAAAACATTTACTGTGGAGCAAACATTAGAGGAGCTGCCTTCTAAATACTACTCATAAAAACAAAACTATTGGAAAGCCAGCCTGACAAGATACAAGCAACTTAAGAGTTCAAAGATGAGAAGAACATTTGGGTTTTGCATAAACAGTGCTGGTTTTCTTCATTAATTTATTTTCCATACATACAAATAGAAGTTTTCTAATCTTGTCCATCAAAGAATCCATTATTATTCATGTTGAATAAAATCTTGTTTTTAAATGGGTTTGACAGAACAGTTTCTCTTAACACTTCTTCAGAAGTAAGCTGGGGCTTACAGCTGGAATAAATCAAATGCCACTGGACCTTTTTTGGAATTTGTTAGGAAAAAGATTTTTCTAGATTATACACTATATTAAAACACTGCTTAGTTAAAATAATCTAACTGCCACTTCATTGCAGTCAGCCCTTCTGCTTCAAAGCTAGCTTAGTTCCTTTGGTTTCTGTTTATACACTCTGAAAGACACAAAGTTGCCCACAAGACTACCAAAGTGTACCCAGAAGTCCTCCAGCTTTGTTGGGAGATTAATTCAAGGGAAGGCAGAAGCCAACACCACCAGTTGCAGCACCATACAGGAGCAAGGCTCCAAACTGAAATAATTAAGAACCACTTTATGACTCATCTGTGTTATGCTGTCTCTTCAGTCTGTGCTTCATTCATAAACAGATGGCCTGTAAATATTCATGAAACAATTTTTTCCGAACTAACTTCTAACCTCATAACCAAACAGTAACTGGACAAACCTCTGTGAAAGTATAATTGAAACAGATCTCTGGATTTAAGTGTAAGGCATATGGAACATAACATCATAAACCCTGAATGGACTTTTTAAAAATTATTTTAGCATTTGAAAGACTCAGTTTTGCAATGACATTTGACAATGCTTACTAAATTGGCCTCTATTGTGCACAGAAGATTTAAAAGATTAGAAGTGCTCAGTTTAGAAAAAGATGAAAGAAAATCTGGCCTAAGAAATAAAAATGTCATATTTTACTTTTATTCATAAGGCAAGAACAATTGGACAACCGTAATTATGACAGACTAACACATGCCTGTAAAGCTTTGTGTTGATCTGTAAATTCCATTCTGTGACCATTATTTCGTGTAAAGAGCTTCTAATTTTGTTTATTCTTTCCTTCTGCATTTTTCCACTTTGAAGTAAATTCACATAGAATGGTGAAGTCTTTCCATTCAGCAAGAACATATTCATGAGAAGTATGCCAAAAGTGGAAATGCTGATCATTAATTTGTGCTCACTCCAGAAAAAGCAGGCTGCCTGCAAGCCTGGAAAACTGCTTCTCCTTGTTTGCAGTTGTTGTGAAAGGGCAAAGTTGAGGTAGGCAATGGAGCTCATGACTTCTGGAACTGCTGGAGACCTTTGAAAGAGAAACTAGAACAGCACAGATTTTTCCACACTGATGTCTGTGTAACAACCTATCAGCTGAGGTCAGGATTAAGGGTGTACTACAAAAACCACTAACCTGTAAGAAAAACACATGGGCTTTGTAAATATTGTGAACTCTCACAGGAAGTGTTTGGTGGGAAGGTGTTTGGTTTAGCTAAAAAACTATGGCTGATTTGAAAATAATTTTCTAAATCTGTAAATTCCAAAGTTCTACCTGTGACCTTCCCACTGCAGGGGTTTATTGATCAGAACATGCTAAAATGCAGAGCCCTGCATTAACACAAGAATACTGCAGTATTAATATTGCTCAGATGGAAAGAATGGAAGCTGTCAGAGTCAACAAGTGGCTCTACTATGGCCTTGAGAAAAGCTACACTACTTTTTGAGTTCTTTTCCCATCTCCAGTAAAGAGCTTGAATCAAATCAGAAATGCATTGCGTTTATTCCTTGTCTTCTGGCTCATAAATAATAACAAATCACCAGGGGTAAATAGTTCCCTCTATATTTAATGGAACAAATACAACCAAAACAATATACTGGATAACTGTGGAAAGATTTGTAGATGTTGTAATGCCCTAAGTAGCAGAGTCTTGCTGGTTCTGGTAAACGAGATAGTCATAACACATGAACAATAAAATCCCAACAGTGGCAAATGTAAATAAAATAAAATAACCAACTGATCCTCTGGTTGTACTCAGAAGGAAGGACAGGACAAAGGCAGTGTTACAATGACAGCTTTTGAGGACTGATCAAGCACACAAGTATTAAAATAAATACCCAGCTCTAAGGAAACGTGTGTTATGCTCCAGCTAGAAATATGTTGAGTTACAGCTGATAGGGAAAGGAAAGTTAGGAGCTCATTCAGTGCTTCTATATTACTCAGCTCTTCACCCTTACAGAGGAAAGTGAATCCATAAGATATCAGCCAACTATGTAAAGCAGGAACCATGCAAAACTGCTAGGGTGGGGTCCAGAGATTAGTTGAATGCTGTCTGCATTCATTTTCTGCAGACACCTTATTTTAATTTGAAGTCTTATGGAGCACAAATATAGGACTCTGGTTTTCAGGTCCAGGATATACTTTGGTTACCAAATAAGGTATAAATTTATGGTGTCCCTAGCTCAAAACAAACAAAAAAATAATTCCAGACCTGAAAGCAGAGTTTCTGTAGCAGAAGAGATTGAGTTGCATTATATCCACAAAACATTGACATTCTCTATTTCTATAATAATCACTGCAGCAGGAAGGAATTGTGATATTCTAACTTTAAACTCTGTTACTAAAACCAGACATCTTGTTGAAGAGAAACTGCTAGAGTTTACAGCCACAACAACCTCAGTAGTGGCAATTTTGGGCTGAAAATAATGAAGATCTGAAAGGTGCAAAACCCTGGAAAGGATTATAAAGGCAACTGTTGTACCACAGCATGCAATAGTTATTATACTGTTATTCTGACATGCACAAAGTATCTTAGAGACACTTCTGAAACTTTCTGGTGTAAAATTTATTTATGTAGATAGAAAAAATAAAGCACCTTATTCTTTCTAAAAGCTAGATTTAGGCTGGTGTTACAAAAGTCATTCTCTATTTATGCCTCCCCAGCCTATGCACAAACTGAAGCAGGGCACCCCTAGGCAAATTATAGGCTATCGTGTAATTGTATGCTGTATCATAATGTATTCACTCTAGAAGGCAAAATTAAAGATACATTTACTTTCATGGGAAGAAAAAAGCCAGTAATGATGGTGAACATTTTAGAAGCCTGTATTTGCCAAGAACAGAGAATTAAAGGGCTTTTATCAAATGGACTTTTTCTAACTGGTACAAGTATTCCATTGATATTCTCCACACTTATAATCCCAACAGTGGTAGCGATAATGGAAGTGATGTTAGAATTAGGGTTCAAGGTACTGAGGTTCAAATGGCTGTCATCATCAAGGGGAAATGCAAACTAATCACAGATTCTCAAACAATCAGCTGGCCTGATTTAGTCTGATGACCCATCAAGATTCCATAGTGGCAGGATTTCTGGAAATAATTTGTATATGAATTCTTAATGTGAACACACACTTCTGGAACACACTGTTCAGATCTCGTCCTCTTTACATTCAGATTTTTAATTATTTTTTGTATTATCTTATGCCACTTGACAAAAAACATACTTAATAATCAGAAGGTGTAACTTCACAGAGGTTTGTTTTAGTATAAACCCAAGCATGAGATCTAAAAGGACAACTCAAAAGAGGTAGTATTCACAATGCCCTCAGTTGTCTCAGGTTCACAAGGAAAATAAGCTAAAACTTTTCACTCAGCAGGTTTGTGTTCCTCATTCTAGTAGGTAATTAATTTAAATAATAATAAATAATCATAAACTTTTATCTTGCTCCTATTGCTAGAGTAATAAATCAACTCCCAGTATAATTCAAAGGGTACTTTACAGGTATGTATCTACTTATCAGCAGAGGCCATGAATATTCCAATTGTACATTGCAGTTCATATTTACTTCCAGTAATGGCATTAAGTACACTACTTAATAAACTAAATTGTGCAAAAATGGACTTTATCCTTGAAAATATGCAATTCCCATATGCAGCCACTGGATGGACTTAGGGAACCAGTGAAACCTTTTGACTGTAGACAAGATGCACAATTAAGTGAGCAACTGCCAAGGAATTTCCCTTCTGGACAGAAGAAACTTTTTCTAAAAAAGAGTTTGAGCCTAAAAAACAAGGTACAAGCAGGGATTTTGGTTTCTCCTCTTCAATCGAATACTTGTTTTCTAATACACTTAGTTTAAGAGCAACTAAGTTGTTGACATGAACCAGAATGACAAGAAAATTAGTTTGTAGAACCTACAGGTCAGTTCCAAATGTGATTATTTGGCATTAATTTTTTAGGGTAAAAGCACTAAAAATTGTACTGAAAAGAAACATGTTTTTTTTAATAGTTCAATTTGCAAAAATAAGCAGACCATAGTTATTTAAAATTCTGCTTAATTTTTAAAACTTATGCACTTTAAAAGGCTCTTATTCTTTCAGAATAAGATTGAACAGTATTTGCTTAAGCTCCCTTACCATTTTCTGGAACAGGAAATACTACTCTGCTTAGTAAATGTAAAACAAGCCCTGCATTAAGAGCATGGTCATCCACGAATATAAAACCTTTATTTCCTTTTTGATTACAGGTAGCTGTTAAAGTTACTCCTGAGTATTTTGTGTGTATTATATTTAACGATATTACAATTCATTTAATGCACTTTTTTAGATCAGTTACCATTTCAGTGTATACAAGACTGATAAAATACATATGTGATCCCATACACTGTGTTCCTTTGTTGTGCAGACAAGAGTAGTAGAAAGATACCAGTTATAGTACGAAAATTCAGTAAATTCACCTCAAAGGAAGCCAACAGGGTTGCTGTGGAGAGAACTAAGTGAAGCTGGGGAATGAAAGGATAGGTGTATGAGCCCAGGAGAATGAAGAGCTATGGCATAAATCTGCCCATACCTGCAGTTTTCAGTCTGTGGGCATTGACAGTGACAAGCACAGCCCCTTCACTCCCCCTCTGCAGACACACTCAGTTACAGGATCTAAAAGGGGATCTTGTGGTTTTGTCATTCTGTCTGTCTGCCCTCACCCTCTTCTGTCCCAAACAATTTAGAATGGCACCAATCCCAACTTGGCATGCCTGGATTTCTTTTGTCTTGGTGTTGTGAAGGTCATATGCAGAGTCTGTGCAGTGAGTGAATGTCCTCTGACTAATTGCATGGGATAATCTCACTGGGTACCTATTATAGCCAGGATTGAATGCGAGACAGTGAGAAAAAGGCACGGGCAAGGAAGGCTGAGTCAAGTTCAGTGCTGCTGTCTATTGCTTTCAGTCCTCTTCTGGAACAAAGCATGAAAGGAGACTGCAGACATTTGTCAACTAACAACTCGTTCCCAGCCTAATTCACTTCTTAACTGTGTGTAAGAGTAACTTTGTGGATAATAAAACACCTGCAGAAAAAATCACTCTGGATCTCACTGATTTTGCTGTTTTCTACCATATTCTTTAAATTCCTGTTATTTTTCAGGAAAGCAAACAAAGCCACTCACAGGGCCCAAAGACACAAACAAACTGAGCAGCCAGATTTAAAGATATGTGTGCACTTTAACACCATTCTAAGTGAGGAGCTGATACCCATGAATTAATTGCCTGCAATGATCATACAAATGGAACAGGATGGAATGACACCTCGTGCAATAATCATGGTGCCCATCACCGGACACAAAATACATGCAGTGTGTCTCTGGCATGCCAAGACTCCTAAATGCCATATGCTGTCCTGACCTCAGATGGGGGAATACCATCTGGCACAAAAGCCCCACAGTTGGCACTGCAGACTGCAGGCTCCAGGCTCCTCTCTCTCCCACCCCACTTCTCACCCTACCCCTCTTGACAATTACAGAAACAGCAATCTTGCAGAAGTGAAGTCAGGCTGCAAGAATATTGAATGACTGAGTCAGAGACTAGGAATGGGGCTAGAAACTCCAGAGCTGCCTGATACATTTCATTACCTAAAAGCAAAATTGTGACAAATCAGGTTCTTCTGTACCACTCACTAGGCAATGAGATGCTTTCCCTGCTCTCCACACTACATAGAGTGTCATGTCACAGGTGTGTGCTTCCCTGCTAATCCTCCCTGAAAACATCATGCCTCACCCAGGAATGCTTCCCCCTGCAAAGCCCCTGAGCATAACTTGCTATTCTTGGCTTTTTCTGACCTCCTTTAATTTCTTGACCTTGTTCTGGAACTAGGTGTTGGTCCACTTTTAATCACACCAGACCAACCAAGAAGCAATCTCCCCATATTAGTGCTGATTTGGAAAGCCTTTGCTGAGCTGCTGCACTGGGAATCCTTCACCATGCAGAGATTAGGTCACAGACTTCCTTCCAGGAAAGGTGGAACCAGGAGCTGCCAGCTCCAAGCTAGGACAGTAAAATGGGTGTGGCAGCATTCTAATGTGGCACAGGGTGATGCAGACAGAGCCTGTGGAATTACTGGGACCACTAATCTAACCACCTATAAATCAAGTGAATCATCTACCTTACTGGTCTATCAAGCCTCTGGCACACACATGATACTGGGTATATAATGGGGGACTGGCTCACATGAATTAGATTTTTAAAGTACTTCTAAATTACATGTTGCAGTTCAAGTTGCTTAGAGACACAAGCTCAGTTCAGGAGTGGTCCTCCTTCAGACAGAAAATCTAAGCGATTTCTTATTCTGCATGAACCACTGAATACCAAACATTTTATTAATAGGAATAAGCAATTTGTCTCAAATTCTAAGACCAGAGAATTGCAGAATAATCTCATTATTCTGCTATGACAATTTTTTCAATCTACTCTGGTTAGGAAATATGAAGTAAATATCTATGCCTATAATGTCATTTTTAAGTAGAGCTCTGTCAGGCAATTAGTTGTTAGATTCACAAATGACAAAGCTGATGCAAAGCTCTGAATCTTTTTCCTCACAGATTGTTTGGTAAATTGGTTTATTTGCGTTGGATGCACCACTCAAATCGTCCAAATTAGCAACAAATCAGTTCCTGTTATTGTACACCTGAAAGTGTAACAGCAAATCTGTCCTATTACAGCCAAATGACAAATATCAGGAAAACTGTTGCCAAGGCTGCCTGGCTGTTCTGTGTTGAGGCCTGTGGATTCCCACCTGTTCTGTGCAATGCCACTGCCTAGATTAAATCACAGCACAGGCTAAGCACAGCTTGGAACACTGAAAGTGTGGATGACATATGACATTCAGTATGAATTCCCCTCACTTAATTAACATCTTGTACTTTCTCTGACACACACACACACAGAAAAAAAAAAGACAACTTAGCAGCATATTCTTAAATTTTAGAGATTTGGCTTTGATTTCTTTTTGGGCATTCATGCATGCCACGCTGAGCAAGTAACATCATAGTAGAACTCACAGTGCTCAACCTCAACATTTTCAAGGTCTAAACCTCATGCCAAATTATTTTTTGCATTTCCAAAGTGCTTATATACTGTCATGCCGATAGGTGTTTCTTGTCTCCTGACATTTCAGATTAGCTTTTTTAAGGCATAAAGACTACCAGCACACATTTCCATGTGTTCTGTAACACATTTCTACTCAGTTCAGACTTTTTCAGAATTTCTGGTACCACACACACACAGCCTTTTCTCATTGAAAGCAAATTCCTGTGCAAATGTGAAGGAAGAAGGAATTTGAAAGGAAAAATAATAATTTGCAACTCTTGAAAAACAGATGAAAAAGTTTATAAACCTTCCATCCTGGAGAACAGCTGCTTTTATTTATGCATAATCAAATTCCAAGGCCAGAAGTTGGTAAGAAGAGATTTCTCTCCCAGCTAGTAATGGTGTATCCAAAGCTGGGCAATTGAATTCATAGCCATGCACAATGTTGCAGGTCCTGATCCAAGGTAACCCTACATTTACTTTGCTGGTCTTCAGTGAATCCTTGTCCTATGCCCCAGCTATCCATGCCTGACTTCAATCCTCACTGCTTTACAATGAGATATGTCTTTCTATGAATTGGTTCTTTATTGAAACTTCTGAAAATGATATATGAAAGTGTGTCACACAGTGTATTTCCCCTCAGAAATTAGCGTCTCACAGTGCTTGCTAAAATGCAGATTGCATGCCATAAATCCACCCTCATTAGCCAGCAAATCCAACCCTACTAAGGGAATGGATTCCTTGAAAAGGAATGGGCAGGACAATGCAGGGTATTAATTTCGTGTACCAAAATGCATTGGTATGTACCAATAAGTATTCTAATTTCATGGACCAGTTTGCATTTCCTTTTCCACCATTCAGAGCCTCCGGATGAGCTCAGAGCTAACAATGACTCTGAAAATCAGTGGAATGGTTTTTACAGGTATATTTGAGACACATATTGATGGAAATGGAGGCCACAATTACATAGGGAAGATGTACATTCAAGTGTGTGGTAATTAAAGAGGAATAGAGTGGTTTAGCATAAATTACAAACCTCATAGTATTAACAGAATGGACAAGTGTCCTGTGACCTTCCTTTGTAAGCTGCATCAGTCTTTGTAAGATACAATAGTCTTTGTAAGACTCCCCTTTCTTTGTAAAATGCTGTTTTTGCATTAAGTGACTACTAAATATGGCAGTATTCTGTAGACAGACTACTTAGATAAACTGGAGTGGCAATGCTATTTCATCTGAAAATAGAGAAACACTTCTCCCTCTAAATACCTCAAGCCTGTACCTGTGGTCTCAGGCAGCTGAAGGCAATCTGTTTGCAGTCATGGACAGTGGCTGTCCTGTCCTCTCCTCCATCCCTGTTTGCAAGGATCTGCTCATAGTGATAATGCTCCAATTTAAAAAGTGGTATTAATCCTTGGTCAGAGGTAGCAAATTTGGCCTAATTTCTTCCTTGGCCAAATGCAGCTAAGCACAAACCTTTCCGTGGAGTGCTGTGATCATCAGGCTATCATTTTGCTCTTGGATGAGGGCTCCAGTAAAGTGAATGATCAGGCACTTGCAGTACTTGAAGTTGTACCACTTGAAGAGAAAAGGGAATTCCAAGCTCATTGGGCAAGATAGAAAGCAACACACTAATCATTTAATGTAAAAAAAAAAAAAAACTGAAAAAAAAAAACCATCTTCATGACATGATGCCCAACTGTAGGTATGAGAAACACAGCTCTACAGATGAATAAGGAAAAAAAATATTTAGCGTCCTCACATGTGAGCCACTAGTCACCATCAATTAAAATCAAAACAAAAACGCCAACCCAAACAACAGATTTGTCTTCTAAAATTTCAAGAGTCTGGGTTTTTTTCATGCATCCGGGTGGAGCCTGCATGTTTATCATTAATTTAATTTACTTTATCAAGTTCATTATTTATTTTAATTTACTTTATCAAGTCTGCAGTTCCTACTGCAAGGTAGCACTCGTACAGAAGCCCCAATTTCCAGCTCTACAAAGTTATGTGAATGATGATGAACAAAATGTACAAATATGCATAGTTGTCCACACCAATTGAATTCACTACCCAGTGTGCAACAAGCCACTAATTACACACTCAAAAGAGACATTGATTACATATTTCAGAGTTGCACAAGCCTGGGTGCTCAGGGAAATTACACAAATCAATTCCACACTGACCACTAAAACTTTTTACTAGTTATACATCTTAGCAAACAAAAGGATTAGTGTTCATTGGCTACAAGTTACATAGTTCTCTTATTAATTAGTATTCTATCTTCTACTGGTTAATGATTCTCTCACTTCTAATGCTAGTTAGTCTGCATGCTCAGTCTTTCTCTTCTTTTGGGTCAGTGAGTTTCTTGGATTGGTGGTCTATGAGTTGGTGGCCACAGATTTACCCCTGCCAGAATTACCTTTTACCCAGTCCGAGCTGATTACAGCCCAGTTGCTGGGTTGGCTTTATTAGTTTCTTCCTTATCTTGGGGGTTCTGACAAACACCCTTGTGCCCCCTAAATTCTGCATTCTTTGTGTCCACTATCAGTGGTCCATCCTTCTTTCAATGTTATTTGTAATCTTTCAGAACACAGAGTAAGAAGGTATTTAAACAGGGCAACAAAGCTGTATCAGCTGTGCTTTGAAGCAGTCTGTAAAAAAGGAGATGCTGCTGCCATAACAAGTTAACACTTATATTCCTGCCTGTAAAATGGCTGGAATTCAGTCTGATTTAAACTTTGCAGAATGTCTGCATATGTGGGTCAGTTCACAAAGCAGGACACTTAAAGTTGTTTGCTGTGTCTGAGAGATGTATTACAGGTCAAAGAGAAAGATATAGACTGCTGAGGGTGGCCAGGAGGCACTGGGAAGTGCTGGCCGAGAGGATATTAGTGACACTGCAGCATCTCAGAACACAAGGAAGTGTTTTCTAAAATAATCTTTTTACCTGGGCAGGAGGAAGGAAAGGGAGCTGTTTGCTTTTCAATCTCCTTCTCTTGGCAAGGGCCTCATTCTGGTTGCTCACTTTTAACTGTGATCTACTTCAGAGTAGAGAAAGAGTAAATATAATCAGCTATAGATGGGACTCCTGCAGTTCAGAAACCTGCTATTGCCTGCAGCACAGCTAAAGGCATAGAAAATTTAGCTGAGATGTAAGATTTTATGATTGCATTAGCAAATATCAAAGTACCACTGAAGACACACACAACATAAATGGGTTGGAATGGAACTATTCACAGCTGATTGCAAGAGCAGCAAAGGGGAGGAGCACAGGTACAAATTACAGCAAACACGCCACACTGATGCATGGAGAACTGTAGTCTTGCCAGATCAGCAGGTGATTATTCCCCTTCCCCATCCCATTTTGTACAGAGGGAGAAACAGATCGTAGGTACCCACGATGACATACCTTTAGCTGGGCTTCTTTAAATTCAACCCACATCTGACAGCACAAATAGAACTCCTGATATTTCATAGGCGAGAATAATTTTTAAATGTTCTTGCACTGAACAACACTTTCACAATTTTTTTTTTTACGGAATCAAAGAAGAGTATGAAAGGGTGCCGCAATGAAGCAATGAAGCATTTAATCTAAGAACTGTAGTTGTGCTTCATTTTCCAAGATTAATTATCAAAAACTTCTAGGATCCTGCTAGAAGAAACAGAACTCTTTCATTTTCTTTTTTTCATTTTTTTAAACTACTAGATCAGATTTTCTTTCCTAATAATTCTTTTCCTTAAAAGAAGAGCATTTTTTCTCTTCTTCTCATACGCGCAGCCTTTAATTAGTCCGTTAGACAAAAGCAGTATTAGCTAGACTCTGTCACAATTACCCACATTTGGTAGCTAATTACTCCTTGAATAGTCTTAAGGCTACCAGCAATTTTAGTACAATTGGCAGCCCGGGGCCCCCAGGAGCTGCTCCAGCAGCCAAGAATAGCTGGAACAAGGGGGAGGGCCAGCCATGACCCTTTCTCCTCAGTCACAACCTAACTGATCTGCTATGCCAAAGGCAAGAGTAACACAGAAATGAAAATATTCCCAAGTGGCTAAATGTGCTCTCTTTATAGCCTTTTTAAACTAATGGAGTGGCATAAAGGGACTACGGGAGAAAAGAAAATAGGACCTTTTAAATGCTAAAGCATTGGCAGGACTACTAATGATTTTTCAATTTTGCAATGTTCCATTAAAACAACAGTACAAAACACTTATCTGGGATCAAATTCTGACACAAGACTTTTATTCTAGTGCAATTCTATTCACTGATGCCTCATACTGCAACAATTTACATCACTGCAATATGGGTGTCAAGACAGTACAAAATGCTGACTTGATTTAGTAACATTTCATATGCATTTTACACAGGTAGAAATTACTTCACAAGGGACACAGCAACGTCTGTGATTTCAGTAAAATTATTCCTGCTGTACACTTGTGTGACATCAGTGGAAGACTAAAATTAACATAAAAATTTAAATGAGAACCTCAGTTTTAAATACGCTGCTAATTCGCATTCTATTCCACAACTCCAAAGAGCCCTGCTCTGCAAATTCAGCAGTACTGTGCTTGCAAAGAGCAAGGAATTCCTTTTAAAAACCTTTACAAATATATCAGGGATCCCTTTTCACCACATTCTTTTAATTTAACCTTTAGCTTACCACTGTTGATGAGCAAATTGATACAAGGATGTGGCAGCATTGCAGAGGCTGACTGTAAGATGGACACAACAGCAACAGCTTAGCTCACCTGTCAGCAGCAGCATCACAAGGCTGTAAGGTTGGACAGACCTAGCTTTTGGCAGAAGTATTAACTTAAGGTGCTTCCAACAATTTTTGCTTCCTTGCTGCCTGTCCTGCTCTCTCAAGAGCCATATGACTTTTATCAACACAACTATCTGTAAGGCCACCCTGTGCATCAGGCCCAGGGAATTTAACAGGTATTAGAGAAAAATTCTTAAAAAAAAACAAAAAGCATTGTTAGTCAGTTTAAACTGAAGTGGTCTCATTACTCATTTCCCAAACATCAACATATACAGCTGTGTTGGCACAGCTGAAAGGGTTTCAGGAACAAGCAGCTGGCAGTTGAGGTGGGTCCTGGCAATACCTGGAAACAGGCTGCTCCTGGCAAAAGTGTGCATGGAAAAATACATTTACTGCAGTCCACCTTGGCATTGCTTACCTGCATGTGCACTGGCCAGTTAGAGGGCTGTGGTCCACAACTTTAAGTACTGCAATAAGCTGAGGCACCAGTAATCCTTTACCAGTGTTTGTGAGGGAGTTTGCCTCTCCTTCTGGGAGCAGAGCAGGGATTGGAGAAACGGCAGTGCTCTTAGCACCTGGCTGCAAATCACCAGCCTAAGGGAAAACAAAAATAAGACATCAAATCTGGGTTCCACTGAAGTACAAACCTTGACCCTCCTGACTACTTTTAGCGAAAGGTGCTCCTCAGCTCAGCTGCTCAGTGGGACTTATGCTAAGACCTTATCCAAAGCACTGCACAAAATCCTTTCTGGCTTTAAAATCCAGAAGGATTGCCAAGATACAGGACACTCTGTGGTGAACTGGCTCCAGATTTCCTGCCAGTTGCACTCCTCCAACATCAGAGTCCAAGACTTGAAGAACAGAGAAGTGCAGCAAATTCTGAAGACAGTAAATTACTTCCTAAAATGATCTTGGTCATAGATTGGATGGTAGGACAGACAGAACAGCTATTGCGGGAGAAAAAAAATCAAAACAAAGATAGTCCAACACTGGAGCAGGTTTTCCAAAGGTGTCTCTTGACTCTCTGTCCTTCAGTACTCAGCAGGACAAGGCCTCAATCAATCTGATCTCAAATGGCCCTGCTCTGAGCAAGGATTCCTTCAAATTAAATTACTAAATTACTAAATCCCTTTACATTAAATTATTCTGCAATTCTGTCACCAAGGAGTACCATGTGCATGACTGACGAGGCTTCAAGGATTTGAACTGGATAATGCTCAGGAAAAATCCAAAAGAGCAGTCAAAAAACCCTAAGCCTCAGCCTATCCTTTTTATCACATATCCATTTCCTCAAGCTCTTAAAGTCACCAAAAAAATCCCTTGTTTTTAACTTTAATTCCCCTCTAAACCATGACAGGTAAACACTTGATAACACATGTGGTTTGGAGAAGCTCACTGTTTAGAGGCAATACCTGGAAGGTGAAGAGTTCTCTTCAATTTTCGCTTTCAATAGTAGCAAAGGTTTTGATATTAGGTTCTGAGTCTCTCTCCTGACAATGGAGATCATATGTCTTTTCCCACCTCTTCTTTCAAATGCTTTGGAAATTAAGGAAATGTCCATAGCTCTGACACTGCTAGTAGAGAGAAAGGAGTGGTCAATAGGTGACTCAAGCTGACTATTGAGAGACAGAATATGTGAATTCTAAAACCTAGAAAAATGGGATTCCCTTAATCTTATCAAGAGGGACAAGAATCTGTTTGAAGCCAGCACAGAAACTGCTGAATCACCCCATGCATGCTCCAGAGAGAAAGGTGACAAATGCATTGTGATGAAGACTACTGGGACTTTCATCCTGGAGGGGTCTTTGGGGGCCTCCAAGGACCTGACTTTGTCTCTGAAGTGTCTCTGGTCCCGCTTGGGGTGAATCAGCAAGGGATTGCTGGGAACTTGAGTGTGGATTTGCTTTGTTTTAAATTCATAAAGACACCTTTTGTTGACTTGAGTAGCAGTGCTAATTGTACCTGCATACCCAAATAAAAGCAACGTAAAATGCTGGGTTTATTTAATGATTTTCTATCAGAAAAAGTGATTTTTCTTTTCCTTGAATAGAATAGGTTTTAATGCAAGATCCACAGGAAGATCCTCTTATCAGACACAATTTGTAATGTGTGGTTAGACTACACAGTAGAATTCTTGGCAACATTTGTAATTCTTAACGATTCTTTCAGAATAACACAAAATGTAAACACAAATATGTCAATCAAGCTTAAGAGAAGCTACCTGAGGCTGAAAATCCATGTTCTCTGCTGTCTACTCCTGGCAGGGAGCCCAAGCACCAGCTAGACACCTCATTGTCACTCCTGCGGAGAACTATAACGAGTCAGCCCTCAGAAAGAGCCGTGGCAAAGCAAACACTCCTCACTGCTGCAAATCGAGCTGATCTGAACCGCGCTGCGAAATGGCAAAGTCTGAGCAGAATTTCCTTAAATTTAGAGAACATTTTATGTTCTTTCCAATTCAAATGGACTACACGGCTAGCTTGACCAAATTTTATTTCCTTTCCAAAAGTAATACCGGAACTTTTGCTCCACATTCGATCCCTCACCAAATGCTGACCAAACACCCCTCGCCGCCCCTCAGGCGTTTCGCGCCCTTTTCGCCCGCCGTGCGCTTCCCGCCACAGCGTGAGGGGACGAGCAGGATGAGGGGAATGGTGAGGAAAAAGCGAGGAGGAAAACTCCCAGATGGGCGCTGCGAGGGGAGCTGCTGGAGCTGCGGGCGGCCCGGGGCAAAGGGAGGAAGAAGGCTCGCCAGCAGCGCCCAGTCCGGCAGCAGCAGCGCGGAGCAGGAGAACCCTGTGGGGGTCGCAGCCATGTTGACCCCACACAAGGAACCAAGCGACGAGGGGAAGAGCCGGGACGAGTAGCGGGATCCAGGTCACGGCGAGCGGGAGAGTCTGAGGGCGAGAGACGCACAGGGACAGCAGGTACTGAGAGCAGGGAACCGTGAGGACGGGCAGCGCTGAGGGACGGGCGAAGCTGAGGGGCGGGCGGAGCTGAGGGGCGGGCGGAGCTGAGGGATGGGCGGTGCTGAGGGGCGGAGCTCAGGGACGGGCGGAGCTGAGGGGCGGGCGGAGCTGAGGGATGGGCGGAGCTGAGGGACGGGCGGAGTTCAGGGACGGGCAGAGCGGAGGGGCGGGCGGAGCTCGGAGATGGGCGGAGCTGAGGGTGGGGCGGAGCTGAGGAGCGGGCGGTGCTGAGGGGCGGGCGGAGCTGAGGGATGGGCGAAGCTGAGGGGCGGGCGGAGCTGAGGGATGGGCGGAGAAGAGGGATGGGCGGAGCTGAGGAGAGGGCGGAGCTGAGGGGCGGGCGGAGTTCAGGGACGGGCGGAGCTGAGGGGCGGGCGGAGCTGAGGGACGGGCGGAGCTGAGGGACGGGCGAAGCTGAGGGACGGGCGGAGCTGAGGGACGGGCGGAGCTGAGGGACGGGCGAAGCTGAGGGGCGGGCAGAGCTGAGGGACGGGCGGAGCTGAGGGGCGGGCGGAGCTGAGGGAGGGGTGGAGCCGCCGGTCGGTGTGACAGGGACGTCGCGCCTCAGGCTGGAGGCACGCAGCCCGTGCCCCAAACACTTCGGCTGCAGCCTTTGGTAGCCGTGAGCTGCTGTTCCCGTCACAGTGTGGAGTGAGCAGACACAGAGCTCCGCAGACAAGCATGGATGCCCCTCATAGTTTTCCCCTCGTGTTTTCTGAGGGGGAAGTCTTGCGGGATTCCTTGCAGCTCCCATCTTGGTGCCTTCTATCGTGTTCAACGGCAGATTTTAGAGTAAAGAGTTCCGAAAAATCCTCTGTGCGGAGTGGAAGAAGAAAACAAACCTAGATCTGAAACAGCGTATAAAAAGCACTCCAAAGTATCAATAGCACCCTCACCAGCTTACTGACAGTGGGCAAATTCCTTTATAAAGTTGGGGAAAGCTTTGGAAAGGTGTGTCAGCTTAGTGAGGCTTCACATTCTGCTATGGTCCTGGCAAAGTTTTTGATGAGTTAGGTGTTTCCAAAAGCAATGTGGCTCGGGTGCTTGCAGAGAGTGTGCACACTGGGTTTTAATGGCTTGTCCTTTCTAAAATACTCTTCTTATCAAATTATACCCTAGATAAAAACATCCCATTGTATCATAAATGCTTCTGATAAATTCTGCTATGCAAATCGTGACTGAAAAAATTATGAACTTCAGAAGTATATTGATTGCAAAATCATTGATAGATTTAGGCAGAAGCAAGCATATTCTTGCTTTCTACTATTCATATTCTTCTATAAAACTTGGGCCCAGAAAGCAGGATATTGCGAATTTCTGGAATGTGAGCAAACGTGAAAGTCACACATACTGTGTCTGTGAGTGCTTGTGTGACACTGTGTGTTGTGACAGTCTTAAAATGTGCATCAATAATCCAGACCATGCCTTTACCTTTGTTCATACATTATTAGAGGATTATACATTATAAAAGGATAATTATAAGTATTTTTTGTATATACATCTTTGCTGATTTGGGATGCTATAAGGGAAGCAAGCCACCAAGAAGAACCCATGTTCCACACTTTGGTGTCGCCTTACATTGGCCCCTTACACTAGTTTAGCTTTCTAAAGTTTGGTTTGAACGCCATGGCGATCATTATTGGTGGCCTTAGCTGAATCTCTTGCTGTGTGGTCATTATTCTGAAGTGTAAAAAAAGAGCTTCCAGTTTCTTCACGTGTTTTAATGTATTTTTCCCTTTGGAACCTCTCCTGGGTGGTGGTGGCAGGGAAACAAACAGGAGCAGAAATTGTGCTTGCCCTAGCTGTCAGCTAAAGTAGAAGGCACACAAGGAAAGGGAAGAGAACTAGATTCGAGATGGAAATACATATTTAGGATCTTGAAGGGAAATAGCGACATCAAAGCATAGCCAATCTTTTAAAAACACTTTTCCTATGCTTTTCCTGCCACTACGCCATGAGTCCTCAGGCTGTCAACACTTGGAAAAGCCTCGAGTCGAACACGCACCGCCCGCCTCACGATCTCCCGCCCTCAGCACCGCCTTGCCCTGAGCACCGCTCGGCCTCTCCCACTTCCCAGCGCCTCCCGTCCCTCCGCTCCGCCCGCCCGCCCGACCCCGATCCCACTCCCGCTCCCGGCAGTAGCCCCGCCTCCTCCCCTCGTCGCCTGGTTGCGGCGGCGCTTCCTTCCGCGGGCACCGATCGAAATGGCGGCGGCCGCTGCAGCCTTCTCCTCCTGCTCCTCCGCCGCGCTGCTGCGCCCGGGCTGGGCGCCCCTGAGGCGGTGGCGAACCCTCACCCGCAGCACCAGCAGCTCCCCTCGCAGCGCCGCCAGGTACCTTGCGCCGGTCGGGTCTTTTTCCTCTCCATTCTCCTCCTTCCTCCTTCTCATCCTTCTCCTCATCCTCGTCCCTCTCACGGCGCGGCGGCTCCGAAGGGAAACGCCTGAGGGATCAGCGGGCTGGGGTTCCCCGCGATCGCCCTGCGGGGTGGATACCCTCGGATCCCCGCCGAGTTCTGCGGTTCTTCCCGGGAAAACGGGGCTCTGCCAGCGGGAGGGCCCTGGCCTTGGTGGTCCATCGAGGGTTTAAGCGGTGCCCCTGAAACTGAAGTAGCCCTTGCGATGTGACTTTCCTGCCCAGTCCACGAGGCGAATGTGTGACTACACATTTGCTTGCTCCTGGTACCTTAAAGAGCCTGTCAGTGGATTGACACAGAATTACTCTATGTAGTCATCATTTAGTGGCAGACAGGGCATGCTTTGGTGCAGTGAGCATCAGTGTCCTGACAGTTATCACCCCGTGTGTTTAATTTATTGCACTGTCTGTACAGGGATTCTGCTGTTGGTTCTGCAGCTCTGAGCTCTTGCCTGGGTGTGCATGGGAGGGTGTCTCTGAGCTCCTGCTTGTCAGCCTTTTCATTTATATGTAATTGTCTTAAGTCTCTGCTGAAAGTTGACTGAAGAGATTCAGCAGATCAGAATTTCCTATGCTGAAAGCACCGTCTTTGTGATTTCAAGAATGAAAAGATGAGAAGCTGACCAGCCATTGAAATATGCATCTGATCCCTTGCCTGTTCTGTGTATCAACAATTGATTATGCCAGTTTAGGAACAAGTAGCTGTGTTTCTGGACCAGTGCATATCCTACTTCTGTTCTGTGCTGCTAGTAACATTTTTGAGTTCTGCAAAACATACTAGTTCCTGCACTAATAATTTCCAGAGGTTTTCATGCGGTATGTATGGGATATATAAGGTCCAGTTGTGGTGCTCAATATGATCTCAGGCTTTTAGGGTACAAATTGATCTAAAATAGCAACTCACATCTTTGTTTCTGTCATGTCCTGCAAGTCACTGGATTAATAAACAAGAATAATTTGGTATGTGAATTTTCTGTTGTAAATCCACACTGGGTTCAGAGTAAAAGCACCCACAGGCAGATGGGATAACAGTGGCACAGGGTGGCATAGTCTGTCATTAGGTCTGTCGTTTAACTTCGTCATGAAATCTGTCACAAATCTGTCATTAAACCTGTCACTGACCAACACCTGGTCAAGGTTTTAATCTGTATAAAATTTAAAGTAACGTCTTGAATAACCTGCTTCAGTGTAAGTTTTCTGTACAGATGATGCTTTATTTGTTCATGCAGTTCTTGTATGATATTTCTATCAAAGGACTTAAACTATTTAGATTCTAAACCTAAGAAGCATCAACGTATTTCAGTATTTGCTATTTTTATATTTTACAGTTGTGGGAAGTGCTATTTACCATCTCCCTTCCCAGCAGCTATGAAATATGAGAAATATTCGTATCAAGGCTTGGACAAAAGAACAGTGTAAATAATCCCATGTCAAATCCATTTTTAAGGAAATTCGGGGAGGGAAGTGGGTAAACATTCATTAAACTGGTGAAACCTAAGGACATAAGAATATTCTCGTGTTTTATTCCACAATGCAGGAGTTCATGTGTGTTTACATGGCTGGCTGTGTGTGTTGGGAAGGTGAATTGTGCCTAGTGAGCTCCTCTTCCCTATGCACTGATGGCACATCCCTGCTCTTCAAATGGGAGAGTGGGGAAGCACTTCTTTTCCCATATGGATCTGTAGCATGTTAATGTTTTTCAAATAGTATTTGAAATGCCAACAAATAATCAAAACATTTGGCAGTGTTTAAAATGGTAGATAACAAACTTAAGGGTGTCTTTCTCTTGGTGAAATTTTAGACCTAAATACTGTGTATCTTTTTGTCTTTATAGTGACGAAGCCACTGTTATCTCAGGGACAAAGCTTGCTCACCAAGTTCTGAAAGAAGTTCAAAGGGATGTAGAATCGTGGATGTCCACTGGGAACCAAAGGCCTCACCTCACTGTCATACTAGTAGGAGACAATCCAGCCAGTCACATCTATGTCAGGAACAAGATAAAAGCAGCTGCAGCTGTGGGTATGTCATATAAGTGATCCCTTGGTAAGCACAAGATGCTGTTATTTAAAAATAAAAAAATTAAGCAGGAGGAATCCCCGTAGTGTCTTAATTTAATTTGGCACCAACTTCTTCCACATTTTCTCTGGTGGACCTAAAGAAAAGAGATTGCATGGATGTGTGAAGAAAGTAATTTTAATGTCACTTGAATGGGAGCCATAAGTTTTGTTTTGTCTCTTAAAATGTTGTTAGGAAATAGTTGTTAAGCATCATACAGATTTTTAGACTAAATGACTAAGCTGCACATTGCTTGATTGCCTTATTCTACAAGATGTCTTCTGATTTTTGATTTTATCAGGCATTTCTAGTGAGATCATACTGAGGCCTAAAGACATTTCACAGGAAGAGCTCTTGGATATGACAGCAAAACTCAACAAGGATTCAAGAGTTAGTGGTTTATTAGTTCAGCTACCTCTCCCAGGTAGGTGACATCTTTGTCCTACTCCTCGTGTACAGTGTATGTAAGAGGAAAGAGTTTAATAGTTCTGGGCTGCAAGTGTGTCTTAGGGACATAAGAAGCTCTCGAAAGAGGACATGCATAGTGAAGGATTAGCTGAGATGTTAATTTTTTTGTTGAACCTGCAGTTCATTTTAAAGGAAAAAACAAATCCTGAGAATAATTTCATATGTCAAACTTGCCTTTTTCAATGATCAGTCAGAGTGGTGTTTCAAGGCATTTCACATAATTTACCCAGTTTAATTATCTTTGTTTTTTTAACATGTTGCACTGGTTTGCCTTGAATTCTATACTTTCATCCCCTATTCATGCAAAATTATGCTGTGCAGTATATGATGGTATAGCCTTTCTCAGGGTGATTCCAGGTTTTGCCTTAAGCATTTATTTCTGTTTTCTGTGCTCTCCCCAATGTTCCAGGTGAGCTTTATGCGAAGTTCCTAAAAGCCTTGACTAAATTCTTGGAATTTTTGTTTCCCTTCTCCGAATTTGTAATAAAATCTCACTGAAATATCACTAGGGAGTAGCTGGCAAAGCAGTATTTTTGCAGTGATAAAACTTGCAGAGAAAAAAACAGGACAAACTCTCTTTTATCTGTAAAACAGAAAAACTGGGGCAGGAGCTGAGAGTTATGGAGGAAAAAATTCTTTGGTTGTCTTTGTAATAAATAGCAGCATTCATGATGAGAAGGGTTTGCACTTGGTGTTACATGAAAGCTGCCTGGAATGGGCCATGTGCTGAAATAAAATTGCCACAAGGTGGAAGTGTAACACAAGAGCTACATCTGGGCCTTCACGGTAGGAGCAGGTGGAATGAGGTTGGTTTCCTTTGAACAAGCATCTCTCAAACTAATAGAGACTAGCAGCAGCAGGTAATGTAATTAACAAAGTTTCATTTCATCAGTAAGAAGTCCTGCAAAAGATGGAGAACTGACAGCCTAGGGATGGAAATCATCCCACCTGGAGCAAAGGCAGCGGGCTCCTACACAGGACTCCCAATCCAATGCTGTGTTCCCCAGAAATGGGAGGTGTCCTGTGTCACTTGTCTCACTGGTGTGGGTACTCAGGGAAATGGTTAGCTATCACTTGCAGAAATGCATTTGTTGTTTATGAGGAGGATATCAGGTCAGTACAGTCTGCTCTTGAGCTGTCTGCTTTCACCAGTACACAGTTCAGAACTTCCTTCAGTTTTGAAACATTTAAACCTGGTCAACATGAGAAAAGAAAAAAAGCCTGATGATAATTCTAGCTGTGTCTATTGAAATGTCTGATGCTTCTACACTGAAATGCTAAAGCCCTAAAATAATTGATTGAAGATTCCTCTCAAGAACTGTGACACATTTGTCACAATAACTACACGAAGACTAATTAGCCTCCATCCAACTTGTCAGAAAGGCCTGGCTGTTGCTTGCCTTAGGAAAAGCCTTAGAATAATTTAATCAACAGCAGAACTTTGTCAATATTGTAGTGTCTGTGTAGTAAAGCTAAATGTGCAATGTGTCATGAACTGGAAATGTTCAGGAAGTTCTTTCCATAACAGATGTCAAATATAACCAGTTAACACAATTGCTTTTTTCCTTGGAGGAACTTAATAAAATAAAGGTCCAAAAGCTAAGTTAGCTCATTTTCCATTTTTTTAAAATTTGCTTTGTAATAGAAGGAGACAAAGCCTAGAAGTTGTGAAAACTTTGTCAGTGGAGGCTGCATATTCCAGAGTTGGGGTTGTTGTGTGGGGTTTGGGGTTTTTTGCAGTAAACCGCACAAGGTGTGGCTTTTGATCAACATTGGGTTAAAAATGGAATCAGAAATAGCTTTGTTCTTTTGCACTTTTGTTAGCTGAAGCAACCTAACTTTGAGGATTGTCATCTTTGCCTGAGGAGAACTTCTTTTCTTTGCACCTTTTGAGTGCATTACTTGTGATGTGGCGATGGTTTTCTGGAGACTTTCCTGTATCTTAGTTTGAATTGCCAGAGAGATGGCTATGAAATGTTATTTGTTTGAGACAGATGAAAATCCATACAGTATTTTTTTCAAATCCCTTTTGTGCTATGTTTTTATTTTTGTCGGTCTTCCCTTTTGAAAACCAGTTTTCATGTGCCAACACTAGAAAACCTGTCTTTCTTTTTCGTGTGCCAGCACAGTTTGTTGTGTAAATAGATGTTTCTCTGTGTGCAAGTTTGAGTTGCATGGCAAGTGATGCCCAGTGTAGTCCTGCAGGTTTAGCTAACAAGGGAGAACAGGGAGTGCAGAGAGGAGCTTGGCCTGGAGAGTGGCTTGGAACGACAGCAAGGAAATTTGTACACGTTTCAGTTGATGCTTTATGAAACTGACAATAAGATAATTAAAAAATTATTTTCTTTCTCTGGAAATAACGAAGGCATGTGGAAGCAAACCAAGAAAATGCATTTCTTGAGGCAAACAGAATCTGCTCGTTAAATAACGTAGTGACTGTATAGTTTGAGTTGGGTTGATTGGTTGGTTTGTTTGGGGATGGTCTGCCCAGGACAGTGTTTTGAAAGTGTCCCTGAAGAGGAAGGAAGGTGTCCACATCCTCTTCTCAGGCCCACAGCCCACTTGTCCCCAGCTATGCAGCTGCATTTCTTCCCAGTACTGTGACCCCTGTTGTGAAATTCTGCAGATTGGTTTTAAGTGGGGAAAATATCCATGTAAAGTATGATTTTTTTTCCCTTTTACATCATGTATCTATCATGTGTCTGTTTCTGGGAAGCTAAAGGCAGACAGTGAGGAGGAGTTGTTTTTCAGAGCAGTGTTCTGCTCATCCCAGGCACAAGGAAAAGCACGCTGCCAAGTTTGTGTTGGATGAACAACTGACTTGCCTAAGGCTAACAAGTTCTCTTTTCCAAAGGCCATTTAATAGGTTACTCCAAATTTCTTTCTTTTTTTTTTTTAATCCCCAAGTTGACATAAAAACGAGGTTATGGTTGCTTTCAGTCTCTGTGAGCCAATTTTCAGTTCTAAGAGACACTTTCATCAATTTACTTAATATCTTAATTTCCACAGTCCTTTCTCATTAGGATTCAGAAGGAAACTTCCTCTCATCAAAAAATGGAGAATTAAATTGTAAATCATAGCAGCCTGGTTTAACTCTAGGGTTTTTTTAATTGGAAATCTTTTAACAGGAGATTACCATGGTTTAAGTTGTATAACATGCTTATCTTTTAATCATCTAACTCCTTTTAATGCAAAACCACAAAAACCAACTAAATTAAAACATCCTGTTTATGTCTCTAAAATATTTTTACTGGCAAGTCTGAATTTCCTTATTGACACTCATTTTCCTTTATTTGGCTTTTCTAAACCTCTTGTAGTGCTCTCTGACTTGGACACACTGGGATATCTTGCCACACAGTTGCAGGATTCTGTTTAGATTGTGGCTAGAATGGGTGATGTGAAAGATGCAAAAAGCAATCACTCTGAGATGAAACTTGTAAAGCCCCAGCTCACTTGCCAGGTTTAGGGGAGGGTAATTTGATTCAGTCTTATCACTGCACGGGAGAAACAACCAAATTCTCAGCATGTTCAGTAACAAACTGGTCATTAACCCACAGAGGGTCAGTGGCTTTCTTCTCATTTACTCTCTCTGGGGGTCAGCTTGACATTCTGCAGGAGAAAACCTTCAACAGGTCTGCATTACAGCAGGCTGTGGGTAGGTCATGGCCATTGTGGGGCAGTCTGTGGGTCAGTCACCACTGTTTTGGGGCTCTCAGCAGGCCATGGGTCAGTCATTAAGCACAGTTTGCATTCTGGGTCAGTATGGGATGTTTTGTGGAGCTGTTCCTCTGGAGTGCTGTTACGTATTCCAGGTTTCCAGGCTTATGCCTGGGTTTGTAACTCTGCAGAGAGAGGTCTGGCGAACACACAGTTTTTCATAATCACTACTAATGTTTATGCAGTATAAGCTTTAAGGAGTTGCAGAGCTGTCCCATATCATCAGTGCATATGAAAAATTATGAATATATGTGAATACTAAATTATGTGCAGGCAATGCCATTTAAGCCATACTTAGTGTTTTGAGATCGCCAATATCAAACATTTTTGTGTATTATCAGTTTTCTAATGCAGTAGGATATGTTTTGGTCCTACTGATTAACAGTTGACTAAAATCAATGGTATTATTGGAAAAGGAAAGCTAGACCTGCAAAGTTATTTCAGCTTGAGATTTCCTTGTACTTGTTTTAAACTTAGATCATATATCCTTTATGGGCTTAGAAACCAGAAAAATGCATATGGCTGTTCTCCTGTGGTTTGTTGGGTTTTTTGAGCCACTTCATGTTTGAGACTTCCAGAATGCAGAAATGACTCTGAAGTGACTCTCTTAAACATTTCTCTTTATAGTTACTGTTCTCATTCTCAGCTGAGTACTGGGCTCTCATATTTTGACAGAATCTGTTGTATTAACCCTGTGACAAATGCCATAACCTAATTTTCAGTAAACTGCTTGAAGAGGTGAAATTGCAACTGCTCCCTTTAGGGGGAGTATAGTTTGTCCAATCAAGAACAGTAATTAATGACCTTGGTTAGATCCAGGCTGTGTGTTTGTCTCTGTAATGCCTGTGGTGGTGTTGATGGCACCTGACACGTGGAGTAGCTGTAGTTGAGAGCAGTGTGTCCCCTAGATCACATAGATGAACGGGCAGTCTGTAACGCCATCGCCCCTGAAAAGGATGTGGATGGATTCCATATCATGAATATTGGACGTCTGTGTCTTGACCAGCCTTCCATCATCCCTGCCACCGCTGCCGCTGTCTGGGAGATCATCAAACGGACAGGTAAGAGACTGAGCTGTCCTGGAACTCTCTTTATCCTGGGAGACGAACAAAGGATTAACTCAGGTGTGAGTTATAAGGTCTAGATTATCTAAATGCATTGGGATTGAAGAATAAACATTTAGAGTATTAATCTGAAAAATAAGGAGTTGCCAATTAGATGGGATCTTGTGCCAATAGCACGAGTATTAATTAAATGTAGACTGTAGTACTTGGTGGAACACTTCAGTAACTTTCTTAATTCTGTAGTTTTACAGGCAATTTTCTGTGCTGTTGTTGACATGGTTATTTATCAAATAGAAGATTTGAATGTGTAAGTTCTTGGGGAGGAGGGGGAAGAAAGAAGAACAAAAAGTGGGAGCACTTAATTCAGTACTAGAAGGGGAAAAAATGCATATGTGTTCAGTAGTTGTCATTTTATGTTTAGAATGTGTATGTTCATATTGGTAGACATAAGCACTTCCCTTTGTGGCTGGAGTAGGGAAATTAAGTCCTTGCTAAGGGTGATTCAGATAACCTGAATGAGTTGCCAGTTTTCTTTCTCCAAGGTGAAAGCTGGAAGTTGTTTGGTGGATTCATCCCTCAAATTTAGCCTTGTGGGTTTTCAAGACGTGTTGATGTCAGCAGTCCACAACAACAAACAATTCTGTCTTGGGGATTGAGAAGAAGGGTTTAGATGTATCAAAATAGAGGAATATAATTTTTTAATTCTTTTTTTTTCCTACAAGGAATACAAACATTTGGAAAAAATGTTCTTGTAGCTGGAAGATCTAAGAATGTTGGAATGCCTATTTCAATGCTTTTACATACTGATGGAGAGCATGAAAGGCCTGGAGGTAAGAGCAGGAATGTTGTCCTGATGTTTCCATTTGTGAAGTCACGAAAATAAAGCCAACTAGAGAATTCAGATTGAAGAGAAAGCTTTTCTCTCTTGTCAATACTTGCAACCAGAGCAAGGAAATAAATTTGCTAACATATTTCCTGATTTATTCTCAGGAGAGCAGTTTCTAGGCTCAACTTTTTCTGGTATTAAGTCATAATTTCCTCCTCCATTTGAAACAGTGACTATTTCAACAGAGTCAGCACTGATCATTGAGGGTAATACTGGCAGTAAGGCCTTGTAGTGCTGCAGAGGCTCCTGTGATATTTATACAGTGTAGCTATCTATGCCTTATTCTCATACTTGTTCAATAATAATTTCATTTGTAGAGGCACACATACACATTTATGTATGTATTAAAAAAAAGTATGGTTTGACCCTGGTGTTGTGCTATGTCAGTGAGATGTTGCTTATGAAAATACACAAATGACCAACCAAGGAACTTCTCAGCGTGAGCTCTATGATTATATGTTGGCCTGGGGGATATTTCTGCAGTGCAGTTTATATCCCCCTGGAAATTGGGTGTTGTGGTGGAAATATTTTTAAGTAATTCTAATTACAGAAGCCTATATGTGCTGCTATAATTGTGCTGTAGAAATTAAAACAAATATAATTTAGATAGAATGCTGCCCTTTTGCAACTTCATTTTGATGTTAGAAACTGCCATGGTGGTGTGCACAAAAAAGGTAAACATGGACTTCTAATCCCAGGCCTGTTTAATTGGAGTAGAGTGTAATGTGTTATTAATATAATAAAACACTAAAAGCTTTATACTAATCACAGAGTTGGTTTTTCCTTTCAGCCTCTGTGGGAAAGTTGCTGTTTGGAACTTCTCTCAGTGCTTGAATTGTAATTACCATTGGTGCATAGTTCTGGTCTCATCCTCATTCCCATGAAAATTAGTAGCGTTTTTGCCATTTGTTGCAAATACTGGGTGACATGTATTGCTGGCAGTGCAGCTGATGTTTGAAGTAGGCTTGGTACAACACAAAGTCATCTTGGAAACTACTTACATGTTTCCCAGCTGGAAATGAGGAGACCTGGTGACCCGTGATGCTTTCAGCAGCTTGTTGCAAAACCCACAGCAGTTGCATGGACAGTTTTTAACTGTAACTAAATACTACTTGCAGCTTCCAGCTTTTGAGCTTATTGGATCCATGGCTCAGTTTTGTTGTCTTGTATCCTGCGTTTGTAGTTCCTGTTTGACTGCCTGGTTGTGCAGCCTGTCTTGGGGGGCCAGTCTGTGAGTGTGTTGTGGTGCTTCATGGTCTTCTGCCGGTGTTCTGGTTCCTGACATGTCAGATGACTTCCCTGGCAAACCTGTTTGCTGGCATTGCCAGTGTTCTATGGTCACACATTTGGTGTAGGGACAGAAGGATGTTCAGAAAGTCCCTTACTGAAACTGTAGTCTAGATACAGAATGAGTTAACTCATTGGAGTTATCTTTACCTAATCTGAGGAAATGGATTTATTTCTCAGGTAGTTTTCTAGTCTTCCAGCCTGCTAAGTGTTGGTACACAGTATAAAGCAGCTGCAATGAGAAACAAAGGAACATGTGTACCTGTCTGATAATGAACTGGCATGGTGTATGTGCATGCTGTGTACATGATGATCAATACTTCTGTATTTGGGGTGATCTGGTGGAGTTTTCCTTCCTGACTCACGGATGGGGCTCTGCTCAAAGATCTGGTTCGTCTTCTGCAGTTGGGTTTAATTTTTGTTTCTGCTGTGAGCAGCAAGAGAATGGCCTGGATGGCGTGTGGAAGTGAAGGCAGGCCAGGCCCTGGTTTCAGCTTTTTTTTTTTTTTTTAAACTCAGGAGGATAGGGACCAGACAAGACCAACAATGAAATGCTAAAAAAGAACTTTATCAGGTTATCAATCAGGATAGGGTTTTTTCAGCAATGGGGCTGATTTGATTAAATATTTTTTATTGAGAAATTATGCAAGAGGGGCGTGTGTGGTACTATTTTTTATTTCTCTTTTGTTGTAGGTTTTGGTTGTTTTTTTAATGGATCATGAACAAAAATGAGAAGTTGGGGACTGTCTTAATTTGTGATCCTTTAGATGTTTATACACTCATGTCCTGCAGGTGGCAATATCTGATCAGATGGAAAAGCTGTATGACCCCTTCCAAAATAAATAATGTTCTGTGTAGGCAGGTCAAGAGACTATCTCTGTTTTATAAGCTAGGAAATTGACTTGGGAGCATAATGTGGAATCTTAATTGTTAAATATATTCCTCTTCTTTCAGCAGAAGTAGCAGTGTAAAAATAGTTGTTTATTTTCTGTTTGGGCATGATCACAAATAAATGGAAAACCTCCCCTTTCTGAGGTGTCTGTAAGCTTCTGGACTGCTATTCTCAAGGTAGGGGCTTTTTTTTTTTTTTCTTCTTTTTTTCCTCCTTTCCTTTTTGGTAGTGAAAGCAATTATTTGATTTCAGGAGCTGACTACAGACATTCCTCACTAAAATCTTAGTGGCCAATTAGTACCTGTTTTCTTACTCAGAGGTAACTTTGTAACTTTGGATTTTATCCATTGGTTTTTCATAACCTCTCTGCTGAGTAGTTATTGTAATTTTGGGCAAGACATGATTCTTTTGCTTGAAGCAGGTATCAGAACACTCCTCAATTCTTTTCAAGCCTGTACTTTTCTATTTTTATTATCTGGAAATGTCTTGATCTGCTTCTCATTGAGGAGATGGTGTGTGCTATAGAGCCTGAAGAAGAGGGATAAAAGGTGAGGGGAAAGAGCAGAGAAGTCAGAGCACAGAAAGGTCGAAGATGAGATGCCTGAGAAGAGAGTTAATAAGATGAGAGGCACAGATTAGATCAGTCAGACACATTCCAAAGGAAACAGATGTGATGGTAATGTCTGAGAGGGCAAAAAGTTTTAGTTTAATGGCAAATAACAAGGCCCAGGTGTCTTTGATGAGTGGAAGGCAGAGATGGGGGTATGTTACACCTGGACAATGTGCACTACAAATAATTGCAGAGAGGGTTGGGAGGAGTCTTCTTTGAGAGCTGTTATCTCTGCTGCTTGCTTGGGCAATCCTTGAGGGATCACCGTGCCTGCTGTTGGATGCAGTAGGAGACTTCATACCCTCTCTCCATGACTGTTCATGTCGTGGGCTCTCCTCAGTAGCTTCATCAAACAGCACAAGGGTTTTTCATATCTTACTGGGAGAGTTTATTTGTAGCCCTTGCCCAGAAATGTGGGTGCATGTAGGAGCAGCCCCTGGTGTTTTGAGTTAGCCCAGAAGGATGTGTACTTCTTTCGCTTCTCCTGGTGATCTTGTGTTGAAGCTTTGAACTGGGGCAGACAGCTGAGTCTTGTGGCACCCTGTACAAACTGGGCTTGATAAAGCAGATGCTGGATTCCATGCTAAGTTTGCTTTGTGGAGTTCCACTGAATGTAACAAAGCTGTGGAAGGGATAATTTAGTTCACAGTTTATAAATTAATTCATCCTGGGAGAATTTTTAAGAGCAAATGTTTTCTCATCTGTGTGAGCTGCAAGCGTTGTGAGTGTTCTGCCTATGCTGATTTGAAAGTCACATACCAAGGCAAAACTGATCATCTGTACTGTTGTTAATGTACCAAAGTAAGTGATTTGCACCTGAAAGTAAATGCTGTACTTTTTATAGCATATTGCATCTGACAATTAATTGATATCCTCTTCCATTTCAGGTGATGCTACAGTGACCATTACTCACAGATACACCCCAAAAGAGCAGCTCAAGATCCATACACAGCTCGCTGACATAGTAATAGTTGCTGCAGGTAATACTGGTTGTTGCTAATATTCCATTTGCAACATTTCAAACCTAAAAAGAGGACTTTGCAGTCTGTGTCCATGGCACTGGCTGTTGCACATTTCAATGAATAATCAGTGCTCGTGCTCACTGAGGGTGTTGCAGGAGGTAGGATTTCTCGTTGTAGGAAGGGCAAGTGATTTGGCTCTTTGTTCTTGCCCTTCACATTTGCAGACTCATAAACTGTTTCTCCTCACATGCGACACCTTTCCCTTAGGGAGACTTCAGAGTGAACTCAAGATCGGGAACCAGTCAGTGCATAGTTTATACAGGTATAATTATGTAAATTAAAACATTCTCTGTGCCGTGCAAAAACCATGAGTCATTTAAATTTTGACAGGAGGGTTTCTTTAAATCAGCTGGAGGCTGCATTCATAAAACTGTGGTATCATTCCCCCACTGCTGGAATTAAGGCCAACCTCGCCAAATTAACTGGAGGCTTTGGTAGCCTTTGTTATTAATGGCTGATTTTTTTTTCTCTTTTACAATTATCATGTCAAGAGAAAGAAAATGGTAATTGCCTAGAGGAAGGGGACCAAAAGATCTGTGTCTGTACTCTTAAAGCAATGTAAAGTGAAATACTTAGAGTTTGACTAATTTGTCCCAAAGAAACAAGCAGAACTATGCTTCTAAGCAGCTTCTGTTATTTGTTTGCAGGTATTACAAGTAGAAATACAAATTTCTTTAAAAAAACAAACAACCCAACTTATTATAAACTTGGTAAAATTCTGTGTCCCTTTGCAGCTCAGGGTATCATCCTTCTCTTGTACCATTTCGGAAGACTACACGAGGATTGTGTCTTTCTTCTTTTCTTCTCCCTTTCCCCCCCCTTCCTCATCCTCAAGACCCAAGACTTCCATACATATTTTCTAGATGAAGACAGACAGGTATCTGTCTAAAGCTCATCACTTCCTGTTGAAGTGAGATACCCTTTCCTTCAGGGTTTAACTTCACTGCCTCTTTCCCATGGCAGGCTAGGAGCAAGAAACAACTTATTTATTCCACATCTAATTGCTCAGCTGTGGGCCTGACCAGAATTCACCACTGTGAATAAAAGATACCAATAGTGTGCTGACTGAAAATAAACCAGCAACTTTTCATCCAAATTCACTGCTTCCAATTTAATCATTGCTTCTGATTTTTATGCTGAACATGGTTTGTCATCATTTATGCTTGGAGTTAAATGATCCAGTAGCAATTCAGCCATGTTTACCTTTCACATTACTTTCCTTGTGTCATTTGTAACAGGAGCATGATACAACACTCATTACACAACTTGAGATATACCTGGAATGATGAGAAAACCTAGGGCTAGGTTGTGCAAACAGCACACAGCCCTGCCCCAGTGGGTGCTCTGGGGAAGGTTGTGCTTTAAGCAGGTGGAATCACTCCAAGCTTCCTTTTGTTACATGAGAACTGTGCACATTGTACCTCTGGGATCACACACTCCCCGGAAATGGGTGATCTGTTCAGTGAGTGTTGCAAAAAGGTTAACTTGCACCATGCCAGGTTGGAACAGCTGCTGTTACAGGCCACTGTGCAAGATGTGCACATGGCAAGGAGTTTTTTTGCATGTGCCCACATGGAAGACCCAAGATTCCTATTTTCACTCTCCTTTTCCTGTGTAGTACTTTTACCAGAGCTATCTGCATCCTGGTTCCTGACTGGTGACTTGTTGAAGTGAGTCTGTTTTGATGTGGTTCTCTACCTCTGAGTGCTTTTCTGTTCACTTGCATTCATGGTTTTCTCTTGTTACACCTGAGTGTGAGAAGATCCATCTCTGTGTGCTGTCTCTCATTTGCCCCCAGGCTTGGGGCCTGAGTTTTCCTGCTTACTTGGATTGCAACTATCTGTGCATTTTATTCCTTCCTTCTCATTCCTTCCCAACTCCTTGCATCCTAAGTTCCAGCAATGCTTCTCTTGTCCAGTCTGCCCCTCCCTAAAATCTCTTTCTACACCACACAGCTTTTGGATTTCTAGCCAAAGCATCGTATTGCCTGTTATGCACACCTGGCACTTTGTATCCCACCATGTCATTTCCCATCTTGGCCTGCTATCCCTGTCTGTACAGACATCACAAGGAGTCTGTTCTTTTTGCCATTGACCCATGGCAGAAGTGTAAGTGCAGCTTTACCAGCAGTGCTCCTAGAGCCACCACAGGACAGACAAGGCGGTGATGGAAGCAGCAGGACTCTTGAACCAGTCAGCCTGCTGCTCCTGCTCTCTGGGCTTTCTAGTCTGCAGAGAGAAACGGGATTCATCTGCCTGCTAGGTTTGGAGAGGGGGTAAAGAGAAAAAGTGATGGCTGTGCTAAATGCCAGACAAAATTCTGCTCGGACTACTTGCACTGTCCCTCGGGACATGATCTGTAGTCCTCTTGTGTAGGAAGTGCTGGTTAGTCAGACCCTTTATTCAGGTAGTGTCTGGTTAGCTTTCTTAGAAATTGGCTGTTTCACAGTCCTTGCACCTAAACTCGGATTAGGTAGGGCCTTGTTTCTTCTTTGTTTAAAATGTGATTCATCATTTTCTGCAAAAATTACCAATGAAAGGTTTTCCTATATTTTTCAGTCAGTGCATTTTAGGAAAAGCTGGTCTAATGTTTATCCCTTCCTACTTGCTATGTAAAGTAGTCTTAAGTAAATAGATATGCTCATTTGGTTTGGGGGTTAGTTCATTTGTTGTTATTAAGTATTTGGCCTATTATCAAACCATTCTACAAAGGGTGTAACTGTGCAGCTTCCGTTAATGTGCTTCCAGCCCTATCACACACAGATCATTTACCCCCATAAGGCTCAGGCATTATCCAATTACCAGCCAGGTTGCCGTGGATTACATCAGAGCAGGATGAAGGAGACGCAGTCAGATGTTATCAAGTGGACTAGGAAAGAGTTTGAGATCTTGGCTTGCTCAACATGAGAAATAGAGTTTCAAGCGGGTGTCATACGGGGGAGTGAGAAGTGGAGAGCAGAGGGTGTTCTTTTGCTGCCTGTATCCAAATGGCTGAGTGGCTGTGCTCCAGCACTTCACATGGAGCCCGAGCCTTGTATGCCAGCTCTTCCCTTTGGTAAAACTGCAGTTTCAAACCATAGGCATTAGGTTTCTTTTACTTTCTGTCTTCTCTCCACCTGAGAGAGAGCAGCTTTGATGGGAGAGGGGAGTTTGGACTCCCTTTTTGGAGATACTCTAACATTCCTCTCAGAACAAAGAACTGATGGAATTGCTCACGAGGTAAGGTGAATTGTAATTTTTAGGTTGGAAATTCCCATTACTGTTAGTTGGAGGTTACATGGTAGGGAAGAAATTAGTGATAGGAAACATACAGCCATGGATACATTTCGTTATCTTGACTTTGAAGTGACCTTTTAGGTTTTCTGGGTCCTGACTGATGCACATATTCAAGATGAATATCAAGATGCTTCACATTTGAATGTGCTGAAGATATATGGTGCATATGAAAAGGCTGAGGTGGCTTCTCGTGGCTGTTTTAGCTGGGATTTCTTAATACCAAAAAACTCCTACTCCAGGACACTACAGAGATGCAGCCCACAAGGCGTGCAGTGCCCAGGCTGGGCCTCTCTGGTCAAGTGTAGAGGACTTCCAAATTGCTATGAATAGAAAGAAATGGTGTTTTGTCCTCTGTGTGCAAGGTCACACAGTGTTGTGTGCTGGGATTACCATAACAGTTGAAATTGCTTATTGATCAAGTGTGTTTCTTGAACCAAAACCAATCCCATGGCACAACTTTTGGTGGAGTCTTTTTTGTGGGGTTTTTTTTCCTCTTTTCTGAAGTAGTAGCAGTCACAAACTGTGTGCAATTGAGGAACTGTTGTTTCCAGTGTGGGGTGTATCAAGAAATATTCTAGTGAAAGAATTCTGTTATATTTTGTGCATGCATAGCTGTGCATGCACATCCCTTGATATAAGTCAAAACTGATGACCTAAGACTACCTGGCCAGGGTAATTAAATATGTGTTGATGATTCCAGGTATCCCAAAGTTGATTACAACTGATATGGTCAAAGAAGGTGCAGCTGTGATTGACGTAGGCATCAACCATATCCATGATCCTCTTACAGGAAAAACCAAATTAGTTGGGGATGTGGACTTTGAAGGTCAGTGAAACACTCTTTATTCGAACCTGTTGGGTAAACATATTGAAGTTTGTAGGATTCACTCATGGTAAATTTTTGGACTAGGCAGTGTCTCAAATGAGACAATGTTTTCAAGATTTTTTTATAATTTATTTACTTGAATAAGAACACAAAAATTATCTGCTCTTAAGAAATGGTATGTCAGCTAGGAGAGGAAGTGTTACTTTTAAATATAGGTACCAGCAACCTGCAAGAGATACAGATGAGCTCTTCTGGCAGTGTGGTGCAGAAGGTACTTGTGCCCAGTTTCTTTTTAATCCTTGGGGTTCCTAAAATGTTTCAAAACTAATCAATGAAAACAGTTTCTGCTCTTTCTCAAGCGTAGGGTGTCCCGCTGTTCATAGCAATTATTATTAAACCACAGCTTCTCAAAGCCTCCTTTTGCACTCTTCCTCTACACTTGTCTGTGAAAATGTTGACTTGGCTTGTAGAAACAATCCTTTACGCTAAAGTTTAATTTGAGTTCATCTAAAAGTGCTTAACATCTTGGTCCAGGCAAGCCTAACAGATAAAAATTGTTGTTACATATTGATCTTTTTATGTTTAACGTGTTGCAGAGCAAGTTCACAATGTAACTTGATTAAATATCTCTGCTCTGGAGGAGCTCCAGACTGGAATAGCAGGATTGTTGCACTTATTGGCAGTGTTGAGTGTGGGAAGCTTAGACAGCATTTACCCACATTATTAATGGTTCTCAACAGTTCCTTATTTTGATAAGTATGAAAATCACCCACAGGTTTTTTTCACAGTTATTAACATCTTGGCTGGCATAATGTCTCAAAGCTTAATTATATTCAGAATGTTTCTAGCCAGCTGTGTGTATTTGTAATTACATCACTCCCTTAGCTCCCTGCTGCTTTTACTCATCATGCATGTTACCTGTCTGCTAAAGTCTGTGAAATTACCTGCATGAGTGTAGCTGAGCGACTGTCTTGGAATGTGTTTGGAAATGTGTAACTGGATGTGTGCAACAGAGCTCCAGGAAAATAAATCTTTGGAGGACAACTTGAAAATTTTTTCTTCTTTTCTTATCCTGTTTACGCTATCACAAATAAAAGGTTCTATTTTCTGTTTTCAGAGGTGAGCTAAAGTACACAGGACTTTCAGGTGTTCGGTTTGCTTTAGCAGGTGTGGGAGTGAAAAAGCTGTAACTCTGAGAAACGTGAAACTGCATCCTTCTTGTTTGTTTCTCTTCAAACACAGGACCTTGTGCCTGCAATAAAGGTGTAGATTCAGTGGCAAGGCCATGATTCAGAGTTTCAGCAATGCGCTGTATCTGTCTCGTCATGTCTGCTGTGGGTTGTTCTCGAGATTTTACCTGGGGGGAGGGAAGATCCAAAAAAGAGGGAGGAACTTCAGCTTGGATTATGCCACCACAGTTGCAAGTAGCATTGCACTGTGCATTGCCAAAGGGAAATTATTGTTGGTTCATTGGTATCGGTGAAAGTTTCGCTAAATCTTTAACAACAACAGAAAACATCCCAGTGTATACAGTTCTGAACACTAACAAGTAAACCACCCTTGGCAAGTATTTGATCTGGCAGTTAGGAAATGGAACAAGCCAGCATGTTTGTGTAGCAAATCATTTTATCCTTTTTCCCTGTTTGATCACTTGGCTGAATTTATATTTAAGCCTAAGTGAAAATGGTTTTTGCAGGTTGAGGCCAGGCGCATAAATGTCTGACATGACACGTGGCACCTGTGTAACACCATGTAGCCCACCAATATCTATTGTCTCTTCATTCACTTCTTTAGGAGAAAAATGAGGCTGTGGGGAGAGCAGAGCTTTAACTGGGCAATCAGAGTTCAAATTTCATTTACAAAAATAGATGGAAATGGCTTCCTTTACCAGGTCATCTGGCTGAAAAGTTCCTGTAGTAGAAATTAAATTTATTAGATGGCTGGAAGCTGTTTTGATTCAGTTGCTTATCTTGGCAATACTTGGATCCCATCTTCTAATCTCTGCAGGGTAAGTTAGACAGCAAAGGTTATTTTTATCTCTTTAACAACAAAGGGATGCATTTCAATTCTTCTTTTTCATGTCTTTCATTTTTAAATTCAGTGTACACATTTGAGAAAGTAATGGAATGCCTTTAAACAGTGTTTGTTATTTCCCACATCCCCACATGTTCTCTTTATTTTGACACTCCAGACTGTGTCCACATCAAAAAATAGTAATTTTTTCGTCCAGAATAGTTTACTGTACAGTTCCAAAGTATCTAAAAGAACAAAACAGATGAACACTGTGCATCTGGAGGCTAGCTGCAAAGCAGTGAGATACCCAGCCTGCTACTGCAGGGATATTTTAAGCTGCATGTGCAGCTCTCCATGTAGAACCACCACAGCACATGGAGTGTACTTGTTTATGTTAGAATTTGCCAAAATCTGTGTCTAGGAAGGGGCTGTTCTGCCTTCTCGGAGCTTCAGGAGGAGGAGTGAAGTGCCAGGGAGGAGGAGAAGAAGAAGCAACAATGGCATCCCTATGTGATCCCCAGCACCATTTTAGCTGTTTTGGGCAGGAAGTTTCAGTCACAGACAGGGAGAACTGTTTTTATGAACAGCATAGTGCACATGTGGGTGTACTTGGCCCTGTTTTATAGGCTTTTGTTGCCACAGCTATAATGCCAAGGGAGGAGGAGGGCTTCAAGGACCAGGGACATGAAACAAAGCAGCAACTTACCCAGAACATTTAGCTGAAACAGATCTTTTGGGTGGAGCATGGTTTCCAGGAGTGACTGGTAGAGCAGGGTAGTAACACACCAGTGTAGTAGCTCACCTTTGCAAGTGGAAATGGAAGTGCCCATGAAACCAAAGTTGCTTATATTTCCTTACAATTCCTTCCATATTTTTGACTAACAGGCCTCAGTGCTGGTTGCTGAGTCTTTATTGGATGCCTGTGTACAAAAGAAATCCTATGTGTAAGACCTTGGTTAGGTGGTGTAGTTGTGATATCAGTGGAGGGATTTGCACATGAGAACTGTTCTTTCTGACTTGACAGTGTGAAAGAGACTCTGAAGTGGGTGCCACCGTGAGCAGGGAGGGATTCCCAGTGCTGAACAGCAGAACGAGTAGTTGATGTGGTCCAAGATGGTGGGCCTGCATTATCCATTTTCTCTGAATGAGATTGGCCACCATGTTCTTCAAATCCAATTAGTTAATGAAAGTGGTGGTCCTTCAGCTGTACCTTAGCAGCAGTGTGCAGGGAGCCTGGGCTCTGTGACAGCAGCTGCTTCTGACGGCATCTGCTGCCACTCCACGTTCATTGCCATACCTGCCCGGCCACAGGCTGCTCCTCACTTATTGAATCCTTTCCTAATTAGCTCCCCGTGGAGCTTTCCCAAACAGTGGTCATGAAAACAGAACATGGATGTTCCAGGTGCTTTTGCTGTAGCTTTATTTGTTCATTTCTCAGTTGATTTCGAAGATCTGGCATTCATTTTGCCATGAAGAAGAGCTCAGTCTGTGTAATCATGTCACTGTATTACTGCCCTGCAAACATTAGGGGAACCATTGCCTGTTATTGTGCTCCATGAGTGCAAGGAAGGAATCAGAAGGTTGACATTAGGCTGTGACAGAAGCCACAAGGCCAGGCAGGCTGCTGGCTAACTGGTGTCAGTGAGCTGCTGGATGGCCCAATCGAGGTTCCCCTGCACAGAAGAGGGTGTTGTTCAGGGGCCTCAGTAAGCAATCTTTGATATCTTGCATTTCTGCTGCCTCCACGTATTATCCCAAGGCTACAGCAGCATCCCATCCACCCATCTGTGCTAATAAGCTGAGTGCAGAGAAGCCATTGTGTGCCATTTCATGTTGGGTTTCTCTGCTCAGATTGCCTTTGTTGCTTGGCTTTCAGAGGAAATATGCACTGCTAGAATTACAGTACTGGGCCATAATTCTGTGGTTTTCCTTTATAATGCAGTTAAAATAGCTGCAGTAAGAGAAACAGGGATAGCAAACAGAAGGAACTCTGAGAAATGGGGTAGATGCTTGCTGGTTGGTATCCCACAGTGTGTAGTGAGAGTAGTCCCAGAATGTGTGGAGCAGAACATGGGATATCTAGAGTGACTGCTGAGCACACGATTTCTCACCTGGGCAGTGCTGCAGGAATGCAGGGATCTGGTGTAGCTTTACAGGGACTCGTAAAGCTGTGTGGAAACAGTGCTTAGGCAGGAATTACTCTGCATCACTTAATGCAGATGCACAAGACCCAGAACTGCCTTCAGGTTGAGACTTGCCATTGGTTTGTGTGATTAACCCTATTAGGTGTCTGATGTCCTCAGCTTTAAAGGAACCTAGGAATGAAGGGCTGTTTCCAAAGCAGTGGATCCTGTTTTTCAAGGAAACAATCTACATTTCATTTCTTCTGAAGAACCAAAAGAAGATTTCCAGGTTCTACAGAAGCTGCAAAATAGCAGCTCCGCCCCCATAGGCATCTAATTTGCGTTTTCCAGATTGTCAGGGGAAGGTCTGGGAGACCAGCTGCCATCTGGAAAAAGCAGGAGTAAAGCTGTGCACAAAGTTACATTATTCCTGAGAAGCAGGAACAGGACCGGAAGGAACTGATAGCACAGCACCTCACCTGCCTACATGAGATCAGTCACACACTTAAGTGCTGTCTGGGAACTGTGCATTGACCCATTTCACTTCACCAGGAAATGAAAATCTATTGACATTTTTGAGGCCAAGCTATATTCCCCTTTTGGTCACTGGCATTCATCTTGGAAAATTGCACTCACCATATCTGTATTTACTTTTACCAATGGAAACTTATCAGATGGTCGTTTCCCCAGCACAGACACTTGTGTGTTCAAAAGCCTGGATCAGCTTTTGTGCATAAACTATATGTGAGAGGCTTTATGCTAACTGACACAAAATTTGGCTTCTGCCACACCAACCCACAGGGATTTCCATAATGGTAGAGTATGGGTAGAGGAATTCCCCAACAACTTGGGAAAGCATTGTGCTGTATGTTTCCTGTTGGGTAGGGTTACTAACACCATGGGCAATCCATCTTCTACCTGATACTCATTAGAAGGCTTTCTTCAGGAAAGGCATGGTCTGTTTGTGGGTTGTCCCTCTCTGTGGGTCAGATAGGAGTAATTTGAATAACACCACAAAAAGAGGTATGTAACATTGCCATGGAAACAAACATATTTCAATTTAAAGCGCCTACAGTATTTTCTGTGTTAATGGCTGTGTTTTCTTCAGATGTGGGTACATTTCAATAGTTATGACACTAATCTGACAATTTGTAACTGCATTAACTATAAGCACCAATCTGAAATGGTAGGTAGCTCAAAGTAGTATGACTATTAAAAAGGTTAGTTATTTGTGTTTGAGAATATTAACTGTCATACGAGATCTTAATTAATTTGTTATATTTTACATGCGAAGAAAAACCACACTGTAACTTGATTTCCTTTCCATATATTTTAACAGTATGTCTGGTGGTGCCAGTCAACTGAGTAATTAAAACTCTCCTGGTTGTAATTACCATCTCTTCTCAATGAGGGTTAACCTTCTGTTCTTCAGTTCAGTGAGATACTCGCTGTTAACCGTGCGAATGCTCTTGTGTGCCCTGGCGTTCAGACAGCATTTTATTAATTTCATTTACCCCCCAACCCTTCAAATCTAATAAATAGTATTTTTTTAAAAAGTAACCCAAATATCCAGTTGTTAAAATTCTTTTGTAATATTTCTGGTTTTGAGACCTTCTTATTTCTGACAGTAAAGCACCACATAGATTCAAGATGAATATGCTTAAAGCAGTAGCAAGTGAGCTTGTTTGTTCCAAAGCCAGGTGCCTGGTTTTCCATCCCTTAGTCTCTTCTCATAGCCAGGCAGAGCCTGCTCTGTTGTGACTTCAATGGAATTGAATGTGTTTGTGTCAGTTATGCTTGCTCAGTTGTCTCCTGTGAGTGTGCCTTTGGAAAAAGAATGCTTTTGAAAGTGGGGTGTGATTTTCCAAGAAGTTATTACTAAGCAAGCCAAAAAACCCCCAACCTAACAAACAAAAAACCTCTCACAGTGGCACCTGAAAAGAAAAACAAGTCTCAGAATAAACAAGGTTAGCAATGTGCCAATTGGTCAGATCATAATTAGTGAATAACTTGCTACAGTTTATCCTGTGGTGAGTTCCCACAGAGTTGAACGGAAGTCCTTTGCAAAAAACCTGCGATTCCAGTCAATGGCATTTTGCACAGTAGATAAGAGTATCAAGTCAGGATTTATTGCTATGTTATATGAATTCCTTATACAAACAGGTTAACTTAAATGCACTCAAGGTGTACACTGAATTTGAATAGTCTGACATGGCTCATGGTTGGAGCTAATTCATCAGTAAGATTTTCCTTTGTGATACTTTGGAAAGAGCTGCTCCTTTGGATCCTGGTTTAGTCTAGGCACCCTAGTAACACTGATTAAAAAAAATAAGTCATCTCTGGAGGAACTGAGTGTTTATGGCTGAAATTGCAATGGGAGTTTTGCCACCAGAATTGTATTTTTCCTCAAAGACAGCTCTCATCTTTCTTGTGTTTATTGTGAAGCAGAAAAAACAAACCAAACAGAAAATTGTACCTTCTCCCTCTCCAGTTTTGTTTCCTTCTGTGATCCCAAAATGTCTCAGTTAGGAGGTGGGGGACAGAGTGGGGACAGAAGCTGACTAGATGACTTGGCTGCTGCTGGTGCTCCTCTGTTGATGGCAGTAGTTCCAGCAGCCTCCTGGTCTGCATGCTGCTCCTCAGGAACACAGACTTTGGGGGGTCACCTCCTTACCTACAGAAAGGGATCCCCAGCTTCCACAGCTCTCCTGGCTATTGCAGGTGCAGTATCCCAGTTGGCAGACGGGGGTGATGCACATCCATGCTGCTCTCCTGGGGTCATCCTGACCTTGTGTCATCCCAGATGTTCCTGGGACAGCTGGTCAGCCAGGTCACATGGGCAAAAATTGCCCCTTTCCAAAAGAATTCATTGGGATTAACCTTCATCTGTCTGACCACAGGCTGTGTGAGTGCCTGTTGCTGCCATGGGGAAAGGGCAACGTGCTGCAGGTGGATCAGCTGGAACAGGTTGTGAAACCCTGGCCCAGAACTAGCCCTGGGTAACAAATTCAGATTAGGAGAAGTACCTTGCAGCCCCAGTCCTGGCCATGTTCCATCCCTGCCATGGCTGCAGCAATGTCCCTTCCCTGCAGTACCTGCCCAGTCACAGCCCTTTGTGCTCATCCCCAGCTGGGCATATGGGGGCAGTGGGAGGGAAGAAAAGGTTTGGAAACATTCTTAGTCAATGCCTTTTTCTCTTTTCTCTTAGAAGTGAAGAAGAAGGCTGGCTTTATCACTCCAGTGCCAGGAGGAGTAGGACCTATGACTGTTGCAATGCTTCTGAAGAACACACTCCTGGTTGCTAAAAAGCTCATTTACTAGAGCAAATGGGTTACCTTGGAAGAAGAATCTGCATTATTCTATTTATTGATGCACAAAACATTTATTTTTTACTACAAATATATTTATTTCTACATTGTATTTATTTTTTCATGTCAAGTACGTTAAATCTGATGGTTTATAGAATGTTCAAATACTTTGCGTTACCTCCTACTGACTTCTTGTGAGCAAAAATGAGTTGGAGAATGCAGCCTACACAGGTATGTTGATGGTGGTGGTGAATTACATGTTTGAGAATGAAGAATGAAGCATAAATTACAACTGCACCTATGAACTGGGGCAGTTATCAAGGTCTTGTGAACACGTGGGACCTGTTCAAACAGTATAAAATCTAAAGACATGCTGCTAGATACCTTTTAAATACATGGTTTGGGTTCCAAGGTCGCTGAGCACTATGGATGTAGTTCAGAGTCCTTAAATATTTTTTGAACACTTAGAGCCAGCAGTGGCCAGGCGGTAATGTTGACATGAATGCAAATGCTCAGTCAATGTTTTAAAATAGTCAAATAAGCTTGAGCGCTGGTGAAATTCTGACCTTAAACATCTGCAAGAGGTAAGCATGAACAAGTAGCTAGAATTGAGGCTGGTATTATTTTTTTTCCATGTCTGGACAAATTGTTTTGGTGCATAATACCCTCATCCTCCAAAAAACCTTCAACCCTGAACAATTGATTAGGCTGAACTTGACTTAAAATGAATGGAATAGAACTAAATTTAATGGAAATGAGTGGAAATGTATGCACAATATGTATGCACAATATGTATGCACAATATGTATAGTGGGGCAAGAGGTGAAGAGGAGAAGAAATCCAAAACCTTATCCCTGATAAAATGTTTGCGTTGGAACTTAAAGCCATTTAATTATTCTCTTATTATTTGAAACTGCATGAAGAGGGCTTCTTTTATTCTGTGTTGTTAGCCTTGGCTTCAGTAGCCACCATATTTTGCTGGTTAGAGAAGAGCATATGGGATAAGATCAGTATGTTTCCATTCCAAAAGTTTGGTTCCTGGATGGATCTAGAATTAGTCCTATGCAAAGTAAAAGTTGTAGTGGAGTTACTGCTGAGGTTCCAGTTGAGCTGAGTGTGTGCACTGACATTCCCACTGAAGGCAGTGGGAGAGTGTTTGGACTTTTATATTCATGTTTTTATCTCGGCTGGGATTACTGATTTATTGTCATCAGGAGCCTTAGGTGTTTGCTAGGGGGCTATAAATAACGTGAAATGGCAAGGAGAAAGATTGTGGCTAAGTACTGTTGCCATTAAAGGGAAAAATGCCCTTACTGTGATAAAAGGGTCAAGGTGGAACATTATTTCCATGCTGACTGTTCTCATGATTGACTTGCTGAGAGTTTGCTTTAACACAGTGTTTGCAGAAGTTTGACAGGATTATTACTGAATATATAATGCCATCAGTGCAGACACTTGCTTATCTTTTTTAATGTAAGCGGTAATACAAATTTAAGTGGTAATAAAAGTGGTGGGAGGATCAAGGCACCCATGGAGACTGTCCTTGGACTTATCAACCCATGACTGAAAGATGGAATAAAACTTGTTCACTGTTCTGTTGGTGTTGCTGGAGAGTGTTGGTGTGGTTTGGGGGATGGTTGTGTTCTTTGTTTGTTGTGTGTTCAGAGCGCAGCGGATGGGAGAGCGCTGCAGGTTCAGTCACTGCTGTGGCCGTCTGCATTGCTGTTTGTTTTCTTTGATTTAACTCTGATCATCTCCACATTTTTTGGCAGAATAACCATTTATCACTCTGTCCCATTTATCACTTGTGCCCCTTGAGCCAGCCTGCCTGTGTCACGTCCTACAGACAGGTCACTGTGCATTGTACACCTTTTCCCTTTATCCTGTGGTAGCTGGGTTAGTGTTACAGCACAGCCAGTGAGGCTCAGGCTTGGCTCCACAGCATGCTGTCTGCACAGCTGCTAGACCCACTGTGAGAGTGCTCTCCGCTGGGAGAACATCCAGAAGGAGCATCCAGAGGGAAGGGCCCATTAGCCAGCCCAAAAAGTATGCTGGTGCACCTGACCTGGTCAAGGTTTGTCCAAGGACAAACGCCCTGTGGCAGACAGAACACAGCCTTGCCCACTGCAGCCTTGTCCCAAGCCTACCGCACCCTCTGTGTTGCCTCATGACAAAGCCTCCTCTTGGATTCAGGCCAGATTAAACTCCCATTGTGCAGCTGGGTGTTGAAAGCAAGGCTCATGAGCTTCATCCCTGCTTGGGACTGATAGCAGAGGTTATCCAGGTAGGCAAAAACACTCCTCTCCGTACAGGGAGTGTGCAAGCTGCACTCAATCAGTGTGCAGGCATGCAGCAATTCAGGATAGCAAAGGAAGGGAAAAGCCTCCTGGAATGCAGTCCATGAGCAGGAAAAAGCATAATTAAAATATGCATAACTAGCTTCTGTTTTTCCCTTAATATGTGAAGTGGTTAGGTGTAATCCTACAGATCACTGAGGAGAGTGCAGTGGAGAGGGAGAACTTGAGTCAACCAGAGTTACTAGGGCATTTATTAGAAGATTTTAGGTTTTAAAATATAAAAATTGTGAAATGTTGCTTGGAGCTCACCGTGGAGGAAGTGAGAGTTGTTGCTGAAGTGAAGTGTGTAGTTCTCCTTTGGTCAGTCAGGTTGCTGATGTCTTTGTGTGTTATTGAACCAGGCTTTTCCAATTACCTGCTCTAGTCTGGGCACATCAGTACCCTTCAGAGAGACCAGTCCTACTTGTTCCAAGCTGCCTGTGACCAAGGAAGCTGGACAGCATTTGGAGCTGTGGAGAGTGGTTTCAAACAATTGTGTTTGACAAGTCTGTGCTAGAGACCTGCAAACACGTGATGTGAAAAGTATGATTGTTCTCCTTATGCACAGTCACTTCTTGGAGAGGCAGAGGTGGGCTTTTCTGGCAGTAATGAAGGGATCTACTGCTATAGGAGGTGACAGTTTATCTGCTCTTTCCATGAGTTTTGTCAGCGCTTGTGACCTGCAGCTCCAGGCGGCAATCCCAGGCCTCACACAGGCCGGTGGGCTGCCTTGCTTCCAGGGCTGTGCACAGCCAGGCTGAACGGAAAGTGATTAGCACAGCCCTCAGGCTTGCAGAGCCTGGGTTCAAAGGCCTCTGGCTGGCAGTCACTGATGGAGAGCATCATCCATTATCTCTGTGTCTGATCACTTCTTAATCTCCGGCACTAGCTGTTCCCGAAGTTCCTCTTCTGGATGGCAGGGACTGAGGGACAGGGAGGACCAGGGGAGGAACATTAGCAGAGCAGGGACTGGTCTCTGCGCTCTGAACTCCAGCATGGCATCCTGAAGGTGAATATCCTCCTGGAAGTAACACAAGACCTACGTTGTGAAGGGAAGGAAACACAACATTTTCACGTCATGTTTTGTTTTGCTCACCTTTGTTTTGCTGGTTTTTTGTTCTTCTGCTCTGTTAGATTCTGGGTCTCGCTCTAAAACTGTACCTTTGCCTGCACAAGGATGCCCACAGGTAATAGGAAACCAGGGTTTCAAAAGAAAACCTGATGCCATTGCTAGATAATGGCGGTTTCCTAAATAAATGTGTGGTTGCCCCGGGGGTTAGGTTGTTGCCAGATGCACCTTTTCTTGATTGGTGAGAACAGGAGATGACGCTTCCTGGCGTATAAGTGCAAGAGAAAACACGGGAGCACAGATAAGCAGAGCAAGCAAGCCACCTGGAAGGAAGAGCTGAGAAGGTGTTAAAGCAGCTGCCTGCCATGGCATTTGGAATGCTAATCTATATTTTACTGAAAGGTAGGTTTGGAGGAGGCTTTTCCATGTTGTGAGGTCCAAGGCTTTGTTAAACAGTATTTCTCTCCTGAAATAGGCAGTGGAGTGGGAAGCATACAAAGACATTGCAAAGCAGAACTACTTCAGCAATTTGAAACCTGGATGAAATTTTAACTGATAGGGTATAATTTAGACTCTTTGAAAATAAGCTACTTAAACTGGTAAATAGGTTTAAGGCTGTAGTATGTTACGTGTATCTGTGTCGTAAATTGTGGAAGACAATAGAATGGAAAACAGGATGGACTTTGTATTTGGGAAATTTGCAAGCCATTGTTTGTTGTCCCACAATCATAATTATGCTGTGTCAAAAGGAAGTTTGAGGCAAGAGTGTTTTAAATTAATTGTTATTATATTGCTGCCTTCTCTGGGGGTTGTTTGAAGTGCATCTTGTATGAAGTGCTTTCTAGGTGAAATGCACTTGAATAGATATACTGAGCTTTTCTGTTCCAGTAAGCATCTATTTGCATTACACAGCAATGGGGGCACTGAGTGAAGAGTCAGCTATTACAGCTTCATCCCTCAGCACTGACTTATGGAATAATTGGACAAAAAACAACACTGAAGGTATTGCTTTTTTGTTCTATTTGTCTCTGTTAATCTGTCAATTATGAAAAAAACCCAATCAACAAACCAAAAACTCCAACAAAATCTGTGTTAGCTGCTGTGATGCTCCATCTCTTGGACACTGTTGGATTTGTGAGTTTTATTTGTGAGATGAGCTGATTTCCTCATGGAGCCTTCAAAACCTCTCTGAAGTAAGAGCTGCCACCCAGCAGGGGTAGGCTCAAAAATGACCAGCTGAAGGATCATTTAATCCAAGTTGAGTCATAATTTGAAGATGACGTTTTAAGGCTGATGATCTCAGTTTCTGATGGCAATTTCTGTTACTCTTACCCACTGCTTGGTTTCTGTCTGTCCTCAGTGTGCACCTTAATGTGCAGAAGTAAGAATGAACAGGCACAACTTCGAGCAATGCCTCTCTTGTTACTCAGTAGTTCTTTCTTTGTTGCAGTTTTGCTTTTGATTGTCAAGGCTTCCACTGCCCTCCTCAGAGTGCTGGCTCTCTCCCTTCTTGCTTTCTCTTTTCTGACTGAAATGTGAACTCAGGCTCTTTTACCTGCCAACATCTGAGAGCAGAGCTGTGTTTATCCTGCCAGCTGCATTCTTGATGTTACTTGAGGTGCTGGTGATGTCATTTCTTTGGGAGAGCTGTGCGATCTGGGACTGAGGTTTTGGCAGGTCAGTAAAGGAGGAGAGGAGTCTAACTGCGATACTTCTTAATGTCTCTGTACTTTAAAAGGCATATAAGCATGCAAACAAATCACCTTTTGTTAATTCTAAGTCATCACAGGATGTCTTCCAAGTGTTTTTTAGTAGACACATATGCTTTTTTTTTTCCTCATAACAAGTCAAGCTGTTGTTTTATTTTCATTTCTGATCTGTCATAGTGGTACAGTGTTTTATATATATTCATCCATACACATACTATATAATGTGGGTTTCATACATATATATACATAAAATATGTATACACACTCATATGCATGTGAAGTCAGCAAGGTGTTAATTTTTGACCACAGTACTCTTGTTTATCAGTGCAGCACTGTGGTCTGGTTTATTCTGTGACACGATTCTTGCAGAGCTGCATACAGCAAACAGGAGGATAATGAAGTGGAAATATGTTGTGGCTCGTTAAATGCCCTGTTTGTGTTGTTTCTAGAAAGCAGGAGTGATGGGTCATGTTTCAACAAAGAGGATGCTTATTTACAGGGTTACAGCCATGTCTGCAGTAGTCTGTGAACCTTTATGGCAGCTGGAGCTGTGATGGTCAACTGGACACCAACATTTTCCTTTGAGAGTGTTCCACTCAAAGATAGAATCAATTTCACAAACATTCAAGCACACATGTACACACAGAGTTAGGAATATATACTGGTGGGCCTCTTAGAAAGCCACTGAAAAATTAAAACATAGCGTTTCCGGAAAGAAGATTGAAAAAAAATGCTGAAAAAGAAGAGAACCAGAGAACCCGACTGAATCTCTCCAATTTCCTGGTAGCTCCTATTTCTGTGCACTGTAAGTTTCCAGTAAGATCTACTGCTAGGGTTCAGTAATACTGGTTTCTAAGAATATGAATTCCAGGTTCAGCATCACTGGAGGTACTGCCAGTTTCTTGTGGGATTCAAGTCCTTTGGGGACTGAGGTGCAGTCTGTGGAAAACCATTAATTTCTGCTCAATCCCTTTGCCTTGTTTTTACAAAATCTCATCCTATTTCCTTCTTATATGTCACATAGGCTTTACTTGTCACCAATGCTGGGGCCAGGGAATTTTGAGCTTAGTGATTAGCTGAGAGGGGGGAAAGGTCATGGAGAGGAGCTGGGAGCTGGCATGGCATGGACAAAGAACCCTTGGTGGTGTTTGGGCTGATGGAGAACCTTTGTAGCAAAATGGGCAGGCAGGAGTAGGGAAGGTCTTGGTTGCACTGGGGAAAAAATGGGATCCCTTCAATGCCATCAGCTGGTTCTGTGCAGCCTGTGATGGAGGCACTGAAGCTGGGACTGTCCCCTTCCCTGCCTCCCCTTTCCAGCTGCCTTTCCTCCCCGGCGCACCGCAGCTGAGGACTGAGCTGTCACGGTCTTACTGGCTGATCCCCTTTGTTGCCAGTCTGTCAGTTTTGGCAAGCCCAAGCTTCCAAGTACCTGTAGCCTTGATTTCATGTCAGGTCTTGCCAGGTGTATCTGTTTGAATGACTCAGTTGCAGGCAGCTGTCAAGTGCTTACCTGGCGTATTTCCCTCCCCTCACGTGACATGAAAGGGGCACATGGACCTGTTTATTCAACAGCTTGTGTTTAGTATCTTGGGGAACAGTATGATAGGAATTAACATAATGCTCTGGGGCAGGCTAGGAAATCATCCTTTTTGTTTTCAAGACTCATTCTTTCAGAGGTAATTTGTACTTTTGCAATGTCAAAATAATTAGCACATGGAATTTTTGCGTGTAGACTTAATATCTGATCTTACCCACAATGGACTGAGCTGTTCCTCCTGACAGTGATGAAAGAATGTGTTGGTTTGTCTCAAATGCTTTCTAGGCAGGCTGCTGCTCCAGGCTGACCTGGGTTTCTAATGACAGCAGTGCTCAGGGAAGAGGTTCCTGTACCTGCACAAAGCCAGGTTTCCTGCAGATGTTGGTAGGTGGAAGCCTGCCACCTCTCGGCAGCAGTGGCGTGAGTGAGGAGGGATTTTGGGATGTGCAAATCCATCTGTTGGAAGTTGGGTTAGAGGTGGCTGGGGATTTTGTGCCTCTGAGGTGTGAATTTGTCCCTTCCTCATGTTTATTTTCTTTCTTCCCCCCGTGGAAGAGATACGAATGAAAAGCTAAACCTGTGCAATAGACACCTTCTCAGGGCCTAGCAGAAGAGTGGTACTTCGGGTGGCAGGGAACGCTGGCTAAAGGCTCCCATTCAAGGCTTATTTTTAGTGATTCTGTAGTGCACTTTGGGCTGAAATGGTAATTCAAAACAGTTGGTGCCTGAGTGTTTGAGCAGAGTCCTGGGAAAAGTGTGAATGTGCTGTTGTCTATTTTCTGAAACTCTTACCTGCAGAGCTTAGGCAGCTGCTCTGCAGGTACTTTAGACCTAACCAGAATGGGCTTTGGCACGTCCCCTGCATCCAGGATCTCCTTGGCATGCCGAGCCTGCAGCTGTGCTGACCACGTGCTTTCCATTGTGCTTTCCTCATCAGAGAGCAGCACACAGTGCTCCTGTGCAGACAGTAGTGTCATGCAGCTCTTGTCCCAACATCTGTCTTTTCTTCATGAAAACTGTCCTTTCTTAACTTCCTCTGAGGCCTGATCCTTTGCTGACTGCTCTTAGCCAACAAGCGTCTCTCCAGAGGTTGTCAGCAGCATTCCCAGAGCCAGCCAGAAAAGAGCCAGAACTGGATACTAGAGCTCCTGTTTAGCCAGCACCAACTTCCTCCCTTGCACTGTTTCTAGGCTCCACAGTGTGAAGAAAAGCTTGTGGGTAACCTTTTTGCCTTGAAAGGATGCATAAGATGCCCTTTTTTCAGCCATTAGAAGTTCATTCTGAAGCAAGACTTGCTTCTCCCACCTCTGTAGCTTTTCCTGAGCAAGTGCGGTAAGCCAACACGTCATTTTCAAGCAGACCTGAATCGTCACTTGTTCTCCCTAAGTCTCTTGCTAACCTGGGAGTCTGATTACTCTGTCAGGTTTGAGAGGGCACTGTTCTCAAAGCAGTCGTGCTTGATCTGAGTGTCAGTGATAGCATCATGCCTTTTGGGTGTCCAAACCACATCATTCACAGCTGAAGTTGAGAGTTGCTCTAGCTAGAGCAGCTCTTTGCCATTGCTTGTCATCTCTGATAAAGCTGCATAGGGGAGGAAGGAAAAAAAAATGCTTAGAAGAGCACACAAAGGAGATTGCTGCCAGTAAAAGGCTCAAACTGGGTTTTGATTGGGAATTTCAGGGGTTGGTGGTGCTGCTTCTGAAAAGTGTGTGGTGGGATCACAAGTTGCTTTCGAGAGTGCTTGAGGCTTCTGTCTGTGGCACTGCTTCCATCAGTGTACTGTCTCCAGACCTTGATTCAGCACTTAGTCAGAAAGGAAGGGTTCTGCTTGCTGTACCTTTGTTGAGTCACCTTTGTTGAGCAGACTTGGTCACCTTCCTGCAAGATGTTATTTTTCTTGTGGTCATAACTGAAAGCTGGTGTTGACATGCACTCGGTTAGGAAATCACCTTCAGCTTCACTGAGGCAGTCCCCTGAAATAGTAAGTCATTGCTTGGACACCCCACCCCACCAGTGATTCCTGTAACTGGGTAGAGAGACCAGTTGGAACAGATGCTTGCAGTGATGGTGAAGCTTTGCAGCTTTCTCTTCACCTGCTGCACCCCTGTTCCCAAGACTGCTTTATTCCCATTTGAGCCACCATGGCTGGGAATAAGGTAGCATTTTCTGTGCAAGAGGTGTGCTTGCTGACCCAGATGTGTAGAATTTTGCACAAGATCAGAAGCTTGGTAGCCATGGACTGTGCTTTTGCACAGGAAGACCATCCTGACAGTTTTAGGAGCTTACTGTCCTTGGACACTCAGCTAGCATTAAACCATGAAGAAGGGAGGGGAGGGAGCAGTCCCAGCATTCATCCTCACTTGTGGCTGCAGAGCTGGCTGGCAGGCAGGCAGGAACACTAGAAATGCAATAGTTCGGATCAGGAAAAGAAAAAATTAATTAACTATTAAATTGAATTCAGACTGGGAAGGATACTGAGAGTAATGCAGTGCTCTCCTTGTGTCCTAAACCCCTGCTATTCCTGGGATAGTTTTTCTGATTGGATTGCGGGTTGGATAGTGCTGATGTTACCCTGTATGAATCCCCCATAGTAATTTTTGTACATGTTCCTCAAGAGAAAGTGATTTATTTACAGTTTGTGATTCCTCAAAGCTGTGTTGGACTGTTTCAGAAGCTTGCTCTGTTTAGTGCTGACTGAATCAGCTCACGAGACACAGCACAGTAAATCAGTGTACTGAGTGTTTGCTGCACACAGTGTCTGGTCTGTTCCAGTTGTGAAAATATGTGCAAATGATGTTTTGTCCTAAACATAACCTGAATTTATTCTGTTTCACAGTAGACTACACAGAGCAGCCAAAGCTCTTGAAGCTGATGCAGAGCTGCCTTGAGGAACACCACAGCTATTGTATCAATGGTCTCTGTGCCTTCCACAACGAACTGAGGAAGCCCATATGCAAGTAAAGAATGCTGCCTATTTTATCCTTCTTCAAAAATAACACTGGCATTGATTCTTTATGTGCTGCATGCTCAACTTTGCAGTGCCAGTCAGGTATTTGCAGGGTTAAAGTTTGACACTGACCTGAGTTGTGGTGCCTCAGGACTGCTAATGAGGCTGTAGTGCTGTGCTAGTGTAAAACTAAGGAAGGGAGAGGGGGAATTCACGGCTTTGGAGGTCACTGCCATGGTGCCATCTCAAATCACAGCTGGTGCTGGAGTAAGTAGTAGAGGAATCAATAGATGTTCACAGTGGGTCCAAAGAAGGGGACAGAATCTTCCAACATATCAGTTACAGCTCCCTTATTCCACAGCTACATACCAATCAGGACCATGGTGTCCTTACAATTCTCTAGGATGTGTACTGGGCAGCCTTGGCCTGTGGGGACATTACAGCAGCTAAGGATCAGCAGAGCACTTGCTCTTGGTCCACACCCTGCGCTGTGAGGGGATGTTTAGACTGCGTTGCTGCTGTGACTGCACTACTCGAGCTACCTTTAAACTAGATAAACTGGGGCAACTGGTAGTCTTGGTGGAGGGAAGAGGTTCTGAGTGAGCACCAGGTTCAGCCCCTCCTTGTTTAGACTTCTTGTGATTTGTTTAAAACTCATGAAAACTAACGTGTTTGAAATAGAAAGCATAACAAGTTTGGAATAATTTTTGCATGATGTGTATTTATTTTGTAGGTGCCTCGCAGGTTATAATGGAGAGAGGTGTGAACATCTAACGCTAAATTCATATGCACATAATTCCTACGAGCGCTACATTGCTGTGGGAATTGGTGTAGGAATACTGACCAGTGGAATACTTGCCATCATCTACTGCTATGTAAGAAAGAGGTATGGGAAATCTGGAATCTTCTGATTACATCAGTCTGAATTACAGTGGGCAAAATTTTGAGGGCACTGGGACCGTGTTTTTGCCTGTTACTTATCTGTGGTGTGATGTTAAAGGAACTAGCAGTCCATACCTCTGATTTCTGATCTACCAGTGGGGCCAGCAGTGCAATTGGCTGAAACATGGGGTTCCTTTGGGATGCCTGCGTGAGTTAAGGGATTAGATTTTGGTTCTGTGCAGACTACCGTGCTTTCAGATTCGGCTGATAAAAATCACACGATGGTGTCCGTTTTAGATGCAGGAAACTGAAATCACCCTACAAGGTGTGTGTGGGCGAGACGGCGTTGTGAAGCTCTGGCGCTGGGACACTCACCATTCTCCCTGCAAAGGAGGGGAAGTTCTGCTGGGAAGGGCCCTGGCGCCATCCGACAGGTACCCCGGCCTTGCTGAGGAGAGGAACTCGAGGGAACGGCAGAGGAGTGCACGAAGGGAACTCCTGCAGGACTGACAGGCTCTGTGTGTTGCTGAAGAAAGACTTCCTCTCTTGGGTGAGGGTGGCTCATGCTCAGGTCCAAGCAGCTGAGGCCACCGGCAGGCCTCTCGGCGCTCTCCTGTGCCCGGTGTTTGCCGTGGGGAGGACTGGTTGGTTTTAGCTGTTTTCAGTCATTTCAAGTGCTCCTACAGTGTTCTGCTTTGGTCTTTTGTGTGTTTGGTTTGGCTTTGTTTTCTTCTTTTTTCTCCTCTGGAGAAAAAGCAGCACCTCCCTCACAGTGGAGCTATATTCTGGACATCATGCACTGACCAGAAATCATTTGGGTTCTGATTTTGGTATCTGCTGGCTGTGTGTGTGGAGAAACAGCCCTCTCCCAACCCAGCAGTTACCTTCAGTGTGCTGGGCCAAGTATGGGCTTCTGGTGCCATAAAGGACAAAATCAAAATGCTTTGGACTGAGGAAGATGGCTGGTTCTCAAATGCTTCCTTATACTTAGGAATATAGAGAGTAGGCAATTCCTGGAAAATTAGACCATGACACCTCTGGGCATGGCATGTTCTCATTGTCTTCACAGGCAAAGCAACCAGACGCCTTTCTCAAAATGGATTATGGAGTGTGCTCATGACAAAGAACTCTCCTCTTCTCCAACATCCTACAGCAGCTCCTCAGATCCATGGAATTTCAGCCAGAACATCACCTTGCTGCACCCTGATTTCTCCACAAGACTTGAATTGCTAGAGAAGTTGGAATTTTGTTATCAAACTTCCGTACAGCTTTTCCCAGGAAACAGACTCTCTCTATTCCATTCTCACATTATGGGCACAATGTGACCACTCAAATAAGAACAAAATGATCTTAGGGATTTGGTTCCACCCTGGACTAACAGATTCCATATGGAATGCTTGGTTCTCTTCATTTTATCTACAAAGAATTGGGAAGGTACAAAGATTTAGTTGAAGGAAAAGGAAAGAAAATTGGTTCTGAAGCTGGTGGCACTAACTAGGACTTTTCACTGACAGCTGGAGTCTTTGCCAGTGCTGATGTGACTGGAGATGGCTCTCAGAGATCTTCATTTCAGCTGTTGCACATTGTAGACTCTGCTGTGCTCAGGGAAAGGTAGTTGGTACTTGCAGGGTAATATCAGCTCCTAAATTCAGGTGCCCTGCTGAAAGCTCAGTTTCTTTGTTATGTGAGTTAATTTTCACAACAAGGATGCATGTTGTTTGTTGAAAAAACTGTATTTGTGAGACTACAGTGACAATGCTGAAATGTGTATGAAAGGTGGGGTTTGAAAGGGTAAAGGTGAGTGTGGCACTTGAATGGTCTGAAGTTCAGAGGGCTTCTCACGTGGGGTCCTGGTCAGTAGCTAAGCCATCTTGGCTGTCTGATACCAATAAATGAAACAGCACATCACACACTGCTTGGAATCCCATGTAACAGAGGGAGCAAGCAGCCTGGGCATATACAAAAAGGATTGCTGGTGAGGAGCTGGATGGACACTAGCCCTTTCCTCTGCACATTGACACCAGCATTTTCCAACTCTCAGCCTTTTTGTTGTCTTCATCTCCAGTCACATCTTCAAATCTGTACACTCTTTGCTTCTTTCCATTCTTCTGACCTTTTCTTCATGTCCAGTGCCAGATAACTTGTGCTCTTCACAGTCTTCAAGAGATCTTTCGGTCGTGGCCCTAACATTTTATGTGTCACACGTATGTGGTCAGAGGGCAATTAAATGTGAATTACAGTCTGCACATCCTCACAAACAAAAAACACCCTTCACCCCTCTCACATGGAAACTGAAAACGTGCATGTTATCAGGAAAACATGGGTGAGAGATCTTTCTCACTGGTCTGGGAGAAAATTTTAGAGCTGAATATCCAAAAGATGAGAAGCTTTAGAGTTTTTGTCCCGTGAGTGAATCTCCCTCTCAGCAGTGAGTTGTTTCTTCTGTGCGGACACTGCTGGTGTTGTATTCACTTCCCAAGGACCTTCTCCACTACAGAGGCTGTCTTGGAGCAGACACACACCCTACACAACTGGCTCAGGGGGTACCTTGCACTTGTCACAGAAGTTCTAATGGCGGGAGTTTGAACAACTGGACTTCACCTTGCCCAAAGGAAACTGTTGGAGAGAGAGGCATTTTGTTTGTGTTTAGCTGTTTGCATGTCTTCTTATTGATGTTACGCTGTTTGTGTACCAGTGGCCAAGGAGGTGCCTTGCAGGATATGCAAGTGCCTCTTTGGGGTATTTATGCACTGCAGTGAACCATTTTGTATCTACAGAAACATACACTAACTTCATTTTTTCAATGTTTGGTTAAACATAAGTGAAAAGGAAGGTTTATTTTAAGGCCACAATTTAGTGGGAGACTACATAATGAAATACATTTCTCTAGTTGGCTTTCTGGCCCAAGCTGGCTTTGGAAGTGAGAGTTTGCTGATATTTTTCTGCTAGTGGAAGAAAACCTGGAGAATGAAACACCAGATGACTATGTGCCATGCAAAGTGAGACTTTGGGTCATGGCAGAATGAGGAAGGAAGGAAGGAAGGAAGGAAGGAAGGAAGGAAGGAAGGAAGGAAGGAAGGAAGGAAGGAAGGAAGGAAGGAAGGAAGGAAGGAAGGAAGTTTGATTTTAGTTTTCCTTTTCCATGTGGTGTGAAGGCTTCCTCAGTTGGGTTCCTTGCCACCTGGGTTCTGTGTGCCCTTCCTGCAGAAGCAGGGCCTTGGAGCAGACCCAGCTGTGTGCAAGGCATCGCTGCATGACTGACTCATGGTGCAGTTGGGCTGGGGGTGTCTGCCTGGTCTCAGATCACTTCGTGGAGTCAGCCCTGCTGAGCCCTGCCTTGATAAGTGACAGATGCTGCCAGCCTGGAATGGTGTGTTGCTGCTTACGGTGCTGAATTTCCTGCAGAACTGGCCTGTCAGAGGATCAGGAACATCTTTCCTGGCTCATTTATCAGGCTCAGACTCTTTCTGTAGTAGCATAATTAACCTTCTCTTTCCCATTCCAGCTGCACATGCCAAAAACTGTCCTTTCATGAGGAGCCCCCATGTTTGTGTGACTTCTAGGCAGGCCTGCCTCAGCTGTGAGGGGCACCAGCTCAGGAGGGCCAAGCCAGAGGCATGAAAGACCAGGATCTGCCTTTCTGAACGGGACAGCACTTACTCTATATGTAATCCTGGCTGGTAGAACCACACTGGCTTTTCCTGCAGCACATCTCTCAAGCTGAGTTGCCCTTAAGCCACCCAGCCCTGAACCTGCTTCACTGGCATCTGCAGCCACCATGCAGGTGTGCTGGGCTGTCACTTGAACACCTTCCCTGAATTCAACTCCCATTTTGAGCTCAGCTGTGTGGGTGGCCTGCAGTCTCCCTGATCCCTGCAAGGTCTGTTTCAAACAGTGAGATGCACACCTGGGAGAAAGATGGCAGTGCTTCAAAGACATTGCCTTTGGTTGTGTCCTGTCAGGGCACACTGATGTCTGGCAGGCAGGTAGGAGGCAGTTTTTCCTTGGAGATTTTCTCTTATTCATAGTAACCCAGAGTATATTTGGATAATGACACAGCAAGGTTTCTTCTCCATCCCACTTATGGTAAAAGTACAAAATATCCCACAAGAAGAGGGCTAATTTTGCAAAAGAAATGATTTAATAATTAAGTTCAGAATATCTCCTTCATCCCTGAAGTTCACCATTCTTAATGGATTACCTTTGTGCCATCCCTAGGAAGCAAGGCTTTGAGAATGGTGTGCTGTGGACAACCAAAACAAGGAGGGATTGAAGTCACATGAAGGAGAGGCATCAAACATCAAACCTTTTAAAAAAGTAGATCATTCTTCTGTGAGTTCTTTTAAGAAATAGATCTTGGGTAGATCAACAAGTGTTGAGAGAGCAAGATGAGTCAAACTTGGTAAAATGCAAGTTTGATGACAAACAGCAAGTTTATTTTTTAATATTAATTTCAGTTCTATCTCTGGTGTGAAATGAGTGCAGAATTTCTGTTTTTTAACTTTTAGAGCTATTCAGAAAAGTATCATGGCAACATGTGATTGTAACCAGACAATTAGCAATATGCAGATAAATAATCTGTAGGCTGGATGCAGTCAGCTCCAGTCTTGTCATAGGCTCCTCAGAGCCCCACTCCTTTCAGTGAATGCTGTCACGGAGCCCAGTGCTGTCTGCTCCAAGGTCTCTGTGTCACAGAGCTCCGATGCCATCCGCAGTGACATGTGGCTGTTCTTATATGTCCTGGGCCTTGCTCTGAGCAGGGAAATGCCTCTAGAGGTCCCTATTGTACTGCAAATCCAGGAAACCATTTGAGACTCCTCCTTTACGACCTAGTTAACAAACAAACAAACAAACAAAAAAAGGTACAGGTACTCATTAAAAGCTCAGTGTAAGTAGTCGTTAATTATCATGACAGCAATAAAATCTTGTACTATGACTAGACTTGGGCCTGCTCCTACTCTCACTGAACCGAGTGGGAGCGAGAGCAGGTTCTGTGAGCAGCAGATCTCAGCGAGCTGAAGGAGGTTTGCATGAGAGGGAAGTGTTCACTGGGCTGGTTTGGGAGCTGGGGCACAGGCTGGTTTTGATTGAGAGCAGGGTTTGACTTGCTGTGAAGCCAATGGCCTGTGGGCAAGCAAACCTCTAAATGAGAGGCTGCTCAAGTCAAATTAAAATTCTAATTTCATTTTTCATCAGTATAAACATAAAAATAGATTGCGAGACACAGTTTCACAGACAAATTAGGGTTAAAACTGCTTTAAATGCTTATTCTTTTGAGCAGTTTGGGATGAGCTGAACTTGGTAGTCAAGGCACGCTTTGCATGTCTTGCATAGTCATCCTGAGGGAGTTTTCCATCCAATGCTTTGGGGATTTTGCCCTGTTGTGGAATTGGGACCACCTGTGAATGGTCACCTGCCTTAGCTCTGAGCTCAGTTTTCTAATTCATAAAAAGGTCAGAGGTATCCAAAGGTGAGGTTTTGATTCTGTGTCTAAGACTGAGTCACTTAAACGCTAATTTTTAATCAATATTATTGATTTTATCTGGTGAATATTGGCAAGGAAGTTTCCTTGTAAATTCCCTAGTGGCATTTCTTTTTAATGGTATTTTGTCCTACAATAAGCAAAAATACAGTTTTCTGCATTTTGAATACCTGATATTCAAATGCCAGGTGGGTTTCCTGGCCAGGACTGACCAAAATGCAGCATGGCAGCATTGCCCTTGGCTGATGGGAGCCAGGCTGATGGGGAGCCAGCCTGAGGTGCCCAGCGTGGGACACCTTCCTAGGCAGAGTATGTCACTCCAAATCTGTTACACTTTTTGTCTTTTTTTTTTTTCCCAGGGTTTTTTTTGTTTGGGGGACACAGGGCATGCAAGAACTTCCTTCCTCCTCCTTGTCCAAGGCTGTTGTGCAGAGAGGCCTCTCCACAGCTCCCTCTGGCAAACAGCACAGCCAGGCTTGAGACACGAGAGGACAGGGCTGAGCTTTGCAAGAACGTCTGAGTAACTCGGGCAAAGCTAATTTGTTTGACATCATTTCTGTACGTAAGGCTAAGTCTGTTTGTGTCCCATTGTTACGGCAAATCCCATGATGAACGGCATTTTATTGACTTCTGCCAGCCACTTGACAGAGCGCGGCAGCGGATTTGGCCACGAGCGCTGTTCCAGGAAGCTGCCTTAACAGATGCCAGCACTGAATTCAAAGGCTGTGGGGCAACACAGCCTCGCAGGGAGCTGTGGCAGCTTCACGTCACAGGGAGGACCCGAGTGCTTCCCTTGAGTGCATCCCTGATCCGCCAGCCGGGCAGCCCAGCAGCCACCTCTAGGCGGGGGAAGCAGGGCGGGATGAGTCAGTGACACGGGCTGGGAGGGGGACCTTGAGTTACAGGCCGTGCCAGAGCATAAAAGATTTGGCTGAGAGTTTTGTGCTTTTCCCCTTTTTTTTTTCAAGGCTGTGGTATTGCAGGTTCCTGCGTGTTTCTTGGAGGGATGCTCTTCAGGAAGGGAAACTCAAGGAGGGCTTCCAAGTGGCCTTGTCTGTCTGATTTTTGGAAACTCTCAGCAACTCAAGTGCTGGGGTTTTGGGTGCAAGTCTTAGTAGTTCTGACACGATGATTGGTGGACTTTGGTAGCTTAGTCTGCCTCGTGTCTCAGGATGGATGACTCCTGCAGCGCCGACTGCTGCTGTGGAAGCAGTGCCCCTTCAGGCCATCCTGGTTTTCTGGAGCAAACCAATGCACTGAAACACAGGCAGGACAACCAGGGAGCTAAAAGAGAGGAAGTTCTCTTGCCCTTTCCCCTTGCCTTGTTAATGCTTCTCTTGACTTCTTTGGTGGCATGTTCACAATGTCTCTTGTGAAAATAGATATGAAAGTTCTCCCTCAGGCACTTCTCAGCCGTCTCCTGAATTCCTTTCTCCATCACTAGCTACGTTTTCCATCAAGATTACAGCAGGAAGAAAATGTTCTCTATGGGCTAGGTGCTCCCCTGTGCGTGAAAAGTGTGTGCAGGAGCCAAGAAACACTAGCAGTTTCTTCCTGGTTGTTCCCAGGAAGAATGGGGAGTGACGCAGGCGAAGGGCGACCTTGCACCAACACACACATGCTCCAAATCCTGCATGGAAATGTCCATGACCTCAGCATGACAATGAGGAATTTGAGGGTGGTCTGACCCAGCTGGATGTCCCCTCACATTTCTCCCTCACCTTTTTTTCTCATCCTTCCTGGCCTACCCAAAACAGATGTCTCCCCTTCCCAGCAGGAGCAGGTGCCCTCATCTAATTCAGGTGTCACATTCAAACTGGAAGGACTAGAAGGACTTAAAGATGTGTTTAAGATGATTCCAAGTAAGGGTTAGTTTGACTGCTTCTTAAACCATTAAGGATTTGTGAAATGTACTGGTGAAATGCCTCCACTGAAGGCTTTTCAAGACAATCATAAAGTAGGGATCCGTGGTTTTCCCAATCAACTCTGGCCTATCTCCAAGGCCTGCTGCAGGCTGTAGCAAAACATATGTTGTCTTCAGTGGGTGCAGACTCAGGCTACTTGCACTACCTTCAGTCTGTGGGTATTTAGGTGTTTATGGCTTTTGAGTGCTGTGGGATTCCTAAAAATTCCTATTTGTTTGTGGTGGTTTCTTGAGTGAGAAGTACAATGATACATAAGAGCAAGGTGAGCGGTACAAGCCAACATGACACTCAGCAGCTCAGAGATGTGCTTTGAGTGCTACTCGGAGGTTAAAAAAAGGTGGAGGAGCAAACTCAAGGGCACTTGGCCCAGTGTGTGTGTGTATAGGCACAGTTTGGGTAGAGCCTGTTGAAATTCTGGGCTGCCACAGGGTTCCTAGGAATTGTGCACTGTCCATAATTTTGGTGAATTGAAGTGAGACTGCTTCTCTCTCTGAATACAAATAGTTCTGTGTATGTGCATTGAAAGAAAACACGACACAGATGGGAGACAAATTCCGTTTGTCCTTCAAATATTCGAATACATTTGTTTAAGAGTGTGCATTGCTTCATTATTTGCACATCCTTCCTTCAGCACTTAAACTGTGTGCTGAATTCCTATTATGCCAAATTATATTTTCTGTGATCAGTGTCCAGGTGACACGGAAAAACATGGTCAAATATTGACAGAGGTGCCTTGTGTGTGCCTGATAGAAAATCTCAGACTTTAATGTGCATACCATACTGTGCTGATGAAGAGCTGAGGCTCTGCCCTAAATATCAGGTGGTTTGGTAATGTTGAACAGCAAGTTTGTCCTTATTTCTCATAAAAATAATCTTTGTTGACCCAGAGCTTGGGTTCATGCAGGTCAGTACATGTGCAGAAAGCCCTGCAAAAAACATCCTATTATCCTTCAAAGAACTCAGGGAAAGCCAAACCCCAGCAATGCAGGGGAGAGTTGGACCCCTTGTGACCTCTGCATCTCCCTTCTGAGCCCCATGGGGGTTGGCAGTGGGGGGCTCTGCCCTGGCACAGGGTCAGGTCTGTATGCAAAAGGTGTAGATTAGGGCCTGCATAATCTTATTCTGCACCAGAGCCTTAGTCTGCTCCTTTCCACATGTAAATTCCCCCAGAGTTTATTGTCCTGTGCAGAATGCAAAAACAATAATTAATAGAAATTACAATTAATGTAAATAAGACAAAATTACAATTCCATATGATCTAATGATCCAAGTCACTGCCAAAGAAGTCCAAGCAAAGCTTTCTACATATCACATGGAGTGAGATGGTACAAAAGCAGCTTGATCTGCTTCAGGAGACCTGGTAGTTCAGAGGCTTGAGCTTGAACATGTCTCCTGTCTCTTTTGTAAAGCAACAAGCTACATGGGTGCGAGACAGGAGCTAAAAGTTTATTTAGCCTGTGCTAAGGGTGAGGAAGCAGCAAAGGGAATAGCAGAGATTGTTGGGCTGAGACCATGCACAGCATCTGATGTGTCCCAGAGGAAGCAGGCTCAAGAGACAGAGCTGTCACAGCTTGGGAATACAATTACCTGACAGTTTTCCACTCTTAAGTATCTCTTGTGATCACCTTTAAATTTCCCTTCTCCTGCTGTGTGGATCAGGGCTGTAGCATCAGGAAGAGGAACCTGTGAGGCAGCAGTGCTGATCTGGCTCAGCATCCATAGAGGAAGTGATCCATGAGAAGGACAGGAGTGGAGCACAGGGACAAAGGTACGTGTCCCTGCCTCTGCACAGGTTTGGTAAGTTGCAGACCCCATGCTTGCCTCCCTGCTGCCCTCAGACAAATATCCAAACAGCTAAAGGATGCCACGGGGATGGAAGTGTTATGGACTGTGAAGAGATGCTGGGGTATGGTAAACCAATACTTAGTCCGTAAGTAACACTCTGCATCTGTAGATGGAAAACCAGTCTTGCTCCCAGCATGGATGCTGGGGGAAGCTGGCAGCATTTCAGCAGCCAGCTGAAATTATCCAGCTGAAATTATCCAGAGACTCCTCTGGCCTGTCATACTGCAGAGAAAGTGGAGGCTTCTCTGCCTCTGCTTTTGCTTTTGCTCCTTGCCTTCTTCAGCCCTGCCATCCATAAACAACTGGGGGGAGTTTCGGGTGTTACTAATTTTAATAAAGTGGTTTTAAGAATGTTTTGCCTCTCCAGAGCTTTCATAACATATAGTAATAGAGGCATTTGGCAGGAGCAGTAAAGCAAATTGCTCCCACCCTCCCTTAGCATGTGGTAAGCAGTGTGTGTCCCAGTAGGCACGTGACTGAAAGTGAACACGGCACAGCACCTGGGAAGCTGGGAATGCCTGTGTGAAACACACAGGCTCCGTGTCCAGCACAGAAGCACCAGCCTCTGCTCTCCCACGCTCACTGGGCCCATGATCTCTGCCAACTCGTGCAGTTCTCTGGAGCTGCTTATTTTGGAAATGATGGGGGATGTTTTGTCACTGGGGATGCACATCCTTGCACCATAGTTTATTCTAAGCCTTAATTTTCTTTGCTTTTGAGGGCTTACATCAGACTTTCAGGCACTATTGAACAGAGACATTTGTGTTTATCTGCCTACCTGGTAAGGGAAAGGTAAGCAATTTTTATGCTTTAAATGCCTCTCATATCTCCCCAAGGGCATTTAGTTATCTCATTCCTTGGCTGTAGGAACAGTTGTAGTGGGTGTAAGTTACAGCTTCCTCCTACTCTATCTGCAAAGCAATCTGGAGCCCAGCTGAGTTCATGGTGCAGTAAGCAGTGATTTACCTTAGAACAGGTAGGGTCAGGACTTCACACTGCTGCCTTTTCCTCCTTGTTTTAAATTAAACAAGTTCCTGATGATTTCCTTTACAGGGAACACCTGTTTCAGGTGCAGCTGGCCCTGTTCAGGTAGTGCTAATTATGGGTTAGAGAGGTGTAACACAGGCCTGACATTTCCCACTCCAGGTGACAGTAGGGATGACACCAGAGCAGTCTGTGCCCCCCACAGGAGCAAAGGAGAAGAAAATGCTGTCCTGTCTAGGAAGGTTTTGGGGACACCACTGAGGTTATGCTGGGGATCAGACTGAAATGAGACTTGTTCTAGTTTTTTCTTGCTTGTGACATGGCTTATGAGTCTTGTCCTCTTAACCAAAGTCTGGGGGAAGTAGCTGAATGCTTTGCTGACATCTGACCTGATGCTACCATGATTGTAGCCTGGAGTTACAGTTCTTCAAGGCACTTGTTTTTGGAGCTAAGGATGTCCTGTCAGACTACTTGGCATTAGCATGCTTCCATTAGTGGATTATTCACATGTGAATGAGCAGTGACACGAGTTGGTGCTTCTGTTTCTACGCCAATACTTCTTAGTGTTGCTCTTCTGTTTCCTTCCAAGCTGGAGCTTCCCTCTGTACAAAAGCAACTCCTCCATTCCCCAGAGCTGGCTACCCAGTTAGGCAAATACAAGCCAACCAAGAGAGGTGTGCCTTGCTTTTAATAGAGTATTAAGCTCAGAGGGAACTTTGAGCTTCTCTCTAGCTCTGCTGGGAGGCTCTGTCCTGAGATACACTGCCAAAATGTGAGATTTTGGTGTTATGACTTCTTTTTGGAAGGTATCTTTAGATTTACTGCAGAAAAGTTGCTGGATTAGGCACAGGTATCTAATTATTGACCGTCAAAATACCCTATTTTGCAACACTGAAGAAACACAAGAAAATTTAGATTTTTCTCTGTGTGTCACTGTCTTCATTCAGCTGGAATGGATTGTTTATATGAAAGAGAAAAAACCTACCTCTAGGTAAGATTTAGCAACAAGCATTGGTATAACTCCCTTGCCTTTTCTACCAGAGTGAGAACTACAAATCATAAACCTGTGGGAAATAATGCCAACAATAATGTATCTCTTCTTTGATTTATAGTTCCCCGGCAAATGCTCTCCAAACGCACCAACTCCACAAACAATTTGTAGAAGCCATGAAGTAGAAGTCTTGGTATGTACCATGAGAGGCAATGTGTGGTCTGTACGAGTTGTGCAACATTACCAGTGAAGCCGTAGGAGAGACACAGACTTGCTGCAGACGGGCATGCATCAAACTGGTCAAGTGCAGCTGAGGGGCTTCGGACAGGATATTTACAAATTGCTGATATCCTGTTTATGGGAACCATGTAAACAATCGAAGGCCGTTGCCCAAAGGCTACAATGTTACTCAGATCTGCGTAAAAGACAGTTCCAACATGTGCAATGCAGTCGGCAGTTGTGATGCTGTGACATGGCAATCAAAGCTGCTCCGCTGTAATTAAACACGCGCAGTGATGCGCAGTGCGTTGCATAAGGTACAGGGTGAGACAGTGGGAAAAGGCTTGCAGAGAGACCTCTGTTTGAGTTTAGTTAACAGGCGTACCCTTTAAAGTGGCTGGTTTGGAAAGATGGGTAATTAGCTTTGTGTACTGTAGCTCTTCCTGGAAATCTCTCTCCTGGTTCACAAAGGGGAATGTTACAGGAACAAAACAAGGGGAAGGGTTGAAGAGGCAGGATGGAGATGGAAGAGCAGAGCCGTGTTCTGCACAGGCTCTCAGGTCTGGTATCTGCTTCACCTGAGACAGGCCGTCTCCTGTGCTGGCTTAATGGGCTTCTGGCTGATGTCAGGCTGCTTGTGTGCTGGGTTTGGGCAGGGTAGGTTAATCTGGGTGTGGAGCTGGAACGTGAGTGTGATGCTTGAGGGGGTGACCTTGGCTGTAGGCACGCTGCAGGTCAGAGGCCAAAAGTGTCTCATCCTGAGCATCTGATGTGCAGCCTCACAAAAAAGGAGTTCTCAGGGATATCTGTTGAAAGTCCTATAGAGGAACTGTTGTTGTTCAGAAGTTTAACGAGGTTCAGAGACCGAACTTGTGTTTGGCAGCCTTATCCCTAGACCTTTATTTCCTGTATGGAGAACAAAGACTCTGGCTGCAGGAGGATCAATCAAGAACTGCCAGCCATAGCTTATTGCTGTTCTTAATTGAATAGCATCGCTGATCTAATTTAACCCAGCCCTGGCCTTTGTCCTGTCCCACTTGATTTACACGCATGCGCTCCTAGTGCCATAAAGGAAATCTCCTGCCTCTCTTAAATAGCGCTAAGCTGCAGGAACGAGGGCGAGGGAGTGGATGTGTAGATACCACACGGAGGAGTTATCTGTGGAAGTGTCACAGTCAGCCGACTGGCTGCTGCCACCTCCCCCCCAGGACATCCAGCTGCAGATTCCTGTCCTGTCCCATCTCCTGTTTGCACTTCAAATGACCAACACACTCCATACCCACAGATGGAGAGATGGGGACAAGCTCCCTGGGGCCTGGACCTTCACCTCCCCTTGGCCCTTGGACAAACCCACAACTCATTGCTGAGAGAGCACAGAAACATGCAGGCACTGAACACCTTTTATTTTGCTATTTAGTGTGGGAGGAATCCAGGCTGCACTCTTGAGATGGATTGGGGAGCAGCCAGCTCTGACCAGAGAACTGGGGTCTGTCTCCTTTCCTGGTAGCTGACAGCAGCCTGACCTGCATAAATGGGAAGAAAAATCTGTATTGTAGGCAGATGGTTTCCACCTGTGCAGGAGCTCTCCCTGCCCTTCTCAGCCCCACAGAGGCCTACAGTCCTTCCCTGTGGCTCCCAGTGAGTACCCAGTCTGTGGCTAAGTTGGCTAATCAATTTCTTTTTTCTGACCTAGGAACAGTGTCCATGGAGACTTGGATACCTGGATACCTGAGGTGATGTTCAGACCATTGGTGGGAGGAGAAGGTGACTAGAAGATGATTTCACATAGTCTTGGTCATTCCCAAACCAAACCCCAGAGGTTTCCACATACCATATGACTCATGGGCCCTCATGAGTTGGTGGTACTGAATTCACTGGAGATCAAAGAATATGGAATTTTATAGCAGGATGGGCCCAGTCAGGGAAAACACCGAATGGAAATGTGGTGTTGGGTATTGCAATTCTAAAGTATTCCTGATCAACTTCTTTCCCTTCTACCTGCATCTACCTTGCTGACAGAGAGCATGATATCCAGCCTGGCTCCCAGCTGAGGTGAACTGGAGGGAGTGCTATGGATTAATTCTTTTGGAGTTGTAGGAGAGCTTCATTGGGGACCACAGTGTCCTAGTTTAAAATATGACTGCAGCGGTGAATTGGGCACCTGTGTTTATAGGCTCCCTGGGGCAAACTGTCTCATCACCTTTGCATGACAACAGCCAGCACAATAAAGGCCTGATCCTCACAGCCTTTTTTTTTTTTTTTTGTCACTTCAGTAATAGTAATGATTAATAATAATTATCAGAACAGTAGTGGGAGTGTCCCATAATTCTAGTGGATGGGGGAATTCCACTAAGCACATCTGCTCCAGTGCTTAGTGCTGGTTACCAGGCCAAACAAATACACCAGAGACCCGTGGCTCTTTCCTAGATTTGGTTTCTGGAACATGTGCTGGCTAAGCTGGTTTCAGGTGAATTGCTGTTTACACCATCATCCCTAATGACACACTCCTCTTGTCCAGGGTGCCCCAACTCCCCATGTGCATGGTTGGCGTGCAGGTGACAGTCACCACTGTGTTGCAGCCAAAACGTGGAGTCTGCGGATGGCTGAAGTCCCGGTGGTGGAGCAGGGCCTGGAGCACAGGGTGAGTCACAGCTCAGTGCTGCTCTGGATTCAGCAGGCCAAGCACAGGCAGGGAAACAGCCCGCTAGTCAGCCTTTCTTCTGCTCATACATGCTTGAGATATATGAGCAAAATATTTGTCAAGGGCTGAAATACACTTGCCAGAGGGATTGAAACTAATATAGCCAAGGCCTGAGATGGCCAAGATTCCCAGATGGAGCAGTGGAGAGTCAGGGGCTCTGCTGGTAGTGTGTGTGCAGCACATATTGCTCAGGCTTTAGTGCAGGCCTTAGAGGCTGACCCTGTGCTTCAGCAAGTCTGTCCTTCTCACTGGCAATGTCTTCCTCTTGTCTTCCCCATGCTGGCACCAGCTGTCCCGATGGGAGGTACAGGAGAGGGATGGAAGGTCATGGTGGAGAGCCCACAGCCAGGAGGGACTGCTGTGCAGAAAACCTGAGAGCAGCTGGTGAGTCCCCATCGCAGTGAGTTTGCTGTCTTTTCACTGTCCTGAGGTGGATGTCACTCTCTGGGCAGAGCCATCAAGCAGGTGGGCTGTAGAGTCATCCACCAGGAAGATGTTGCCATGTAGAAATTTCAGTTCTGTTGGCCAGTGATCACAGGCCTGAATGATGCACCCGTGTGTGCACACAGTGACTTATCAGAGAAGGCAACCTTCATCTTTGCATATGTTCTGTATCTCAGTGTTTAGTCCTCGTCCTTGGAGAATGAGAAATTCTGTGAAAGAGATGACTTTATAAACTTTTTTAAGCAGCAAGTAAAGTCATAAGCCATGGGAAGACTCCACAAATGAGAAAGGCTTCAAACCCCTTGGAGGCTAAGAAATCACTCAGCATGGAGCACTGGGCTGTAATTAGGAAAGGGAAATCACCAGCTGAACATTATGGAGTTCTTGCTGCCCGTGAGATGTGTTGAGCCATTCAGGATTTGCCCAGGGGAGAGTAATAGAAAAGTCATACAAGCCAGGAGAATAAAGTTTTTAAAACTTCCCTTTAGGGAGGAATGCAGTATGAACTGGCAGACCTGTCTTCCCTTTCAATGCCTGTCTCCCTTTTCAGTCTTCTAAGATGAATGAGAATTAGCTGCTTTGGTTTTTTTTCTTTCTTTTTTAAAAATTGCTGGTTAAGGCTGACCCAAGAAGTTGGAAAAGAAATCAGTGAATATGGGGAATTGTTTTTTATTTTAATAGCAAAACATCTGTGTTGTCCAGTAACTTTGACCTCATGCTGTGTTTACAGGAAGAGGCATCGGCCACTTTCAGCCCTGGGCGCAGAATTTGAACTCTCATAGTTTATAGAAGAGACTGGTTGTTTAAGAGCACTTGACCTAATTAATCCCTCACATTCATGGCAAATTTGAAACTGACCTTCACATGGAGTAATTTGGCTCAAGGTTTTTCTTTCCACCATTTCCTCCATACGGTCACATCTACGTATTCCAGTTAAAAATACCTTCCCTTCTTAAGGCATTTGTGTTCCCATGAGTCCCAACATTTTTACCATTTAAGATTTTCATAAAAGCATGGAATCATTTAGGTTGGAAAGGCCCTGTAAGATCATTGACTCCAACCGTTCCCCCAGCACTGCAAAGCCCACCACTGAACTGTGACCCCAGGGCAACATCCACATGTCTTTTATATCCCCTCAGGAACTTAATATTAATCTTGAGTAGTTCAAATGAAAATGCTGTCAAGAGAGAAAAGCATTCCAATTGATGTCTGACCTTCTGAGAGTATTTCTTGAGTATCTCTCATGCTGTGCAATGAAAGCTTGCTATATGTGTGTGTAAAATGTGCACATACTGACGTGCACTCATGCTGTTTAAAAAATGCTGGATGATTTTTGCAAGAATTTATGAAATTGTGGCTTTTTGTTCCTTTGTGTGTGTGCATAACAGAGCCGAGTGCATCAGTGCAAGACTAGGAATGATTTTCTTTCCATTTCAAAAATACTTTCTGACAAGAAAAGATGTTGATTTTGCAAATTGGTCTTGAACAGATGAAACCAATGCAGGTCCATCCGGACAGCAGCAATGCATAGAACCAAGTACAAGTCCTACAGAAGGCAGCAGAAGTAAGTGGTATAGACACTCTCCAGGCATAGTTTTAGTTATGTAAAAACACACAGATAAAGTGGCAGTTCATTGCTGTGAACATAGGTATTCTTCTACAGCAAGTCCCCATGAAGAAAATAGACACCACATGAAACAATACATTTAAGCTGTGTTTTTTCCTCTCTAAATCAAAAGGGTCATTTTGTTCATAGAAATTGTTGTGTTATCAGTGATAAACACACTGACAGACAAAGCTCAGTCTGTATCCCTGAATAATCACTGCTGTGACTCTGCTGCTCTGTCCCAAAAGGGGAGATGAATGCTTGAGACATTGGAAGGGGCTAAAGCATGGGCTTGAGCTGAGCCTCTGTACTTTGTAGAAAGAAGTTTTCTTTGAAGGTGGTTATTAAGGCGTTGCGAGGTAATAAAATCAAGCAAGCCTTTTGCATAAGTTCTTAAGGTATTTCCTCATATTCTTGTTACACTTTGTAAAGAAGAAAATCCGGAAATGTCAAAGCATTCAGGGGGCTACTCACTGGTCAGGTGCCAAGGGGCACAAATCCATCGGCGCCTTGCCCTGGGCGTGCCGGTTCACCCCGGCTGAAATCGAGGCCAGCAGCAGAGATGCACCCATGATGCTCTGTTGCCCAATCTGTGCTGCCTCTCGGCGTTGCACAGACATGTTGCTCCTACCGGGACCTGTGGGATGCAACGAGCCTGCCTTACAATGACCCCATTGATGCAGCAAGGCCTCTGGGAAAACTGGCTCTTAAGGTGTGTGCGAGCCTTATCCCAAGAGGCGTCCTCCACGTGGAGGAGGGGATGGTGAAAGCCGCACACGGGGATGCCGGGTGCGAAATCAGGTGCCGTGAAACAAAGCACATTACAGAAAGATGAAACAAAGATGTGTCCGTGATACTTGTTTTCCATGTATTCAGATCTGAAAGAGGAAATTCCAATGAATTGCTCCCATTGTGTCAGCGTTACTTGGTATCTGGGTACCGGTACAAGACTATAATTAAATGTTGCCTTTCAGAGGATAAATCATGCAGGAATTTAAGGGTAAAATTAATTATAAAGTGGAAGTTCTATGGTGATGCTGCTTTTTAAGGCATCTGTAAGCCCACACACAGAAACACGTTGCTAATAATTGCAATTCCTTCCTTTACTCATTATGATCCCTGAAAGAGCAGACAATAAAATCTTTAATAAGGGGGATCAGCACAAATTAAAGAAGCAACAAAAACACTCGTGGCATCAAAAAAGATACCATCCACATGACATGACACTAATGCTAGAGAGGGAAAGAAGGGGACTTAGAAAAAGATTGCAGCCATATCATGTCCCACTTGCTGCGGAGGGCATCCTTCTAAATGCTGCTTTCACACTGGGCTTTACTACATTTATCTTGCCAACTTTCATGCCATTTAGGTAATTAAGAAGTGGTGCTGTCACACAATTCTGTGGCAACATACTGCCTTTTTTCACTTCAGCATTTCCATGCCACTGTAGACCTAAGAAAATGCCCCCAAAATAAGGAGGAGTATGATTTGTACGTACCGGATCTATTGCACCCACTGAATGAATGTCTCTTAGAACTGCATTCTAAACATGGAGTTGTGGTATATCGGTATTCTGCAGTATCTTCCACAGTTTCCTGTCTTGTATCAATAAATCCTTATAAAACAGAGAAACTAGGGGGACTTGAGTCATCAGCTATTACAGTGCAGCTCAGTGTCAATATTTTGGTTCCTCTCACTGTGAGATAGGCTTATCAGTGCCACAATAAACTGGGTATCAATGTGCCTTTATGGACAGCTGTAAGGCAGGGGAAGATGATTTTTCCTTTAAAAGGAAAAGAAGCAACCACCACTGCTGAGCAGCTTCTTGAGATGAAACACATTTCATATTTCAGGCAAATGTGTGCAATAGAGATTTGGTGGGTGGGATCCCTCAATCATCCAATGGTGGGATGTAAGTGCTGAATGAGGTCTTGCCTAATATAGCAACAGAGTGCGTGGGCTTCAACAGGATGCTTGAAAGGAATTTTTTTTAAAGTAGCTGTAACTGGTTGGCTGCTCTTTCAAGGATCTTATAACTGAAATATCTGTTGCTTCCAGGAACTGCCTGTGCTACTGAGCTATGATGAGGCCAAGGGCTGGAGTGGAACGTGGCATACACACCCCCCGAGTTCAAGACCATTGCAGCCAGCCCAGGTGCCAGGTGAGGTGCTGGCATTCCTGGTGCCAGTGCTGTAACTTAATAGACCATTTCTGCCCCTAGCTCAGGGGCTGCCTGGCAAGTGCACATGTGTGCTGAGGGTCACTTCAGAAATGCCAGGAGATGGGAGATTGGGCCAGCAAGTTCCAGTTGCCCACCCTGGGGTGTTTTCCAAGCCTTGGTTTTGGCGCAGGTGTTGTTCATGGCAATGCAATGACCCAATGGTCCTTTTCGTGCCGACAGGGCCTTACCTGGGCAGCAGCTGGCACCGGGTCTGCAGGGCATATTGCATGGATGCTTGCAGGGCAAGCAAAGGCATCCACAGCCCCCGGAAGTCCCGCGCATCAGTGCCTGGGCCAGACTGCTCAGAGGGGACGAGTAATTTTACGGCCCCAGGCAGTGATACTTGCTGGAACGACGGAAATCTAATATACTCGGGCACCAGCCGACCGCCGGAGGGGCCAGAGCTGCCCTCCGCTCCCGGCGAAGGGCCGGGACAGCCGGGCCAGGGCGCCATCCCTGCCCGCCGTCGGGGCATCGCCCGCGGGCAGAGCCGGGGGCGGCCCGGGCCGGCCGGAACGCCGGGGGCGGTGGGCAGGGAGCGGAGGCCGGACAGAGCCCCTGCCCCTCGCCGGGGCGGGCCGGTGTCACCGCGCCGCGCCCCGCCTCTCCGCGGGCACATAAAAGTGCGGGCGGCCGTCCGGCCGACTCCACACCGCTCCGCAGCTGCTACCTCTACCGCCTCCCTTCCTGCCGCCTCCTCTGCTCCCCCGGGACCGAGGGCGATGGACGCCGGCTGCCAGCGGGCCCGCAGCCTGCTACTCTTCCTCGGTAAGCGGCCAGGGCCCTGTTCCCCCGGGCAGGGAGGGCATCGGGTGCTGCGTGCTGGGGCAGGGGCGTTCTTTGGCTGCTGGGAAATCTGTGTCAAAGCGTAAATTTCAGGTTGCCTTCAGGTGAACCTGATGTGTTTCTCTACGAGATGAAGTCCCGGGCAGTGACAGGTGTACCCAGGTGGGTTGTATGAGCTGAGGAGTGGAGCACATACCACCCGCTGTGGTGTGTTCGTATGGGATGTTCTGTTTCTTGTATGATGCTCAGGTGTGTCAAGGTGAACATTTTTTCCCCACTCCTCAGCTCTGCTCCCAGAGCAATCTGTTCTCTTTCACCTTGACCTGTCCTGTTTGAAGCCTGGTCCTGCTCCCTTCACCCAAGCCATGCTCTGGGTGAACTCAGTGGGTGAATCCTCACAGCAGCAGAGACTTCCTCATGATAACAAAACAGGTTGTGGCCTCCTTTTGCTTGACACTTCTCCACCTCCTCGCTGGAGGTGTTGCTCTATTGTATGACATAAGCTACCTGAAAGTCCCAAGTGAACACGTGTATCTTTAGAGCATGGAGAGTCCTGGGGCCTGGGTGTGCTGTGATGCCAGAGCTGATCCTTGTCACACACCTCCATGGGGCGCTGGCAGTGACAGGTGGTGACTGCTGAGACCTGGCACTGGTTGGGCAACTTGAGCTGTGTGGGTAAAATTCTGAGACTTGGCACACTCACACCTTGCTTTAATGACAAAGCATATTCTCACACTCATGGTGTTGGGCTCGAGGTGATAGTCAATGGAGACACTCAGTTCCCAAGAGTTCTTTTTTGGGACAGATGTTTTCCTCACCTGCTAAGCCCACTGCAGCATGAGTTTGCGTCTTCCATCTTAGCCAGGTATTTCCATCACAGCTGATGGATCAGCTGCTGCACAGCACCTCACTTGCCAGGACAGCAGGCTAAACATCTTGTAGTCTGTGAGTCAGCCATGCTTTGCACAAAACTGGCACTGGAAGGAACTGGTATGTCTTCATGGATCTGTATATGAATTTATTTGTTTCCGGGGCAGGCACAACATCTAATAGCAAGGGATGGATTAGTCATAGGTAGGTGGCATCATAACAAGTGCTATGAGCACTTTACTACCTTCCCCTCCCAGGGCAGGAGTGTGAGCAGAACTTGGTGCTTCTGGGAAGACTGTTTGTCACTGGTTATGCCAGACTGGAAGAGGTTCCCTGCTGAATGGCTGAAGCCTTACTGAAGTGGCAGTCCTTGCCGGGTTCATACCCTGGCTATTGTGGGCTTGGAGACTGCGCAGCAGAAAGGCAGTGGTGGGAGAGAGATGTCACTCACTCCTGAGGTGACATGGTGCTGTGCCAGCCACGTGCTGATGTGGTGGTGGAGTCAAGCCCAGGCCCTGACTTTTCTGCGAGTTGCTGCAGGAGCCTTGGCACTGATCTCCTTGTGCTCACTGTAATGACCACTCAGTGGGGATGGCAGGCATCAGACCTCCAGACTCACTGGAGAGTTCCAGGAATTGCTGACCTTGTGTTTTCCTGTGTCACATTTGCCTGGCTGTCAGCAAATGGGCTCAGCATAAAGATCCCTGAGTCTGAAGATGGGGAAAGTATTAGGGGTTGATGTGTCTGGCTGGAAATAATAATGGATTTGTGCTTTTGTGGCGTAGGGGTCTCAGCCCCCATGCAAGTGGTGCACAGCAGAGTGGCCGAGGCACAGGGACAGCATGTGAATAAGATCACTGGGGTGTAGGTCTCCAGAAGAGTGGAAGCAGTACTGGGATGACTGGGTGCACAAAATGCACAATTATCTGCATTATCTCTGCTTAGGGATAAGTCCTGGCACTGTGTTGAAAATGATCATGTGGGCCTGTAGCCATTTTGGAGCACCAGTCTTCCCGTGACAGACTGATGTTTCCAGGGCTACCTTGGAGCTGCTGTGACCTGATCCTGGACATGCATGACTGTGAGTCTCCAGTTCTGGAATTAAATGGTGGTAATAGGGACGCTCACAAAGCCAGTGGGACAGACTGGCTAACTTCCATGTTCCCTACTTAGTTTACACAAGAAAGGCCTTAGACAGTCAAGACATGCCCTGGATGTCCAAAACCAGGTGATAGAGGTGCACCTTGCTCTGTCTTTGTGGTTAAAATGGGCTGAGATCCTTCAGGTGTGTGTCACCTAGGCACCTCTACTTTGGAAGTGCAACCCATGTGAAGGGTGTAGGTGCTACCTGCTGTGGCAGAGAGACCACAGAGATGCCAAATGGGAGGTGGCATCATTCAGGTGAATAAGTACAAGACTGGCAACCTCAGTGACAGACAAAGCCAACTCAAATAAGGATTGAGCTCTCAGAAACTTGCCAGTTCCCCTAGCGTAAATCCTCCAAAGAGTAGTCCTCAGTTTAGTGTGTCTTGCGTGTGCATCCGTCATCCTTGGCAGTCATTCTGCCAGTGGAAACAACAGCTGGCTTTCAGTGGACACACAGATAATTAGCCCTTGCAGGTCATCTCTGATGGAAGCTGCAGGAAGCAGATGCAGCTGGTCACTGGCCCTCACTTTCCTTTCATCCCTCATGGAAGGACAAGTAAGCAGCTGCAATATTCCTGTTCCAGTAAGTCAGTGTTAACCTTGCAGGAATCTTGGACTCCGTGTTTGCTTAATGTACAGTGAAGGTATAAAAATATAACCTCTCCCAGGTCCTGTGTTTGGTATACGTCATCTGATAAATATCCCAGGAAAGGTTCTCCTTTGCCATTGCTGTGTGCGGATTCCTTATCCTCTCAATGATGTCAGTGGGGAAGTATGTGCATGGGGGAAAGGGCAAAGTAGAGCAGTGCAGAGCAGGAAGAACTTTGCCCAAAAGCAGCAAATACTGCTGGGTGTCAGCAAATATCCACGCCTGCACTCCAGCCTTTCCAGCCTGAGTGCCTGCAATCAGGTGGAGGAGGTGCCCGCACATGGCTGGGTTTGGGAAAACCCTTGGGCAGTGTTGGAGGAGGAGGTTATTTTTAATTTGTCCCTCATAGATGTCTGATTTGTGGCCTTTAACTGGAAAGCAGTGCTTCCTTCTGGAGCAAGAGGAGAGCTGACCTGCCTCTTCCACGGCCCTGGGTTGGAGTTTTCTCAAACGCGAAGGCTGGGCTCTGGTAACTCTCAAACTGGGAACTTCAGCTTAAAAAGCAGCTGCTCGGGTTATGCTCAGGTCAAGGAAGTGTGCAAACTGTGACAAAAATGTGTAGGCTACATGAGATCCTCAGCTGGCTTAATCCATCTGCAGAACAAGTGGGTATCTCGGATACCTGTGGCATGTTTAGCCTTGACTTTTGTCAATTTCTTTGGTTACTTCTTTCTGTGACACAGTGTATCCTTAGTGAGACATTGCTGTCCTGGGCCGCAGCTCCTTCCTGCCAAGGGAGCAGTTTAGTCCATGGATTATTCCTGAAAGGTCCACGTAGTTCCTGGGAAGAAGAACTGACTCGGTAAATGTTTTCCTAGCAACTTTTGGGACCCCAGGTCCCTGGGCTACCACTGTGTGACAGCTGATTACCTCTCCTTTCAAACCCTTGAACTTTCTGTTTTGTTAACTCAGACTGGTCTTACAGAAGTGTCAAACTGCTGCTGCTGAGGAAATCTACAGTGAGCACAGTGCTGCTTAAAAAAAAAAAATCCCACCCTAAAAGTAAACTTGCATGTCCTGCCCCACTGGAGAAGAAGGCAGGTCCTGCTGAGTCATGCCGGCAGGCACAGGAGTCTCCAGCTGGTACAGGTGCCAGCATCATGGATCTGTTACTGTCGCTCTGGCTCTCAGGGACCTGGTCTTAGTTCTTTCTTCTAGAGCTAGGTGGAAATCTGGCTTATTGGCTTTGCAAGGAATGCTGTGTAGAGGTGGGTAAGAAGGAGGAATGATGTTTTTAAAAGTGCAAACACAGGAAAAAACTCTGTCCCTCTTAGATATTTCTACTGGTTTTGTGTGTAGCTGGAATGAAGGGTAAAGGAAGCCTGCTAATCACCCAGAAATAGATGAGCTGCCGGAAATCCATAAATTACCACTACTAGATTTAACCCTGAGATGTAATGAAACTTTCTAACAACTGGAGTTGAATTAGAGTGATCAGGAAATTATGGAGGCACACTCCCTCCATTAGACATGCATGACCTGACAAGTTAATAGAGGCAAACAGCCCAAAGACACAAATTACAGACTTCCGTGGAATGGGTCTGATGACTAAGCAGTTCATGAGCAGGTTAATTTGTGACCACAGCAGGAGTGTTAGCCAGGTAGATTTCATGGCCAGACATTCACTGTTCCTCATGGGCTAGCCATGAAACTACAGGTACCTATGCTGGCTTTTGAATCCTGCTTAAAAATGTTCATTTAACTAGTGGAATACCTGAAACCTGTGCCTGTTTCTTCTGGGTGTTCTGCTAAGTAACAACGGCCCAGGGTCCATAAAGTGGTCAGTAACCTGTCCAAGCCCATGGGCAGATGAGAGGGGTTTTGTATCTCATATTTGTGGCTTTGTAAGCAAGCTTTTAACCAAAGAATTGCCAAAACAGTGAGTGTTAGTGCAGGAACTGTCCAGCCCTTCAGCAAGGGCAGGGCTGAGGAAGCTCTTTGCTGGTAAAGAGCACCTTTTGTGTTAAGCCTACCTCGAGTAGTTTGTGGTCTCTGAAGCCAGTGGTGGGGTGCTGAGCATGGCTCAGCACCGACCTGGTGTGCTGAGTCACCAGCTGCACTGACTTGCAGATTCCTAGGAAATTCTCTTCCTGTGGGGTGTTGTGAGTCAAGGATATCTTGATTTTGATCAGCAAAAGGACTCCTGTGATGCATGCTGTATTGTCATGCCTAATTATGAAAGCCTGGCAATTTCCCTTGCACAGGTACCATGCCAGTCAGAAACCTAGCATAATCATCAAATGGCCTTATTCCTGCCTCTCCCCCATAATCTCTCCAAGCCTCTTCCTGCCCAGTTTCACTCAGAGTGTGGGAGAGAGATGGTCACAGACACCAGGTTTCTGTTAATCTCTGTTCTGCGTTATAAATCTGTATTTCAGAGATGTTTCTTTGGGCTGCCACATGTAATGTAGGCAGCAGATCACTCAGACCTATATTTTTTCAGCTTTCAGCTTCGGGTTTTTCCTACCATGGAGAGAAGCTTCTGTTCTTCTTGTGTTAATGAGTACTGCAGCATAAATACTTACTCAAAATGCATCTAGTTTTGACTGTTGTTGTTATTCTCCAATAGGTTACCTATTGCAAGCAGTCCTGGGCACAACAGTGATCCCGTTATGTGGGCCTGGTGATATGGAGAACTGCACAACAGCGCTCAGTAAGTACTGCACAGCTCTTTGTAAACAACAAATCTTTGGCTCCCATCTTCCTTGGGCTGGCAGCCTCACTGAGGTGCCCTTGGAAATAATTTTACTCTGAGCAACATTGCCCCATCCTGAGGTGCTAATGAAATATCCTTGCAGTCCAGACAGAGAACAGCCCACGTGTGGCCCAAGTCGGGATAACGAGATGCAAGCCTGAAATGAAGGACTACTGCTTCCATGGGCAGTGTGTGTACATCGTGGACATGGATGAGCACTATTGCAGGTATGGACAGGCCCCACTCATCCTGCAGGTCTCCCTGAGGTGGGCTTTGAGGTGAACTTTGATCTCACTGCCATTGACACTTTGCTGAAACACCAATCCAGCCAAGTATTAAATTCTCACAAGAACTTGAAGAGGAGCACGGTGTCTATAATGCTCAGCTGCATTTGATTTAGTGTTAAGCACGTGTGCTGCCTCCAGTGAAATCCCTGTGAGAGTCTCAGACACCTAAAATTAGTCACCAACCCAGCTTAGACTTGGGACATTCATTCTGATGTGCTTCCCTGTCCATCTGTGTTTATCGTAGTGTGAGATCCAGATCTCAGGCAGAGCACCAAGGTCTCTCCTTTGATCCAGCCTCCCAAATAAAGATCCTCTAGGCATTTTTAAGGGTATTGCTTGTTTACCTGAACAATTTGCAACCGTCTCTAGCACCGCGTGGGCTTGAGTTACATCAGTTCAAATGTCTAATCCCTGAGCAAACAGCAGGCCAGCAGCATGGGATGCTCTGTGGGCTGCTGAGGTGTAACCCCACAGCCATGTCTCTGATTCTGCCCGTGTCACCCTCAGGTGTGACGTGGGCTTCTCCGGAGTGCGGTGCGTGCACTCGGAGCTCGTCCGGCAGCCCCTCAGCAAGGAGTATGTGGCACTGACCGTCATCGTGGTCCTGCTCTTCCTCGCCGCCATCTCTCTCGCCAGCTACTACATCTGCAGGAGGTGAGACTCGTGTTTGCAGTGCCTCAGGAGGGCGAGCCAGCTGGAGGTGTCAGGCATCCTCTGAGCACCTCCGGGTACCTCCCTCCCCTGGGACACCTCACTCACCTGACAGTTCAATGCACAGACCCACTCAGCTGCCCTTGAAGTGTTCAGGACAGGCAGTGTGCCATGGCCCAGACTGCAGGGCAGGCAGCAGCACTCCCAGGTGCCTGTTCACCCTGACACAGAGGACTCTGGAGGTTGTTTCATGTCTGGCTTAGAAGGTGTGTTGAGATCAAGGAGACACCAGACAGGGAATAGGAAAACTCTAGTTCTTTCATTGGTAATGCCATTCCCCCCGTCATCAGGGACTGGAGAGCAGCTGGATTACTACTAGCTAATTTGTTGGTCTGGTGTGTTTTTGTGGTGAGTGTGATATCATGAGCATTGCCTTATCAGCTTTACCATGAGGGACAAAATTCTGCTCCACGAACCCACAAGCAGCAGGAATCATTCTCCAGCCTAAAAACTAATGGTGAGCAGCTGTCAGAGAGGCGAGGAGGTGGAACAGCTCCAGAGGGGGAGCTCAGCTTCCCATATCTGGTAGCTAGGTGGTAACAAGCAGGATTTCTCACAGACAAACCTAGTACCAGCAGGAAGACTTTAATGCAGATGTGGAATTTTCAGTGAAGAGTTGAGGAGAGACACTACATTCAAGTGATGTCAGACCTGGAAATGAGCATAGACAGAGCCCGGCTGCTAGAGATTTAAAACAGATGTGAGGACCTATACAGCTTTTTTTTCCCTTCCTTCCTTTACCCCCCACTCCCTGTCACTCCCCAAAAGCAACTGGCTTTCTAGAACTCACATTTGTCTCTTCTGTTCCAGGTACCGAAACAAGAGGAGACAAACAAATGCCAGTGAATACAAGGAAGTTGGTGCCCTATAGGAGAAACTGTGGCTTCCTGCAGTGTTCCGTTCATCTGGATGGACTCAGTGGCTTCCCATCTATTTAAATGTTATTTTTATTAATAATATTTACAATATTTATAACCTTTAAAAAATTTCAATTGTTTCGTGATTCAGTCAGCATAGGTCAAGCATTTTATTTTCAGTGTTTTATTTTTTTATTAAATAATATTTCCTAAAGGGAACCCCACCACAGCGGTTCTTTGGGATAGAGATATATTTTTATAAAAACTCATCTTCTTGCTCCGGAGAGAAGAATTTTATATTTATTCTTGTGAATATACACAAAGCGATTGTATTCCTTGAAATAAAAGTCCTAGACAAAGTCAAAATGTCTGCTGATTCCAGAGAGCAGTGGTGAACGGAGTTACCTCCACCCGGCAGCCTGTCACAGGGGATGTTCCCCAGGGCTCAGTACTGGGACCAGTCCTGTTTCGTAATTTTATTGACAAATCCTCACAAAAGGAAAGACATTGAGGGCCTGGAGCATATCCAGAGAAGGGAGCTGGGGAAGGGTCTGGACCATCAGTCTGATGAAGAGCAGCTGAGGGAGCTGGTGGGACTCAATGTGGAGAGAGGGAGGCCCTGGAGGGGACCTTCTGGCTCTCCACAACTCTGTGGCAGGAGTGGGCAGGCAGGGGGGGATAGGGGGATCTGCTCCCAGGGAACAAGGGAGAGGACAAAACAAAACAGCCTCAAGCTGTGCCAGCAGAGGTTTAGATTGGATATTGGGGAAAACTTCTTCACTGAAAGGGCTGTCTAGCCTTGGTGCAGGCTGCCCAGTGCAGTGGTGGATGCCCCATCCCTGGAGGGGTTAAACAGACATGTAGATGTGACACCTGGGGAGATGGGTTGTGATGGGCTTGGCAGTGCTGGATTAATGCTTTGACTCTATGATCTGAGAGTGAAACCCAACGTGGCTTGGCTGAGCAGTATCTTTGAAGCCTCAGCAGCTATTTTTGGAGGGAGAAACCACAGTATTATTAATAAAGTGTATCAATGCACCTTAGTTCCAATGGATAGTTTTAACTGGCACAACTGGAGGCAGTCTTAAAGCACATCTCCTAGTGCAGCATATCCAACTGTGTGACAGCAGCATGGATCTTGGCTCATCCATAACCTCAGGAAGGTTGTGCTGATTATATTTTGGATTTGAGCAGAGAGGCAGCAGCACAAGTTGATAGGTCTACAGCGGAACACACATGGCAGCTCAGGCTGTGAGTGTAGCTACAGCAGAAAAGCTACTTCAGAACCAGCACACAAGTCCCCCCCATAGAGTTTCTGGCACAGTATCCATTGTACAGCTTGGAGCAGGGCAAGGAAAGTTTTTGAGTTTGGGTATGAAATAGATAACTTGTTGGTCTAAAATGATAAAATAGCCCACTGAGTTCTGCACCCCAAGTGTCAGCTCCCTGTGATTCTTGCAGCACCTGAATCATCCCTGCTAATCCCATCACTTCTCACACTTTCAGAAGATGTGAGAAAAAGCCCAACCTTTACGTCGTTCCTGGCCATTGCCAGACATCCAGGCGAGCTGCATTGGGCTGCGTTGTTGGGCATTCATGGGTGTGAGAGCAGTGATCCCTTGGCTTGTGCAACAGTGGGTTATCCTGTAGGGATTACACTCGCTGTGCTGGATCTGTGCAGATAGCCTGTGGCTACCTTCTGCCACCTTCTGAGGTAACCTAAGTGCTCGTTGGCAGTGCTGCAGACCTGTCCTTGCCCAGCCCTCAGTGCAGGTTGGTCAAGGGTTAAGATGAATTTGGTTGGTACAAAGTTTTCCCTGGTCTGCTTGGGCCCTCATGTCTCCCTTCAGCACTGAACTAGAAGGGGATTTCTGGCCATTCCCAGTTAATTGGGTTAACTCCGTGTCACAGGGCCCTTATTAGCTGCTCTTCAGCTTTTCACTTCCTCTCTCCTTCTCCTGTAATGCAGTTGTGACACAGGAACCTGTTCTGCTGGGTAACTGGTGACAGCTAATGGCAACTCCAGCCACAGCCTCATTGTTACACAGCCTTTCCCTGTGGAAAGATGCGGCAAAAATCGATTCTTGGAGCCTCCTTCCATTCTTGCTGTGACCCAGTTAGGATATGTGGTGACACATCTTTTTTCCCCTCAGGCTTCCCTGCCTGTCTGTGAACCACTCTGGCCTGTCCCTGTTTATCCTCCAGAAACTTTTCCTGGACTCATGGAGAGATTCAGCCCAGAGGCCTGGCCCCCACACACTCACCTTTTTGCTCCTGTGCTCCACTTGGCAGTAGAATCCCAAAAGGGGACCTGAGCAGCCCCTGGAGCTGCAGATGTGCCGTTCTGCTGCAGCACTCAGATCCATGTGCTGCTTGCTGCTCTTACAGAAGGTTGCAACTGCAGTAACAGCAGCAGCCTGGCGTTTATCGTGCCTTTAACTCTTTGGGTCAGACACATTTTACAAGAATAGTCCCCTTTCAGGCCTGTGCAGGATTTGTTTGGAGTTTTTTATCTGTCTTAACTTTTAGCTGACTGTCTTGATCTGGCTTGGGCTTTCTCCACCTATCCTGTTGCTCATCTGACTCCCAGCCCACAGCAGCCCTTCCAGCACCTGTGTTTTTCTCACTCCTGTACATGATTGAGAAACTGCAGAGCTTAGGGCCACATACCAGCCTGCCACCTCAACAGCTTGTACTGGCTGCATGTAGATTGCCAGTCCAGCAACCACACAGCTGGGTCCTGCAGACACACCCCAAATAATTTGTCTCTGAGAGTGAACCTCCCTCATTCTTTCCATGGTTTCTGCTGGCACCACCTCTGTCCCTCTGGTGCAGCTCTTCCTCGCCTGCACCACCCACTGTCAGAGTCACCTTTGGCTGCCTCTTTCCTGTGGTGAGAGCACCCGTGGGGTGTCTCCCAGGTGGCCCTGCCTAAGCCTTCCTGACACAATGGCTTTGCCTCCTCATGAGTGTTACAGGCTCCTGCCAGGGCAGTTCTTCCCTGCCCATGACAAACTGCTTCACAGCAGAGGGGGTGTGTGGAAGGGGAACAGGGACAGGGACTAGAGTCTGGTGCTGGAGAAACCCACCTGATGACCTCACCATCATACAGGTAGGTGACATGTGGCCATCAACCTGTCCTCAGGACCACCACCGTGTCACTGGGCAGAGTTTCTGCCTGGGACACTTGTGCTGGCAGCTTTCTGGAGGACTGGGCAGCCACAGCTCCCATAGCTGCAGCAGTGCTCCGTTTGACATCTCCCCATCCTTTTCAAACCTATCCCATCCCGGATCTGCCCTCTTGGTAACACTGCCCTGGACTTCTTGACCACCAGTCTGTGCATTTTATCTGAAACCCATTTCAGCCTCTGGGGATTCAGGCAATGACCAGCTGATGCCTGTTTTCAGGCCTGAGGATGTCTGACCTAGAAAGCAACAGCAACAACTCCTTCCTGGTGCTCTGTGGAAGGATGGTGCTCATGTGAAGGCTCACTGTAAACTCTCCAAAACGCTCTGCCCTTGTGCAGACATCACTGGTGTTAATGCTTCCCCTGGTCATTACACAGATGACTTGTTTTATGAGGGCATTAGAAGAAAAACCTTTCCAAAAGCAGCCACCAGCCACAGAACTGCAAAGAGATCAGAGTGTGGGTCCTCACGGCAACTTAAGCCATTCACCACCTCATCATTTCCCAAGCGACAAATATTTTCAGTGTCTGTGGTGAGCCTAGGTACCAAACCTGGAGCTGCCATTTGCACCATGTCCGCGGCTGCCGCGGGTTTAAAAGCAACCCCGCTTTAGTACACTCTGCAGCTGTGGCCAACAGGACAGCTGCCATGGAGGTGCAGTCAGCTCCAGAGCTGACCTTCCTGTCTCCATAGGCCTGCTGCCTTTGCGTGCCTCCTTGTCTTGGGCAATCTCGGTGCCCTGTGAGTCACACGTCCCCCTCAGCGGGTTTCCTCGGAGTGCGTCAGCCACAGAGCTGGAGGGAGCTTCGGTGACTGTCCTGGGTTACATCACACAGGCGGAGGACGTTTGGACAACTGGTCCTTGCCCCCGCTGAGGCAAGCCTCAGATTGCATAGTGCATCTGGCAGCTCATGCCGGGGCTGCTCGTGAGAAGGGCAGGGATGGAGCTCAGGGAGGGGAGAGAGAGAGAGAGAGAGAGAGGAGCTTAAGTGGGCTGGAAATACTAACAGGTTATGTACTCATCACATATCTGACCTGGGTCAGTAGCAGTCATCTTTTGTGTCTATGCTGCAGAAAGGATGGGTGGGTGGACCAATGAAGAGATGGAAGGAGGGAAGAAAGGATGGATGAAAGGAAGGATGGATGGAAGGTGTTTCATCAATAAATGTAGAAGTTTAGTCTTGCACAAATAGACATCATTATTTTAATAAAGCCAGTGCCAAACCTAAATTACCCCAACACTCCCATGATATAATTCCAACCTATATGATTAAAAGATTTCCCAGCAAACTTGGAGATTAAGACAACTGATCAAAAAAATATTGAGAAATCTCTGTACCCTACCCTGATGGATGCCAGTCTGATCCTTCTTGACCCAGTCACCAGAGGGCATCAGCCTCCTGATAAGAAAAGCCAGTTGGAATTTAGGAGACAAGATACAACAGTGAACAGGCACCAGTCACAATTTGGAACCACCATTTGGACATTTGTTTCCAGTGGTCCTATGACAGTGGCTCTTTCTGGTCTGGTTTGTTGGGCTGGTTGCTGATGCCCTTCATTATAACGGGAAGCCGAGGAAGTTGGAAAAGCCACATGAAGAGGAAGAGAAGCCAGTTCAGCTGCCTCTCCCAGAGCTGCTGTCATTTCTGCAGTACAGAGAAAGGGGGGTTAATTTCAGGAGAGAAAACTGGCTGATGGGAGTGGATATCCATCTGGATACATACAGCAACACGAGAATGAGCCTTCAGGTCACTGCTGAGAGGGGGATGATAGAAACCAGACTGAGGAGTTGTAATAAGTGGACAGAAAATCAGAGAATAGAGTTTCGGTGAGGGCAAGAAAGGATGGTGAGGCTTTTGACTGTAAGAAGGACACAGAAGTGAAGTCTGGAGGAAAGAGGACTCAGTACCTCACAAAATCAGGGCACCTGCTGCTCATTCGAGGTCAGCTCACCCAGCCCCTGTGAAAGCTCACCAAGAGGAGAGGAGCATTTAAAGGGGGAAGGAAAAATGTCAGAAATCAGACTGGTAGTCGGACTCAGGATTGTTTTTTCTCCCAGCATCTTCACCTACTTATTTTGTTCTCTTTTCTGCTGTGATAACTGAGCCGGGATATTTAATTTCAGCTCCTGAATCACTGGTCAAAGCTTGTTGGCTTTTTTTAACTCACTCAGGTTGTTTTGTTCCAATGAATTCGTATCAAGCAGAGGAGAATAAAGTCTGTCCATCAGCTGGTATTCCTGACAGGTTCGGCGTCCCGTGACATTCCTAGCGCTGGTTTCGTTCCCATCTAGTGGCCACCTGGAAGATTACACTCCCAGAGCCCCAGGTCTTGGCGGGAGTGTCATCCCATGCTGGCAGGCATGGGGCTCGGGCGTCGGGATGGAGGAGAGTGGGAGCACGGCCTCCCTGCCTTGTTTATGCCAGGCCACGGGGAGTTAGCTGGGAAATTTCCTGTGGAAAAGCAGTGTTTTATGCTCATCCTGAAAAAGGCAGGGGACATTCTGAGCTTAGGAAAAATTATATTTTTGTGTACATCCAAAAAAAGGTTGAAATTATGGCTCTCGGCGTTTCCTTAATGCAAAATTGGGAGCACCACCACCCCTAACATGGATAAAATAATCATATTTTTTGCATAATACCCTGGTTTGGTTTGGATTAGAAATGGAAGCTGCAAAGCCAGACTTCCCAAAGGGGCAGGTGCATGGCTTTGCTCAGCCCCAGTCTGAAATGCAGAGGTTCTCTGCAGGCTTCTCCTATCCTTGGAGTGATTAATCACTAATGCAAGACTCAATTTCCTGATATTTATGGCAAAGTTTCCTTTCCTTGCAAACCAAAGGTGAGCATCAGCTATCAGAGATGTGCAGCCACCAAGAAAATTTTGTCAGCCTCATCCCTCACCTCTGCAGGTACCCTGAACTCAGCCTGCCTTTGTCAGAAGCTGAAAGCCATGCCAAGCTCTATGACAGATTTTATTCACCCCACAGCCGCCCTTCCTGCAAATTCATCACCTTCCAAATGAGCTGCTCAGGCTCATGGTCTGAGAATGCAAGAGTCACCATGCTCTCCCAGGGTTTTGGCAATGACCTCAGCCCTGACACACTGAGCCCACCGATGGACACCTGGGATCTCTGATTGTCACAGCAGTTATTTGGCAAGGGTGGGTGGCAAGGAAATGCAGTTTGTGTCTCTCCTGGCATGGGATGCAGCCCCGTGTCAGAGAAGGCTGTCCTGTGGCTCTCCTCTCTTTGCTGCTGAAGTGATGCTTTAGCTGTCTGTCTCCCTTGCAGGTCGTTGCCCGTGGTACAGCATGGAGTCACCATATCCAGCAGCAGTTTGGCATTAGGGAGAGGCTCCTTTGTGCCCTGCTTGCTGCACCAAAGCTCTGGGATTGCCAGACGAGGGAGAGCCAGCCTGGTAGTGCTGCAGAGCACAGCAACAGCAAGGTGGCTACATGGCACCTGACAGCCACAGGCTGACAGACACAGTCCAGTCAGGCTGAAAAACCTCAGAGACCCAGGACTGGGCTTTGGGAAGGGCTGCAGGGACCAGAGCAACCACCCCCAGGGCTACAGGCACAGGCATAACAGCTCTGTCCCTGTGGGCACATGCTGGGAGGACACGGATCCTGGGTTCAGCAGTGGGGCTGGGACAGACCCCACATGAAAATCCCTTTTGTGGAGGCATTTTAAGGTTGAGCACAAGGCCACTCGTTTTAGGCCAAGAGTGCCCCAAGCAGCCTCAGCTCTCCCCTCATGCTCTTCCAAAACAAAGTGTTTACTTCCGCTGTGGCTTCATGTGTAGCCCCTAACACCTGCAAAATTAAGAATTTGGCATTCACAGGGGTCAGGATACTTGAAATGTGATTCTTGAATTGTCACTGGAGGGCCAGTTCTGAATTTTCATAAAGTCTTGTGCAATTTTTTTTTTCAGCTCAGCTCCTTTTAAGTGTTTTTTATTTTATTTGCCAACACCCTGCTAATGGGAGGGGAAAATGGCTATCTGGCTGCAATGCTTAGTGGTTTATTTCATGCATATTAAGACAAAATGTCTTTAAATCCTAAAATAATTTAACTGTAGTCAAACACCACTGAATTCTCTTCCTCTTTTTACACAGAAGCAGTTAGTTCCAGGCAACTTGAGCTCTCAGCCCTGCACTTGCCATCTCCAGGTTTCTCCCTCCCTGTTGAAGAAGACCTCTGCTGCTGCTGAAACATCCTGGGTGGAGCCTGCAAGGAGAGGAGCCGTGCAGACACTGGTGCATCGGTGATGTTGAGAAACGTTTTAGGAGTGTTGGGACGTCTTGTCAATGAAGCACAGCTTTGGGAGCAGCGTATCTGAGGCACCTCAACGCCGAGACTGGGTTTTGCTCCAGAGGGGCAGAATGTCTCTCCCAGCAGTCGGGCTTGGGCAGACCCAAACATGCCAGGATGTGCCAGTGTAAGCTGGGCCGGGTCCAAGGCCTTCGAGAACAGGGTTTTTCCTACATGCAGACAAACCTACCGACAGGAGGAAATGAGCCTCTGCCTGGGGAACCTCCTTCGCAGCGTGAGTGTGCAATCGCTATGCAAATAAGCCCTTAGTCACGCGGTGCCTCAGCAGCCCTGTCCTGGGAACGCGCTGGCCCCACGCTGCCGGGACACGTGTGACACACAGGCGAGGGGGGACACCAGGTGACACACAGGCGAGGGGGGACACCAGGTGCTCTACCTGCCCAGGTTCTGCTGACGGACGGAAGCAGCTCACAAAGCCCTCACTGACCCCAGCTTCAGCACTCTGACGCGAATGCTCCAGCTGCCAGGACTGACTGATTCCAGCAGCATCTTTCTAGTTTCCCAAATTTCATGGCCCTTTGCTGGCACCCTGGCGCTGCTCAAGGAAGCTGCTGTCACGAGGGCACAGCACCAGTAGCCAAAAGCAGGCACCACCAGCAAACAATGGGATTTCCAAGGGAGCATAACAAACATGCCTGTGAAATGGAGTGTTCTCCTGAGCTTCTTTGCTTGCTCATAGCCTGTGAAAAAAACAAAATCCAGAGTGATCTACGTAATCATTGTTGTGCGTAGGAAGCCTTGCCTGGGTTTTGTTCTAGGGAAAAAACTTACCTCTGGCAAAGGTGAGAGGAAAGGAGTTTCTAATTGCTGTAGGCTTCTCCTGTGATTCATTCTTTCTTCACATACCAAATGATTCCAAACAGGTAAAGAAAATTCACCGCCTGATTCACCAATGGGAAGGCACTAGGAAAATCTCAAAGCAAAAAGCAAAGACTAAAGCTGCACTTCAGGAGAAAATTCCCAAACAATCCTCACATGTCCTTTATTTCTCTGCTACTCTGGACACAATTGGAAATAATGTGCAACACAGGAGGAAAACATCACAGTCTCTGTCACATGCTCCCAGTCCTCGTGTGAGGCTGCATTCCCACAAAACGGGCAGTACTGTATAATTTGCTGACCAGGTCTGTGCTGTTAAATGAGCTGTGATAGATATCTCCCAGGTGACTTCATACTCCAGCCACCAAGGCAAGGAAAGGAATATAACAAACTCAGTCAGAATCCCTACTGCAGCTTCCATCGGCACCAACACACTTTAGGTCAGCCAGACTTCCATGGCCAAGTCCCTTAAAGGTAACCCCAGATTGTTGCCACTCCATCTATACCACCATACAGTGGCATTTTGGTTTGGGAAGGCTTTTCTTAATTTGAAGATTTCTGCTCTGGCTTTTTTTTCAGCTCAGTCTCTAAGACATTAGGGGGAAAACGCCTCTATTTTCCCAAATATAGGCATCATTTTTACAGCAGCCATCCTGCCCACATAACTATACCTGGTCTCAAAGTCAGTGCATCCTGGGATTGAGCTGGCTGTTCTCCAAACTCAATAAACAGTAGTCACACAGCTTCTGTTACCTTGAGCACAGCTGCACATTTAAACATTTTTTTATTTTCTCTTTAGAATGAGGACTTTTTGAGCACTTGCAGAACAATCCAGTGGCTCCCTACACCTTTGGAAGGTGATGAGCGGGGTGCTCTCCTCTGCCAGGCACTGTGCAATCCTGGAGATGTTAGAGAGATGATCTGATGATTTTGCTCATCTAACAACGGTGTGGTAAATGGAATATGTAAAATAATGTGCACTGCAGGTGAAGCACTGTCATTCTGAAGGTAAAGAGCTACAGTAATGTTGCCAGGTAAATGAATGTAGAGGCACTGGCTACAACAGCTGAGCCTTTGTGTCCTTAGACATTCCTGTCTAAAGCACCTTCCCCTTTCTGTCCAGAAAGGGGTCAGAAGGGTGAATTTGCACTCAGGTACCACTGGGGAGCCTGGCTTGGGGTGCACGTGGGGAAAGCCATGAGCCTGCCCTCCTCAGAGAGTCCTGGGAGAAGCTCCTGTGAATTGCCCCCGAGAAATGGAAGAAAGGGCAGCAATTTTCAATGCTCTGTGACATGTCAGGATGTGGTATTTTAGAGAAGGAGATTGTTAGCTGAGGGACAGTTCCCCATTATAGTGTAAATCCAGTATTGCTTCACCAAGGTCCTGGCTTCAGGCCCTTAAAATTACTGGTGGGGTCAGGATGTGCCTCCAAGCATTTAGAGATTGAGCCATTGCACAAAAACGAGTGGGTGAGTGCTGGAGGATGTGTTTGGTCAAAGAAGAGCTGTACAGTGCACACTGTGTGAAAAGCAGAGCAGCTGAAGCCCAGAACAGTGTGCTAACAGCAGGCAACTTCCCAAAAATCTTCCTAGTAGGTAGCAGGACTGCTGTCCTGGGCAGGCCTGCAGCATGTTACCCAGCCCTGAAGCAAAACCAAGCCCAGCTTGTCTTGCTGAACTCTGTCTGGGGCCAGTGAGAGGCAGCAACTGGAGCCACAACACGGCACAGGGCATTTTGCAAATGATCAGGCTACGATCCCCACTGCCTGCCATTCAGGAAAGCCTGTGGAAAGCAAGTGTAAAACCCCACTGCTGTGATTAGGTAGCCTCACACTCCTTAGCACCACTGCATGTTTCATCAGATTAGGCAGGGATATTAGGGGGTCCCTGGAGTTGATGTTGTCTGAGAAGATACCCCTTAGATTTTCAGGAGGAACTGTTTTTCATTTGTATTGATACAAATGAAAGAAAGTTCCACAAAACCTTGTCATCACAGGGCCAGCAGATTCTGTTCTTTTTGTTTTTTTCTTCTTACACGTGCTCCAGAAGATTTTGTAGTCAAATGTGGAGGGATGGAAAACACAGAGCACTGGGCAGACTTTCCCAGGGGAACAGTGCATAAATTATTCCCTTTCTGGACAAGTTTTCCTCATACAATCTCTGCTTCAGGAGTGAAGCACAGTGACAGTGTCACCATCTTAGAAAATTATCATTTGCTGAGGGCTTTCTCGGCAGGGTGGCACAGCCAGCTCAACGCCTGCATGTCTCAGAGGTCAACAAACTCTACCAATATCCAGGCCTTTTCCCTTCCTTCCTCCCCAATACCCTGGCTATACACTTGCATGCTCTTTATTACAGCAATCTTGATTTACATCAGCAGGAACTCGAGTCACACATGCCTCACTTCAAAGCTCCCTCCCTGCCTGTGAGGGAGCTGCTGATAGCAGCAGATAGTGGTGTCTGCAGCTCACAAGCAAAGTGAAAGTCTGGTGAGCTGCCCAGACAGACACCACTCTGGTTTGAGTCATTATCCTTTTCCACCTGTTCTCACTGGGATGAATGAGAAAGGATAACTCATGTTCAAACACCAGGTCAGCTGTGCCCGCCCTTGCAAAATAAACATTTGATGTCAGTGAAGAAAATTAATGGGATGGCATTTCAGGTACTTCCTTTCCCTTCACGCATTTCTCAGGGGTTTTATCAAAAGTAAAGAGTGAATGATAAGATCCCAGTAGGCACTCAGACTCTCCTTGAAGAAACGATGTCCAAATGTGCTCCTCCAAGGCCTGGCAGCTGTCAGCATGGATGTCACTTCTCCTCCACAAGTCCATGCCTATGCCTCGGATCATCATGGCACAGCTGGGGAAGAGATGAGTCACCTCTGGCCACCCCCTGTTCCACAAACATGGACAGGGATCAGATGGGCAAAAAGTTGTCAGCAATATCACCTGTGCTGGGTGCTGCCAGGTGCTGTCTGAGCCCAGGCTGTGCTGAAGGTTTTCAAAATGATGGGCAAGGCCTGGGGAGGGCTAGCCGACCTCCTGACCCCATTTCATCTCACTTCACTGCCAGCCTGTGGAAAACCAGGTCTGGCTCAGGGCAGGTGCCAGGGAAAACTCAGCAGGTTCCCTGCTCATCTCTAAGCTGCACCCATTTGGGCTCACCAGCCTTTGTGGCAGCTCCCTGTTCCCTGGGACCAACCTCATGGAACAGCCAGAGCAAGGGCTCTCCGAGCAGCAGCCCCAGCCTGGGTGTCCTGCCGGAAAACCCCGGGTGCTGCCGGGATCGAGTGGTGGCTCAGTAGGTGGCACTCTGCATCCACAGGGAACCAGCACCTTCCCAAAGGTGAGCCCTGCCCTTGCAGCCCCAGCAACCTGCCTGCAGGCCCCCTGGCAGTGGGGCAGCCTGGGGGAGTGAGCCTTGCAGCCCCCCAAAGCCTTCTCCTCCTTGCACCACTCCTGAGGACATCCTCTGGAAGTTCATCCTGGGGACAGAGTCTAGTCCAAATATCCTTCCAGCCCTGGAGGTGGGCAACAGCCAAGCTTAGTGCCTCCTCCCTCACAGCACACAGACAAGCTGGGGCTTGTGGCAGATCCCACCCAGAATGTCCTGAAACATGTGGCCTCTGGAGGGTGTTCTCTCCAAGAAACAGCCAAGCAGGGCTTGGCCAGGATGCTGCCATTTGGGAAGAGCTCTCCGGATGTCCCACCAGGACTTCTCTATGCACAACCAGGTACCTGTCTTCATCTTGCTGCACTATCTGGACTGTTAAGAGTTGTGCTGGTTGGTGCCAGGCTGCCCTTCTTCTCCAAGGACACATGAGCAGCAGGAGGAAGTTGATGAAATGACAGATTCAAAGCATGCCAAACCAAATTCCTCACTGCTGGCAGTCAGTGAGATGGAGCTATCAGCTGGAGACTGGAGAAGAGATGGAACACGGTGAGTCAGACACTGGATATGCTGTGTTTGGTCTCTAAACAGTGCAGGTAATATGGTCAATTGCACTTGGGGCATTCAACCTTTCCCCTGCTAAGCCTCTTCCACTTGCTCAGCAGTTTGCCGAGTGCAGCATGCGGGGCTGGTACGTTCAGTGCTCAGTATATGCCTCAGACTGGGCTTTAAAATATTAAAATGTTTCCAGTGAATCTCTGATTTTAAAAAATGGGAGAAATAGTTCATTTTAACAGCTGAACAAAAGAAAATTCGTGAGGGAAGCTGTGGTGCCTGGCAGAGGAAGCCACAATTGAGCAGAGCAGGAGGGAGGAAGAGAGGGAGGGAGGGAGGATACCTGGCTGACAACCACACTTTGGCCATTCTCAAACCACCAACCCCATGTTTCAGCAGAAGAGACCCCAACCCCCAAAGTCTCTGCCTTTGGAAAGACTCCCCTCCCATGCAAATGATCTCTGTGAACTCCAGGCCACGGGACTTATGGAGGTCTTGTGGGAAGGGAACTCCAGTTCGAAGGGGAAAGGAGGGGCCCTGTGAAGCCCTTGGCTGCCCCCAAATAGCCCAGGAGATGCTTGTTACCTGCCTGCAGAGCTCTCTGACGTGGGGTTGAAGTGATGAGCAGGATTTGCCTTTTCGGTGCTGTATCTCTGAGGACAGGCAACAAAGGAGAAACCAAAAAAAACCCCAGTAGTAAAGCTGTCAGCCCGTGCCAGATGTTTTAATTGCACCATGCACAAAAGGGCTGTCGAAGGTTTGATGGAGCTGTCTGTGTCAGGTTAAATTCTGAGTGAGTGATTCAGCATCTTCTTTTCCAGACCTCTTGGGCATTGCCTCTTGGGATTGGCATGACCTGTCAAAGGCACTCTGGGAGCCAGATATCATGTGGAAGAAGGGAGAAGGTTCAATGACTGAGCAACTTGGATGCCTGCCACCTTGAGCAAAGGCTCCGTAAGCTTCATGAGCTGTGACATTCTGTCTTCTCTCAGTTAGAAGGTCAAGATCCTCCTTCCCCAACACAGCATTGCCACCCACTGCCCTCCCACCCCGCTGTGCCATGGGACCAGAGCAGGGGGGTTCCAGTCCATTCATCCTCGACTTCCTGGGCTTCTCTTGGGTTCCCACGCTGGCCAGCATGTTAGAACCCACTGTCCCAGCTTTTTCTCCCCTCAAAGCATCAGTTCCCTTTACAATTACCTGAAAGGAGGTTGTAGTGGTGTGGAGCTGGTTGCTTCTGCCATGACTGCAGAAGCAGTCCTAGTACTCTCACTAGAGGAAATGGCCTTAAGATGAGACAGGGGAGATTCAGATTAGATATCAGAAAAATATTTTCACTGTTTGGGTGCTCAGGCACTGGAATAGGTTGCCCAGGGAGGTCATGAAGTCACCATCCCCAGAGGTGTTGAAGGGCTCTCTGGATCTGGCTCTGGGAGATGCGGTTTAGTGGTGACAGTGGCAGTGCTGGGTCGGTGGCTGGGCTTGGTGATCTTACAGGTCTCTTCCACCCTTGCTGATTGTGTGATTGTACAGCGGGCCTGCTTCCCGCTTCTTCACGCAGCAGCCCGGAGAGGCAGCCGTGGGGAGGTGCCCTCTGCCGGGTGGGGAGCTCTGCCGGGGCAGCTGTGAACCGCAGTGCCCCGAGGAGCACATTTGTCCCTGCGGTGTTCACGCACCGCTCAGGAACTCAGCCACCGGGGCGAGGAGGGGTGATGGCCGGGTTTATTGCTCCGGGAGAAGGGCAGAGCAAGGAGCACGGAGCCAGCCGACAGACGTGTGCCTGCAATAACCCGGCGTATCTCCGAAGCCGCTGCCCAGGGAAACTCGGGGAAGCCGTGGTTGCCCGATCCCTGGAAGTGTTCAAAGCCAGGCTAGACGGGGCTTGGAGCAACCCGGGCAAGTAGAGGGTGTCCTTGCCCATGGCAGGCGGGTGCAATGAGGTGGTATCCAAGCCCCTTCGAACACGAACGGTTGTCGTGTTCTGTGATTCTGGGACATCCCGCCCCGCTCCGCTCCGCCTGCTGCGCTGACGCGACTCCACGTCCGCGCCCCCAGCTCCACCGCCCATAAAGCGGGCGGCGCGGCAGGCGGCTCCTCATGGAGCGCTGTGCGTCGCCGGCACCTGCTGTGATACGGCGAGTCCTTCCCACGTTCCCTCAGTGTCTGTGTCGCCACCCGCCCCGGGACGGACGATGCGCGCCGTGGTGCTGATGGCCGCGCTGGCCGTGCTGGCAGGTGCGTGCGGGGACGGGACGGGACGGGACGGGAAAGGAAGGGAAGGGAAGGGATGGGATGGGATGGAATGGGAGAGATCGGGACTCGGGGGAGCCCGCGCTCGCGCCTGGGGGAAGCGGGGGCGGGGGGGGGGCTCGCGCTCGAGTGGGGCTCGCGCCTGAGGGGAGCTCGCGCCTGAGGGGAGCTCGCGCCTGAGGGGAGCTCGCGCCTGAGGGGAGCTCGCGCGCGGCAGCCGATGGCGCGAAGGCGCTGAGGCGAGTGAGAGACCCCGCGGACAGTGAGGGACCCCGCTGCGAGTGAGGGACCCCGCGGACAGTGAGGGACCCCGCGGACAGTGAGGGACCCCGCGGAGAGTGAGGGACCCCGCGGAGAGTGAGGGACCCCGCGGAAGTGAGGGACCCCGCTGCGAGTGAGGGACCCCGCTGCGAGTGAGGGACCCCGCGGACAGTGAGAGACCCCGCGGACAGTGAGGGACCCCGCGGAGAGTGAGGGACCCCGCGGAGAGTGAGGGACCCCGCGGAGAGTGAGGGACCCCGCGGACAGTGAGGGACCCCGCGGAAGTGAGGGACCCCGCTGCGAGTGAGGGACCCCGCGGACAGTGAGGGACCCCGCGGACAGCGAGGGACCCCGCGTTGCCGCGCTCGGCGGCGGCCCCTCTGCCCCCTTCTCACGGCGCCGTTTGCCCGCCCTCACAGCCAACCATGCGGCCGCCGGGTCCTCTCCCAACGCCACGGAGCTGCAGCGGCACGGGGAGCCCGGGAGCCGCGAGGGAGAGCCCGTGCCGGCTCCCGACTACGAGGAGGATGAGGAGGAGTACGAGGAGGCGCCACCCGTCCACCAGTACATCGTGGACGACTTGATCCGAGGTGAGTCGGCGGCGCCGGGGCCGGGATCTCGCAACTTGTGAGCCCCAATTTACGCCTTTTCTCCCTTGTAAACGCTGCTATGCTTAGCTCGTGGAGTATGGAGCAAAAACGTGCTTGTGCTTGAAGCTGCTGCTTTAGAAATAGCTGTCAGGGGTGGAAACCTAGCATGAGTGTGCCCAGGGTGTGTGGAAGCTGCAGGTTAGCTGGTAACTTGCCGTGTAGCTTTATCTCCTGATAAAGCTGACAGGCGGGCTGTGGTCAGGTGCCAACTACCTGCTTAGTGTAGAAGCACCAGTGGCATTTATAGGTGCTGTTTGGCCCTAGAGGTTTGTTTTATATCACGTTGTCTGTCTTGCTCCAAGAATTTTCTGGGTATTTTCTGATGGTGGCTTATTTGGGTTGGAGTCAACTGAAATTTCCTGGGAAAGCAGACATTTAAACCTCTTAAATGGCCACAGGAAAGTTTGTTAAACATCTTTAGGGCAATGCTTCACTGTCAATAGCTGCTGTGTGTATTTATTGTAATTTGCCCACTTGATGAGCTGTGAGGAGATCTGAGCCGTCCGCCTGACTGTGGGAATAGGAGTATTTTGTTGGTTCTGGGCTAAGTGCAGTTGCAATACAAGCCAGGTATCTACAAGTGATTTGAACCTCAGTAGGTGTGAGTAGGCTGGTCCTGTTGCTTCCAGGGTGGATCTGACTACTGATTTTCCCTCAGAAACACCCTGCAACTTGAATGTGACTAAAGAACCTCTTAAGTGAAGTGGGACCACGCTCTATGTGGTCACTTGAGGGAATTTGTGGATTTTTGCTTAAGTTCTCCATGAAGATCTCCAGGGGAAACGCGCCTGTTGGTGTTATCAAGCTGTTCAGCCTGTAAAACTACTGGCTTGGTGACTTAAGTGTTGCCTTAACTGCACAGAAACCAGACTTGGTTTGTAGACCAGCTCTTCTGCTTGGCATGAGGTTTATCTGTGGCTAAACCTTGAAGCTGCTATGATTCAGCTGTGGATGGCTTTCCTGGCCGTGCAGCCTGTAGACAGGGACACAGAGATGAAGCTGACAAGCTGAGCCTGGGAGAGGGAGGGAGGAAGGGAAGCGGCCTCAATTATGAAAGCGCGAACCTAAATATCAAGTCAGACGGGACAGAACAGGGGCCTTTGACTGTCAGGAGTGAGCTCACACTTCCAGGCACAGGAAACCTTGCTGCAGGAACCTCGTTTACATATTAATATAGCTTATACCATTTTCATCAGACTTCTGGTTGCTGAAGGCATTTTTGCTTTTAAGCAACTTCAAGCCAGGCTTGTTGCTCTAGAAGTTAAAATGATCAGCTGTCTAGACAACAGTGAACTACACCTTGTTTCTTTGTACGGGCTCTCGGCACCAGAAATACAGGGTTAGGAAGTAGTTAGATCCAGTTGTGCCCTATTGTGGTGATTGCCTGTGTGCATAGTGCTCTGGGTAAAATATTAATCATCCAGAAATTATTTTCATTAGGTCTGCAGAGCACAAGAGCAAAATTGAAGCTTCTCGTAAATAGCTCTGCCATTTCTTGAGGCCTGTTTAAATCCGCTGGGTAACTGTTACTCCTGAGCAGCAGTGTTGCACTGAGGGCTGGTGTTACAGCTAGCAGTGCAGTGGGTGGGTTCTTCCAAAAAACATCCTTTTGCCAAGTTAGTCCAAATCAGCGCTATTGAACTGTGACGGCTGCATGGGGCAACTCTGGAGCTTCTGACCCTTTGTCAGTGTCTGGTTTGTTCTCCTCAGCGAAAGGAACATGATTGCCCTTGCTTAAATCCAAGGGCTACTAAGTCACCAGGATTTTAAACCACACTCTTCTAGAGGTTTGTCTTAATTGAGATAATGAGGGCAGCAGTAAGTGGCAGAATAAATAGCCTGACTCTCACGGACTCTTGCCTTCACTCCGTCCCTGCGCTCAGCATCTCTCACAAAGTAGGAGAACTGGAAAGGAACTCTCTCCTGCTGAAGACAGCACTGCAGGTTGTTTAGGAGAAACAAGTGTGCCAACCGGGATAGCAAGCTGCTTTGCCTCAGCAAGCGCCCCGGACTATCTAGCAAGTTACAATGCCTTTCATCACTGATGCAAATGGAGAGTTTAGAGCCATGGAGCTATTAGCCTTGTATCTGAGTCCATATAAAACTAGAGGATGGCTTGGCTCAGTATGAGTTCTCTGTTCTTTACAGGCCTTTGCTTGTCGCTGTGCTGTTGCACTCAAGTATCTTATGCTGTGAAATGCTGCAGTCCTGCATCTCTGCTGCTCTTCATCTTTGGTGGCTCTTGGCTCATCTGCTCCTACTGCCTCTGCTCTGCATGGCACAGGGCTTAAGGGTAGCAGAGCTGTGCTTTAATGAGCCGCTGAGCTTGCTGCCTTTGTGTTGGGTGTGAGATGCCCAGCAGAATTCTCACTTGCATCCTGTGCTCCCTGATCACAGATTCTCCTGCAGTGATGGTCCTACTCACTCTCACCAAATTCTTTAATTCAATTGTCTCAGAATCGTGCTTTCTAGCACTTCTATACCAAGTCATCGTGTCCTTTTTTCAGTTGAACCTGTGGTTAAACCCAAGCCAACAAAGAGGGGGGGAGAGAAGAATGCTGGCAAATCAAGACGGAAGAAAAACAAAGGGAAAAACAAGAAGAAAGGGACTCCCTGTGAAATGGAATACAAAAACTTTTGCATCCATGGAGAATGCATATACCTAGAACATCTCCAGATGGTGACCTGCAAGTAAGTTACTTGTACCTTGTGAGTTAGGTGTGATTGCCATGAGCCAGTGGCATATGAGGGCTCAGAGGAAAAATCAGTGTCAACTTGGCATAAATCCATCTCCTGCTGTATTTTGACTGAGAATTTTTCTGCCATGTAAATTAAGTGATGATGGAATCTGAGATGCATAACAAGCCACTGAACTCATCAGTTGGTCATAAACTCAAACCAAAAGAATGAAAAGGCGTGTCTTTCTGGAACATCACACCCAAACTAATCTCAACTTGTTGAAATGCTGACAAACCTTGTGCTAGAGCAGTGACTGCATTTCATGAACACGCTCTGAAGTGAGCATCTTGAGATTCATGGGAAACTCAGAAGATGTCTAAGTCAGGTCTGAATATGTGTGGGTGTCCTTGGCTCCAGACAGCACAAGAGCTGATAAGAACTTGTGTTAATATTTACTTGCAGGTGTCATCAGGATTTTTTTGGTGAGCGCTGTGGTGAACAGTTCATGAAGACTCAAAGGAAGAATGATGTGGCAGACTACTCAAAGACTGTGTTGGTGGTGGTAGCTGTCCTGCTCTCAAGCATCAGCTTCATTACTGTACTTATCATTGTGATAGTGCAGTAAGTATTGTCCTCTTTGGTGTTTGTCTTCCTTAAGTGCGAGCGCCCAATAACCCCAGAATGTGCATGGCTCATCTGAATTACCTTTGTGAAAAGCATCCAGAAAGGATGAGTTCTTATCCCAGCTTGGATGTATCTGGAGGGTAGAAGCAAGGTCTGTGACCCTGACATTGTAAACCAAGAGCCTTTCTGCTCTTGCTATAACCAGGATAGTTAGATTGCTGCAGAACAGCAGCAGGAAGCTCAGGAGGAGCATTAATGTTGACATAGCAGTGCTTTCCCTAATCCTTGTGGAGAAGCCTGAAAGCAGCAGTGTGACAGCCTCATGTGTGGCTGTTATCCAACAGCTGGATGCACAGGTGGAGGGTAGGAAATGGTGCTCTAAGAGTCCATTTATTAATGGATGTTGCTGGGCTTAAATACTTACACTTGAAGGGAAAGCAAATGGGGAGACAAATGCTGGTGGTCCCAAATTCTGGTTGCTGTTAATATGGAGAGAACACTATTTCAGCTGAACCAGCTGTTGCAGTTCAGAGTGGTGGGTCATCAGAATCTGGAGTCCTGTTAATAAATTCAAAGGGCTTTCCTGGGTATGTGTTTCAAACCATATAACAGTTTCAAACCAAACTGAATATTGAAACAGTCCTCCAGTTCTGCCACTTCAGCTCCAGCACTGTAGGGCTTGGGATCTCGTAGAAACTCCAAGGTTCAGTCTAATTTTAGATCTTGATGAAGCACATCAGCTGAATTGGAAACATGTTGTACCCTTTCCTGCAATTCAGGAAACAAGGTGCACGTTTGTCATTTCACTGTTGCTTCATATTTAACTCTGAACTTGAAGAATGCTGGGATGAACACTTGTTCTCTGAACACTGCCTCATTCCTTGCAGCTAGGAGAGATAACCAGTTTGGTAGTGTGCTAAGAGAAAATTATTATTGGTAGTTTCTGAAATGCATTTGCTTTATGTTCTGAACCCCAACAAGCTAGGAGCATGCTAATCTGTACCTTCATCCAGAGAAACTCCTTGGAATAGTTACTAGAAAAAACTGGAGAAACTGGGGGGGAAATCAGTAAGGAGTTTCCTTACTATGTATTCAAGGGTCAGGGGCTAGACTTGAAGCGCTCTGCTGTGGAGAGGAGGAAGGAAGACAGTGTGGTCTCTGCAGCTATAAGCTGAAGCCACTAGGAAATCTGTCACCCAGAAAATCTCCTGGTGCTTGCTCAATCCCAGCAATAAACTCCCTTCATCTTGCTCCCTTATCTGGCTTAAGTCAAGAAGCCCTATCTCTGTGAGGCACAAGTGTCAACATTGAATTCAGGGGTTCCTTGATTTTATCAGCAGATACTGCTTGATGCTGAATGCTTAAAAACTGTCTTGCTTGAAACTCCCTGGTGCTGAGGAGTTGCTTGAGGATTCAAAGAACATGGGTCTAAATGCTGCAGAGGATGTGGAGGCTGGTGACAACAGGATGTATGTCAGGGTCCAAAATGATCTCTAACATGCCGTAATTCCACAGGGTCAGGAAAAAGTGTCCTCAGTATGAAGAGAAAGAAGAAAGGAAAAAACTCCGACAAGAAAACAGAAATGGCCATGTTGGTGTGTAAATGGGGAGAAAGCAGGTATGAACACTGACTTCAAACACCTTTCAGTCCTTCCAGGCTCTATGGGAATTGCATGCTTGCTTCACTAAGCTAGTGTTTGCTTTTAACACTCCAAGTGCCTTGAAACACATAGGTTACATGTGAGCAGCTGGCTTGGCTTTCTGGTTTCTCAAAACCACTGGAGTTGTACAAGTTGTCCAACAGCTCTATTAAGTTTCTGGCTATCAATTGAGGATGGGAAGCTGTACTGAGATAAGTGGTGCTAAGAAGAAAAAGTTGTGAATATCTGGGCAGAGGCAGGTTTAGTGCAGGAAACAGTGGTAGACTTCAGTCATGGAAGATGGTGCCCACAGCATCATCACCTTTTAGAAGAAAAGTACGGAGCATTTTCATGTCTTTCCTGCAAGGAGAGTTTCAGGAAGTTGCTGGTGCTAAGAAGCTGCAGACCAAGACGAAACTGCCAATTCTGTGAGCACTGGAGATAGATAGCCTCTATCTAACAGTGAAGTTTCATACTGTCATAGCTAGCAACTGAGGTCCAAAGCTGCTTGGCCTATCTGGATTGCTTCTAGGAGTGATGTAGTGGATTTTACTGAGCACGCAAGTTGGTCTCTTCTGAGGCCAAGTGTACCTAACAGGAGACTCAAGAACCCTTACTGAACAGGAGTTACACTACAAGCTGAGGAGGAAACCATAAAAGATAGTCCTGAAAAGTTCCAGGAGAACTGTGAAGTTTTGCTTTGCCACATGTCAGCTATAGACATTTTTCAGCTTTGTTGAATAACAGTTGGAGGGTTTTGCTCAAAGCTGACTTGAAGCTAAAGAGTATCTGGCAGAGTGTCCTCAGGTGTGTGCACATCCTTAACCTACCTGCTTTGCACGTAGGTTTGCCATGGTGCTAGCACAGGGTGCTTATGTCTCAGATGGTGATTAATGTGCCTGGTCTGCCCCTTACAGAACAATTCTGAAGTGGCCATTGCCAAGCTGCAGGGTACCTCTGGCTACCTGACACATCCACCTGGACACTGTGGGCTGGAGCTGTTGCCACTAAGCCCTGATTCATCAAGACAGAGGCTGCTGCAAAGAGATGTCAACAGGCCACTTGCTGCTGAATCACTTGCTGGGGAGACCAGTTATCACTGCATCTTGGCACAACAATGTGGAAGGAGCTGGCTCTGTGGGGGGACAGGACCTGCTGTCAAGACCTGCTAGAGACTACTGCTACTGAGCCTTCTCTATCTGTGCTGGAGCTCCAGTCTCTCCTGTTGTGTGGATGGACTTTGTTCTCTTAGCAAGTCTCCTTTGGCAGCACTAACTCTAAGAGGGAGAACGTGTTGCCGCTTTCAGAATGGAGGGGAGAAAATTCCCCTCCCTCTACCAAAGTGAAATAGGGAAGAGGTTGGGATGGCTTCTCTCCCTAGACCTCAGTGGATGAAAAACTTAGTTCTGTTGTCACTGTGCTCCCTGTCCATACTGGCTTCCAAGAGCTTCATCTCTAGTTGTGACTTGCAGGGCGTTGGTGACAGATCTTTGTCAGCCACGCCTGGGTTCTGTTACTGTGTGTGTGGAAGTAATCCCTCCGAGTTCTGTAGGACTCGTGGTGTGAGTGGAGCTATCAATTTGCATGTGTGCTAGTCCAAGTTAAAATTAGTCTTCTCAGGATGCTGAGACACTAGATCCAAGACCTGAAGCTTTGTATCTGAAGGAAAAGATCCATGCTCGAACCAACTGATAAGCCTGGACCCATATATTCTAAACACAAAGCTACTTCTGTTAAACAGATACTTGTTGCTGCTTTAAGCAGTGCTTAAATATAAAGCCCTTCACATGAGATCCCATCAGTTGAACTTGACCAAAAACCTGTTCCTTTGAAGAATTAAATTCAGGCACTGATGCTTTGCAAGCAGTCGTCTCTTGTGCTCTACCTTCAGGTGTGAAGAACTCATCTTACCTCAATCTTTTTTGACCTGAGTGTCCTTGGTTTCTTAACTATCCATGCAGTCTTGAGCACAGAGTATTATTTGAGTTCAGTTTCTTCTTGGAAGGGTGATTGTGTTCTGTATAAACAGAGCAGAATTCTTCTGGTAGCAGAGAAACAGCATTAATTGTCAAGTTGTATCTGTAAATGTGTAAATATTTATTACTGTATTTAATATTTAATGTTTCCATAACAGACTTATTTATTTTATAATTAAACTTTTTACATAACCTAATCATGGTAAGATTTTTTTTTTGCTCTCAGGAGTACCTGTAAACACTTGAAATTAGAGCTTGGTTTCACCTCAAAGCAGGAATTTCAACACTTGGGTGCACAAAGTACTGCTGTGAAGAACTGCAGCTGTGTGTCAAGTTACGGGCTTGGTGCTCTCACAAGAGTGCAAGCTGTTTGTAAACAAAATATACAAATGCAAGTACCTGTTTGGTAGGAAATCCATTTCATTCAGTGACAAGGGAGCTTCTAGTTACTGAATTAGGGAGAGGCTAAGTGAGCCATCTCATTGGAAGTGAAATTTCAAACTGAAATTTGAGCAAATGTGTAGCCCTTTCCGCTTGAGTCAAGAGTTGGAATACTGAATGGGGAAAGCATTGCATCTTTGTGCAGTCACAAAGAATTTGGACAGCAGCTTGAAACCTGGTCTTAAACAAATCAGAAAAGCACCACAGCATCAGGCCAGTTACTCCCTAAGCAGAAAGGGAGCCTTGTCCTACACTGTCTGCTTGGAATTTCTTTTCTTCCCTGGTAGTTATTGGTCCAGCTGTGTGTTAATGTTCTCTCTAAGCACTGCTAGCAGTGAGCTGGGGTTTAAGTTCAGAGTTGCCTGAAGAAAATGAGTATCAAGGAGGTGAACTTGGCTTTGTAGTCACACTTAAAAAGAAGGGGATAGAGAGCTTTGAGGCCCTTTTCCCTTAAGAATCTTTAAGAGGTGTTGATGGCTGGGGCTTAGCTTGAAGCAGAGCTGAGAAAAAACCCCAGCAATCAGTTTCAATCAGGATCCAGGTTGTATATCTAGTGTAGGGCTAGAGCTTAGTCCTGCCTGGAGTTGCTGAGATGCCTTGGCCTCCTGAGTTGGCCAAGAAGTTCCCAGGCTCTGAGAGCAGCCTGTATGGTATGTAGCTGAGGTACAGGTAAAGTATTGCAACATCTCTTGGGAAGATTGCGAGACTTCATTCCAGGGAACTTGCTTCATTACCAAAGTAAACAGCACTTCTCCAAGTGGCTTTTCCACAGACATTTGCTATTAGAGCTCTGGCAAGAAAAGCTGTTTCTGTCAGTCCTGCCAAGTTTTTTATGCTTTGGAGTAAACAAGCTTGATATCAGTGCTAACCAAGCCATGGCCTAGTGAGACTGGGATGGATTATTGCTCCCTTTTAAAAGCCATTAGACTCTTTCCCAGAAACTTTTCTTTCTCTAGTCTGTACTGGGGGAAGTCCCAAGTTTTCCACTTGTTAGGCTAAACCAGCACTAGTGTAGGAAACTGAGCTGCTCTCCCTCTTCTCTCCCCAGCTTCTAAGCCTGACAGGAGTGAAGCTACCAGTGTAAGTTGTCGATTCCACCTGTTGTGTACTTTTAATACTCTGATTACAGAGCGGACTGGAAGCTATTGCCCAAAAATAAGCAGTTCGGAGTTGGAGAGGCAACAGCGGAGGGCAGACTTCATGGAAGACTTGTTCCTCTCGAAGGATTTAGATTACAGCCAGGTTTTCTGAGAGGTGCCGCCACTCTACTACAGAGAAGACTTGTGCTTTGCATTTGGTCAGTCACATCCAGCACTGCTGTAGCTGCTGCTAGCAGAGCTTTGCTGTCCCTAAGAGATGATACTCTCTCCTGCAGGGCAGGGAACTGCCCGTGTTTGCTCTGGCGGCTTGTTGAGCACTTTGAACTGTTTTCTGTGTTTGAGAAATGTAGTGCAGGGAATTGAGGGCAAATCTCCCTGTCCATGAATGGCAGAGGTAATTATAAATTCAAAACTGATGTATATAAAAAAGTAAAAATTCCTTTCATTATGATTTAATCAATTACAAGTTCTAGTAAGCAGTAATGTGTTTTTTCTACTTGAGCCATGGCCCTGGCTAATAACAGCCTGCTCCCAGCTTCCAAATAGAAGTGTGATGCACAAGCACCATCTAGACCTACAGTGTCCATTGGGTTGGTTGCTTAAAAGAACCCACAACAGATGGGTGGAACTGTGTGTCTGGAAGTCTCTTGCTGTCCAAGGATGCTGTGCTTGTGTGACAAGCAAATCTGATCTGCTGCAGGGCAAGGCCAAAGATAATTTTTATTGTTGATCCTGCACAGCCAGGTCTGCGCTTCAGGATATACATCATCTGGCTTTTGACCTTCTCCCCTCACTGTAGAGTTACCCTGGTTTCATTGAGCATGCCTGGGTTTCTGGTCCCACACCTTGTCAATAAATTATGCCTCCAGATTTTTCTTGACCTTCCATTGACAATATTACTTTGAGAGGAGGGCATCTGTGTCCTTGCCACTTGTAGCTGCTTCAGTTGAGATCTGAGGGAGGCGCGTCATGTTCTTGCACAATTTTCTGCACACAGGGCTGAATTGGCAAGGTATTTTTGATATCGAGATCAGTACCCAGGGATAATGTGATGGTCATGTCTTCTTGCACAATTCCTTCCTCTTTCCTGAACGTTGTGTTCTCCATGACTATTGTAGAAAGAACGATAGCTCATCCCAGTATTATCTCTTGTGCACCTAATGGAGCTTTTGAGTGTTTTGCAGTTGTCCATGCCCAGGGAGCTTCCTGCCTGCTTCTGGACTTGGCTTCCCTCCTGCACACCTCCCAGGATGCCCCTTTTCCCTCAGAGCAGTAGCAGATGTTAGTCTGAATTTACAAAGTTTTTGTTGGTAAATCCAGATGTACATGGACATCTGTAAAGGTGTTTTTACTGTCAGTGACCCCAGATAGATGTGCAGTGGTTTGTTTCACCTGCATTTGAGTTGTTCCAGTTGTTCCACTAACTGGTATAAAGGTTTGAGTCCCTACAAGACTTTGGGTGTTTTTTATAGCAACGTACTTACCTAGCCTGTTAGCGCTACTGATACTTCAATAAACGCCCTGGGCAAGCATGTCTGAAAGCAAGGCTGTGAACTAGGACAGATGCTTGCCTGTCTTTGGAGAGAGTTTCTTGATGCACTAACACTATGTCCCACTTCAGAGAACAATCCTGCACTCGTGAGGCATTTTCTTGGATAGGAAGCCATGGCTTCGTGTCTGTGGTGACTGCTGAATGCAATGAGTGAGCATGTTCAAGGAGCAAGGCCTGCTTGTTGCTGTCACTGTTGGACTCTGTTCACATGAGATGGATCAGTGGACAGAAGGGCCAGACAGTCATTAATAAGCAAACCTAGCTTCCTTCTCATTTTGTGAATAAAGATGTGCATACCTCTCGTTCCTCTACTGGTTACACCTTTCTTGAGCCAGTAATCCTCATTTGCTGCAGGTCTGGCTTTGTCTATGACTCCAGAGTTGCTTAGCCGAGACAGCTACACCTGTGAGTTGCAGAGGGAAAGAGCTATTGTTTGCTTTCTGTAGGCCCACAGCCAAGGAAGCAGGATTTGTGCTTTCTTCAACCAAAGAAGAACTCTGAGGTAGCACATTCTAAGTCCAAAGTAGAGAAACGCTTTCAAAATACATTTTCCTAGTAAAGCAAGGAGTGGGATTTTTTTTAAGAAAGAGCAAGCTTTCACTTATAGGCTCTATGTGTCAGTAGGATACATCTTTTTGCATGTGGTTCAGAAAAATAGCTAATTCTCAGCTCAGCATTTTTTGACTGAAATAATGCAGTCTGTTCTTTTTGCATCTTGGGACAAAAAGCAAAGCTAAATTGTTTGCAAGTCTGATCTAATCCAGAATTTTCAGTGTGTCTTAACCTAGATGTTATACCCTCATTCCAACACCTCGCACCCTAAGTCAGATAATGCCATCATAGCTTCTAACTCCCTTTGGGTTCCTGCCTTTTGATGCTTTGTTACAGACCTTGGAAAATAGTTTCCTTCTTTGGTTGTGATTTTCCTTACACAGCTGCAGTGAATTTGTATTTGGGCATCAGAAGGTTGGATTGGTTCATGGGCGGTGCTGGAAACCTGCTACTCTTCCAGAGGATAAGAAAGTGCTGCTGATGTTTTAGCATCAGTTACATTCTTTTTGCTTAGGGAAGGAAATCTTTTCAGCTCTGCAGGTAACTAGTTAAAAAAAAAAAGTGGAAACAGAAATTACTTTTAAAAGTTTAAAGTGAGGAATATATTTTTAAATGTTTTTATTAGAGCGTCTACAGCTCCTGTCAGTGCAGGGTCATAGCATCTCAGCAAAATCTCAGACTAGCCAAAGTGTTGTCAGGTCTCTCTTCGTCTCCTTGCATTCCTACTGGATTGGTAATGTGAATTGTTGGTGATTGAACAAGAGCTGAGCCTGGTAGCTGTACCAGGTTTTACCTACAAGTCCCCCCTTCTCTTGCATTGTTTGCCCTCACATTTCTAAGTAATGAAATTTTTGTTCAGAAATTATTAAAGGTGCACACAGCAAATACAGGTAAAGAGTTTCAAATGAAACTTCCAAGTGTAATTTGGGTAGGTACAGAGTTAGTGTGGCTCCCATTGATACCTGTCTGCATTGCTTTCAGACCGTATCTGCCTCCCTTGCAGTTAAAAGGCACTTCCCTGTCTTATGCCTGGGGATGATTACTGTTGGGGATAAAAGGCAGACACCTCCTGGGTGGAGCAGAGTGGAGTAAAACCAAACCAGGGCTTAGGGCAACAAACGTTCTGTCAGGTCTCGGTCCCCCTCATTTATGATGAAAGCTTTTGAAACACATGCATTGTAGTGATGTGTGTTAGTCCTGTGAGATGTTCTAGGCAAGCACTATCGCATGTTGCCTGAAAAAGACAGCAGCAGTTGGGGTTTCAGCTGGAAGGAGGAGTTAGATGGAAGGATAGGGTAGCAGGGTCGAGCAAAATGGACCAGAATAAGGACGGGATTTGAACCAATAATTCTCTCTTACCATAGGCATAGCAAGGAATACTAAGGCATATTGAGGCATATTAAGGAATGACTCCTCTGCTGTCTAGGTGCATATCATAGTGCCAGTGCATACCAGTTCCAGGGCCTTTTGTAGGCTCAGCAGGGAGCACCTCTTCCCTTCCTGCACCAGGGGAGAGACTTGAGGGAAAACTGATGCATTGACACATGCTGTGATGGGGATAAAACCAGAAACCATTCACAGACATTTGGGAAGCTTGTGTTAGCAGCAGTAAGAAGAAAAGGATCCCTTTAGCATGGCTGCACACTTATTTTTCTCAGTCAGATTTACAGTCTTATAAGGTTATGAGATATCACATAGAAAAGATATGTTGCCTTTAGCTATGTAGCCGTGCCTTTAAAAGATAAAATTAAGATTTGAAAGAAGGCATGAGGTCCACAGAGAAAAATTCTCATCAGTTTTTCAAACCTCTAGTTAGGTGCACAGAAACATCTGCTGTAGGTGCAAGCTTGGTGATAGTCCCTGCAAAATAACCACCAGTGGAATTTTGTATTTGGGGAGGTCTCTGCAAATGTGAGGGGATTTCTGCTCATAGTGGAAGATATGCAATGACTGCTTTTATGCTTGGTTCTTGGTTTTCTATTACGAAAAAAAAAAAGGAAAAAAGAACATTAGCACTCCTCTTCTGTTCTATGTCCATCCCAGCAACGCAGACTGGAATTGAACTGGTTTTTCTGTGGGCTGACATGATTTACATAAGAAATCACTTACTGCAATGCTAATGAGCAAGCAGTGCAAGACTCAACAATGTGTGTCTGTTAGCAAAACTGTCACAGGAAAAGTTGGTACAGGGGTTGAACAGTGATGGTGGGATGCTTGGTCATCATCAGCCCTGTCTCACCTGGGTCCTAGGAACATCAGCCTCAGTTTTGTCATGGATTTAGTGGGAGCTCAAGGAAAACAGCATGTTCGGAAAATCCCATCTTTTTGCTGGGGTCTGAAAAATTCTGTTTCAAGACACAATGAAAGCATTTCATATTTCCTTTTGTTGAGATTATCTTGGCTTGTGCTAAAAGGAGCTTTCATTCAGAAGGCATCCATGGGTAACTGAGGCCTTGTCAGTGCATCGGGAATAAAGTTTGAACAAGTGACTTGAATTTGCATCTTTTCTCTCTGCTAAAATCCTGTTTCTGGTTTTACCTGGTTCTGACTGTACTTAAACAATGTTCACTGTTAGGCTGCTTCATCTTCAGGATGTGTTTCGTTCCATGCTCTGGTGCAGAGCATGTCACATAAAGTTGTCACTTTATCCTGAGTGTCACTGTTTATCCTCAGCTGTTACTGAATCCTGAGTGGGAATAGGGTGAGTGTTGCTGCTGAAATAACTCTGCTTTTCCGTCTCATGCCAGTGTTGCACAACAGTCTCTAAATGAATCCCACTCATACATCCCAAGTGATTGCATTACAGTTCAACACTATGATTCAACATCCACGGTCTTGCTGGTGCTGGGGAGATGCTCCACAGAATGGTAAATTCACAGCAAAACAAGGCAGCTTGGGTTTTCTTGGGAGGAGCCAGTTAATAACAACACTATCCTCATCAAGTGTTCCCTCCTTTAATGAAGGCTGAAGGCCTTTTGTCCGCTCGCTCAAATTTGATCACAGCCATCCTCTGGGCTCAGCGTGCAAGCCAGTCTGGAGGGAGCTCTTTGGAAAGCAGCCAGCTGGTCTGCCAGGAGGTTGGATCCAGTTGCATCAGCATGGGAGCAGGAATGCTCCCAGGGCTGACAGGACCTGTCCTGACTGGTTTTCCAAAGCTCCTCCCACAAGAGCTCCTGCAAGGACATCCACTTACCTCACCAAAACCTGGGTGATCCAACGATCCTGAAAGTAGAACAGCTGTTACCTGGCAAAAGCAGAGAAGGGATTAACCCTTCTCTGGGCTCCAAAGTTGGAGACAGAGTGAAGTGATAAGTGAAACAGCACAAAAATGCTATCAAGCCACACTGTCTTAACTGTAGGACTATCACAGGCAAACATCTATCAAAACAAGGATGAGCCAGGCCCTTGTTTAGTGGAAGATGAAATCAATTGGTCTGTGCTGATTAACAGCTGATGCTGCAGATAATTTTATGGAAAGCACTCCAGCCTTCCAGAAGGGCTGTCTCGGACTGACTGCTTTGTGCAGGGTTATCAGTGCTTGTGACTTTACTGTGAACTTTTCTATCAGCCATGGTGCTTCAGGGAGGAAACAGCTGTAGCTTTTGGCCTTTTATATGAACATTGTTTTGGTGGGACGCTTTGTGGGAGCTTAAAGTTTTGTGTTTTTTACTTGAACACGTGCATCAGGTCTGAGTATCTACAGTTGCCTGGTACTGTGAGGCACTACCTTCAGGGGCCAGTCCCTGGAGATGCTTAATTACACAAAAGACTGGCTTCTGGCATGGAGGCATGGCCTGGGAGCCTAAAGTTTCACATACTTCTTTGGAGAAAGGACATTTATGGCCCCCAGGATTAGTAGGGAAGGAGGGCCTGGAGTTCAGTGTATGACCTAAATGTTACTATAAAGACTTTGGAAAATAGCAAGACTTAGCTTTATTTCCTCTCCTAATTCTGAGTCATGATTTGGGAGGTCTGTCTGCCGACTGTAGCATGGCTTAAGCTGGGAGACAGACACCATGAGTGAGAAGTCATCTTCATCATCAGAAGATAAGTTTCCAGCTCTCATCCAGGCAGCACGGGAGCAGGATATGGGCTGACATTCCAGCCCAGCTGATCTCGTGTGCTCTGAAGGAAGTAGGACAGGCAGCAGACAAACCCTCAGGCCTATTTATGAAATATTCCTATGCAGTAGCTCCCAAAGTGAAGTGCAGGGAGACTCACAGTTACCGGGGAGAGGGGAGCAGGAAGCAGGGCTTGGGGGGCAGGCTGTTAACTAATGCCACAACCTATGCAAAAAGAAGCCTGACAATTCCTTCTTCACCCCACAACCTTGCTAATGACTACTGGAAAAGCTTTCTCCGATGCAAAGCATCTGGGATGACTTTGTAGCACAGAGAACAGTGATTAAACAGATGGTATCACCCACGAGCACGGCTGAGCACGGCTTGTACATGTCTTGGGGAGAAACAGGATATGCCACACAAGAGAGCACTTTGCATTGGGTTGCTGTGCCCACACACCTTCCGCATGACCTGGCGTGGCGTGTCTGCCTGGCCTCCCAGAGTGCCCTCGCTCACAACCCACAGACAGTGCTGTGCTCACGTGGCTGACTGCAGCACAGAGGCCTGGCTGATGCGACTGGGGCCACTGAGCACTGGGGTACTGGGCAGGAAAGAGCCACTGGAGGTGGCTGGAGGTTTTTTCTGTGCTGCTCTGCCAAGACCGTTTTATCCTGCCTGGAGTGTAACCTCCTGGTATCTCTTGTTCTTCCTTGCTGTGTCTCTCTGAGGGCACTGTGTGTGTGAATAGCTGTTCCCCACAATACATGTGCCCTTCTAAGCCATGTGTTTCCTCAGGAGCCCCAACCCTCTGCTTTCCCTTCCTTAGGAAGCTGAGATTGGTGGTACTTCACACCTTTAATCATCCTTTTCTCAGCAACCCTGTCAGATCCAGGAAATTCACTGTGCCTTCTCAGAGAATCAGCACAGCTAAGTGGGGAATTCATCCCTGGCACAGACAAAAACCTGACAGTTGCAAGACATCCCATGTGCCTCAGGTGTGTTTGCACATCTCTAACTGCTGTGATTCATTCCTGGCCACTGAGAGTTCTTTTAGTGGAACAGCACTGCTCTGATGTCCTGGCCCAGCTGCAGTGGGATGATGATGCCTCTCCAGAACCTCTTACTGTCTCCTTCAGGATAGTGCTCTCTAAGCTATTCCTGGCTTTTTATCCGAAGTGGTGTGCTCTTGGCTATTGTGGTGAGGGGAAGTATGGCTGAGGGTTCCAGAAAGGTACAGGCAGGTCCTGCAGTGTCTGCGGTGTACTTCTCCCTGTGGAGCCTTTCTTGAAGAGATTGAGCAACCAAGACCTCATCACAGTGCAACAGGAGTGCTGTGTGACCTCCTTTCAAAGCTGTAGGAAACCAGCAACAGGGCAATGACCATTGCCTCATGCTTCCATCAAGCCTGCACAGCTCCTCTGGTGCTCATGGAATTTATAACTTCCAGTGGGTAAACCAGCACTACTCTGTCCTCTCTAAGCAATATGAGGCTGATCAACTATTGAGCCTTAAAGGTTTTTCCAACAGAATCAGAAAATACTAGGAGTACAGGAGTTAGTCTGGAGATTTCATCCCGTTCTGCACAGGCTCCCAGAAAGGTTTCTATCCTCCTTTGGCTAGGCAGGAGCCAATTGTCCATTCGTGACGTGCCTTCAATACAGAACTGTTTCTTTTCCACCTCCCAGCTGATGAGGTGTGAGCTGCAGTACACAAAGGGGGCACTGAGCCAGGCCTGGAAAGCCAACCTCCCCGTTCATATTGTCTTCCTGACGCAATCCCACAGCTGCTTCCCAGTGCTGGTGCAACCAAAGCGTGGCTGCCTGGGCTCACTGCTGAGTCTGAGCCATATTAGTTAGAAAATCCCAGCTGTCAGAGTTCAGCCCCCAGAAGACAGAGCCCAGGTGAAGGTCTCAGTGAAGTCTGGCCTGTCTCAGAGGCATCTCCTGCAGCCCCGTAGGATTTTTGGTGAGTCACTGGAAAAGGGGAGGTAAAGAGAATTTGCTCTGAGAAATGCCATGCAGTCATCTATTCCTAGCCTATCGCTGAGGATTTGTTTCTTGCTGTGCTACCAGGACAATGCGTAGAGGCTCTACAACTGGTTCTCACCCATCCACTATTTCAGGATCTAGGTGTATCTACTTAGTAGCAAAAATTTATATAGGTTAATTCCCACACTCCCAAGGAATGAATCATTAAGGGAACAAAGAAAGGTGCCTCCTTTAAAGTATCACTGCCACCTGCATTATGACATACGCCCAGGTTTACCTGTACGTATTTAACCCCTTATCAGAGCAAGTAAGTGACAGTCAGCTCTGGCACTGGCAGCACCTCTGACATGGATGGCAGGAGGAAACACGTTCGTGCACTTGCAAGTGATGTGCAAAATTCAAAAGGAAGCTGAAAAAAACCCCCAAACCCTCATGTAGGATTAATTTAAGTACAACGTTACACCTGGCCAGAGGTATGTCCCACCTCCCACACCCTTTCCAGACATGTTGAGGAGGAGTGATACCCTGCAAAAATGCTTAGCATCTGCTGAAACTGAGCTGGAAAAGTGTCCCTCCCACTCGGAAAGCCTGAAAGCCTTCTTGCTAGTAACTGATGAGCACTTGGGGGAGCGTAGCTGACAGTCCAAGCCAAAGGATGCAGTAGTTTCCCAGTAGAGCAAATTGTTTCCTCCTGAATGCAAGTAAGAACAGCATCCCTTTCAGCTGAGAGCTGCATTTTGGCTCAAGCTGCAAGGGGGAGGAAGGGGATGGCTCTACCTCCTGTGTGTTTTTCCCACTTGGTTGGGTTGTCAGTATACAGTCTGAAAGAGGTGTGCCCCAAGGATGCGAAAGGAGATAAGCCACTGAATTGTATTAGCACATGAAAGAAAAAAACGGTGGGAGCTTCCAAAGGATGGCAAAGGTTCAAAACTTGCTCACAGAAGCACATACTTGTGGATGATTACTACAGCACACTCCTCCAGCTGGAGGTGTGGCTACATAGCATGAGATGAGAACAGAGCAGAAAGTGAGTAATGCCAGTGCCATTCTTAGTAAGGAATCCTATTTTTAGTACAGATTGGCTTGGAATATAAGTGGCTTTAAAATCAAAGAGCCAGTGAAAGGAGAACTCCAGTAAAGGCACTGACTGCAAAGATCAAAGTATAGCTTCCCTCTAAAGATGACCCTGAGACACACAATTGCAGACACTGAATGGTGGAGGCTCTTTGGTCCAGTGCTCTGTACTGGTGCTGTCCCATTCCCCTTCCTTTCAGGCACCATTAGAGGCAGGATCCTGGGCTTTTCCTTTGGCCCCTGCACTCTGCAATCCAGTAAAGTACTGTTCTTCCAAGGGACTCCAGCACTCAAATGAGAGCCACATAAATAAAACAGGTACTGTCTCTCCCAGTGACTCAGAAATGGATAGTTTGGCTGATGGTCTGTCTGTGTGTTGCATACATGGCTGTGATTTCTGAAGAACTAATGCCCTGACTCACCTGTAGGACATCTAGAAATCCTGGGCAAATATCCAGAGGCCTCAAATTCTATATGGACACAGTTTTCTAGCAGAAGAGGAGGAACAAACTATGGAAACCCTGGGAATCAGTGGGACCTACTGTGTCCTGCACTAGCCACTCTGACTGTCATTTTGCTTCAGTTAACATAGAGGTGACTTTTCCTCTTCTGGTTTTTCATAGTCCTTTAGTGTATATAACAAAAAAACCCCCTCTCCATTGTCATACTAGAGCATGTCTGAGATACAGGGCACATTTCAGAATGGCCTTTGCTTCAAGAGCAGCTGTTTGGATATTGAAGGCAGAGGAATCTCAGAGGTGGTTGAGTACCAGTCTGGAAAGTCTGTGGTGGAGAGGGAAGGAGTTTGGATCTTCTTGTTTGGTTTTCCCTTTGCTGTACAATATTAGAGGTACCATTTGGGTTTTCTCCACTCTTCAAATCTTGGGACATGGCACAATGTTAGGAAGTTTAGACAGATGTGGCCGCCACAAGCCCTGTAGGGAGCCCTGAGCTGCACTGCTCAGGGTTAACAGCAAGGACCCCAAGTGACCTCCCTGCTGTCAGCACACACAGCTGCAGGAGATACCAAAGTTCACGTGAGAAGGTTCAGGTATGTGAAACAATGGGTGTGATCTGAAGGCTTCTGTGCTTGTTTTAGAGGTAAAGAAAAACAGTTTAACACTTGGGTTGTTTTTATTTGATTAACATATAATCTCACATGGGGAGACTGCGGGGGAAATTCTGCCCTAGGATCAGCAGTGAGGGTTATTGGTAAAGTACCTGGCTGCTGGTCTGACTATGATTACAGGTGAGAGGTTTTTTGGGGAGCATGCTGCTTTTCCTTCATCTGATCTCAATAGCTGTCTAACAGATCTGTGAAGTTAGTCCAGGAAAAAAGAAATATTGTGGTACGGTGTCATTTCAGTCTCTTCAATACAAAAATCTTGTATTTCTTCTTAAAATGATCATTCAGTTTTTAAATTTTGTTATTTTTCATTCCTTATAAAATGATTTAAAAAATCACTCACAGAGAGTTATTATTCTGAATGAAAGATGACTTTTTCTTTGACCTGGTGTTTTGTGTTTGGGAGTATTTTCACTTGGATAAGGTCACACAAGAATATCCACTGGAAGGTGTGAGTTCTCCACACTGCCCAGTGGGGACAGGGCACAAAGTATGCATGCTCAGGTACTTGCCCACTCGTTCACTCTATTCTGCTGAAGAATATTCTCTTCTATTCTCTATTACTGAAGATATCTTTGTTTACAGTAAGGTGACTTAGGTGCATGGCTTTGTCCCTGCTGCTTGCCCACGCAAACACACCTCAAAGTACAACACAAGTGACTGTAAATAGTTTGGGATCCTTTGAGGCAAAATACGGGTGCAGCATAACCACATCGTTTGGTCCAAGTTTCACAGATGACAGCAGAAGTCCTACTGAAATCTACAGTTGGTTTTCCAAAGCCAGGAGCACACCCTGAAGTCACTAACTGTGGTGTTTCTCCACTGATCTCCACAGGGCAGAGTTGGGCCCATGCTGAAGACTTCTGAAAATGCTGCTCTGCAGTTGTGGATCTGGTCCTGTCACCTCCTGTGAACTCACTGATGTCTCACCACTGTAAGAGACAGCAAGATCTGGCAGCTCTGCTCACCTCCAGTGTAAGCGCTTAACAGATACCCATTGGGAACTAAATATACATCACAACTCTTCAAGAGGCCAGTGCCCTTAGTAACAAATATTGTCACCATGTCATGAAGTTCTTGTTTTCTGTTGGGGAGCCAGGAAGGTACAGGTAGATAACTGCACTCATGTTCAGGTTTACCTGGGCACTTTGCAGCCCACTGAGTCCTCATGTTTGTTTGTTCTTTGTTTTCCCTGTGATTGTGTCTGTGTGCAAATCCCTGGGGTTTTAAGATGTACTCCAGGAATGTGGTGAGAGGAGCAAGCCGTGCTGGGAGGGCAGAAGTTTGCAATGGGCTCTTGGTTTCAGCAGGAGACAGCGAAGAATTGCCATGAGTCTGGGTGTGGAGGAAACATGTTAAGATTCTGAGCCAGGGCTGGGTGCCACTGAAAAGCAGGGAAAGCAGGAGTAGAGTTGGCAGGGTCTTGGTGAAGCCACCCTGACAATTATATCTGAGGTAGAGCAATAATAAGCTCTGTAAAGCCAGCCTACAGAAAAGGAGTATGGCAGTGGAGAGGTGGAGACTGCAGAGATGGGCAGAGCTAGGAACGATACCTCTGCCTGCCCGTGCAAGGCTGCTCTTGTGCAGTCCAGAAGTTGGGCTTTTGTACTGGCTTAAACATGGGAAGTGGAAGGAGAAGGTGTTTTGTGCACCTGCAAGCTCCACCCGTATATGCCAAAGCATTCAGTTGTGCTGGACTAACCTGAATGTGTCAATGTTGTTGAGGTGCTGCCTAACCTTCCTCTGCTCTAAGAGTTGTACTATGCAGCCAGGCTGTTCTTTACTGTGCTGCAGCCAGGCAGCTATGAATGGTCAGAATGCCCTGCAAGAAGGAGATCAAATGCTCTGTGTCAGCCCAGCTACAGGTTGAAATAAGGCCTTGGTCCTGTCATGCAAAACCATTTGATTTGGCTCAAACTAACCCCAAACAAATATTCTGGGAACATTACCATATTGTGAGGCAGGGAAGGAGTTGTTTGACTTCCTTTTCTGCTCTCCCTCCCTTGTCTATTTGCAGGAGAAGGTCTTACTCAGAAGAAAGGAATGAGGAAAGTGCAAGACATGATCTCCTGATATAAATTACAGGGCCCATCCTATAGAAAGACTCACGCTTTTCCATCAGGGAGGTTGTGTGGGTCTTGGAAGAATAAGATGAGTTAATAATTGTGGCTGGGGCTAGGCAAAGAATGAGCTGTGAAACCCCTAGCCCCTTTCCACATGACTGGGAAGAACTCAAAACTTTTCACAAGTTATTGAAAAATGTTGTGAAGTGAGAGGCCATTCAGAATGTGGGTGATGGAGCAGGCACCCTGTGGAATCCTATTTCAATGCAGGTCTGTGTACAGGAATTTGGCCTAGCTGGGCTGTGCAGGGACACATTGCTAAAGTTACACACAAGTAACATGTGGGTTTTGTTGCTATTTTACTTCCCCAAGCCCAGTAGGTTCTGCACTGGCCAAGGACTCTGCAGTTGTCCAGGTTTTGGGTTATTTTCTCTTTCTGAATCTGAAATCTGTCTGCAAGGGAATTCCAATTAGTATCGCCTCTGTATCTCGGGATGCTTACATGCACTCTCCCACACGTGCCTGCAGACATGACTTGTCTGTGTGATAGGCTGAACCTGGGGATGGAAAGGCCCTGTGTGCCCCAAACAACCTGGACACCTTCCTGCCCTCTCATGGTTCTGCTCTTCTGCCATGATGCTGGCCCTTGCTTACAGAGAGAGAGCAGGTAGGTGCATGGGGACTGGCTGGCCTCACCCCTCCAGAACAGCCCCCAGAAGCCACACAGAGCTGTTGCTACCTCCAGTGAACAAAGTCAGGAACAGGTCCCTTGGTTCCTTTATCCTTTATCCTGTCTTTACTGAGATATTTCAGGCATGCATGATATAATGACAGTGTGCTGTGGCCCAAAGGTGTGGTGGAAAATCTGGTTAAGCACGCTGGCTGAGCTGCTCTGTGGATCCTCAGCTGGGACATGCTGTAAGGCACAGCTCAGCACTGTTAACACAGGAAAGACAAGAGCTACTCCTCTCTCACTTCAGCCTGAAGAAACTGCATTTTTCCATTTTGATTTTTCCCATCAGCTCTTGCATCACTATGTAAGTGCTTGCCTGTGTGTTTGTATTTCTAGCTGTTAGGTGCTATCTCATATTTTTACTATTATCATCTCTTGAAGACCCATTTATACAGATCCACTTGTCTCCTTCAGATACAGCTTTTGGAGACAAGTCACTGCCTCTCAGCTGCACTGCCTCTCTAGACTCAGACTGCTGTGTCTCACTTACCTCACCTTGCCACACTTCAGTGCAAGTCAAGTCAATATTAAGCTAGGTTTTCCCACAGCAGTACACTGGTTTATGACCACTGCTTGCCTCCTTGTTATCCTCTCGGACCCAAGGCACCTGACCACAGCAGTCATAAGGTCCCCAAAACCTTGTGTTCCCATGCTGTACCTTGCAGAGGGACTGGCAGTGCACAGTAGGAAATGCTGCCCTCCAAGGTGTATTAGGGATGATGGAGTTCCAAGAGGGGAATGAGGACTTGCTATGTTATTCAATTAAAGCAAGGTCCAGTAAGCAAATCCAGCAGCTTAGTTTGCTCTGTTGCTTAAACATTCAGAAAGGAAAAAAGTTTCTTTGCCCAAACTTATCAATTTATGATTTTCTTGGAAGTCTGGAAACTTGTGAATCTGCAGAAACTGCATTTGCAATGACAGCTGCAAAAACTTAAGGATTTTACATACATAATCACTAAGAATTTTTGAACAAAGGAGAATAAGGGTGACAGAGAGCAGCCGAATGTTACACCCCTCTTGCCTTGCCATCTGACCTGGTGACGCTGATGTTTCCTTTCGTAATGACTGCAAGTCCAGTGTGGTTTGGTGTTTGATTTGGGCCAGGGAGCAAGGCCAGCTGTGCCAGAGACACACCTGCCCCCTTTCCTGCTCCCTGCCCTCTGCTGTCTGGCAGCTGGGGGCTCGTTCCCGGGGGGCATGGCGGAGGCGCATGGCATCCCCGCAGACAGGGCTGTGTGGGGAGATCAGAGTGACTCAGATAAAGATCACAGATATAGCTGACTCCATTAGCTTGCTTAGGCTTCTTCTAAAGATTGCTGGGTCTCTGTGGCTGAGTGTTTTTAGGCTGCACCACTATCTGGGAGTGAGAAATCCAAGCATCCTCTCTCCTGGGACTTCAGAGGAGTGCTTCTTGTTCACGCTTGTGATTTTCCATGAGCAAAAATCTTCTGGAGGAGGGGAAATGCAACTGCCAGGTCCACTGTCTAGCATGGGTTTTATTATTCCTTTCAGCTTCCTTGTTGCCTCAGTTTCTGTGCCTGTAAAATGAGATTAATCATCTTTGTCCTGTAGCTCTTTCCTGGAAGAGGAAAAGGATGAGAATGCAGAGAGGCATTGGTGCTGGAGTAACACACCTGTGTGCAGCAAGGATGCTGTTACTCACAGAGGCTGTACTGAGAAACAGAGTAGATTCCCTGTGCTACCAGGTGCTGGTTTCATATACATATCCTTAGAACTGCCCTTTTTGCTCTCTTGCCTTGGGAAGACTGTCTCCCCCTCTGTAAACACACCTAAGTGCTTGCTCAGGGGAAAATGGTCCACATCAGCTTTCCTTACTATGTGATCTTTCTTCTAATAGGCCATAATATTTCTTTGCCTTCATCTTCTTGAGCTCTCAGGGCTCTTCCCACCTGAGCACTGTGAGCTGTTCATTGCAAAAGTGTTCATGCCCTTTATCCTGGCATGTCTTTACTTAAGCTGTCAGAGTGAACATGTGCATGGATGACAAGAAAAGGGAAATACAATACCCAAGCCAGCAAAGGAGGCTTGAAGGAGGACAAATGGCCCCACTTGCTGTAATTCTGAACGCACACAGGCTGATCTGTGTTAGGGCAGCATTACCTGGTACTGGGAATCAAATTTTATTTGCATTCTCCTTTGCAGGCAGAGTACATGCACACCAAAGGCAAGCCTCAGGAGGCCTCAGTAAACCCTGTTTTAATCAAAGGGCTTTGGCTCAGGCCTGGCTGCAGCATGTGACAGGGACTTAGAGCAGCAAAGGCCGCGGCCAGCTGCACTGTGCACAGCCCCAAGATTTGCCTGTACTTGTACCTGGGCAGAAGTTTCTGCTAATGTGAGCAGCAGGGAGGTGATTAGTGACACCAGCCTTTGGCTAGAGTACAGTAGAACAAAACATGAGGGTCTTCATATGGAGTATATGCAAACAGAGACATTTTCCTTAGCTCAGGAATTTGGAGCTAGGAATGTGCTTTTAAATCACCCACTCAGTACAAACTCAGCAACTTCAGCTATAAAAACTTGGTAGAGAACTCTGAAACTGTGGCATAAATCTTAGAAATTCATGTGTGTAATGATTATAGGAGTGGCTAGATTGATGGACATCTGTTCCTATGTATTCCTTTCTGGAAGTCACAATCCTCCCGTCATGACAACCATTTCCATAGCACTGCATAAATGAGAGTTCATAGATTCATGTTAAAAGGGAAGAGTATGAGCACACAGGCTTTTTACAACTAATCCTGTGAAACAAGCCCTCTGAGCAACCACCAGGAGAACAGGCATGCAGAAGGGTGGTTTTGCATTCAGGAGCTGGAATCGTAGCTTAGGAGCAGATAAATTCTGATATATTGAGATATCTTTTCAGATATATTGAGGCTTTTGTGGGTCTGCCAAGCCAGATCATTGAAGTTACTCTCTAACCACATACTCGTATTGTAGTGCTGATGATCTAGATATTTCAGGCACAGGAGCTGTTCAGAAAAAGATCTCATTTTGGATGGGTTTCTTTTAGCTGAAATTTCACTGAGGGAACAATTTAGAGGTGACTCCATCTCACCTAAGTGTTCATCCAATGCCCAGGTATGAGACAAGGGGAAGACCCATGTGCTGCTTGTGACAAGAGTTTCATTGTGTTATTTACATACAGATGGCCAGACACAGGAACTCTTCTGTTGTTTAATGCTAAACTTTGTGTCACTGCTTCCTCTTTGTCTCTGATCTTTACTAGGCTTAGCAATCATCATAAAATCCCAGAATGGTTTGGGCTGGAAGGGACCTTGAAGACCATCCAGTTCCAACCCCCTGCCATGGACAGGGACACTCCCTCTTGTCCTGTCACTCCACACTCTTATCCAAAGTCCCTTTTCTCCTCTCTTGGAGCACTTTTAGGTACTGGTAAGTTCTGGAAGGTTTCCCTGCAGACTTAAAATCTGTATCACTAAGAGGAATATTTATTAAAGTCAATCGTTGAATTATTATAGCCTCAACGACATGAATTATACTTATGCATGGAACACCAGTGTCATATTTACATACAAATGAATTTATGTTGTTTATATTGTGTTGCTATTTACTGTGAGCAGCGGTAATTACTGGGCTGGGCAGAAGCTGTGTGGGTCATTTTGAGCTTGGATTCTGGAGGAGGTGAGCCTGCATGAGTGCATTATCTGTCTCATCATTTATCAGCCTCCTCTTAATAACTTTTGAAGGCATTGACTAATTTCATCTACATTTGACACAGGGGCAGAGGTTTTTGTGGTGGGGAGATTAAGGGACAAAGGACAGAAGAACGTGGTAAACTAGAACTCATTAATTCCACTACTCAAATAACTGCTTGTTTGGAATTAACCTCAGGAAATGCTCTTTCACTGGGCCTAAACCTTCCTGCAATTATATGGTGATTATTATAATGTTTTACTGAAATCCTGGGAATCATTCCATTTCTGCTTGCTGGACAGGGATGTTTGTGTTTACCTTCTAAAACATGTTTTCATTTACATGTTTGTTAAATTTTGAGAAGCCAAATAAGATCAAAATTCCTGAGCTGCTTCAAAGGAGAGGCACATTGTTACGAGAGTTGTGCTCAGAGATGTTAGGGGAGGAAGATCAGGAAGGACTTCTAGTCTGGTTTTTAGGATAGTGCAGCCACACAAACTCTTTTTGGTCTTTAGAAACTGCTGATCCTGAGTGCTGTCACTAGTTAGACAGAACTTGTATAGGACCCATCCCTCCAGATTAAATCCAGTATTCCTCTTTTTCAGTTTGGAAGGAGCAGGTATTCACAGAGCTGTGCTGCAGACCTGCTCCTTGAAGAGGCTGTCATGGCTGAGGCTGAGGGGCCGGAGTGGCTGAGCTATGGGATGGTGCCATCCACACCCTGCCCTCCCAGCTGAGCACCCTGTGTGTAACCAGTCCTTTCCAAGGCTGTGACCTCTGCATGGGCAGCCCAGCTGAAGTGAGATGCCTTTCAATGTGAGTAAAGTAGCCAGAATGCAGCACTTCACGTACAATAAAAGACTTGTTTTTATGGAGCAAGGTTTTCAATAGTTTGCAGCTCCAAGGAGGAGGTTCAGATCACATAGCAGAGCAGTTCCTCATCTCGGGACCATGCAGCTGTCCATGACCATTACCATGACAGCAGGCAATCAGGTCTCAAGACCTTTTCCCTTTCTTCAGCACTATAAATTCCCAGATAAATATGCCAACACTAAGACAGTCATGAAGTGGAAACTGAACAGAAGTAATGAGAAGTACTTGCTTTTGAATGCCAGCATCACACATTTGGAGTAACTTCATGAAGTTTTTATGTGAAGTCAAATTACTTGTCCACGTCACTGCACAATTTTCAGGTGTGTATCTGCCAGGGATAAGGCAGGGATGTATCAGATAAATAAGATACTTTTGACAGAAGAACTGTAGTGAAAAAGATAACATCTCTAACAAAACCACTTTTTTCAAGAAAAGTTCTGTGCACACACCTGTCATAGGGCTGAATTGGTTTGTCAGACTCCTCGTTATAGTTCCACTGAATAGTTCAAGTTGATTTTGTTCTTTCAAATTCAAAACATAAACTTACTTCACACTTTTTCTTTATTGCTGAGTGTCTTTGTCTCAATTTCCAGTATAACCAGAAGTGTTCCTAGATGGAAATAGCAGGAGACCAGAAAAGATTAAAAACAAGGCCAAATTACATAAGGAGAAGAAAGCAAAAGAAGGGAAAACAATAACTTAAAAAAAAGTTTATTTTCTTTCCATAAAAATATTTCAATGAAGTGCTTTTCCCCAATGCTAATGTACTCCCCATGACATGAGGCAGAAAGAAGGAAGATGCATTTTATGCAAATTATGTAAAATAGTTATTATTTATTATCTTGCTGCTGCTATTTTTGTGAGCTTCTCAAAGATGAGATTTGAATGGGGAACTGTAACTAAATTAAATGCTCCCAGAACTGAGCCTTTGCCTTGTACTTCTCATCAGCCTAATTCCAAGGAGTGTGAAGTCTGTTATTTGACATTACCTTGAAGGCAAATTTTTATGCCAAATTTTAAATAAAAGGCTGTGATTTATATTTCCTCCTTTTCATTAGAAGCAGGGAATGTGCAAATCAAACAGAACTTCCTGTTTCCAGTCTTTCAGCAAATGCATGTTTCAGTTTGTCTTCCTTTCCCATTGCAAAAGGGGGAAAAAATGCACTTGAAAAAGGATGGATCCTTGCCTTCATGTTATGTCTGCAAGAATAAGAATTAAACATGTCTGGACATGACAGGATCTTAGTAAGGGCTTTGATTCACAAGTGGGAACACTGTGGATTGGGACAGCTGTTGTTATTCCTGCCTGAGCTCCCAGCTCCAGCCCTCAGAGGATCCCGCCTCTGCTGCTGGGGTGTCTTGGTCAGTCACGAAGAAGCTGAACTACCACAGTTTATAATCAAACAAGTAAAGTTCACCTGCCTTACAGTGTGACCAGATGCACGAGAACTTCATTAGTGTCAGATCTGCAGCTCATGAATATCCCCCTCAGACTTGCAGTAGACACGGCTATTCCAGTTATACCAGGTGACTATCTGGTGTTGGGTGGCCCACCTGTGAGAAGCAGCATGAGGAGCTATGCAGAAATTAGTTAGTGTTCCATCTTCATAATGGAAGATGAGATTGTAAGAGTGTCAGTGTTCTCAGCTCTCTGCTTCTTCTCCTCTGTTGGAGGGACACCATTGTGCTAGGCCTTTTTTTTAGAGTTCAGTTACCAGTTATAGCTCTCCTGGGTAAGGGCAAAGTGCTTGGATGCTCAAGGTCTGAGCCAAGCTGCCTGGTTTTTGGAGTGCACAGAGACAGAAACATGAAACATAATGGAGGGGAAAAGTCTTGCAAGAGAAAAGCCATACCAAATGTGAATAGGCCTTCTGAGTGTCATAGCCAAAGAAGTGGTGGGGATCTGTCTACAGAGAGTGTCCTGCAGCAGCTGGAGATCAGCAGGCACTCTTGGTGCTTTCAGGAGACTTTCAGGAGGAGCCACAACTCATGCACTGCCTCTTAGTTTTATTTTCTGTTGTAGCCATCCTTTGAGACAATCCTGAACTGCAGAGTTTCTGAGGCAATGTGGCCAAGCCCTCTGGAGTATCTGTCAGGCACTGGCCTTTGTGGCATGTCAAGTATCACCTCTCAGAGGGTCCCACTGCAGTGTGTCCCACAGTGCTCCTGTTGTCCACAGAGCCCTGGAGCAGGCATGGCAGAGGCTGCCATCCCAGGATGCCTGCTGCTGCTCTGTGCCCTTCCCAAACTCTGGTGCAATGTCTGAGCTGCCCAGCCAGCTCCCTGTCAGGCCGTGCATTTCAGTGCAGCCATCAGCAGTATCACGGCTAATAGGCTGCTGTTTAAATGCTGTAATTAGGCTTCAAAGTAACCATTATGATGAAAGGGGGAAATCTCACATTCCTCTGCACTCTATCATTTCAGGGTGTCTAGCAGCACCCCTGAAAGACAAAAGTGCATCACTTGATACCACCGTTTGCAAGCTACCTGTTTGCAAGGAACATGTCAGCTTTGCTTTATAAAGACCTCTTTTTTCCAGGAGAAAGACATGCGTGCACTTGTGAATTAAGTACTCTATTCTCTCCATTCCTGTGGGTTTTTATCTACCCCATATGTAAGCACTTCACAAATATTTTACTGGAAATTACAAGAGATAAGGACAGGTCTGGCTTTGCTGCAGCAGGCAAGCCCCTGTTAAGCAGCATAGGAACTGCAGGGATATATTTCAGCTTATTGTATCCTAGAATGAGTATGGTGTTTACTGAGAAACTGCCTCTTCTTTTGCTCATTTATCCACTGCAAATTGTACTCAAATATCTGAAATGCTGGCATTTGTTTATTGCACTAGTCCTCTTTGTCCCACATTCTATGTTTCAGACAAACTGGGTTGCACAGGAGGAATGTTAAAAGTGGTGCTGCTGATGTTAAATGCCAGCATGGGCTCAGCACAGTGTTATTCTGGAAAAGGACCTCTCCCTTGCCGAGCCTCTCCACTCTGCAGGGAGAACAGGCTGGGGAGTCCCGAGTGCAGTCCTCCACACTGTGGTGTTTGTTCCAGCTCCATTTTGGAGGATATTAGCAGTTTCCATCCTACTCCTAATTCCACTGCCATAAAACATCCTTCTTACTCGTGAAGCAGAATACCTAGATCCACCTTCTTGCCTCCTGGTTAATTACTGTCATTATCTGGCTAGACAAACTTGTCATGAGATTAGAATCTCCTCACAAAACAGGGTCATCTCAGGAAGTTCTTGCTATCCGGTTTTGTGTAAATCAGTCACCTCTGCAGCTAAACGGCAGCTGAGATTGTTGAGAATTCACACGCTCCCAGGAGGGGAGCAGGGAAGCATTTCCACACAGGAGCTGCTTCAAAAGGAACTGGGCGTTCCCACTGACATCAGTGGGGCAAAGCCTACGCCCACTCTCTTGCACCTGCTCAAGGAGTTATCCTTTAAAGATACTGAAAAGAACTAACCACTTACAGTAATTTCATTGCCTGGATGGATCACTGCTATAATAAAGTTTTTATATTCTACTTACTGTATCCTTCACCCCTCTGCTTTGGCAGTTCACCTCATCTTAACTCTGCAGCAAGCCTCGACATGGACAGAGTCAAGGCAGAAGCCAAAAAACCAGGGTGATCATCTTTTTGTGTTTTTTAGGGCTTCAGATAATTCCAGCTAAAGATCCCAAACTAAAATAAATTCAACTCCTCATTTAAAACAGAAACTCACCTTAGTGCTGTAGGCACTGGGTGGTTTGCCCTCAACTCTGTGGGGCTTTTACACAGACGCTCTTGGGGCTGGCTGTTTCCATGTGTGGAGAATGTAGGTCTCGTTGTGCTTAGGCAACTAGAGAGCCAAGCACCTCTTACCCAATGCTCTTCCTAAGTAGGCGAGCACAGCAGGAATCTTTCCTCCCATAAACCTCTGGTGACACTTCACTTTGCGCACTAGCCCAAACAGGGCCTGCCATGCCAGAGAGCACTATGTCACCAATGCACTAAATAACTGTATTGCTCTTTAACAGGCCTGTGGCATCAAGGAAACTGACATTACCCCACTAGTGCTCTGAAACGGAAACGCGCGCAGTTATAGATGACTGTAACCCTGGCTACAGTTAAACAAAACACTCCCTTCCTCAGCTGTTGTAGCAACCTAAATTGCAGGTGGTTCTGGCTGTCCTATAGGCCTGCAATGCTCCAGTGACTCTCCTTCTCATTCTCTAGTAAGAAACACACAACTGTACTGGAAGAAGGGTGCTCTGAGCCAACCTTTGGTGTGAGTTCTCTAATTTTCCATCTGAGCGTATCTTGAGGCCTTGCTGCAATCCACTCTTCAAGTGGTATCTTGCAGACTAAATCAATGAGATGGTCCTTGAGCTCTTCTGTGCCCTCCACCCCTGTGATACCTGAGTATTTTGCAAGTCTTGTTGAAAAACTCAGAGACGCTGGTCCATGTAGCACAGACTAAACTGAGGCTGGTAACACAAACCCATTCCTTCGTTTCAGTGTCTGAGTTTCCTGCATTTCTGCAGGACCAGTGCAAGGCTGTGTAGATGAACATTTAGAAAAGCGGTGCATGCACACATTCTTAGCAAGGAACCCTGAACAATTCTGGTTTGTTCCTTTGCACATCAGGGCAGGAGAGCAGCCAAATCCTCAGGACAGCAATTGGCTGCCCTAATCCTTCCTCTTCCTACAGTTTCCTGTTTCACTTACACACTATTGTCTAATTTCAACAGATGTTGAAGCTGGGATGCTACAGACAATAGTGTTCTCCTCTGATTCATCCTTAGAGCAGGCCCTGTCCTGTGTAGGAAAGGAGGTAAAAAATTAGCTCTGTGTGTAATGAGTCTGTTTCATAACACATTCACACAAGATAGCCAAATGAGAGCTGTACAGACATGCTATTTCCAAAGGGTACCCAAATAAATGAAACTTCCTATTTGCTTTTTTAGGGCCCTCATTGGACAGATTTGTGACCCAGCCAGCTCTGGGGTGAATCTAGGGTATGCTTGGCAGTCTGTACAGATCAGGAGTGAGCATTGTGGGTGAGGGTGCTTGTGTCAGACCTCTGAGCCATTCCTCAAGTAGTCACACCTTTGTATAGCAGTGCTGTGAATTGTCCCAGGGGGACAGAACTGAAAAAGCCTGGACACTAGTCAAAGGATCTGTCAGGATCAACTTGGTCAGTCCTAGAACAGGCTTCATCCAAACCACTGGTTCTTAAATCTAGTCTGTGTGCCTGGAGCATAGCAGATATAGCAGAGGATCTTCCTCTGGATTAATCTCAGTTAATAGTACCTTTTCATACTGTTGTAACTGGTCTCCACTGCACTACCAAGTGTGCTGGTGCAACCAAGGGCGAACAACATGTTCTAGGGGACAGGTGGTGGCTGCAAGGATTGCCAGTCAGACCTCAACAGTGAGGTGCAGACTAAAGGCTGAACTGCCTCTTGTTCCTGCTGAGAACATGTTTATCTGCAGGCTGTTAAGCCAGAGGGAGCCACTTCTACATCTCTTTCTCTCCTGTTCAAGTGCTTCTGCTTTGGTGTCATCAGCTCTTCATGAGATTTGAGAGCGGCTCAGGGTGACTCCCCAGGATAACTTGTTAAGAACAAGCTGTGCCATGTTCCCTCAAACCAGGGCCACATGCATCTGAATTCTTACCCTCAGCTCAGCTTGATCTTAGTGGAGAGGAACAGTTAGATCTGAAGATACTCCCCTGAGAATGCCATGAAAGGAGCAGGTTGGTCGTATCTTGTAGTGAGCAGGGACTGTGGTGGCTGTCCTGCTCCTGGCAGCTCTGTTGGACTGTGGTGGCAGAGAGGTGAAATAGACCACTAAACACCTGATGAGGAAGGGCAGCTCCGGCAGAAGAGTCTGAAGGGGAGAGAAAAAGACACAGTTTACAGCCCATTGATCTGGGCACCTGCCTGATATAAAGCATTGCTTCAAGTCCTGTTCTGCTGGTTTTGGGTCTCAAGCATTTCATTTCTCCCAGAGCCATCTCTCACTGTGATGGAGCTGCTGACCTCCCAGGTCGTGGTGCCCTTCCTCTGTATCACCTCCAGCTCATCTGTTGGTGCAGTGATACCATCAGGGGAGCGAGGGTTTCAGTGCTGGCTTCTGAAACATGTTGCAACTCTCAGCACCTGTGGGCTGTCGGGGCAGCAAGAGCAGGTATTTCATCCCAACAGGGAGGGAGAGGCCCTTAAACAGGGCGCCCAGGGAATGATTAAACAAGGATTTGTGATCCTTGCTTAGGCATGAGGGGAGACAAAACCTTGAACTTTAGTCTCCCATCCTCCTTTAGACTTCTGCTAGCAACATCTCTTATTCCCTCTGATATAGCTTAGGAGTGAAGGAGGTAGAGTAACTGCCTGCTGCTTCAAGATGCTTCAAAGTGATCTTCGTCACAAACCTCTGACCTGTCCAGCAGTTTCCATATTCTCTATATTGTAGCTGGTGATCCAGACAGCTCTGTAAGCATTTGAGAAGTCTGGCAGAGCATAAAAAATGTACATTGATATACATGGAAACCAAAACCACCTGTCAGCTCAACATGTAAGTTTTGCATTCAATATGTAGAATAAATTGGATATCAAGCTTCTAGTGTCGGATACACAGTACCCAGATTATCCATGAAGCTTCCTAGATATCCATAATAATATTGGGTATGACATAACAGGAGAAAAAGAGATTTGGCGTTACTTCATGTATGCTCATTTGCAGAGAAGTCTCTACTGGCCTTCCAATGAAAACAAAGCAGCTTCTTGTATCGGCAGACTTCACATTTTCTGGAGAAATAAATCATTTTAGGATTTGCTTGATTTGTTCAACAAATGCAAAGTAAAAGCACTCTTTAATTCCCTCCTACCATTTTGGCTAAGCAGGCTCATGCTCAGCTGAGAGCCACGAGACCTTGACAGGAAGGTTGCACCCCTCAGCTGCCTTTCCTTCTCCATTGACTCTTTCTGAGGGATCGCTGCCTTCTGCCAGGATCTCTTAGATTTGTGCTGGGAAGCAGCGCCCCAGCACAGCCACCCTGGTACTGCATCCCCTGCTTTTCTTCCTTGTCTTTTGCACTGAGGTACCCGCTCCTCTCTCTGTGTTTTCTCTCCCGACAGTGGGACCTTCTTGCTGCAGTAGTAAAGTGACTGAACCGTGTTAAGCGGTGCAGGGCTGCAGCAGCCACAGCTGCCCTCATGGCCACAGCACAAACCCCTTGCAAATCTGCTGACTGTAGACTTGTCCTTCCAGCAGCTAAGGGAAACAGCATGGAGTCCTCTCCTCTCATTGATGAGGCTTCTCTGCTACATCGAGCTATTCAAGCAGGACAGGCATTGCAACTGGTCCTTCACAAATCACCTGTGTCTGATTTGTGGCAGAAAGCTCTTCCCTCACACCTATTTCTCTTTCTGCTGTGGAAAAGAACAGCACTGGTTTCCAGCACTGCCTCACATAAAACGCTTGAGGGTCGTAAAAGGTTTTCTTGGTTTTGGCTGCTACTTCCTTCTCCTGTCTGGTGGATTTAGAATTTCACCCTAGGGCAAGCAATCTCCCTGTGCCCTTTCCTCCCTGTCTTGTCACTTCCTGAAGCCAGGCCCATCTCTGCAAACCCATGGGACAGTGATGGGGGGCAAGGGATGGAGAAGAGTTAATGTCACTGACATGAAACCCAAGTGTATTTCAGTGTTTGTTTAGTAACTTCACAGAGATCATTGTTGGTTTGTTAGTTACTTCACAGAGATCATTGTTGGTTTTGGTGGGGTTATGAGAACCCTCTTCGGCCCAGGAAGCCATGTTGCCACAGAGCAGATAGCAACCCTCCCCTGGGCTGCACACTGGTGATTTGTGTACTGGGGATCATTTCTGGTAATGACCACTTCAGTGTAGAGACAATGGTCAAATGTTTATTGGCTTATGGAGCCAGAACCAAGGACATTCCGATGACATGGTCGTGTGCCTTTCTAGTGATCTGCAGTACTTGAAATCCAAGATTCAGTGATGCACTAAGTTAAAAAATAAAGAAGAATCCAATCAATAAAAACTTTCAACCGCTAGGAAACACTTCTGGGGCTGAGCCCCCCTGTTTGGGACAATATATTATCTCTATTTGCTGATAATGCATGGTTCTGCCAAGCTTTCTGGTACCTTGAAATCTGTTTTCTGGAGAAAAATGTCTCATCACTTCCTAAAACCTCACTGTGGACTCTTAACTACAGTGAAATGTGTATGGCTGAAAGGCAAGGAAGAGGAACCATCTCTTCATGCCCAGGAGTAACACAGAAAACTTCTGTGTCCCAGAAAATGGTATATAGGTTGAAGAAAAGAAAATGGGAAGGCAGGAAAAGAATTAGGAAAAAAGAGAAAATGGAAACAATTGCATTACATTCACAGCAGTATGTTCACTAGACTTTGATGATCCATCTTTGAATTCTTTCAGGTAGTTTTTGAAACAGATAAATACTTTTGACTTTCTCTTCGGGCAGTGGCACTGAGTTCCACAGGCAAATGGTGCACCAAAATGGTATAAAAGAGTGCTGGCTCCAATGAGCCCATTCAGGCAGCAGCCTCAGAACACATCACTGGGTGAAAAGGCTCTTCCATTTCACATCTGCAGTCTCATAAATACCATTATTTTTGGCCTACTTCTTGTGTTACAGGACAAACTGAAAAATCATCCCCTGTTCACATTCTTTGCTTCACTGCAGATCTCAGCTCTCTTTTCAAGTGAGAGGGGCCTCATCTGTTCTTCCCTCCTGCTGCTACAGCCATTTTAAATGTGTCACCTTAGATTTCCATAGTTCTGAAGGAAAAAGAGAGCAATGGGATGAGTAAGACTGCAAGTGGATTCAAGGCAGTACCACATTATTAAAGTACACTGTGGCACATCTGTGTTTTCTTAATACCTTCTATTATCCTCCTGGCCCTTTTGGCCTTTGGAGGTCACTGTGTAGGAGACAGAAGACTTATGCTGCATGCAGGCTGGACAGTTTTGGGAAGGACTTTGGGGTTTACTGCCACAGTCTGATGAAACTATAAAGGAAGAATAGGCAAAGCTTTGGCAGCTTGGAAAACAGCAGTGTGTAAGGGTGGAGAGAATTCTGTTCCAGGAGGACATTTGTGTGAGATTCACAAAGGGAAGGAGTTAAAAACTAAATGAAGCCTCTTTGGTTTGGTCTGAGGTAGGGGCTGAACACAAGAGCTTGAATGGGACTCAAAAGCTCAGGTGTACCTCAGGCTCCTCCAGAGGCCTTGAGTAAAAGCTGCCATCCCAAATTGTGCTGTCTAGACTAATGCTGCCAGAGCACAGCTTGGGCCAAAGAGTAAGGAGTCAGGAGTCTCAAATCACAAGTTACATTTGCATTTCTTTGCTTGTAAATGAAGTGTAGCTGATAGGGAATTTCTAGGACAATAAGCATAGCTGTTTTACTGAACAGTGTAACTAAACCCTCATACTCAGAAATCACAGATAGAGCCCTCAAAAAACTCTTAGGCTTGGTATAAACTTGGTAAAACACAGTATCTTAGACTAAATATTTTGAACTGCATTTTTTTGCTAATCATCCTTCAGAATTCAGGGGTCAAACAGTTCAATATCTTTCTGAAACCCTGTGAGCTACCAATGTATATACTTTTCCTTTCTTTCTTTAAAATGAAAAGTGGGAGTCTCATATAATTGCAGGATTTTCAGCTGTAAAAGGAAAGGATTAATCTAAGAGCGCTGTCACCATAGCCAGTGACACTACAGACTGTTTTCTGGAAAGTGCTGGACTAGGCCCTTCCTCAGCCTCCTGAGAAACATAAGTTGTTGATTCCTCTTTCCGATTTTGTTTCATGAGGTTTCTCTTTTGTGTCTGAAGCCTGTGTTTTCCACCCCTGAAACTGGTGACAGTGTCAGCCTGAGGTCTGGGGAGCAGCAATAGGCTCCAAGCAGGTAAGCAGACACCCCAATCTAAGTTCATTAGCTCCGTTCTCTGGCACAACGATGGATTTTTTCCTAAGGGCCAGCATCCCTTTAAGCTGCAGCATTGGTGTACTTTAAACAAGTATCATTCCTGTCATTATGATATGACCCTTCAGCCCAATACCGAGGGCAACCATCTGGCTGTCTAGGGCTCCTTCTCTGGAATAAATGAAGCTGTGGCTGCATCTCAATCCCAGGACTTCAGCCTCTGGGAAGGACAGTTGAAGCTTCCCTAGTCATTCACACAGCATTCCTACTGTTCCTTACCCCTCCCCAGCCCCACAGGATGAGGAGTTTGTTTCCAGTTCCTCTCTGTAGCAGACAGATTTATTAGGAGCATGGGATGAATTCTGTTATCACACATGCTCAGCGCCCTCTGCAAATGGGCAGAGTGAGAAACTCAGAACACAACAAAGGGCCTGTAGCTGGTTTCTCTGCAGACAGACCTGAAGTCTTGCAGAACAGAACTCTACTCCCTGTTCTCTCAGTCAAACCCAAGCTTCCTAACTCAGTTCAAACTTTCCTTTGTACAGTCAGAGTGACCTCTCACCGGGGCCTTGCCTGCCCAATTTGTAAGCCCTTTAATAATGGAAATCCATTATCCTACTTTGCACATCAAAACACACACAGGCTCCTCCCAGACAAGAGAACTTGGCAGATGAGCTGTGGGTAAAAAGCAGAGTAATTTATATAAATTATGCTGTTCAAAGGTGTCATTTCTCTTTCTCCTTAGCAGAAGGAAAAGATTTCTTCCCATCCAAATGTTACAGAAGCAGTGTTTGTAATTAATCATTGCAGTATTAGGTTTATCTGGGCACAAGACCACTCTGCTGTGGATGTACTATGTATGGAGGATGCAGCTGGCAAAGCCTCAATGTGTCCCAGTGCTTCTCCAAGACCAGGACCTGGAGAGGGGAGCTGGGTCAACCTTTCCCTTGCTGCAGCATTGCCTGTGGTTCTTTGCACTGCATCATAGCCCTCTTAGGAAGTGCTGTGTTTTGTTGATCTCTAAAGGGAGCTTGTGCTTTCTGTGATTGTGGAGCATTTTACACAAGTCTCTAATTTGAGCTGAGGATTGTCTAAGTGTCTGTGGCAAATTCTTCATGGAAAAAATGAAATAATTTTAGTGTGTTCCAGCTTCCCTTAGAGATGATGGCTTCTGGTATCGTTGTGGAGGGGGGCAGTGAGTTTGTAGACTTTGCAGTCCCTCATAAGCCACAAATAATATTTATGAGAGCTCCTTCACTCTCAGGACTGGAGGAGATGCAGGCAGTGCATGCAGTGCATGTGCTGTACCCTGCCCAGGAGTGGGAAGGATTGTCAATGCAAACATGTGGGCCCTGCTGCACAGTCCCTCTTCAGGGCAGCAGGCCACTTCCATTGACACAACTCATCATTGCCACAGAGAACCTGTTGGCATCTTTTAGATCTATGTAAATTCTGGTGTTAATGAATTCAGCAGCTTCCTCCTGAAAACCTTTATTGGGTGACTTTCACACTGCCCCCACAGAGCCCTGTTCCTTGAAGTCAATGGGAGAACTGGGTGTGGTGAAAAGTCAAGATCAGACCTGTAAAACAGATGATAAAGAGAAGTGAATCAGTAGGAAATGCTTTTGGGGAGCAACATATTTCTCACCCATCAATTAAAAGCACAGGGAATGGCCCAGAAAGAGTTTCCCTCTGACATGTAAGGGTCTATATTTCAACAGCGTAATGATCTAATAGGGCTTTCTGGTAGGTTGAGGACATAAAAGCACACTTGTGCTAAATAAATTGTTCAGGCCAACTAATAAAAGCCATTTCTAAAGAAGGATATGCAAATCTGTGTAGTTCTTCTGAGGACTCCTTGAGACTTCTTGTGCAGTATTCGCATATCCTGTGGCAGAACCCAGTCCCCAGCAAATTGACATGCTGTGTGCTATGTCCCAAAAATGTTTGATGTGGCTACTCAGGCTCAGCCCTAGGGAACATATTCTGCTGTGTCCAAATCTCTTAGGTACTCTGAAAGCCTCCCTTATTCACTGGCTCCTCCTGAAACATCTATGCCAGCTCAGTTTGAAATTATGTGCCACTTCTGTCCTTTTGGTTGCTGAGTTTATTTAATTAGTGTTATTCCAGCTCTCTTCCTGACTTTCTTCTTCCCTCATTGTTTCATAAGCCAGTGGTACCCAGGCTTCTGTGGGTCATAAGTCATCAAAAGGTTGCCTCTGACATCATTGCAAATAAAATAAAAATGCAGGAAAACACGCCTGTGCATGTGGAGAGACGGAAAGGGCAAACAAACATGCCAGCTTTCACTGCCAGCAGCTGCAGCACTGTTGGTGATATGCTCAGGTGCGCTGTGCTGGCACAAGGTGAATCTCAGGTTTTGTCCCTAGAGGATGAGGTGGGCTTTGATAAAATCACAGATTGGGAAATGCAGTTGCCGGTGCTGGACATCACCGCTCCCATTGTCTATGCTCACAGCGTTTCCTGTGGTACTCTCTTGCCCCTGCAGCATGGCTCTGCTTCTGCCACCACCATATCCTGGGACTTCCTGTGCTTCTGGGGAGATTTCTGGGAGCTGAGTGCCTTTTCTTGAGCTGTTCCATCTTGTTGCTTGAATCATGAACAGAGGAGCTAATAAAAGAACTTTTGAGTGCTCTGCAGATGGAAGATGTCATACTGGGAAAATCAATCCACAGATCTGCTCTTTGATGGAATCTAGCTGCAGGCAGATGCTTTCATGTGCAGTAGCATCTTCCCAGACAGATTATTTCCTTGCTCACATTGTGTACAGACGTGCAACTCCTGGCATAAGCAGCTTTGCGCTGCAGCACTTTTCTAAACACAACTGGAGTTTCTTTCTCATGCAGGCCACTTCCCTTTAGGGATGTTTTGGAATGGATGAAAGAGAAAACAGACTGGTAGTGACCATCTGACTGGGTAACTGTAGTCCCAGGAGTAACAAGTGGCAATGCACCAGGGGTAACAGGAGAGCTACAGTCACCCCTCCAGCTAGCCCCAGCACAGTGCACAGTAAGGTAAAGGAGATGAGAGCAAATATCTGGCACGTCCAGTTGCTCAGAAAAAGCAGGAAATTGGTCTGTCAGCATTTCCATCTCATTTCCTCAACATTTTTGAAGTGGAAAAATAAAGTACAGCCACCTCCATTGCAAGGAGCGAAACGATAAGGATCAGCTGGGAGCTCTGTTCAGACAGCTGTGCAGAAATGGTCTGGAGTTCTCAGCAGACAAGGAGACACATTGGAACATGTTGTTATACTTTGTTCTATTACTCAGTATTGCATTTGTACCTAGAAACATCATGAAACTCCCAACAGGCCAAGTGTGCCACATGCCAAACTCCAAAGAACCTCCATAAATGGAGAAAAGGCTCTCTTTATCCATACAGTTCTCATATCGCACACTGAAAGCATAATAAACCCAACCTGTGAACTTGTTACATTTTTATGAGCCTACATTTGGGGCAGGTGGTTTCTTTTTTGTGAGATTTTGTTTTGTGTCCAACAACTAAAACTAAAAATAGTAAATTGCCACCTAATCTAACCTTGCATGACTCAGCTGCTTTCTCACAGGTCTATTTGGTTTTTATCTCAAGGTCAATTATTGACTATTAACAGCCTTCCACAAGAGAACTTCTAGCCAGGTCCAGGGTGAGCACAGGAAAATGCAGTGGAGTGTGAGGGCTGGTGCACTTTGAGACCTGAGCTGTCTGACCTCCTGGAGCACCTCCCCACCCCTTCTGCCTTTGTAACCCCATCCCTTCCACCCATAGCTGTCCTAAACACACCTTGCTTGTGGCAGTCTGAAAAGTAATTTATTTACCTTGAAAAGCAACAGTGGAATAGTGCCAGCGTGTTCTGCCTTTGGTAGGAAAAGCAAGTGGGATTTGTTCTTTTGAAAAAAAAGTTGGGATTTTTTTTTTCAGCTTTCCTATCTTATTTTACAACTCGCCACATGTTTTTCTCCCTCCTTTGCAGCTCGCAGCCCTGGAAGCTGGTTTCCACCAGGAGAGGCCACTGTGCCTTTCCCATCACCTGAGCTCTGACTCTGCTACACATCATGCAGAAGAGGAATGGCTAAAGAAGGACAGGCAGAGTGAAATTTCACTCAAAGCAGTTTCATTCAGCCATCCCCAGATCTCCCTGTAAGTCTTGCTAAAATTTACTATTTGGCAACTCTGGTTGCGGGGCACAGTGCTATCATCTATCTATCTATCTATTTATCTATCTAATCTATCTATCTATCTATCTATCTATCTAATCTATCTGTCTATCTGTCAAATAGTCTGTCCATTTTTCCTACACAGCACTTCAGTGACTTCCTCATAATAGTTTGGTCTCTTAATTGTTCTGCTGTTCATTCTTCCAAAGGGCAGAAATGTTATTCCGCTTCAGATCTCAAAGTTAATGGCAGACAAAAGGAAGTGGGTGTGAAGTAGCTTATATGTGCACTGTGAAAACCTGGTGCCCTTTCTATTTATAGCCCTGCTTGAACTTTCATTCATTTAGTTGCTATTTTGGTATGACAAACATTCCATCTCCTGGGGAAAGTACGTTAGCAGTGCAGGTGAGGAGGAGGGAAAACACATCGGTCATGCAGGCAAATATTGAATGGCCTAGAAACCACTGCCGTTCCCAGAAAGCATATAGAACCAAAGTGATACAGAAGAGAAGCTCAGTCATTCAGCTAACAAGCACAGCAATGCTTTGAGGTAAACCCAAACCTTTTATTGACTTCATATCCTTTATTCTGTTTTAAATCAAAGGATTTGGTAATGTATCTGTTCTCAGTGGCATAGGTCTAATGAAATGAACACTCCATGTCATTTATACCATGCTCTGCTTTCGGGGTAGAAATCTGGCTGACAAGCACTAAAAAACCTCAGGGGGGCTTTCTAGTGCTGGGGGTTTCTTTAGCTGGTCAGTGTCCCACATCTGTCTGTTACAGAAATTGTTTGTTCTCACCTCCTTTTCTCTATTGTATCCAGTATGAGTTGTACCCACCAATATACCTTGTGCACACTCAAATGAACCCCTTTGTGGATTTCATTGAAATTTACCTGCTGAACAGGTAAACAGTCTGGCCATTGGCTTCAATCAAAGTAAATTGATGAAGGAAAATTATGGACATAATTTTATGTAGCCTGGACTTCGAGGTCTTCCATGAGGCACATCTGCAAGGAGGCAGAAGGAAGGTTCATTATGAATTGTGAGTGCTTGGTGTGACAACTTCAATAATACTGCAGAGCAAGCTGGGAGAGGGAACTGCACATGTGGGACCTCATCAAGGCTTGAGGCAAGCATTTCTGGAGAACCCTTTGCTTGCCTGAACCCCACAGAATTAGTGAGAAACCAAGAGACTTGGCGTGTGTCACTTAATGTGAAATATCTAAATAGAAATGTCTAAATAGAAATATTTAGAATGAGGGTATTTGACAAACAGATCCAGATACTTGAAGATCCTTTTCTTCCAGCAAAAATTAAGGGTCTTGCTATCTTTGAGGATCTGGCCCTTCTTCCACAACTGGGAGACAACCAGACATGTTCTAATGTAACTTCATGCCTCAAGTCACATGAGGCTCCCATATATTTTTTGTGTGACAGTTGTTGTGGAGCTCTTAGAAAGGCTAAAAAAGAAAAGAAAAAAAAAGGAAATAGAAGAAAAAAAAGACTGCTTTCCTAATTCATTACATTTACTGTCTCTTCCTTGGAGAGCAGAGAAGTCAGTAGGAAAACATATGCCTTAGGAACTTTCTGGAGGGGAAGAAAGGTTTTGATTCATTGCTAATAAAGAAAAGCAGAATTTGTCAGCCAGTTCAACCTTCAAGGGATTCCTTAGGGCTTTTGGGATAGGTACCAGCATCTGTTGCAAGCATCTTCCCTTCCTATGGGAGAGGCACCACATGCTGTGTTTTTCCCTCACCTAATCCTGCCTACTCATACTCATGGGTCTTTGTTTACCAAAGCTGCCTTTACAGGGTTGGAATAACCACTTTAGCCAATGCTGTAGCCAGGTGAGGAGCCCAGCTGTAACACAAGGGGGACTGGCTGCTGCTGAAGGTCTCCCTCCAGCTCAGGGGAAGCATTTACCTGAAACGTGATCCCCCACTGTGCAACCAGATACCTCTGGTCTTTATTTCAGTCAGGGATTTGCAGGACACGTGCTGGGCCTGTTGTATTAGCACCAGGCTGCTTGGTTTTGGAGTCCTTCCAGAACTTCTCCAGGCATCACTGGCATGAGGATTTAGGTGCCCTTTCACCCAGCACTTATCCCCTACTCCTACTCACAATCCCTTTCCTTGCATTTCACCCCTGCAAAGTGGTCTCTACACCTCAGCTGGGCCAAGGAGGAACCCACATCAAGAAACTCCCCTCTCCCCTCCTACCTTACCCCAGGGTTTGCACTACAGCTGCCAAAATTTGCTAGTCAGTGAATTATATAACTACTATTGATACACACATTTTCTCTGGTTAGGGAGGCAAATTGAGAATTCTTGGCCTAGTCCTGATAGATATTGAGGACACAGATGGAAATAGTATTCACTTCCAGCTGTTAGGTGTTTAACAAAAAAAAGTTGAATACACTCAGTGATTTTGACCCAGAGGAGCTGCTTTCTATTTAGTACAGGGAAGGTGACCCAGTCATTCCATGGGACAGAATGGATGTGGTCAGTTCCCATGACCACTGGAAACAGTGGAGCCACGAGTCTCATTTTGAAGAGAACAGAGAATCCGTTACTTTGACCTCCCTCTAATTGCACATGAGTTTATCTGAAGAGGTGGAAGGTCTTCCACTAGATGGAAAAATAAAAGAGAATTTCCTTAATGCTTCTCTGCATTTGGTTTGCAGAAGCAAAGTACTTTGCAAGCTAGTTGTTCAACAGGCATGGTGCTTTCCCTCCGTTCTGGGGTTAAGATCTGAGGGCAGCAGCAAGCATTGAGGAGAGTCCTGTGACTATGAAGGAAGATGTGTGTATTGATACTGACATCTCTGGCTTGAGCAATCCTGGACGTGGGGCGAGGTCATTCACACTTTCATGTGCTAGCCAGCAAGTTGGATTCTCACACCCTTATCTATTATACTGGCTAAGGCGTTGCTCTGTTTTCTCTTCTATCTGCATAACCAGGTGTTGAGCAACTGGAATGTCATTCCAGAAATTCTGACTGGCTTGGGTGTGTGTTCCTCACAGGAATTACTTCTGGGAATCACTTTGGAGGGTCAAACAATATGATTTTCAAAAATTATGTCACTGTACAGTGTGCATTTAAATGAATTACATAATTTAGCCAAGCATGATCCCTCTATTGCAGAGGAGCAGACTCCTCTGCCTGCTGTTTCAGAGGGTGGTCCAGCTCCTAGAAGCTGTGTGCTGTTTATATAGTTACAATGTTTATGTATACTGCCTACATGTGCCAGAAGGGAATTAAGAGTTATTTCATATTTTATGTTGTTTCAAAGTTGTAGCAGCACTCTTCATCCTCTCACAGCCCCACATCTTCATAATTCAGCCCCAACATTCATTTCACTCAGCTATAAGCAGGACACATTCCCAAATGGAAGTGACACTGCAGCAGGCACAGAAGCTGGGAGGGAGCAACCTTCAACATAGCTAAATACCATTTTCTGTGTCTCTGGGAAAAACCCTGGCCTCCAGAGCAAAAGGATGATCAGAGTGAGAACAGAAAGGCTTGGCAAGCCAGGGAGCTGTCTCCTGATGAGCCCTGATTTCAGGGGGACACATGTGGGCCGGAGGCAGGGCAGGCTCTGGCTGTAGTAGAGGTCAGGAGAAACCACACATCCCTCTGAGCACCACAATGGCATCAGAGCCCCCCAGACTGGCCCAGATAGGTGGAAGGTTGGAAGCATCCTTGAGCAGCCAAATCTGTGTTGTGTGTTTTTGCTGCATATTGTGGAGTTGGCACTGACAGCTCAAAGGTCAGGACACAGAGAAGTATCTCCTAAGGAAATTACCCTCCACACTTTTGCTGGCCAGGACAGGCAGTAGAAAGCTGTTTGCTATGGAAACTAAGGGCTAAGTCCTGCTTGTACATACAGAGCTCCATTGGCTGTTATCTGATGGCCCTGGGGTACACCTGGCCTTGGATTTTAAATACGGTCCAAAGCTTGTTTATCTATAGACAGTCAAGGGCATTTAAGTGAGGCTATGACAGAAGAAGAGAAACAGGGCCTTAAGAAGGCATAGTTAATATTCTCACAGCAAGCCACCTGTGGATGAGATAGCTGCTCTGAGTCATGGGAACTGGCCAAAGCTGCAGAATATGAAAGAAATCAATTCTGCACCTGTGTGCAGCACACCAGGCTGTAACAGTTTTTGTAAAGGTTGAGATTTCCATTGTATCTTGGTACTTCAGGGCTCCCTGAGGGTTCAAAGACATCATGCCACTCTTGATGCTTGAGCTCCCTTTCATTTAGGTGCAGTGACTGACTGAGGCCCTTCTGGACATCTCCTGAGGTTTTGCTCCTGTGGTTTTGCACAGAGAGCAATGACAAGGTGAAGAGATCACACCTCCTTCCAGACCATGGCCACTCATGCAGCATTTAAGCAGAGACTTATTCTAGAATTGGCGGCACCACTTTTTGATATCTTGAGATTTGGCCCCTCCAGAGCATTTATAATCAAAGATAAATTCAGCTGTAATGGTAAGGAAAGCTGCCCACTAGAAACTCTGCCTGGCAATTGTACCTCGTGTAGCTGGGATATGTTCTTAGCTCACTGTACAACCACATTTCAGCTGTGTGTTATGCAACTGCTATTAGCATTAATGAGTTACAAGGCTCATATAGTGATACTGTTCCTAGAAACAGGCTGCCCAGGGATACACTCTTTTGGATTAGTTTGGGGAGTTAGATGGAGCAGAGGGGCTCTGTGTTCTTTGGTCCTGTTTTGGATCCAAGCCCAGACAAAGGTCTGGTCTTCAGCTGTGGATTTCAAAAGAAAAAAAAGAAAAAAGAAGAAAAAAAAAAATAAAAAGCTCTGGGGTCAAATTTGCATTCTGGTTAGAAATAATGTCTCCCAAATGCTTATGAGTTTTATATCCAGCCTGATATAAGGCTCAAGGGGACAAATTAAAAAGCAACTATTTAAAACCTACTACCTAAAAATCAAAATAAAATTCATCTCCAGACCATGATGATAACCTACCATGGAAACCTCATTAAATTCTTGTTTTGAGTAAGATGAAAATAACTGTCAAATGCCAACATTTCTGGTACCCATAAATAGAAAATACACTTAGAAGAAGACAGGAAGATCTGCAAGGGCTGTGAATGCAGCTTTACCCATCTCTAATAGATCACTGAAGTCAAGAAATTGGCATTGGTTTCTAGTGACTGAATTTCTTACTTGTTTTTGGGCTAGCAAAGTAAACCCCAGTTTTCTGGGACTAACAGAGATGAAGTTTGGGTCTCAGGTTTGTCTCTCCAAAGGTTGTGCTTGCTCTCACGAAGGACTATTTGCATGTCCAGACCAGGCAGTGGTGCAGCCATGGACTTCCCACACAAACTGGTACTGACTTTGCTGGTGCAAAACGCAAACATCCTCAATTACCTGTCGAAAATCCTGGCCAAGGCTTGAGATTTGTAATCTGCTTGGATGTGGCACTTCCTATCATGTTCCCTGGCAGCTGTGCAGGGCTTCCTTGGGAGCCTGGAGGAAAGCAGGGAGAAGATGGTAGCTGCAGTTGAAAGGCAGCCAGATCAAAGGCAGGTGATTAGCATCTGGACAGGGCGTCTGAGCGCAGCCTTCCCTTGGGTGGCACCCAGAGCTGGGTCACTCCTCGGTTTGCACGAAGACTCGCAGGTAAGGGGCAGCCGATGCATGGGGCACTCATCAAACAGGCGCAGGCAGGAGCCCAGGCCAGTCACGTGGCTGGGACAAGCAAGATGCCACTGGAGATTCCAAGGATGCTCTTAGCCAAACACGAGACCTGAACGACTGGCAGGAGGTTGGCAGGTAACCAGCAAATAAAAGCCAGGGTTCTCGAGCACATAAACAGTAGAAACCATAGCAAAGCCACACTTGCTCTGAAAAATGGCACAGCACTTTTGGGGCCAACAGCTGGCCAGGTGCTCAGGCTTGAAAGGTAGTGACTCAAAGCCAGCATCAGCCTCAGATTCACCGTCTTGCACTGAAAAGCCACAACATCCTCAAAGCTGTCAGAGAGAGGTGTTGAGGAGAAAATTGCCCTGTTGTGTCTCAGTTGTCTGCATGCCAGGCTGCAGTGCTGAGCCTGATGCTGATGTGTGGATATGGATCAGGAAGAGCTTGGATAAAGTAAACTATTATTTCTGAGTAAACTGGGAACAAGGAAGAAGTCTGCAGACTTCATTCACACATTCTCACGGTGTTTTGCAAGCCTGAGCATTCCTGTTCTGTAGCCAGATGGCAGAAGCACATTTAGCTGTGTACACATAACTTGGTCTGTGCCACCCAAGGACCCTGTGCTGTTTTGGGATGTCTACAGGGATTTAAGGATGAAGGAATAGCTGGGGGAAGTCTTCCAAGCACCAGAGCAGTTTAGGCACTCGGGGGTTCACCAAGGGCTGTCTGCCATATCATGTTGTAGTATGTGGTGCTGAGAGGAGACTCCCTGAGTATATCCACTGCTTCTGGCCTGTTCCCCTTGAGTAAGAAGAAACATCTCCCAAAAGCCATGCTGTAAGCATGGTCCCCCGTGTCTGCCTTTCTCTAATTACCTGCTTTAAGTCCTGTAGTGATAATAGTCTTTTCCAGGTAGATATTTAGCTGTTATTATAAATATGTTGTCAGCACTAGCCAGATTCTGTAACTATTATGTCACTGACTGCTCTGCTTTAGAGGGGTCAGGGCTGGACCTCTGCAAGCATGGAGGGAACTTTGCCCTTCATCAGCACCTCCCCCAAAGGTGATGGCCAAAGCATGTAGCAGACACCAAATGATTTCCATACCTGGCACTCACTGTGCGGAGCCTGTTCTGAGTTGCAGCTTTGAGTTTTTCAGCCTGTGGTGGCAATACGGGGATCCCAGGAAAGTCCTACAACCCCTGTTAACTTCAGTCAGCTCTTCACAGAACTCTCTTCCCTAAACCTTGCCCATTGCTTAAATTTATAGTCTCCCAGTATCACCACTTTGGGGCCTCAGCAAAGGCCCTTGCTTAAATAGCAAATGCCCTGTGACTAAGCAATCAGCTGTAATTTTGGAGTGAAGGTGTTTTAAAGATTAGGACATGTTTGACTACACGGAACAAAGACAAATGTCTCCCCACTCATGGACTTAGCACTTACAGAGCTGCATGTGGCAAATTCTTTTGCTTTGTGTCTCTTGTTTTCTCTTTCATGGTAATAACTGGGCATGAGCTTGTGGGTTTCCTTGTTTGTTTTTAAAGGCAGTGGATGGAGTTGGCAAAGGTTTTCAGTTTAGGAGGTGTGAGCCTATTGGTTTAGCTCTGAATAAGGGGATTATACAGTCAGAAACATGGGGAAACCCTGTTCTGGTAGATCTTGTACACATTCCTTCAGACTTGTTTTGGCACCTCTCCAAAACCAATGGTGATTTATGTAAGATGCTGTGAGAGAATGGCAGGAGTGTGAGTATACATCTGCCTCTGGGTAGGAGGGGAAAATATGCTTGGTATTTCGCTCAAGCTCACTCAGGGGGAGAAAAAAGGGCAGGCAGGCGTAATGCCGAGTAGTAAGGCAGGTGTTGTCAGTATCCACTGAGGAAACCAGGATGCTTTCTCATATTAGCAGAGGCTCCTCCTCTCATTTTCAGGTGAACAGTTAAAAAAAATTCAGCTTGATAGTGCCTGAAACTGTAAGAGCTTTGGGAAAGCAGTCCAGTATCATAGCTCAAAACTACAATGCTTAGGAACACCTTGGGTTTGCAGGGATGCAGAGGCCGAGGCTAGGATCAGCTAGGTCATTCCAGCTACAGCTGTACCATGTGAAGAGGCTTCTGCCCCTTTCACTCAGACCTGTCCCACTCAGGTGGAGGATGCTGGTCCCCACCAAACTGTTCCCTTGGGGCTGGTCCCTGTTCTTGACTCTAGGAGGAGGCAAGCTGAAATCAGCTATTTCATTCATGGTCAGGAGCCTGTCTCACCTCCTCTGTGGTCAGATCCCACTCCCCTAGTTTCTCCTTTCACCTTCCTCGAGGAGTGAATGTTGACTTGCACGGTGAAGGTGTTCCACTCTTCATGGGCTTGTGAGTTATAGCCTACATAAAGCTCTGCTATGTTCTGTTTACTGCCCAAACTGTCCCTGTCCCAAAACACAGCTCTCATGGGTTCCATTTTCATTCCCGTGCCAAATTTCCCCCCTAAAAAATAGAGAAAGACTACACTGCTCCCACTTCTTGCTTACTCTACATACAAACAGTGATTCTGCTGATCCAAACCTCTTCCAAACTGCCAAACCCATTTATTTTGTCTTTGTAATTGCATTGGTTGTGCATAAAGATCCTTTGAAGCACAGTGGAGTCAGAGATGGTGGCAGTGCTTCCTGGGCTGTGAACTGCAGCCAGCCCACCTCTTGTTGTCCAGGAAATCAGTATCCTCTGTGCCCAGAGGTTCCCCAGCACCTTCCACAGGGTGACAGATCTCTGCAAAGCCAAGGTGAAGACTGCCACCTACTGAGTCCACAGAGCTGGCTCTGGGGACACCTGATTGCCTTCGAGGTTTCCCAGCTAGCAGACAGGCACACATTGGCACAGAGTTGGAGGGGAGGATCTCAGTCAGGATCCCTTGGATCTGAAGTTTTCACAAGCAGCACCAATCCCTTCCACTATGCTTATATTTGGACACATTGCATTTGGATAGCAGGACTTTGGGTTAAGTTTGCTCCATGCAGTGTTTTCTTTTACGGAAGAATCACCTTCAAAAGCACCCCAAGGATGTTTCTCTATGTTACCTGTTCATAGCATGAGACTCCCCCAGGAGCTATTGAAAACTGCTGCTGGCAACAGCTAAATTAGGTTCGGTGCCTGTCCATTTAGGGTAAATATGGAGTGGGTGAACACAGTGTTAATTTCTACATATAATTCAATACTTCAGAGCCCACTGAAATTAAAAAAAACCTCAAGGGATGGACTGACTGTGTTTAGCAGCAGAGATTTAGCAACAGAAGTCTAATAGGAGTGGTACTAGAGGCCAGATTTACTAGAATCACATTCTTAAAGCAATTAAGATCCGATTGTATAATGAATGAATTGGAGATCACCACAAAGCTGTGAGTTTCCCACCCTTGATTCAAGTTGCAAAGACCTGGGATCATCTCATTTAGGCATCTGTTGCAAGTACAATTTATCGTGCTGTTGCTGGGAGGATTATGATAAGGGAACAAAGCTGCAGAGTTAATTAATTAATGGAAGTCGGCAGTGGGTGGGGAGGTTCAGAGGCCACAGGGTTCTCCGTCTACCTTTTGCAGGGCTCTTGTTGCCCTGGAATGTGCTCGTGGCTGCTGCTGTGAGGTGGGATCAGCTTTGATGTGCAGTCACAGGCCGGCTCACAGCCAGTGGGTGTGTTAGTGCTCCCCTATTAGGCTTGATGGCAGGAGCAATTAAATCCCATTTCTGTAGGAAAGAGCCTCAAAACAACAGAAGCCAGCACCCCAAAAGTCGCATGACATGGCCTGCTCTGGGTTCTTGGGGTGGCTGGAAGGGTCTTGTTCTGTAGCTTACATTCACTGGGGGAAAACACACCATTGCTGTTTGTATTAAGATAACATGTTCAGGAAAAGATTGTTTCCCTTGTTTTAGCTGGTGCCTGTTTTTAATCAATAATTGAGCAAACCCAGATGAGTTTTAGATTTAGATGAATGGGAAGTTTAGTTTACTCTGACTACCTGCTGACACAGGCAAGGCTGCAGAGCTGAGTGACAGCACTGAAAAGGAATGATAGTGAGGTGCTGCCTTCAAAAACTTCAAACACATCCCTTTATCACAGTGTGATTCAAGGCATCACTCAGCAAGTTGCTGCAGGTGTAAGTTATCATCAGAATACCAAGCACATTCTAATAACTGCCTCTGAAACCAGGAGAATACATTTCTCAATATTGGTCAATATTACATTCTTCCACTTTTGAACATATGGGAGAACTTCTTTTCCCAGCAGAGATGATAGTCCTGGGATCCTCTGCAAGTTCAGGGAACTCACAGCAGTGTCCAGCAAGAAGACCTCAGCATTTAAATATGTGCCTAGTTCTTTAGAAAAAGAAGCATGGAATATTTGCAGAAGCTCCAGCAATCCAGCGAGGAGTCTGTGCTTCCAGAGGGGAAGACAAGGGAACTGCTTCCTCACGTGTGCATACAGACTGGTTTGCTCCCTGCTCCCTGCCAGAACAGTCTCCTTGGATTCCAACCTGAACTGATGAGAAAGGGAACTGCATTGGATGGAACTGCAAGAGCAGTGCAAGCTCACCTCAGGAGCCTGCAGGCTCCAGCTCTAGATACCAGTCCAGAGGAAACCTGGGATCATGACTTCCTGGGGAGCAAGTCCTTTAAACAGACAGACAGACAGACAGAGGAGAGAAGATAAGAAAACTGTAGGATAAAGCCTTTTTAAAGCTCAAGCCCATCCTTCCTTCATTCTTGCTCTGATCCCAGTATTTATGCAAACAGTCTGATAAGCCTCAAGAAGCTGAACCGGTTGGCTGTTGACATAAGCAGCTGTCAGCGCACTGTCTGAGGGCACCGCTGCTCCAGCAGGGGGAAGGTCGGTGTGAAACCAAGGGCTGCTTTCACACTCGTGGCCTGTGTCGGCAGCACAAACCAGAGTCCAAGCCAGTGGAACTTTTCTGGTCACCTCTTTTATTGACAAGGCTCAGGCAGCTCATCTCAGCTGCAAAGCACTGCTGAAAGGGGTCAGTAAGGCATTTAGCTACAGCTTTATGTCATGGACCACATCAGGCATGTAAAAATTAAATTACCCAAAATATTGCCAAACTAGCAAGACCTGGAAATTCTTAGTTTAATATGTTAGAAAAGTTTGCATGGATTGTGTATCCATATAGTTAATGCTATGCCAAATATTTTATCTCCTGCTCCACTTAAAATTTAGTGATGTCCGGAATAAAGCTTCCTGCTCATCTCAGCAATGCTGCTTCAAACACGGCCAAGAAGTCCTGGCATCCAAGGCCTGGAAAGCCCTGGCCAGCATTCTCTGGCTCCAGAAGTAGACTGGTGTGAGGCACTTCACCAAGCAGCATTAGCCCTCCAGTGCTTGTCTGCAGGAGGTTCTGGAGCCTTGCTTGTTCCCTGTAACATACATGGAAAACCTTGAATTCATTGAGTTTGGAATATGAAGCTTGCCACTAGAGGCATATTTTCTGGATCAAGGCTCTGTCTGTTCTCCTGATTTATGAATAGCAGAAATCAGCAGCCTTCAAACTATGCATTTGGTGGGCGTAAAAGAATGACTCATTAGCTTAATGGAGAGTTATCTGGGCAATAAATGCATGAATAAGGATCGTGACAATGAGTCACTGTTTGATTGTATGCCTCAGTGGAACAGATGCAGGCACCATTTTGCTAAGGAATGGTGTAGGACAGAGTTCAAGATGGGTTCAGGGGAAGTAGGATGCTTAACTAAAGAACTTTAGCTGTAAGAGAGTTGCCAAGCTTCACTGGATTCACCCTTCCCAAACAGGCTCAGTCTCTCTGGATGGAAAAGCCTGGGAGCTACTTAGCTAGGTATGCCCTGCAGGGACTATCTGCAGGATCTCACAACGGAAGCCCAGTCTTGTGCAAAGCATGTCCAAAACAGAACCAACTTCCATCAGACACTTAGTGTTCAACCCTGCCCTGTGTCCATGTCCCCTCTCACATGTTGCCAGCTGGTTGTGTGAGCTTCAAAGCCTGACACGAGACTGAGAGGGGTCATGTTTTGGTGTTGCCCTAAGCCTGTCAGCACTGCCAGGACTTGTAGCTTCTACCACCGGTGCCTTCAAGTGTTCGTCGGCTGTGCCCTTTGTGCCTGTGGCATTGCTGCACCCCTAAAACTTGTATGAGGTCCCACAGCAAAGGGAAAGGTGCATGTGCTCCCTGAAGGGATCCTGGGCAGGGATCTTCATCTGGGGGTTAGAGCTGGCATTTCTGTTCAGAGGGACCTTTTGTGACTCATCTTGAACAACTGTTAACTCCACATCACAGCCTAGGTAGGGCTGTTGGAGCGACCCACAGTTTTGATGTCTGTTCTGAGGAAGAGGTTTGGGGAGGAGGACTGTGCATGCCTGCTGAGGTACTTCAGTTGAAATGTTTAGCAGTCATAAGATCCTAAGTCATTAGCTGCTCTTTAGAGCTCTGGCCTGGAATTTCTGATGGATGGTAGATGCCAAAAAGTGAAATTGCTCTTATGATCAAATGAATCCTCCCAGTGTGTGAGTGAGTTACAAAACTTCATTGGCACCATTACACAACAAACAATTGCAGCCAGTTTTGGGAGAAGAGTCTCCACCCTGAAGTATGGTCTGTACCACTGCTCCCCTCACATTCTTCTAGGGACTGAACCGGATTTGCAGGTGCTCCTGTATGTGAGGCCATAAAGTAGCAGGGGCTGCAGCTGATCTGGCTGAGTTTGTGGGCCTTCTAAAAAGAGGGCAACCAGACCTGGTGATGCAGATGTGGATGTAGCACTTCACTCCTATGTGGTTAGGTGATATTTCTTCCCTCAAGCTTGCAGCTGACTTCTACAAACCCATGTGTGGCCAGTACCAGGGGGGCTGGGGTGTCTCCTACACTGGTGGTGTTATCCAGAATTACTGTGCTCCCCACATTAACCCCGTATCATTTGTGGAGATCCTTCCCATCATTCTCATCAGTGCAGCGCCATCATCTTGGAGGATGATCTTCCCCCAAAGCTCTGACCTACTTGAATCCCAGCAGGGAATAAAGAGCCAGCACAATCCATCCCCATGCGACTCGGAGCACAGGTTGTTTGATGTGGCTCGCTTCCCCAGGGCCAGCCAAATTCCCACCTGCCACAGCATTGGAGTAACAGGACAAACAAGCAGTACCTACATGGCAGCCCTGCCAGGTGTTTTGACACCAGGGAGTTGGGGGAGTTCACAGAGGAAAAACAAACAGTACCGATTGAAAAAAATACTTGTCCCCTCTATCTAACAGCTCTGGAAAAGGCAACGGACTGTCAGTCCAAAGCGCCACGAGAGTATTAGGACTTGGTAATTGCATGAAATCATATGGCCTACTGATGACAGGACACAGAAGTCTAAAGGCACATTACTCAACCCTCTTGGCATCTTTCTAGATCTAGAGTGGCTCCTCTTCTAGGGCAGACTTGCCAAGAGTATCTAGCAAGGAAATTGCCAAGCTAATACAGTTTGTTGAAGTAAATGCCTTCAATCCAACCTCAAAATGCATGTCAGCATCTACATACAGCAGTGCTGTAAATTGTGATGTTGGTGTAAATATCTAATGAGTAAACTTTGCATACAGACAGTCTGACTTTTCCCCTCTGTGCCACATCCATGCAACATCCAGTGAGATCAAGAAGCACTTTTATTCAGAGGACTTAGTAAGTATTTTAGGCTTTGTGTAGGAATACAGGATTGGAAAGTAATTCCTAGTGCATCAAGTCCAGGCACTGGCATGGCAAACTAACACCTTCTATAATCCCGTTAATTCATTTATCATGCTCCACTTTAAACCCACTTAGTTTTCCTGCCCCAGCTTCCCTGGCTGAAGGATCACAGCAGGATATCAGTGTGCCTCCCTGCTGAGTGCCTGCATACCTCTTACTCTCCATGCGACTGGGTTTGGACACAAGTCTGGTCTTTAACACATTTCACTTCACCTTGCTGGTTTATTATGGACTCAGAACCTCAGAAGATTTGGGCTTAAGAGTCTGGAAATCCCATCAGAAAAAACCCAAACAAACAAAACTATACAGGCCACAACGGCCTGTAAAATTTGACACTCCTGCTTATCAGAGATTCCATTCCAGTTCTTCATTCTGGTTTTGTATTAGCCTTATACTTAAAAAAGAATTTAAAACACTCATAGCAGAAAATGAAAATCCTTACTGTCTACCAAGCCAATAGCTGGTGAAGATGAAACAGTGTCTGGCTGTTGTGGTGCTTTTCATGAGGCAGTACCATAAACAGCATTACTCTCTGGGTGACAGCAGCCACCAACAAGAACCCACAAAGTAACATATCAGTTAATGTAAAATAGGCTTTTCCTTGTTCCCTGAAATTGTGAGTCTGAAAGCTCAGTAAATGTGGTTCTGATTTAGAGTTTTGAGTATCAGGTAATGATTCCCCTGTAGTAGTCCTGTTCTCCTCTCCAATCTGATTTTCTATCTGCTTTCTGTCTGCCTTTCATGATCGTCCCTTTTGCCCTTTGTTTGGCAAATCATGAGCAAATTGTCTGTAAGGTGCTTGGTCCATGAAAAACACAAAGTACATGAAATGCTCTCCTTTTTTGTAATTATTTGGGAAGGTTTATTTTTTATTGGGGATTTTTTTGGTAATGGTTTTTTACCTGTCTTTATGTACCACAAGAAACATTGTGGTTTGTCATTGTAAGATCTTGTTGTTTCTCACTCCTCAAAGAAACAGCGATAACATCAGCAGACTGCTAGGGAACAACATCATTTGATGTCTGCCACAGGGTTGGTAGTGTGTCAGGGTACAGCTCTCCTGAAGTCCGTACAGAGGTTCCCACTCATTTCCATGAGGATCAGACCAGTTTTTTTTTCTAAAAAGACCAGGCCTAGGTAGTGTTTAATGTGAAGAACAATCAGTGCATGGACAAGTCATTTGTTTGTGCACGTGGCTGCAAATCAGACGTGATGGCAGAGGTAATTACGGGTTCAGATCCAGTTGCTATTCGAGTGGGTATTTTCCACTCATCTTAAGACTTCCCTTGTGTTCCAGCATGAGTCCAGCAGACAGAGTCCCATCCACAAGCCCATTTCATTCACCCCTCTGACCCTTCTCATGTGCCACAGAGAGGCCAGGAGAGGGAGAGGGAGAGGGAGAGGGAGAGGGAGAGGGAGAGGGAGAGGGAGAGGGAGAGGGAGAGGGAGAGGGAGAGGGACTGGTTGTGCTGAGAGCATGTCCCAAAATCTGTAGCCCAACCAAATAACTTCAGGCTTCTCTGGATGTCAGTCAGGCCCCTCTCAACTGAGGCTGGTGGGCACACATCAGCCCTACACTAGCAGATGTAAGACAAAAATCTAGGCCTAAGTCTGAGAATCAGGGCCTAAGTCTGAGGAAAAGGGATCTTCCCAGAGAGAAAAAAAAAGAAAGAGTTTCTCTCCCAGTGCTACGCCCTTCCTTTCCAACCTCTCCCCTAAATCCAGGTTACCCAATTCCAGTATGATTTACCTCACAGCTGCCACTTTGAAATGCTTTCCTCCTGTCATCCTTGTCTACCCTTCACTATTAACCACTCTGTCACATGCCTTGCATCGCATGACTTAATCGTTTGAGACTTTGGACTCGATTTACATATATAAACAAATAAAAATTACACACCTGCAGTTGCTGTGGCCATCTGGCAACTGCCTGAGCAGTAGCTGCATTCCTGGATCATGACATTGAAGAGGGCAGCAGATGGGACTTGTATGAAGTGCTCCTCACTGAGAGCCATTGGCAGCAGCCACTGCCTTTGCTAACTGTGGTCCTGCTCCCACAAAGATCCAAATCCAGCCAGGTCTGCTCCTTCTTATGCAAAAAGCTTGCTTCTGCTCCAGCACATGGCCCAGGAAATTCAGCCAGTACTGTGGGAGTGGATGGGAGTCTCCATGCAGGAACTGAGATGCAACTGTATCCTGGTCATACACACAGGTAGCACACAGGGCCTGGTTCCTGAAACCTCTCTATCTGATAGCTTGCAATGGGAAAGGAGAATTGGAAGGGTGGGATGAGGGAACAGGCACATTGATGTCAAACCCTGACTTCCTGTAGATAATCAGCAAACCTCCCTTTGCTTTCTGCGTGTGAACAAAAGCCTCAGCTATGTTGTCTTTAGAGTGTGAGCCAGGTGCAATTGTGGCCCATGGGACCTGCTTTGTCCCTACCACGTAATCTGCTGGAGCATGGCACCTCAGCTGGAAGCTCACATAGAGCTTGTTACCACCACTTGTTACCATGGGCACTGTCAAACATCCCAATAGTTTAGTTTCATCTGAAAATGTCAAAGCTTGGCTCCTGTCTTGAAAACTTTGACAAAAATAGTTCCTGATATTACAGACCCCAGCTGAAGGTGGCTCAGAGAAAAACAATGATCTCTGGATAGCTATTGCCCTGACAGAATCCAGACATTTCTTCCTTTAAGTCATAAGGGAAAGAAAAATGTAGTTAAAGCCCTGATTTGTCTCAAGGGCACATTAAATGCTCAGGCCTTTATGCTGAGGGATTTTGGGTAGGACATGTGAGGCGCTAAGGTTAATAAATGATCAAACATGGTTTTCATAGCTAACATTTCCTGGCATTGCGTGAAAAGCATTGGTAGCTCCTGTGGCAGGAATGAGAGTACCCACATGTTTTAAGTCAGGCGTGTGTTTAAACACTGGAGTCAATTAAAACTCCAGGGCAGCACAAGTTTCATTAATAATAATCCAATGTTTCACCACAGGATACACTAATTGTTCCTCATCAGGATCCCAGGGACAGAAGATTACCCTTTTAAGAAACTCAAATGATAACATTCAAAGCTCTACCCAAAATGATAAAGAATTGCCTGTTCATCTTGTAGACTTTGATGATAACAACTAAAACTCATGCAGGCTGGGTAGCTGGTTTGGGGGACAGACTGCCCCTGGATGACAACAAATTTTTGGATAACAATTTATCATGGTTTAGTACATCATGATACTTCACTTTTCCAAGTCAATATTCATAAGACCTTTGGGAACTTTGCAAACCAGTAATTAAACCTCTCTGCTCTATTGGGAAATAAGCAGGTAGGAGCAGCATAGCATCTCAGCATAAGCAAGGAAAAGCCCTGATGATTGATGTGATTTGGGAAATCCCGTGTTTAGCTGGCCTCGGTGCCTAGCCCCAGGAGGCAGTTCAAACTTTATCCAACGTGGCCCTCCTTGCCATGTGATAACAGTGCAGGAGGCACTGCCTGTGGAATTAAAACAGCAAATTAAAGCAACAGAGATCACCAAGAGAGATCAAGACTGTCTCAGAGACACCTGGGGAACGCTTTGGAAGTCAGGATTTGTTCTCTTCACCTAACCCATAGCCACCCTGGTCTTCTCTCCACACTCTGCCGCTTGTGACTCAAACACCCCTAGCCAGGAACCATGCAGGAAAGGTGTCTGGAGCCAGTATGCAGCCACACAAGAGACCAGTGTGTGGAATCAATGGAGCACCAACTGATGGCACCCAGAGAACACCTGGTGTGGTAACAACTGGAGCTTAACATCTTAGCAAAGTAATTAACTCTTTCCAAAATTCAGGATAAACACATCATAGAAGCTGATAGGATCACATGTGACAGAAAGAAGATGAGAAGACAAATCCAGCCTAGATGAAGGGTGATCGTGGGATATACTCAAAGGAATTGGCAAATGGTACCCTTTCCATGTGCTGCTCAGCCATGGTTTCCATGTGCTGTGTTACCCTAAATAAAGAGGCCTTCCTGTCCAGCCCTCTTTAGGGTCTATCTTTATGGGTGGGCAAGGCCAGGAGTAGTTGAATCAGAACCTGTCTCTGGAGCACTTGGGCTGCATCCAACAGAGGAGCAGCTGCCTGCTGGGATGCTCATAATGGGAGGGGCAGCCCCTGGAAGCAGCACCAGCAGCACCTCGACATGTCAGCACAGAGTACCTGGGCACCTGGCTCTGTTGATTCACTGTGACAGCAAACGTGCCCTGCACTGAGAACCACTCTGGGGATCAGGCCCCAAAGCCCAGTGGCTGCTGTCCCCACTGCCACCTTGGTGGCTCCCATCCATGCCCTGCAGGAGGCAGGAGCCTGGAGGGAGCTGGACGCTGCACAGGGGTCTGCCTGGGCCAGCACTGCAGCACTGGGAGCAGAGATGTTATCCCAGGGCAGGTTAAAGCTGGACAGAAGTCAGCATTAAAAACAGATCCAAAGATAACAAAGCTCAGATTTCCATCGATTTACTTTGCCACATCATTCGCAAAAACACTTTGATCTTGAGTCATCTGTTGCTATAATTACTGAGCGGTGGTTGATGCAAACACACTTCCCACTGCGGCTGGGTCACTACGGCGAGGGCTCTCTTGCTCGAGCACTGACCCAATCCTGTGTTCCCATTCCCTTCTCTGCTCAAAGGGCTTCACACTGAGGGTTTTCTTTTCTTTGGAGATCAGAACTAATTTGCTGACTGGCAGTTCGGTCTCTACAATGTGCATGGAGCAGTCACCATGGAAAGTGGCTCTGGTACAAGGGCAGGCTGCAGAGAGAGCTCATCACGGACAGACAAGCTGCTGAGCAATGCCTGGGGGTAGCTCAGGATCAGACAGTTGGAGTGCTTATCTGTGGATGATCGCTGCACCTTTTGATGTTCCCTGGCTGCTGTTTGGACAAGCCCATGCAGGAGCTGTTCCAGATAAGCCACTCCACTTTACGGTTTTAGCAGAGTAAGGCAGGATCTGATCCTTGATGTAAACACGCCTTCAATAAAACAGGTGCACTTTATTTTATGCAGTCCCCTGCCTCCTGCAGCCAGGTCAGTCCTGTGTGCTTTCTGCTGCTCCCTCTGCTCCCTCTTCTCCCTCTTCTCCCTCTGCGTATGGATGGCATTCCTAGGGACAGGCCACAGCTTGCTGTAGGTTTCTTTGACATTGCCTGCACAGGCTGCAGAGGATGAGTTGGTGCTGGAGACAAAATGCTGCTTCATGGAAAAGGGAGAAGGGAAATCACTGGGAGCAGGAATGACAACAGAAGAAGGGCCATACCTCTTGGGGACAAGAGAAAAAGGAGTGACTTCAAAGACAGTGTCTCCCCGAACCTCCTTGCAGACATTATTCTGGGGGCAACTGGATGCCACTGCCTTCCTCCAGTCTGGTGGGTGACATCCCACTCATATTAAGTTAGAAGCTGTCTTGGTTCTATGTGAACTTGCTATCCTTGCTTTTTTTTGTCATGCCAGTAGCAGGAATGATCTCAGAGGCCCTGAGTCATGGACAGCCACATTAGCCCAAACCTGTGCCCTCTGGTCTTTAAAAAACCCTTCCTAGAGCAGGTCTCTCACCCATGTTTAAAGGCCAGTTTAACCAAGTAAGCCATTGCCAGTTGGAAAGGACTTTTTATTGTTTTACCAGTTTGCACTTTGCCATGTCAATGATTTCCATTTTCACATTCTTATACTTCTCATCCATGGAGTTTCAATTGCTCCTGGGGCAGTTACAGTCAGTTTCCATATCTTAGCAATTGCCACACAGTGATTTGACTTAAACAAATAATGTAACAAGTAGCACACAGGAAATGAGAGGAGAAAATATTTATGGGAAGTGTAATTTTTCAGGAACAGGCCACTTAGTGAAGTTTGTCTCAGATGCTCTGCTTGGAGGTTCTTCTGCTTATGTGTCACATCATTTCTTAGGCAGGAGATGGGGCAATTTCCCTGTATATGTAACTGTAAGTTCTTTATAATAGAACTATAGAAGGGGGTCAGATGGAAATACTGACTTTGAAAGGCCAAGATTTTAGGACATGAAGATCTATGTGGGAAGTTCCAAGAAATGCTTTGCTGTTGCAGTGGTGATACAATTTTTAAGAAGAGGAGCCTTTTCCAGCTTTCTTTTGCAATAGATCAAAGTCTGACTAGCTCGTTCCAGTACGTCAGGGGCCAGAAAGCCTGCAGCTCGTCCCAGGCCTCCAGACATCCTTGATGTCCTCAGCCCTGAGCACCAGCGGTACCCAGGCTGAGTGCATCTGCTCATCAGCCAACCTTTTGGCTTCACAACCACACTCTTGTGCAGGATATTCATCCTCTTTCTTCCCTTCAGGTCTCCTTTCCATAGGGACTGCTCCCCTCACCATATCCTACCTCCAAAGAATACCTGTAATTTTCATTAATTTCTTTGTGTTGAAATTTGCTTTCACAGTTATGCTTATTACAATCACATATCTTAAATGCAAGACATCATGACTGCCTTTTGACAAAAAAAGTATTGTCACCATTGTCAAATGGAAACACACAAATGTTATGGTAACAAAGCAATTGCACTGCCAAAACAGCAGGCTCATGTTCTTTAGGATTCCTGTTCCGTGGGAAATTGCCACCTCCAGAGTTTTGCTCCTGCCCATCCATGGAAAAAGCTACAAAGTACTGCTGATTGAAAAGTGGCTCAAGTGACTATTAATACAAAGCATTCCCTAGATAATGGGAGGTGCTTTCTGGAAGGATGAAACACCTGAGACCTCTCATACCTGAGAATAACTCAGCATTAGCATCACTGAACTACTGAGAGATTCCAAGCTACATCTGACCTCTGTCCCAACAGCCTGGTTACCAGTTCCTGGGTGGGAAAGCAAGTGGAAAAGTACTGCCGAGGTGGACTTCCCTCACCTCCTCATCAAGAGCCAATGACACAGCGTAGAATGCCTGGTATCCTGCATTTCCCAAGCATCCTCTGCACTAGGGAGGGACCTCTGCGATGTCTGCAATAGATGGAGCTGATAACGTGTGCCCACAGCACCTACAAGGAGTAGGTCACATGAGGAATGGCTCAAGATGGCAGCACCAGGAATTATGTCACATCTGCTTGATCCACCTCGATTGCAGAAAGGATCAAAGCATCTATAAATAGTTTAAGTAACCTGTACCCATGTGAAGACTGGAAGGAATACTGGGTTTTAGGTCACAAAACAAGCAATTATGTGCCAAGAGGAAATATTCACAATGTGTTGTTGCTTTTCTTAAATTCACTCACATGGTGTGTCAGTTTCAAAGGGTCAATCATATTTCCAAAAGACACGTTTCTATATGACACTGTGAGTTAAACCAGGATGTGCCCGGCAATCTGAGCCTGACCCTGGGGAATGTGGTGGGTATGGGGATGGCAGGCCAGGAGCCCCTGAGCATCCTCCCCTAATGCCTGAGTTTCCTTGCATCTAGTTGCTGCTCTGCCAGGAGAAGCACCACAGCTTTCTAGGGCTGCCAATGAACCAAGCCTTCTGCCTCTTGTAGTAGTCCTGCTTCTGAAACAAGTAATACTGACTGGGAGAGAGGTGATAAGCAGCCTGAGCCCCTTCCCTGGATCCTTTTTGAATTTCATGGGGCTTTTCATGTAAGAAACAAAGACAAGAGAAGCCCACCCCATGGGGAGAGTCCTGGTGGCAGGAAGTAAGTGATTAGCCAGTGACATTCAGAGCTCCCACTCGTAGCCAGCCCTTCCCTACCAAAAGGAAGTGCTCCTGCTTTGAAGTTTATTTGGAAAGCTTTAAAAATACTTACTAATTGAGGAACACTTTGCAATGTAAATATGCTCCCTTGGTACACTAAGAATTAGATAACAAGCTCATGCCTCTTTCAGGAAAACAGCTTGTCACTGCCACAGCCTCTCTCAGAGAGCCTTGGGTTATCCTTTTCCCTTTATTCACAGTGAGTGGTTTCTGTGCCAAAAAAAATGCCATGTGGAAATGGGTATGCTGGGTGTCTCTCTGACCAGTTTAATGTCCCCCCTGTAGCAATAGTCAAAGAACTCCAAAATTCACCCAGCACAGTCCATCTTTGCCAGCAGACAGCTAAAATGAGTTCCCATTTCCCAACAAAAGCATACCTGTGAATCCAAAGGGGTTACTGGTCAGTGTGGAGACACAGTCCTTCCCCATTGTGTTGGAGGACCTAACCTGAGGGTGTTGGTGCTGATCTGGAGCTGGGAGCCATGGCAGTGTCTCCATGAGGACATGGAGGCCACGTAGCACAACAAACCATAATGGAGCCAGGTGCCACATGGGAGAAGGTCAGTAAAGCACAAAGTGCAAGTGATGGATTGTTTCTGTGAGATAAATACACATGGAGTTGGCTGGAGCCAGTGTGAACTAACAAGGGCATGCTGGGGCAGGGAAGGGGTGGGAATAGGGAAATGAAAATTTGACTACTCGAAGGGGTGGGGGGTCAGGTTCAGGAAAGGTGTGCTACTCAAGCAGAGATTCAGGCCTGGTGAAATGGCATGCAAGGGAGAGAAGTATGGGACTGTTGTCCCAGCCAGCTTCTTACTTGTGAGTATTGTCCATATTTAAGACTGTTCTGCCTTATCTGTAAAACACCCATCTCTAACTGTTGCCCTGTAATCTTTTCAGCTTTTGGATCTCTGTGGAGAAATAGTAAAGGTGGGAGCAAACACATTTTATGTAAGCAGCAATCCTTAAGGAATCCCAGTCTGGTTCTATCAATAGATAGAACCTTTAGCCTTTCTTGCAGCTCATGGACATAATTCCCTTTCCACATCCCTCAGCCAGCCCTGAGACTGTGACCCAGCTATGTAGAGACTGGCTGGCAGGAGTGCTCCTTTGACACTTGCGTCATGATGAAATGACTCAAGGAGGTCAGGACCAGGTCTTCAGGGTGTAGAGAACCTACTCTTCAGAGGAAACCGGTTGCAGGAGATAGCAAGGGCTGTTTTTTCACTCATTTGATAATGCATCTGTAGAACTAAGAATGAACGTCTGAATGACTCACATTCAGTCATTTCCAAATAATCGATCTAAAGTAAATAATCCAGTTACTTCTCCTTCAGGTGTAGACAACTTCCATGTCCTGGCTGGGTGGGGGATTTCCTGTCTGCGTTTGGTTTGTACCTTTTCCAAGGCCTGCGGTTTGCCAGCTGATTCGTGCCTCCCATTAACACCTGCTGCATGTTTAACTCATTTTTAATTTTATGACCGGGGGAGTGAGGTCTGACTTCTGCAACTGGCAGAATCCATCCTGGCAGCTGAGTCTGTGCCTTCTTCTGCCTGCTGTGAGCCAGAGGGTTTGCTCAGTTTTGTTTTGCCAAAAATTACCTTGAGAAGTTAGAAAGGGAAACCAAATAGAAAGAAAGGGAGCAACACAGAAGCACAGCTTCCAAGTTATCTCCATTCATCTGCCAATGGGCTGTGCAGCGCTGTATGTTCCTCTACGGAGTTGCCTTTGCCCCTTGGTCTCTTGGTCTGACACCTTTTGAGAGAGAAGCCATTTGAAAGGGGGATTTCCCTCCCTCTGTTCCTTTCCTGAGTAGTCTAGGAATTGGGGGGTTCTCTGGGGGCCTAGATAGATGCAAGACATACACACACACTCACACCTGGAAATCTGCCTGGAAAACCACAGAGATGCAGGGAGAACCTGAGCGTGGGCTCCTGTGGCCTCTTGCAGCTCTAGGTTAGAGGCAGCAGATGTGAGCAGCCAGCTGAGGCAGCCCCAGGGCTTCAGCCAGCTCACACACATTGCTGAATGCCAGGCACAGCAGGCACTTGGAAGCAGCACATCTTTGACAGCATCCTCCAAGGAAAGCACTACTGCTTTCCACTGCTGGCAGAGCGGACTGGACATAAGGAGGGGCTTTGGGAAAAAACTGCTGTCAATCCTGTCATCTTCTGAAAGATGGACAGATGTAGTACATCATCTATCCTGTTATCCTGACACTTCATTTGGGATATTCTTCAGGGAAATTCTGCCCAAAAAAAAAAAAAATCTGCAAGTAACAGGTGTTTGTAGAGAGGTTAAACAGCATGTACCTGAGAAGCAAAAAATTTTGCCTAATGTCCTGCCGCGTTTCTAAGCAACAGGGAAGAAGCAGTAACAGTCACATTATCTGCTGAATCAGAAGTCTGCTCCTCTGATGAGGAGCTGGAAGTGCCACCAGGGACATTCAAACAGGAGTTGAAGGTTGAAGAAAATTTCTGTGTAGCCACCCCATTGTGAAAGCTTCATTTCAAGAGTTAGAATAGAAATGGGGAAGAGGAGGGAATTTCTCATTTGTTCTTTTCTGCTCTCTGTTGATGTCAGAGCAGGGGATTTCTAGAGCAAAGGGCAGAGTGACTTAAGTGTACATGAAACTTTGGCTGGAAATTGTCTCAAGTCCCACGATATTGACATCAGACCGCTTCACCCCGAGCACCAGGCCCAACTCAGGCCCTTGCATACTCTGTGTTCAGAGCAGGGGCACTCGACTTTAGATGGCCAGGTCAGGCATTGGAGGGATGATGCAACCAGCTTCAGAGTGCACGACCAGTACTCAGCTTTGGGTAAAGGGCATCTGATATAGTAGCACTAAGTCCACAAACTGCTGTGGACTTGCAGAGCACACGATAAACAAGGGCAAGTGGCTGCCTCTGTGGCTGCCTGTTTCACTCATGCAGGAAGGGGAACGTCTTGCTGGGTGCTGCCAGCAAGAGGAGTGAGTAATTGGGTACCTGCAGCTGAGGCTGCTCAGAGTAGAAGCCTTGTATCAGTTGCCCAACAATTGCCCTTGTCATTCCCAGGGGAGCATAGAGCGTGTAAGATAACAGCAGCTCCAGACAGCTGATGACAAAGTGAGTGTAGGTGTCTAGGAGATTTTTAAAAAAACAACAGAGAAAGTTTGTTCTTATCCAAGTGGATTTCCTGTAGTGATGAGTGAGCCTGGCATGTTTCCACTCTACCTTTGGAAAATGCTTGTACAGCTGGGTAGGCTGACACAACCTCATTAATTTCTAGTGAGAAAGAAGCAGTTGCCCTTAAAAGTACTGTGTTAAAGCCTGCTCTATCCCTGCTTCTGCTGCACCAGCCCCAGCCCTTGTGCAGCCTCTGGGGCAGCTCAGCAGGAAGGAACAGGGGAGAACTAACCTCCACGGAGAGCATTGTGCTGCTGCCACCTTGCCATGCCTCGCCTGCTGTCTTCACTTCCCGCTTGGGGCCAAAACTCTCTCCTACCACAAGTCCAATAAGTCAGACCCCTGGTAGGCCCTCATATTCCTGTACTCATTTGTGGCTGTGACAGGCCACACAATCCATTTGCCCTCTTGCTCATCACCAGGCATCTTAATAGGTCCTCTTTGCTTTAGCCACCTTAGAAAATGTTTTTCCTTTGTTTTAAATAAACTGACGTCATGACACAGAGCCACCTGCCTGAACTACTTTAGGTTGAGAATTACCAGAATTAGGAAGCAGAAGACTAAGTTATATTATAGCTGTTTGCTGACAGCTCTGTTTAAAGCCAGAAGCAGCCATCTACTTAGCTTGGAAACCATTCCACTCATGTAACCTCTGCATCCACAACGTTTGCATTCCAGCCTGCAGCTCTGGCTGGGTTTGGTCTGTCCATGGGTGCACCATAATATCTGGTGGCCACCGTGGAGCTCAGCGAGCTCTAGGACTTCCGGTAGCAAAACGTTCCCCAGGATCACTGTGAGAAGCCCAGATGGACCCAGAGCCATGCCTAGGAATCCCCTACACTCCGTAACTTCTGCAGCCATGATGCTCGGGTTCCAAACCCACAGCTCTAGCCGAGCTTGGGCCATCCGTGGGTAAACCATGACATCTGGTGGCCACAGTGGAGCTCTGCAAGTGTCAGGACCTCTGATACCAGAGTGTCTTCGGAGATACTCCAAACATATACGGAGGTTTTCCTGTGTCACCTGCTCGAGGTGACCCTGCCTTAGCAGGGGGCTTGGACCAGACAATCTCCAGAAGTCCCTTCCAACCTTAACAATTCTGTGAGTCTGTGATTTTGGCTGGGTTTGGTTCATCCGTGGGCACACCACACACGAGCTCAGGGAGAGTCTGGACATCTGGTAGCAAACTGTTCCTCAGAATCACTGTGGCAGGCCCTGATGGGTGCAGAACCATTCCTTGGAAATCCTTCCATGCGTGTGGCCTCACTGGTTGCAGGGCTTTTGTTCCCAGTCTCTAGCGCTGGCTCGGTTTGGCCCATCCGTACAGGTAAACCATGACATCTGGTGGTCACACTCGAGCTTTGCAAGCACTAGGACCCCTGGAAGCAAAACCTTCCCCGGGATCACTGTGGCAGTCCCTGATGGATACAGAGCCCTGCCAGAGGATAAACAGGGACTAAATAATCGCCTGGGCAGCTTTCTACCTCCCAGCTGCACACATGTCCCCAGGCCACCGAGAGGAGAATGCAGCCTGAGGCAAACCTGCTGGGCTGGTCTCAGTTTACACTGAATGTCATTGTGAGTATTCAGCAGGGAGAATCTGTCCCCAGTTGAGGGCCAGGAAAGTTATTAATAAGCTTAAACCTGTGCATCTCAGGATTACTCTGATTAATGTGGAAGCCCCACTTTTCCTTTGGCTTTGAACCATATGTGCATTTGGGGTATAAGGTCTTTATCCAGTGCCATGTTCAGATGTGTTATGCGTTTACAGGTGTTATCACACCCCACAACAGGAACCTGTAGAGTGAAAGATGTGAGCATGCAGCAACTTTGTCCCACTGTGCACCTCCTTCTTGTCTTAAGCTGCAAAGAGCAGCTCTGCAGACCCTTTGTTCCAGGAGAGGACCTAGGAATGGACAGGACAGGCTGAAAGTTAGACTAATGATACAGAATGAGTAAGGTCTTTCAGGTAACATCCATGGAAGCAGGTTAAAATACAGGCAATAAATCTGTCTGCAGAGGACAAGGAGGTGATTTGAGAGTTCAAATATGAAATTGAGAGTCATGCATGAGCTGGGAAGCACCTCTCTCCCCCTGGTCTGTCACGTAGCCTGGACACCCCGGGTCAGCACAGAGATAGGATCTGGTTGCAATGGCAGCACCTGCTGACATGGCTGGTGGGTCCCAGCTGTCCCATGCCTCAGGTCTCACCAGTGATCAGAGCTAATTAATTTTTCTTGGTGCTGAGCTCATCTGTCGCTTGCTGTCCCGGGGCTGGTCTGAGGCCACTCTGTAACACTAACCCTGGAGCATGTGCTTTCTCAGGGACCTTCCCGTGTGTAGAGTCACCAGCCTGAAGAGCCACATCCCTTCTTGACTGGCAGCAGTATCTCCCTGCAATCAGACAGGCTGTCTGCCCTGGGGTTTGTTACACTGCTTCTGGTACAACACGTGCTGCCTGCCAGCAGCGTTGATGACCTGACTGTCCCCTCTTTGCCCAGCAGTGACATTTTCAGCCTCAAGGCACAACACAGCACCAATGGTATTTTCGGCCTTGGCCTGACCTTCACATCAGCCTCAGGGTTCAAAGCCATTGCATCACCATTTGCTCCCAGTAGGATGTCCTTTATCTAGAACAGTATCATAAGGTTATTGGTTTCTTATAGAAGTGATAGGATGTGATCATAAGCTTGTCCAGACCCAGTTCTTGTTTCTGAAAGGTCATTTCAAATAAATGTCATGTTCTAGCACCTGCTTCAAGGAGAAAAGGAGTTGTGCATGTACAGTAAAACCCACAGGCTGCACAATGGAGCTATAAAATTAGCAAATAGCAGCTTGTAAGTGCCACGACTACCTATCTAGTGACAGATTCACTGCCTGCCTCCACAGAGAGGGCCTGTGGGTTTTCAAAAGTCATTTTAGCTGTACCAGCATACCAGGTGAGCATGGGAGCTCAAGCTGTAGGAACTACTTCCCCACAGGCATTTCTGCAAAGGGACACTTTGAGGCTGTTCTGTGCACAGTGGTGCCATGCGTGTGTGAGGTAGAAATGGGCCAAGTGGCATGACAGACTCACACCTTCAGAGGCAATTGAGAGGCATAGCGAGAAAAAAGGGATCTGTTGTACTTCTCTTTCACAGCAGGGTTTGGCTATAGAAGCAAAGTGCACAACTTGGCTCCCCCACAGGGGCTCTGCTCTTGTTTGAGGGCAGTTGTCCTTTTGCAGCTGCTGTCTCTCTGCACAGAAATGCACAAAGCTGGGGTCACCCAGTCAGCATTCTATTTAAAGGAGATGCTGCTTGCTGAACACTTGGGCACTCATGAGGAAGATGAGAAAAAGGTCCTGGTTCTCCTCCAGGTCTCTTAGGGGCTAAGGGAGGAACCTCCCTATGGGACAATGGCAAATGACAAGGCAGGTGGTATGAGGCTATCTGACCTATCCCAAGATGTGTTTGCCAGCCTTAAATCCCCCTCAACCACTGGCCACTCACGGCACTGACAGCTGTCCCCAGGGCTGTAGTGAGCAGCTATGTTCCACAGACCCCCACAGCTGCCTCTCCTGAGTGCCCCAAGGCCAGGGGGCTGATTGTTTGGCAACCAGTTTCACCTGAGTGCCCCAAGGCCAGGGGGCTGATTGTATGGCAAGGAGTTTCACCCCTCAATTAGTATACAGTCTCCCCACATTCAAACTTCTACCCACTCCTATAGTTTAAAGAAAGGGAGACAATCTTTCTAGTAAAGTATTCACAAAAAGAAATATCTCTTAGGCTTGTATGCACTGCTGAACACTTTGATGAAAAGAAATTCTAGGAAAAACTTCAGGCAAATGAAGAGGGTTTGGCAGTTTTTGAGCTTGCAGGAGACCAGCAAATGGCAGAGGCTGGTAACACAGGTCAGGCTGCTTTTGCTTCCCTGAAATCTGTGTTTTGCAAACAACTGGTCCAGAAAACAGTGTAGCACCTGTCTTAAAGAAATGACAAAGCCATCCCATGTTCAGACCAGGCAGCATGTGACTTTTCCTGGAAACACACCATGGAAAGAGTATACATGAAGGGACCTGCACTGCCTGGTCTGGATATGGTGTGTAAGGCCCCAGCTCTGGACTCCAGGTGCGTTGTGGTGCACTGCTGTTAACACACCCTTATCAGAATTACTTGCCCCTGCTCTTCCCTCCCGGTGCTCTCTGCAGCTCAGCACCTCTTTCCATTTCTCTGTGCCAATGTGAGCACATTGAACATGCAAAGGAGAAATCTCTGATGGATTTACCTTCTCGTTGGCAGCAGCTGCTTGCTTTGACAAAGAGACCCTGTGTAAAGGATCCGGATGCTCTGCAGAGTATGGAAAACCACCCTGCATTCGTCACAATGGGACAGGAAAAGATTCCAAAGAATAAAGAATAAATCTAATTTTCATGACACAGCCAAGAATGCAGACAAGCAAATATCTCCTGGGCAAAGGCCACCCATTTGACAATAATACAGTTATCACCAGACATGTCTGCCACCAGGAGGAAGACAGGCCAGTAGGATGGTGCAATAAAATAATCCACAGAACAGGTTTTCTAATTGGGAAAGGTGCTTTGAACAGGCTTTTTTACAACCTGTTTGTAACCAGTTTGTCTGTCTCCTGAACTCCCTACCCCACCTAGCTCTCTCTTCCTTCATTTCTTGCAATTTTAAACATTTTGTAAGTTGTACCCAAAATGAAGAATTTCCTAAACATAACACCACAGAGAAAGGCATCAAAAAATATGTTGCAGCATGCCATCTTTTGGGAAGAGCACCAGTGTTCAGATCTGCCAGATTAACAGATCCCCACCAGCGTAAAGCCAGACCAGCACTAACAGGCCTTTCACAAACTGAGGCTGTGCTCATGACTCTCATCTGTGGAAGGAGGGAGGGAGGGAATGTCCCCACTGCTCCCACTCTACAGGGCCCATCAGCTTGCCACATGTTCCATGCAAAACAAAGCCACAAGGCTTCCTGACACCACTGCTCCTCCCCTGCCCCCTTCACTCGATCCTGAAGGATCTAACACTTCCACAGAAAAGTGCTGCTTCATGGGACAGCTGACAGTGATGGGGAATGGGCTCAAGCAGACATAAGTTGGTCTGCCTTGTTCATGCAAGGATGGGCAAACGGTCACCATCACCAAACAGCAAACCCAGCAGCCACCAGAGCCCTGGGGACCGAAGCTGGCACCTCCTCCAGGGGTGGTAAAATTGATTTCCCAAGAGTGGCACCTGCAGCCCTGCATACTGCACACCACCACATACTGTACTCTCAGAATGCCCAACTTCAGCTTTGCAGGGACATCTTTTACTCCAACCCACAGCCTGTAACTGCTATTTATGCCTGTGAGTCCTGGTCTTCTTCAAATCACCGGTTGATTAAGAATGATTTTGTTTAATTTTCTTCGATCCTTTTAAAAAATTAACAGTCACTGACGGCTGTAGTGTTCCAAAAAACAAAAACTGAATCCCCACTCCTCTCTACTCAGGTGGTAAGAGCCTCAGTATGTGGTATATTATTACATTAATCTGCCACAGTAGGCTGATTTTAAACTCGTGTGTATTATAATGTATGCTTTTTAAATCAAGACAAGAAAATAAAATGAGGACTAAGTAGACATAATCTCTTTATTACCAAAAAAATTTGATGCATTTACCCTTCTCAGTTTTCTTTTAAAATTTTATCTTTTATTTACTCATAAAGAGCCAATAAGTTATATAAATCAGAGTAGTTTTCATTTCCTTACTGAAGTAGTCAATAAGATTTTAACTTATATTTATGCTGACACAGTAGCACAGTAAATCTTAGAATGTACTGGTCTCTGTTTTCCACAGCATTTCTTCACCCAAAGGCTACGTTTCTTGCACAGCTTTCAATGAAAACTCTTCCATATCATTAGCAGAGCGTTGTGGCTCCCGAGGAGGTTCTGAGTGCAGCCAAGGGAGGTGTCCAGGCACACACCTTGTGCAGGTCCACAGGCACGCCAAGAACCAGCCCCCAGGCTGGCACAGACCACCCCAACCCTTCTGCCTCCCACTGCTCTTTAGAGGAAGCCACAAGCTACAATGAAGCTCCATGCTGAAGGCAGGGGTAATGACTCCATGTGACAGATGTTAAACCAAATACTTTCGTATTTAATTATGTTAAGAGCTCGAGAAAGTTAAAACCATAGACAAATGCACAGAACTGTCAATGACAATGAACCAAGCCAGCAACATTGTCATCCCCTGCTTTAAACAGTGTCTGAAGCAACTTCTAAACAAGTACAACTTGGGATATTCATGTAGAACTGAAACTGTGATTTTTGTTTGCTTTACCTAGTACAAAGGATTTTCCAACACTTGAGTAACTTGTAACTAGGCCCATGGTTGTCATTTCCCCATCTGCTTCCCATAAGCAGATGTCTTCCTTTGTATGCCAGTAATAGATTTTTCCCCAATAACAATGCAATCTAGTTTTCATGGTAACACACAACAGCATCCTAGTCTTGCTCCTCTTCATCCCCATCCTCATCCTCATCCCCTTGATCTCCAGATTCAGTATCATCTTCATCTTCAACCTGAAATTAATACAACATCTGTTATGAGCAGTAATATCCCTTATTCTAATCCAACCTTTTAAGGGCAAGACAAATGCTGAGTGCAAATAAGCTTAAAGATAACCTAAAACTACTATGCCAGATCAATTAATGCTTATTAAATGCAACTGTCATCTTGTAATGTCCACAGTTCTTTACTTCTCTGCTGAAGATGGCTGACTACTGGGGACAACAGGCAGTGGTCATCTTTCATTGATGGCTGCCAAAATAAGTTGAAAAAGTAACTGACAGATTTAACTCCCCTCTACTTACAGAAAGGGGCCTCATCAGGCTTGTTGGATCAAGTATTACCGTGCCCACACCTGCCTCAGACCCGAGAACTCACTGGACTGATTGCTTCACTTACCGGTACACCAAGGTCCTTCAATTTGATCTTCAGTGCAGATATTTTCTGATCCTGGTCAGCCAAAAGCACCAGGAGATCATCCTGTTCTTTCTTGGATTCCGCAACTTCTCGCTGCAGTTTACTCTTCTCATCTTGCAATATAGCAACCGTACTACTGGATGAGTCCAAGTGCTGCTTTAGTGATTCCTTCTCCTCAGAAAGGGCTTTGACTTCACTCTGGCAACAGGAAAAATCTCACCTCAGGTTACAATACAAGCATAGGAAAAGCTGACGCCCCGTACCCTATTCTATACCCAACCTTTAGCAGCTCCAACCCACTGTTGGTTCCTGTAGCCTTGCTCCCACACACACTTGCACATCCTTACTCTAACTATTACCAACTTGGATAAAGCAGGAACAACATTAACAGTGTTTACCTTCCTCCCCGTCAAACTCGACTGTCCATGTCAGGGTAAAGCTATACCCTAGACTGTCCTTACCAACTGCTTAAAGGCAGACAGGTTGTCATTTCCAAAGTGAAGGAGACATCCAACTTCCCTTACAGAGCCTGCAACTCTGAGGATGCTGAGGAAACAAACCACTTGCACTAGCCTTGGCTATTTTGGAAGCTCTCCTAATTGAAGGCTGAGTATCCAATGGCTTGGTTTGGTGCTCACCCACTACCAACCTTCAGTTCTTTTATTTCTTGCTCCAGTCGTCCCTCTAATTCAGAGCTGGCTGCTGCTGTTGCACCACGGTCTCCTAACATGGGATCTGCAGTTGTATTCTGTGGACAAGGAATTCTCTATCACTGCTGCACATACTAAGAGAGCAAGCTGAGACATGACACAGTCTTTTTTAAAAAAGTATATGTATTTTCTTTTCACAACATAGCCAAGGTATGGTAATGACATACACCCCATGCTGCAAGGCATCAGTAAACAGATCTGTGCTTCCTCGGGTCTCAGACTCGTAGACACATGTACACACCAAGAAGAACACAAGGTGAAACCTTAATTTCACACCATCTACATTTGAAAGACTTAAAGGGTTTTTTCTCAGCAGACGCTATTACAGGCAATCCACCTTCACTCTGATAGTTTTCAAATGCCACAGAAGTCTTTTTATTAGGCTAAAGATCCAATTCTTTGCATAAGACTACTAAAAATAGCAACATTTTCACCTCAGTCAGCCCTACACAAAGTTATTTCCAAAATGTGGCAGCTGCCTGTCAGCTACAACTGCCACATGGCACAAATTTGAGACAATTGCCTCTCAAGTTGGAGTGCACTTAAGCCAGTACGCCAAGCAAGGGAAGCAGGAGGATGTAGGATGGTTGTGAGGTGGCCTGACAGCTGGTGGGACACTGGGAGATGCCTCTGCCTCATGAGCACACATGGCCAACACGTGTCATGTGCAAAGGCATCTTCCGTCAGAGCAGCTGAGCCTGCCTCTCTCAGACCATGTGTATATTAAACACTTGTTTGTCAATTTTTCCTGTGGCCCATCATGTTCCTGCAGCTTGATTTGTTAGCTCTGTTGTGGAAGTGTCTGGAACATTTTCAGACAACTTGTTCAGGCTCTGTAGCCCAACATTCCCTTTCTAAAGCTGTTTATTAGTTTTGAAGACAGTCACATTTATTTAGCCACAAGGCTTTACTGCTTCATCAGTTCAGCACACAGCCAAAAAAACCTCTGCAGTATTTGGAAGCCTGATCAGACAGATGAACCTATCACTTGCCCTTCAACTGTACATCAACTTTCAAATTAGTATCCTCAAGTGCTTGTAAGAATAATAATCTCTCTCGTGTATGGTATCACACAGTTGTGCCTCACAAAGACTATTTCCTTTAATTAGAGTAGAAGCTTGGAACACCCAATAGTTGATAATTGTTTAAAAACACTGAGGACCAGTGCCATCAGAGAGCACCAACTTGACTAAAAGTCCCCTCTATGCTCATGAGAGATTTGTCTGGGTAACTCATTACTTGATTTGAAACACTGTTGGAATCACTTGCTCATGTGTGCACTTAAAATAAGCTTGGTTTAGGAAAGTAGCTACAGACACTAGCAGGAAGGCAAGTCTTGAAGATTTAGTTCCCATAGATAAAAGAAGAAACTTAGTCACTGGTACCATTACTTGCAGCTTTTGGTTCTCCATCTGAAGCTTAGAGATTTCCGCAGACTGTAGTTGTATCTGACTCCTGAGCATTTCTAACTCCTTTGGGAAACAGAGATAAAACTTTTCAGTTCATTGGATAAAACAAGATATTCACATTATATTTTCCTGAGGTTAAATGCTCCCACACTAACTGCTTCATACTAGCAAATGTAATAGTTAAGCTGCCTCTCATGGAACCACAACAGCTCTTGCCCTAAATGACAAAGCTAGACAGCAACATGCATCATTGTCCACCCTGCTCTTACAAACCCTCTTCTGTGGAATGCCCAACCAAGCCACCTGTCTGAGCTTCAGTCACTTGTATAAAGGTGTTTCATACCACTTGCACTCCCATTGGTGTCCTCTGTGCATTGCCCCTCTTGGTGCAGGAAACCATGACGACTTATTAATCCAGCCACCATTAGCTATCCAAACAAAGAAACCCTCACAGGTATTTTTTGAGCAACAGCTACCTTAAAGAACCGAATCTCCAGTTACTGAAACACTTATTCTGTGCTGTACATCCAGTACCTGGAAACTTTCATATCAGCATTTAAACCTACATTTTGCACTGGATAAACACATTTTGCAAGTCAATTCAAGTGTCTTCTGCTGGCTCAAACCTGCTTAGTAAAAACAACTGATTCATTTTTAGATGCATAACCTTGATGCTCCAAGATTAGGACCATCATCACAAGGATACCTGATGAAAAGCAGCAACACATTCAGAAATCAACGCTCCTCTCTGAAGCGTAAAGCTCCTTTCCCATCCCAAGCTACCCCTGTTCACCCCAGCTTTGCTCAAATACCACAAATTCACCTTCTGCAGCTCATTACTGTGCTCCAAGCCACCAGATTTGCTGGTCTGTGAAGATTGCTCTGTAGTTCCCAATTCCGACTGGGAAGAGTTCTGTAGGAACAACAGGAAAATAGCAGCCTTATTACTGAAATTCTAAATGTAGTCACATTGTCAGAAAAACAGCTAGCTGTTCTTGCATCATCAAAATTCCCAGCAGAGAAGCCACAAGCAATGCACATGAAAGCTCTCTGATAAAATGAGAGCAGCTGGATTTGTGTCCTCAGGTGGGTGCAGAAGAACCTTTCACCAGCAGGAGACATGCACCAAATAAATAAACACAGCACATACTGCCCTGCATTGTGACAATGCACTGAGTTCCAAGGAGATGCCTGCCAATTTTTCTCCCCACCCTTTGGAAACAGGCTAAAAACCACTGATTCCACACCAATTCTTCTTGGCAACAGAGTGGAGCAGACAAGGCTCTGCTCAAGACATCTCCCACCAGATTCCCTATTTCCAGCATGCAGCTGGCCAGGATGGCTTGGCTGCCACCACAACGAGGACATGCACAGCTTAAGGCAAGTTACACTTGAAACCAGGAACTGGCAGCTGGATCAAGTTCTGCTGAGACAGCACTTACCAATTTTTCTATCACAGAATCCTTTTCCCTTAACTGCCCTTGCAGCAGCTCATGCTTGTTTTTCCACTCTTCCAACTCCTCTTTCAGTTTGCTCACTTCTTCTGTCTGAATGCCATTCATCTGAAATGTGTCACCATGGGAATTATGATGCTGGGTGTCCTTTCCTAAACAGCAAGTGTTTACAAGGAAGGTCAAACAAGCAACTCTATAACTTAGTTTCCAACACACCAGTCAAAGTACTTGTGACCCATCCTGCTCCTGTCCCACAAGGCCATACAAGCCATTCTCATTCTAACTACAGGACCAAAGCACAGTACTTAAGAATTCTCTACATATAAAAAAGAATAAACACTGATGAGCTCTCATTTGCAATTCCTTCAGGTATGTATGCTCGCCTGCTGCTTCAGCCATTCAGTTCATCCAAAGTAGCAGCATGGACAAATTCTGAAGAGAATTGTTTCCTTACATGGTTTTAATCATAAGCAATAATGAAGGCAGTTTTTATTTTTTTTTTTTTTCTTCTAATCATGTCATATCTAGCTTATCAGGCGTTTTGACCTTGGTATAAGGAGAACATACTGCCCTTATTTACACGTGAAATTAGCAATTTCTCTAGTGACAGTAACAGGCTTTGTCTTGCACACCTGCCATATAGTCTTCCCCAATTCACACTTTCATTCCAGACCCAAACTTCAGCACACTCCAGGGTCCATCTGGTCATGTTCTGAACCTGAACAGGCAGTGACTGGTTTGGATTAACTTTATCCAAGGCAGAGGCAACCTCTGCCAGCAGTTCCCACAGCAATTGTGAGCTCTTAAACCCAAAAGGCTGTGTCTGCTGGAGCTCTGCTGCAGCTTGGCAGAAATCACAACATCTTTGCACAAGCAAGATAATTTTGTACTGTTACTCATGAAGCCTACCTAGCTGTACTTTCAGGAGATTATACTGGTCCTTATGCTGTTGGATCTGGGAGACTTGCTGTGTGACTGTAGCCTGGAGCTGTTCATTTTGAGATGTTAAAGTGTTGATCCGTTGTTTTAGTTCTTCAAGCTCCTGGTCCTGTGAAAGGGAAAAAAAATGCACTTATATTAGTAACTCTTGAATACAATTCTGTCAGGAAGGTGAATGAAAGCAGCAAAACCTGAGCTCCACCACTCAATGCTACCTGGGAGAGATGAGCAGGAAAGCCCCCTGCAAACCCAGATAGCCATACCTAGGAAAAACAGCCAGGAAAGACAGCAGTAGCCTGTCACACCAACTACAGGAGAACAAAGGGAAATGTGGGCAATTGGCTGATTGTAATTTTTATCTAGCACTCTAAAGCCTACATTTGCTTAGTCTTCTACTTCAAGACTCTTAAAAGAAATCATGTTAACTACAGACATCACACTTTCAGTAAAGCCTCTGATAGTTTCCAAGGGCACCTAATGCCTCACATACTCCATACTCTGATCTCTTAACTCAAAACACCTGCTTCAGTTTCCCATTACCAGTTTAAGTTAATTTGCTTTGCTCCTCTACTCCTCCATCTAAACTGCAGCAACCACGAGTCAACTACCACTGGAAAAACGTTTTGAGAGTCCAATCCCAGCAGGTATACCCAAACTTCACCAACAAACCGTTTCTTCATTCAGCCCCATTTCATTTGTCATCTTTGAAAAGTGAGAGCACAGAACTAAGACTTGCATCTCTGAAGGGCTGTGAGTTTTCCAGTTACTCATTTGAAAAGAAACACTCCAACACAGCTAAGAGCATGTACCCCAAGAAAAAAACCAAACTTAACCAGTGTTCTTAAAACTGATGTTTCAGTTGAACCTTGACATAACTGCTGTTAGGAGCATTCTATATTGCTAGATTCCTTGTTACTTGTTCTGGACCAAGAGGGACAGAAGTGCACCACAGTGCCTCCAAAGGACAAAACAAACAGCTTTTAGAAGCACATGTATGGTCCAGCTCCCTCTTACCTGCTCTCTAATGACTTTTTTGTAGTGAGTTACAATGCTGTCATGCTGCTCCAATGTCTTCTTGACCTCCTCTTCCTTTTTATCTTCCTCGCTGGACTTGTAAATAGCTTTACTTATGACACCTGTCAAAAACAGTGTCTGTCAACTAGAGCCCAGTTCACATCTTGGGCCTCAAAATAGTCTCACAGCCTCACAGAGTTTGAGTTCATAGCATTAGAAACTCAACCTGCACGTTAAAAAAGGGATTGCCACAAAGGTTTAATAGAAATGGTGATTTTTTTTGCAGTTTGCACATTTACTGCTTTACTCTGTTTCAGACAAGTAAATGGGTGTTTTGAGTACTTGCTCTCAAAAGAGTTGTGTTTTACTTGCACTATGGCTCCACTACAGCTCCAACCCAAATCAATTTGCAAATAAATGAAAAACTTATGACTGCAAGGGCAACACACAGATGAAGCTGCTTGGACAAATCCATCTTTACCATTGCTGCTTTAAGGTTTTTTCTTTCTCTAGACCAATTTAAGTTTAGAGCAATATTAATACAGGACAGGATTAATATAGGGATGATGACAATCTGTGAAGCACAGACTAAAGAAAGTGTCCATTTCCTAACATGCCAAGAATTTCACCATTCACCTTTTTTTTTTTTAATCAATTAGAAACAGCAAATACTTGGATTATGTACTTCAACAAATGAAGCTTCTCTATGACCATTGTATGTGCTCAATACCTGAGTTTCCATGTGAGCACAGGTAAACACCTTTTGGCCACTGTGGTAACTCACAGAATCTATTAATAATCATTTCAACTAAGAATATCAGGCAATCCAGTTAGAATTACTGAATTTACTGAACACTTAAACTGCAACTTGAGTATATGCTTACTTACAGCTATTAAAATAACCTTTAGTGTCATCACACTCCTTTCAAGAGGGTAACACTCAACATATTTGGTAGCTCATCCATCAGTTTATGACAAGAACTAGAGAAATGATTATACCATCTCACCTTCCAATTCCTTTACCAGCTTTGTAAATTCATGGTCAAACATCATGTGGTCTGGGCTAGAGAAACTAGGCTGTGGTTTCTGAGCAGCTCTGGAATACAGTTCATGTTTGCTTATGAAGCCAAGCTTCTCAATGAAGTTCTCTCTGCCAATCCTCTTCTCAATCAGCTGCTTCAGTTTCTCTCTGCAAGGAAGAGACAAATCAATGACAGTGCAACAACTGGACAAGAAATGAACCCATCAAGGTGGGTTCTGCAGATACAACTCTAATTATCTGTCTCAAGTCTTAACCGCACTGTTGTCCCATTTAAAAGCCTCTTAAACCACCACCTGCCTTTCACAGAACCTTTGCCCACTGCCCTGTTATTTCTCTATCATACTTACTTCCTGTAATTCTCAAGGGAATTGTCATTGTAGTAGATGGAAATGCCAAGCAAAAGTGCACACAGGCCTTGGACAAGCTGCTCCTCTTCTCCAAGGTTTTCAGCTATCTGCCCTGTAAGCTAGAACTCTTGATAAGGATACTGGAGATACTTCATAATCACAACACATGTAACACTTCTCCCTGTATACATTCCCTTTTATTTATACACATAAACCCCAGCTTTGTTAAGAAGTAAGACAAAAGAGCTGACAAAACCCTTGCTAAGTTAACTCCTATTTGGAAGAACTTTGGTAATCAGTGGTATCCCATAAATTTCTCGGTAGCTGCCAGTTTAACCTGAGATTTACTTGTTCCAAAACACACCGGCAGATAAGGTGCCAGTTTAGCTTTATGTACTCATGTACTTGACTAATTTTTTCCTGAAAAAGAAGCATAGAAATTAACTTTAACGGAAGTACAAAGCATTCTTTCTGCTTCTTGAGTGTAAGCTTAATTCACACTAAAAATACCAACAGGCTTGTTGCACTAAAAACACACTTGGCTGGCAGACTGAGACAGTTTTCCACTGTACTTTGCTATGTGCATCCTACACACATGTCACTGTACACAGAACACTGGCAACAAAAGGCTGATTTTGTCTCTTGGCCCAACGCATTTTCTTTTATGTTATACAAAATCCCTGTAAACTGATTTGGACAAACATTTAACTTGAAGATTAATAATCCAAGTAATGTCTAAGCAAGGGGTTCTACTCCGGAAGCAGGTCAAGGATACAAAAGGAACATTGGCTGGATTGTGAAGGAAGTGGGTGACAGCAATGGAGCAGTTGCTCAGCCAAGTACAAAGCAACATCAGTAGTCCAACTCTGGTCTGTACTTTGCTGCCCTGTAAAGAATAAACACCCCCATCATTACCTTTCCACAGAGAGGACTAAAATACAAAACCTAAGCTGTTTTGGATCAGAACTCACCTACTTCCACCTTATCATTTTATAAACTACAAGTCATATCTTTCAAAACACCCATTCATTAGTTATACTGACCAGCTTTAACACCTGGATAAAACAAGCATTAAACCATTCATATTCAACTGTTTTCAGAGCAAACCAGCAAGCAACACAGATGTGAAACATCACTCTATGCAAATCAGCACCAATATAAAAATCAACATGTTAGTTTTGCATTTTTAACACAAGGGTGACTTGAAGGAACATACACAAAATCCCTTAAAAAGAAGGAACAAAGTGTACATTAGTCAGGTAATGATTCCCTAGAAAAGATGAATCACCAAGACCTCCCCTGCTAAGTATAAACTGCCAGGTGTTCCTAGTGTTCTTTCCTAAGTAAAAGAACAATAATCCTGTAATGGACTTGGGTTCAGACAAGATGCAAATTAAGCCAGTAAGACAAATGCTAACTGCAGCATTTTATTTTTGTTAGACAAAATTAGTTTTCATCTCCAAATTGACTTGTCTTACTAATTTGTCTCTGTTGCAGCTATTTGAGCACAGCCAAGCTAAAACAAGCATCCATCTGTGATCAACAGGGTAAAACACAACACAATTCCACAGCAGAAACACCTGGTTTTGTGCCACTAATAACCAACTCAGCAGTACTTTAAGTAACAGCCTGGAAGTCAAACAACTCTTCAGGGGTCACCTGCTCATAATGAAATCCCTGCTACTCAGAACTTGCAGGGCCAAGGTTAACATTTCTGCTGGTAAGTAGAAAATACAAGGTGGCTGGAAGGCAGGTGAAAGCAGTCAGGACATCAGCAGCATATCCCCACTTCTGATGGTACCTGCTGTTTGCTACAGGTCATTCAGAAAACACTATTTCTAACAGTTTTAGTTTTCCTTGTAAGAAATCACACCTATTATGTGAACAGACGGTCAATTAGTTTGCCCCCCTAGAAAGAAAGCACCCATGCTGCCCAAGATACATATCCCATAGTTTTGGGGAGCACCTCCAAAGATCCCCATGGAGGCACCAAGAGTTTGTTATGCCAGGGAAAACCCAAACCACTGCAACACATAGCTGTAAGTGGAAACACATCAAAAAGCAGTTAAAGAAAACCTCCCCAGCAGACCCCAGACAAGAGGGAAAGGCCTGCTTTTGGCAGGAAAATGCCCAAGCTGTGCCAAAACATACATACCCGTCTGTCGATCTTATCACCCTGCAAGTTACACACATATTACTTGAGAACCTTTAAGTGGAACATTGCATAAACATCCCCCCATATTTGAGTGCCTTTTATCATGTAGGGCTGAAGAATGACAAGCACTTGTATTGACTCAAATTTACCTTACACAGAAACAGCATAAAAATGAATGCTGGCTATTTTTAGCTAAAGCAGGTGAAAAGTCTAGGAACAAATTCAAAATTCCAGCCATTATTTTCACTTGCAGGAAAGTCTAACTGCCACCAGAGTTAACCACTTCCTTACTACCACACAGGCTTTTTCCCTAAATGGTTCTAACAGAGGTGAATGTCACAAGGAGGCACGGGCTAAGGAGGTGAACTTGACTCACTTGACATTTGCTGAGCCAGGTATTAACGTGTTGAACAAGCCCAAAAACAAAAAAGCTTTTATCCGTGCATAGCAAAGCCAACCATCAGTACATGACAGCCTGGTATTTTCATGGTGTTTCCGGTTAGCAGGTTCAGGTTAAATACCAAACAGTCACTTCTTCAGTGAAAAGACCCAACGTGACTGGGGATTCTGCCAGCTGGCCTTGCCCTTTAAACCAAGTTTAGGGCCTTGATGCTTTGGGGCCTAGTCAGAACAGGCAGCATCAAGCAGCAATCTGATGGAAAAGCAAGATTTGCTGCTCTTCTCCTTCCCCTGAAGGAGTGAGTGCTTTAAGCAAAGCTTCAAAAACAGCTTGCAAAAGAATCCTCCTCCTCCTCATTAAGCCAGCACTCGTGTACCTGCTATGTCCCTGCCCAGGAGGGACAGTCCCCCAGACACCTGGAGCTGTGTCCCTGCGATGTCCCCTCCCAGGAGGGATGTTCCCCCAGACACCCAGAGCTGTGTCCCTGCGATGCCCCTGCCCAGGAGGGACGCTGTCCCTGGACACCCAGAGCTGTGTCCCTGCGATGTCCCCTCCCAGGAGGGACATTCCCCCAGCCAGCCGAGCCGTGGCGGGGCAGGCAGTGCCGTACCTGCGAGAGGATGTTGGTGCACTGCTGCAGCAGCGACACGGGCGGGTTGCCAATGCTGGTGGCCAGCTGGACCCGCAGGAGCTGCTCCTTGAGCGTGGCGTTCTCCTGCAGGGCGTGGGCCAGGGCCACGGCAGCACACCAGTTGGACAGAGAGTCCGTGGAGAAGAGGCCCCCGCAGAGCAGCTGACCCGCTGAGACGGAGTTACCTGTAGCTACCAGAGGGGCCAAGAGGTACAAGGGAGATTAAAACAAGCCACATAACTGGCAAAATATTTAAGACAACACAGCTAAAACCCGGAAAAATCAAACTAATGAAGTTTTAGACAAATCTAAGCCAAATCACCCCACCTGGATCAGTCACTTAACAGCAGGTAAATTATTTTTCCCGAGACACCAGCTGGTGCATTAAACAGGCCCTAGTTCAGAACTCACTGCAGAGATGGTGCCCTGGCCTACCGTCAATAGTGGATGGCAGGAGCGTTGAGACAATTTCTCCTTGTCCTTTTTGGTTTTTGTACAGAAAGCACTGGAAACAGTAGAGAACAGCACAGCGTAGCACAAATGGCTGCCTCTCGTTTACCATGGACATCAGCAGCACTACGATTGCAGGCCTGTTGGGAAACCAAGGAAAAGCCTTTAGAGCTAAGCTGTGAATGAAGACAACTGCAGGCACACAATCTGGGTGTATTCTACAGGAAAGGTGTTTTGGCCTACCAGTGTATCTATTATTATTTCAAACAATGGTATTAAAACCCAAGGCGTTAAAAGTTTTTCAGTTATTTATACACAGATCAAGAGACTGACAATCTGTCCCCCTTGCCTCCAAATCCCTTTAGAATGTCCTCTGGCTGACAGTGGCAGCTCATCCCGATCTAGAATTTCTCAGACATTGCTCAACTGTTGTTCAGGTGCCACATAGTATCAGTTCTAGGCCTCATCTCTCTGCAAACACACCTGACACCTTAATGCTGTATCCAAAACACCCCTTATGAACTTCAAGCTGTTGCTCTGGATCTTAATTCCAAGTGTGGAATTTAAAAATTCCTTTGGACTGCCCATACCAATACATTATTACCTAAAAGAGTTCTTTCTCTACCTTGGTGGATTAGAAGGTGCATTTACAGAGGCAAAGTAGTCTTGATTTGTCTGGCATCCTCGGATGACCTCTGATACAGTATTAATGGTCTAGGGAAAGGGCAGAGAAAAAAGTTAAATCCATGTTTAAATGTGAGCCATGATCTACCACCTAGATCTCTCAGAATTATTCCAGATTACCCTGACAGTTCAGTATTGAAAAGCACATATGAAGTCTCAGCTCAAAGACTTAAGTAAAACTAATGTGCATGAAATCAAGGCACTTAACAGCTGTGAAAGATGCTGAGCAAAGGTTAAGGGACAAAAAACCTCACAGAGTTATGTCTAGATTCATCATCTATGACAGATCAGTTTTGCTATGATAGCAAAAACAGCTCAACTGGACATTTTTATAAAGTGAAAAGGTGAATCCTTTTAAGAAATTAACAACTGTAATAAAGGAACTAGTCCATGCTCAATCCAAGTACATGGTTTTGTCAAGGGAAAAACCCCTCATCCTACATTGCTGGCAGGACTTTTCTAGAAGCTAAAATCCCTCATCACTGGAAGCCTATCAAATTAGAATATTTGTAAAAATATAAATAAAAAAATAAAACCTACAAGAAACCCACCCCCAGACCAGGAAAATCATGAATCAATTTAGCTGCTCTGGGATATGTTGAAATCCAACAGAAAAAAATAGGCAAATCCAAATCCTTTCTGGTTGCAGAATACAATGTAAATGACTCTTCCATTTCTGCAGCCCACACAGGAAGCTGACATCTCTGGCATCTGAAATACTTGCTTGGCAAATATTCAGTCAGTCTCTGCAGCAGCTGGCTATCCCTGCAGACTGCTGTTATCACCCATTTGGTTGCTCCCACCCATACATCCATTTGCCCCTCTTACTTCTGTCAGGATATCAGCAGGAACCCCGGTTGCCATGAGGATTGTGCAGAGCTGCTGTAACAACCCACACTGGAACATGGCCTTCTGACAGCTGCTGGTGGCACCAGGAGGATTTGTGGGAGACACCAGGACCCGCACAAGCTAGAGAGAAGGAAACACTTGCGTGTCAAGAGAGCCTGAGACCTTCTGAATGCAAAACCAAACTCATCTGAAGTTTAACTATGAAATAGAATTGTTTCATAAAATGGAGACAATGAACAGAATGTTTATCTCATAGCTACATACAGCTGCTTGATTTTCAGTTGCATACTGGGGGATTCTTTACATAGAACACCCTTAATTATGTTTTTAGCTTAAATCACTGTTACATTTCAAGTGACATCAAGTTAAGCAATATGCCAGCCGTCACAAAATCACCTCTGACAGGCTTTGTGCTGAAAGCAGCACAGCTCATGAGCACTGGTAGCTAATTCTAAGCTAAAGTAATGGATTTCACAGTTGTGACATTACACTTTTCACTGCACGAGAGCTGACAGAGAACTGGCATTGATAATTAGGAGTTGAAAGCAGCATTTTACCTGCAGCATCAGGTGAAGATTAGTTACTTTCTGTGCAGACCACCCACAGTTGTCATCTCCAACCTCAAACCAAGGCTTCATACGCTGAATGTATGAACCTTCTTTGAAGAAATTCTGATTGGAATTATTATTTTTCAACAAGTTTTGCAACAGGAGGAGACAGTCTTCCACCACTATTCCTGGTGAGATAAAGTATCACACAATAAAGTGAATCAAAATATGCCACATGGAAACAAATTAGCTTGTCCATACCCTGAGGATGTTCTAGATGGAATAGAGCACACATTTCTGAGCTCTTCATTCTTAACACACATTAGGCTTGGATCAATAACTATGAACCTTGTGAAACCAGAATTGTTCTTCCACAAGTCCAAAGCAAATTTCCAAAGCATGTACAGCTCATATCAGTTAAGTGGGTAAATGGGAAGAACCCCCAACAAAACCTCATAATTCCCTTTATGTCCTGAAGTTCACCTGTTCCAAAATCAGACTACACTGTCCCTATCAAATGCATTCAGATGAAGTTCCTCCTGAACTGCATTGTGAATCCAAGGCAGCAGCTCTTCCTGGCTTACATATTCATTCTCTTTAATCACTGGCTAGCATCTTCAACTCATTTCAAAACTACTTTTTAGTTTTTTGATTACCCTCAGATAAAGGCTTCTGCTATCTAAGGAACAGGTAAGTAGTGGGGGGGGGAGGAAGCAGAGAAGTCTCAGCACTTAGGAATTGATATAACAAGTCTCCTAAAATTATTAACTGCCTAAAAATAGCAGCTTTAAATCAACGTTTGCTTAATATTTCCATGCTAACATATCTGGAATAATACAGCTGGGAGAGAAGCATTAACTGCTCCTGCAGCCTACAGAAAGGTCATGAAACAGCAACCTGTCATGTTACTGAAACAGACTGTAGTAGCCTCAAGTGTTGCCAGTAAAAAAAAAAAAAAGCCCCTAAGTGCTGCATTGTTTTCTGCTCATTTTTTTTATTCTTTTCCCCTCCCAACAGGTAACTGACTTGTGAAGGAGCTGACCAGAAAACTGAAGCTAGTAGTGCAACTGAAGGAACACAGCAAGCTGTCATTTCAGCCACTCCAAGCATCCAAGGATCTCGTGGGAGGAATGCAGATGCTTAACTCAGTAAGTGACAAATGCAGCACACACATCTGACACTGCCATTCCAACTACATACATTCACAGGCCTAAGTCAAGCAAGAACACACTAACTCGTTCACACATGCTCAGAGGAGTGACCTGATGTTTTAACTAAGTATGCCAATTTTTCAAAAGACACTGAAACACAACTACCTAGTCAATCTGTTTTTGCTTAATTTGTTACAACCAGTCTGTAAATTTTGATCCTTTTACCCAATGACGGAGCTCAAACCACCCACTAAGGTAAGCCTGGAAACATTAGCTCATTGTTGAAGAGGCACAAGGCTAAGTCTTGGACTTCACTGTACCTCCATCGCTGTTTCCTTCCTCTGTTATGATATCCAGAAGTCTCTCAAAGGCATTTTCAAAGGCAACAATCTTCTGTATGGCTGCATTACTTTTGGTCAATTGCTGTAACAACAGGACTCCCTTGACAGGTGGAGGAGAAGAGAAATCACACTGGGGTTTTAATAGAACTCCATTGCTTTTCACAAGTCACAGCTCTTAGAAGGATGCTGAATCAGCAGCATAATCCTTAGCCAGGATCACAGGACACAACCTCATGCTCTGCAACTCAGCACATTCAAATCCCCCATGGGCACCAGGCAGTGGCTCCCCTGTGCCTCAATACACAGATACAGAGGTTGCCAAGGGGCCATACAGAACTTCCGTACTGATATACTTACATCATTTCGGATAACCTCCCTGGAGTCTGCTAGTAAATCCATCAGTCGGGAAACACCTGCAAGACACAGGTTTTTTAAAAAAGGCATGAAAAGATGAAGCTTTTTCATGCCTGAGGTCTTTAATACATCTTGCTCAAGACTCCTCTAGGCTGCTGCCATGTCTGCTGAGCATCAAGGTCCAAGTTTATCAGCAATGGATTCAAGCACTTACCCATGGGGCTGACCAGAATAATCTGCTGCACTTGAGGCCCTTGCTGCTTTAAGAGAGATGTCAGTAGCTTCACTCCAGGCCAACGAACATGGAAATCAAACTCCTGAAAGGATGAAAAAGAGTATGTTAAGTAATGAACTCCTCAGTATTTACCTCAGATACACTGACAGATGCTTAATACTGCTCAAAGCATGACATGGGTTCCATATGGGAAAAATAAAATACCATGTTTTTTACTGAAGTTGGACTTCAAAGGAAAGGAAAAAAGAATAGAGTATTTGTATTGTTCTCTCTCTCAAGCACTATCATAGTCCTAGTTTGGGAACAAAATTTTTAACAGCTGTAAGTAAAAAGGCAGTCCATGAGGATAAAACCATTGGAAAATGAGTTAAATAGCTGTCACCCTTTCCACTTGAACTGTATCTCAGACATTACTGTTTCATGATGATTAATGATCATCTGAAAAATAATCCGTGCACAAGGGACAACCACTGCTGTTTGGGGAGCAGTAATTTTTATTGTTTCTAATTAAGTAACCAAAATCCTTTCTCAAGTAACAGGGTGAGAAAATGGCCACAAGGTGCACCAGAGGAAGTTTAGATTAGATATTTGGGAAAACCTCTGCACTGAAAAGGTGGTCAGGCACTCAACAGACTACCCAGGGCAGTGGTGGAGTCATCCCTGGAGTGTTCAGGAAACATGTGGATGTAGCACTTTGGGACATAGTTTAGCAGTGACCATGGTGGTGCTGGGTTAACAGTTGGACTCCATGATCCTGGAGGTGCTAAATGGTTCTGTGATTCTATTCCATGTTACCCTGCTTTAAAAGCTGCACTAATAGCCTTCATCCAGGTCAGTCCTGACTCACCCCCAGCCCCACCTTCACTAGATCCCAGCACACCTCACACCAGCTTCACTAAGAGGACAAAACCAGGGCTCTCTCCATTAATAAAGTACCACCCATCTCTCAGCAACCTAAATATAACAGTTACTCACCTCCACCAGAGTCAACAGCAGAGTGACATTTTCTTGCTGTTTAATGAAAATCTCTGTGAACTGACTCCCCAAATCATCAACTTGTTTTGCTGAGTTTTCTTCTGTAACAGTAAAAAACAACATATTACAACACAACTGGAACAACTTCAGCAACTGTGATTCTTATTCTTACTAAAATAAGGCCATGGGTGACCAAAAGATTTTGAGTCACTGCTAGAAATGTTAATTGAATTATTTTCACAACTAACACCGAAACAAGCTTTTCACAAAACAAAAAACCTACATTATTCTAAATGTAACTTTTGAATCTCAGCAGCTACATCCCGACATAGCTCCACTAATCCAAAAGAGCAGCCCCTTATAAGTACCCTACACTGAGGGGCAAAAGCAAAGTACATTTTACACCAAGAGTCTTGACGCATAAGGAATATAAACCATCTAATACTACATGGCCCAAACATCTTAATTATTCTATTTGATTTAGCAATAGGAAAGACCTAAACATCAGGAAGGGACAAAGTGTCACACAGATAAGCATCAAACCTGCCAGTCTTGGGATCTGAATTGATTTCAAATGTGCCAGAATTGAGTGCCATTTCATTATTCACTTAACAGTTACACAGCATTGGGCTAGCACATGAATCGTCTTACTTCATTATTTCATGCATCACTGTTGCATGAATAAAAAACAAATGCAAAAGTATCCCACAAAATGACAAAACCCCATGCAAACAGCTTCTCTGCACCACTGCTATTTTTCTAGGCTGAGTGACAATTTACATAACTGTTCCACAAAACAATGGCATGTAGGTACCACTGGTTGACATAATTAAGGCATGTCAGCTGAAAAACTGAGTAAGGGCAATTCTAATTCAAAGGGAAAGGAGTTTTTTTAAATAAAAATAAACAGAAAATAAAGAGTAAAACAAATTAATTTCTGACCAAATCCAAAAATCTTTGGATTTTTTTCCTCCTACTTGAAGTACAGGATTTATAGCCTTATCAAGTAAACAGTAACAAACCATTAGCAACTGAGCAGCAACCAAAAGGGTCAAAGACCACACACCATCTCCACACTCTGCACCTTGCTGGGCTATGGCAAAACTGAGAAATCAAAAGACTACTACAAAAGTCTGGTGCCAAGAATACAATTTTAATTCAACTAACCTAATTCAAACTGTTGGTGATGGCAATTCAAAGCAAGGTATCACTTTCTAAGGTCTACTTGTGAAAGATTTCCAATGCAGCAAAAGTTTTGTTTGGCCTCGCAGACACCAGAGAAGCTGATAATTTCTCACTTCATAGAGCTGTATTTCCCTCTTGAAGCAGGCTTAGCAGTGCACAGCTTACAAAAGGGACAGAGAACCAGCAACACTCTGCTCTAAATTTACAGCAGCAGAAATGATGAAATATTACAAAAAAATATTAGAAGGGAAGACAGACTATGTGCAAAAATAGCTCCAGCCCAGGCACATAGCATCTAGCAGGACATAAGTCCAATAGTGATCTCTCTAAAGCTGAGGGTCTTATCAAGTCTGGGCCATTCCTGAATTTACATATATTCATTTACATAAATGAAGGTAAAAACTCCACACAAGTTCAGCTTCTACACTTGCTGCTGTAGACTAAGAGGCAACTCAGCTGGGAATCAATCATACATGGATTGCACATCCTGTAGTTGGCTGCAGGCCAAGGAGATAGAGCCCAAAAAGCCTAAATACTTTACTTTCAAAATTGAAGTCAAAATATTTCACTTGGACTTTTCCATGAGATGTGACTGAACATCTTGTCCTTGTCCCAACCTCAGCTACAAATAGCAAGTGTTTGAACTCTTGATCCCAACTGTTGCCCTTGCACAAATTCCAGGTGCTAAGGCAAAACCTAAGCAGTATTCACAACTTGCACAGCCTCTCTCAGGCTGTAGTTGTTTTTTCTTACTCTAGCTCAGAATTCTTCTATGAAAGGGCCAAATCACCTTTTTTCTTTTCAAATATTTCTTCTACTATGTTTAATAAAACACTAAACAGGCAAAGGGAAACTATTTTCCACTTACACCAGAGATCTTGCAACCAGCCTTCTACCCATAATTGTTCCTTAAATCTGCACATTCCCAGGGCTATCTCAAATCAAGCCAACAGCTTCCATCTAGTAATATCAGCTCTTAGCAATTCACTAACAAGCAGCACTGCAAACTAGAACTATTTCTAAAATAAACAGCTGTAGTGCATTTTGATAAAATCAGTTTCAAAAGGAGAACATGCAAAGCATTAGTGATAACCTAGGGCAGAAGTGAACACTGTATTTTAACATGCATTGCTTAAAAGAGACACTGTGAAGGATGCTCATGTGCAGCTCATGCATTGGTGTCCAGCTTCAAGGCTTCCTGCAAACAGAAACTCTGTTCACAAACTTTGGCCCCTTAAAATCCTACCAGTTTGGGGCTGCACATCTTTGACATCCTTATTAAGAATTTATCATTATTGCAGTCTCTGGAGATCTGCTGGCATTCAACATGCCAAGTCATGGCAGAAATCAAATTGGAAACACATTTGAGCTCCAAAGAGTAAGCATAGAGCAGAAGGCAAAATGTTTTCCCTGAGCTCCAGTGCAAGTTTTTACAGTGTCCTTTTTAAATGGCAGCAAGTGTTACTGGCAGGAGTAGCAACTAGGGCTAAAACCAAGTGCCATATTTATATAAGTAAAGGTTCTTTTACCTTCAGAGTCATCTGTCAGTGCAGATAAAACAAAAAGAAACAAGAAACAGGTTTATAAGTTGAACAGCTTTCCACACAGCACAACCAATTACAGCATAAGCTCAGGTTTCCAAAGCAGCTATCCCAGCCTTCCTACAGCAGCCGGACTCCTCCGGGAAGTCCTTATGGAAGGGGTTAAACTAAACCACCCCAGAACCCTTCCAACCCTGGTCATCTCTCATACACAACTCCAGATGGACAATTCTTTACTCTTTGTAAAGATCTGCCAACACTTTCATCCAGTCCACAACCAAGGCCTCTACCACAAACATGAATTCACCAGCACCATGAAACTCAGATCTTGTTCTAAACCTTTTTATCAAGATGGGGGAAGTGGATGAACATGGAAAAGAAAGCCAAGTAAGTTAAGCACAATTTGAAATATGGTTTAGAAAAACATTTATTGGCCTTTGAAACCAGTTTAATGGCCTTCAAAAATCAAACAGGTAGGAGTGGTATGGATTTTCACAGCCCAGCTGCACAGACAAAGACAAGTAGAATCTTTCTAAATCTCTTTCTCCACTGCCACAGCAGGGTTAAACAAGGTTTTCACACTTAAATGTAGCACCTTATCACAGGTACCTGAGATTTTACATCTCAACATCCTTGTTAAATCATGAGATGGTAATGTCCCATTTGACAGTAACCACCAGAACTATCCTTTCTCAACAGCAACAGACTTGATTCTTGGCTTACAAACCAGAAAAAAAATCAGTTATCTGATTTCAACCTGGATGCTGTTCACAGAACAAAATGTTCAAAATTAATAAGCAAGAGATCCAGTGTTACTTTAATGCAAGCTGCATACAAGATTTTTAGCATTGTCCTAAGAGCTATACAATAACAAAGCAAGTCTAAGTAAGCATTAGTAAATCACAGTATTACAGTTGGTAATTTGAACAAAGCACCAGGGAAAGCAACCCCACAGTTAATACAGCTATTACTACCAAGTGCTTACCTTGCTCCTCCTCTTCTAGGTCATTGGATATTACATTGTAGAGCGTGTCCAAAGCATAGCCAATAATTTCAGAATCTGAACTGCAAATGAAAGAACCACTTTTCTTTAATGACTTATTTCCAACTGCTCTTACAACATTGCTCCTCTGCCCAGGCAGTTCCCTTTGCAGCATTAGGCCAAGTAAGAAGAACAGATTTTTTGCAGTACCAAAAAAACAGGAGCTGTCTGCTCCCTGAACAGAGTCAAACTCCTTTTCCCAAATCCATTTCCTGAGGTGAGCCTCAGGGAGTCTGGTGACACCAGGTGCCCACAGGACTCTTCACTGGAGGTGTCTTTAATTTTCTGAGTCACTCCCTCCAACCTGTTCTTATACCAGGAGAAATCTCTGGGAATGCTTCAGACTTGCCAGAAAGTTACCCAAGGAAGCTGCTGACAAGCTTCAGCACCTTACCAGGTGAGACCCTGCCTGCTACACTGTCAGACAGAACCAGAGCCAAACCTCGGAGCTCCAGGGGAACGCAGTAACAGCTGTGAATTCTCGCAAACAGGTGGCCTCTGTGTCACCAAACCCACTAAACCTAATTATTGAAGGGTTTTGAACTCCAGCATCCCCAGGAAGCTGCAGGGAAGCTTTGCTAACCCCAAAGCATTAGTTCACCTGCTCACACCCAGAGTCTTCTCTTAAGCCCTGCTTCAGGAGGGATCTGTTTCTTCTGCATTACCAAGACTGAAACATCTGTAAACCCTATGCTACAACCAAGACACAGCACTCGAGTTTATGGGGCAGAATATAACCATTTCTGCTACTTGCTTTGTTGCTCCTAAGCCAAAAACAAAAAAAAAAAAAAAAAAGAAAGCATAATTGGGTAAAAAAAAAGGAAAACAAAACATACAGTCACAGGGGAAGGTGTCTCCAAGTGCAGAAGGGCACACCTCATAGCACTTTCATTACTCTGCCAAACATCTGAAAAGCAGACTATCAAAACAGGATCTCTCACTCCAGCTCCTAAGTATTTACTCTCACTGATCTCCAAGGCATTCCAAGTAAGTGCTCCACATGAAGATAAATTTGCATTTCATGAGGCTGCTAGGCTGGTTCAGAGCAGAGGCCTGAACAACTACCTAGTTTTAGTCCATGGAAACAGTCTCATCTAGCAGGTAAGATCATATCTCCAGCCTGCTTATGTTTTCCCTTTACTGTCATTTTAGTTCCTCAACACATTACTATTAAGTCTGTGCTTTCCTTTTCATAGAAATGAAACAATTCCACATCTAAAAACATACAAATTATTTCTTAGAAGCTTGAAAAGCAAAGCTACAGCTTGAAGGATTTCATAACTTACCTTGTTATGGAAATTACAGCAGCTCCAAAACAATAAGCAAATTTAATGTACACGTGATTAAAAGCAGGCCTTGTTTCTCTTGTTCAAAGATCTGACATCACAAAATGAGGACAGAAGCATCCCACCTCTGCTGTTCACTGCCTTGCTACCATCTGCTGTTCAGCACATACCACATCTCATTGATTATTCTGTTTAGGCTGAAGCTGCTTTTGCTCTATAGTAAAAAACAGCCAAGAAATAAGACTTCTCAGACATCCATAAGAGGCAGGCTTTGTGCTGTGCAAGAATTCAGCACAAGCCACCTCAGCCAACCTGCCTCTGCTAGTGGTGATTTTACATGACATTCAAACGAGATGTCAGGGCCCTCTCAGTTCACAAACTACAGCAGAACCACACAGAAGTGAAAGCACCTGTGCACTGATTGTCCTGCACATGGATAACTGAGGTTTGTGCCTTAGGAGAAAAAAAAAAACAAAACATCTCTTAGGTCCACGTTATTAGGCTACAAACTTTCAACTGTTTCAATTATCACACTGAAACTCAAAAACATCTTAATATACGTAGAAACAAAGCAGTTAAGGATCAAGTTGACTTCTCACTCCAGTGCCTTCTCTGACACCAACAGTTAGGTGGTATTGGCCCATTCTACAGTCAAATGCCAATTTTTTTTCAAAATAATCCCTGGTGGGATGTAGCAACATCTCAACAAGTCCATAAAAGCCCTCTACCAGATCACTACTTTGTATTACTAAAGAAATATCTGGCATAAGAATTCTAGTGTGTCTAAGTCTGGAATATGTAAAAGCTGACTCAGGTTCCAGGATGCCTGATTCACAGAGCTGGAAAACTTAGGGTAAAGAAGTCAGTTTTCTATAGCACAAGTTTTAAGCACTTGAGCAAGAGACAGAGCTTCAGGCAACCTACAAGTAAACTGTTTAAGAAGCAGAATGATGTCTTCCACTTAAGAAGTGGTATATTGCTGTTTCAGGGTAAAGGCTGTAATTAATTCAAATGAAGACCCCAGGATCCAAGGAACTGAGAACTGGACACAAGCAGCACTTGCATTTTTCTAATCAAATTAAACCTGCTGTCATCTTAAACTTCACAGCAACACAGCCAATGGGCCACAGGGCAGCACACGTGCATGATTCACATGAATACAATGACATGTGAGAAGACAACTTGAGTCAGTCATTGACTTCTCTTTTTGAGCAGCTGCAGTGAGAAAAAAAAACAACAAACGAACAGGTGGAAAAGAACATTTTCCACTTCTGCAGAAAGCTTCAGGGTACTTCAGGCGGACACTGGAAAGGTCCAAAGATCAGGTCTGTGGGCACGCACCAAAAGAGTGTGTCTGTCACACCAGCAGCCTCCCAGTTCAACAGACCCATTACACTGGGCTTTGGTGACGGCTGAGCCTGTGACTCCCTTATCAAACACTTAATCAGTTGAGCTGGTTTTGATTCCCATTGAAAGAGTCCCTAAAGCCTCACCTGCACAATCCCTGACACCAAACAGTAACCCAAACTCCAACACATCCAACACCCACACTGATCAGACACAGGGACTACAACTCTCTCTCAGAGAAGCCACAGCACCCAACCCTTGGCCTAGCTGATATGCTGGCCCACCAAACACGCAATAGCAAATGACTCTATCAACACCTTGTCCAAGACAGCATTTCTTCAGCTGAAAACCCAAAAAGCCCCTGTATTTATTCTTTTTTTCAACTGCAGCCTGAGTCACACAAGATGTACACACAGAACTCCAGCACACACAAATTCCAAAGGATCAACTGGAGCCCAAAAAGCACTGAAAAACCTCAAGTCCCTGCCCTGAAGGGTTCAGGCTGCCTTCTCAAGCCGATCAGCCCCGCCTCCCTTTTCAAAGTTCAAATCTGCCCTCAGAGCAGATAAGTGGATGAAAGTAGGCTCCTTAACCTGGTTTTTTAAAGGGCTTCCCCTTCACATCCCTGACAGTTACTCCTATAACCTTCCCTTTCACTGTTTGCACCAGGTCAGACATTCATTTTCAACTACCCAGTCCACAGAATAGGAATACCATGGAGTTGCCTAGACAGCAACCTCACACCCTCTTCCCAGCTGGCATAACTGGCCAGGCAAGAAAGACCTCAACCAGCAGCCTTGGGCTGAGCACTGAAGGGTTTCGTGTCCTATATCCATAACTGGAGCAGGAGTCCTCCTTCCAGACACTGAACTGCAGCTTTCCTAATTCTCCTTGGTATTGGCATCAAAGGACATGCTCCTCCTTCCAGTGCATGCAAATTTAGGTATTCCACAGCTGTATGGCTGTTTTGTATAAATTTACCAGCTTGATGTTAAAATCCAGACTGAAATATTATCCCCATACATTTGCCTACCTAAATACCAAGTAGGCGCAGTATTTGAAGCTTAAATCCAAGCACTGCAAACAGGTTCCACATTACAACATATGGGCACCATCAGGTACAGCAGTGATTGCAGAGATGGATAACAAAGATATTCCAAACACTGGATTGCATAATTATTACATCCTAGTCCACACAGAGCACTCGGACTCGTGCCATCTGTTGTAGCAGCAGCCTTAGTCCTACTCTCCTGTTTACCTGAACCCTTCCATGCCAATGCCTGCAGTACTCCTCATGGCAGAATTATTCTACCAACTCGTTTTTTAACATACACCAGCAAAAACACACACCTGGTGATTTCATTCTTTTCCTCCCAATTCTGTCTAGCTCACCTTTTACCCAACAACAGGTTGATCTGGGTTATTTCAAACCCTGTAGTTAACATGATCAGTTTGGACTCACCTTCCTACAGCAGTGGGAAGATGCCCCTGATAAGCATTAAGACACACTTTGATAGTACCTTCACTCTAGAGCTTGGCTTTCTGTCCCTCATCCTGGTTCCTGAAATTCTGTTCTTTCCACCTCTGACTAGGCTCCAATGAAGTTTATCAGCACAAAAAGCCAAGGTGGCAGAGGAATTCCCAGAAACCCAGCTGCCCTCCCAGCTTTGTCAGTACAGGGCACCAGGTCTGCATTTGCTGTTTCAGCAGAAGAGAAGGGTGGGGGCAGGGGCCCAAAGTGGCTGCAGGATGCTTACCGGTCTGTCTGGAGAACGCGGATGAGGTGTTCCATGGCTTGTATGCCGACTTCCAACCGGTATTTCTGTTTGAAGGAGAGACAGTTTGTTAGTGGTCGAGCCCAAACGCCAAACAAAGCCTTTCTAGCACTAACTGACAAAGCTACTTGAAATTCATGCCGCTACTCAAGAAGTTGGCTACTTACCTTGGATAATGACTTGAGAGCACGGACAGCATCCCTCCGGTCATCCAGTAACGTGGAAGAAGCTACTCGGTCACACAGCTTCTGGATCTGGAAGCGTACATACAACACATGGGATAAGACAGCACGCCGGGGCTGCAGTGGGGACTGCCGACACACAGCCTAAGGTCAGGAGACACACGGGAGAGCCGCTCCTTCCCCGTTCCAGCCAGCAGCTCACGTCCCCGAGCGGGACCGGGCACCACCCGGGCCTGTCAGAGGGACGGGCACAGCAGGTGCCGACAGGGCGGCCCCAGCCGGGCTGTCCCGCGGCCCCGGCCCTGCCCCAGCCCGGCCGCTTCCCCGCTCACCGTGTCTGCTCCCGAGGGCTGCGGGCCGGCGCTGGGGCCGCCCATGACGCCCCGCAAGAAGTTCATGGCGGCTCGGCTCGGCTCGGCTCGGCCCGGCCCCGCTGCTCCCGCTCCCCCCGCCCCGCGGAAGCGGCCGCCGCGCCTGCGCTGCCACGTGGAGCCGACGCGGCGGCGGGCGGGGCTGGGCTCGGGAATCCCGCCTGAGCGGCGGCTGCGCTTCCGGAGTGACGCCAGCGGGCACTGCTCTTCCCGGTACCGCTCGGGGTGCACCGCGCTGCCCGCGCTGCTCGTGGGAAGAAACCGCCCCGAGCAGATCTGAATGGCAGGTCAGCTCGCAGAGCGTTTCGCTGCACGTTTGCTCACGATGAAAAGCAGATGCTGAGAGCATTAACCTGTCTGAAAATGAAAACCAGCATAACCCTGTAACACAGCTCCCCCCCGGCGGCTCGGGGTCTGTGCATCCAAAACAATCCCTAGGCAAACGCTAAGGCTTGAAATTCAGAAATTGTATTCCAATGAAAAACGAAAAGGTGAAAGCTACTCTTAACTACAAGTAGAAAATTTTCAAATCTTTTTGAAACTGAGTCACCTCAGTGAGAGCCAAAACCTTACTTAGATAATACTGATTGTTCAATCCAAGAGAAGAGCACAAAGTACTTAAATTTCAGATGCTGAATGTCCCCGTTGGATGCTACTGCAACATATTCTGGATTCCTTCTGGGGAGCAACAGCCCAGAAGCAGCACTCCAAACCTTTCAGGCACTGCATCCACACACCAGCTCCCAGCCCATGCTGCCTTCCTGATGGTTACTGGTAGGGTTTGGCAGTGTTCAGCTTACTCTACATATCTAATTAAAGCAATTTTAATTGCAACTGCAGTAAATGGGGACTGAAAATGCCACGATCATCAGTTCCAAAAACTAGCTCATTTCATACTAGGAAGAAAACCCCTCTCACATCGCAATTAAAATCAAGAGCTTTGGGGATTTGATTTTCCTTATCAACTAAAGGAAATTAACCACCCAGCACGTGGCCCAGAGGGTTTTTACCTTGCTGGGCAACAAAGAACCCTTCAGCCGGGTTTTGTCACCAAATAATCAGGTGGTTACAGCAACTATAGCCATGTGAGCAGTTTCCTGATCCAAAGGAGGACAACTGCAGCTTGCAGTCAGCAGCCACAGCCCAGCTTTGCTCCAGCCATGCACACCCGGGCTGTGCATCCTTGACTCTGCTTCTCCCCTCAGCCTGCCCAGCAGCATGCTGGTGCTACAAAACTGAGCTGGAACTCACTCATAACTGCCGTAGCCTGTAAATGCCCACATCCTCTTACACTTTATTGCCCACCAGCAGCAAAACAAATTTCTGAGAAAAGAAAAAAACTCCTTCTCCTAAGCCAAAGGTGTTTAGACATTCGAAGGTTAAGGAAGGTTTCCCCCCTTCCCAACAGTGATGCTTCAAGGTACCATTCTGGGCCAGTGCAGACACACAGCAGAATTCACCTGACATGTTCAAACTGGGCATAGATTCTGGTCCTTAGCAAGAAAAAAAAAAAACAATCAACACCAGGTTCCTCCACAACCCAAAATTTATTTCAGTATTTCCATCCTCACACATACAGCCCCTGAGAAAAAAGATGAGTTGCTTCCGAAAGAGATGTTTGAAGGACTCCAGCTGTCCTCTTGGAGACACAATATTTGCCAAGGGGCAAATCCTGCCACCTTGCAAAGGAATTATTTGGTATTTGACCTGCAATCATGGATTGCTTTATATTTCAGCATAATTCAAAAATATTTGTTTCAGTGAGAAGCCGTGAACCTCTAACAGAGCAACGGATGGGGCACATCTCTCCGCAGATCCCCGCTGTGTCCCAACCTAATCGCACCCTGGCTCTACACGCTGGAGACCTCCGGCCAAGCGACACAGCTGCGCTGGGCAGCACCAAGGCGCTCGGGAACCAAACTTGCCCGGCCATGCTGCACAGCAGACACCGGTGCCCTGAGGCCATGGCAAGGGCCGGACTCTGCCGCACGTTCAGAGAAGAACGGGTCAGTTAAACCAGGAGCAAACACCAAACCTCCCTGCCCGCCGCCATCGCTCCCCTGAGGCGCCCCTGCCTCAGCCGGCGGCAAGGACGCACGCGCACCTGACGTCACCGCGCCAGCCCGGCGGGGATTGGCGGAGCGCGCCCGTGGAGGCCCCGCCCTTCCCCCGGCCGCCCCGCCCGTCCGGCCGCTCTGCGCAGGCGCGCGCACGCAGGCACGCACGGGAGCAGCGGCCGCCCTCCCGCCCTCCCTCGCCCGCCCGGTTGTGACATCGCCGCCGCCGCCGCGCCCCGCTCGCCCTGTGCCGCCCGCGCCGCGGGACGCGCCGCCTGAGGGACACGCTCGCCTCGCCCGGCTCCGCGCAGCTCCCGGCGGCGTGGGCGAAAACGCGCCCCGGCCCCGCGCACCGAGACTTTTGTCCCTTAGGTGAGCGGCGTGGGGGGCGGGGGGCAGGGTAGGCCCGGCGCGGCTCCGTTTGTGTGCTGGGGGGGGTGGCTGTTCCGCGGGCGCTGAGGGAGCGGCGGGAACGGGAACGGGAACGGCGCGCGGGGCTGAGGGAGCGGCGCTGAGGCGCTGAGCGGGGCAGCGCCCTGGCTCCCGGCTTTGCCCTTCGCCGCCCGCCCGGCCGCTGGAGCCCGGCTCGCCTCTGCTCGGAGGGGGGGGTGGCGGCTTTTGTTCGCCGTCACCTTGGCGGCTCTTCCGCTTCTCCCCGGGCGGCGCGGGAGGCTGGGGAAAAGCGCCCCCAAGCCCCGCGATGCTCGGTGCTGGCTGTGGCGTTGGGCCCTGCGGTCGCCGCTTCCTGTCTCACCTCATGCATCGATCGCTGCTCAGGGGCCTCCAGAGGTACGTGGGCTTCGGCATGTGCAGGGTGCCGCTCCGACAGCATCTCCGGCTGCTGCAGCACCCTTAGATGCCCGTCGTCGGCTTAGCGGCCCCTCTGCTCTCCTGCAAGTTACTACTGCCGTGGCATCCTAGCTGTAAAGGCTGTCCCAGCTCTGCAGACCTCACCTTTCTCCGCTTCCCCTTTCCACGGTCGTAACCTGGGCTGCTCTGTGTGCACACGGAGTGATATCGCTGAAGTTGTTGTGTGCACCTTTTATTCTGCAGAGTTGGATGCCTTGAGTAGCTCTTTTCTAAGCTGCTCTCATTTGTCACCTGAGTTGAGCTCATTGTGTTCTCAGGCTTTTGCCTCTCTTCCCTTCGGAGATCACTGCAGTCCCAGTGTGGGTGCCCAGGAGCATCTCCACGACAAAGCTTTTGAATCCCTTGGGTAGCTGGGTGAGCCTGGATCTTGAGCTTGGTGCCAAATACCACTGCATGAAAGAACTATCACAGGAGAGAGTGAGAGGAAATGAGGTTATTGTTTGATTTCAACAAGAAAAACTCAGTCGTTCACGTAGTTTTTGTTATTGTGGCCTTCCATGCTGGTTTGGCAATTCCCAAGCCCTCTGTATATTCTAGACACTTCAGGTTCAGTGTGGAAATGTTCTGCTTTTGTACAGAAAGAAGTGTAAAGATGCCCAGAATACTTTTGAACAGTTGAGAAATAGGGTAAGCTATATCTATCTGTACACAAGTTTCTGAAGGTAATATGGCTGTGTTACCATAGCACTGTGAGTGAGTACAGGATTTGTAAACTGGGATTCCAAGCTGAGAAGCTGTGGTTGCTGACAAACTGCTGTTGCTTTACTTCTGGAGTTGATTTATCGTTCAGGAGGCATTCTGTGTCCACTGTGATTGTGGGTGTGCATCCAGGGCCATACTTCTCTTAGGAAAGCTTATCATTCGTAAGGATTCCTTCTTCTTGTGGACCCTGGTTGCTTGGATATCAGAGGCATAATCTTGGTTTGCCATTGGAAATGTTCTTGGAATATGCTACTTGGCACATGTGGGCTTGCTGTGTGAAGTGGTAATCTGTATCTAGTGATTTTTTTCATTAGGAGAATAAAATCTTTTCTGTGAAAACTAGCTTAAACTGAAGAGAAAACCAAACGTCCATCCTCTACTTAGCTGCTGATGTACATGTGAATGTTGTCCTTTATGGAAGGAAGTGAGGTTTCAAATTAAGCCTCTATTTTCACACTGAAGGTTATTTCACAGCACTGAGAATATGGTGAGGCACCACAGTACCTTAAGGCACAGTGTTGGATTTGAGTCTTCTCCTGTAGCAGTTATGGCACAGGATGTCACTGCTTCTGAGGGAATGACGAACTGCATTGCAAGTCAAGTAACATGGAGTTCATTATGTCAGACTAATAGATGTATCTGATGAGGCACTAGGAGAAAGGCACTGAACCTGGTCTTGGATGATGATTCAGAGATGGAATGGCTTCTCCAGGGCAGGTCACTGTTGTTATTGCCCTTTGGATGGATGTTGGCCCTTTTGGAGTGCACAGCTTAACTGCCCAGAGGACGGTCTCCTATGGCAGCCGTGTGCCTAAGATATAGGATGCTGTTAGATTCCTCCCCAAAAAAACCCAACCACAAACCAAAACCAAACCAACCTCTCAGGAGAGCTTGATTTGACAGAACTGCGTGCTGTGCCTTTGAGCTCAGCCAATTCAGAATGTAGCACATTAGGTAAAGGAGATCATAAAGTGAAGGGATTCTGGTAGATTACACATGTTTACTGGCCCTTGCTGCAGATGGAGGATGCCCTGAGTGCTAACCTTGCAGGGCATGACAGGGAGAAGGTGCTATCAGTACTGGAATGTTGTTTGGGACTTTTGATTGCCCTTTCAGGACTTTTTTCCTTTCCATGGTGTACCTGCCAGCCTGTGCAGAGCTGTGCTCCAGATGCCCTGCCTTGGGCCAGCTGGGCTATCAGTTGCCATTCGGATTGTTAGTTTGATTCAAGGTGTGGCTGCTCACATGATGTGTGGCAGGGATGGCATCTCAGAGTCGTGCTTCTGGATCACAGGAGCAAATGCACCCTGTAAGGCATTATTTGCTTGTCTAAAGTAAGAAATACAGTTTAGAAGTGGTAATCTGGGTTCAAGAGAAACCTATCCAAGATTGTGAAAGCTGCTCTCCCCTTCCCTTCTGTTTCCCATTGGCTCCACTGGTGTGGGAAGTGGCACTGGGCCTCTTGTGGCTTCGCTTAGTGTTCCCACTGCTTGGGGAACATCTTCCTGATTTGCAAGAACATTTTTCTCGAATTTACTTTCATTTTAAGTAGTGTATTCAAGTCTGATCAGCAGCTTGGACAAGAGTTGCCAACTTGTGGACGTACGAACAAGCCATGCTGTTGCAGATTTATATAAAATGATAGGTTGATGTCTGCATGCCTTTAGTTATGGACAAATTGTTCTGCGGATGAATTGTTCAGAGCGTAAAATTTGCTTATCAATAAACAAAATTTTACTTGCGTATAGTTCTCTGTTAAAACTACTGAGGCCCACACCTCCCTTACAAAGCTTTAAAGTTTTTTCTCTTGATGGAGGTTATGTTCAAGTTCAGGTGACTCTTTCTTCAGCTGCTGTCAGAATTCAGTTCAGCCTCATTTTTTCCTGAGTAGCATTGATGAAATGTCCAGGCAACATCACTGTTGCTGGTCTGTCTTGAAGCAGGATGAAAGTGGCTTTGAAATACCTCTTCAGGCACAGCCAAAGCCTTTGTGCCAAAGTTTATTCTCTGGATACCTAAATTCAAGCACTGTAGGCCACCATTCTGTAGCTCAGTGGTAGCCTCAGGTAACAGTGCTTTGCCACAGATGACCAACCACATTTCTGCCTTCTACAGAGCAAGGGAAATAATAATAATGTGAATGCTTGCGTATATTATAGGAGGTGAAGGCTTTGCTAGTGTCAGAGCTGCTTATTGAGCAAAATGCATGCCAGGGAACATTTCTCTACTCAACACGTAGAGGTCTTCACTACTTCCTCAGAATCAAATTGCTGCTGCCCTCTTGTGCAAACTGATGGATGATGATTTGGTGTTTGGTTTAATGTTGTTTTTTTCCATTCAGTTGAAGAAGGGAGAAACACAGCTTTTAAAGTTGTGTGCATAAAGATGATTACAGGTTCAGTGAATTTGAGTGTTCTTACTTGAGTGTGGACTTGAGAAATGATTGTAGCAGTTGATTCTCACACTTCAGCACAACTGTCTCAGTGTGAGCTGTATCTCATCCAGATAGCCCTTAGCTGTTTCACCTTGTTGCAGAGGCTGACTTCTTGCTTTATTTGTCATGGCCACCAGAAGATGTTAGGTAAAGTTCAGTACTATGCAGTTGCTCTTTGGAGGAAATTCTTTTCTACTTTTGTTCGTTTCCTTATCTTTGTCTGCAAATAACAAATAATTCCTTTCTGTGCCAGTTCTCTCATTGTTTTTGTTGTCTTGAAAGAAATCCTGCCTGTAGACTGAAGTTATTGTTATAAACTGGAGTCACACCAGTTGAAGTTGCAGGAAGTATTGCCCTGGCACACGTGCGTGTTCCTCAGTTTTGGAATTGCATTCCTCACCTCTGAGTCTTGTCTTGGGAAGGAAGAGATTCCATGTTGCAGTTTGCCTTTCAACTTGCAAGTCTATTGTAAAATATATTTTGTGGCTCTTGATTCTCCTTGGTTCAAGAAGGCACTGGAAATCTAGTGAAAAGCTAGAGGAATCTGAAGTACTGGCTAAGGTGGAAATTAAATCTCGTCAATGAGTTGTTATGTCAGCTGGATGTAGGCAGATTACCTGAGGATGGGCAGCTGCACGGGTGTTCCTGTTACCCTCTGCGTGCAGCTTAGGGTTTTTAGCCATCGTGCGTGGTGAAGGCAGTTTTTAAACAATCCAGTTGCACCATAAAGAAGCCAGCAGATAAATGATTCTTGGTGATTGCCATCTCAGTGCTCAGACTAACAGCAGTATTTTGTTTCTGGCTAGTGTGTAAACGAGTGCCTTGAGCTAGAAGTTGGTCATTAAGACCTTTCTCAATGGCTGCTCAGGGTGATCTAAGAATGTGGCTCATTTCATTCAGCTGAGAAGAGCACTCAGATTCTTCCTTCTTGGTTTTTCACTGACTCTTGAGTATGTACTGATTGAAACTGGAAATTGAGCTTTTATAGAGTATAGATATTGATGGGGCTTCCCTTGGTGCCTGGTAAGCCATGGAGAGACTGTTCTTTGTTAATTTGGCCTGTTTCAGTTTTTAATGCTGATGTCCTGACTTTTGGCTTAAATTTCACTGATGCCTTTACCTCTAAACCCCTTGGGCCTGCTAAGGATTTTGGGGAGGTGCTATACTAATTGGGACACCTGAAGATTTTAATCTTTTGGAAACCTGGTTTCACAGCACCCATGTTGCTAGCAAGGTGTACCTGTGGTTTTATTTTACTGCCTTTTAATGACCTGGGAGACATGAACAGTTCATTGAGCCTCTGCTATCCCTATTGAGATCTTTGAAGAAATAATGAAAGGAAATAGTGCTGAGACAGGTGGAGCGTTGTACTGAGACATCCTGTAAAATTGTGTGATGGTGTGATGTAAATCAGTGGTGCTGTCACTTGAAATATGGAAGAGATGCATGGTGCTTCTCTCCATGAAACAGGACAGCTTCCAGTGAAGAAAAGATGTAGTGTGATACAGATCTCCTGTAGTGTAATGACTTGTCACAGATTATGTTTTGTACCCAGAGGCATTTTCAGTGTTCATTGAGGTATGCCAGCAATTTGTTAACAAATATACTTTGCTTATTGCTGTATTCATAAGTATGTGTGGTGGCTATCATCTGCTTTTTAACAGGGTCTTTAAAAAAATCGTGGCAAGGGTCCATCTTTGTGTATTTTCCCAAGTGCTCATGGTGGGGATCCTGTCACCAATTTTGTGCTCATCATCTGCTTGTGAGGCAGGGGAGGAAAAAAAAAAAGGATAGTCTCACCTGTAGAAACTGAGACGTCCTTCTTTTAGGGCTGGTTTCTAAGTAAAATTTCCATGTACATGCCATTGCTGTAGTATGAGGTTTTTTGGGGAAGATCCTCAAGTTGCTCATATTTTGTTTTCTTTCCTTTGCTTTCACTTTGAATGTGCATAGGGCTCAAACCTTTGGTTTCCCTTAGTATTCTGACATTTGGGGTTGTGTCTCATCAGCATTAATTACTTCCTCTGGGCTTCCTGTGAGGCAGAACTAATTCTGTTTTCCAGAGTTTTAGTTACATTAAAAATTTTGGATACCCCTGTTGTAGGTTTGCTGGTTTCTTGTCTCCAGGTTCAAGATTTGTGTTTCAGGCTTTGCCTTGTGCCTTACCTGTAAGTTTTTGAGACTTGTTTCAAACCTGATTCCTGACTAACTGCATTTGGGAACAGTTCCTGGTATTGCCTTGTGGCTTGGATTGCTGGCTTGAGATAATTTTGATTGTCCATGAAGTGTAAACTATTTGAGCTAAGTATGTGGGCCTTTTTGTTTGGAGTCCCATTATGCTGCAGGATCTGACATGTTTGTCGCATTGTTCCTGTACGTGTTTTACCTCTATTACAGGCCCTTCTCAAGAGGAGGTTAATTTCCCGATTTCACTTCATATGCTTAATGTGCAGTCTGGCTGTAATTGCTTACAGTCTTTTGTTTGGCACTTGGTTTAGATTGATGGGTCAAGGTTATTTTGGTAAAAAACCAAAAATCTTACTCTAGGATTATCTCATAAGTTGGAAACTTGGATTTTTGACTTGGTCTTCTTTGCCTGTTTCCTTGCCTACACATTAATTTTTTGAGAGAGAAGATGGATGAAGCATCTGTGTGAGAACTGGTGGGAATTTCATGATCACATACAGTGGTAGTCTTAAGTGAGCTGGCAAAAGCAACATGTTGGGTGCTGGCAAGCCATCAAAAAGTTTTTTAGAGTGCTGAGGATTATTTTATGGCATGGATGATCTGCAAGACAGTATGGCTAGGCAGGAGCATAACAGGTTGAACCAGATGAGCCGTGGAAGTCCTTTCCAGCTTAGATGATTCTGTGACAAAATTGAAATGTAATTGGGTTGGACAGCTAGTACCTAAGACTTTGGTCATCTCTGGGGAAAAAAGGTTTCCCTTCCCAGTCTTCATGGAACGTGAATCCAGCCCTCACAGTTACTTCATACTGGTGCTCCCATCTTCATCTTACAGATGTGACAGTAACCTTTTGAAGCAGAGGTACTGGCTGCCTTAAGAAAATGGATTCCTGTTTGCTTTGCAGGGCTCTTGAACTGGGTTTTTTAAATATTTGTCGGCCAAAGGGGTAAATAAATGGTGCAAGAGATTTTTAAGGGGGGTTTTGTTTGTTTGTTTCAGGGTTTTTTTATGTTTTTTGAAGCACCTGTTCTGTAAGAGACTTTGTATCCACTGTTCCCTTTTCATCAAAGTAATACATGAATTGACTTAAATCTTTTTATTTACTCAAAAGAGGTGGGAGAGGGTGTCCTGAATTGGTTGAATATTTTCTAGTGAATTAAGTCCCCGTATGCATAATTGTTTCAATTCTAATATCACTATGTTTATCCTTTTGTGGGCAAGTTGTGATGCATCGAGGTGTCTTCCAACTAACATGAATATTTTCAATTACAGTGTTTGACCCTGAGTACCAAAGAAATGGTGATGGAGAAGCCAAGTCCCCTGCTCGTAGGGCGGGAGTTCGTGAGACAGTACTACACTCTGCTAAACAAAGCTCCTGACTTCTTGCACAGGTAACATTTGCAGTCACCAAGTGATAATGTTTTTGAACAAAAGTGTGTCCTGTTAGTTGTAAATCGGACATCCATTTCTGGGTGGGAGAAGATGGACCTGCCTAACTTTTGGGCTCTTGGAAAAACTGTTTCATCTTACTGCAAAATCCCTAGGCTCTAGAACCAAGTCAGATCATATGGATGTATGGCATGTTATCAAGATATATCCTCCTTGGAAAAGTGTGCTGCTTCTAAGGTGGTAAAGTGGTAATGTGGATGGATTCCAGAGATACCTGCTGAGGTTGGGGAGGCTGGAGAGATACTCCTGGGCAAGCTCCCCTGGTGCAGGTGATACTCTGTGCTCAGGAATATTCTCTGTCCACTTGAAAGGTGGCACAAGTGTCACTAACAACAGCATCTGTGGAATTTCTCTTAAATACCTCTGCACAGAACAGTCCAAGAGGTTTTGGTCTGGTTTGGTTTAATCTTACCCAGTTCTGGAGCTGCTTGTATGAAATGTTTTGTAGCCACTTGCAGTCTCTGCTACCACTTCCCCTTTTTTCTGGCCACAGCCAGATGGGGAGGACATTTGCCTTTGTGTTCTTTGGCTGCAACTTGTTTATGGGTGATGTTCTTCAGAGAGGGTGTCTTGTCCTCCCTCTTTCTCTTGCTGTTAGTCTGAACAGCAACTCGCTCTCTGCCACAGAAAGATGTGGGATTTCCTGGTGCTTGCTGTGCTCTTTGCAGCAATGAAGGAGTTTGGACAACAAATGTTAAAGTTCTTGTTTTATTCTACTAAAGCTTGAGAAGAGCACAAAGGATCCTGTTGCTGGTCATTATCCAAAGCTTGCCCAGGCTTTAGGAGCAGCAGAGATCAGTTTGCCCTCTAAATGGGTGTTATTCAGTGTACTTGGATGCCTACTGCATTTCAGTTGAGTTTGTAAGGCTTTTCTGGCCCCTCAAACGAAAGTCTTTAACTAGGGACTCTGCCTTCCATAGACTTTAAGCAGTTCCTTAAAAGCAAGTTAAAACTCTTGGTCCCTTGTGAAGACCCTTAGGAAGAACTGCTGACTTTCAGGGAGGTTGCTTTGGAATTTAGAGAGAAACGTTTTAGAGATGTTTTCCTATCTGCTTGTGCACTGCTTCCAGCTAAATTTTTCTATTTCCTTGCTGTTAGGAAGTGCTGGGCCATGCTCAAAATCATGGTTATGTAGTTGGTACCAAAGAAGACAATCTAATATTTCCCAGACTTTTTTCTGGACATAGTCAAAGGAGTAAAAGTCTTCGCCTTGTATTTTCACAAAAGTAGAACTGAGAAGAGTTTCTAAGTTCAGTAGGATAAAACAAGACATGGCAAATGTTGAAGTTCTAGTGTTTAATTCTGTATCTTAATGCTGACCATCTGCACTGGCTTGTTTAAGTAGAGAGAAATGTTCAGTGTTCTTGCCACTGTGTGACACTGAATCCATCCAAGTCCTTCATGATGATTTTATTTCATGTATACCACACAAGGGTGAATAATGAAGGTGTTAGCATTTGGACCTCATGGCAATCACACCCAAGGCAAAGCATGCTTCTAAATAAAAACACAGGGTGATATGATGATTTTTGCTGATCTATTAATATAAATGTATTGAAAATGTAAAGCATTTGTCACATGGTTTATAAGCTGGCAATAACAATCCAAATCAAAACAGACTATTCTAGGCTCAAAATGTGTAAATGGAATGAAAGTGCCAAAGGATCTCTGAAATGTAAGAAAATCTTGGAAGCAAGTGTACATATTTAAATATCAAAAACACAAGCTCAGTGCTGGTCAAGGCTGTGAAGAGAGCAGGGTTCAGAGGAGTGGCAGGAGGGTTGTGCCTTGCTGGGCTGATGCCTCTGTCAGAGGCAGGTGATTCTGAGGGTGAGTAACCTTCCAGCCAAAATGGCCACCTTCCTTAAAGGAAGCAAGAGAAAGGTTCAGGTTGACTTAGGAATTTGCTGCACTACCTTGGGCAAACTGCATTGCTGGGTAGTAAGTTTGTTTGCTCCTGTGTTCTTGGAGCCTCTTGAATTGCTGTTTGTGGTGAAAATCCTAATGCATTGAGCTCACAACTTTTGGCTAAATACTTCTTGGATTTGGTTGAATTTTTTTCACTTCTGTGACTTTTGCATCTGTTTGCAGGTTTTATGGCAGGAATTCTTCTTATGTCCATGGAGGACTGGATGCCAATGGGAAACCACAAGAAGCAGTGTATGGTCAAGCTGTGAGTATTAAAATTAGTCCTGTAATTCTCATTAATATTCTGAATAAATCAGGGTTTTTCTTTACCAGTGTCTTTGATTTTCTTACCTGGTGAGTAACAGATTGTGATACTGCTTCCTGTTCAGAGACAGGAATTTGTTAGCTTGAGGTTTTTTGTTTGCTTATTTCTGCTGTCATTGACAGTTGTGTCTGATTCTTCAGCTTTGCATCTGGGCTGCAGAAAATAACTAGGATGGAAACAAAATCAAGAGGACCTGATAGTCTAGTACTGTTAATGTATCTTATTTCAGTTAGAAGTAGTTCCTTAGGAAAGGACTGATCTTTGTGAGCGTCATGAAATTATTTTTTGAATGGAGTTTTGTTAAAGTGGAATATAACTGTATGAAGAAGTGAATGAAATGAGTTGAGGGTTACTTTGGTTGTACTTCATTATCAGAATAATGTCTGTCACCTAGGGACATCTCTTCATGTGGCAGCACATCTTTGAGCAGTGTAGCTTTTTGTCCAGGGCAAGTTTGGTTTCTTCTCCTTTCACCAGCAGAATCTCATTTGCAGCACAAAAATCTTGGCAGTGCAGATGTCCTCCACTCCTGTGATGTTTGGCACTTTGATGATGTGTAGAGGGTTGGTTTGGGGCTTTTTTGGTTGGTTTGTTTTGTTTTGGGTTTTGTTGGTTTTGGTTTCAGTTTGGTTTGCTTTGTTTGTTTGTTTGGTTGGTTTTTAATTTTTTTTTCTTTGGGGGTTTTTTTTCGTTTTCTTTGGGTTTTTTTGTTGTTTTGGGGCTGGTGTTTTTGTTGGATATTTTTGGAATTTTTCTTTATTTTTTTAACACAAGTTTAATCCTGTCCCTTTCAAAGCCCTTAAAAAATTAAAGTCTTCAAATAGGTAATAGATTTTAATACAGCTGGACAATTGGATAGCAAGTTGTATGCTATTTGACTACTCTGAGAAATACTTGAATCCTAGTGAAAAACTTCAAATTAAAAGTTAGATGAGCTCAGGAAGATTGTTCTCAGTGAAAGACATTTCTTGGTTCCTGTATTTATCATTTGAGCTTCAGGGGAGTACTTTCCTTGGGTTAGTTGAGACTGGGGTATTGAAAAGGCGTAAACTCTGTGCAGAGCTTGCTGCAGCTAAGAGGAAGCTGTCTCTTTTTAGGAGATCCACAAGAAGGTGATGTCACTGCAGTTCAGTGAGTGCCACACCAAGATCCGTCACGTGGATGCTCACGCCACTCTGAGCGATGGGGTGGTTGTGCAGGTCATGGGAGAGCTGTCAAACAATGGGCAGCCAATGAGGAAGTTCATGCAGACTTTTGTGCTTGCTCCAGAAGTAAGTATGTGTAAGATTGTGTCAAACTTCAAATCATGATGGGAAGAGCCTGACTTGATGTGTAGCCGCAATTTGTGATATTGAGACAAAAAATAGGATCTGGCTTTAAAACTTGGTCTGGAAGCTCTCATTAAATGTGTCACAGTGTGTGAGTGAAGACAAACTAGTGTACTGGACCCACCCTGAGCTGTTTTATTTTCTTGAGGTGTTGGAGCAGTAATACAAAGAATATTGAAGCTTGTGTTTGAGAGCTGCCATTGGCACAAATAATTTTTTTTTTTATAAGGTGCAGCTCTGTAGATCAGATCTCTGTGCAGTTGTGTACTTTCAGGTCTAATGGTAAATGTGAATATGGGTTGATGCTGCACAAGTTACTGCTCAAATTTAGCTCTTTGTAAGGGCAAAGCTGTATATGCATAAAAGGTGTCTTGTGTTCTTTCTACTTCTTGCCCTTCACTTCATCACAAATGACTGTGTAGTTGGAGATCAATGTTTTAGGTTCATGTTGAATTTCTTTATTGTTTTCCTGCACAAGTGCTGTTCAGGGGTTTTACTATAAAGTTTCTGTCATAGGGAAAATTGAAATTCTGTGAAGAAACTGAGGGGCTGTATACTTAATTAAAACCTGTGACTGCTGTAACTTAGCAAAATTAGTAGATTTTATTCTGCTTGAAACTTCCTTTTTCAGTTGGGCAGAAGCTACTGTTCAATTGTTTGCTTACAGAAGAAGAAAATAACTCAGAAAATAACTGTAGTGACATAGTCCTATTGCAAAATTTCAGTGTGGACCCTAAAACTTGTGTCGGTAGTCCATCTTTGTGTTGACTGCTGATATTCCATATATGCTAAACACTGCATGTTGCTCTTTTACAGGGATCTGTTCCAAACAAGTTCTATGTCCATAACGATATCTTCAGATACGAAGATGAAGTATTTGGGGATTCAGAAGGAGAACTTGACGAAGGTGAGAAGGACTGTACGCGTAGAGTTTGTGTGGTTCTTGTTCCTCGCTGCTGTGTGCAGAGCTGCCAGAAGTGTCTAGTGGAGATGTTGGGATGTAAAGTGTATTGCCTTCTCGTGGGGCACAGAGCTCACAGAGTTGTTGTTACTGCAACTCTGCTGGTTCAAAACCTTCTGTAAAATGAAGGTCCTGTAGGTAGTGCTGTGTTCCCTGAAGGGCTGAACTGCCTCATGGAGGGTGAGGCTTGATAGGGAGTGGAAGCAGTGAGCGTCAGTAGTTCTCAGCTGCATCAGGCAGGCTTGTGTTCCATGATCAGTCAAATTTGTAGGTTAAGCAATTTGAAGAAAAAGTGTAATTGTTTTGCAGATATGACACACAGTTCACTTTCACATCATCATCACATTCAGTAATTCATTTCTACTCAGGGGCTGAATTGGACCTGAAGTGGGTTTTTCCCCTCTGTTCAATGAGGCAGAGCAAGTCAGAGTATAGCCAGAATGTATGTACATGTGCTCACTGGGTAGTTTCTGGAATTTGTTCATCTCAATTCTGTGGAACAAAGCATCTTAGGCAATCATCCTTGCATTGTACTGTATTCATCTTCTTAGTCTGAGGCACTGAGATTTATGAGCTAATAGTGCAATCTTTCTCTTTTACTGCCACCATATGAAAAGAACCTGCTGCTTTAAAAGATCTTCAAAACCTCCTCCCAGAACTTCCTAGCAGTCTCTGTCTGTCAATATGTCTCTGGCTGCTTCATTTTGTGAAAATTGTAAACAGCCAAGCCCCTTGACTGAGAGGCAGGGTCTTTTTTTTTTTCTTTGGCAGTTAATTTTACCATAGTTTGTTGATGAAGCTTTGTTCTGATTGTTACTAAAGTAATAAGCATTTATTTTAACTGTAGCTCAAGTACACTTGCAGAAATGTATGAGTTTACAAGTTTTTGTTTTTGTGTCAGAGTCTGAGGAAGAGGTGGAAGAAGAGCAGGAGGAAAGACAACCATCACCTGAACCTGTGCAAGAGAATGCAAGCAGTACTTACTATGAAAACCATCCCGTAACGTAAGAAGTCCTTTTTATTACATAAAGTTGCTTTTTTAATAAAAATGACAGAATTGCTTTGGCTTTAGGTTCTGGATGTGATTTAACAGGTAGTTTAGAAAAATACACTTAGCTTGATAGGGATCTGTGTTAACATTTCATTATTTTGAGATGTTGATTCTTTATTGAAGAGAGGAAATGAGATATTTTTTAATGATTGTTATTTTCATTTCTGGTCTCAAAAGTGAGGTGAAAAGGGAGCAACCCGCATGTATGTGCACACTTAATGGAATGTTTGTAGTTCAGAGTTGTTGATACAATGTAATTTATGTAACAGGTGGGCTAACAAAGGGGGGGTTGATCACAGAATCACAGAACAGTTTGAGTTGGAAGGGACCTTTTAAAGGTCATCTAGTCCAACCCCCTGCACTGAGCAGGGACATCTTGATATGTTGCTCAGATTTGGATATCACTTGGAACTGAGAGAAAGATCTACTTTGAGAAACTGCTGTACAGCTGTTTTGGAAGCATAGGTCTCTGTCCTGCATGTCTTCCAATCTAAGCAAGATTAAAGAAACAAAGTTATTTATGATTTTTAAGAAAAATACAAAAAACAACCAAATAACCGCCACGACACGAAGCAACAAGCAAAGTCAAATCCCTATGCTTTTTTTTGAAACATAGGAATGGCTTAATAAGGGCCAGAACCAACTTTCTGGTTGCCTTGTTAAAAAAAAACATTTATGACCTCACTAGACATTACCTGCTGAGTGCATCAGTGATAATGCTAAACTTAATGCATTTCATGAGAAATCTAATGGAAAAGTGAAATCTGCTGGAATTCTTGCAGTGGCTTGCTCGAGATAACGCAGGAAGTTTTGGATGCCTGAGAGCATTAAGTCAGGTCTTGTTTTGGGGTTACTGTATCATTTGGAAAGAGGCTGTAAAGGCATTGTTCATAGAGTCATTTGGGCATATGGTGACCTGTGGCAGGAGCTGTATAGACAGAGGTATCTGGAGGTTGGTAGGATTTTGGGGTGGCTGAAGAGAGGAGAGAAGAAATACAGATCCCCTACCTTTCAACCACACAGAGTAGAGAATAATTTGCATGGAGTTTTCTGTGAATGAGACTCACAGCTGCTTGGGTAAGGAAGCTGTATAGCATTTTGGTAAAGAAACAGTAGGTTTCATTTCAAAGTCAGCTTTGTTTATGTGCACAGTTTAATCATCCATTGGTCCTCACTGTATTTCTATTCTTTTAGAAGGAGCAGTTCTTGAGTTGAGCACCTGTTCTCCAGGGTTAAATGGCTATGTGATTCTCTGCTGAGAACTGTAGAACATACCTGTGCTACAGCAGAATTAAAATCTGGTTTTGTGCCCAATATGGGAGTACAGCTTCACTTCTTACTGTATTGTATACATACACACCATGTCATAGCAATTGGAGACACAATGATCTTTTTCATAGCAGAGCTGTTACCATAGCATAGCTTACAAAAAGTGGTAGAATGCAAAGCAGTTGAAAAGCTCATAAAATGCATTTGACTATTGTAGCAATGGGATAGAGGAGGCACTGGAAGAATCTTCTCATGAACCTGAGCCAGAATTGGAATCTGAAACAAAAGCTGAGGAGCTGAAAGCTGAAGTAGAAGAAAAGACCCTTGAGGAGCTAGAAGAGAAGTCTCCATCTCCACCTCCTGTAGAACCTGTTTCACTACCGCAAGAACCACCGAAGGTTAGTTACTAGTCATATCTGTGCTACTAAGTGCAGATGGAAACCAGATTGGCCTTTGAACTTCATCTCTTTGGGTGGCTAAACTGGTACCTCTCTTTAATGTCGTGCTGTATGAACAGCTAGGCTTGACCTTTGAACTTGTAAAAATGCAAAATTTCACTAAAAAAGAAAAAAAATGTTATTTTTAAGTGCTGCTCATCACCTTTTGTAGATTTTATGCTCTGCTTGTAAAGTGTGTGTGTGTGGGTTTTTGCATGTGTAGACATTTTTAAATGTGGAGTTAACATACATTAAGAAAACCCCTAGAGCTACCACCACCAAAAATTTCATACAGTGGGAACCACTGCTCTTCCTTGAAAAAACTGGAACACACTGCCACTTGCAAAATTGCTGCAGCATAGGCTCACAATCAATATGGGGGCATTGATTGTCTCCTTAGAGGTGGGATGCCTAATCTTAAAAACCACAGTGCACACCATGCATCTTCTGGTGTGGTTACATCTGTGGGGTTGGAAAGTGCTGTGAGCACCAGGGAGAGCTGGAGCGAGGTCATTTTCTAGCTCCAGTATGTCTCCTGTATTTTTTTCCAATCCTTTTGCTCTTTTCCATTTTCAATTGTAAATTCAGGCATCCGCTTCCTTTCTTCGTGCAAAAGACAGTTAACACTGCAGAGTTTTCGGTCCTAGGCTTGGTTACATCATGGAAAGCAGTGATCTGTGAATGCTGAGGGCACTGGGCTCACTCGAGCAGCGATAGTGGGCCTGGTACATGCTTGTTCCACGCCTTTGGAATCCACAGACAGCTGGAACTGCAAATCCTTCTGTATCTCCGTTGTAATGCTTGCACAACCATTATTTAATAGTCAGATGTGAACCGAAAGTGTATTTTTAGCAGACGAGTTTCCCTGTAGGAATGTCAGTGGTTTGCCATGATTAGTAGCCTAGGTTTGTTGCATTTCCTGCAGGCTTTCTCTTGGGCTTCAGTGACCAGTAAAAACCTGCCTCCTAGTGGTACTGTTTCTTCCTCTGGAATTCCACCCCATGTTAAAGCACCAGTCTCACAGGTAACCCATCTGTGAACACCTTGGATTGTCTCATTACTTCTGCAAACTGCTTCAGTTTTTTAAATTAACAGATCAACTTGTTTGACTTAAATTGCACAAATTAATTGTGTTAAATGTTGATGCACTCACTTCCTTGTCGCAAGCAAAGGCACAAACACGCAACAGGTGTAACTTCGGGTGATGGTAATGTTAAAATCTGTTCTCGTGGAGACAGGAAATCACTAATGGGTTTTTTTTTCCTAATTTAATGACATATGGTTTGGTTTAAAGGGGAAACACCAACTCCCCACAAAATGTTACTTCTCTGAAGTGTGTTTGAAAAGGGCATTGGTGGAAGTGCCCCAGCAGTAAAAAGAGATAGCACCATTTGTGAGGTGCAAGATTGCCTTGTAAGGCTAACATCCACAGAACTATGCTGGATTTCATTATCCATGGATAATTAGCTAGTCACAGAACCCTGTACCAACTTATGACTGTGTGAGGAATGGAAGGATTCACATTTCCTTGCCAGGACAATGCTGTCTTCCCATTCCTAGGCTGACTGGGTGAGAAGGGAAAAGAGGAAAGCAAATTTGACCTGGTGACAGCTCATGTCCTGCACATGCTGAGGTGGTGTGAGACATTTTGAGACTCTCAATTCAGCTTCCTCCATCTGTATAAAAGTACTCAACGTAGAAAATGTGTCCTTCACCCTTGTGAATTGACATGGTGTGTTGGAGCACTGTATCTTGCGTTGCTCCTGTCTAACCTTTTTGACAGACTGCAATTTTCAGTAGAGTAGCTGAGTTGCTGCAGCTGTTGTCCTTGCACTGGTTTCTTTTCGATTTTGTGCTAACAGAGAGAACCCTGTCTAGGACTAGCATTGAGCCAAATGCATGTTAAAAAAGAAACGGAAGAAAAAAGGGAAATGAAAGAAAACTAACCAAACTCCCAACACCTTACATGGTGTTGCTTCTGATCTGCTGGGACTATCATGGACCTTATCATGAGATAAAGGCTATGTAATGAGTTGGGAAGTCTGTCTGTCTTCATCAGCTTAAACAGAGCTTTGAATAATTAGGTGGTATTTAATTTGTAAAAACTGTGTGTTTGCCAGTACAGAATAGATTTTCCTGATGCAAAACCAAAATAGGTTTTAATTCACTTGCCACAGAGAGGGTGGATTGTTGTAATGTGGCTATAAAAATAATTTCAAATGATCTGTCCAAGAGAGCAGGAGATATATTACAGATGTCCCCTTAAACTCTTGTGTGTTGCCTCTGCTGCTTGTCATGCTTTGTACCTTTTGATTACTTCTGCTTTGACTTTGTGTTTAAGTAATGTTGTGTGGAAGTCTCTGAACGATACTGACATGGCAGGAATTTCAACAGCTCTTCTGTAGCCAGAACTAGTCAGCTGTGAGCTTCTTTTCTTGGACACATTTTAGACATGGTATGTAGAAATCTGCTAGAAAAGGCACCTGAACAAGGAGCTGCAAATCAGTAGCAGCTTTTTCCTGTTCTCATGGATCCATTAATGCTAGACACTGTTCATGTAAGTGGACAGAAGATGAGGATTGAAGATGCACTGGTGGGTGGGTGGCTCCTTTGGGATGCTGTTCTAGCTGGTGTCAGTGATGTTACAAAGAAAGAACTGCCCTGCTCATTTCTTTCTCTGCATCACTCCAGTTTTTCCCCCCTCTTCTATCAAGTTAAAAATATAGCCCCTATAGTGTGAACTCTTCAAAGGGCTGCACATGCACTGTTCTGGATATAAACCAGTTCAGTTCTGTTTCCTTACAGCTGTGGAATGAAGCAGGTCAGCATTTTTTGGTCTTTTTCTAATTCTAGATGATTAGAAATCAACCTACCTACATTGAGAAACCGGGACTTCTCCTTATCTTTATCTCCCCTCTTTATTACTGCATTGTTTGTCGTGGGGGTGCAGAGGGGTAGGGGCAGTCAGGGCCTGATTCTTGTCTTTTGGCTTGGAAGGGATGAGTTCTTTTCCCTCTCCATGTGAGCTCCTGAAGAGAAGGGACAATGTCACCTTTTCCTTAATGGTTGTCAAAGCTCTGCCAGGCCGAGGTTTGTGCAGTACGTGGCTCCTGTGGTAGTTATCTCTTTAATTCCTTACCCAGTGTCTTTCCATCCACTCTATGCTTGCTGGGAACTGCTGGGAGGTGGGAGTTGCAAGGAGCTGCTGCTTGGGCTGTAAATGGCAGCCCTGATCTGGAGTCTTGTGATGCTGCTAATCATGGCAGTGTTTTCAGGAGCACAGCTCTGCACAAGGGCTTTCCTCTTGAGGCACTGAGGCAGCCTTTCTCTGTAAAAAAGGATGATGCTCCTTAGAAAACAACCAGAGAGATCAGCTGTTTGTGTGCTGGGTGAGAAGTTCAGTGAAATGCAAAGCAAGCAGGTACAAGTTCACCGTTACTTGGGATTTAACACCAGGACATCAGTGATTTAGCAGGTTGTGGTTGGGGCTGACAGAAGGACTGAGCATTTAAGCCTGATAGCTACGAGTATCTCAGAAAGCGGGGTCTGAAGGTGTCAAGTTTTGCGTTTGAGGTATAATTTATAATGCGTTCAAGATGTGTGAGTAAAAGATGACAGAGGAGCTCCAGTGACTCATGAGCAAATACAATGGAACAAAATTTACCAGGAAGGCTGGTTTTCCAAGCTTATTCTTAGAACTGAAGAAATTATCTTAGAAGTGTTATAGGGATAGACTAATGCCTAGCTGTGTAGAGCATAAGTGATAGGAGGGCTGAAGCATTCATTTGGTGTGTAATACTTGCATGTTGCATGTAAAATCCAGTCTTTTTCCTGGGAAGTACTCTGGAACTGTCAGTTGTTCTGAGTCCTTAAAGGAAAATAAGGGAGATGTTTAACATAAACTTCTTCTCCCCTGCGCTCTGGGCCTACAGCTGTTCACCTGGTGTTTATTCTTACTTGCAGGTTACTCATGTATTTTTATGTTCCCAAGGATAATTTTGTTTTTCTAAGATAAGAACCCAGGACACCAGCAGCTGCTTAACTGTTGTACAGAAAATGGAATTTAAAAGATATTGGGAGTTGCTTCAATGTGCAGCAGTCTGCATAGAAACATTTTTATTGTTCTATTTCTCATTAAGCAAATTTTTTGCTTGCAAAAAAATTGGAATAGGTGTTCTAGTACCTGAATATGAGGGGTGTACTTTGAGCATCATGGTCTTGACATCAGGAGGGTTGAAGCATATCCTAAGAGGTAGTGTGTAGAAACTTATTTCAGGAAATACTTACTACACTTCTGAGGGCTTTTGTTCTCCTCTTTCTTTTTGGTAGTTTTCATATAGTTGTTCAGCACTGGAGGAAAATAATTCCTCAAGGACTTGGACAGAACACGTGATTTGTCCATCTCTTTGTGTTCATCTTGGACTGCCTCCTAATCCATGAAGCTTGAGCTTGGCATGAGGAAGCTTTATGCCCTCTATGATTTAAGTCAGGCTGAGGGATTTGTGAATAACAGAATGTTGGGGTCTCAATGCCTGGTCAAACATGGAAAATTCACCTTAGCTGTGTTTTGGGGAGATGCTGTGATTGAGAGATGTTCGCTTTGCACCTTTTAACAGTGATAACACTGCAGTCCTGGATTGGTACAGAGGAATTTAGACAGATGAAAAAACCACTCCCAAACACATTGACATCGATGTCTATCTTCTGGAGTTTGTTTTGTGCATGCCACTTAATCATGTCTTGTGTTGTGGGGGTTTTTGTTTTGCTGAGTTTGGGGGTTTGGGTTTTTTTTTTTACTGGGCCAGTGTTAAATAATGTCTGTTCTCTTGTTTTAGCCAAGAGTGGAAACTAAACCTGAAGCTCAGTCTCAACCTCCTCGTGTTCGTGAGCAGCGTCCCAGGGAAAGACCGGGTTTTCCACCCCGTGGACCTCGGCCAGGTAACGTGGATCAGCTTGTGCATCTGCTTAGGACTGGTTAATGAGAGACATCTGCTGGACAGGCCTTGTCTGTACCTGTGATAATGAACTGCCTGTGCCTGCTGCCTTCAGCTGGAAATCAGGGGTTATGATTTGGAGTCCAGGCTGGCTGGAGTGAATGTGCTTGGTGCTGCCCCTAGATGTGTTCATCCAAATTTACACACGTCTTCTAACCTCAGTGGTTCTACCTTCCTCTTTCTGTTGACGGTAGGGAGAGGAGACATGGAGCAGAATGAGTCGGATAACCGTCGGATAATTCGCTATCCGGACAGCCACCAGCTCTTTGTTGGGAACTTGCCACACGATATTGATGAGAGTGAACTGAAAGAGTTCTTCATGAGTAAGTAGTGATTTCATGTGGGGGGACTAAGATGGAAAGCTGTGTTAAAAAGTCATGTAACACTGACTTAGACTACATGGGTAAGCTTTTACACTGTGCCACACGACAGATGTCTGGAATGAGGAGAAGGGTGGTAGAGCTGGCACTGCGGGTTTGGATAAAGTGTCTCTTCCCTTGTGTTTCTCCAGGCTTTGGAAATGTGGTAGAACTTCGCATCAATACTAAGGGAGTGGGAGGAAAACTGCCTAATTTTGGTTTTGTGGTATTTGACGATTCTGAGCCGGTCCAGCGAATTTTAGTTGCAAAAGTAAGTATTGGCATTGGGTACTGAGTATCCCCTTCCAGGGGTGGACCAAAAGCTATAAACCACAAGTAATGTAGGCTATCCTAGCTTGCATTGCTGTTGGCTCTGGCATTCAAAAAATAGCTGAAAGAAAAACAAGAGTTTTGGCATACCCATTCTGTCAGGAGTGCTGTGTAGCTTCAAAAGCTGTGCCAGCGTTCTTCAAACTGCATCATGGAATTTGGTTTTTTTACCTCTACATATACCCTTCACACAGAGCACAGCACTGACTTGTAGAGACCCTTTAGCTGAAAGTGGAGCAGGTAACCTTTTGAAGGGTATCACATGGATCTCTGAATTCCACTGGGGGCTGAGAGAAGGAAGCAGGGTTATTTGCAGTTTTGCTTTGAGAAACTGGAGGGGATAAAGCAGCAGTTTTAATTTCTGCGATGTGGGCGTGAGACCTAGTAGAGCAGTTCTTCAGGTACTTCAACCCTGAAGTGAAAAGGCTAAAGCTGGCAGTGAAGAGGCTGAAGACAATGCTGCTTTTGCTTGAGACAAGCACTTCAGTTCCTTGCATGCCCAAGTGAAAGTAAAAACAATATTATGTAGGGCTAAGGTTGTGCGCTGCAGGGAACCCATAGCAGGTCACATTTGTGTTGGGCATGTACGTGAAGGAAGGCTGGGGCCTGCAGCCAGCGCAGGGTTTTGGTGTGCCTTGTATAAAATGGACTTTGTGTCGTGGTGACTAACGTGTGCCTTGACCACTTTTCCCCACAAGCCCATAATGTTCCGGGGTGAGGTGCGCCTGAACGTGGAGGAGAAAAAAACCAGAGCCGCTCGTGAGCGAGAGACGCGCGGCGGCGGCGATGACCGCAGGGATATTCGCCGCAATGACAGAGGCCCGGGGGGGCCCCGCGGAATAGTGGGTGGTGGCATGATGCGGGACCGTGACGGAAGAGGACCTCCTCCACGAGGTGGCATGGCACAAAAACTTGGATCTGGACGAGGAACCGGGCAGATGGAAGGCCGTTTCACTGGACAGCGTCGCTGAAATCTCCACTGTGGGCAGACAGTCTTGGCAGTGGTACATTATCCATCGTGTTTGCATTCTTGTTAATTTTTTTTTTTGGCTTTGGAATGTGACACAGCCCTTCTGATCATTTCTTTGATGTGAAAACATCTTTTGATTTTCAGTTTAAATTGAGGTGGACGTTCTTTCCCCAGTTTCACAACAGGAGTCACACTCTTAATTTATAAATGTAGACTTGGAGAATTGAGGACTAAAAAGAAAGAAAAAAGAAAAACAAAAAAAAAGACCAGTTAACTATCTGCAACAGAAGTGAACTAAAGGACATGCCCAGTAGAATTCAGGTCCTTTCAGTCAAAAACCCTCTGCTGCACATTTTGTGTAAGCGTTACCGTTTCTGCCTACTACTGTTGGAAACACAAATAGTGCAATTTGTGCAATTGGAGAAGCTTGCCTTTTTTTTTTTCCTTCTTAGAACACTCGGCTCCAAACAAACTCGTGTTTACGCACTCATCAAAATGCACTAATGGGTCCTCTGAACTCATTTATACTGACAGCTGCAGGAGGCATCGGAGGGAAAACCTTCATCCTCTTACTCAGACAGAATAGCTTGGGGAACGATGCGGGCATCTGCTCTGCTTGCTGTGACCAACCTCTGTACACACACAAACCTTAATAAGACTACACCTTTGTTCCAGAAGGAATCCAGTTAGCTGTAAACTAACCAGAACCCAGAGTTTCCAAGTCGTAGCCCTGAGTACGCAACAAGTTTGATAGCTCATGTCAGATTTTTCTATCTGCCCCTCATCAGTGCAGGGATGGCTGCTCAACACACTCCTCCTTCCCCTTCCCCCTTCAAGAAGCGTTGTACAGTGAAACTTGTCTTGACTGTATTTGAGTTCTCTGGTAATGTAATAAGCATGATGGTGCCTTCTATGAATACATCATTCCAGTCTTGCTGGTGATTTTGTACAGTATAGTGTATGAAGTACTGTGCTGCAAAGCCAAGCGGCTGCAAAGCATTTAAAGGAAATAATTGGAAAATTGTATTAAAAAAATTGCAGTATCTTTCAATGAGTAAACGTTGCTAAAACGATCATCCACCTTGCTCTTCAATTAACAAGTTCGCCTGGTTTTTTTGCAGTGGGGGGGAAGGGAGGAAGAAGGCATCCAAGTAGTCTCCAGGTTGTCTCTTCTCTTTAATCAGTGTCAGAGTTAAAGAAAGTGGAGTTCCAATCTCTCTTGGACATGAATTTCAGAAGTCAGTCCAGACTGGTGGACGCTTCTGGCCAGCTTGTAATGGGTAAACCTAATCATCCTTTGTGGAGGTGAGCTTATCAAACGGGGATACTGCAATTTTCAGAGAACTAAACAGCAGCTCTTAAGTTCTTGCATTTTCCAGTTGCACTTTTTAAAAAAACTTGTACTCATTTTGCACATAACTCTCAGCTGAAGTTGACACTGGTGTGGCTCTGGACCAGCGGATAGAAAGGAGACATCTTCTTCTGCAGTTTGACCGGTGGTTTCTCCGTGGAGAGGTGTGTTTCTGGATGATGTCCCGGAGCGCATTCCTGTGAACTGCAGCTGCAGCAGGCGGTGCAGGTGGGCCTGGTGCCGGGGCTTGTGGCGAGCGCTGGCTCCGGGCTGTCGGGAGCCAAGGGGGTGTTAGCGTGTACATCCGTGCGAAAGTGTGACCACTTACAGCTGCTTCTGGACATGGTAGACTTCAAAGTAAAGAATGGCAATTTCAAGCAAAAGCAGGGAGGGCATCCTGGCAATCTGTCCCTGGATTATGCAATCATTTGCCGATTTTGAGTAAGCTTCAAGATTTTGCACATTTTTTCTGATACGCTAGGCAAGGTGAAGTGGCATCTGCCTGTTCTCTCCCAGACTTTAGGTCTTCTGTGTTCCATGGTAAGTCTTGCACTATTTTCATACACTTTTTTTCCTGGGACTCATTTCTACCAGTTGGCATTTTCATATTTCAGTTTTTTTGTTGAAGGTCTTGCAATTTCCGCTGTTACCTGGAAATCTGTAGTACTTGAACTGCTTGCCACACAACTCCACTCCTTAGGTTTGAAGCCCTCAGACAAATTGCTGTCATCAGTGAGCAGTTTGCCACCAGTGTGGTTTGTGTAGCCTGGAGGTTTTTTTTCCTTCTGTAGTGCTGTGGTGTTTTGCTGCCACCTAATCTGTTTTGTATGGCAAATGGCACTGGAAGTAATCAACAACAAAAACGGAATAGTAAAAAGAGCTCCTGAGCCATTCTGCATTCTGGCTTGCTTCTTGTTTAAGTGACACGAACCCTTGGAACATCATCCAGAGAAGTTTACATGGTGATAGGTCACCTGCTGTACTGTGGACTCTTATGTGTTCTTGACCCTCTCAATAGTAAATGTACCTCTTAGAGCAAAGGAAGGGATTCACTGACCATTACTGTTAGTCGCTGATTTGTGAATGGTGGGAGTATTTTGTCATTACAGTTCTATTTCAACAAACTTGGCTGACCATCTTGGCTTTAGTAGGTATTCAAGACAGTGGATTACCATCTTTATTGCTGTAACATGTCAAGCATTATATGCTAGTAGATTCTAGTTTAATTGTTGCAGGTGGAAAGTATTTTTACTTTTAAGTTTCCATTCTGAATGTGTTTTGACTAAACATACCAATAAACTACTGATGTCTGCAGCATTTATCCACGTCCCTAATTCTCTTGCATGCAGGTGGCTGTAGAGCCCTGGCACCCCTTGCTTACAGAAAAGCTTGTAAGAGCATTGTTGCTGCTGACCTGGCTGGTGACAGTGGCAAGCTGCAGTAGCACAGCATCATGTGCTTTGAAGTGTTTGACTTTGGTGGCTTCTCTCACCTTGGGGTGTGCATGGCCCAGGGAGGACGTGAGCTCCTCTCAGACATGTCCCAGCTGGGATTCCTCCACACCCTGCCAGGCTGCAGCATCTGGCTACAGGATACAGCTTAAATGGATATTGCAATGGTGCTGGGAGGAATGTGAGCTGAGCTGCCTTAAAAAAAACCAGCTAGAGTTGTTTGCTCTCCACTTTAGTGTTACTGATTCTTGATGATGCAGAAGTGACTGCCCATGTTTTGTTACTTCTTGTGTTTGTTGGAATTTACCCAAAAAGGTCAGTAAAATGGTTATTCTTGCACTGCTCATAGATAAGGTGTGGCTGAGTCATGGAATCTCTGAAGTTCCTGGTAGCTGCTGTTGGCTATGTCTTGTTTGAGGGCATGTCTTGGCTGTAATGTGTCCTGATAAATGGCAGTTAGGAAGCGACTGGAAAGTAATGCAGTTGTGCGAGTTGGAATACTGGAATGAAAAAACTGGATCCTGTAGAAGTCCCAAAGCCAGAGTTGCCAAAAGCTCCTCAGAGGAGCAGCCTTGACAGCTACAAGATCTGCTGGCACCAAAGATCTCCAGAGAAACACAATCCCCCTGCCGCCAGTGGGGCCTGCAACATTCAGACCTTGGTGCTTTGAGTTGTGAGGTAAATTGTGCCAATTCATGTTACCTGGGGCAGAGGGGAAGGGCAGGAGATAATGGTATCTGAAACCACACAGAGTCAGCCAGGACCTGCTTTTAGTTGTGCCACGAAGTCTTGTGTATTTCAGATTGTACAAGTGCACCTTTTATCAGCACAGGAGCTGATATTTAGGCTTGTAGTGGAGGTAAAAAAAGGGAATGCCAGGACAGCTGAGGGATGTGACAAAGCAGCAGCCTGGTCCATGCTGCAGAGGCCTTGCCTGTTCCCCTGGTGGTGCCCTCACTCTGGTACACCTGGTGGTTTTACAGAAGCCTTTGCAGTACAGGGATTGCTGGGGTTTTGTATTTCATATGGAGAAATACAGCTTGGAACAGTGATTTATTGGACGTGGTGGAAGAAGGATAGCAGGCTGCCTGATAATCCTTGGGATAGCCACTGATGCCTGTGGTTAAAGCTTGGCTTCTTGCAAGGGGAAGAAAAGCAGTTTAGGAAGTCAGTGTCCCTTTGGTTTGTGTTCTGCTTCGTGTGCCCTGGGCCTGAGCTGAAAGGAGACATCTTGGTAATTGTGCTGCAGCACTTGCTGCTCCTTTGGAAGGGTGGGAACAGTGGGAAGTGCAGTGTGTGCTTGGGTAGGAATTAAAGCTGAGAGCAGCTTTTGCAGATCTGACATGATGTTCCTTTTGGCTGCCTTGCTGCAGTGCAGGCTTCATTGCAGGCCTGTCCCTAGCTTTGAAGTCTGTAAGTGCCCTGAGAGGTGACATTTAGGAGTTAAGCCAGAAGCGGTAGAACAGAGCACCAAGGACTGGAGGTTCCCTGCCCACAGAAGCCCTTTGGGCCCTGCAGCCCTCACAGCCAGCAAGTCCCAAAGTGCAGCTCCACAAGTGCTGCTCTGGGCAATGTGTGGTCACCACATTTGCTCTAATGGACCATGGACACGAACGTGGCTGTTGTGTCACCTCTCCTCTGTGCCCTGCCAGCAGCGGGTAAGTAGTGGGTGTGCTCTGCCTGGAGTGCACATGGGCGGTACATCTGTCTGGGATAGACTGGGTCATTGCATGATCAGGACCAAGTCCCCTCTGGCTCAGGTCCCCTCCTCAGCAAAAAGAGACAAGAGCCTGGCAGGTACAGGGCATGGCAGCTCTGCCAAAGTCTCTCCTGGAGTACCGCAGGGCAGGGAGCAGGACATGTGGTGAGTCCCTCACCGCAGCTGCCACAAGAGCTGCTGATGTTTTCCCGAGAAGCAAGGAGCACGTGGATTTTCCCTGGTGTGTCAGCCTTTGCTGATCTGCTCCTGCAGTCTGCACACAGGCATTGCTGTGCTGGGGGCAGAGGAAGGGGTGGTCTGTGCAAAGCAGGCTCAGTCCCCCCCTACTGCAGCAGGCCTCTGAGTCCATCGAGCTGCTTATGGGAAAGCATAAAGAAACACTGGATGTAAAAGAGCACACACCAGGGTTCGTGTTCCTCTGTAAGAAAATATGCTGCAGAAATCAGCCTCTTCATCCCAGGGGGCTGCAGTGCGTGAAAGCCCATGTGTTGCTGCTGGGCTCAGGTCCCCAGAGGGCAGATCCAGACGGCAATTAGTCTCATGAAATGCGACCCAGCCACCCGCTCTCCAAGCCCGCCTCTGACAGCAGCGGCCGTTCCGCAGCAGGGAAGCGGTGGGATCCCTTCTCCCCGAGAACGATAAGGTACCAAAGGCGGTGCCGCCGTGCGGTGACACGGGAAGCACCCCGGGAGCGAGCAGGGCACCGCGGGGACACGGGGCTGGGCTGGGACGGGCCGCGTCACTGTCACCGCGCGGCCGCCAGAGGGCGCATGGCAGGAGCGCGGGGCGCTGAGCGCGGGAGCGCGGCCTCGCTCGGGGCATGCGCAGTGCGCGGCCTCGGCCGGCGGCGCCTTGCCGGGAGCTGCGGTGCGGAGGGGCTGGGAGAGGCCGGGCTGGGACAGGAGCGTCCCTGCGGCGCTGGCCGCGCTGCGACGGGCAAAGGAGCCGCCGGGGCTGCTGTGCTGGGAGCCTGCTCTTCTCTCCCAGCAGGACCGCGCGTGTGGAGAGACCTTTGGATGTCTGCGGGGATGGACGAGGCGTTGCGGAGGTCGGGCGCAGGGTGAGTGTGTGCTCTCCCACCTCGGGGCTGTGCCGGGAGCTCGGAGCTGCCCTCGGGCTGGAGCCTCTCCCGCAGGAGAGTGTTACAGGTAGAGAAGGGAGCCAGGCCGCCCTCTGGAATTTTGTACCTACACAAATGTTTTCCAAATGTATTCGCAGAGATGCAGCTGTGGAGAAACTGCAGAGAAGGCTGCCCGGCACAGCTGCCCAAAATGGGCTTCCCCCGACGGGGCAATTGCAGCCACCTGGTCATTCCCGTGAAGTTTGGTAAGTCTGGGGTTAGGTTTCCTGACTGTCCCTGTCTTCGAGCAAGCTGTGCCCTCTTGTCCAGAGGCCCTAGCCTGGGCAGCCCGGCTCGGCACAGCTCGGTTCCTGCTCCCAGGCTCACCGGAGGGAGGCAGAGCCACCAAACTGCAGGTCAGGCTGGAAAGGGACAGGTGGGACCTGCAGCCTCAGCAGGGGGAAGAAGAGGAGGGGGGCTGAGCCGGCCCCTGCAGCACGTGCAGAGAAAAGGGGGGAACACGGGGCAGGGAATGACCCGCAGGGCTCAGCTGCAGTCCTTAAAAGCAGGGTTTACTTTCACCACTGCCTGCAAAACCTGTGGTGTGGGTTGGGAGCTCTTGCTGGGGCAAGAGCTTCCTCTTCCGAGAGGCAGAGCTGCAGCCTCTTTCTCACCAGGGACTGTCTCGCTCAAAGGATCCCACTCAAGTTCTTTTCATGTCAAGGAACAGAAAGGTTTATCTATGTCTGTTTTCTCCCTTGTTTTCAGACACTCTGAGATGCTTTGTGTGGCCTGTTGGTGTGATGGGAAGTGACAGTTTTTCCTGGAGTCTTTGTCCTGGGGAGTGTTCCCCCTGTGGGTGTGTCACCGTGCCGGCACAGGAGATGGGATAACCTCTGGCAGTACCAGTCGCACATGCCCAGGCCCCACACATCTCCATGCTGCCAGAAAGCCAGCAGCAAATTCCACTGTCCTGTGGCTGCTCCAAGTCACTTGGCTGGGAATGAAACCCCTTTCCTCATGGCTTTTCTGGCAGTGCTTCTCTTGGTCCCGTTTATCCCTGGGCTCACGGGGATGTATTGGATACATGTTCCGTGGGTGGAAGATGCACTGGGTGGTTGGCATGGTCCCAGTGTTGGGAATGAATTGCCAGGTGTCCCAGGAGGACTCCTCTGTGTGGGATGTCAAGGTTCCCTCTAAAGTGCAATTTGGTCATCCCTGTGATGTGAGGACAGAGTTCTACCCTGTGAGTATTACTACCCAGATTTCCACACTGCCCTACTCCTTCTCTTCCTTTTAATTCCAGACCCGTGATAAAAGCAGAATACACTTAGCCCATGTGATGCCTTTTCAGCTGGTAGAAATATGAAGCAGACACGGCAATAAAGGGAAAAATGGATGTTACCTTGGTTTAACAGGATCCTAGGTGCACGCTTGTCAAAGGTGGAAACACGCCGAGAAGCACACCCTGTACAATGAGTATACAAATTTGTGGTCCTTGACATATCTCTCTAAAATCCCCCAATAAGAAACTTAATAAATGAAGTAATTGTCCCCATATTCTAATTATCCTCCCCTAAATGAGACTACAGCCTAGTTTACAAAAATATGTTCCAGAGAGAAGGCTCCATCCAAGGTTGGAGCCTCTAGTTCTGAGATAGTGTGAATGTTTGATCTTCCCGCTTTGCAAGACCCCCAGAGTAAGCTAAAGATCAGACTACAATAATTATAAGCATGTGGGGCTAGGTACAAGGAGGGTACAAGGAAAGAGAAAGGGTATAAAAGTGTATAAAATGGGTATAAAAAGAAAAGACAAAAAATTATCAGGCATCACGTGGAGTAGAAAAAAAACATTGTAGTAACTCTAGGACTTACGGGTTGCCTCAGAGACCACCTCTTCAGTAACAAACATTTTTGATAGTACAAAAAGTAGAGAAAATTGATATCTGCTTTGGACTTGGATGACTGACACTTCTGTTTGGGAGCTGAAGGCCCAGTCTAGTTACAGAGTCGTGTTGGTGCCAGCAGGCCTTGATCAAGAGAACTGGGTGTTTGCTTTTGTGCTGTAGGATGCTTCCCTTCACACCATAATGAAATGGTTTCATTGAATACAACCTTGTCCTACCTTAGGTGAGGATCATTTCCAGGAGAGGCTCTTCCACTTTGTGTGCTCAGTGGAATGAATGTCTTTGTGGAGAGTCTGGAATGATGTAGTTATTACCCTCTAAGAAGGAGGAAGGAATTAATAATTGATTCTGGGGGCTTCTGTGTATTGGGAGGGCAATCTGCAGCCCAATTTTGAATGTGAAAGCTTTAAAGGAATGATGTTTGTAGAGGCTGCTTCATGTGTGTTTGTTACCAACACAACATGCCCTTTTTTGGGAAGCAAAGCCTGTCTACCGGATCATTCAAGAGCATAAAATGAACCCACAACACCTGGGATGGAAGAAGAAAGAAATTCCTGAAGTGTAAACCCTCTCTGACTCACCGTCCCCTTAACCTCATAAGCAGGACACTCCTGCTTTTATCTCTGTTCCAAATCCCACTGCAGGCTGATTGCAACTGAACTGGACATGACAGAGTACAAAGGGTGACATATACAGCCTGTCCTTGGCTTATCTGGCACCTGGAGGTGCAATGGTCTGGCCAAGTGAAGCCCTGGGGCTGAGTGTCCAAACACTTGATCTCAGCACGAGGCAAACCTGGGTTGCAGTGACCTGCTTGCTCGGCACTCGTGGGCACAGCAGGGAACTAGCTCTGTCTGGCCACAGGTAGCAGAAATGTAGAGAAGCTCCAGGGAACCAGGGGGAGGCTTCCCTACCTCTCTGGGCAATGCTGAAGTGGTTAAAGAACACTTCCTGCCGGTGCAGTCCTGGATTCGGCGGCAAACTGTGCTTGGTCCTTCTCCTCAACTCGGAGGCAACAATGTAAAAAAGAAATTGAGTTCATTAGAAACTAATCCATGTGGACAAAAAATAGCAGCTGTGGAAAGCCCCAGCCCAAAAGAGAGCCCTGGAAGTAGAAGGAATATTGCTCAGCATAGTACCAAGAGCTCTTGGGAAGTAATTTCCAAAATTGTGTCAACACCAAGGCTTAAGATGCTGCTTTAAGGGCTGCAGCTTGGCTGCACAGGTCTGTCTTTATGCCAGCTGAAAGACACTGTGACGTGCAAGTCACAGAAGAGAGTTCAAGAAACTGATGAATGCCTATAGATTGTAGCAATGGGAGTGAGATCCAGCAAAATCAGTTGTTTTCACATATTTTGGTGTATTGGTATTTTACTCAATTTTATTTTCTTGACCCATTCCTCTTTTCAGCATCAACAAATGATAAATGCAGCCTGGAAATTCTCTATTAATTCTGTCTCTCTCTGGAGCCAGCAAAATGACAGATAAAAGAATTATAAACACACTTTCAATTACTAAAGCTTAATGGAATCCTTAGCCTGCTTTGCATTTGGATTTGTTCGATTGAAAAGCCACACCAGTTGTGACAGGAAAGGAACAGGCACATGTAAGAATTGTGGTGTGGAATGGTGTGGGGATCAGCTGGAAATCTAATGAGAAACTCTACAGACAGATTTGTGGGGCTGATGCTAAATTCTGTGCCTCAGAATCTTCCCTGAATCCCTTCTTACAACAGGCTTAATTTGTATTAATTAGCTACAGCCTCACTGTCCTAGAGCAGGTTGGTTTTAGCTGCAGGGAATGACTGTCAGATTTTTGCATGAATTAGATATGGGAATGGTCTTTATAAGAAGTTGGTGCTCCTTTAAACTAAGGGAAAAAGCTTAACTGTAACTGCTGAGTATTCTTGCTCAAATTCACAAAATTTGGAACCTTGATATTTGTGAGTGCCTAGGGGTCACATCAACTCTCTAAAGCAATTATGTAGCTCTGACGTACAGTGGCTGAACGTTCAAACCTTTCAAATGTAACAAGATAGGTGATCTTTCTGTTCAATTTTCAACCCAGTATCTCTGAATATTTCATTCTGTAGCCTGCAGAATACTCCCAGTTCAGGAACTGCAGGCACAAAGCTTCTCAAGGCCAAGAAACTGCCCTTGAGAAATGCGTTGTTACACAAGGGCCCTTCTAGCAGTGCAAGAGGCCCTGTTAAAGTGTTGAAGACTCAGGGGTTTTGTGTTTGTGGAATGAAATGAAATATGTCCTAGAAAATCATCCTGCTTTTGTGGCATAGCACCAGGAAGTGTCTCTCTGGGGAGTTTCCTGCAGTGAAGGGCAAGATTTCGGTGGTGAGCTTTGCAGGAGAAAATTTAAAACATTTTTTTAAAAACTAGTTAAGACATGAGAAGTGTCTTAAAGCAGGGATGTTTGCAACTCTTGGCAAATGAAGAGATACTTGATTTGTGGCTGGTGTAAAAGTAATCTTTTTTTTTAATTAGAGCTCCTTGCTAATTATCTTATTTAGATCCAAGAGTACCTTTGAAACTTCTCTTAGTATGTAATTATAATGGCTGAAGTAAAGCCTAAAATCAACATTCAATTGAGTCAGGGCATTAAGGTCTAGCTAAATGTCTTACCACTTTTCATATTCTTTTATACAAACTTCCCAAGAGCACTAAACAGAAAAAAAAATCTGAAATATGGACTCCCTGCTCATATATTCTGCTTAGAGTAGCCATTTGGTGTGGGGAGCACTCCAGAGCTTTGCCTTATGGTAGTCACCAGTAGACAAGGACAGATGCAATTTTATAAAGCCTTTATTTATTCTTTTTTTTTTTTTTAAAGTAAAGGAATTGAAAAGTACGTAGTGTGACAAAACACAGAAGATTAATGAAATGTTCATTCAGTACCAAAAGAAAAAGGGTAAAGGGTGGGAGAAGTTACACAGAAGGACTTTTTCTTCATATTTTTCCCACTGGCAACCTAGATTGGAGAGACAAAAGGAACTATTTTGTAATATGGCAGCACACTGTTAGTACTTCAATTTTTTGTGCCATGTGCAGTGGCAGATGGTAAAATTTTAGGGAAAGCAGAGGGTGGTTAAAGCGAAGCTGGATGCTTTTTGTGGGTAAAGAAGTTAAGTGGATGGAAGGGTGGGCAGGGACGGGCAGACAGACTGACAGACAAAGCAATATGTGCATTATTGCTGTTACCTACCTTAGGTTATGCACCAATTCCTAATGTGGCTCTGCTCTGGACTATTAGGGCAGCACCCTGGGAAAAGGAACACAGACAGTTGTGAGAGAGAAACCAAGGAGCAAAGTAGGTTGTGCTTGAGAAGGAACTGTTAGAAGCTTAAACTTGTGCCTGAATTTTGGTTCAAAGGATAATTTTAATGGTACTTCTGACCCTAGAACCTACATGCCCCTGGAAGTTGGATATTTTTCAATTTTGCCGAAGTAGAAAAGAAACTTTTGGAATGGATTGAAGACAGTTCTTTCATAAGTTTTCCCAATATATTTACCTATGCAATACTTTGGATATAAACAAAAAAATAAATTAATAAGCAGTTTAAGATATTATTAATAGTTATATGCCCTGCATTATAATAAGGCTGCTACTGGAAACTGTCATTTATACTTCCTGGCAATGCAATATGGCTCTAGATAAACTTTTTTTGTGATATGATCAGATGAACTCTCAATATATCTGTATTTGCTAGGCAGTTCTGAGAATTGATCCAGATGCACTTTTTACTGGTAATCCCAGAGTTTTGTGGGGATCTGTAGCACAAAGAGAAGTTTATGTATGACAGAGCTAAAGTTTAAATTCTACACATGGATATTTTTCAACTGTGGCTTGTAGATATTCAGCTCTACTGACAAGACTCTAAAGAATCTAATCTAGAATTTAGACATGCTTTGAGCTTGTGGTTTGACTAAATTACCTCCAGACAACCTGTGGAGGCATGATATACATTAACCTCTACACATTTATTGTAAGGGCACATGGACAAGTGACCATAGAAGTTTGCAGAACCACTTTCTAGAGCAGTTTCCAGGTTCCTGTATATGTGGTTTGGGGGTCTTTTGTGATTGTGTGTGTGTGTTTTTTTGTTTTGTTTTTTTAAAGAAAGGAGATAGAAGGTACCTCTTCCCCAAGGCACTCATCAACATTTGATTGCTTGCAGCACTTTTCCATCATGGCAGTGAAACCGCCAGCAATTGTCTTTATTTGTTCTTCTGTCATCTGGGGCTTGCGCTTGATGAGGTTGATGAGCAATCTGAAAACAAAGCCACAAGACACAATTAATATTGCCTGTTGTAGTCGGAATCCCCAGTCTGCAAAACACCATTCTACCCAGGCACAGCTCACTTGTGAGGGGTTTTTTTGTCATGCCTACATGAGCCTGTGCCTGTTGGTAACTCCTAACTCCCAGTCTAATACAACCATTTGTTTGTTTTGTGTTAACCCAGTTACAGGTGGGGAAAACTTAGGGAAATTATCTGTATGTTGTCTTAATTAAGTACATCTCAAGACTTGCAGTGGCAGTGGACCTACATGAAACTGGTCAGTTAAGAGAGTGATTTTAAGTGAAGAAAACATCCTATTTCACCTCTTCCAAACTACATGATATTATAGGCTGACCCAGGTCAGTGGTTCTATGTGGTTTTCTCTGTCACTTAGTGAAACCCCAGTCAGATGACAAAACAGGGTGTTTGTAGGTTCCTTCCACACCCCCTCTGCTACAAAGTGCTACACTTCAGAAGCTTTCCTGCAAGGTATTTCTTGGAGCTTACTTCAGTTGCCCTTCTTCGCGCTCAGCAGGGGGAGCATTGCACATTTTCTCATCAAAATTGAACATGTTGGGGTCAAATGGCGGAGGCACGAATTTGGTATCTACGCCCATGGCAGTGAAACATGGTCTCCTGTAAGAGTAGAGTTCGCTGCAGCACTGTGAAACCTGATCATTTATGGGGGTGCTCTCCTGTCTCTTGCACATATCTTCAATGATGATGCTCAGCTGAAAAGAAAAGGGCAAAGGTGAGTTACATCCTCCCAAAAACACAGGAACTAGGTGATGTTTGTGTCACAATACCATAGCTGGAAGTGGAAGCTATTGGATCTAACACCTGCTGGGAAATGGCATGTGTTTAAAATTTAAAATAAATAGATATTCCTGGAGTAAGGCATTTCTTCTGCAACAGTCTGGGCATTGGGCTACAATCAGTAGGTTTGAAGGTTTTAAGAGACTATTTAGCTTTTCCAAATGCAACCTGCCACAGTCCCAGTCATGGAGCACTGAGCAACCTGGTCCAATGGAAGGTGTCCCTGCCCATAGCGCAGGGTGTTGGAACTGAATGATCTTTAAGGTTCCTTTCAAGCCAGGCCATTCTACGGTTCTGTGACTCGATGATTCTATTAACTTAATTTTGCTTTCTGAGGGAAAACAAAGTTTAACTAAAATTTTCACAAGCTATCATCAGATAGCTATTTAGGCTCTCACATCCATTAAAAAATCAACAGACTTGAAATTCTGTTAGGTAGAGGCTTAGCATGGTGTTAGTGAAAAATCACTGTGTTTGCTATCTCACCAGAATTCAGTATTATTGAGAATAGGAAAAATCTCAAAGAGAGAAGGAAGACGAATAAGTCCATGTACTCACATAGTGCTCAGAACAAGACATGCGTTTCTCCTCAGGAAGACTGCAGCACTTTTTGCCAACAGCTGTCATTTTCTTCCCGATTTCAAGCAAGGTGTCAGTTGATACCTGAGGCATTTTCTTAGTGTAGCGGATCAGAAGTCTGAGAAAGTCAGATCAAGTTGACTGTTAGTACAGTGTTCTTCAAATATGAACACATCTAGCCCACTGAAGGGAAAATGGAAATGAAGACCAAATCAATCTGCCCAAAGCAGCCAATGTAGGTCATTACACCCCCAAATATTTATCAGGAAGCGCTCACCCTTTAAGGAAGTCTGCCTCGCCATGGGTGTTGAACAGCTCACAGTTTGTCTTCACAACATCTTCGGTTTCCTTGACATGCTTGTTCGCTTCTTCGTGCTACAAACAAGTACAAAGTTAGTTATTAGTAATGTAAGAGCAGGACTTGTTGGTAACAATCATACAATGTAACTTTTAACCTCTTCTAAACCTCTTTAACTACAAAATACTCGTTTTGTAAGGTTGATCACTTCCGTATAGCCAGGATGGCATAGGCAGGACTTGATTCCCTTGTGGGTCTTAAGTTCTAACAGAAATTCCCTTGAGAAAGGCAGCCATATTTTAAAAATTCAATTTAAATTAATTACCTGTTGGACTTCTTCTCTAAACAGTGGGGTTTAATGTTTGTTTAAATCGAGTAAATATTTCTAATTATTATCAACCATGAAGGGAACATCTCTTGGCCAAAGCTTTCAGGAACTCAACTTACGCTGTGTCTTGTGTGTGACTGAGTCGCAGATCAGACCTAAGTTTAGGTGTCTCTATGTGTTGGTCATGCACATTCCCATCACAATCCATGAGCAGCCATACTCAGCATAGGTAGTGGAGCCCAGAGAATAATTGAGCTGTTAATTGTCAGCCTCAGGACAAGCAGAATTGCTTTTGAGGTACAGAGGCATCAGACAGTTGAGTGAGACTGGTCTGAAATATTGTAAGGTGGCCAATGAAATTACACTGTGATCTGAGGTAACCTGTATCCTTGCCATGGGCTATGGACTGCTTCATGTCCCACCAGGACATTAATTTCCCCTGGGTTTAGTCTCTCCAAAAGCTTTCTGTCTGCTCTTCTGTAGGAGCTTCTCAACCCAATTGTTTCGTGACAGGTACCAAGCAAGCACTCTAGACATCTGCAAGCAAAGCTTTGCACCTACAGCATGTCCGTAGCAATCGGCAGGGTTGTCTGTCTTGCAGCACTTATCCAGGAGTGTTTCATATCCCTTAGTAACCCTCATAATCAGCTGTGTGGAGAACTCGGCATGTCTTCGTGAATATTCATAAACAAACCTGAAAGGCACATGAGCAGACAGAGCTCCTGAATAATGTGCTGCTTTCATCTGGCACAGTGCAGTAATAACAAGGACATTTCCTCAGGTGGACAAGGAGCTTGGAATGCTGTTGGCACTACTTACTCTGACAGGAATGCATCATGGTTTGGCTCATAGCTTTTACACACTTCCTTATCTTGAACATATTTTTCAACTAGTGAAGGAAGATTGTCAGGTTTGTCATCAAAATCTGCCTCCATGATGCACTTGGTCCGTTCCACAACTGGCTTCTCACAGCAGGGCTTGAGTTTACTTGAGATAACATCTTGTTTAGAGCACATAGAGGTCACGAGCTCTGACTGTAAAATTAAAACATAGTATCAGACAAGCTATGAAATAATAATTTAAAGGCAGATTAATTAATCTCTCTCTGCTTCAGACTCTTCGCTTTTCACTCAGGTTGCCTATTTACTTAGCACTTTGCTAAAAAAATGTTTTCTGTTCCTACAAAGAGGAATAACCAGGGGATGAGCATATCCCATGTGTACTGAACATGATGTATGGGTTGAATGGTTCTCTTCCAGAGAATCCAGACTCTGGAAAGCCAGGGCACATCACTAAGTGCTCTGTCACAAGGATGCCTGATGGATCTTGTCAGATGCCCAGCTCCGATAGAGGACAAAACCTGATAAAACCCAAGCACTGGAACCAGCTGCCTCAACAAGTGTGTCCAAGTTTGAGTCAGCCAGGCAATATTGAAATCATGTGACTGTTGCAGAGGTTTGTTAGTCTGTTCTCTAGCATTCATTGACACTGCCGGAAAGCTGGATTAATGGCAGTACACTCAACAGGACAGGAAAAAAAATTGCAGCCTTTTTGCCTCTCCTTTCTTTTGCTTTGTTTATGTTTGAGTTGAAGTGAATGAATACCACCAAACAACCTCCCTGATAAATGTTCTGATTTCAGCCAAACACACTTGTTAGACTCTAAGCAACAGCTCCTTGTCCTCTTCATCAGACAGGGCAAGATCCAGAGCTTGGCTGAAACCTACTTCCACTAACAGTCAGCTGAGCTGATCCTGAGTTTGTCAGTGCTTGAGGAGCCTTCCTGCAGTGCTGAGTACAAGTTTGAGTTCCTGGGACTGTGAATGAGTAGTTGCACAAATTACTACCTTTCTAAACATTTTAAAGTATGTAAACGTTGTTTTAAAACAGTGAGCTTACCCAGTCATCCACACATTCTACCATGTCACCTTCACAGCACTCTTTGTAGACATCCTTCACATCATGGACCATCTTAACAAGTTCTGCAAATGGAGCCTTAGGGTATTTCTGGCTTAAACGAGCAAGTTTACTGGGTAGAAAAGGAGAAAAAAACACTTGTTTTAAAGCACTGTAGGAAAGAGAAACTTTACAAGTCACTAATACATGATATGGTAGATCAGGATTGTTTCAAGAAAATACTCATTCTTCTCATCTAATTTTGGTGGCTAAAAAAAAAGGGCATCAACATCTGCACCAGAAAGGAGCAAGTTTGTGGTTCTTCTGTTCTGCCTGAACTGTAAGAATCACACCCCAGAATTCCCCATCGCTCTTGAGCGACTGGAAAGCACTTCAGATTACTTTGCACAGATAGATATAGTCCTGATTATACCTTTAAATCAATGCTGACTGTCTGTAAAATAACCCTAGTCAATGTAAGTGTATCAGACTGGCCACAGAAGGAAAGCACTTCTCTTATTAATTGTAAAAGTGTTTCTTTATCTTACGAACAAATGCTTTAACAGATATGATTCTGCCAAATCTGACTTTTTGGTTGCCTTAAGGTTCAAACTAGCACCTTACTTTGCTGATTAGAGATGTGTCCATCACTGAAAGCTGTAGGCACTGGAATGGGGTACAACTTTGGCAGAAGTGTGGATTAAAGATACTGTAATCACTGGTTCTGAATGACACTCCAACAGTTAATTTTGCATCTTCTGGACTGGTTTCAGAGATGGTCTCCTTGCTCTGCAGCTCTCACAGCTGAGCTTTTTCCTAGTACTCGCTCACAGGCTGACAAACCTACGTTTTACCAAAAAAAGTGATTGGAACTTACTTTGCTTGGAAAGTCCTCTCACCATCCTTCTCAAGGAGTCGACATCCGTGCTGCTGTTTCACACCTATCATCTTGGCTCTTTCTTTGATTACAGCTGCCTGTGGGAACAGGACACACATTGTCACATTTAACTGATTACATCCAATGGATGGGATTAATCCCAACCTGTCTCTCCAAGTTCTTCATGCGAAGATTTGCACGGACAGGAAAATTCTGCCTGTTTCTCAGTTGCTTAGTGTTTGTCCACAGAGACAAATTTGCTGTACCTTTGCATCCAAGCAAGCACCAATATCACTCTCTGGGCAGCAGCCTTTCAGTGCATTTTCATACTCAGCAGCCAGACCCAGGATTGCTGGGGCATGCAAGAAGGGGTTTCTTCTTGCGACAGTATAGACGAAACTAGAAGGAAAAGGAAAGCATTAATTCCATGTTCCAGTGACATTTCCAGCAGCAAATGGCCTAAAACGTCTTGTAGCTTCTCTAACTTTTTTTTCTAGTTTAGAAATATACTTCAGAAATCTAGTTGACTAATCTGCTTTCGAGACATAATGCCTACTAATGGGAAATGCTCTGCTAAATCTCACTCTTCCCAAGGCAGGACTCAGTAACTGTGAGTGAAGGGTGAATTCCTGGTGTCAAAAATCATGTATATTGGCTTTTTTAAAATGTATTGTCAAATATTTGAAAATTCTGATTTTCAGTGTGAAAAAATCATCTATGGCATTTTCACCAAGATTTTATTGCCAGTTCTTATTCTTTTTTGTATTATCTCCATTCTTGCCAATTATACCAAGAGTAGTGGGAAGCTGGAGCAAGGAAGTTATTAAATCAATATTGGAAACACCATGGGTTTTCAGCAGGTTTGGGGAAGAAAAGTCATCCAAGATTTAAAAAACGTGATCCTTAACTCCCGTTTTGAATGGAAAAACCTGCTGTAGCATGAAACGAGGAAATGGGATCAGGATAAAAAAGTAGAAGTGGGCATTTTCCTTACTTTCCCAGGAGTTTCACACGGTCATCCTTGTACTCGTTGCATATCACATCAGCAGCTGGTCTCTGGTATGGTGGAATGAAGTCTGGCTGGTGAACTTTGAAGGACAGGAAGCAGTGATTTCTTTCAGGATCAGCTTTAGCACAGCAGTCAGCCATGTCACCATATGAGTCACGGAGCTTCTCAACTTGGCAGATTTCATCCAGGAAAACAGAGGGCTGCAAGGGGGTCAGAATTAGTGTTTATAGACAGTGGGATGTCTTGTCTGTTTCTCTATAAAAGAAAACCCAGGCTGAATAGTAAATATAGTTTTACTGCATAAGATTTAGACCACAAATCAAAAAAATCTAGTGTTTCTCACAGAATTTGATAAAGTTTTATTTTACATAGTCCAATATCAAAACAGTTCCAATGCTTTACTGAAAAAAAAAATTGTAATTTAAAATACTCTGTGCAAGACAGTGATCTCCTTTTACTTATAATCTGACTAAACTGAATTTTCAGATTATTGAAGCAGGATTTGGTATTCTACTTGATGTGCAGCTTGGGAAGCCTTTAGGGACAAGCTGCTGTCTAGCTGAACCTGTTAGGCATCAGGGATCCTAAATACTTGCAAACTTCTTTTGCTACCTGAATTTTGAGGAATTTTTTTAAACCTTCATAAACTAAGTGCCTGAAATTAGTACACACACCTTTTCAAGTTACCCCCCCAGTGTGAAAATCCACACACTTGTGTCACTTCAATACCTAGAATGATGCCTGTATTTTACACCTGGGGTTGGTTTTGTACTAATGCTAACGTTTATTTTTAGGCAATGCTAAGCTGAATGTGCCAGAGCATGGTGTTTGGTCTCCAATATAGGGCTCCATGGAGCATTCAGGCACTTCTTAAAGGCAGAGTTTTAGAACCTGACAAAAACAAGTTCTTTGTTCGAGCAATAAAATCTGAGCTTTGGCTAATGACAACATCCACACATGAAAGTTGAGGTGTAAGTCCTCAGGGAGGGTTGTCCTGGCAGCTGCACAGAGTGAGGAGAAATACAATATTGAAGGATTCACTGCCTACCAGTGGTTTTGTGCACTCAGGAGCATCCTCGTTGGCCACACACTTGTGTGCCAAATCAACAACATCCTTCACCAGCTTAGACAGTCCATCGTAGGAACATTTCTGGAGGTACTGGGCAAATGTGATCATGGTACTGAAACACAAAGCATAGTTTGGAACATGAAAATGAGAAATATCATCAGTCAATATTTTCAAAGGTGCTTCCGAATTAAACTTGTTTGTTCAAATGACATGCACAAAGGTTAACCAGAATACTAGCAGAGCATAGTGCCATATCCCCCACTTCTTCTCACCTCCTTTCTGAACGTGTTTTTAACCTTCCCAATAAAACAGGTCTTGAATAATAAATTAGAAACAAACCAAAAAATACTGTGATTGGAGTTTTCTGCCACTTTTACCAGAAAACTCATAAATGCCATAACCTAAGCTGGATTTGGTCACTGTTACACCTTATGATCTTCAGGCTGCCTTCTCTCAGTACTTATGTTTCTGTCAAGGCCCTCTGTCTTTTCCAAAACCAGTTTCAAATGAAAATCACTGAATTGTCTCAGAAAACATGTTGCAGGTTTGATTTTTGAGATTGCTGGTTTGTTTGTGGTTTTTTCTGGCAAATAATTTTATTCTGAGGATATCGAACCTGTATTCCTCTCCCTATTTTATTTTCAGAGAAGGAACAGAGGCTTTTTCACAAGGTTTGCAAGGAGTTCTTTTCCCACACAGCAAGAAAGTCATTGGACATCTGCAGGTCTAAAAATATTTCTAGGTTTTGCATAGTAACAGTAAGGGGCTAACTCAGTGTTTCAGTAAGACATACACACTGCTTGTAAGCTCATGCAGTGTGTCTTACTTTCCATTTTTGGTACAATATTAAGAGAGACAAAAAACCAATCAGCAGATGGAAGCTGAACATTCACTTACACTGCCTTAAATGTCTCTTCCTTCAAGTCATTGAAGCGATGGGCAATCGGACTCTTGTGGTCTGGGAAGAAAAGCACAGGGAACACTGATGATCACTATCACACCGATTGTGCTGGACGCCAAAAAACACATTCTGGGCACCATGGGCCAGATTTGCACAAGTGCTCAGCATTCACCCTGAATGGCACAACTTTTATACTCAAGAGCATAAGAACTTGAACTCTTTCTTGTTCATTTGTCTACAGATACCCAACTCTTATGTTTGCTTGTCTTTCTGAAGGAACCCAAACTTGTGATTTTTAGGATTCTAATACAATGTTTATTTTTGTAAGCAGCTACTTAATTCAGACATTTAAGATGACTGTTGAGACTTACTATTCAGGGTTAGCAAATATGTCCTTTGCATAACCAGCTACAACAAACACTACAAATAAAGCAATGTGGCTGCAGTTTGATCAGAGCAAACATCCTCCTTGTGAAGATTAAATTTTTAACTTGTCAAAAGACAGAGCTTCCAAAAGCACAGTGTACCTGCTTCTTCCATGCTGAAAAGGAATAGATCCTGATTCATTAACATGTGTTCATGCACCACACTTACTCTCCCAGTTAAATTTTCCTGAGTGTCCTACCTATCTCTCCACTGTCTCTTCATTTAGTTTCTTTTCAAATGAATCATATTTTCCTGTTCAATATAGATCAGACTCCCACGAATTGCTTGTGAAACTGTATTAAAGACATTAAATTGATAGAACAAAGACTTTCAAGAGAAGTAAATAACTTTCTTACCTGCATCTCGTGCAATTCTTTGCAGGTTCCTGGATCTGGCAGAACTTAGGAGAAAAAGAAATGAAATTAATGTTAACCACTTCATGGTTGCAGGTTATGATGTGAGCAAAATTGCTCAAAAATGCTAGGACGATTGAAGGAAGAGCATTTGCTTATATACCCTTCACTACCCATGCTTGTAAAATATTAACCCTAGAGCTGATATTTGTAGATTTCCATTTAGTCCAAAGAAGATTACAAAACTTCAGCTGCCCTTGCCAAAAATTAATTTGATTTTTGTTATTTATTCTGTGTTGTTACTCTGGGCCTTTTCGTCCTGAAGAGGCTGAACCTTCCAGCACCCAAAAAAGATAAAGTTTTGCGTAAATTTCCTTATCAAATGACAAACAAAGAGTTCAAGGCATCAGACAAGAAAGTCATCAGGGCTAATCCTATAGCCTTTTTTTTGCTTGTATTTGTTCAAAAGCAAAGCGTGTTGGTGTCGTATAGTAGGAACTCGCTCATATAGGACTCAGTGCACTTGAAATTAGAGAATTTTAATTTTAAATCATTTTATGAAGATGAGATGGCTAATCTAGACATCTAGGGCTGATCTGAGCACCTGAATTTGTTAGGTTGTTCTGATTTTCTGTGGGTACAGCCAAACACGTGGGTAAATGTGTGCAAGAGCTGTCATTTCAGAATTTTTGCAATTTCTCATTTGCACCGACATCCTTCCAAGAGTAATCTCTTAATTAAACATCACTCTCCTCTCTTAAAAATTTCCTAATGATTAGTCAGTAACTTAGGAGATTGGACACAGGAAGAAATGTGCAGTTTGCACAGAGCCCCAGGACATGGAATAAAATTGAAATTACTTTCCCAGGATACCCAGTGAGATGCTTTGAAAAATCCTGAACAAGTAAAAGGTTGGATCCTTGCTGAGTGCAAAGTGATGCAGGTTCCCAGTGGGAAATACTATGATTTATTTTAATGAATCTGTGTCCCTGGTGTCTGGATGTCAAACCACACAAACTGGAGGTTGTGTGCTGCCTTGCAACTCTTTGCTTTGCGAGCACCCACATGGTAGAGCTGAGAATGTGGTCTCCAAACACTTCCTTACTTCTTAAGGTTCCCTTTTCTGTTTTTCTTCCTCAGGTGGGCATTTTTGCCATAACTCTGTATTATTCCTAATGGGAATAGTAAGAACAAATCAATGATCAGTTTCTGGAAACTGGACAAAATTAATAAGTACGTGTATACTTACTTTTGTTCCTGAGTGTGAGGTTTTAAAGACATTTAAAATAAAGCAAATGACATGTCTAAGCTCAAAATATTTGCAGGCAGTTTTCATTCAGAAAAATGCCAAGGCAATGCATCTTGTGTTCCAGAAAGGCCTTTCTGTTCTCCAGGAATAACCACATAAAACTGAGGTGAGTTCACAGAATAGTTTGATACAATGAAATTTTTACTGGCAGCTGCTGTTGTAAAATATTTTTGCATTTTCCTGAGTCTGCTCCTGATATTTTTGCAGGTAAAAACCAGCATTGTGTTAGTGATTTAAATGAAAAAGGCTCTGCTTTGGGAATGAAAAGGTTATTTGGATAACTCTTACATGTTATCCAAATGGTGCAGGATGGTGCAGGAAAGCCAGGTTGGCAGAAAAGCAATTTTAGAAATGTCATCATGTTAGACATTGGGGTTGTTTTCAGGTGGTTGTAGCAAAATCCCACATTTCTGGAAAAAGATGGGAATTATGATGAACAATCTGGATGTTTCAGACTGGTGCTGCTTTAGCATAACAAAATCTGAGTAAAGAGCTTGTTAATTCTGTCTGTAATTGTTTTACTGACTATATCACTCTGTCAGAGAAGTTCCATCTCCTTTCAAATCTTAACAGAGCATTCTGTGGGACAGAAACACATGTTTAGGTATTTTGTGAATAACCATAAGGTGGTAAAAAATTGTGGTATTGGTGAATAATGTCTTAGAACAGCTCTTGAGAAGCTCTCAGGCTGCACTAAAGAAGTCTCCAGAAAACTACAGCTAAGGGCTGGGAGGGCAAAGCTGAAATTCAGCACAATGACTGCAATGTTGCATCTTGAAAGCTCTCTGGAATTTTCTCTTGCAGCATTGTGCAGTGTTAGCAAGAACACTGCTGGTCCCCTAGAGTTAATATGTAAGTTTGGAATACAGGGTCCATGTTTATTTCTAGATATCTTCTGTTGTCTGTCCTGTACTTCATGCCAATGGTTCATATAACCACTGAGAGCTGAACTCCAATGCTCATGTTTGTTTAACGATATTAAATATTATACTGAGCTTCCTCTTACTCAATGCTTTCATAACGTGTTAGTTCACTCCAACAAACTTGTTCTGGTATTAAAGAAAGGAATTTATCAATGGCATTTTAAGATGATCCATTTTCACACTCATTTATGACTCAAATTACAGGTAATAACAAGTTTTATTCCAGGTGTGGGGAACCAAAGGACAGTAATCCCAAGAGTAATTGACCTGGAAATAAAAAGGATTTATAATTCTTTAAATATTTCATTGTACCAGCCTGTGCAAAGTGGAAGAGTAGAAACAAATTGGACCAAGATGTACTAATATGACATGAGGCTCTTGAGAAAAAAAAGTGATATATCACAAGAACAACTGTCAGAGCCCTTTTGGAAAGTAAGTCCTTTTCAAAGAAATCTCCCAAAAACTGAAGAACATCAAGAAACCCTTTGCTTTTGTGGCCCTCAATTTTATTTACTGCTGTTTCTTCTATTTTTCAAGACCTAAAGTTCTGTTTGTGGAATGGGATCATGAGACACACACAAGACCAAGAGACATTCCTGTGCCAGTTGCCACCGTTCTGTTTTTTGGAGAGGGTTTTGTTCCTTGGTTTGCTTTGGTTTTTTTACACTTTTCATGAGGACAAGAAAGGGGGCAGCAAGCTAGCAATCTATTTTCTTCCTCAAAATGTGAAACAGCCTTCTGCTAAAGCTGAGGGAACCAGAAAAAAATATTCCTTCTCACCTGTCTGCAGGGGGAGGTTACGGAACATTGAAAAAGGTGTTGCTAGCTCCTATTTCCAGTCCTGTGCCTACAGACATGGTTTGCCTGGAATGGTTTTTCTTCCATTAGAGAGTAGCTAATTTTTTTAATAACTAACGATCAGTGTATTGCTAAATAAATATCTGTAGCTCTAAATGTCTAGCTCTGGACAAATGGACAGGTATCAGGTATTACCTTTTTTTTCTGCTTTGGTGCATGATGTTTGCCATTCTTATCGCTGATGTTTGGCTCCTGTGCAGAACGAGTCAAACATCTCAGATATATGGCTTTTGTTTGAACAGAGATGGACTCATTGATGTGAAACAAGCAAACATAAAGATAGACAGGGTTTGATCACTGTAGCAGAGCAGGCAGAGACCTGCTCAGGTGTAACTAACAGCATTCCATGTGAGGTGTATCTCCTGGGCATCAATGAGTTCTGATACTCAAGTGTTCATCTTCTGTCAGCCACTCACCTGCAGTCCTAGCGAGTTCTTGATCATTCAGAGAAGGATTTTTGAATCAACAAGAATGACTGCTCTTGCTAATCCTGTACATTTGATCAGTAGGGCATTCTACCATCCCTACCCCTTTGTCTCACAAGTCCTCAATGTGGTGATGTAGCTGTTTTCCTTAGTAATTACCATTTGCCAACATGATCCTTGGGCAGCAGGTACAAGAACAGCATTGCTTTGCCTATTAAGCATTCAATTGCTTAAGCCTTCACTGCTTTTGGAAGGTATCAGTTCTGAGACTTCTCAGAATTGTCTCTTTTTTCCATGTCCCCATGACTTACTTTTCTGCCAATTCAAGTAGGTAATCCACAAAATAGATGAGTACTGGTTTAATCTATTAGCCATTTCTAGTTATAAGGTCCCTCCAAAAAGAAAAAAAAATCAGTGTTATGTCTTGGTATGGGTGTATCTAAATTTTGTATCTAAATACGAAATAGATGAGGGAAAAAAATACCCGAGGTGCAGCATGGCTCTGTTTGGGAAGTCCTTCTCAGGAAGATTTTTTTCTTCAGTGTTTCTTATATCAATGTCTTTGATAATTGTCTCTGGAACTGAAATTGTTGTGGTGGTGTGATTGATCTTTGGCTCATGATAGGACTGTCGGTGGGGATCTTTTTTCTTCCTCTTACATAAGTCCTGGAGGCCTTTGGAATCCAGTGCATTCACTTGTACCCTAGAAACTTTTTGGCACTCAGTTTCCAATTTCTATGCTGCTCTGCTATGCTGCCTGATGGCCTTGGCAGGAGAGAAGAGCCATTTAATGTGGCACAGTCAAGAGCCAAAGCTGAAAGCTTTTGTTTGGCGAGAGACTGTTAATATTTCTTCCCTGGGTTTGATGTACTTCAGGTTTAGCAGTAAAAGAAATACTGAAAACTTTTGAAGAACAGCAGGGAATGCTTGGAGGGGTTCTTTTTTGGCTTGAGTTTCTTCAGGCCATTGATCTGTAATCTCCAATTTCTATTAAAAACATGGCTAAAAACATTTTTTCTAAGTGTAAGCAAGTGTATTTGCTAAAATTAGAAACAAAGTATGTGTAAAATGAGCTAATATTAGATTCTGGGAGCCACTGGGTTTGCTCTCAACTTGAAACACTTCAAGGGTTGAAAAAAAATCCTGTGTGTCTAGAGGGGCTATAGGACTTGTGGAAGATTTTTGCCATTCTGCAGCTGCCCCCTGCAATGTTACTGCATCACTGGCGGCGCTGACACTCTTACTTTGTCCTATTTTTCATCTAGTTTCATTGTAAACTTATGGTTTCCCCATTCTGGCCTAAAAACTGCCAAGCTGATAAATATTTTCTCTTTCATGTCCATCTCCATAGAAACAGAATCTGTGTTACTGCTATGATTGTTCTCTTGGGCTGTTTTTTTCTGTTAGGGCCTTGGGGTTTTTTATGTTGGTTTCTTTCTTGGGAAGATCCCAGTTCATCTATTTCAGACAACTTGTAAATGTTCAAGCATTAAGGAGATAAAGGAAGTGATTCTCTTCTCAGTCTTTCCTCTATTCCTGAGCAAAGAATTCCTTAAGATAAAGCCCTCACAACTTCGAAAAATTAAAAGATAATTATTTTAAATTAAGTCCTGGAGCCAGAATAGTATTATCCACCTCAAATATTCCCTTACTGCCTTTGGAATTTGTTTAGCTGAGAGTCAGGGCCTCAGGTGGCACCTTAGCAGGAGAAGGAAAGTTTGTAGAGCCATTTTTAGGTCCTTGTTACTTGAGGAGGCAGGACAAGGGATTTTAAAATTTGTCACTGTCATTTACTTGCTGACATAAAAAGATAATCCACTTCTGCATATTATGCTGCATTTGTGAATTCTGAGACTCCATGAATGAAATGTGAAGCATCCTGTCCCCACAAGTGAAATCCAAAGGCACAGTGAAACATTTCCACATTTCTGCCTGAGCCTGTGAAGCAAAATTCATATAGTCAAATCTAAGTACCTGCACTTTTCTGTTGTAAAAATCAATTGTTTTTCAAGCAGCATTCAACCAGACCGCATTTATTAGGTGAGCTCTGCCTTGTAGTTCCAGGTTCAATACTTCTTCAATGTGAATCAGATTCCCAATGATACTACCAGGATGTAATGATCTCTTAGAAGAGAACTGGATTTGCAGCAGCAGCAGCAGCAACAAATCACTGTCTTTCTTCTGGTTGCTGTTTTCCTTCCCATGTTCTCCTTCACCTGGTTTTGTCACACTATGACACATAGTACTGGAAACCTGGGGTTCCAGTGTTAAGGAAGTGACTGAAAATAATACGAAAGTGAGGAAATATTGCTTGGTATATTTGTGTCTTTGTTTTTCTTGAGAGTAGTGCTTGTAAACTCTGATTTCCAAAGGAGACAAATGATTGGGGTTTGAAATTCAATTCCTCTGAATTGGAAGGCCTTCAGAAAGACTGGATTTTAGAAGAAAGGTTCCTCGGTACATTCCCAGAATCAGAAAAATTTCATCAAGACCAAAAACTGTGATTGAGCTTAGCAAAGATCTGTATGGTTCTTGTGGTTCTCTTAAATAAATTATCAAAAGATAATTTTGATACTAAAATATCAAAGGTTGGTCTACACACCAAAAGAACTAAAGAGAGTTATCAGGCAGATCTGTGGCTGTGCAAAACCTGAATAGCTGTGATGTTTGGTTTATTTTTTTAAACTTGAACACTAACCTGAGAATACTTCTCAAGTCATGCAAAGAAATATTAACAAACTCTTTGCACATGAAGCTTTTGGTGTTGTCTTTTGGATCAATTAGGCAGAGGCTACACTCGAGAGGCCATTCCTCTGTGGTGCCCTCCACGCCCATGCTGACAGTCCTTGACATTTGCTTTCTGCCCAAAGGCCTTTTCTGCTCATACCAACAGCGCTTCAGTACTGCCAGTCAGGCATATCCGCAGCCTATTCACAGGTCTCAAAAATAACCCAGGAAATTCCATTATAACAATTAATGCAGTAATGCCCTTATCTGCCACCTTCACTTTGGAGTGAACTTGTGTTTCTGACTTTCCTTCTTCACTCTGAGTGCTGGAAAAACAGAGTGGGGGTCTCTGGGCACCGGAGCTATTCCCAGTGCAAAGAGGCTTAAGGGTCCCCTTAAAGTCAGTGCAGATATAGGCAGATTCCAGGCTCTCTGCCTGGGGAAATGGAAGCTGGGCAAATTATGTGTTGAACCAAATTTCTCCCAGTTCCTGTTGGCAGAGAGCCTAGTGCTAAGTTAAGACTGAGGACACTGTACCTGGGGAGCCCAGGAAGCCTGAAAATGCTGAGAGTATGATATGAACACAAGTCTTAGGGTTTCCAAGGTCCTGCTGCACTGTTGGGCACTGCAGCCTCTTTGCTGCCAGCAAGTAGGAGTTTTGGGATGGTTCCTTTGACATCCCAGAATACAAATGTTCTCGCATCACTTGACAGAAATCTCTCAAGTACAGAGCCTGCCTTCCCTGCAGGTTTGTCAGAGCCAATATAGACATATAACTGTGCATTTTATGGAAGTTTATCAGTACTCTAATGTTTCCAGTCAAACATTTTGGATTCAGTTAATTTACATGCTTTATTGGTGCACTTGCCAGTGCTGAGTTAATGGTTGGATTTGATGGTATTAAAGGGACCAGATTGGTCAGGCACAATTTGTCCTTAGTGAAGCTGTGATGGCTGCCCTGGATCACTTCTCTGTCTTGCATGTGCCTCAACATTCCTTCCATGAAGAGCTGCTCCGAGGTCTTCCCCAGCTGAAAGGTAAGAGTCCCCAGTCTACAGTTCCCTGAGTCTTCCTTTCTACCCCTTTTATAAAAGGCTTCCCTTTTTCCAGTCATTGGAGACTTCACCTTATGGCTTTGAATTTTCCAGTATGATGGGGAGTGGCTTGGAGACCACCCCCAGGACCTTGGGATGGATGTCATCAGGCCCCAGAGACTTGTGGCTATAGAATGTCCCATGCCATTCCCACTATCCCATTATCACAAAAAAGAACCTCCAATGACGTAGGCTTAGGTTATTTTACCTGTCCATCCACAAGAGGAAAGCTGGTAATAAAATTCAATCCAGAACAATGTAACATTGGAACTAAAATTATTCAGTGGAGAAGTTGAAATTGAGACTAGGCTTGCCAAGAAATTTATGTGTATTATTGCATTAGTTAATTTTCAAAGAAAAACAAGATTATTTTATTTGATTCTTTGTGTTATCAGCTAGGCAATCTGTCTGCTTCTGCTGGGAAAATCAAGTTCTCCCTCCTTTTCATATACAACTGCACTTTAGGCTGGGAAAGGACTGATTTAAAGTGAGACAAAGCAGAGACTCTTGTCTCTTGGGCACCAATATCACTTAAGAAGCTCTTTGGCAACTCACTAAGGTTACCAGGTCCTCTATGCAGGATTTTGAAATATATTCAGCATTGGCCTAATTCTGGTCACATCAAAGTCAGTGCCAAAACTTGCCTGACTTCACTGGGAAGTGAGCTCGATACACGGGAGATTGTATCTTGGATCTTTCCATGCAGATTTTCAACCCTCCCTACAATATTTTAAGGAAGTTATTTCACACCAAATCACTCAAATGTTTTTAGACTGATTAGTGGAAGAGTTGGAAACGTACCTGCAAAAATGTAGGTCTAGCTCAGGTTATATCGAGATTACTCTAAAACTGATGTTCAAGCCTAATCTTTTCTTAAAAAAGAGAGCTCTGGCAGGGAAAGCTATGATGTGTCCTGAATGGACAGGAATCAGCATTCCACAAGAACTAGCCCGATTAAGTGGTTTCCAAGCTCTCAGGTGGAAGAAGTCTGCCACCTACTGTTAACTATTTTCTAGGCCGTGGGCCTCTTAGTTGAGAAAAATGTTATGTTCCTGTGGGCAAAGAAAGTGACAGTCTTAGAGGATTATTACAATGATGTGTCTAAAAAAGAGATCAGCTCTTGCTAGGGTTTGATTAATAATGGAGAGAAAACTCGGCTTGTTGATTAATAATGATGTGTGATTTATTTGGTGCTCTTATTGCAAAGTATTTGTGTAATGCTTTTGGAATTGCTTTTCTTGTAGAATGTTTTCATTGTCCTTACATGAGTCTTTTTAAATTAAAGAAACATATCAGAAATACAGAAAGTGAGAAGTTTGTTAAGATACGAGGTAATGCTGATAAAGCACTCTAAAAAACCAGCTTTTCTGGCTAATGACAGTCACTATCTAACAAAGAGATGCACAGGATTTGGAATTAGGGTACATAAACATTACACATAACGTGTTTTGCTGAATCCAAGTTTAAAACTCACTGAAATTAAGTGGCATTTAAGAGCTTTGGTGAGCATTGAGAGACTGTAGTGATGTCCGAAGGTAAGCTTGGGAATTTGTGTTCAAACTGAGTTCTGGAATACAGTATTAAGTATTGGGAATGAATATGTCTACAATTGAAAATTACACACTTGAGAAAACAAATCAGATGTTTCAGATTGAGTCTGTGCATCAAAATTCACGAATGAGAATAAAATATCCAGATTTACCTTTCAACACACTCAAAAGCTCACTCGCCAGACAGTTAAAAGTTTGACATTTGAGGTATTTTCCATTTAAAAATATAAATGAACTCATAGTCATGAAGAATAAGAGAATAACAAGTGACAAAAAGAAAATACACCCCACCAGCACTTTTTCTCCTTATTGAAAAGGTCACTAATTCAGGAACACAAAGCTATTTTAGGCAGCTCCTAACTTTGTAATTAGCTAGCAATAAAGTCAATGGCATTGTAAATGTCACACGCAGACAGAAAATCCTTGTTTAGTCTGCTGGAAATAAATTACACACAGAAAGATCACTTTCTATTTACTGTCAAATAAAAAAATAGGACATATACATTTAAGAATCAAATGCTTTAGTAAACTTAATTTCCAAAGCATTGGAAAGAGTTAAAATCAGACTAGTTTTAGCTGCAGGTGAGTTGCCAGCTTTTAGCTCCACCTACTGAACCCAACTGAAGTAACAGAAACATTGATCTTTCCTCCTGTTTTTAAAACCCCCCTATCCCAACAGCCCCCTACGATACAGAGCAGGAACATACCGTATGTAGCCAGTAAGGGGAACAGCACACAGTAAACAAGAGAGGGCAGGTTCTGTTTGAAAACCACAGGACCTTGGGCATTAGGGAATTTTACCATCAGAAATTGTAGACAGGTTTTCTAGTTCTAATTTGAACTCTGCAAAAAATGTTCTTCTTCCACTTTAAGTGCCTTTCTGAGATATCAAAGGCATTTCTTACATTGTTTTCACTGAATCGAAGGTCTTAGCAAGTTTAACATGGAGATTCCCACTCCCTTCCTTATCCAGAGATAAAACTAGGCTGGGAGGATAAATATTTTCAAGGCACACTCTATACGAGGCAAGGAGAAACAGCCTGAGCCTTGGTGTTCTGCATGCCAGCAGAAGGGTGCTTGCATTGAGATCTTCCAAGCTGCTCCAAGAGAAGCCATTTCAAGGACTAATTTCAGAACTAATCAATTGTTTACTTTAAAAGTGGTTACTATAGAAATTATCATTATGGATTGGCTGAACTCAGGCAAAACACAAAGTGTAAGAAATGTTTAACCTTCTAACTCACTCCTGTGCAGCCCACAGCTGGTGCTGCCTTAAATGTCAGCAATAAAAAAAACCCCAAACAGCAAAACATTAATTTGACAGGTAAACTTTGATATTCAAATATCGGTGATGTGGCTTTGGCTTGAGAGATCTCATTTACAGTTTTGGATGACAGATCCATTATACACAAAGTACACATAAAAAAAAATCACTTTATCTTATGATTTGTCTTGTCTTTGTTTTGCTTTACCTTCAACAACACTTGAAGAGAAAGAATCCAGAATCTTATCCAGATGCACTTTGCCTCAATTTGCCGTGGTGTTTTTCAGTGTTATACTCACAAAGGATAATAATTTTGAAAGTTTGTAAAGAAAATTAAAAACCTGAAGTACACCTTCAAAATAATTTACGCATATTAAAAAGTAAGGCTCACAGAGTACTAATGTGTTTTAGGATTTCAAGTGCTTAAGCCATTTCTTAAGTAATACTCTCAAAGTACTAAATCTATTACTGAACAAATGTTTTATTTTTTAACAGAGCACTTGAAGAAGATTTCTGAAGATTTCTTTATTGAATCAATCTTTAGCAGGTTTTGCTTTCTGGATTTGTTTTTCCTTTCACAATTCTCCCTGTGAGGAAGTGGTAAAAGCTGGCATGATGTTTTAAGAGCAACTAACAGAACATGCAATGTCAATATCTGAGATGGAATACAAATGATTTTCAAGACACTTCAGCAGGATATATATGCGTATTTCCAATGACACTGATCATGGGTAAGGATAGCCAAGGCCAAAATCACCTGACTTACCACACCAGACATAGGCTGAAGTCGATCCCAAAGGGGCTTTCAGACTGGAAGGGTTTGAGTGTTAACAATAATGTAAGTGCAGTTTGAGTGTTAACAGTAATGTAAATTTACTTTCTGCTGTAACTCTAAGCACTTCTCCCAGGCTAGCACTACTCCTCTTAAATTCTCAATATGTCTGGATTGTCTTCACTGTCTTTACTCACAAGGCCACACCACTCGAGATGCTCATAGGAAACTTGCTGTAATGAAGAAATGGAGATAGTTAAAAAAATGTAATTTAAAGCAAATGCCATGGCTACATAAAATGTTTTTACTCATTCTTTTCCGTGTGCAATTTACAGGCATTGAAGCTGAGTTCTTTAGACAAGGCTAAAAATGTTTCGCGGAAAACTGTACTTCTCTGAATGTATAAACATTTGTGTTCTTTTCCTTCTTTCTCCCTTTGCCTTGGATAGCAGTCATTGAATAATTGCTGAACAACTTCATTTTTATTACTCCTGTTTAAAATAAGTTATGGTGATCTAATTGTAGTTTCTCTTGCCTCCCATTTCAGAGGGATCTTCCATGCTATGCACCAGTCCCTTTGATATATGTGTTGAAACAATACAATCTGGGGTTCACAGTTCCCTGAATGATAGGAATACAAACATTCCAGCACATACAGAAGCTGTAACAATGGCAAAACTGTACGTATCAAAGATAACCAATGCATTCACTCATTCTGTCACCAGTGAGAATTGCAGGATTTGCGGTTTGGATTAAAGTTTATTTGCATAATCATCTTGGTAGCCCTGTGGAAGTTGTAGCAGTCCTGAGTTTGGGTTTAAAATTTAAGACATTAGGAACTTTTTTCAGTCCCTGTATTAATTGCAAACAAAACTCATGCTCCCTCTCTCCCTACTTACTTGATGATGACGCTGCTTCCAGCAGCTATAAATGAAACCAATACCAGATCCATGAGGATAATTATACCACAGCAGAGGTTTCAACAGTTTGTCCTGTAGAACTTTTTAAGGAATTTGGCACACAGGAGACAGTTCCTGAAAGTATTCACTGAATCCAGACCTCAAGCTTTCCCACTACTCACTCGTATGGAGTGCTCAGTGGAGTGGTCAAAAACCTGGAGGAAATTGAATAAATACAGAAGAAGTCACAGATCAAAGAGATAACAAAGGATTATTATTTTTCTCAAGATTTTGGAGGGTGGTGAGGCCCTGGCACGGGTTGCCCAGACAAGCTGTAGCTGCCCCTGGATCTCTGGAAGTGCCCAAGGCCAGGTTGGACAGGGTTTGGAGCAACCTGGGATAGTGAAAGTTGTCCTTGCCTAAGGCAGGGAGCTGGAACTGGATAATCTTTAATGTCTTTTCCAACCCACACCAGTGTGTGATTCTGTGATTTCCTGTAGCTTTATGCTACCAACAAACCAAAGTGTCCAAAGTTAGCGAACTTCACAGACTCATCAGATGAAGGAAATGTGTTTTTTAGGTATCACTTCCCTAATTAGAGCCTGACTTCTCAGTGATATGCAATACATTCCCTGAGCCCTAGGAACAGGAAGCACAGATATGGGTCATACACTCTCATGGAAACTGGGACACAAAAAAATACTACTTAAAAAAAAAAAAACTGATTATTTACTCCTTCATTATGTCTTGATGATTATCATAGTATTTACAAGAATGTTTTAGTTTGGGTTTCTAAAATAGAAAGTGCTGGAGAAGTTTCACACCTTCCCAAGGCATTCAGACCATCCTAAGACTGGGAGCAGATTTGTGTTAGCAGCTTTTGCCCGCAACTAAAGCAAACTTTTTAAACCCCGTGGATCTAAAGCTTCTCTAAAGAACTCAAGTGGTTTGATTGCTGTTGCACTCACAGAATCCCAGAACCATTTAGGAAGGAAAAGACCTCCAAGACCATCGAGTCCAACCAGTGACCAATCTCCAGCTTCTCAACCAGACATGGAGTGTCCCATCCAATTGTCTCTTGAACACCTCTGGGGTGGTAACTCTACCTTTTCCCTGAGCAGTCCCAATGCTTGACAACCCATTCCGTGAAGAAATTCTTCCTGATTTCCAACCTGAACATCCCATGGTACAACTTGAGGCTTGTTTCTTCTTGTTCTATTGCTTGTTACTTGGGAGCAGAGCCCAACTTTCACCTGGCTGCACCTTCCTGTCAGGGAGTTCTAGAGAGCAAGAACGTTCACTGAGCCTCTTTTCTCCAGGATGAGCCTCCCCAGCTCTCTCAGCCGCTCCTCATGATTTACACTCTAGACCCTTCCCCAGCTCCATTGCCCTTCTCTGGAAGGGCTCCAGCTCAAAACAAAAGGCTCAAACCAGGGTGGCAGGGAGTGCAGGGATAAACTGGGTGGTGTGAAATGGAGGAAAAGGACTTGCTCTGCAGTGCAAAATGAGGAGGCGCCACTCTTCGATCAGAACAGAGGTCACCACCATAAAAGAAACGGAACAAACAGTCTCTGACAGGCCACACTGCCTGTGCCAACACAAGTGGTGCTGGTAACTACTTCATCTGATCCTGGGCTTGGGAATACGACACAGAGAGAGAAAACACTACGGTTGCTTTCATCAGCAAGAAAGGCGACGCTTTCCAAGCCTAACAATCTGAGTGGATGCTTGGAGTAAGGTGCAAATGTACCCAGTATTACAGGCAGATTTGTGATACAATGTAGCTGAGAGTAACCGCAGCCCCAGCTCTGCCTTAGAGCCCTTGGAGGCCATTTCCCACCTTACAGCGTCCTGGGAAGGAACAGAGAGAGGGCAGCTAACAGCTCAAAGTGTAGAATGCAGCTCTGCAACCACCCTTCCAGGACCCAGGTGGGTGAATGTGGTGCATTTGGATAATCTGTTGGCTGCTAGGACAGCCAGAGCAATCTCAGATGCATTTTGTTTAAAGACAGTTGCCTCTTGGATCAAACAATGAAGATTAGGTCATTTTTCCAGGTTTATCCGTTGGAAAAGTGATATTCTTGTAACACCACACCACAAATCTCAGGTGGTAGGGCTGAGATTATCTATATTCACTTACAGTTCTCTTTTCTGCCTCTTGTGATGACAACAAATAAGATATAACATAAATACTACATAAGACATCTAATGTTACATATAAGTAACAAATGTTTAATTTGTGCTTGCACCCCAATAGAAACCAGTAAAAATTAATGCACTTGCATTAATTTAATGCAAAAAAGAAAAAAGAAAGATGACAGAAGCATTATTGTCACTGATCTGGTATCACACATCTCATGCTGGTGTGGTTCGAGATTTCTGTGCAGTTACACCAGGACGTTGGAGGTAGGTGCTGGAATATTCTGTTTATTCCTCCTGGATCACATCAAACTATCATCTTCAGAGATATTTATAAAGGTATTGTTCAGTTTAGACCTTGTACCTGAAGATCAGAGATTCATCTTCTGAGTTAGGAGGTTAAGAGTGTGTGTCAGTTATTTCCAGATCCCTTGAAAATAATGTAATTTAGCAATGGAGCTCTTACAACCAAGGCAGTCCTCTTATTAAAAACAGAGGCATGTGACAGGATATTTTGGTGGGATTTCAGCAGCATGAAAATTTGGGGGAACTGTGCAGACTCCATGATGAGTGCCAGTTGAGGATTTTTTTAAAAAGCAATGTTTAATTTCAGAGGTGCTGCAGACCTGATTGATGTTCTCCAACATCAGCCAACTAAGAGAAACAACACCTAAGTAGTCAAATAGCAACAATCTCTTTTCATTTCTGTAAAATATAAATAGAATAGTCATTGTTGGTTTGAAACACCAATTCCAAAACATCTGTAGTGAACCAGTGCATAGAGCTGTTACTGATTTTTATAATCGTGTGTTTCCGTGGTTAAAATAATTTCTTTTCCCCAACAGGTCTAAAAAGTAAAATGGAAAAAGCCCATTTCTTCGATGACGAAGCCCCAATTTAAATATATAACATTTGACTTATATTTATATTTGTGTTTAACATATGTATAACTTTGGTCACTGCAGGACTTGGCCTGCTACAGTGGAGGCAACAGTATTGGTATCCTAAGTACACTTAAGGGATGAAAATCTGGGGTAGGGGTCCTGATGGCTGGACTGGGGAGTGATGACACATTAAAAGTGTTTCATTAAAGAACTATGATCAAATTGACATGAGCATCTTGATGGTTGTCATTTTTAGTGATATTCTAAGAAAATTGTTGTAAAATGGGGGTTTGGATGTTACTTTTGAGTGAGTGCAGGGTGTCTGGTGAAAACGAACTGTGTGGAAGGAAACAGAATCCCCCAATCACTTATGTTGGAAAAGGTCTCCAAGACCACCGACTTCAACCTTTGACTGATCACCACCTGGTCAGCTTGACCAGAGCACTGACTGCTATGTCCGGTCGTTCCTCGGACATTACTTTTAACTGGAATTCTGGGCGTTGCGGTTTCACTGACCACTGCTTTTATTGATACTCCACCAATTTGTTTGCTGACCCTTTTACCGACGCCCCACCAATTTCTATTATAAGAGGTGTTTGGAGGTTGCTTTTTACTGCACGCTGTATGAGAGCCCACCGCTTTTCAGCGTAATTCCGCGGCCTGCGGGGTTTCGCCACGGGCCGTTCGTTCCCTCACGGGTTTCCCGCCCTCGGCGCGCTCCCTCACGCTCCGGGCGCAGCGCTGCCCCGCACACCGCAGGGCCCGCCGGGCGCTCACCGGGTAACTCGGCACCGCCGGGCCCGCGGGAGGCTCTCGGGAAAGGCTCTCGGGGAGAGGCTCTCGGGAGAAGGCTCCCGGGGGAAGGCTCCCGAGGGAGGCTCGGCCGGAGTACCCGTTGCCCTTACCGAGGCGGAGCGGGCTGAAGGCTGAGGGTGATGACGCGCGCGGCGGTTCCGGCGCCGGGGCGGTGACCGAGGCGGCGGCGCGGGCGGAAGGAAGGAAGGAAGGGAAGGAAGCGGGGCAAGGGGGTGTCTCGCCGCCGGCGGCGCGGTGCCATTGCCGGGAACGGGGAAGGGCCGCGAGAGGAGCGCGAGCGGGCGGCGTGAGGGGAGAGCGAGAGCGCGCGCGGCGCCAGGGGAGCGAGAGCGGCGCGAGCGGCGCCCGCAGGAAGTATCGCGAGAGTTGGCGCGGCTGCGGCGCCGGCGCTAGAGGTGACCGAGGCAGCGGCGGCCGCGGGCGCCTCCTCCTCTTTTTCCTCCTCCTCCTCCTCCTTCTTCTCCTCCTCCTCCTCCTTTTCCTTCCTCTCCGGCCATGGAGAAGGCGGTCGGCGCGGCGGTAGTGGTGACGGAGGAGGGAGGCGGTGAGGGCGGCGGCGGCGAGGCCGGCAGTGCCACGGCAGGGCCCGGTCCCCCGGAGGGGCCGAGCGGCCCCGCCGCGCCCCCATCGCCGTGCGGGCCCGGGGCGGCGGGGCTGGTGCGGGTGTGCGACCTCCTGCTGAAGAAGAAGGCGGTGCCGGGCAAGGCGAAGCGCGGCGGGCGGGCGGCTCGGCCGGCCAGCAGCAGCGAGAGCGGCGGCGGCGGCAGCGAGAGCAGCAACAACGGCAGCGACGAGGAGGAGGAGGAGGAGGAGGAAGACGAGGAGGAGGAGGAGGAGGAAGAGGAGGTCTCCGAGGTACGGCGCGGGGGAGGCCCCGGGGGTTTCCCTGCTGATCCGGTTTCATAATTCCAGCCTGCTCGCGGCTCCCCCCGCCCTCGGCCCTGCGGCAGAGCCGGGAAGGGGCAGCACCTCGTGGCGGGGGCACGGCCGATCCCGGCCTCCGCGAGCGGCCGCCGCTCCCCACTGCTCGCCGAGGCGCGGGGCCAGCGCCCCCCGCTTTGCCCCAGGGGTCGGAGGCTCCCTGGGAACCTCAACCAGCGGCCGCCTTCATCCCTGGTGTGGCTTTATCCCGAGGGGAAAGGCCCAGGAGCCGCTGCAGGTGCTCTCTGCCGCCGTGCCGTGTGCCATGTGCTATATCGCTGTGCATATGGGAGCCGGGAGAGGGAGAGTCGAGCGGTGGCAATGCTGCTGGCAAGCCCGGCGTGAGGCTCCGCAGATAGGCCGGAGGGCTGGCTGCGTGGCTGGAAAGGTGTTGGCGCGCCCAGCGGTGGGAATAGGAGAGAGTGTGCAGGTAAAGCAGGTGAAGGTGCAGCCAGGCAAAGGCTGCCAGAGAGCCCAGGGTGTTGAACTGCTGTGTGACACTTTCTCCGAACCTGACAGCCACTCTGCTTCCGTGCAATGCAGAAACAAGCCCAAGGAAGCATTAATAACTCGATTTTATCCGGTATTGGGTTTTTCAGGTAGGTATTGTTGGAAAAGGCCAGTAAGGCTGGGAGCCCCTTATTTGCATATGTAGTCACACAGGGTTACTTTGCTGAATGGTTTTAATTCTGTAACCTCCCCAGCTGAACATTCACTTCTGCTTTTTTTTTTCATTAGTAGTGTCCGCAAAAAAGTCCACTTGAAGTTCTTTAGCTTTTCTTTGAACTTGGTTTCTAAGCAGTTTGGCTTTCAAGTGACATATCTATAGTTCTGTTAGAAATTGGGCAGGAAGGAAGAGTCTGATAGGTTCAAGGAAGGGCTGGGCTAGGATGGTCATAGGTTTTTCCACGGTTAAGCAGCGCTCTGCATTTTATTCCCGCTGAAGTTGACATAAGAAGCATTTTATCCAACTGTTTAAGATAAATTGCATACAGTGAGCACGTCTCAACAAGTCGGTACGCTGGGCATTTTGTTCCTGTGGTGTTGAATTTTAGGAAAGTCAGTATCATTGTGTGGGTAGAAGTTTTTGTGGTGTAAGATTTGTAGGATAACTGGTTTGCTGCAGAACTGTGCTGTCCAGACTCTGTTGAGCGAATGCCTTTGAGTTTTGCTCTGGTGATGTGTGGTGAAGGGATGGAGGGCCCTGAGTGACTTTGATGTATGGGTTGACAAGCACTGAGATCAGTTGCTTGTGGTGGAAACAGTCAACAGAATTTGTATCCAGTGAGACCTGCTGGAGAAGTCACAGGCAGGTTTTATTTAGCGCTCCATCTTCCAAATGGCTCCTTATACTGGGAGCTTGCAGATGGAATCGTGTGTGTGGCAGGACAAGAGGGGCAGAGACAGCTGAGGAGTACAGGTAGCTGTAGGGGAAATCCCTGGATGAGGTGAGCCTTTGCCTGCATGCTGTGCCTTACAGAGCCATAGGCACCTATTTGACATGCTTTGAGACCTGCAGAGAGAAAAAAAAATCCAGTGATCATTAACTATGAGGCAGCAGCAGAATACTTCACTTTTTTTGGAAAGTGTGACATATGCTATAGATACTGATACAGGGAATTTGTGAAGGCAGTTTGTACATCTGGAAGCTTCCCTGATGGCTTCATCTTATACTAAGTGAAGGCTTTCCTAGGCTGGGTGGTCTGGGATTAAATATTAAGCAGGGCTAAGTAAGCAAGTGAATAATACTGAGATGATGAAGTTCAAGGCGTCACAACAAAATATATGTGACCTGCTTCGTTTATAATTGCTCTTGATCATGGAAGTTGCTTGCAAAAATCTGTTCTACTCTTTCTCCTAGTGACTTCAGGATAAAATGATGCAGCCTGTAGAATATGCACAGCTAAAATTACAGTTTCTAGGAATGTGAACATGAGGATGGCCTGATAAATGGAGCAGAGTATTCAACTTGAAAGTTGTTCCCAGCAGCTCCTGGGAACGAAATTTGTTTTGAGTGTGCTTAGTGAAAGGGAGGTTTCCTTGTCTGAAAGCAACCAGATGGTTAGTTTTGGCTTTTAGAAGCTTAAAAAAAAATCACACTGTAGAAACAAAGGGGTTTTTAGTTGTTTGGGGGTTAAACTTTTTATTTCAGATTTTCTTGAGTTGTGCCCTTCAGATTTTCTTGAGTTGTGCCAAGCTCTGCAGTTGGATTGTGGTCTTCTGACCACGGGCAGTCTGGAAGGCACATAAAATGAAAAACACAAAGAAATGTAAGTTTCTGGTTTTGCTGTAAATGGAAACTACTGTGGGAATGCTGCAGAAGCTGGTGTTCCCTCCCAACCATTCCCTTCATTATCTCTGTAAACTTAAGACAGTTTGTCTTAGGCTATTTTTTGCCCGTCCCATGCTTAATACATTAAGACTTCTCTAATCTCTGAAGCAAAGTGCTTCTAGATTTGACTGCTAATGAGACAGCTTCTAAAATTCAGGAGTACAATAGCAACAAGTGCAAGGAGTTCTAAAGGGAAACGTGGCACATCCTAAGTCACAGAAACCCCAGGAGTAGAAAGACATTGTTTGGCTTAGTTGCTGAGCTGATGGAATGGAATAAGGAGTTGTAATCAGAGGTTTTCATCTCTGTGTCTAAACTCCATCAGATCTCAATGTGGAAACACAGGCACTGTGGAGAGCTTTGGGAGAAGTTTAATGGAAATTTCTTGCCAACAACTTAATGAGCTCCTGTGACACTGTTCATGGCAACCTCTAAGGCTGGTTTTTGAAATTGCAGCACATTACTGCAAAACCCCAATATTTTAGGTAGTGGAATTCAGTGTTGTCTGTAAATGGCAAATTGCCTTTCCCCTAAAAAAACAGTCAATAAAAAAAGGCAACTTTTCTCAGTACACAGGAAGAGGAATCTTAAGGTATGAGAAAAATGACAGTAGGAGTTACATAGCAGGGGAGGCCAGCTTGCAGGTTCCTTGAAAGTGTTCTTGTCCGTGCAGATTTTGTTCAGTTCTTCAATTCATAGTGATATAGTGTAAGAAATGAGCAGGTCCCCATAGCAAGTTGCTGCTTAGAAACCTGATGTCCAGAGTGCATTAGGGCTTCTCTTATTTAACACTGAAAGGTTCAGTTGTGTAATAGAAATTGTTTACAAGTTTATTTCAAGTCTTTGAACTTGGAGGATATTTGCTACCAGCAGTGAAATTTATAATTGCCCTTTATATCCATCCTAAGAGGTTGTACATTACAGTTTGTCCATGAATCTTGTGATGATCCAAGGTGTAGATCCATCTTGGATTTGTGTGTGTTTATTACTGTACCTTCTTCCTTTTCTTCCTGTTACTGGATTCTTACATGTTGTGCAAATTCGCTTTCCAGAATATAATCCTCAGTTAACTATACCTGAAAGCACTGCCCTATGCAAAGGATGCTTTTTCAGAAGTTTTGGCTGTTTTTTAAGTATTCTTGGCTTCACTTGTGCCTAAGTAAAAGTTCATTTTTGTTTTTTCAGCTGCAATTGAATTAGTAATTGAACTGAGCTAGTAAGATGAAGTAAGTAGAACAATAAAACACCACCAGTCCTCTAAAATTTCTTCATGCAGAAGAAACTACTCTGAATTCCTTGGATTCAGATTTAAGGTGTTAATCTGAGAATTTGGGCTTCTTGGTGTGGTTTCAAGAGCATCACAGGCACATAGTTGTAATACTTAAATTGGAAAAGACTTGAAGAGCTTAAGTGTTCAAATGAGCTGATTTGAAACACAGAATTTATTTTATAAGACTTTTTCTTTTTTAACCCTAACAGTCTTCATCAGAATCCTGGAACAAGACCTTTGGATTCTGCAGGGCCAGTATGTCTGGCTTGACCACTGTGTGATGCGTTCAGTTTGCTGCCATTGCTTTCATGTCCTTGGTCCTCACAGACTGACTGAACATGCAACTAATTGGGCCCTGTCCTTGTGAGTGTGTGACGTCCCGAGGTGCAGCTCAGTCTCTGATTCTGCTGCATTGGTTACGTTGTAATGCTTTTTTTTTTTTTTTTTCTGTTTATTTCAGTTGTGTTTTGCCCGTTTCTTCCCTTAGAGAAATACCTTAGGATGGTTCTCAAAAATCCCTGAAATCTCGTGCCTGATCCCTGGGCTGTTGGGAGGGGAATCCCACAAGCAGGTTTCACAGTACTGAAATCTGCTGTAGTTGACCCCAGGAAGTGTTAGCCATAATTGTTTAACATCCTTTCCTTACTGTTCCTAGACTAGGTTCCAACAAAATCAGTTTGGTAAGACCTAATGCATATTTTTTTAAAGAATTCTTAAATATTACTATATTTTTTGTGTGCTTTATTTAATTAAAGTAATCAGTGAATACCTGGGTTGAAAAAGAAACCCCCAGCATAAAGTGACCACTGCAGAAGGTGGAGTTCAATATTGTCAGCACTGTGTGAATTTGTTTACTTCCTCAGATATTTCTTCAGGAAATGTCCTTATAAACATAATTCCTATGTGCAGGCTGGAGTCAAACAACCCCACATTTTAAGCCAGTAATTCAGTTCTGTAAAGAGAATGGTCTCTGGAAGAGATTTAGCTGAGAGAATTTCCTCATCTGTCAAGGTTGAAGGCAAATGGGATTATGTGTGTTTGTTTTTTTTCCTCTATCTGTGTTTTAAAGGCAAAACTGTTGGTGCTTATTTAGGATATAGCTGATGTGCAATTGGATTTAGGAGTTGAAAAATCAATGCTGCAGATCCAAGATAAGTAAGAAGCCTTTGTTTTGGGGGTAAAGGGAACAGCCCTTGGTGTTAAATAAAAATTGCCTAAATTTGCTATTAGTGTTTTTAGACCATCGGAGCAGAATCCATGGCTGCCTTGGTAGACATGGTGTGGTTTTTTTCTGAAACGCTGTGCTTCTGGTGTCTTGATAGTTTGGCTTTGTAGGTGACTCAATTGAAATGACATCCTGAATATGTGTTGTGTCTGTAGAGCTCCTCCACCTGTATGGGACTTCTTTTGTCATGTCTGTAACTTTTGATCTGTTGAGAAAGAAAACCATTGGTAAGGAAGGATAAATGCTGGCAAACGGTTTGGGTAAGGTGATTTAGCTGGCATGTGTGTTTAGGGAAAAAGTCTCCCTTAATGTGAAGTTTCCTTTACCAGTGAACATCAGTATGTCTTGGTGTTAGTGTGGGAATTCTGGTGACCTCCAACCAGTCATTGTACTATGTCCACAGGAATTCTGGAGAAAAAAACATTGTTGACCAATGAAGGGCAGCATTTCCTCTCTGTTTCCACTAAGCAGTGCTTTGTGTTAATTGGTACTGGGAGAGGTTATCTCAGTATTCCAGATGTTTTTCAGCCAGGTTATCCCCCATACACCATCCTGAGCTCATGACTTTGAAGAGCTAAAGCCACGTGGAGGTGTTACTTAACTGTTGTGTCACCTTGTTTTCACATGAGGTAATATAATAGTCCTACACCAGGCTAAAAATCAGCCACAAAGCCAAGCACGTCTTAAACACATCCTTGTTTGTGCTTGCACTATTTTCTTTTAGGCTGGATGTTGTCATTAGGACCATTTTGTTGGTGTTACCCAAAGCAGTTTTTGACAAATTCAAATTACAGGTGTTTGATGTACAGGAGTTACTCCTCTTCTGTATTTTACCTGCGTCCTCGAATTCCAGGAGTATAACAGTGTATTCTAGGAAATGAGCTGAAGTGAACCTTGATTTTATGTTTTTCCCTCCCCCACCCCAATAGTTTATGTGGTATTAATCATCAAGTGTAGATAACATGTCTAAATAGGCAGCTGCTCAGAGGTAGAAAACAGAGCTAGAAAGATATATTAAGAGTATTAAGAAACATGGTGAAATATTGATATTTAGAATATCAGTCTGGGGTTTTGGCTTCCATTCTCCTTAAGTTCAACTTGAAACAATCAAAAGGTGCCTAGATTCTTTATTTTTTTGGTTAACATTGAAGACATCTTGCACACAGTAACACAAGTTCAAACTGCTGCTAAGGGGGTTGCCTCGTATTTGATGTCAGGTTTGCTTCCCCTTGCGCTGATGAACAACAAATGGTTGTTTCTAAGTCTGTACATCTGTTCAGCTGTTCAGGAGCAGTTTTGGGGATTACAACCCCAGCAAACAGGGAGTATCTGAAACCCCCCTCTCGGGCAGGGAGTGATTCAGAGATAAGAGGAGGAAGGTCGTTCTTATTCTCCCAGCTGTACCTCCCAGTTCTTCCCACACACAAGAAAAATCCTAAACACTTTAAGGAGAAGCTGGAGCTCCCTTGTGCATCTCTGTCTGGCAGGTGACTCACATATTTTCCTGTCCTGGAGCTTTCTCATTTCCAAACTTCAGGTATTCTTGCCTTCTGTTCAGTCTTGTCCTGAAATGCTTTGCCAGTGGAATTTTCCTCTTGAAGCTGTTCTGCAGGTGCGAATTGTTCTCCTCCACAGAATGAGGAACAATGCTTTAATGAAGTTGAAATTTTCAAGTCATGATGTGCCTTAGTTTTTTTTCCTTGAGTGCTCAGTGCTGTTCAGCCCCTGCATCAGCGTGGGTACTAATCCCTCTACAGCTGGGGGAGTTGGGCTTGGAGGAAGGAAGAGAAAAAAAAAAAAAAAAGGCATTCAGTGCTCCTCCCAGCCACTTGGGAAATGATCTCGTTGAAAAAAAACCTCAGCAACAGAAAAAACACGTTTCCAGTTGATCAGTTCCTGGATCCAGTTTGTCAAGCACAAGCACTTGTGCTGACACAGCGAAGAGCAGGAACTCAGGCAGGGAGCAGGATGAGCACTGCCTCTTTTGGTGGGATAGTTAATTTAAATACCTGTCGTAGAAAACACTTGCATTGTTTCTGAGGGCTCCGATTGGTAAGAATGGTGCTGATCAGTGAGAATTTTTGTCTTCAAGGGCACACTGGTCCACTTGACACTTCCTCTGGATCTTCTCTTTGGAGGTGCCTGGAACAGATAAAACACACAGAATTCTTTTTTTGTGTGTAGCTTAAAAACTTAGAGCTTCTTCAGATAAAATCAGCACTGACTTTTGTCTCTGGTATTTGTTGAAGTTCTTGAAAGCAGCATATTAAGGATAGGGAAAAAGAGAGGAATTAAGCAGGATTTTATTAAAATACTGTAGCATTTTGGTTTATCACCATCACTTCTGTGTCATTTAGTGTAGTGCAGCAAAGGAGTCACTTTGGAGACTGACTAAAAAAGTCACAGAGCACAATTATGATCCTAATCATAACACAAAAAAACTAAGCTAGCTTAAAGAAAAAAAGCACTTTGAATGTAACAGGCTGCTCCATGGATGAACATATGCCTTCTGTCCATCTCTGTGACTAACAGAAGTGAAAGTTGGCATAACAGCACGCTGGTATTTTTGTGGAGAATCAGCTTGATCAAGGAGCTCCTCAAGGATAAATATAGTGGCCAACTTTCTGTGCTAAACCTCAGAAAAGGGCTTTTCTGGAGCTTGCATGAGGGGGAAAAGTCTACAGTTATGTGTAAAATCACTCTCTAAATGCACTTGTGTCTTCGAGCTGAGAAAATTTACTAGTGTCTTGAAGTTGAGGTGGGCTTTAGAAGCGTGCTAGTCCTGCACCACAGCTGGGTTCTGCAAAAATACTTAGGATAGGGAATGGCACAGGGTGATGGTGTTGACTTAACAGCTTACCTCTGCTAAGAGGGGGGAGTCTCTCCTTCTGTGCCCTCTGTAGCTGAGCACTGGTGGAACAGCTGTGCCAAGTTTGTTATGAAAGTTGATATGGATGCTAATTCCTCCTGTGCTTTGGAACAGTTGTGGGCTGTCGTGTCCCAGCACTGCTTAGTTAGGTCAGAGCATGGCCAAAACCTCAGTTAGGCCTTCAAAAATTGTACAATAATAATAATAATTTTTAAATTATATATATATTATAATAATGGTTTTGAAGAAGTGTGTGAAGTAGTGACACCCAATAAGCACTTCCTTGAGTGAATTAGACTTGAAGTAAGGTTACTGCTAGAACTCTCAATGAACTTCATTTAAAAAAAAATTTACATTAGAAAAAAATTGCCAAAATGTTTTCAAGAAAGGCAGATGTCTTCAATGGTGGCTTTCATTGTCATCCAGAATTGACTATTACAGAGTATGCAGGCTTTCCATAAAACATTGGAATACTTATTAATATAAATAACTCAAGCAATTGATTTCGTAACAAAAGTACTGTGCACCAAGTCCAGAAGACAGTTTTTTTAAAATGTTTTTGTCAACTTCCAAAGCATTTATTAAACTTGGTCAGAATAAAATAATTAAACTTGGTCAGAGTAAAATAATTCCTTCAGGCTCTGTGTGTATGATGTAATTTAAATGTGGTGGAGGGGAAGAGGTCCTGCTATGGGATGGGGGTGCCTGTGTGTTGGGTTGGCAGGGGACCTCAGCTCGCCTGCTAAGGCAGTGAGGAGTTTAGCCATGCTGTTGATGAGGGTTTAAGTTTTTTTTTGGTTTGGACTCTTGAAAGCCTTTAGGGTTAGTCTTGGGCTAAAATCAGGCTCTTACTGCGAGCACATCTTGAATTAAGGGCAAATGTTTGTGAGTTAAATGTTGTATCTTCTGGTAATCTGAGATCAGCTGAACCTGTGATTTTATTTCTGAAGGCCCAACAAAGAAGACATGGGGAACAGGAGATAGTGAACTCCAGTGTTCAGCTAGAAGTGTTTCCATCTGGCAGCTGGTCCAGCTACACTGGTAGTAAATGCTGGGAGATGTGCTGTGTGGTCCCCAGTCTGTCTTGGTCTTCCAGGTAACCTCAGATGAAAAAGGAAATGAACAAACATATTAAAAGAAAATAGAGATTACAGTAGTATCTCATTTTTTAATTCAGCTGATGTATTTTTCCCTCTTCAGCCTCATCTAACAGCTTGCTCTGTTAAATTCCAGGCTTGATATTGCTGTCAATGAATGGAGTAGATTTTCCAGCCATTTTAGTCTGTGAATTTGAAGATGCTGAGTAACTCTGATTATGGAGAGTTTTATAAAAGAAAGAAACATAAAGTACATTGTTATGGTTCCTGCTTTTGGAATAGGTTTCAAAATCTGGTATTAACCAAGTCCAAATTCACTATGAACAGCCTATCTGAGCTGAATATAGAGCTGTTGGAAGAACCATCTGGTTCACAGCCAGGAAAAGGAAGACAGGGACATCCTGATCCAGCAGATCCTGGATTAGAATTTGATGTGAAAATACTTGATATAATATTCACTCAATTAGAATTTATGCATAGAAGTAAATGATGGACAGGGCTACTTGAAAACGAGGAGACTTTGTCCTAAGAAGTGGCTTTTCCTGGTTAGAAGGTTTCCTAACTCTCAGCAGGGGACATGTCTGCACTTAAAAGAACTTGCACTCAAGTTTTCATGTGCTAATGTGGAGATATCTTAGATTAGTACCTGCCTTGAGATTTGAGAGACATTACTATAAATGTTTTTGGACTGTACATGCTGCCTCATTACACATGGCTTTTCTGTCACCAGTATTTCACATGTGGAATGAGAAAGGAATATATGTTCATTCATTTTAAGAAGGATTTTCTATGGCCCAAATTGTCTTTTCTGAACGTGTACCTCATTTCACTTGTGTTTATCCCAAGGCCAGAGTTCTTTAGTGTGTTCAAAGGAAGCTCTCTTATAGAAAGCTCCCCTTAGACAAAAATGTGTGCCAGTAATCTTACACCTCTGATGAAAAACCCTTTTAAAATGCTCATATAATTTTGTCTCCCTTTTTCACCTTTTGTCAGGTACATTTGGATTTGCATTGGGCAGTTCCTCCTTAGCAAAATCACAGGAGCTATCTTCACATGGTGGCTTTTTAATGATGTTCTAGTTCAGTTCATCTTCAGGGCAGTGCTGTGGATGAGTAAAGATGCTTTCTTTCCTCCTTTTTCCATGCTTAGGTTTGCCTTAGGGAGTTGGAATCCAAACGAATAGGGCTGATGAGCACTGACCAGGGCAGAAGGCTCCTGGCTGATGAGCAGGGTTTGTCTCTCCCTGTGCCAGGATACTGCTTGCTTACTGGCCTGTGAAACTCTGCTCAGGTGTCAGATGCATTTAGGCAGAGAAAAAGACCCAATTCAGAGATGTTTTTATATTGTGCATCTAGCTTCTGTCTGGAGATGGATGGTGTAAGAATAAGAGGCTGCTGATAAAGTGAAGATGATTAGCTCATGACTCTTGACAGGAGTGTTGCAGTCTCACTCCAGACAGAGTTTTTGACATTCCCTGTCTTCAGGTTCATGGGAAAAGTGCTATAAAGAGGGTGCTTTTGGGCTGAGCTTGTATGATCTGTTGGTGAATCCTTATATTTCTCTTAACGTCGTGGCATGATGGTGCTAACTCTTAATTCAGTTGTGAAATTAATCACCTTTTCTATTGACCCTTGAATGAGAAATTGTCTATGAAATGGTAATGCAGGTGGAATGCTGAAATTCCTAATTCCCCAGCTATTACTGGGAGGATGTCTCCACCTCTTTGAGAATGCTTCTCTGGGCATGGAGTCTTTATATTCCCTGATCCCACCACATCCTGACAGCTCATGCAAGCTGCCAAGTCAACTTGGGTAGTGTAGTGCTTCTGTTCAGGAAGAACAGATCTGAGGAGCATTTCATGGAGGGAATTGGGGAAGTAACTCCATCAGACAGGTCATAACCATCTGAGTCTCTTGTCAACACTCAGTCTTGAAACCTTTTTAGTGTTATGGAGTCTTTTAAATTGGCATAAAAAACCTCAGGATGTGTTAATTGTGATGCTTTCAAAGGTAGTTAAGTCAGACCTTTTCAAGATCCTAGTTTCCCTGGAGCTGTGGAAAACCTAGATCTCAAGGACACCATAAGGAACAGAATTTCATCCTTTCCAGCTTTGTCTCTTTACCAAAATGAGTAAATGAACAGAAAACACTGAATGTGTCAGAAGGGTCTGGAATGCCTTGCTACTGCCCTAGGCCAGGGGAAGAATAGGCTTGAGAGAAATGAAAGATCTGTCTTGGCAGAAAAATTAGTTTTTGAGTGGGAAATCATCTTGGATGGTCAAAAAAAGTTGTTACATGGTTGTTAGAGAAGAAAAATATGTGGCTTTGTTATCAAAGTTTCCTTGTCTGTGGGAGGTAACGGAGCTGAATCAAGGGGGGTGTGATAATGAGAATGGGCAGCAAGGATCATCTTGTGACTGTAAAACTCACGTGAAAGCTCCACCACAGCTTTCAGCAAGAATGTCTGAAATGCTCAGAGAGAGACATTGAATTATAAGGCTAAGTGAATAAAAAAAACCAGAATACAAGTATGTCTTCAGTATTTATCAGGTTAAAACCTATCATCCCTGCACATCCCCACCCCAATAATGAAAATGAAAGGAAGAAAGTAGGCTTCTTTTATTCGAAATTCACTAAAGCACCTGCCTGAAGGATGTTGGAAATTCAGTCAGGCTGACAACTACAGAGCTGTGATTGCTGCAAAAAGTGAAGAAAAGGAAACCAATATACAATGTGAAAATAGAAAAAATAGATGGGGGTCGTGACTTCAGGGCGCTGCTTGAGGTTTGGGTTTGGACTCAATTGTTTTTATGTAACCACCAAGGAACTAGAAGAAGGAGTTGGATGAATCTCTCTGGAGGGAGAACTTGAAACAGTAGGTTTAAAGCTCATTTTGTTTTGTATTGACATAGAACGAAGAGACTTTAAAAATTGCACCAAGTGGTGCCTGATGCAAACTGCCACAAAGCAGAGATTATGCTTTTGGGCTATAACACGATTTTTGTATTTAAGAAAGAAAAGATGATACAAGAAGTAGCAGAGAAGAGCATTTTTGGTGTCTTAGTGGTTATACTGATATGATGGAGAGCTGCAAGTGATAGGCACAGCTGGGGCTGTAGTTCCTAATGAAGGCTGATAAATCCTAGTGCACTTATCTGGAGCAGTGAGTACCCTTAGGGGTGGTGTCTGTTTGGGGAAACATTCAGTTCTGACGTAGTTGTAAAGGGGTTTGAAAAACTGTTTTTATTCTAAGAGCAGATAAGAAGAACTGGGCTCAGTCCAGCAAAATGAACATAGCTTGGAGTATCATCACTCTAGAAAAGGAAGAATTGGGCCCAACACAAGTTTGAAGCAGCCTTTGAACAATCTATCTGGATATTCCTTGCACCATCGAGTGTTTTTCTTGGATATCAACAACTGCTCCTGTATCCTGTCATGGTTTTTTGTTTCATGTTAGAAGAGGAAACTTGGTCATTTGAACGTTTTAATGATGGGATTTTTCCCTTTGTGAATTAACTGAGTTTTCTGATTTCAAGGGTATTTCTAATTAATGCAAAATGCACATCTTGTGTTTTGTAAGTGTATCTTGTTTGGATTTTTTATTGTGATAGGTACCTCAATTTTCAAGATAGTCCATATGACAGTGGTGGGGTTTTTGCCTCTTGGCACTCTACATTTTATCAGATAATCAGAATGTCACAAAATTTGGGCTGTAAATTCACTCTGTTTTTTTCTCTTAACTGTCTCAGGAACTTCTGGATTCTATTTGTCTACCTACTTCTGTAAAGGGAAATACTTGGGAAAGCTTGCTAAAGGGTATAAATAAGTGAGTGATAATTTGTTCTGTACTGAAGGCCTATTTTCAGCTCTCCTTTTTTTCTTCTCAGAATTATTTGTTTTTTTTAGTAATTAATGCACCTCATGATTTTGCTGAATAAGGTGTTAGTAGCTGCATGGGACACGGTTTAAACAACCCAACCTTGACACTGTGCTCTGTGGCTCTGAAACACACAAAAAAAGTGTGTTTATATGCTTTGGGACAGTTGGTGACCAGTACTGCTCGATCAGCTGTAAATAGATAACAATGTGCTTTTGTGATATAAGAGTGGGAATTGTCTGATCAATTGTTCAATGCTCACATTTCTGGGTGCCAGAATCTGTCTCGGATCAATGGTTGAAATGCTTGTGCTTCAGGGTGACGTGATGCCAGTTCAAAATTCGTGGTGGCTTGCATGGTACTGGAAGGTTGGAATGAAAAATCTTCTTAAAAACTGTCTGCGAGCTCTTGAGCGTGTACAGCTCTGCTCTGCATGAACAACTGTGTTCTTGTGGAGGTTTTTATTCTCCCTTTGGTCATTTCCACGTAGTTACCAGTGCTGTGTGGGGAACACAGTGCAGACTAAACCAGCCTTGATTTGTACCCATCCCTAGCTTTGCTTTTCCCAGAACACTCTCAGGATTTCCCTTGGTTTAACATGCTTCATGTGGCTTGAAATAGGACTTTGTTCCCCCTTTTTAAGAGTGTCTCCTCAAGCTGCGCTTCAGATGTTCTCTCTCTCCCACCTTCTGTGTGGGGAACAGAAAGGGTTTTTGTGTTTTAGGTTCACAGAGTGTAAGGGACATGATGGATGAACATGGCTCAGACAGCTCCATGGTTTTAGGGTACCTCTTGATCAGGAGAAAAGGCTGATTTCTAGCGGTGGATGGTAATAAATGAGGGCACTGAGTGGATCATGCCCTTCAGCATAAAATTAAATAAAGATCGTTAGCTTTCAAGTAGGAGCTGAGATGTTTTGAAGAGATAATGTGTTTTATCTTTTCTAATCAAACGGTTCAAGTAATTCCTAGAGCTGGACTTGAAAGCAAGGAAGAAGTGGGTTTGTGTTTACCTGTGCAGAGTTGAAGATATATTTTCTGACCTGTGTGTAAAACCCAAAATCACACAGTAGAAATATGAACAAAATCAATCACAAGGGTCTAAATATTTTTTTATTTTCCCTTAGAAAGTTCTATTTTATTTCTTTCTTTATTTTTCAGGAACAGAGTGGAAGTATGTGTTAAAGCCTTTACTTTGCACTACTGTGAGATCTTCAGTAAAACATAAAGAGTTGGGGATGGGCTTTTTGGAATTCGGTATTCCATACTACAAATATTTTTGAAGTATGAAAAGAAAGTATGAGATATCATTTGGCAAACCAATGCTGCTTTCTAAGCCAGCACCAGAGAGCTGCGTATTAAGGTGGGCCAAGGGAGAGGAGGAGGGATTGGGAATTGAGGTTATTGAGGTTTTGAGCATGAAATGAGAAGTGTTTTGTTTGCTGCCCTCAAACAAATGTTGAGGGTGACTGCCTGAAGTGCCAGGAAGGTTCTTCACTGCCCTCATGGCTCACATGTAGAACCCAAGTCCTCGCGTCTCTCATGATGTAAGGGAAGCTCTGAATTACTATTTGGCTTAGGATTTTGTAAATGAAGTGGTGCTGTTGCAGACAGGACTCTGTAGTTTCCCAAGTTTCCACCCAAGTGGGGTGGGAAATGGTCCAACTCTGGAGGTGATGCTGTTCCTTCTCCTGAAAACCTTGTGCTTGTTTTGTAGAGCTGGAGAAGATGAGGCCGTTCAGCTTGCCCTGTGTGGAGCAGACAATGCTTTTATTCCTGTGTAGTGTTGTCTTTCCATTTGAAAATGTTTTCAGTGGTGTCATGTGTGAAGTATCTCTAGTCAGTGCTAAGTTGAGTGTTTTAAGGTGTGGTTGCTTTTTTGGTTTTTTTTTTTAAATTTTGGTTTTTGGTTTTTTTGGAGGGGAGGGGTTGGTTTTTTCTGGTTTTGTTTGTTTGGAGTTTTTTTGTTTGGTTTGGTTTGGTTTTGGGGTTTTTTTTGGTTGGTTGGTTTTTTGGGGTTTTTTGTGTGTGTGTGTGATATAAGGTATCTGTTAATTCTTTCTGAGGCTCAAAAGACTGAATAACTTGTCTTTTGAGACATGAGTGTTACGTGGGAGGTGGTGGTTGGTTTTTCTTTTTTCTTTTTATATATATATACAAAGAAATCCTTCAAGCTGTCAGGGACAGCTTTGTGCTTGGGCTAATGTTTGTGTGTTATTGCTGGATTTCATGTACACAGGAGCAGTTGCAAGGGGCTGCTGGGGATGTTAGAAATGCTGCCCTAAAAACATGACTCCAGAGGAACCATGGAATATTGTTCTGTGGTTCTTGAATTAGTTCTTGTAAAGCAGTGTAAAATCTGGGGTGTTCCCTAAAGTGGAAAAATAGTATGGGCAGGTGTTGAGTTTGTGTAAGATAAGGGACTGTGTGATAGAGTAGGATGTAATTCCCATTTTTGGTGGTTAAATAACATTTTTAAATGGCAGAATGTAGCTTTATCAACTAGAATTTCTCTTTGTGATGTTATTAACCCGTCTGGCCAGTTTCCTAAATCCAGGTAAGAATATTCTTGCTGTTAAGTGAATGTTTTTAACAATTAGAGTATGTTTTGGGAAAAGATAGCATTGATTAAACCAAGTGACTCCTATGAGCATTTCTTCAAGTCAAAATGTAAATTTAATTCTTTTGGCCATTAGACTCCTTTGTGCTCTGCTAAAACAACATCATGAGAGAGAAGATTTTTGTGGGGTTGACAAGAGTTATTATGCTGCATGTTTTGAACTGGAAAATGAGTTGTTTTGAGAGCTGCAGATATGATTGCTCAATGATTTTGACCTGCTGAGTGCAGAATTGGTACCAAGGGTTGAAGGAATATGTAGAATATCATATTTTGGTCCACTTGGTGTTTTGGGCAAAGCAGAGAAGCGTGTAGGTAAGAAGTGGATCCTCATCTTGGTGCCTAGATGATGATGATGGTTCTCCAAGCTACATTGTGGAGACCTCTCTCCATGCGGTCAGGACCTTTTTGTATTGGTGTGGTAGCCTCTTGGTGGAATTCCTGCCCCCCTGGAGCTGGGTGGAGGGGGAAAGGATGAGGGCCGTTGATGGAGCAGCATTTGAAAGAGGCTCAGGGAGGTTCTGGTGTAATGGGAAGACAGGTCACAGCACAGAAACAAATGTGGCATGGCACGGATCTGCCTAATCTGAGGGCTGCGGTTTCTGCGAGTTCACGGCGGGGAATGAGGAAAAATGATCCGTGGGACGCGTTAAAACGAGCTGTTTCCGCTCAGGTTTTTTACGTTTATTCTTATTTATTTTCAGCGCCGAGGTGCAGGCGGAGGGGCGCGGGCTGGGCGTTGGAGAGCGGCGCGGCTCGGCGCGCAGCCCCCCCCGCACGCGGGTGGTAGGCGCCGGGCGCGCACGGGGTGGAACGGTCCATTTCCTGTTCCCGTGCCGGCGGCGGGGGGGGCCCGGCCGTGAGGGAGGGGGCGGCGGGGCATGGCGGCGGCGCGGTGAGGCGGGGCGCGGGCGGCCGCGATGGAGGCGTACGTGCTGGAGGACATCCTGGAGGTACGGCCGGGGCACGAACAAAGGGGGCCGGGGGATGGCGGGGGCCTCGGGGCCGGCTCCCCGCGATGCCCCGGCCGTTGGGGCTGCGGCGCTCGGTGGGCCCGGGCGAGCGGGGCCGGGCAGCGGCACTGCCCTCCCCCCGGGCAGGGGTCCGGGACACAGCCCCGGGGTGACATTGCGGTCACGTTACCGGCGATTGCAGCCACTGCCTGCCGTAACTCTCTCTCTCTTAATCTTTATTTGTGCCAGTGTTTCCGTTCCATAGAATCATGGGATCACAGAATGGCTTGCTTTGCAAGGGACCCTGAGGATCATCTCATTCCAGCCCTGTGCTGTGGACAGGGACACCTTCTACTGTCCCAGGCTGCTCCAAGCCCCGTCCAATCTGGCCTTGGACACTTCCAGGGATGGGGCAGCCACAGCTTCTCTGGGCACCCTGTGCCAGTGCCTCAGCACCCTCACAGGGAATAATTTTTTTCTTCATATCTAAATCTACTCTCAGTTAATTTGAACCCATTTCCCCTTGACCTGTCACTACACACTTGTTTAAGTAGTCTCTCCTCCTGTTTCCTGTAAGTTCCCTTCAGGTGCTGGAAGGCCTCAATTGGGTCACCCCAAAGCCTTTTCTTTTCCAATCTGAACAACCCCAATTCTCTCAGCCTTTCTTCATAGCAAAGGGGCTCCATCCCTCAGATCACCTTGGTGGCCTCCTCTGGACCTGCTCCAACAGTTCCATGTCCTTCCTGTGCTGGGGACCCAAGTGCTGGAGGTGAGGCTCGAGGTGAGGTCTCAGCAGAGCAGAGAGGCACATTTGTTGCAGTATGTAATTTCTCTTACTGCATTTCCAGTTGTTTAAATGTAGCCTGTTCTGGCTTCCTCTACAGAAGTAGATCTCCTTCTGCAGCAGTAATTTATTGTGAAATAAGTGACATTGTCCCTTCCTGTGAGGGTAAGCTGGAAGTGCCCTTTCAGCCAAATGGAGAGGCCAGCCTATAAATCATAGAGTGAAACGGGTCTCTATTACAGGTTATATTTGCTGTAAGTGTTTGAAGAAATGTTCCCTGGCACAGGTTGCCCAGAGAAGCTGTGGCTGCCCCATCCCCGAAAGTGTCCAAGGCCAGGTTGGACAGGACTTGGAGCAACCTGGGATAGTGAAAGGTGCCCATGCCATGGCAGGAGAGTGGAACGAGATGAGCTTTAAGGTCCCTTCCAAACCATTTTATGATTCCGTGAAATACCTTTTTCTTGTTCCTGTGGTTTTTCAGGTTTTGCAAGCGAAAACATGATTTCATTGCCAGATGACTTGTCAAAATATTTGCATGCATTTTTTATTGTGACAAGAAGCTGCAACCTTACTAGCTCCTCTCAGAATTCTGACAAAACAGTGCTTCCACTGATGCTTGTCCTGTTGGCTTTTTCCCACAGTAGCCACACTTAGGTTGCCCTAAAATTTTTGATCAATAGGAATACTTGGTATTAACTTGCGTGTGGACTTTGAAACTGTTCAATGTAATTACATGCAGAATATTAACTCAGCTGTTCACTTTGTGCTAAATAAACTGGCACAGATGTATGAGCAAGGCATTTTCACCAGTGTCTGTGTTTGTGGCTGGGTTTGTGTGGGGAGGTAGGAAGAGCAATAGTGAGCTGGGCTTCGTACCATCAAACAAAACTTTCAGTACTTCACTTGCCTCATTGCATACTGAAAGTTTTCCTTTTTTTTTGTTCTTCATTTTAACTACAGTTGCTATATGCAGCTTCATAGTATGTAGTATGTCAAATTAATAAGGTACGTGGTGCTTATTAGTAGTCCAGTTTAGAAGGGCAGTTGGGAAGTTAATTTTGGTAGCATAACAAAATTTTCGAGTTGTGTGAACTGAGCAATTACATTTTGCTTCTCAGTGTGATGTGGTGGCTTTTTTTTCGATAATTTTGTTAAATGTTTACTTCCTGTTCTCAGCACCGGCTGGACCCAGGTAAAACATCCTCAGGAATCAAGCATGGCTTGTCTGGCTTTAGATGTGTGTGAACTGTGCCTGAGTCAGTTAATGACTCTTTCATAGACTCTGGTAGCAGTGGAATCTATTCATGATTTCTTAGCACATCACCAGAAGCAACGCAATTGTCATGCGTTCCAGGACATGTCCAGAAGTACAATTTATAGTTCCTTCCAAACTTGTTTCTCTTGTAACTTTGAACAGTCTGTTTACTGTGTGTGTCTTATTTTCCCATTTCAGGGTTTTTTTCTCCCATGGAGCAGTTTCTGGTGCTCATTCAAAGGCAGCAGTGTGAAGATGGAGAGAACTGCTCTTGCTTGGGCAGCAGGATCTGTCATCTCTGTTGTTTTGAACATACTTAGTACTGCTTAGTATTTAGTTAAATTTGAAGTGATCAGACCTTGCCTCTTCATGAAATCTTCAAGAATATTTTCCCCCTAAGCTGGTTATAACTTAAAACAAGAAGGTGTTTTCTGTAGTGTGCTAATTGTGTTGAGTTACCAAAGAGACTGAGGTTCAGATGGTGTTAGAGGTCTTTACTGCAAGGGGTGCTTCTGGGGCCAAAATCACTTCTGAGTGATAAAACAAAAATAAGTCTTCAGCAAATTTAATGCAGCTGGAGGCAGACATGGCTGTCAGCCCAGAGGATTTCACACAGCGTCCTGGCTGCCCTGTGCTTAGGCCACCTTCAAAGGAGGTGCACTTGGTGCAGAACTGGAGCTGGCTTTGCTACTTTCAGCTGAAGATGAGCGTTGTCTTGGCTCTGTCACTTCAATCTGGCATTGAAAGCTTTGTGTGGGAATACTGGTGAATAAAATTTCAGCACTGTGGGGTTAATCTGCAGTTAGCTTCAGTTCTCTTGGTTCTTTTGCTCCTGTATCTTGACCATTTTTGTTTGTTCATGTGACTTTACTGACACAAGGCTTTTTTTTGTTGGTTTAAGCTTTCAGGTTTTGGCTTGTGTGTGCCAGTGAAAGAGAAATTATGGTACAGGAGACCTTAGTATGGTATTCAAAGTAGGTGTAAACTTGTAGTTGTGTTTTTGATGCTTGAATTAGTTAAGAGAAGCATTTTACTGGGTGGGAAAATAGGAGGCAAGTTCTGTCCTGGCAGAGGGGGATGTAGTCTGTGTTGTGCACTGAACTCAGGCTCGTTAGCTCAGAAATCCACTTAGGAAGCTTATGACAGTGGAGGTGTAAATTTGTATTCCCTGTGTTGATTTGAGACTTTTCAAGAGCAGCAGCCACGTGCTCTGACCTTCACGTACTTTGAAAGCTCGTTTGTGCTTGGCTTTAGGGAGATGCTGGAGTCTGGTGCAGGTCCACATGTGGCGGTTACTTTATGTCCTTACTAAGTGCTTTTATGTCCTTCAGCTTTCTAGCTTAAGGTAAATATCTTCCACCTGCTTTGAACTGAAACTCAAAATGACTGTGAAAAAAGCTTTCTTTGTCACTGTGATGATATTGGAAGTATTTCCTGACTGCAAAAGGGTTTTTTTAATTTAATTATGTAGTGGAGCCATGGGGATAATTTAATCATGTCCAAGATCCTACCTTGGTTTCTTTTTATGTAGTTGCCAGTGGTGCAGGTAAGAGGTGAGGTGATATGAAAGGATCAGGTGTTACATCTTAAATTGTCTAACTGAGCCACAGTGAGGACAGTACAGCATAGTTTAGGTGGTGACCACAAGATTTACACAGAGCAGAAACTGCGCTGCTTGAGCACACAGGTGCTCCATGAAACACTGGTGGAAGGGAGAGCAAACATTAAATAGCAGAGTGGGGTCTGCAGTGCACATTCAGAGATCAGGGAGGCCTCTGCAATGCAATTTCTCTTTTTTTTTTTAACAGGCCCAGTCTTTTTAATATTTATAAACGTTGTAGTCTCTTGGTCTGAAGATTAAAATCAGCATTATATTGCAGTGTTGGGGCATTAGTAGCCTTCCCACGTTCCAGCTCTCAAACAGGCTAATCCTTTCCCTGTTTTCTTTCTCACAGTTTCTCTTGGTAATCTTAACTGGTTTACTTTTTACCTGTTTTCCTGTCTTTAAAAAGAATTTGCCCATATGAAGTCTGTGTTGGCTACTACTGTGCACCAGTATTTCCTGGTGATTTCAATTACAGAATATCCTGAGTTGGAAGGGACCCACAGGGTCCCATTCAAGTCTCACTTCCCCCTGAAGTCCAGCTCGAAATCCAGCTGAGTTGTTGCAGTTGTTCACAGGTTGTTGGGACAGCCTCTGTATGCATTACTTTCAAGTAAGTTGGAGCCTTGCTGTGGTATCCCTTTCGCTGAGGCACCATTACTGAGTCTGGACCACATCTAGTCCCAGCCCCAGAAGATGAATGTTGGAAGCTGATATTCCTGTGTCCAAGGTTGTAGTATGAGGAGGAGAAGCAGCAATCCCCCCAGAAACAACGCAGCACCGAGACACCCACACGGGACCAGGAAAAAGCTTCCTTGCAATAAAGTCTGGATGGTTCCCAAGGGCTCATTCTGCATCATTGTCTAGTGCTTTCAAACAAACCATGGGAAGGTGATTCCACTTCCTTGGAGGTAATCTCCTTCTCATACTGCCTCCTCTGCCTGTTTTTCCTGTGATGTGAGGCAAAGGGCTTGGAACAAGCACGTGTTGAATCTTCCTAGAAAAGCAAATTGTATCTTGGATTTCTGGTACTTTCCTCCTTCCAGGTGATTTGCTAAGACTGTTGTGCTGAGTAGAGAGCTGATTCTGGGTTCTTTTGTGTGGCAAATGGGACAGAAAATCTGGCATATACAATTTCTCTGGGTCTTAAGTTGTTTCTTCTTGACTTGCAGAAAGAGGTTACAGACTTAATGGTATAACTTGAAACCACTCTTGTTATTTATGCTTTATTGCTTTATCTTTTTCAGTAACAGTAATATGAAAATGCAATTATTGTGTGAGAAATCTCTAAGTAACTAACTTCATACTGAGTAACTGCTGTTTAAAAGGTCAATATCATTCAGTGGTTCAGTGTCTGCTAGTGAGTGTCTTACTAACTGGGAAATCCTAAGGAAGGACTTGACTAGCAGATGGGATCAGTTGAATAGTGAAGGTCTCTTCAGACCCAGACCAACAGTCTTTCAAGCTGTTGGTTCAAATTGAGTCCTTAATCAAAAACAGAGAATTGAGAGAGACATTTCAGACAGGTGAATTTATTTAGGTTTTTTTCTTTTTTCCACCCCTTTATACATCCTGTCTTTCAACGTTCATAGAAACGTGTTAAGAGGTTGTTTTCATGGCCAAGGTGCTTCTTACTTTTTTCCTGCATGTGCCTGAAATTTTTTCAGATCTTTGCCTTGCTGGAATTTGCTGGCTGTGTTGACTGATAGGAAGTCACATGCACTAAAGCTGAAACCCACACTCAAAACAACCTGTTGCACTGCCTTGGCATCAGAATCCTGCAAGAAGGAAATCCAGCGAGCTGGCTGGCATAAATAGTGGTTCTCTGTCACTTTATGGCCATGTAAATATGGAATAAATAAGATTAAATATCTTCATGGAACAGATGTTACTGGAAGCATTAAGGGGAGAGTAGAAATAAAAATTGTGGTGGTGACTTGAAGGAAATTGGCACATGATTTTTATATCTAACATGGGAAGAAAACACCAAAAAGGAAGGACTCCACTTAAGCTTTCCGTCTTTGCCCTTAAACATGGATATTTTTTTTTGTGAATAGAACCTCTTTTTAATAAGATGGGAAAAATAGATATATTTGGATTTAGTCATACTTGTGCATTGCTTTAACTACCTTCACAAGCCTGTTCATTTACCATATGTTAAAAACTGTTCAAATCCTTTCAATATGCTGCAGCTTTCAGTTGGGTGTGCCAAATAGAGCAAAAAAAAATGTAATTAATTTATTAGGTATGCCTAACAGTAGTTTGTATTGAAGGAAGAATTCAGGGACTGTCAAGCTTGTCAGAATTTTAACCAAATGAGTTGAAATTATTAGAAATAATTCCTTCTGTTCTCGGTTCCCCAGGCAGTAACAATAGGAATTCTAATCAGATACTGAATCCAACTGTCTCCTGCTGTAACTTTATCCTTTCACTTCTCATCGTAAGAGAAGATTGGTGAACTAGGCCATACTGATTCCTTCATTGAAAAAAATACTTCCATTGTAAATGCCAAAAAAGGAAAGGAAATCTGCATTATGATTCAGCTGGTTCATTTCACTCCTTTGTTGAGCTCAGTTTTTGTGTAAGTGTGGTTGGTGGTTTGGGACAGTGGCACAGCTATTTCTTCATTTAACCTTATAGGACAGGGATAAATACAAATGAATTAAACTGGAATAACTCAAAGTAATTTCAAAGCTCTTGACCTAACTAGTCATATCTCCCCAAACTATTTTTGGTTAACATTATTAATGTCTCTGCATAATATTTGGACTTGGTTATGCTGCATGATGAGAGATACCAGGAATTTTTGATATTAATAATTACTTCAGCAAGATAATTACATGAAGAAATGCAGATGTCCTCTAAGGACCTCTGGTTTCTACTATCCCCTCCCTGATCCTGGTAGGTTAAATTCGGTGTGGGCTGCAGAACTTGTGGAGGCAAGGTAAAACCATCTTCCTGTCTTCCTTTTCCTTCATATGCACTTCCTTATGGAGTCATTCTTGAGTCTCCAGGTTCAGCTGTGATGGTGAATTTCAGGCAGTAGCAGCTTTGCTGGTGTCTTTGCTGTTTCCTGGCTTGGGAAGTAAAGGCGAGGGAAATGTTAGCTAAACCTTCATACACTAAAATGGTTTGACAATTTCACTTAAACTTTGGGGGGCTGGAATCAAAATGCACATGTCTAAAATGTCTTTTTTAATTATTAGAGAAATAGTTGAAAATTCTGTCCTTCTAGTAACAATAATTTTCCCCATGTTGTATTGTATTTTTTGTTTCTAATGTGCATTACTGTGCACACCTCCTGTCCATCAGTCACTTAGTGTTGCATGGCTTGAGTAAAGGATCCTGGTGTCAAGGAAGATGAGTTGTTGGGCAAATAAACCACATTTCTTTGGTTTTTTCAGACCTTGGAATTGTGTTTTGCATTAAGACCATGAGAAGGGGATGGAGTCCTCTCATAGGTGTCCTTTCAGTGAACTGGTGCTCTTAATTGCTTTGGTGATGGGAAGGGAAAGCTCTGACTAAGTCAAGCTACATGTGGCATTGCTTGATGAAAAAATTTGTCCTCACATTCCTGCCTTTTTTTTCTTTTTTTTTTTTTTAACATATCTGCTCACCAGTAGATGCTGTATTGCTGTGAAGGAGCCCATGCACACGTCAGTGTTTCATTCATGCCAAAGGGAATTCTGAGTTGGACTAGAACAGAGTAGCTGTTTGTGTGTTCATCCTGTCCCTCCTCCACATGTCCTCCTTCCCTTCTGCTGCCTCATCCTTCAGTGCAGAGCACTTGCTTGCTGTTGTGAAGAGCAGCTGACCAAAACTACTTACAGAAGGGAAAGATTGCCTGCCAAATTTGTGTAAGAAAACATGTGGGCAGCTTAGAACTATTTCTGTTTCAAGCCCAGCTGGTGCTGTGCAGTTCAGGCCGCTTGCTCACTGCGTTTTATGCTCCGTGGCCACAGTGAATGATTGAATAAATTTGTGTGTCCTACGGGTGGCTGTGGACCTGCTGCCTGAAATGCACATGGCAGAGTGTGTGCAAGAGTGATCAGAATTGAGAATCTGAGAGGATTTCCTTTTCGCAGGAGCAAGGAGGAAGAAATATGCTGCTTAGGTGTGCCTTCAGTGTTTTTTTTTTTTCCCCCAAGGCTTTTAATCCCCAGTGTTGTCTTGTAGAAGAGAAACACAGTTCTAGAGGGAGTGTGAGTTATACATAGTGGGCAAAACAGGCAGACTGGAGTGGGAGGAGAACAGCTTTTCTTCCTTGCAGTGCCGGGAGAGATGGATGTCTGCCACTGACATGTCTTTTTCTCCCAAGTAAATCTTCATTTTCCTGAGCACAGGCAAGGAGACAGTCTGCTGCCTTGGAGGGGACAGACAGGGCTTGGGAGTGTGTTGTATGAGAGTATTTTTTGCCACAGTTCTTTTCCTGCACTTCATCAACTCCCTGTGTTTGTACTGCAAGATGCCCTTTTGTTGCCCTGGGGTTGGTGTATCATCCTTTAGGTGGCTGAGAAAAAGCGGGTGTCTTTGCTTCTTGCATGATGTTAACCTGGTGTCGTACAGGGGTTGTCAAAGCTTTGAGACACCACAGTGTTGGGTAAAAGCCTCAGCTGTTCTAAAGAAAGCTCTCCAGGTGGTTTTTGGGCATGACAAAGTATTCAAAGTGCTACTACAGAAATAAAATTTAACTTGTCCATGAAGCAGGGAAATCATTTTTTTTCTTAGTTTTGTTGGTAATGGGACAGCTTTGTGGTTGGGAAGGGGAATTCTCCTAAGCAACAGGTTTGTGTGCATCCCAGATCCAATTTTAGTAGTAAATTGGTGTGATGCAGAGCTTTTTAAAAAGTGTGTGTTGGATTCACAAAGATTGATCATGTTTTCATGGAACTGTGATGTTGCAGGCACTTTTTCCCATGATAGGAATGCCTGGGATTGATCATCACTGCAGAGCCGAGGACAGCTGGTCCTGTTGGGTGGGTGCTAGTGGTGGGTTTCTACAAACGCTGTAAGGAGGGCCTCATCCCAGGAGAAAACAGAGCTACTACCTTGGAGGGGTTGAGGAGGGCAAGGAGTTTCTTAGAGATGGGAAGATGAGGTGTTTGAATCCACAAAAGAGGGCATTACGAATCAGAATAACTTCATCATACAATGTATTGAATCCCTTATTTCTGCTCCCATTGTTTCTCTTGTCCTGTGATCTGACCAATCTATATATCTCGATATCTGTGTGTGGGGGTGAAAATATATGGACCAACATGGATTACTTACTTGCCTTCTGATACTGTTGAAGTGAAATACTGCTGACTTGATAGCTTGTCTGCATGTCAAATTTCCATGGAATGGAGGTCTGTCTTCTGTTTGGAAGCTTTATGGTGTATATGAGCATGTGAGCTGCCCTCTGTTTTGGGGATGAGTTTGACTTTAGGATCAGAATTGGGAAACAGACAGAAATAAATCATTTGACAACAGTTAGGAAGCAGGAGTAAGCTCCTTAGGGGAATTGTAGCTGCTGTACCACTGTTGTAGTCGCTTGCGGATGCAGGAGGAATGCAGCCAAGCTGACTAGGCTGGTTGCTGAAAGTCTGTGTTGGCTGAGAAATGCTTTCTGGCACCTTCAGTGTAAAAATTTAGAACATTTCTTGGTGAAGACTGGAAAAGTCCATGGCTTGTCTCAACTTTTAAAATGGAGCATGCTGTGTCAGGGAAAACACGCCATGCAGAGGCTTCCTTTCGGGAAATTTGTTTTGAGTGGATATAGATGATTCTGATTGAGGGGTAGGAGGGTGGTCTTGCCTGTGACTGACATGATGAGCTATAAATGCCTGTCCTCTTTTTCCTCTGGATATGCATGGTTGCTGAGTTCAGCAGCTTCCTTGGCATGGGCTCTAGAGGAGCTGCTTTGATCCGAGGCCTGGCTGCACTGCAAGAAATGATGATGTGCTCAGACGGGAGAGGGCTGCTCCTGCATGGACACACTTCAGCTCTGCTGTTAGGAAATCTGGGTGAAGTCAAGGCCTCACAGCTCGGTCTGCCCAGAGCTTTGTTGCTGCTGGCTTTGTCCACTTACAAGTTCGGATGTCGTGTTTCCATTGTTCAGCTGCGCTGAGCTGCAGTCCTTAAAAAAACAACTTGTTTCAGCTGGAAATGGATGGGTGTGCACAGTTCTGAGCTGAAACTTGGACACAGTGCATGAGGCCAGGGAAATGGAATAGGGGAAAAATACTCCAGAAAAAGTGTTTGTGAGAAGTTGGTTCACCTTTAGTTACTCTAAATTGCAAAGCTGCTCTAAACTCCCTTCTCAAAGGATTAGTGAAGGATCTTGGTCTGTTGCAGTGAGGTCTGAGAGTGACATAGAAAGGGCTGCTTATTGATCTGTGAGTAGAAAGCTCAAGGTACTTCTCCTTGAAGACTCTGCAGGCAACAAATGTGTAGACAAGCCCCCCGAAGTTAATCGGTGATAAAGATGATAAATTATCATTGGCATGTAGAGATAGCACTGAAACAATGCATTTGTGTTCTTAACAGCTTAGGGTTTTGGGGTTTCTTTTAGGTCTTCACCTTTTCCATAGGTATCATTTTAAAGGAAGGTGCTTCAAGAATCCAGGTCAGTTGCTGTGGATCTGTCAGTGTACCAAGGTACTTCATGGCATGCTTAGAAGTGTCTTGTATTGAAAATTAGTCAAATGTATCCTTGGGCAGTCAAGGCAAAAGGTGAGTCCAGTGGAACAGGAATGTGACCGACTGTTAGAGAAGGATTTTCTCTGTCTTGGGAGCTCACCTTCCTTAAACAAGGCTTAAGAGAATAATTAGTCCGTTGAAAGTAGGGCAGTGAGGAATAGGATGTAACAGTGCACAGCAGGACTCCTCAGTCATTTCTCAGCGGTGCACACACTGAAGATTGCTGGTGTTGCTGTGAATAAAGTGTGTTTCAGGTAGATGGCTAAAATCTTGTGTTAAGAGCAGTGTCATGCTTAAGGGTACTTCCTAGTTTTTACCTATTGAATTGACGAAGTTGAAAGACTTCATATAGCAACTGCTGCAGAGCTACATTATTCTGTACTATTTGTGTTCTTTGCATTCAATTGTTCTCACTACTGGATCCATCCAAGCTGGACATGTCATGTTTAAGGGTCTGTCTGAGTCTGTGGTGATGGTCCTCGGGAAGTGCTTATCCAAGTAGGCTTAGAGTCCTTGAGCTGTCCTTCAGGAAAACTCTAAAATGCCATTCCTGTAGCTGTTGTTACTGAGCCTGTGGCACAGTCTGGGGGGTCAGAGCGAATGTAACCCCTCTAAGCTTTTCACAGCTGTGGTGAGGTGGCTCTGGTTTGAGTGGCCCTGTAAGTAATTTGTTAAGTAGCTTAGGTGATGCTTACCTCGGGTACTTGAGGGAGAGTCTTAGTGGGCTGCAGTTGTTCAGGTTTCACATTTGGGGACTTTGGCAACAAGGGAAGAGGGTGATTCTGGGAAACCCAGTGGCATCATCTCCTCCTTCATCGTTATGTGGCTGCCTTTGCTTTGTCTCTGCTAAATAGACATAATAGTGGGCAATACGTGACAGGTGACTTGCTAAGGGCAGCAAAAACTGCCTGCATAGGCTCAAGCTGTCCCTTTTGTATCCCTCAGTTGTCAGGGGTGTTTTGCAGGGGGTGATTTCCATTTTGGTTCTGCAACATCATGGGAACAACGTTTATTACGGGTGTTAGTGTTTGTCTGTGGCTCTTATGTAGACCACCACATCTCTGGTGATGTACACTGTCAAAGCTTTGCTTCTGTGGTCAGTTCTTTCCCAGCCTACTCCAAAAGAAGAGGTTTCTGTCAAAAGTTCAGTTTGGGGGAGGGTTGGGAGGAGAGGGAAGGTGCAATTTTGTGTTAGGGGCTTGGATTGAAAATGTGGCAGCTTTATATTGTTGATGTAACAGTGTTGTCTGAAGCTCAGCTTTCAGAGGCAATAGTATGTGTTTCAATGTTTTTTTTAAACTGTGATTTTTATATCTTGTTATTCATGTCAGAGACTAAGATGTGTATTTTTTCCCCCCACATAAATGTGAAATTGGGGCAGGGAACTTAAAATGATAGCGAGACGAGGTGTTGTTATTTTTACATTGGCATGAAATTTTTCTCGCATGAACGGTTGCAGCTGAATACCAGTTAATGCATGAATTTGCTTCTTGTGGAAGTGCCAAGCGCTTAGAATGAGGGTTTGAAATGGAAAAAGAATATTATTCCTTGTAGTTTCACAACCTTCTCATAGCTACAGCTTTCAGCATGCCTGCCTCTCTGTTTTATTGCTGTGTATGCTGCTGGGAATGCAGCGTGCGGAGGAGAGGAGGGAATTTTCCTGTGAATACCTCAGCACCTGTCTCGTCATCAGAAGCACACTGCAGTCCTAATGCAGGTGTCCCTGCAGCAGAGGCTCGGCTGGTGCCAGTCGTGGGGACTGTGTTATGCCATTTCAGCAGCGCGTTACTCCTCACCTCCCTCCCCCTCTCCCCTTTTCGGTTTTTTTAGCAGTAGCAAGAGAAATGGAGTATATAGTTAAAGGAATAAAATGAAAGAAGATACTGTTGAGATGTTCCAGCTGCCAGACTTCTTCAGATTTCTGCTGAACGAGGCATTTTGGTTGGGGAGGGTCAGTGCATGTTGGGAAGACAATGGATCTGATTGTGTATCCCCCGTAAGTGGGAGCAATCCTCACTGTACAGGGAAGAGGTGGTGCTGTCAGACAGTGTCTGTGGTGACAGTGCTGCTGTAGTAGCAGGATAGGGCAAGTGAGAATCACACTGCTTGTTCCTCTCAGAAAATGGATTTGAGGAGAACCCACAAAATATGCAAGGCTGAAATGGAGTGGTCATCTGCTGCGCTTGGCTTCCATGTCTGCTTTCCCTTGCAGTGACCAGGCAGCTGATCTTTATCTAAAGAAAATGGTGTCTTGTATAAGGAGCCAGGAAACCATCACTTTCACTTCAGGGCTATGTCATCCAGGTTGGGTGTTGGTGGTGGTATGACCCACAGAAATGACAGGCACTGCTGGAGCCTTGGCTTCAGTAAAGCCTTGGATGGAATTTTTTCTATAATGCATTATTAATGCTGTGAAGATGTGCGTCTTAAAATGCCTTGAAACCTGTGTTAGTGAAGTTGTAGTTTCACCTGATAACATGTAGGTGAAAAGGCAGAACTGTATTCTTTGCCTCAATAGTTAGTTTGTGACAGTCAAAATCCGTTCCCACTGTTGTATTTGAAGACATGTAAATTAATTTCTCTGTCTTGCTGTTTCAGATCAGAGTATTTTTTTCCAGTAAGCTGCCCTGAAACTGAGATGGACTCATGTATTTTGAAAGCATCAGAGGTCATATTGTGAAGGCTAAAAGGTAGCAGGGCGAGGGAGAGCAGACATTAAATTCTTGCTGTAGTATGGGATATTATACCTTGTTATTTGCAGGGGGTTTGGGTTGCCTGTTTAAATGCTGTGTAAAGTTTAAAAATGGTGCATGAAATATTTGGCCCAGTTTGCCACATTTCAAGTGTATCATTGCTTTGTTTTGATTCACTTTTGAATCCCTCATGAATCCCTTGATGTGCATCAAATGGTTAGATAGAAGGCATGAAAAAGACCTAGCAGCGTCTTGCAAAGTGAACTTAGCTAGTTATTAGTCAGAGCTGGACTTTGTTCTTGCAGTGGGAATGGGGGTTTATTTCCTCTTGTGTGTTCCACTTACAAGGTAATAGTATAAGCCTTGCTATTTCTGTGTGAAACAAACTCCAAGTGTATTCCTGAAGTGAGCAGTAGAAAATATGCTGTCAAGAAATGCTCAGTAATGTATGAAATGTAGATAGATTGATAGATTGATTAATTGATTAATTGATTTTCAGTGCAGTGTCTTGGAGGTGTGAGAGCTAAAATTGTCCTGGAGAGAAAGCTGAGATTATCTTGGACAGGATTTGCTAGAGCACCAGGAAAGCGGTGTGGCTGTAGGTCAGGCATGACGAGTTCCTCATGGAAATCAGGATTAAAACTGCTCACTGTAAGGAAGTAATTTTTAGCTGTGTAAGGAAAGAATCTGAAGCTTTCTTGCTCTTCTAACAAGGAAGTGGGGCTGAAATCAGTGTAGTAGGACTAAAGGTTATTAACTGACCTGGTCATGACTGTGGTTTTGGTCTGAAGGTGGCTTTGCAACACTAGATGGGCTTGAAAATTCTTAGTACATTTAATGATGTCTTTAGAAAACTTTTGCTACTCTCCAAAAATTTTGGAGCTGAGAAAAATCAACTGTTAGAGCACTTGCTAATTGGCAGTAAGTGCCTGATAAAGAACTGATCCAAAAGGAGTGTCAGGTAAGGTTTATTTTAAGGGGTGTAGTTTGCTATCTGGGAAGAGCCACTGGCTGTTCCTTGTCCTTAAGTTTCTTGGGAAAGGCTTTGCTCTGGTCCTCATAGGATCCGTTTGGCACCCTCTGGGTGTCAAACACCAAAGGCCCAAATGCCAAGTTAAAAATACTACAAATTCTAAATTTTGTTCAGTGCCTAATATAAGGCAAAAGTCATGGGTCTCATCTGAGAAAACCTGAAACACGAAGTTGTGCTGGATTGTAAGACTGGAAAATAGGGGCCAGCCCCCAAAAAAAATCTTAAGAGAAAACTTTTTTTCATGAAAGGTGGGATTTTTTTTGTCTTTTAATACTTGTCTGAGCTAGTGTGGTTCATCCAAATCCAGTTTCAGATGCTGCTGTGTTATATTATGGTGCTTAAAAACACTGAAGCTTAAAAAATGAATCCTGTTATGTTAATGAGCCTGACTTGCTATTTCACAGCCGTGGAGAGCTGCTGTGTGCAGCCTGGCTGCCAGACACTTCTCTGCAGTGCACTGCTTCCTTGGTACTGCTTCAAGAACTCTTTACTAATGTTTTGAGCATGTCATTGGGATAAGGAAATACTATATTGTCGTCTTCTTTATTATAAATAGCTCAATTCCAGCTCAGAACTCCTGTTATTTTTAGGGAGATGTCTGTGGATATTTGGCCAAAGGTGCCATTCAGGTTCTTCTGATCAAGTGTTTGGCCTGGTTAATGACACTTGAGTGCCCAAATGTACCATTTAAAGAACTTGGTACTGTTCTGCCTCCACATGGCACATTACAGACATGATTTTAGCTTTTGTAGTTTATACAGAATGCTTGCTCTTGCTAAATGCTGGAAAGCAGGAGCACATCAACACTGGGTGCATGCAGGACGGTCTGAAGGAGAAGCAAATGGGATCAGCAAAATAAGCTTGTGGAATCATGCAGGGTAACCTGAGATAGGAAGGAGAAAATTATTTTTACAGCCTTTTCTTAATGCTTCTGGGTTGTCCTTGTAGCAAAAGTGTCATTTAGGAAAACTGTAAATCAGTGATTACCAAATGCTAGAGATGCTCTGTAAATGAGCAGAGCCATGCACTGATGAGATGGATAAATAATGGGCTTGTGACATCTGCAGTGAGGGTGGTGGGTGCTGGAAACCAAGTCTTTTCTGCCTTATTCATAAAGCAAGTTTTTAAGAGTTGATTTTATTCTTACAAAGTTTAGGTCATTCTAAAACTCTCAGGTAATGGCACTGATGATAGGTTCCTCGGCTGGGAGAAAGGTTAAAGTTGCTGTAGTTTTAAGCTTGTGATGCTAATTTAGGCTTTGTATACTCATTTTGGTATTTAAGGAACTTGCCTTCCTTAAAAAAAGGAAGTTTTTCTTCAAGTCCTTAATGCTTGAGTCTTGTTTCTGTGGTTTTTCTTTGTTTGTTTTGGGGTTTTTTTATGTCTGTATAGTTACTTGTTTTTTTGTTGTGTGTTCTTATTGCGAGGGAAGCTCTCAGAGGAAGTTGATTCTTTGACCTTAGTTTACATCTCTGGGAGATGATGTGGAGGCTTATGTATAGACTTGGGTGCAGGGTGGGATCTGTGCTGATGGCAGTTTTATGTGTGGGTGGCTGGATGGAGAGAGATGGATGCAGTCAGAGTCACCATCAAGAGCTGAATTCTGTCTCTGATTCAGCATCATGTGGTGGCAAGAGCCACGCCAGTTAGGGCAGCTCAGGTGTGCTTTGTCTTCCTGTCCTTTAACCTGGCATTGGTTAAAATGCATGTTCAGTATTTGCTGTGTGGCAGTCAAAACACAAAATTACTGACATCTTACAGGGCTATCTTGAGGGTGTGCAGACATGAGTCCTGTTTGAGAGCAGCCAGAACTTGGGAATTTTGTTCTCCTGGCTTCTTTTTGACAGCAGAAGCATCAAATACACTAAAAATTATTTTGAGCAAAGGAAACTTAGGCAAGGACAGAGACTTTTACTGCAGGATGAGAGAGTAGGAGAAGTCTTGTAAAAGGGCTTATGTTGGGGCCTGTCTAAATAATTGGGTTATGTCAGAGTATTTGTCTGGAGGAATACTGATGGAGAATGCAGATGAAATATTCTCATATATAAGGTGGAGCATTTGTATGCTATTCTATACTTCTTTCAGTTAAGGGAAATAAAATACATCTGAAGCCCTTTAAAGGAAATGTCTGTTTACTTGACCTGGAACATGGAAATGCTTACTCTTCATTTGAGGCTTCTGTGGAGAAGGCAGGATTTTCTGAGAAACAGAAGTAGAGTTTTCCCTTCTACCAAAATACGGTTTTATTCCCAGCTTTGAAATACCATGCCTTTATCACTATCCCTGTATGATATTTGGTGTGTTGAAAAGCTGAAAAGACAAGACTGTAAATCTAATGAAATTCTGAATGAAAATAACAATTTTGAAACTCCAGTGGAGATGAGAAGTTCTGCAAGCTGCAAGTTGAAGGTGGTTATCTTCTACCTTGCAATCAAAAAGATTTTTAATCTGTATTTAATATTAAAATATAGTCTAAAGCGTTTTTCCAATAAGTTAATTTCTTGATATTGTTCTGAAATATTTTCAGTGACAGCATATAATACAAACATTCCCAAAACTTCATTGCAAGGATGTTTTCTCCTGGTCCCTCGTGGGTGTCTCGGTGCTGTGTTGTTTGTGGGTGGGTTTCTGCTTCTCCCTGTTCTCCTTGGGTTGTTTAATCACACCGTGCACATATTCTTAGTTGGAAGTAAGATGGGAAATTTTTCCATTTGAAACTTAAACTGCATAAAAGACCTAATTTTGGGGAGAGGATATGTGTGGGGGAGAGTAGTTTTCCTATTTTGTCTTCTTTTTTAGCAAATATTTCATAGTGTTAGGAAGAACCACGACCAGCTGTTCATTATTTCACTTGGAGGAGATTTTTTCAGTTAGTCTGAGCAGTTGGGATTTTGCATGAGTGGGGTGAGCCAAGAATCCTTCCAACGGCTCCGGAGCTTGCCTTTCCAGTGGTGAAATCTGTCGCTTGGCTCCTGAGCAGCGCAGCGGTTCCTCTGTCTTGCCGCAGCAGGCTGTCCTCTGGAAGAAGACAAATGGCAAGTCCTCAGATGAACCAAACAGGCCTAAAATAGTGTTGTAGGTGCAGAGAGCAGTGATGGGCAAAGGACCCTGGCAAGGCAGGAGTAGATCGTTCCTTGGGACTGCAGAGGAAACTAGGAGTTGCCTTCACCAGTTTGCCAAACTGGACAGAGCAGCCTGTGAATGTCACTTGGGTAAAACACTGCTGAGGAGCGACAGGCAGTGCTGCTGGACTGTTCTGCTGTTGGCATCAGAGCCACTTTGATGTGGAAGTCCTCCCCTTCAGCTTGATCTTCCCAGATGGGGAGGAGGAGGGCAGAGAGGCTGCAAAAGAGCAGAGGGAGGCTTTGGAGGTGCCCTTGTGTATTGCCAAGAGCTGACCCGAGGTTTTGTTTCTCAGTGATGGTGTTGAAGGGAGAAAATGAAGAAATCTGGGAAGTAGTTCTCAGCCTGCCTTCCTTAGCAAACAAGGCATTTAGGTTAAAGCTGAATGTGTCCTAGAAGTGTTGAGTGGGAGACAGATGGCAGAAGGTAAAAGTCATGTGAGCTCTCTGCTTGTGACAAAAGAATGGATGGGAGGCTGGAGGGACCTTCCAGGAGTCCTTAGCTGAGCTGGTCACTCTTCTGGTTTATCTGCCCACATAGATGGATTCTTGGGGAATTTATCTGCAGGAATCTGAACTTGTGATGCTCATGGGACTGCTTTGAAACTTTGGAGACACAAATGAAACTTAAGAATAAAATGATTTTCTGTCTCAATGAGGAATATTCCATGTGGAAGTATATACAGACAGTGTCTGCTTTTATCCAGAGGTGACTGAAGTTTTTAATCGTTGTAGGGGTGGCTGGCCCATGTAGTTGCTCTGTTGGGCAGACTAACATTTAAATTGATTCTGATTTGGGATTGGGATTGGGATTTGGGTTTTGAAACTAGGAATTTTGGAAGGTGTTGAGCTTTGTAGGGGGATGTATAACTTGGTCTTTATAATTTGATAATTGTTGTGGTGACTAGTTCACCAGCTGTGGAGTGAGTTCATGGAACTCTCAGAGAAGTGTCTTCTCTAAACTACATGCCCCAGTCATCCTCTAGCAGGCAGGATAACACAAATGGGTATTAGGGGCTTTCCTCTCCAGTACACTCATCTCTTCCTTGATTTCTACATATTTCACAGCAAAAACAAATGGACAGCACAGGAAAGTAGGGTCTACAGAAGAACTCAGACAACTCAGCATCTGTTTTCTAAAGAAGGCAGATGCACAGTGGCATATTCTATCGATAAAGTTTTAAATAAATGCTTTCTTGAGAGAGATTCTGTGACACGAATTCTGTGACAGACTCCGACTCTGTGGAGTTGATATTATGTGGAAGGTATTGCTTGTCCCTTTGTTTGTTTTCTTTGGATGTTGGATTAGGAGACATCAGACATGAAGTGAGATACCTGAGGCCAGCAAAGGAGTTAAAAATAAAATGCTTAAATAATAACTGCAGCTGTAGGGTTTTTTGTGTGTTAAGTCTATTTTTGTCAGTTATATCACTCTTAAACCAGGTCTGTTACTTTTCAGGTGGAATCATTTATCTTGGATCAGGATGATCTCGAAAACCCTATGTTGGAAACAGCTTCTAAATTGCTGTTAAGTACTGCTGATGGTGCTGACATGAGAACAGTAGATCCCGAAACCCAGGCAAGATTAGAAGCTTTACTTGAAGCTGCAGGTAAGTCCTCGTGTCCCATACAGGTTTAACCCCGAAGCCCTGACAAGAGTCCATACTGGAAACACTTGCATAAGGTTAATCCATGGGACCATGATACAGCTGCAAAATGTGTGGAGGTGTGGACTTGGCAAGGGTGTCATGGAAGAGAACAAAGTCTATTTAGTCTATTTCAAGGTTTGGAAGATCAGAATTTCATGTGAAGATGCTTCAAATCACATCCCTCCAATGTTGGTGTTCTAAAAGCCTGAGTCAGAATTGCCGCCTGACTTTGGCTTGTGCCATTATGTCAAACACTAAATTGCTAAATAGGTTTTATTTTGTAACAGTTGCTTTATGAAAAGCTTTAGTAGTTTCTTATATTAAGTAGTTTCAGCAGTTAAAAGCTGATTCCTTCTGTGGATTGGACAGTTTCAGTCATGTGAAGCTTTTAAATTAGTCTTGTAAACAGTTAAACCTGTAGTTTTGGAATTGTGCTTGGAATGCTTCTGCTGACAGATCTCATAGGCTCAATTTCAACTTGTCTGTTCTCTCCTTTCCTGCCACCCGTCCCCGTGGTTGTGAATTGGAATGGAAGGAATAGGGAAGCTGTCGACAGCGGATGGTAAAGCCTTTGCCGATCCCGAGGTGCTCCGCAGGCTGACCTCCTCGGTCAGCTGCGCGTTGGATGAAGCTGCCGCTGCGCTGACCCGGATGAGAGCGGAGAGCACAGCGAATGCAGGGCAGACGGACAAGTAAGCCAACTTTTATCCTGGAGGTTTTCAGCCCTTTGCTACTTTTAGAAGCAGCTTTTCTTGTTCTATCACTTGTGCTTATGGGATGATGAAACTCTTACTCAAGTGGAATTGGTGCCAAGTTATCACCTGTGCTTCTTCTGTTTAAATATTTGTGGACTGGCAGGTCTGGCAGCGGAGAGTGAAGCAATTAATACTGCTTAGAATTCAGGAATGACACTTCAAGGAGTTCATCGTGACCAACTATAGAAACATTTCTAAACTCTTCAGTAGTATGGGCCTTAGAACTGTTCCAAAGAGTTGCAAATCCCAAAATGGGTCATTCAGTGATAGCATGAAACGAGATTTGGGATTAAAAAAAAAGTCTTCTAGGCAATTTCAGAGTGTCTTTATAATTGAGATGGGGAAACAGCCATGAGGGACTGGAGCTGCATGGTGGTCAGTGTTGCACAGGACCTGGATAGAGCCTCAGCCAGGGAGTTGCTGCTCTTTTACTGGATTTTGTGGCTTTATCTGTGGGATTTTGTCTTACTGGGGTATTGAGGAGGTAAAGAAGAAGAAGGTTTCCTTCCAGGCTGTGATTAAGCTTCAGTACAGTGGAAACAGTGTTAGTAGGAACAATCAGGTGCTGCTGTGCTAGTTGGAAGTTTGTTCCTTCTACACAGAGTAACTCCAAAGGAACATATCTTGCTATGAGAACAGGACACACGAAGAGCAGCATAATTTTGGGTTATGTCTGTTTCTATTCTCTGTGCATCCCTTCTTCTCCCCAGCACCTCTTCTTGGGAATGACGATGGTTGCCAAAGTTGTTACAGGGACAGAGGATCTTGGAAATTTAAAAAAAAAGGCCAACATGTGGTGAAGAGGCAGATTTGAGAACTGATTGTCCGTATATTAAAATTGTGTCTGGTTACAAGATCTTGGTATTTTCAGCACAGGAGAGAGGAGAAGTGGTTACGTTTGTTACAGGAGAAAAGTGATGTGGGTGATTTGTTTTAATTTAATTAACTTTATTTGTTCAGCACTATAACTGTTTTCTTAAGACTGAGAGGTGATTTCTGTGTCCCCTGGTTCTGGGATATCCTGCATGTGTTTCTCTTGTAAACTTACGTTAAAAATTAATAACAGGAGTGGATATGGACATGACTTAATTTTCAGCCAAGTTAGCTGGGAAACCTCAAGTGTAAAACTGGCACTTCTTTAATTAGCAGTTGGCACGTTTTTAGCTTGTGTTTCCTTTTTTGCTGACTGCATCCTCATGGCATGCTGGAGTTCAGGCATAGTCCATTTTCACTTTTCAATGCTTTCTGCCTTGTTAGCCGCAGCTTGGCCGAGGCTTGTTCCGAAGGAGATGTGAATGCTGTGCGGAAGTTGCTCATTGAAGGCCGGAGTGTGAACGAGCACACAGAGGAAGGGGAAAGCCTCCTTTGTTTGGCCTGCTCAGCAGGATATTATGAGCTTGCACAGGTTGGTTTCCTGGCTGTTTGTACTATGTGTGTGTTGTACAAAAAGAAGTGTTAAATCAGTGCATTACAATCTTGTGCACCTGGAAGGGGGTGTTAAGGGTGTAAGTGGGAAATGTCAGTTCCCTGGCAAATGTGTCTCACACATACACTGAATGTTGCTAATGCATTCTTGGTGCTTATTTTCTGCAAGGGTTTCTCACGCAGCACTGTGTTTCTCAGCAGAGGCACCGTTTGTCACTTCAGTGCTGTTGATCGCTTCTCTTGGCAGGTTCTCCTGGCAATGCATGCCAATGTGGAGGACCGGGGAATCAAAGGAGACATCACACCTCTCATGGCTGCTGCCAACGGCGGGCACGTCAAAATTGTCAAGCTGCTGCTAGCTCATGGTGCTGATGTGAACGCACAGTCATCCACAGGTAAAGCAGGGTGTTGGGAACGACTGCAGAGCTGGGATTTGCGGAGTGTGGGGAACTTGACGTGGAAGTTTGGGAGGAATGGCTCTCAGCACAGCAAGGCAGAATGCTTCCTTGTGTTTTTGCCATTTAAATTCTCTTTTTTTAAAATGAACTCTGAAATACTGTTGGATGCAGATAAAATATTGTGGGGACACACAAGGGTGGGTAAGGTCAGTTAGTGACTGAAAACTGAAAACATGAGTACATAGCATTTGCTGTCACATTTTAAGCACAGTTTGGTAAGTTTGTGTATACCTGGAAAAGTTATTTGATGGCAGGTCTAGGAAACCAAGGGGCAATCAGGAAACATGAGAAGATGCCCCCCCCCGCCCCATTTCCATGGTAATTTGCTAGGCATTTGTGTGTAGAAGTGACCAAATTGGGAAATCTTTTAGGTTTTTGTAGCCTGGAAGTGGAGAGCTGGTGTGTAGTCAGCAGTAATTGATGGATGGAGAGCTGACCCTGAGTGAGGAGGAGGGGGGTGACCAGAAGACGCCTTATTTATTTTTTTATATCTTTTTCAGTGAAGTAGTTCTCTCAGGAGCAATGCTGCCTTGACCTTTAACATTTTCAAGGTGTCTTTCGTAAAGGCAGATTCTTTGTCTGCTGTGTGCAGATCCACGTTTTTGGTTTTTTTCCGTTGAAGTTATTTTCATCTCATAAAGACAATGAGCATTTTGCAGCCAGTTCCTTTGAGGTGTTAAAGACTTGACTGAGAAGCAGCAGTTCATTCTGCTCCTGGTTTTGAGCTTTCATTCTTAGAGCATTGTGTGTCCCTGCTGATTAACAGGAAAACTGGTGGGGTTTTGTGACAGAAGCTGGGCTAGAAATGGGAAGAGAGGTGCGTGAGTACAGGCACAGGGAGATCCTCAGTCTGTCAGCACCGAGCTGCTTAGTGCCATTATGTATTTCCCCTCCTTGTAGTTCTTCATCTGTAGCCTGGAAAACCCTGTTCCATCCAGGTAAAAGGGATGGAATGGAACAACAAGTGAAGTTCTAGGTGTAGAAACACCATCCCATTCCATTTCCAACCCTTCTTTTCCCTGGCTGTAGGCAACACAGCCCTGACCTACGCCTGTGCCGGGGGCTATGTGGATGTTGTGAAGGTGCTGCTGGAGTCGGGCGCGAGCATTGAGGACCACAACGAGAACGGTCACACGCCGCTGATGGAAGCCGGGAGCGCAGGCCACGTGGAGGTGGCCAGGGTGCTGTTGGAGAATGGAGCGGGCATCAATACGCATTCCAATGAATTCAAGGAGAGCGCGCTGACGCTGGCTTGCTACAAAGGTGCTGTAACAAGTGTGGAAAAGTGACAGGGGTGAAAAGTTGCTTCGAACATGGATTTGTTCAGCCTTGCTGCCCATGACCAGGGGAATTTAAAGGCTGTGAATAGACACTCTGATACTCTTATTCTGGCTGTGGTATCATACAGCACGTGTGTGCCATGTGTAAAATGATCTGTGTGCAGTCTAACTATCAAGATCTAAACCCTTGGTCTGAATTACGATGCTTTACAAGGTGTTCTGTTCAACAAATCAAGAGGCAAGGAACTAATATGTTATATCACAGAATAAGTAAGCTAAACTTTCTGTATTACAGCTGTATTATACAAGGTACCTCTGCTTAAGTACAGAAATTATTTCGTTTTAAAGGACTTCGCACTTGAGAATCATGCAAAATTTAGGACCTTGCCTTTTAGGTGTCAGCACTGAGGGCAGCTCAGCCTCCTTTAGAGCATTAGGCAGCCAACTTGCAGCACCCAAGGAAGGGATGAAGGTGTTAAATTAAGAGGTAAAATACGTTCCTACAGCCCAGCAGCGGCTGTTACAGTGAATTAGGACATGTCTTATTAGGCCCTTGCCATCATGGAGTAGTTGATGTTGGTAGCAGAGGTACTTGTGTGGCACCTGTATAGAGGTTGGTCTTAGTCTTTAATTTATATTTTTTATCAGTGACACTGATAAGCTGCTGTGCACATAGATGGTAGAGATATATGCATACCCTTCCAGAGTGTATTTTTTATGTTGTAACATTATAATGTGTCGTTATGTACTTTAAATCCTTTCTGTGAGTTGTGAAATGCACTTTCTCAAGCAGTTTCTCTCTTTTTAACTATTTTCTCCACACAGGCCATCTGGAAATGGTGAGGTTTCTGCTGGAAGCTGGTGCAGACCAGGAGCACAAGACAGATGAAATGCACACTGCTCTCATGGAGGCTTGCATGGTAAGAGATGTACAGCTTGAGCAGTGAGGTGTATGGGCTCTCTTTTGTTCCTGAAGATTGAGAAAGTGATTCCTTTTAGTCTCCTTTGGGTACAGAATCTAGCTGTGATGTTTTGGTTCTCTTGTCTACTTGATGGGAAGTTAATTATGGGAAAATACTTTATACATGAATTTAGAAATCAAGTAACTTTAAGTGGGAAGATTCTCAGTTGAAATGCTTTTAACATTTGTAATGTGCTAAACACAGGTAGTGAATATGGTCATAACCTGGCTTTTGGAAGCATTTAACATACCTCGATTATGTTAAAGGAATTTGTAAGCGGGTGGTTACGTATGTAACGTTGCAGTATAGTTCACATAACCACATATTCCTTGAAAGCACAGAATCAGAAGCTGTTAGGGAAGCAGCTAGGAAATGAAAGAGGAAATTGTTAATTCTTACTAGTGAGAGAGCTTTGATGTTGCTGCTTTGTCCATCGGAGGTGGCTGTATTCATCTGAAAACGGAACTTTATTGTTAAACTGAGAATTCATTTCTTACATTTCCTTTTTATCCTTCTCTCCAAACAGATTCCTCATGTGTTGGGATTTTCTTGGCATTAGCCTTGGGTAATGTCACACAGTGAACCTGGGGCTATAGAGGAGGGCAGTAAATCCCTATTTAGTCTGGCCTTCCCTGAAACAACTATTATGGTTCTAAAATCAGCCAGTTGTGTCTGTTCAAGGAAGTTAATGGCTTCAGATAGGGGAATGATTAACAGAAGCCATTATACTTAAAAGTTGTTGGAAACAAAGTCACGTAGATAAACAGGACTTGTGCTGTCCTTTATCTCACCCTGAAATCTTACTAGAGCAGCCATATAAATATCCTTGGCAATGGCCTTGCAGCCAGTTCATGGGAGCTGATGGTAAAATTACCTTGTTTGATGTTGCAGTTGCCTTCTCGTTGGGATATTTTTTTGGTGGAGCTAGCCTTCTTTTCCTTGCCATTTTCTTCCACCCTTTTAACTCCTCTAATAGACAAACAAAATTCCATTGGACTCACAGAGATGTTAAGACCTAATTTTTATTAAGAAACACTGAGCAATAGGAAAAAATTCTTCTCTCTTATTTCTTTATTTCTCTAGGAAGCTCTTCTTAGGGAGGCAATTCCATGCTGGTGCTCAGAGCTGACAGATAGTTGAGAGTCTCATACCTTCAGCTCTTTGACAAGAGAAAGGAGCAGCTTTCTCTGGCAGTATTTTAAAAACTTGCAGTGTGAAATGAAGCAGAGCAAGGACTTGAATCTCACCATGTTCTTTGTGTAGAGACAGTTACTGCTCTTCAATGGCACAAGAAAACATCCTTCTCTAGGACAGCACTGAACTTGAATGTGTGCTGACAGAACTGTCTGTCTGTGGTATAGCCAGTGCAGGTTTAAACCTTGTCCTGCAAGGCATTCGGGAGGACTTGTACCCGAGACTTTTTTATAGACAGCAGTTAATATTGATTTAATGCAGATGAGGTGTTGGGCAATGGCACTTGCTTTGTGGGAGCAAAAAGCAGGTTGGTCTAGTTGGTGTTTGCTCTCGTGGAAGGACTGATGCCCACAGAGCTTCATCTTTATAATGCAGCTGGTAGAGGTTGCTCCGGTAACTTTTTCTGATTTATTACCAGTTGCAAGGCTTTTCCTGGCTTTTGTAGGAGAGCTCAACAGCCCCACCCCCATCCTTGCAATAAACCATTGCAAGGTTTATTAAAACATTGATCCAATTCCCTTGTGTGGTGAAGCACCAGCAGTTCTCCTCCAGGCTGCTTGGCCCACATAGGAAGCTTTGAAGCAAACCTTGGTGCTGCGTTGTGCCATCCTCATTGTTGATCAGGGGTGAGCTGTGAGCTGTCTTGCCAGAGCCTGATGGATGAGGCACTTTCCTTTTCCCTGAGGAAAGATTATGGAGTCTTGGAGTTTCTCCCTAAAATAGTTATGTCATTTCATGTAAAAGGTGAATATGTCCTAGTTAATGTCCTAGATATTTTTCTGAGAGGAGACCGTGTTTTGCTCCCTGGATATCAGTAGAAAGTATAAAACACTTGAGAAAATGAAGCGGAAAAATGTCAGATGCAGTTTGGTATTTTGTCTGGAAAAGGCCTTTTTGGAGTTGTGGTTTCCAGCTTGGCAAGGATGGCTGTGGCTGTGATTTGCTGCCTCTTAGGAATTACTCTGGAATCAAGGTGTGCTTACAGCGTTCAGCAACAACCTTAGGATAGCCTTGTGTTCCTGGTGGGTGGCTGTTAATTTGCTGCAGCCCTCCTGTGTTTTGTGTGTCAGATTATGGTTACTCCAAGTTGGAATGATGGCGATTTCCTCATGGAGAAAACCAGCTTGGAGAGTTCATGCTGTTGTTGGAGCACAGCAACCAAGCCTGTCTCTCCTTCTGTCTGAACAAAGCAGAATGGAATGGCAGTTGGATGTGTCACTGTCAGGCCTCCAGTGTAAACACGGAGCTGAAAAGCCACTTCAAATAGTTGGTAAATTTATGGCATGCTGAAAATATGACGGAGATCCTATGCTTGAGTATTTTTAAAGGAAGAAAGCAAACTTAGGAGCTAGGTTTTGGTAGAACAGGTTTGACAGCACAATCATGGTATCCAGAAAACCCTGCCAGGATCCTGCCAAGGCAAAGCTGTTGCTCGGGTGGCTCTTGGGATGTGTAAGGAACCGCTGACAAATGGTCTCATTTTGGCTTCTAAACTAGTGATGAGCCCCTTCTCAACTTTTTCAGCTTTATTTTGGAATTCCCCACACCCAAAGTAAGTTGATCCCAAACACTTGAACTTGAGTCAGATACGAAGTTGTCCAGCTTGTTACTTACACCATTGACAAAGAGGTCTGATATGAGGTTCATGGTGTTTTAATTTTGAATGGCACATATTCAGTAAAACATGCTCAGCATTTCTTCAGGTGCCTGTTCAATAGAAGATCTTATCCTTTATCCAAATACATTGGAAAAATATTCAGGAAAACTGTTCAGCAAGTTAAATTACATTTTTTGGACTCATTGTATTCACTCATTGCTTTTTTTTGTTTTCTGAGGTAATTTGAGTCTGGACAAAGCTGTGGAGAAAAGCAGCTTTTCTATTTGGACAATCTTTTGATCTTTTTTTTTTTTTTAATTCCCAGGATGGTCATGTGGAAGTGGCAAGATTACTTCTGGACAGCGGAGCTCAGGTGAACATGCCTGCAGACTCCTTCGAGTCTCCATTGACTCTGGCAGCCTGTGGCGGGCACGTCGAGCTGGCAGCTTTATTAATTGAACGGGGAGCTAACTTGGAAGAGGTCAACGACGAAGGATACACACCACTGATGGAGGCAGCTCGAGAAGGCCACGAGGAGATGGTGGCACTGTTACTTGGGCAAGGTAACTGCTGTGGGGCCTTCTGTGGGCTGGAACTCACCAGGCAGTTGCATATGTTGGCAAAAAAAGCACTCAGTTACTGTGATTTTTGTTTTCTTTGATAATAAGATGCTTTTTGCATATGGAAGTGGTTTGTCTGCTGATCCTGCCTTCTGTAACTGATGTCTTGTGTTTTTTGAAGGAGCAAACATCAATGCTCAGACAGAGGAGACTCAAGAAACTGCATTAACACTGGCTTGCTGCGGAGGGTTTTTGGAGGTGGCCGATTTTCTCATTAAAGCAGGAGCTGACATAGAACTTGGGTGTTCCACACCTTTGATGGAGGCTGCTCAAGAGGGGCATTTGGAGCTGGTTAAATATTTATTAGCTGCAGGTATGGAGTCATTTCGTTAACACTTTTGTAAAGGCTTAATCTAAGAGAAAAAGTACTTTTTTTCGATATTCATTACATTTTCATTAGCAGCTTCTTGAAGCTGACTGTAAAGGTCTTCGGAGCCCTAAGTAATTTACTCATTGGATTCTAATTTAGAGCTTTTGAAGACTGAGTTGATGTAAACTTGCTTGGAACTGAACTTGCAGTTCATCTTTTTATTCTTCCTAGAGTGTGATCAAGCTATCACTTTAATAGATGCTGGATTGGAAGGGGGAAGTTTCATTTGCTGTTTGATCCTGTAAAGATTATGGAGGCTTGCATGTTTTCTGTACTGACCATCACAAAGCTTTTGTCACTTCTGTTTCAGGGGCTAATGTGCATGCAACAACAGCAACAGGTGACACAGCACTGACATATGCCTGTGAAAATGGCCACACCGATGTAGCAGATGTCTTACTTCAGGCAGGTGCAGATCTGGTAAGTCATTTATCTTGAGAAAATCTAAGTAGGAAATGAAATTACCAACATCTTGTATTTTTTTGTTCGTTTCTGTGTTCATTGCTGAAAACTTAGAGGTTCTTTAATGTATTTTAGGCTGTTAAATTACCCTAAAGTGCTGAGGTCAGTTACAGTCCATCTGGTCATTGATGTCTAAAGCATTTCCAAGCCATTCAAGGTTGCCTGGACAGGAAAATAGGGGATTTCATTCTTTTGTCATGGTATTCAGCTTTGAATTGTTGAGCTGATTCTGGGTTAGTCCTTGTACCTGCAAATCTGTTCTATACCTTGTACCTGCAAATCTGTTCTATACCTTATACATCAGATAGTTGACAATCTGTTTGGGGTGTACTGTAATGGAATTAAGATGATGGAGGTAAACTGATACTTACTTTTCAGTAGGCTTGTGCCACCAGTGTGTTATCAAAAAGTGAAGTTAAGCATGTCAGAAGATTCTGTGTTTAACTAAAATCCCTACCATGTGCCTGAGTGCTTCTTGTCCAGGAGTTACACCTCTGCAGAGACAAGTGGTGAATGGTTCATTTGCCTTCAAGATACCCTCAGTTCAGATGTTAGCTAGATATTTATGTCTGAGTTTATAAAACACTAAAAAAGGATGCTCCGTGGCTAGTGCCTTTCCATTCAGAAACCCAGAAGGCAGGTTTGCCTCCTTTCGCATGCTACTTTGGATTTTGAAGCCTTTCTTTATCTCCTCTAGGAGCATGAATCGGAAGGTGGAAGAACCCCTCTCATGAAAGCTGCCAGGGCAGGTCATGTTTGCACTGTTCAGTTCTTGATTAGCAAAGGTAAGACTGTGGAAAGGTTTGGGTTTTCCTGACATTAGAAACACGTTAAGAACATGTCAGAACTAGTGTAACTTCCTTGGATTTGTTTTAGATATCCTAACTCAAGTAGGCAGTTGATTCTCCCACTAGGTATGTAACGATTACCTGTGGTTTCTGCTGAGATTAGTGGAATTGCAACTAGTTGTAAAAATAGTGTGTTTCAGTCTTTAATTCCTAGTAAGAGCAGCAATAGTAGGGATCACTGGGGTCTCCATGCCCCTCATGCAGCTTTGGAGCACTGTCTTCAGTGCTCCAAAGTTCAACTTGGAGTTGAACTACAAGTGCCTATTGGTTTCCAGCTTTTGACTATAGCTTGATACTTTGCTACAAACCTGGAATTTCCATTTTCTTATGAATTCTCATGAATTTTTCTTGTCCCTACCTTGCATGGAGTAAGAACATCCAGCAGGATGGAATTTGCCTTGTGTAGATTGCAGAGTAGTTAGTTCTGTTACTTTTGATAGAGATGAACCTGTTGAACTTTTTTTTAGCTGATGTTTCCCCTTTTCACAGGAGCAAATGTGAACAGGACCACAGCGAACAACGATCACACAGTGTTGTCGCTGGCCTGTGCAGGAGGTCACTTGGCAGTGGTGGAGCTACTGCTCGCTCATGGTGCTGATCCCACACACAGACTCAAGGTTTGTCCCTCAGCTGCCTCATTTTCTTCTAAAACTAAGGACACCCAACTGAATTTTCTCCTTTTGTATTCTCTGCAACTTATCCAACCTGTCATGATTTAAATGGAAGTTTCCACAAGCAGGTATTTTGCTCATGTACATATTGTTGGAGTTAGTGCAGGCCTATTGAGCATCATGAATATAAATTATTAGGCACTCCAGTTATAAGGTCCTGGTTGTGGAAGAGGAAAAAAGAATTTAAGTACTATTTTTCTTTTTGAAAATACTTCATCAAGTCTTTAAATTTAAATGTGAACTTGCTGGAGATCGAGTGAATATACTAAAGCAGAAAGCAGTCATCATAGTACTGTGTTGTGTCTCTCAAAATGCTGCAGTGTTGTGTTGATGATGTCAGTGTTGTTTTGATGATGCTCTTTTCTGACTCTGTGATCTTTTCCTCTTCAGGACGGATCAACTATGCTAATTGAGGCAGCCAAAGGCGGTCACACCAGCGTGGTTTGTTACCTTCTAGATTACCCAAACAACTTGCTTTCTGCTCCTCCACCCGATGCCACTCAGCTGACCCCACCATCCCATGATCTAAATAGGGTAAGATTTCAGGGCTGGTGTTCTGCAGGGCTTTTCTGCACTTTCTTACTTGGGAGTTTAAAGATTAGAGAAGAGTCAGTCATGTCATGCCATAAGCTGTAGGTGAGCACTCTGAAAATTACTTTGAGCTGTAATGGAAATGGGGAAGACTTTTGAACATTATGATGTAGTGCGTTCATCATTCTTATTGTTCTCTAAGTAGTATTGGAAAAAAACAGCAAGTGAAAAAGTCTGCTTATATGTGACTGTTCAGAATTGACTTTATCACCCACTGTGGCTTGTATTTGCTGTACTACAGTATAGCACTTTACCATGCTGAATATAGTTTGACAAGTCATTTTTTAGGTTAAAAATGCGAAGTATATAGAGAAGACATAATGTCTGGTTGTTAATTACTGAACTCAGTATGTTGAAAACTGTTATTAAATGTTACTAGTGTCTGCTGAAGTCTACTTTTCTAACAGGTTTTCTTTACCTTCTATTGAATTCCACCTAACACAGAGTATGAGAAAAGTAATCTGTTAGTATCCGATGTTTTAGGCTCCTCGAGTACCAGTGCAGGCGCTGCCTATGGTCGTCCCACCCCAGGAGCCTGACAAACCCCCTGCTAATGTCGCCACAACCCTTCCCATCAGAAATAAAGGTCAGTCATAGTTCTGCAGCTTATTTTCTAAATATCCTTCCTAGGTAGAAGATAGTGGCTTGCACTTGTAGCAGAGTAGTTCCTATGAAGAGTGTTTATGGATTCAGTCAAGGAAACTGCAATCTTGAAATTTTTTTTTTTTAAAGGATTTACTTATCCACCAAGTATCAGTCATCTAACCCTGTAATCATAAAACGTCAAGAAATCTGCCTAAGTAAATATGTTAAAATTTCTAGTCTGACATACTGAACTAATGCAAAATGTCACCCAGAAGTCTATAGAAATTGGATAATGGAAGTGGCAAAATCCATGTTAATCTCCATATCATAGTTGATTTGATAACTTGTGTTTCCTTAGGGTAGTAGTCTGGGAGTGGGTTTGACTAATTGGATTGAAGGCGGAATTTCTTGTGCAGTAAAATCTTTAGTCTGATGTGGCTCAGGTCCTCCTAGGACTAAATTTTGCATCTATTTTGCTCTCGCCATTTTGACACTTAACGCTTTCTGTACTTAAGAATTCTCTTCAAAAACCAATTTTTATCAAGCATCAGCAGTAGCAAATACAGGCGTGCATGTCCTAAAATTAATCCTGTGTGTACACTTGTATTGTTCTGGAGATACAGCGAGGATGGCTGGAAGAAACTGGGCACCTCCACTACCTCAGATCCTGAGTTTTGATTTGCCTTTCGCCCTTCAAAATTAACCGATTGTTGCTTCTCCACCTGGTATGGCAGAGCATGTCAGCTGTGTTACTGGGGACTTCTGCATAAAAGACCAGTTGGATTAGTCCATCGCTTGTTCTTGCAGGAAGGCTGAAATATTTGCCTTGCCTGGGCAGAGAGCTGAGTTTTGACACAGGCAAAATCATGTCTACTATGGATAAAACGTAGTGGCTAAAGACACCCTGTTAGATCCTTCTAAATCTAAATGACTACCCTGGGTTCTGGCACTGTTTGTCACCTGAGCAAAGCTGGATACCTGGAGCGAAAGGATTCCCAGTTCTAGAAAGTGTAGCACTTCTTAAAATGTACCAAGGTGGTTGCAAAACCGGTGGCCTAGTCCCAGTCCCTGAGATGTTTTTGTGTCCCTTGGGCTGTGCTTTCAGGGCTATAAGCATATGTTTATGTCCCAACACCATAAGATGCAAAACACCATGTAAAGACACAGCATATCCTTGCTTTTTGTTCCCAGTTTTCTTATGGCAGCACTCGGTAACAGCGGCTCGAGACAATCGCTTCCTTTGGCAAAAGCAGAACGATTGCTGGAGTAGATCTGTCACCGTAGCACAGGGATATGTGGGATGCATGTGCAGTAGTGTATCCTGTTAAATTGCAATCCGACTGCTGGGTACAAATTGGCAGGTGTTCTTGGAGGGCCTTCAGGACACGCTGACCTTCTGTGGGTGCTGTGCCCTGGTGCGTAGCCGGCCATGCAGCAGCCCAGCAGTAGCTCTGTAATGAGGATGCCATTCGTATGCACTTCCATTGGTTCTGAGGGGGTTTCTTTTTCACACAGCTGCTTCTAAACAAAAGTCCAGCAGTCATTTGCCAACAAACAACCAGGATGTACAGGGTTACATCACCAATCAGTCTCCAGAGAGCATTGTAGAAGAGGCTCAGGGCAAGTTGACAGAGCTGGAGCAGAGGATAAAAGAAGCCATAGAGAAGAACGCTCAGCTGCAGTCCCTGGAATTGGCACACGCTGACCAGCTCACCAAAGAGAAGATTGAGGAGCTGAACAAAACGAGAGAGGAACAAATTCAGAAGAAACAAAAGATTTTGGAGGAACTGCAGAAAGTGGAGCGAGAGTTACAGCTGAAAACTCAGCAGCAGCTAAAAAAGCAATATCTAGAGGTAAAAGCGCAAAGAATTCAGCTCCAGCAGCAGCAGCAGCAACAGTCTTGCCAGCATCTGGGACTACTGACTCCTGTTGGGGTAGGAGAGCAACTCTCAGAGGGAGACTATGCACGATTGCAGCAAGTGGACCCCATCTTGCTTAAAGATGACCCTCAGCAAGCTGCTGCGCAGACGGGTTTTGCACCAATTCAGCCTCTGGCCATGCCACAAGCTTTGCCTCTGGCAGCAGGTTCCTTACCTCCAGGGTCCATCGCAAATCTTACAGAACTGCAAGGTGTTATAGTTGGACAGCCAGTGCTGGGCCAAGCACAACTAGCAGGGCTGGGGCAAGGAATACTGACAGAAACACAGCAAGGGTTAATGGTAGCCAGCCCTGCTCAGACGCTCAATGACACGCTGGATGACATCATGGCAGGTGGGTTTATATTGTTATGAGCAGGTATAATATTTGCTTGATCAGTTGAGGGTATGTCCACTTCTTTTTATGTGTGTGTGTGTGTGTGTTTGTGTATTCCCATGAGCTCTACAGCAAGTACCACTCGCCCTCTGATCCCTATCTTGAGGAGTTGGGAAAACTAGCTTTAACTTTTCAATTTGCAGGGTGAGCTAACTGGTGCCTGTTGGTCAGGTTGGTATGGTGCAGTGGAATTTTTAACGCTTCATAATTTGGGGAAGGATGTATTAGGCTTCATGTGTTAGTTCTATTTTGGCCTGATTGTAGCTAAGGAATGATGATGATACTGGGTAGTACATTGGGCTAGCTAAGAGCTGACTTGCAGTAGGCTGAGCAACTGCAGCACCATAACAAGCCTGTAATGTGTGAAGATCCTGTGGGTTTATCTTCAGAGTAAGAGCTGCTCTAGTTGGCCTTCTGTAGTATACTTATTGGAACCTTTTACTTCTGCTTGGGAAAAAAAATGTGATAATCCTACGACTTTTTGACTCATCTACTCATAAAAATGTATGCCAGCAAAAACCATGTTTATCCTTTCCAAATTCTTGTCATTGCTTTGGAGAATTTTTTACCCAGTGACATGAATGCTTCAAGGCCTTATGGAGTAAAATAAAAGAATGAAACAGGTTTTAAATGTGAGTTGTCACTGTTGTTTCAGTTTACACCTCACTCAGCTGCTCTTCACCCCCTTTCCATGCTAAAATAGTCATTGAAATGCTCATTTTGACTCCTTAGCTGAACACAGATGAACTGGTAGGACGAAGTCTTAAAAAAAAGTCCCTTGATGAAAATGTACCAAGATGCTCTTGGTTAAGCTGAAGCACTGTCATTTTTGCAAGTGCTGTCTATCTGAACAAGTCTGCTTTGCAAAGTGTGTTAGGATGAGGGATGTGTGCCAGAGGGAAGACAGGTCTCCAAGGTGTTAGCTCAGAGCTGGTCCTGTGTGTCCTGCAAGAATTGGAGTACAATTGTGATACAGAGTCAATGGAGGGTATGGTAAATGATTAAAACTACCAGGTGGTGATTTTTTAAAATACTTGAAACACCACCGTTTAAATGAGCCACCTAATGAGTGACCTGGTGTCGAGGCAAAGCTTAATTCAAGAGGACAGAAATTTCTTTCCTGGAAATCTCATGTTAAAATCGAAGCATAGATGTAATGATTGGAAGTGGATAAAAAACAAATGTATGCATGAAGAAGTAGATAAAACAACATTTATCATGCACTAGTAGTAAAGATTTCTCTCATGTGGAACTGCTGGGATAGATGACAACATGAATTCAAAAGCTGGGATGATTGCAGTTCGTGGTAACATAAAGAATCTGTGCAATGTGCTTCAGTTGTGTTTAAATATAACTTAAACCTGGAGTTGGGCCATTTGGGACATGTGTTTAACTGCACATAACATCTTGAGAAGGTGCAATTTCAGGTCACCTGCCATGTACCCAAATACCTGTGTGTGCCTTTTTGGGCAGGCCAGGTGTTTCCAGAGTGAATTGAAGTGAATGTTTCGGTACTGCTCACCCCCTCTTGTTAGTACGTGCATGCACACGTGCAGTTGGGAAGGAAGTCTGAATTCATTTTCTGTCATGTGGCTGATTTTAGGGTGGTTTTTTTAAGCAAGAGCAGACATGGACCTGAGGACAAAACTTCAGTGCCAGCCTAAATCCACACATCACAGTGGAGCTGAAACGGTCTCAGTGTAACACAGAACATTTAAGCAGCAGCTAAATATTTGATCTGTGTACTGCTTTAAGAGAAGCTTCTAGAGTGTTCTTATGGATTTAAATTATTGTTTCTGAGATGCTTTGAGTTCAGTTCCATATCAGAGCTGTGTTTACAGCACCAGTTGCAGGAACAAAGCTTCACCTTGACTGGGCAGACTTGATTTAATGTGCATCTCTGTGCTTAATTAGTTGAAAACAATGAATAAGTAGTAAATAGTCCTTCATTTTTTATCTCTGGGTTCCTTTATGGTCCTGCTGGAATTGAGGACAAGTGAATGGCTTGTTCTTGAGCTTTAGATGTTGGGCAAGTTGTTTGCTTGCTGTGAGGCTCGTAAAAAGAAGTATTTTTTAGGGTTAATTATTTAAATCTTGTATGAAAACCTTGCATCTGTTACGTGGTGTGGTAAAGATGTAAGGGGAAAAAAACACCTTGTTTTTAATAGCAAGCTTTTTATAAAATAGCATCTATTCCAAGGATTATGTCCAGTCGTAGAGCTTCACAAAGAATGTGAAGAATCTTGAAGCGCTTGATGAAATGCATTCCTGGAAAGCTACCTTGTGGGATGAGTCAGTTTGAAATGCAGCTGTCTAAATTAATGTGTGAGAAGGAGTCTGCATTGGCTGTAAGCTTTTCACAGAGACTCAATACTGAAAAAAATAACAGTGCCAGCATCCCAGGAAAATCAGGTTGTATCCCACTTGGGACCTTAAGAGGAGCTGGTTTTGTGTGGGAATGACCTGCCTTAGGCCACCTTGCACGCTCCTAACTAATAACCACCAAGACTACAGGTGTGGAATGGTTTTCAGGCTTCATCCAGGGAGCCCTTCTTGCACAGTAGGGCTTGTGTTTGTGTTGGAATTTGGAACATAACTTGGACTGTTACAATCCAAGGCATGTTGTGCATCTCAAGTGCACTGTAGTTATTTTAATCCTGTGTGGCAGGAACACAGATTGTAATAACTGAGGATACTACAGAGAAATTGGGGGCAGAGAAGGAACTGATGTGGAACAAGCCTGTAGAGTTGGCTTGAAACCAGTTGGTAAAAGCCGAAATGTCTCATACATTTCTTGTGAAGTACTTTTTTATTCCAGCTTATCTCGGCTTATTGCTGTGTGATGTGGAGCAGTTTTTATCTGTCAGCTGTTGGCATTGCAGGAGACAAGGAATAAGTGCATAAGGCCGGTGCTGTGCTCACAGACAGCACTTGTGAGACATGTAATGTCCACAAGAAGAGGAATGGGGTTACAAGGGTGAAAGCCAGGTGCTTGTCTCAGTGATGAGGCCAGTGGGCATGGGGAGAAGGTAGTGGCTGTGAGGGTGTCCTCTTTTCATTTAAGCTAAGAGAGAGTTGAGGTATGGCTGGAGGGAAATCAAGAGCAGCTCTGTTCCAAATATCAGTAAGCACCAAACTGATTGTCTGGTACCCCAGCAGATGTCCAAGACTGAGACTGGAGTAGTCAAATGGTGCTTGGTGATGTCTTCCAACCAAGAAGCTTGACCTTACTTCCTAATGTGATTAAGATGCAGGTGGTCCTGTACCAAGTCATGTATACACTAAAATACTCTAATAGCGAAATAACTTAGAAAACTTGGTTATCCCAGGAATGAAATAATTATGTTTCCATGGTGAAATACAGGCTTTAGTTCATTTTGCCACTAGCCAGTTAGAGCAGGGGAAGGAGCAGAGTGCAAAGATAAATACTCAACTGTCAGTGTGTTTAGCTTGGATAGTGAAGCTAGTTGGTTACACTTCTCAGTGATCAAGACCGCAGTGAAAACCTTTTGGGTTATTGAAAACTTTGAGTACTTTAGTTTGGGCACTGTAAAAATTCTATTAATCACCCTTGGCATGTTCATTAGAAATCTGAACTCCACACAGGCAATGTTGAAATAAATATTATCAGTGTGATTACCCATAAAATTGAGTATTGTGTCCTAGCGAATTGTGCTGTAGGGATATGAGCTATATTTGTGAATTATTGCTGAAGCACACGTCTTTCTTTTTTGTGTTTGTTTGTTTTGTGGTTTTTTGGTGGGGGGTGATTGAAGGGGTTTTTTGTTTGGTTTTTCCCTCACTGCAAATATAAAAAGTAGACTTTACCTGAATTAAGATCTTAACTAACTCGATTTTTTTTTTCAGTCTGAGAATTTAATAAGGTGTCCTGTAATAGAGTAGATGGTTCCCAGTCCCCTTTTTGGGACTTGAGCAGGAATTCTCAGAAACTCTTTAAAACACATAATATTTTTGACCTTACGTCAGAATAATTTAGTGTATTTTCAGTATGTTTATTTTAATCCATACCTAGTTTGATTTGTAAGGTGAGATAAGTTTTCAGAAGGCACTCTACCATATAAATCAAGGGAGTTCTGAATTCTGACTTACTCTTTAATAAAATGTTCATGATACTTTTTGTGTTAGAAGCTGGGGATTCTTTGCTTCTCCCAGTGACAGTTATTAGCTTCTTTGCTTGGAGTTTGTGTAGGAAATCCAGAAATTAAATTAGTAATGGATGTAAAACATAGCTACTTTGCAGAGGTGGGAGCAGACAACTGGGCTTGTTAGGATACAGGTTTTGTGGCATCGCTTGGAAAAACCTTCATTTTGCAGTTTAAAGTGCTTTTGTCAACTGGACAGAAGTGTGTGGTGCTTCACTTTCTCCTTTGCTGTCACACCTGAGAAACAGCTGGAGAAGCACTGGAGAAGTGACAAGGAACAAAAACATTGAGTGCTTCTGAGGAAAAGTAGGAAAATGGGTGTTTTCCCCAAAGGCTGCTTTAGGCTCAAGTTTGCTCTGTACTTCTAAACATCCTATGTATAGAATGAATTTCAGGGAGTGTGGCAGTCGGTGCTATCTGTGTCATGTCCATACACTGTCATCACTGTAAGTGGTATTACCTTTGCTTACCTAACACCTTGACCAAACTCTCTGCAAACTGGCTGTTACAAAGCTTCCACTTCTCTGGTTTCAGCAAATTCTGCCATGTGAGCATCCTGCCCTTTTGCTTTTTTGTTGTGCTTATGGGGGTGGGGGTGAAGGCTGGACAGACTTCTACATGAAAATATTTAAATTGTTTCAAGAAAAATTGCGTAGATACCCGTTGGTTGGACTTGTTCTGCAGCCCTGCTTCCAAAGGTATGGAACTCCTGATCCAAATAATGGCTGATTTGTTGTAGGAAAGATCTCTTTGGGTTAAAAAACAAAATTCATCTTTGGTGGGCTTCTAGAAAACACGTCAATCTGATACTTAAGTCATTCTTTGATTGAATACACTAAACCTTTTTCATAGTTCAGATTCTAAGATTTAAAGGTTCAAAGGTTGGGCTAAATGTGTGGAATGTATACATTTGTGGAAAACAACAGTTTTTAAGGAGTTCCATCTATCGGTGGGAGTTGATCCCACTGTCTTTATTGTCATGTTGCACTTGTGAAGTGTTTTGCTTTGACTAAGTGTGGTTCTTCTGTCCAACAGCAGTGAGTGGAAGAGCATCTGCAATGTCAAACACTCCTACCCACAGCATTGCCACCTCAGTGTCCCAACCTCAGACGCCGACTCCGAGTCCTATCATTTCTCCTTCAGCCATGCTGCCCATCTACCCTGCTATAGACATTGATGCCCAGGTGAGCCTGCCAGTCTCACAGATGCACAAAGCTATTTTTTTCTGCATTCTGAATAATTCAGTGGTGGCAAACAGCTCTGTTGCATAATGGATTGGGGTCTGGGGACTGGATTTGCTGCTTTTAGAAAGCCAGAACAACACCCCGGAGAGTCTCAACCCACTTTCCTCTGTGCTCGCACTGAACAAAAAAAAAAGGTCTCTGAATGACTAAACACTTGTATTTCTTATTCCTTTGTTGTCAGTGTGATTATGAAAAACAACAGAGTTGTCTACTGATAGAAATTAAATGTTTTCTGGCCTGATATCCTAAGACAAAAATAAGCCTTAAAGCATTTCACACTGAGTTTTCAGCTGTGCTTCCAAGTTGTTGGCCAGAGATCACAGATGTATGAAAGTCTCAAAACTTATAATTACTGTGATTTTTGGCAAGAGGAAATAATTCAAACTCTCATTTCCACTCAGGGAAAAGCTTTTCTGTATTGAAAATAATTGTTGAAAGGGCAACTTAATCTTGACTTGGAGTTAGCTGGCCATCAGCAAAAGGCATACACATACTAAGTGGCATTTACCTATGCACATCTCTGGGCTATACATAACATGAGTAAGGTTTGGGCAGCAGTGGAGTAGAGGAAAGGCATGAGATCATTGTGGAGAAAAGGAGAGAAACCTCTGGAAAATCAGCCTTTGCTACTTAGCTGTTTGTGGCACTTGGCTTGTATTCTGCTGTGATGAAGCCTTTGGTTGAGCCCAGAGTGTTAAGAATTAAAGACAGAATTCTTACGTTCATTATACCACCTAAAGGTCACAGTCAACCAGTAGTAAAGAAGTTAATCTGGTTAGCAGAGCACAGATGAGAGCTCAGTTCTTGAAGAATCTCAGTTCTTGTCAGGATTTCTTCCTAAGTCTCCCAGCATAGATGCCTTGAGATGTAGAATCCGGAATCAATGAACATGCCTTGAGCTTATAGAAGCTTTTTGTTTTGGCAGGGGTATAATTATGTTTTCACTAACGTGCAATATAACAGGGGCTGTACTTGAAAAAGCAAGTATTTAGCTTGTGTATTTGTCTGTTTGGTTTAGACCGAGAGTAACCATGACACAGCCTTGACACTGGCTTGTGCTGGTGGCCATGAAGAACTGGTACAAACCCTGCTGGAGAGAGGAGCTAACATTGAACACAGGGACAAGAAAGGTGGGTGTCTCACCATGGCAGTACAAACACTGTCTGTTTTTCCAGTATGACCCACTAAATAAATCCCCAATAAGTTTAGACTTCATGTGAACCCTTTAGGCTTGCTATTCTCGTGATTTAACTCATATCACTTACGAACATGGACTCTTCAAAAACATTGTTTTCTGTTGCAGGGTTTACTCCACTTATTTTGGCTGCTACAGCTGGCCATGTGGGTGTTGTGGAAATCTTACTGGATAATGGAGCTGATATTGAAGCCCAGTCTGAGAGAACCAAGGACACTCCCTTGTCTTTGGCTTGTTCAGGAGGAAGACAAGAGGTGAAGTAAACCTTAGATCTGCAGCAGCAGTGTGTGAATGGCGTATTGTGTCAGTAGAGTAAAAGAATTTTCCAGAAAATCTACAGTCACACAGGATGTGTGTTCATTAAAGATGCTAAGAGCTTCACATTTTCCAATTTAGACATTACAATGTGTCTCATGTAGATTGCTTTTCCTCTTTTGATAACTGGGCTGGTGCTGTGAAGATGTCCTCATGAGTGTAGTCATTAGTACCCCATTATGGGGCTTTTTCCAGCATAATTAGGTGTAGATATGAAATTGAATACCGTGAGTGCTCTTGCAGAGAAGCAGGGGTTGGTTAGACACAAATGAATTCCTTATATGAGCCATATTATAGTTTCTGGGGAAAAACATCGGGAAACACTGGGATTTGGACAGCAGAGATGATGTCAGGATGCTTTCCTGCCCAAATTTTCGGGTTCTGACAGTATATTTGTTCTGTGATTTCATAGGAAAACTTATTGACTGAGAATTGCATGGGTCTAATCTAATCTAATCTAAACCCACTGGAGATGACACCATGGGTTTTCACCTCAGTGTACACTGTGATCTTAAGTTGCTAGACAGTTCAGTTGCTTGTAAAGACCTCCGCAGCAGAGGACAAAAAGCAAGAGCACTTTGTACACCATATTGAAACTGAATCTCTGGATTTGACAGGCTTTAAAGATGGCAGAAATAATCATAAAGAGAACTGCTTTTTCTTACTATGCTGTTGAATTTGGTGTGAATGTTTGAAGCATACTAATGACCAATAATGACTGATTTTTTTAAAGGGAGGTCTACAGTGGCTTTGGGAGCACAGCTGTAGCCTCGTCTGGTCGTGGGTGCAAGGGGTATAGGGAAGCAACTGATTAAAATGGCTTTCTTGCTTCTGACATCCTCCAACAGTATATTTAGGCTTGAAAACAATTTGTCCTGGATAGATTTGCAAGTTTGGGAGAAAACCAGATGTTATTTCTTAAAACACTGCAGGTGGTGGAGTTGCTGCTAGCTCGAGGGGCAAACAAGGAGCACAGGAATGTGTCTGATTACACACCTTTGAGCCTCGCCGCCTCAGGTGGCTACGTGAACATTATCAAGATTCTGTTGAATGCTGGGGCAGAAATCAATTCCAGGCAAGTTCCCTATTAACCCCTTATCTTATTGATTGAGAGCTATGTGAAAAAGTGTGTTATCCCATTGTTTCTCCTGCGCAATTTACTCTGTGCGTGTGCACGTATGTAATGCTTTTGTGTCCATTGGGAGGTGGAAGACAGGTCAGATGGGAGCTGCACAGGTCTGAGGAAAGGGCCAAGCACAGGTTGTGCTGCTCATAAGAGATGCCCTTCAGTTTAAAGTAATCAAAAAGTAGCTTGCATGGTATCACTAAGTAGAGTGATGCTGCTGTGGAGAACCTTTTGTAGGTTCAGTAGAAGTAGGTGTGCAGCTGATTTTTCAGTCTTGTATAAGTACTCTGCCTTCATTAGTTTATGATAATCACATTTCTAAAATGACCTTTAAAACAATTTGGATTTTTTCTTTCTTATTTTTCAGAACTGGTAGCAAATTGGGCATTTCTCCCTTGATGCTGGCAGCCATGAATGGGCACACTGCTGCTGTCAAGCTGTTACTGGACATGGGCTCTGATATAAATGCCCAGATCGAGACCAACAGGAATACAGCTCTGACTCTGGCCTGTTTCCAAGGAAGAACTGAGGTGGTCAGCCTGCTGCTCGATAGAAAAGCTAATGTGGAACACAGAGCCAAGGTAAAGAGCAAACAACTGGAGAAGTCTCCAGAAAGGGGTGCTTGTAAGTCATCATGTCTCTGTTGTTACCTGATTTTCTTGCCTTCTGTGCAAGTTAACTTCACTAGTTCAGTTCTCTAGTCCACTTAACTGAACAGAACCATATATTGTGTTAAAAAAAAGGGCTGCATTTAAGGGCTGGGGTTTTGGTGGTTGCACAGTTCTTCAAAAAATATTTCTGCTGAAGTCTTTGATTCATCTTCAGGTGCTTACAAGCATAAGGATAGTAAACCATAATGTTTGTAAGTTAAATAAATACTGGCTCTCAGTTAAGCTACTCACCCTCCCAACTGATGGCTTCTTTTTCCTGTTTGCTTGTCCCAGACTGGTCTCACACCATTAATGGAAGCAGCCTCTGGGGGATATGCAGAAGTGGGCAGAGTCCTGCTGGACAAAGGTGCAGATGTAAACGCTCCCCCAGTACCTTCGTCTAGAGATACAGCTTTAACCATTGCAGCAGACAAAGGGCACTACAAGTTCTGCGAGCTTCTCATTAGCAGGTACTGTGTTTGCAAGTGAGCAGCTTAAAGAAAAATATGGCTGTATTTAGACTTCATTTTCCCAATATTCAATAATATTTCCAAATCTGCAGTAAAGGATTAGGAAATGGGAAAGGTTCTGTTGACTGTTGACTTTTACCACACTATTTTATTTATCTCAGGTGCTCAAATGATGTTCTTTTTGGGGTCAGAGTGCTTCCTTTTGCCCATATGCAGGCTTTTGATGGAGTCTGTTTGGTTTTTTAGGGGAGCTCACATCGACGTGCGAAACAAGAAGGGGAATACTCCACTGTGGCTGGCAGCAAATGGGGGGCATCTTGATGTTGTCCAACTGCTGGTCCAGGCTGGAGCTGACGTGGATGCAGCTGATAACAGGAAAATAACTCCTCTCATGGCAGCCTTTCGAAAGGTAGAATGTGAAGTTCAGCTTGGCTCTTAGCTAGGATTGTCTTGATCATCCCTACACAGCTGTTAGACATAGAGAATACTGAAAAAAATTACATCTTTAATAATACGTCAGTTAATTTGAATACTTGGCATTGAATCTTCAGAAACTGATATGTGTGTCACCTGTGTAATATCTGTGTTAAATTCTAATTGGAATTTGCTTTATAGGCAAAATAGTGGGGCTGGTTCTGATGTGTGTGAGGGGAGAAAATTGCAGTGTGTTTGTGTGTGATAGGACTAGGGGGAAATAGGATTGGTTCCTTATGTAAGAGAGGATGAGGACTTTGGCCATAAAAGGTGCTTTTTAGCCTGATTTGAGTCTACAGATGATTTTTGTTAGCATGGAGTGTAGTTGAGGTGTAGCAGTACTGGAAAAATTGCAGATGACTGTAGAAGCCCAGAGCTGTTAATCTGGTAGAGCTAGACATCTGAAAACTGCCCCAAAAAATGCAGAAGTTTGTGAAAGTACTTCTGGAGTTAGGGCAACCTGATGGGAGGTAATTACCTGCCTTCTCTGATGTCAGAAATGTATCCCACTAGTTCAGCAGGTGAGAAAGATCTAAAAAGAAAAGTGTTGAGAGCATCATGTGTTGAGGAGTCGAAAATAAATATTTTGCAAGGAGTGCTGGGACTGAAGTGTTTGTCAGCAAACCAGAAGCAGCTGGTCTGATAGAAAGTGTTGTCCTTGAAATTTGTTTTCCAGGGTCATGTGAAAGTGGTGCGTTACCTGGTGAAAGAGGTGAACCAGTTCCCATCTGACTCAGAGTGCATGAGATACATAGCAACCATTACTGATAAGGTAAGATGGGAGGGAAGAAAATATTTGAGAAGGAACAGTATTCTATTATTGTCTCAGCTTCAGAGACAGTGTTACAAATTCTCTTTAGCTCATTGGCCACCAGCTTTCAGCCAAAGGATGAGTCCCATTGGAATTTTTGAGGAAAAACAGCAGGAAATGAGAACACATGGCACTTAGTACTCAATGAACTTTCTCATTTCAGGAGATGCTGAAGAAGTGCCACCTGTGTATGGAGTCGATTGTTCAAGCCAAAGATAGACAGGCTGCAGAAGCCAACAAAAACGCAAGCATTCTGCTAGAGGAACTGGACTTGGAGAAGGCAAGTGGAAAGAGTTGCAACTGGGAATATTTCTCTCTTAAAATTCCAATTTCACATTCCTTCAAGATGATAAGTTCAGTAAAAGTAGATATTGAGATATAGGAGTGTGTGTAATCACCATAATTGGAGTGCCTAGAGCTGAACATCTTGTTATTCAGGTAATCTTTGGACTTCACTATTATTCAGAGATACTGGATCAGGAAATGCCAATATAACTATTTCCTCTGTACCAAAAGAAGGATTTTCCAGTATCATACCAAATTTCTGGATATGTTTTTGTCAAGTGCAAAATGGGCATTTTCTAGTCATACTTGTGTGGATTTTAGGTCTAAAGCCTGCTTTCTGTCTTAAGTATTAAAAAAATAGACTAACTTACTAGAAACCACAGTGCTGTGGTAGAAATAAAACAGAAAAGTCCAAGGAAATAGTAAGCATTTGGATTTCTTGAAAGGCATGGGACATCTTGTAATGCTGTTCCATGTGCTTGACTTGTAGCTAAGGGAAGAAAGCAGGAGACTGGCTCTGGCTGCCAAAAGAGAGAAGAGAAAGGAGAAAAGGAGGAAGAAAAAGGAAGAACAAAGGCGAAAACTAGAAGAAATAGAAGCAAAAAATAAAGAGAATTTTGAACTTCAAGCTGCTCAGGAGAAAGAGAAGTTAAAAGCTGAAGGTGATTACTGCATTTATTCCAAGAAAGGAATGAAATTCTGTATGAGCTGATAGGACATCTGTAATAGATTTATGGATGTCTGCGTAGTCAGCGGTTTTGTGTGTTTCTTGGAGCCTTGTAAAAAAGTTAGTCCTGAGTTGTTTGATAGGACAGGTGTGATTTGGAAAGCAAAACACTCAAGCTTCCTCAAACCAGCTAAATTACTCCTGCTTTTTCCTTACTCTTCCATCAGATGATCCCGAGGTCCCAATGGAGCCTCCCAGTGCTACCACCACCACCACCATAGGTATATCTGCAACCTGGACAACATTAGCAGGTTCTCATGGGAAGAGGAATAACACCATCACCACGACAAGCTCCAAGAGGAAAAACAGGAAAAACAAAGTGACCCCTGATAATGTTCAGATTATATTTGATGATCAGCTTCCAATTTCCTATAGCCAACCTGAGAAGGTGAATGGGGAATCCAAGAGCAGCAGCACTAGTGAGAGTGGTGACAGTGACAACATGAGGATCTCCAGCTGTAGCGATGAGAGCAGCAATAGCAACAGCAGCCACAAGAGTGACAATCATTCTTCCACAGTCACTAACACACAGAGCAACAAAAAGCAACCGTCGGTGCTCGTTACTTGTCCAAAGGATGACAGGAAAGCAGTCCCTGGCAAGTCATCCATCAAGTAAGTTCCTGTGAAAGTGTACACAAAGTGCAAGTCACCTTTTTATTCCCCCCCATATAATGACAGCATTTAATTCCTTTTACAGGTTGTCTGAAGTTATTAATGAAGTGACGAGTAATTCCTTGTCTACTTGCTCAAAATCCGCTCCTTCTCCCCTTTCTTCTCCAAATGGAAAGCTAACCATTGCTAGTCCTAAACGTGGTCAGAAAAGGGAAGAAGGTTGGAAGGAAGTTGTGAGAAGGTAAGCAAAGTATTCTCCATGTTCCCTTTGATGCTATCCTTTGTGTAGCCTTCCCTGGAGTTAGTGAATGACTTTCGTAGGGGGTTTGAGATTCCACAAAGCTGCTGCTGCATAGGTTGAATCAGAAAATACAATATTATTTTGACCAACCTGTCCATGGCTTCATGCCATGGAAGTGTTTCCCACTTAATATTGTTTCTTTTTTATATAGATCCAAGAAGGTTTCTGTTCCATCAACTGTGATTTCCAGAGTTATTGGCAGAGGAGGATGTAATATCAACGCAATCCGGGAATGCACAGGAGCGCACATAGACATTGACAAACAGAAGGATAAAACTGGAGACCGAATAATCACAATAAGGTGAGCGGGATCCTGCATTTGCTCCATCCCATGGGTATTTTCTCTCTGACCATTCATCTGTATAGGAAAATTAAAGACTTGATGTGGTTGTTCCTTGGAAGATCACTTGAAAGCGGGGAGAGGAATGGGGTGGGGAAACAGAGTACAACCACCAGTACATACAAAAGATAACTTGTGAGATGAGGTGAGACATAAATATTGGGATTCTTTCTTTGGGCTTGTTTAGACATGGTGATATATATAGGAATATTTAGCAAGTAAGTGTTTTAACCATTTGGGGTTTTTTGGGATTTGGAGTTTTCAACTTGAACTTCTTGAGTAGTTGTCAGCAGCAGGACTGTACCAAGCTCAGTTTTTGGATAGAGAGTTACTTTCCTGTTTGTGTTAGTGTGATGGAAGATAGGCTGGATCATGTGTGGGAGGTCCTTGGCTATAATGCGTGTAAATGCTTTAGATGCACTTTCCCTCTCGTTCCTTTCTGTAGGGGTGGCACAGAATCAACCAGACAGGCCACGCAGTTGATCAATGCTCTGATTAAGGATCCAGATAAGGAAATCGATGAACTTATTCCAAAGAACCGTTTGAAAAGTTCAACTGTAAACTCCAAAATAGGGTCCTCGACACCTGCCGCCACTACAGCTGCTAACAGTTCTCTCGTGGGCATCAAAGTGACCACTGTAGCTGCTTCGTCAACATCTCAGACTGCCTCCGCACTCACCGTGCCTGCAATCTCCTCAGCATCCACTCACAAAAGCATTAAGAACCCCGTGAATAACGTGCGGCCTGGTTTCCAAGTTTCTCTTCCGCTGGCATATCCTCCTCCGCAGTTTGCACACGCGCTCCTCGCTGCTCAGACCTTCCAGCAGATCCGTCCGCCTCGGCTGCCCATGACTCACTTCGGAGGTACCTTCCCACCAGCTCAGTCCACGTGGGGTCCGTTCCCCGTCAGGCCGCTGAGCCCCGCGAGAGCTACAAACTCGCCGAAACCTCACTTGGTGCCTCGCCATAACAGCCAGAACAGCAGCGGTTCTCAGGTGAATTCATCGAGTTCTTTGACAACGAGTCCCACGGCGACGACAACTTCAGTGGCTTCTACTGTGCCTGGATCTTCTGCGAGCGGCAGCCCGAGCTCCCCTTCGGTCAGGAGGCAGCTGTTTGTCACGGTGGTGAAGACGTCCAATGCCACAACCACCACCGTGACGACCACGGCGAGCAACACGAGCACAGCGCCCACGAACGCCACGTATCCAACTCCTACTGCCAAAGAACACTACCCTGCATCTTCCCCCTCATCTCCTTCTCCTCCCGCACAGCCAGCGGGCGTCTCCAGGAGCAGCCCTTCCGACTGCACGGCAGCCTCTCCCAATAAAGGTGCGCCTCCGTCTGATCCGGAAGCGGGGAGCCCTCCCGCGGTGGATGCAAGCGGCTCGACCGGCAGCAGGCAGCCCAGTGCTGGGACCGGCAGCTCCTCTGTGCATCCCGCTCATCAGCAGCCCCCGGGAGCTCCTCTGCCAGAGGCCAGGCCCCCTCTTCAGCAACCTCAGGTTCCTGCACCAGATCCTCGGATGGTTGTGCCTCCAAATTTAGCAGCGACGAGCTCATCTTCTCCCGCGGTGGGTCCGAACAATGCTCCGATGACCTACCCCGTTTCCCAGACGTCGATGGGGTCTGCTCAGCCTGCAGCCAAGATGGAAACCCCGGCCATCAGACCGCCTGTCCATGGAACCGGCAGTGTCCACAAGAATCCAGCTCCTGTGCAAAACTCCTCTGTCGCAGTCCTCAACGTTAACCACATCAAAAGGCCCCACAGTGTTCCTTCTTCAGTGCAGCTTCCTTCTACCTTAAGTACACAAAGTGCTTCTCAGAATTCGGCCCACCCGGCGAACAAGCCCATGGGGAACAACTTCAGTGCTACTCTGCCTTTTGGGCCCTTTAGTACCTTGTTTGAGAACAGCCCCACGTCTGCTCATGCCTTCTGGGGTGGGTCCGTCGTTTCCTCTCAGACAACACCAGAATCTATGCTATCAGCAAAGTCCTCATTTTTGCCAAATTCAGATCCGTTACATCAGTCTGACACTTCCAAAGCCCCAGGTTTTAGGCCACCGTTACAGAGGCCAGCTCCAAGTCCCTCAGGTAAGTCTCTGGCTTGTGTCCATATCATAATACTGCAGTTTATTCTTGCTTTTTTTAAGCCATGTTGAGTTTGTTTTAAGTGCCTTGTTAAATCTAATAACTGGCAGCTGATGGGCTTGATAAAATAGGGTTTTTGCCATTCCAGTCTGCTCTCCTCCAATAGCTGAGAAAATAAAACACTTTACCCTTATTTCCACCTCACTTCCCTACCAGCTAATGACTGTTCTAGTTTGTGTTAACTTGTCCTGAGGCTGCAGAAAAATATGCAGCATCTTCCAAGTGTTAGGATGGTAAAAAAGTGGTGTTTTGATATGAACTTGTAACTTACAAGAGCGGTGTTGTCTTAATTACTAGATTTGATCCGAAAAATGTAATTTCCTTGACTGCCTGAATTTTTTAGTGAGATGTTGAGCTTTCTGCCCAAAACAGAGGCCAAGGGAATGTCACAGAACCTGTTCTGTAGCTTCCAGAAAGTACATACATGGTTTGGACCACCTCTGCCTGTTTTTGTAGGACCACAGAGATGTTTATGGATTAAGATATGGGACAGCATTTTTTTCCCTGTTTTGTGAACATGATGGTATTGAATCTTTTCATCTTGATATACTTGTCAGCATTTTGACTATGGCCCTGTATGTCCCTACGATATATGAATCTATAAATCTTAGATACCTAAGATTTTATTTTACCCTTTCTTCTTGAAGAGGACATGAAGGGAGCAGTAATTCTTGTATTTTTAATATCTTGGCTAATCGGTGCCGTTTGGAGTTGATGAAATAAGAATCATTCTTGATTTATGTATACAGCACAACTGGAACATACTGAGTAGACTTGCAGAGTGTGAAGCTTAATACTCCAGTTTTCTTGGGGAAATTGTAACACCACCCAAGAAATGGATTGGATAAAAGTTTTCCTTTTTTCCTTCTTATTTGCATGATATGGGCAACCTCCTGATGGAGATGTTGGAGTTCTGGGAGTCACTTGTGCCCGTTTTCTCTTGCAGGTATTGTCAGTATGGATTCTCCCTATGCTTCTGTAACACCTTCTTCTACACACCTGGGGAACTTCGCCTCAAACCTGTCGGGAGGGCAGATCTACGCGCCTGGGACACCTCTGGGTGGAGCGCCTGCAGCTGCTAATTTTAACAGACAGCATTTTTCCCCTCTTAGTTTATTGCCTCCGTGTTCATCAGCATCAAATGGTGAGTTCTGGTCAGCAGGAAGCTGCTGAGAAGCTGCAGCATAAATAGAGGAGTCTCACAGAACTGCGTAAGGAATTCTGGGAGAAAATCCTTAGGGCAGGTTCTGGTACCTTCCTCTACCTTTGATCTCTGCAGTTCTGAGTTTTCTTATTTAGGGAATTTGTTAGTCTGTTTTATTGGCAAAAATAATGGCCAAAAAAACCCTGCAGGGAACAAATCAGGATTTAAGAAAAATAAAACAAACAATAGCATGGGTTTATTTGGGCTTATTTCAACTCTGGTTTAGGATATAATTCTCTGTTGCTGATAGACAGTGATGCTTAGTTTAAGGTTTTGTGGTGTGTGTCCAGTGGTTGAGCTGCCAGGGCATGATAAACATTTTATATAAGGGACTAAATCAATGGTGAATGTATCTCTGATCTGGAAATAAAATTTTCCTGAGGTAGATAAATCTGGCATTAACCAGCTCCCCATTGTCAGTTGTTGGACATTCAAGGATAGGTTTATGGGATCTGCTGCCATCACTAAGTGCTCCTGTTGTGCCCCTTGCAGAATCTCCTGCTCAGTCTGTGTCCTCTGGAGTACGAGCACCCTCTCCCACTCCTTCAGCAGTGTCCTTGGGATCAGAAAAACCCAGTAACGTTTCTCAGGACAGAAAAGTTCCTGTTCCCATCGGGACTGAACGATCTGCACGTATTAGACAAACTGGAACGTCTACTCCTTCTGTAATTGGGAGCAACTTGGCTGCCCCAGTGGGACACAGTGGGATCTGGTCCTTCGAAGGTATAGGTGGCAGTCAAGGTATGTGTTGTTCATAGATGCACTTGAATTGATTACAGCATTGTGTTTGCCAAGCTTGTCTTCAGCACGGGAGGATGATGCAGAAGTGAGTGCCTGAAAATACAGAAATGCTCTTTCCAAAGGATTTGGAGCAGGGACTTCTCTTTGCCTTCCTGTCCACTTAATTCTAACAAGGTTTCTGAAACTGTCAGGGGTTCTAAAATGTCCTGGCTGTGAAGATTTGGTACTACAAGTAAGAACAGGAAAAATTAAAACACAGGGTTTAAAGGGGTGAACACACTGAGGATCATTTGATTTAGGACAAGGGGAAGAAATTAAGGTGTCCCAAGATAACTGTTTTCTTTTTGTTGATAAAGAGATTGTTTGTATGGTAGGAGTTAATATTTAATTTGTAGCTAAGATAGAGCTTTTTTTGCTGAGGATGGTGCTTTTATAAAGTGGTAATATTCCACATTTAGGTTTCCTTTGTTCTTTCCAGCCTTCTAGTATTACAAGGTTCTTGGCTCTCCTGGAGTCGCATAGAATTTAGTATTTCAGAATTTATTAACAATTTCAGTTATTGTAACAGATGTTACAGCTTTTCTCACCAAACTTGTCAGGAGTCTTGAATGCAATTTTTGGCAAACTGCTGAACTTTTTCATATTGATTGGTTTTTTCGTGGGGGATTGATTTTTAATTTTTTTTTTTTTTTTTTTTTTTTTGCTTGGGATGGGGCGTCTGAATATTGAGACTGTGTTGGATTGGACTTCTAGATGTCCTATCAGCCTCTTCCACCAAGTGGGGTTTGCCATGAGTTCTGCCTCTGTTGCCCACACCTTTATCCAGTCTGCTCTGGAAAACCTGCAAGGATGGGAACTGCTCCACCTGTCAGAGCAATCTGTTCTGCTGCTTGACTGAGTCCAGAGAGCTTAAGGTTTTAATTGACTAACTGTGCTGGTTTTTTTTCCCCAAATACAAACCCTTTTTTAACTTCATTAGTGGTCTTTTCCCAGATAAAGCTTTAGAAATTTATTTACATTATGCGGCTGTGAAAGTTGTCCTCTGTGCCTGTCTGGCTTTTGAGACACTGCTTTCTTTCTGCTTTGGTCAATTGCTTCAACATGTTGATTTTCAGTTCACAATGGGATTGGCTCTTCTCTACTTGAATATTAGGGTGCCTCAGAAATGTACCCCTTCTCCAAACACAGTTTTCTTATGTTTTGTTTTGAAAATTGGATCTTTGGATGTCTGGGGTTTGAACTGTAGCACCAATACCAAGCTGCCTCTGATGAATTCACAGAATTAGAACATGAGCACATGTCTGCAGCTGATCATTTTCTAGTTTTGCTTTGCACAAATAGTTCTGTGTCCCTTAGAATATTATATGATTAATGGAAGAATGGTAGTGAAGTCAAGCAGATAGTCTTCATAATGTACATACCGTTTCCACAGTACCAAGGGCACAAGGAACTGAGGTTTTTGGAGGAAGGAGAGTTAGCCCAAACTCCAGCTTTGGTCTTGAAATGGAGGAAAATTGCAGGGGCAATGCTCTGGTTGCAGGTAACTGTTCCAAACTCCTGGCAGTGGCTCAGGGTTCCTGGCTTGGGAGCTGCAGGTGCTAGTGCTAGTATTCTCCATCCCCTGTGCACCTGAGCTCTAGTGCAGGTGGAAGCCCAAGAGCTGCAGGCTGAGCAAACTTGGAGGCAGGAAGGTGGGAGATGAGGGGGTGTTGTGGATAACGCCGTGTCTCTGTGCTGTCAGATAAAGTGGACTGGTGTCACAGCGGAATGGGGAGCCACATGATCCACAGGCCCATATCTGATCCAGGCGTCTTCTCACACCAAGCCATGGAGAGAGACAGCACGGGAATTGTAACGCCTTCCGGTACATTCCATCAGCCCGTCCCTGCAGGATACATGGACTTCCCAAAAGTTGGGGTAATGACCTTCCTAGTCCCGATAGGCAACATGAATCCCCTGTTGTCCTTCTGTCTGTGCAGTAGTAGTAACATTTCTGAAAGCATCCTGATTGTTGCTTTTGCTTCACCTCAGGGAATGCCTTTTTCTGTGTATGGGAACGCCATAATTCCTCCCGTAGCCCCCATCACAGATGGTACTGGAGGCCCTATCTTCAATGGGCCTCATGCTGCTGACCCATCTTGGAACTCGCTGATAAAGATGGTTTCAAATTCCACAGAAAACAACGGGCCTCAGACGGTAATTGTTCAGTTTTTTTACACTGTGTATTTTACTCAAAATGTATCATGATTCCTATCTATGCAGTTGTGCATTTGGGAAAAGAAATCTTGGGCAAAATTTCACAGGAAAAGCCAATTTATGTGTTGTTAGTTTAGCTTTCCCTTCCCAAGAAGGGAACACAGGACTGCTGCTGGGCTTTGCAGTTTAGGATGTCCTGATTGTGTTAGTGGCACATGTAGGAAAGGCATAAAGCAGCTCTTTAGGAGGGAAATAAGTAGCTCTTTGTATGCTGCTCTGATCTTGTCTGCCTTGTCCACGAAATATAATTCAGGCTGAGGGATTAATTCTCTTAGACCTCTTGTTCGTACTCAGGAACTAATACTATAATGGAACATCAGTAGCTCTGGTTAGATTATATCCTGTGTTTATTTGTAATTGGACAGTTAGCTCTGTTATACTTTTACTAAATAAAGATGTTTCTGGGCTTAGTTTGCTTGGAAGTGATCCAAGCTTTGGGCAGCAGCTCCCAGCTCTGGCAGGCCATAGGTGTGTGGGAGAGGGGTTTGGCCACAGTTCAGGTATTGCTCTGATGTGGCTCCTGAGCACTGCAAAGTAATTCCTGGTTTAATGAGGAAACTTCGTCCCCCAAAGAAAGCTTTACTTGGTTGGACTTGGGATTCCTCAGAGCTGAAGGTTTTGGGGAAAAAATAAGGTGGCAGAAATCAAGTTCTTGTTTGTCTGAACTTAAGGTCAAGAGGAGAGTGGGTCTCTTGCTCTGGGAGCTGAAGGTATTCAGGAACTGTGCTTGCAAGTCATTTGCTGCATGTACAGATCCCTGTTAATTCTCCTGGACAAGGAAAACCATGAGCCCTGCTGTTTCCCTGTGGGCTGTGCCCTGCTTGGAGCAGCCCAAAGCACAGTGTTAATGCAGGTTTCTCTTGCAGGTGTGGACTGGAACTTGGACACCTCACATGAACAGTGTGCATATGAACCAACTGGGCTGAGTGGGATCAACGTGCTGGCCTTGAGATTCCTTTTTTTGCGGAGGAAAACACAATTGGCAGAAACAGTTTATGTGCTCCCAGATCATTCTACTGATGTGCTTGACTGAAGTGTGTAGGCTTTTTGCAGAAGAACTTACTAACTGACCTTTTTCTGTGAACATTGTGACCGCCCATTCCCCACCATCATATGTTTCAACTTAGTTAGACTTTCTTCTCTCCTTTCCTCCTCTTTTTTTTTTTTCTCTCTTTTTTTTTTTTTTTGACATAACTTTCTGTTGAAGCTGTTCTTTGGCTGGTTGGTTTTAGTACTGTAAACTGCTTCTGAGCAAACACAGAAATTTAGCAAAATTATGTAAACTTGATCCTGAAGTTTTAGAATGGCAAATAAATGTACAATTGTTTACATAACAAATGGCTAAGCAGAAAGTAAATTTCAATATGTCAGTTATAGAGGCTCTACTTTATGTAGACTTAAATTAATGTGAGATATGTACCTTCATATTCAGAAATCTGGATGTTTCCTTCATACATTAAACTATTAATAAGCATAACTTTTCTACTTGTGTAATTTAAGTAAGTTATAAAAATACCCCAAGCGTTATCAGAGGGCCTTTTCCAAATGTGTGTTGGATTTTTTTGAGAATACATACATTCTCTATTTGACATTTGAGGAGAGCTTCCCTGCTGAAGGCTCCAAAGGCAAGTCTGTTCCAGAATAAGCCCTGTGAAGGTTTATTAGGAAAAGTCCAAGTGAGAATTCCCTTTTCCATTGTCAGGTGCTGTCACCTGTGGACAGCAGTAGCAGGAGGTGAAGGGGTTGGTGGGTCCTGTGAGGCTGGGCTGGGTGAGCAGTGACACAGATTCAGTCAGGATCCCTGTACAGCTCCCTTACATAGCATTTAAAGGACATCTACAACTCAGATTTAAGAAGTACTATTTGTTTTTGTTATGGTCCTCCTTTGAAAACCAGGAAAACACCCCAGCTGCCTGCAGAAACTAGCACCTTTTAAGCATGGTGGTATTTGAGGTGTCCACAAACCTTTTGCATACCCGAGTCCATATACCTGCCTTTAGGTGCTGCTCTGAATAAAAGCAAACCCTGTTTTCCTGTCTCATCACCTGAAATACATCCTGTGAAGATCTTGTGGTAGCAAAATGGATCCCAACGTGAGGAATTGCTCAGAAAAAGGACTGAAACTCTATCTCACAACTTATCCTGCTGTGGGTTAGTGCCCTTCCCCTCTGCTACAATCATTTGCTTCAGGCTCTAGTGCTGTTTAGGGTTATTAATTATTAATCCCATGGAGCAGTAGTGCTCAGTATTTATTACAGCCATGAATTCCAGAGTATTTTGCTGACCTGACAGTTCAGTCCATGCCTGGGGCAAGACAGGCTTAATGCCACCACTGTGGCATTGGGCTGGGCTCAGGAGATCCTGGATGGGGGGAATTGGACTATTTTTATTCTCAGATCCCTTTTCTTTTAATTTTTCCACAATGTAATGCTTTTTATTTGTCCAATAAACCAAGGAACATACTCTTTTGGGAGCTGCCAGGTGCTCTTTATTTGGGAAAAGGGAACAGAACCAGGGTTAGGACAAACATGGACAAGAGAACATGGTGCAGTGTGTATGGTGTAAAGGGTATTTTGACCTCTCCTTGCCACTGAAGGGGTAAGGAGACACAGTTCAGAACCTGGCTGGGCAGGGGAACACTGCTCATGTGGAATAATTAATTGCTTATTAATGATTAATTGCTTGTGAATATGATTTGCAGGCTGGGAGAGCTGGAGCTGTTCAGCCTGGAGAAGAAAAGGTTGTGTGAATTCCTCATAGCAACCTTCCAGTACCTGGAGGTGCCTACAAGCCAGCTGGACAGGGACTCCGTGTCAGGAATTGTAGTGATAGGACAGGGAGTAATGGATATAAATGGGAAAAGGGCAATTTCAGGCTAGATATTGGTAAGAAATCCTTACTAGAAGAGAGGTGAGACACTGCCCCAACCCTGGCAGTGCTCAAAGCTAGTTTGGGTCAAACCCTCATGCAAGGTTTGGACAACACTGCCGGGCACACGGTGTGATCCTCGGGCATGTCCTGTGCAGCACCACGTCTTGGACTCCCTGGTGCTCGTACTTCCCTTCCAACTCAGCACCTTCTGTGCTCTGCTGGGAGGTGTCCCTGCCCAGGGCAGGACGGCGTTGGGCGTGCGTGCTCGCTCGGCTCCCTTCCGGCCCCGGAGCGGTGCGGTTACAGTGCAACGCACAGGTAACGGAGCGAGGCGCTCCCCGGCCCGCGCTGCCCGTACTCCGCCCTCAGCCGCTGTGCCGGTGGCGAGCGCGCTGCGCATGCGCGGCAGGGCGGCAGCGGCGGCATGTGGCGGCTGGCGCGGGCGGGCGCGCGGGCCCCGCGGGCGCTGGCGGTGTGTGTGTCTGTGGCGGGGGGAGCTCCGGGCGGGCATGGCGGACCCGAGGGCTGGTACGAGTGGGCGGCGCGCTCCGCGCCCGTGCGCTGGGCCGAGGGAGGCCTGGCGGCGCTGCAGGAAGCCACCGGGCTGTCCTCGTGGGCCGCCATCGCCGGCGGGGCCGCCGTGCTGCGCACCGCCGTCACCCTGCCGCTGGCCGCGCACCAGGCGAGGCTGCTGGCCAAGGTGGGAGTGCTGAGGGCCGGGGCACTGAGGGGGCTCTGAGGGGCTCTGAGGGGCTGTGAGGGGCGGGGGGTGGTGCGGAATCAGCATCGCGGTTCTTTCACTGCAGCCGGTTTGGGGCATTGTGATTTGATTTTTTTTTTTTTTTTTTTTTTTTTTTGGCGGGCCTCCGAGGGCTGTGAGGGGCGGGAGAGGCTCTGAGGGAAGGGCTGATGGAGGGGCTGAGGGTGCCGCGGAATAAACGTCACAGTGCTTTTACCGAAGCGGGTTCGGGGGTGTTTGGGGTTTTTTTTAAAGGAATTTCGTTAAATTTTGTGCATGTTTGTGGTTGCAAAAGTGAGCATCTATTGCGCTCTCGCCTAATTGGCTTTCTTATGCTGCGGGTAGTGACTTTGGTTACTGCTGAGTTGTGTCCTGATGGCCTTTATTTTATTACTATTTATTTCTATATTTCTGTAATATATAAAAACATATATTTAATAATTATACACATAACACAATATATTTATATTTGTATGCTATTGCTAATTTTTATTATTTTAATTTATTTTTTAAATCATTAAAGCTGGGTCTTATTAAGTGAAGTAGCTGATCACAAGTCCTGAATGCAGGCAAAAAGATACTTGTTAAGAATTGCCCTGATTTCAGCTATGGTAGAACTAATTTTCTTCTTAAAAAACTGTAAAATCTAGACAGAGTGACATTCTGTCTTCATTTCATGCAGTAGTGAGGGAGTATTTTTGATTATTCCTGTAATTACTTGGCACTGTTACACTTGTTGCTATTACCCTCATGTGGTTACTTTGTTTGAAGATAAAAGGAGTTCACTGATGTCTTCAGGACATTGACAAGATGTCCCTCACAGGCCTTGAATACCTTTATAGGGATTAGATTATAGTGATAATTAATATGTTTGGTACCTGTGCTGGTATGAAATCATACAGTGGTAATTAATATGTGCAATAGCTTTGCAGGTATTAAATCATACAGTGGCAATGTTAATGTTTAATTCTTGTACAGGTATTAAATTTTGCTGTGATAATTAATTAATAAGTGTAATACTTGTTCAGGTATTGAATTACCAGAGATAACTAATAACAGATGCGAGGAGAGGGAGTGATTGTCACCTGCCACTGTGCCCTAACAGTTCTCCTTTTCTTTAGCTAGCTGGAAAACCTGCAGCCTGAGATTAAGGAACTCGCCAAGCGCCTTCGCTATGAAGTTTCAGTGCGTGGAAAGCAGCTGGGCTGGTCTGAAAGGGTGGCCAGGTACGAGGGGGATTGTACACACCTCCTGAATGCATTCTGGAGTGAGGGGTGGGGAGAAGGAACATCCCACAAGCAAGTTTTATAGCAAGATTCTGCCATTGCCCAAAGCTTAGCTTTTCTTCCCTCTCCTGTGATTTATTTATTTATTCCATTCCCTTTCAGATGTCGTCCATTTTAAAGCTCTGAACTTTTGTTTTTCTCCCCGAAAGGTTCCACTTCACAAGGAACATGCGGAGGGTCGTCACGGAGCTGTACATCCGGGACAACTGCCACCCCTTCAAAGCCACCCTGCTGGCGTGGGTGCAGATACCCCTGTGGGTGTGCGTGTCCCTGGCTCTGCGCAACTGCAGCGTCGGTGCCTTGGGCCCAGCAGGTGCTGCATCTCGACACGCATCTTCTCAAATTGTTGTTTGTTATTCACTTACTGCTTTCACAGACACCTGGTTGGTTAAAGAGCACAACGTCCTGAGCTTGAGGAATAAGCTGATATAAAGCAGTCAGCTACTAAGATTTGAAATTTAATATAGTTTGAAATTAGTTTAATTGATAGAAATAATACATAATTAATGTAGTTTGAAAGTAGTTTTAAGCCTATTGTAGTCTGATAATCCTGTTTACCACGTAATATTACACATGCCACAGCGCACTCACTATTAATCTGTATTTTTTTCTTCTGTGTGAAATACTGTAGACAAGGTGGATGTGTGAGGGTTTTTTAAATTTAAAAAAAAATATACTGATTTTTAGACAGAGTTTATAGTTTGTTCTTTTAAGCAAAAATGAAGTTAGTTTTACAGTTACTAAGAAAAATATAATTGTTTCAAAACCAGGAAATAAACACTGTAGGTTGTTGCACTTATTTTCCTCACTGACTTGTAAAATATTTGAGATCAAAGTAGTTTTTATGGCAGATTTGCCTGTCAGTGGCTGTCATGAGCTAAGCTGGGTTTCAACTTGTATCTCCCACTTTTCTCACTTACATTGGTAGCAGAGTGTTAAGCCAACACTTTCTGCTTTAATCATATTTATCGTGTAGATAAAACACACCTAGAAATTTGGGTGGTTTGATTTAATACATGGTACAGTTCTGGCTCACTTGAGACAGCAAATGATACTGAATTCTATATTTTCTTCAAATTTTTCCTACAGTACAAGAACAATTTTCATCAGGAGGAGCACTGTGGTTTAAAGACCTCACAGCACCCGACTCCACATGGATTTTGCCAATTTCCCTGGGTCTGGTGAATTTGCTGGTGGTGGAGGTATGTTGGTGGAATAAACAAACAATGGTGACTGCAAAGGGTTAACACATAAAGGTGGCTGCAGATTATCACTGCTTTAAATACACTGGGCAGAAGTGAGAAATAATCTGTTAGCGTATTTTTATGTGTAGGTGTCTTATTCAGAGACCACAGTCTGATGTGACATGTCTCAGATCTACTTGAGCTGCAGTAATATTTAGTGTTGACTAAAGTTTCTTTTAGAATGCTGCTCTAATGAGCTTTCTGGGTGTTAATCATCAGTTCAGTCATTTCAAAAAGAGCTTGTTTAAAACTCAGAGTTTCTCCTCTTTCAGATCTTTGCTTCCCAAAAAAGAATGCAAGTTTCCCGGTTCCAGAAGCTTGTTACGAACTTTTTCCGTGTGGTGTCGGTGGTGATGATCCCTATTGCTGCCACAGTGCCCTCTGTAAGTACTGAGGTGACCTCTGGGGCTTCACCTGTGACTGGTCTGGTGCTTAAAAGCCCAAATGCCTCATGTGTTTTGTATTTCTACTGCTGTGTGTTTGCCAACAAATCAGACGTTTTGTCTATATGTATGTTTAAATCTTGATGCCTTTGGAATATTTTTGTTCAAGAGGGAAGACTGCAAACTTGAAGGAGTTAATGTCCTTTGTGTAGTCTGAAAAAGGAGAGGAAAACTACATAAAGACATATAGGCAAATGTTTGTTAACTGGAAACCAGTGTAGTTCTTAAATTAGGAAATTTTCCACATCTTTCTTCAAACACTTCTCATTTTTACCAGGTTTTCTATTGCAGACTACTTTTAGCAGAAGCAAAATATCCGGTTGTTTGACTCATTCAATTACAGTTTCAAATACAGAAGTTGTAGCAAGTTTAATATGAATTAATTTAAGAACTGTCAAGCCTCAGTGTAGATGACACTTTTTCCCAGAAGAGTTCAGAGACAGACAGTTACAGTTCACATGGAAACCATTATTGCAAGTGAGAGGAGGAGTGTTTTAGGTGAGTTATTTTTATCAATACCTGGGAGTAACCCACAGCTGTGGTTCAGGAGGAGTTGCCTAAAGCTGGTGTTTTCCTTGCCTCCAGGGAGCTGACCTGTGCTTGTCTTGTTGCAGTCCATGGCACTGTACTGGCTGTCCTCAAGCCTCGTGGGACTCTCCCACAACCTCCTGCTGCGCTCTCCCGCCTTGCGCCGGCTGTGTTGCATTCCAAGGACCAAATCCGACTCGGATACTCCTTACAGAGACATCGTGGCTGCCTTGGCTACCAAATACAGCTTTAAGAAGTGATACCACTGAACTGCAGGGAGAGCTGTCTCAGGAACGAAGTAGTGCTGTTTTAGTGAGGTGTACTTATTTGCTGTATATTTATTTTCCAAATAAAGCGCTGGCTGGCCATAAAGAGGGATTGGTCAGCAAAAATGTGTCTTAACTGGGAGGCTTTGTTTCAAGTGTGGCTGTTTTGCAGCTGCAGGAGTAAAGAAATCCAGGTTTGTGTCCTGAATTACCATAAGGAATTGGGCAGGTGAGTGTTAAATAAAACTGTGACTGATACATGGTGCAACTTTTTTACTGTAAGTCCTGAAGGTAAAGAGTTTTGGGGTTTTTTTGTTAAAATGATCAGGAATTAATTTTTTAACTTGTTAAAAGTTTCCAAGCTGCTAATGTGATGTAAACTAACAAAAAATCAGAAGCAGAATTTTTAATGCAGACTTGGAAGCATTTATTTGCATTGTTTTGATAGCCTAGGGGAATTTTATAGATAGGACTGAGATACACTTTCTGATTAAAATCAGCAGTGTAGAAGAAAAAGTGCTGTTGTCATTGTAGTGTTAACACTGCACTTTACCTGTGGAGATACTTCACTGATGTCTTTCACTGTTTTCACTGTTACGAATCTCACATCAGTGATAGAGTTATATCTGGATGCTGCCAGGATATTCTTATATACATACATTTCAAAAAAACTCCTCCAAACAGATGTCAAGCTGAAGTTAAAGCAGCAAAAAGCATTTCATTTAATGATGTCTAACAATTCAAAACCCACAGGTGAGGAGATCAGGATGTATGTGATAAAGCCCTTTCCAGGTCTGCATTACAGGTAGGATAATGTTCTAGATTTTTAAAGGGTGTTATGGATTTCTCTGAATATCATATAGTCATTTTGCCAGAATCTTGGAAAAGGACTGTGCAAAGGGGAGTGAATTTTTGTGTGGGAAGCTGGCGGTAGAGGGAGCTGGTGCTCCATGCAGCGCTGAGGAAGGTCGCCTCTCCTTCCTCAGCAGTCTCACCTGAGAGGAGTTCACGTTCCCAGTCTGGGAACAGGGCAGGCTCACAGCAGCTATATTACAACAGTCTTTTTTTGTTGTAAAAAAATAACATGGCATTTCTTGGGAATCATAAAGAGGGCCGTGAAACTGGTCACTGAAAAAAATGCTTCACAGCTCTGTCAGGACCTCAGGTGTTAAGTGCAGGAAATTGGCTTTGTTAAATTCGCAGTTGTCCATTTATTATTTTTATTTTACACCCTTTTTGCCTTATAAAATTTCACCCAAGACCTGCCAGTACGAGTTAAAAGAGAGTAAGTTTCTGCCAGCGAGTGCATTTGCAGGTGGATTTCTTACAGCATTATTTTAGGTCTGGGAGAGCGTTGTTGGAAAACTGCATATACTTAGGAGGGAGCCTAAACTTAAAGAACTGAAATCAGGCAAATATAAGTTTCCCAAACGGATTCTGTTCTGGCAGAGCTCAGAATTGCTGAAATATCCTGGCTGGATAAGACATGCTTCATTTTTGTCTTAAAGATGCAGTCTAAACTTCAAGAATAGGGCTGTGCTGCTTGTTGTGGTTGTGCCCTGGAAAAAAGCACTGTTTACCCAAAAGCTTACCTCTGTTCTCAGACATGGTAGCAACTCCGTTCAGATACATTGTCTGGCCTAAAATCCTTGTCTCAGTGTTTGATGCTGTTTCTAGAAAAGAGGATTGGAGCTTCGCTGTTTGCCTTCCTGTGGTGATGTAATTACTTACTTTTCAGTCCATGTTGATGAGACAAAAATGGAGCATACATACAATGATCTGTGTCACATCAAATGAGTCCTTATTGAGTGTGGAAGGGCCAAGGAATGTTTCTGGAGAAGAAATCAGAAAAAATCTGTTGCTGTGTTCTCTGAGAAACTTGACTGAAGTGTCTTAAAAAGAACTGTACAATATTCTTTGTGAATGACACTTTAAGTAATGTGATCTATAGCTTTGTTTGGCTTAACTGAGTCTCCACCCCTCCTGTTTGCTTCCTATTCTGAGTTTGCTGGAAACTAAGAAATTGTAAGTAAATTACCAAAACCAGGTAGTAATAAAAGAGTTGTGGTTTTAGAAAGGAGGGCAGTTTCCTGCCTAACTTCCCTCTGATTATTAGCCTGAAATACTGTAGGTGAGGTGAGTTGGCTCCTGTCCCATTCAGGAATGAGATGTCAGTATGGTCCAACACCTTTTACAGGGTGCTGGAGGGGATGCTGCTGTCTGCCAGAGAATTTGATGCCTTGCCAGTCCACCTGGTTGTTCTTTGGGGTTGTTTTAGTGGAGAATCCAAACCCTTTATCCAAAACTGAGTTACTAGGGTGGATTCCTTGAAGTGCAAGAATTTTTTTCAGGGCTAAGTGTAATTTTTGGCACAGTTCCATGGTTTCTGGAAAGAAAAACAAGCGTTGAAGTACTGTCGAGTGCGCTGCTGTACACACAGGTGTGCTCCAGCTCCTGGCAGCTGAAGGGCTGCCAGGTTCTAAAATTCAGGACAGACAGACAAGCATTGGACTAAAACATTTTTATTCCTCTTTCATCTCAATGCTGTTTCAGAACTTAATCAGGCTGTCCTTCACAGTGTACACTTCTTTTCCACCTCGCTGCTGTGTTCCTTTGAAGTAACTCAGTGTTCAATGCTGCTGAGCCTGAAAATAATGAAACGAACTCACTTGCTGCTCCCTCTTTGTGGCTGAGGATGCCAAAGGGAAATGGGCAGGTGTCGGAACAATCCCTGGTTGTCTTTGCAAAGCCCTCCGTTTGTGCAACCATGTGGCCAGCTGGCAGTAGGACTTCTCCTTTTTTCACTTGATATTATTAAACTACCTGTATTTAATTAATCTGACTGATTTCTAATGGTAAGATATTCTTTGTTACTTTGAAGCTCAGTATAGTGCTAAAAGCAGCAGCAGCTGCTGCTTTCCTAAGTGAGGTGTTTTGCTCTATTTTCTAAGTTTCAGGGACCACAAAAAAATTCAGAATAAGGGACTGGTGCTTTACATCAGTGGCAGATTGATGATTTTGATCCATTTTTGCTGCACACAATTGTGTTAAGGGCTTTGGGTTTGGGTAGGGATATTTAAAGAAGCCTGTATAAATTAGGTTCATCATTAAGGTGAGTGCACACATCCATATGTTCCTTTATTTAAGAAGTTGAGCTTTGTGGACTCATTTGTTGAGGTACCTGTTCACAATTTGATTGCCTTAATTAGCTTTGCAATCGGAGTAATGGTTAAAGAGCTTTTTTTAGCCTGTTTTACTTAATATAATCCCCTGCTTTTGTTTGAAAGTGGAAAAGAAGAGACCACTACTGCCTTACTTGTAGGGACTGGGCTTCTGGACGAAATCTTCCAGCTCCCAAGATCCCTGGTAATCAAATCTCTCATGAAAATAAAGGGTATTGTGCTGTGTGCTCTGAGGCTTAATATTACCTGGCCTTTTCAGGCCTGGAGAGAGTTAGGGAAAACATTTCCCTGTGCCAAGTACCCTGCCTTCCTGCAAGAAATCACACTTCTATATCCACACTTGAGCAGTAAAAAAGATGGTTTTGGTACTTGTTACTGAGAACAGCTGAGAACTGGGGATGCTGTCACAAGCTTGATTTTGGCTTTACAAGTCCAAGGCTCAAATGTGTGAAGTGGAGGGGACAGAGAGGTTGAAAAGCCACTTGGAATGTCGATGGCTACCACACACACTGTAGCAGCTAGAATGTTAATTGGAAACAAATGCCAACCTCCAGCATCATCCATTCCTGAGGAAAAGGGCCTTTTGGATTCAGGAGTTTGGGCCTGGTTATGTTTGAGTTTTCTGGGGGACTGTTGGTCAGTGGCTTGCAGTTGTTCCAGAGGGGGTAGAATGCAAACCCGTGGTAAATAATGGATCCTTGATGTGAAACAGGGCAAGAAGGTCTTAGGATTGTAGTTAAAACATGTTCTTGCAGCCAAGTAAAGCAAGCCAAGACATGCTTTCCCAATCTTACATTTTAAGATGACCTGAGATGAGCCAGGAGTCTTCAGGCAGAGACATGGCAAGTTTTGAATTACTTAAACTTGAGCAGGGGAGATCATCTGCCTGCTTTAGTCCTCCTCCCTGTTTGAGAGCTGTGATGCATTCCCATTTGTCCTTGTGTGTGTTTTTCACTTTGGGAGCGTGTTTAGGAAAATGATGAACTGTGAACTTTTTCTGACAGAATAACATTTAAAAGATGGATTTCCTGGAAGTTTTGAAAGGTTGGATTTGATTTGAGAGGTCTGGTGGAGGTACCAGAACACTCAAGTGCAATGATTTTCTTTCAACACCTGAGTTTGAAGAGAAAACTGACCTCTGTCCTGCTGACAGAGGTTTATCAAGCATACCTTAGTGGGAGCTGCTGCAGGCTGAGAATACGTTCTTCTGGACGAATTCCTGACCTTGAGCCCTTTCTGTCTAGAAAATAAATGATAAAATCTTCTACTGGGGGAAATCAGTTGCTTAGAAATGTATTTAATAAAATATAAATAGCGGCAGTACTCTCTAGGCACATTATTTCTACTTTGAGGAAGAGTTGGAATTTGAAAGTTGGAAGAGAGGAACTTTTTGGAGGTTTCGTATCAATGAAGCCTAAACCTTGTGGATACAACTAAAGGGATTTGAATTTAGCTTTAGTTTAGAACTGAAATTCTTTGTGCATTTTGTTAAAGTCCAGCTGGCCACTTAATGAAACGATATTTTTTTGAAGGTTCTGTAAAGAGGTACTTCATACTCACTCAGCTGTTTAGAAATATTTCTGTTTCTTATTTTTAGGAATTTCTTTAATGCATTGCCAGAATTACAGTTGAGCACTAGGTCCTTATTAACTTTTGTAAATGGAGAAGGTGCAGCTTTGTCAGAAGGAAAATGGGGAGGGACTAGAAGTCAGTCCATTGATTCCCAAGTGGGGCCAATTGTCAAGAGTCCCTGATTTTCCTCTGTAATCACTGTGCAGTTCATGGTTTTTATTTCATTACTGCCTAAGTGCTTGCTCCAGAGTGCAACTTAAAATTCTGTTGTATTTTACAAAGTAAACAAGCTCAGATTAATTAGCTAATAAAAGCTTTGCTAGTCTTGCATTTTTCCACTTTAAATGCTCTTGCTGGAAGGCCAAGAGATAAGCATTGTTTGGAGATATTTAGAGTCATGATTTCAGCAATAAGTCCCCAGAGACTGACTATGCACATGACAGCAATTAAAAAAATATATATGGTGACCTTTTCCCTTTCAGATGCAGATTGTTTAGAGTGAACTAATTGTAGAAGTTGGGAGAAAATAGGAGCAGTGATACTTTAAACTGCTTTAGTGCAGCATACCTGTGCACTGACAGCTGCAGGTAACTCCAGTTCCTAGTGCTATGTTTTAGTTATTTCCTGGTGTTTCCCATTGCTGTAGCATGGTGGTGTTGACCTGAGCATGTCAAACTGGAGCAGAGTGTAGCTGACAGACCACGAGAGCTTGGAGCTTCAGCATGTTTTGCTTTTCCAGTGCTGCCAGCTCCCCAAGGATTGGATCCAAAATAAGAATAGTCTGGCTCGGGTGTGAGTCTAGATCATGTTACTTGCTGTCACAAGCTGTTTGCTCTTGTGGCAATGCAAAATTTGTATTGAAGATGGTGGAAAATCAGACTGAAATCTGCGAGTTGCTGAACTGCAGAAGTGAGGCGTTGACCACTGGATGGGCTCTAAAAATCCTAAAGATAGGGAAATAATGAATATAGGGAAAAGTAACTCCATTATTCTGCCCAAATGAAATCTGTTCGGGGCTTTAGCCTTTTATAACATTTCTCCCCCAGGTTCTATGAGGTGAGAGGATGTTCTAATGCTGTTAAATAATGCAAAACACAGATTTGTGGTTCAGGGCCGAGCAAAGGAGCTGTTGTGTTCCTGTGCTGTCAGCATCCATGGATTTGGGTTGGTTTCTGTCTTTCCTCATTGCTTTTTGGATGAGCATCACTGGGACTTGTTGATTTTTATGCTTCATTTGACTGAATCCATCTAAATTCATCTTTTCAAATAGTCTGAAGTCTCAAACCTGCTGCTGACAGCAGGAATTCTGTGACCGATTTCAGTGGAAAAAAAATTTCATTTTTCTTTTCTCCCTTTTCTCTATTTTCTTCTTCCTGTGAGTAGAATGATACAAAGATTGTTTCTTTTTTTATCCCTTTGATTATGCCACGGTTTGGAAGCATACATGGAAAAGGAACATGTCTCCTGCTTTATCTGCAAAATGCCTGCCAAAAATACTGAAATGATTTAGCAACAAGCACTTGTTTCTCTCCATAACATACAGGTTATGGCTAAGCATTCCAGTATGCTTGGTAGGATGCTTTCTGACTGTTTCCATCTAAATATTTCTGGTTTATGGAAGGAAGTTGAGCAAATAAGCTGCTCCTCACCATAGATCTCTCCAAGTTTAGAATATCCTTCAAGGCACAAAAGAAAAGCTCTGAGAGGTCAACTGTGTGAGCTCTGTCTGAAATTTATCACTGATTAAAGCCCCCCAGCTTATTTTGTGAAGACTTTCTGCTTTGTTTTGGGAACAAGCTTAATTGCTATTCTAAGCTTGCAGCCTCTGTTGCCTTTTATTACTAAAATTTGATGTTGGACTTCTGAATATCTTTGTAAACCCAAGGATACACCACCCCAAAGGCTTGATTCTCATGCTAGAAAAGCTTTGTGTAGGGAAGTGTAGGGAAGTATTAATAGAACTGTTCAAGGAATTTTGAAATGCTGGTTTTATTTGTGTGTTTTGTGCTCCTTCACACCCTGAGGACAGCCATAAGGCAGGTTTTTGTATTGTATGTCATAGGAATTCACTGAACCCTGGAAACAATAGGACCTGACTCCTATGAGCTGTTTTCTTGAGTGCAGAAGACACTTCTGCTCTAAGGAATTTACTCAGGGAACCTCATTAATGTTACATGTGACGTGAATTCACCTCCTGAGACGTGTAACAATCACCCTGGATCAGTGCAAAATTCTTCTTCAATAACCAGGTACAAGTTGGTTTTTATTGAATGACTATTTAATAGTCTACATGTATATATATATCCAAGTGCAAAGAGGATATGTGGCCTAAGGATGTACATTTACTTGCCATAAACTGCTAAAAGCTCCTTGTTTTGCAGGGCTGAGTATTTAAATTGCAGAATTGAAGGTGTCAGGGCAGTTTTCTTCATCCCTGTGTATTTGTGTCACAGTGCACTGTTAAATGGCCACAGAGAGTTTCATTCCTGGCAGCTGTGCCTCGATGCACAGGATAATGGATGTTCAGAGGTTTATGGACTGCATGAGGCTCTTGGATATGCTGTAGGAGATGAAATTGAAATGAGATCCTGGTTGGGGTTCTAAGATGGCTTTCCTAATGCTCTCTGCCTTCCTTGAGGAGCAGTAGGTTGTTTAACAGCAATCTGGACTTCAGGCATTCCATTCTTGCCTTAAACTGCTCCCATCAGCTTTAGCTCCATCTTCCAGGAGGAATCAGTGTGGTGTAGTTTTACTGTCTAGATGCTGGCAGCTGCTCACCACGAGTTTATTAGGCTCATTTAGACCCAAACAGGAAACACTAACTTGCCATTTGGAGTTTTCTTTGTGCTGCTCATACAAAAATCCAGTGCACTCTCAGCTAAATGTTTCATTTGCTGTGGGAATTTGCTTTGGCTAATGCAGTTTTTAAGACCTGTTGGTTCATTCAGAGGTCGAGGAACATTTATGTAAGAGAGTCCTCAATAACATTCCTTTAACTTGGCAAGTTGAAAAAGGACAGCACCAATTTTTTCTCCTCTTTGGAGTATTAAATTTTTTGCATGGATCCTTTTGACTTCCAAAGAGTGAAATTGCCTTAAAAGTCTGGATACAGCATCATGTAAAGGTAGAGACAGGCATCATGGATTAGTTTCCATCGACTGCTTTATCACCCTATTAATGAGGGTTATCCCAAACACGGCACAGCAGGTTTTCAGGTGGACAGAGGTAAGATTTTTCTTACCATACTCCAATTTTCTGCTGTTGGGATTTTTGATGCATCCTGACAGGGTGGAGATGCCAGATGTGAGGGAAGGCCCCCTACTGTGTGTAACTGCGTCTCTTCACTGAAAGTTCTGCAGTATTGTGGTGTTTTCTGTATTCGTCTCACACTGGCTAGGTGAATAAATTCTCAAAAGCATTTATCTTCTCTTGAGTCCATAAAAAGTCCCTTATTTTTTGGTAAATTCCGCATTAAAAGCATCAGGTTAGGAAACATTTGTACTGATTTCTTTCCCTAGAAAGGCAGAAAGACTCCTGCCAGATGCAGCAAAGGTGGGTTGCAGGCTGATTTTTCCAATCCTCCTTGTGTGAATTCAAGCAATAGGAAAATCAAATGTCTCTCCAGGGATTTTTTTTTTTTATCTATTAAATGCTCTTCCTTGCCCTTTCATATGTGATTATTTGATAGTGTGGGCATGGAATTTATGTTTGGATTATATAAAGCTGAAGGAGGAGGAAAATCGGCACTGCTGAGAAGCAAGGGGAGATCCCTGGCTGACTCCAAAGGATTTCAGGTGTCATGGAAGCACTTGAAGGAAAGCTGCCATTAATTCTTTTTTTCCTCCTCCCTGCCATTTCCTTTTGGACAGAATGATATTGGTTGTTTTATCACCCCATCGTATGGACAGATCCTGTGCTCTGCAAATGTGAACCCTGGTTTAGAAACAAAAGTATGTTTTATTGTGGAATGATGGAGTTGTGTCAAATCTGTCTTGTTAGGAGGGATTTCCTGAATCATGCTGGGACATGATTCCATAGAGGGATAGCTGACATGGCAAGAATCAGGATGAACAACCATGTGTCAGTATGTGGACTCTCCTCCTGGAGAGATCACCTGGGCAGTGAGGCAAATGACATGAGGAAGGGAATCTGAATAGTGAAAATTTAAAAAAGATAAGTTGGTGAGATGCCTGGATTTAAGAGACTAGTTCTGGAGTAATACTCCAAATGACTGTGTGATCAGCTCTGGCACTCCACTGCTTCTTTCTCAGGACTAGTACTTTTCACTCACACTGGATTTTTATGGTTAAGAGAAATGAGGATCCACATGTTGGGTACCTCAATAACACTAGAGCATTTCCACTGCCTCAAATTGAGAAGCACCAATGCCTGTCTGATATAGCCAGAAAATGGCCTGTTCTGTCCCTTATCCCAGGAAAGCTAACTGCTAAGACTGCTGCATTTTGCAGATTTTTTGGGAGTAAGGAGGAAAAAGATACAGCAGATGTGATATTTTCATGTGAGAGAAGCACCAGGTGATGGAAAAAAGTTGTTTTGTAAAGTTCTGAAAAAATCTACTTTAATATTGAAACGTGTTTGGCCATTTTTCTCTTATTGCAGTCCTTGCAGTTGTACCTGGGGTGAATTAATCTCTTCATTAATTACGTCTGAGTGCTCAGGAAAATGGATCCCTCAGCTGGGTGAGCATTCCAGCATTGTTTTTATGCAAAGAGATGTCACCATTTTTAATAGCACATCTTGGCTAAAGCTTCTCACTGCTGAGAGGGACATGGCTGGGCTTTAAATGAAGTTTGAAAACACTGGCGTAGTAAGTATGTGTTAGTGCCTAAACACATACAAATATGTAGACACAAACACTTCTGTCTGTGTCTGTCTGTACATGGGTGAGCCTTAAGAAAATCTGCGATTTTGCTGCTGATCTAGTAGGTGATTTTCTGTTTGTAACAGGAAAAATTCATGATTTTTAACTGTATTGTAGTGAAAACTCATGTCTCTATCCAGAATTGCAAGGGAAAACTGCTATGGTAAAGAAAGGTAAAATGCAGCTTCAAAACATTTCATACATTTTTCCTTTTATTCTTTCTAAAATGCAAATTTTGATAATTGATCTCAACCCTTTTCTAAGTGCTTTCTTGCAATGACTTTGAAGTGCCTTCTCAGATTTATTTTCAAGATGCTTGTCTTGTAAGCAGCACTTGATACAAATATTTTACTGTCTAGAAAGAACAAATTTAGATTTTCAATAGGCATTCCTGGATTTTTTTTTCACATTTTCCATACTGCTAGTGTATTGGGAAAACTGCAGTACTCATGGTCCTTTTTTTTTTTAGGCCCTAATATAAAGCTCTAATAAAAAACTTGGTTTCTATCTTAGACTTATGTGCTTGACCTCCAAATTTCAGACACTTTTTTGCTGAAATTGAACTAAACCTAGGCAAAGTATTGTGGTAAGTGATGGGAGGGAAGAAAGTACTCATTGTGTTTAAAGGTTCTTCCCAGGCTGGTGATTAGTTGGCCTCCTGGGATTATTAATGAGGTGGAAAAATTATACCTGAAGGAATTAGGGTGACTGGTTTTCTCTCCTGTGAGAGAATTTGGGTTTTTGAAGAAAAAAAGCAACCTATATCTTTTCAGACTTGATGAAACTTGCTGATTATCCTGGCTGATAACATTAAGATGCTGCTGCTTCATCTTTCCACTGTTTTTATCCACTGGAAGTGAGCTAAGCTGGCACAGGTGTGTCAGCAAGTAGAGCTCACACTGCATTGCCAGATGTGCACATCTGTTGAACTGTCACACTTCCAGGAGTTTTCAAACTGAAACAAGCAGCTTTCCAAATATTTTGCAGCACCTCAAAACCACTTTTTTTGCATCAGTGTTTTCTAACTTTTTTATCAGAAACACTTACTTTTTTTCTCTCAAAGCTGATAGGATGAAGTGCCTTTTACTGTTTCATAGACTTCTCTGAGCCAGCTGCAAGCAATTTGCCTTTTTTTCTTCCTGCAGCGCCATTTGGGGAGGTTTTGGAGTAGAGGAGAAGTCCAATTGGAAGCACAAAGTCAGTGCTCAGGGGAGGGCAACCTTGCCCAAAGGACCCTGAAGGGGGTTCCTAAGGAATACATGGGAAATATGTTTCTTTTGTCTGGAATCATAGAGTTTTAAGATTGGAAAAGCTCCCAGGATCAGAGTCCACCTGTTCGCCCAGCACTGACAAGGACACCACTAACCCAAGTCCTCAGGTGCCACATCCACACATCTTTTAAGTACCTCCTGCCACAAGTGAGCCAAGAATAATGCACCTGGTAACACTAGAGTGAGATAGAAATTAGTTGTTTATGAAGAGCCATTTAAAAGATGAAATTTCCTTTCAGTGGGATCTGGGTTTTGTTTGTTTGGTTGGTTGCTTTTTTAAGGAACTAATGTAGAATTAAAGTTTATTATGCTCTAACCCACTTGGTGGGTTTAGGGGAAGGTGGTTTGATTTACTCTGGGCAGTGCACAGAGAAACAACCAAATTCTCGGGAGGTTCAGTAACAAACTTTTACTTGCAGACTTGCAAAGGTAAAAGAAGGTACTTGGCAAATTTTAAAACAACATCCAGACAGAAGTAAGGTGCTTCACAAGCTTTAGCAAACTTAAACTCAGCCAACTTTAACTTATCCAGACACAACAAGGCATTTAGTAAGGTATTGACTGGAATTTTTTTGTCTGGCTTACAGTATTATTTTGAGAAGAAGAAGGTAGGAGAAGAAAGAAGGAAAGAAGGAGAAAGAAAAAAGAGAAAGTATATAATGATCACCCTAGGATCCAGTGTGGTCTTAGCTGCTTTTAAATCCAGGGGAGTGGAGCCCCTGGACCCATGTGTCACTTCCTTTTCACTGCTCTGGTTTCTTGGGGTCTCCCCTAGGCGTGGCTGCACTTTAATGTTCACTGTGGGGCCCACGCAGTCAGTCACTGCCATTTTGGGGCAGGTTAGAGATTAATCTACCGTTTTGGGCAGGCCATACAGTCTGCCTCTGCCATTTTGGTGTGGATCAGAGGCTGACAATGGCTCAAAGGGGCAGGGGGGGAGCAGTGCCTGCCTCACTTAGAACTCACCCAGTTTCCCCCTGCCCCACTTCCCACCTTGCTGTTTTGAGCCAGTCAGGCATTCCTCAGGTTGCCTACACCACTCCATGGCTCTAAACAGTGACTGTTTCCTGTGTGATGGGAGCTTCTTTTTCTGTGATGTTCATCCTAACCTAGCAGATGGGGGGAGAAAAAAGAGAGGAGAAAGAGAAATCCTACAGTGAACAATCGTGATTCCTGTATTCAAAAATGTAAGTCCAGTTAGTATAGGTATTCTGCTCAGCTTCTGCCAGAGATTCCAGCTTCAGTCATAAATCAGTTCCTCGTTGTCCAACGCTCTGACTGGTATCCCCATAAAAAAACCCCTCACTGCTTCTCAGAGTACTCCTGTCAGTGAAGCCAATGTTAATGTTGCAACCTGCCCCTGAAGGTGGGGGTAACTCAGGTTCTTAATAGACCCCCTGGGGTGGATTAGAATGAAATGACTGGTGTTTATAAATATATACCTGTGTATAAATGTATTTATGAATACATATATGAATTTAAATATGTAGGGTTTGTTTTAGAACAGTTTGGTTGCAATGGGAAGGAGGAATGTAGCTGTTTTGGTTATTATCTCTAGACATATAGCAATATAAAAGCATAAAATATCTTTAAAGGAATTATATAAGGAAGAGAAAAAAAGGATAAGAGTAGAAATATCTACCCACCTATGGATCTAGCAATGACACTTGGCTGTTGCAATTCAGGTGTCCATTGGTCAATATGATGGTCCCAGTCTTGAATCCCTCAGGGGTGGGGGAAGCCCGTGAAACATAATATTTGAGTAGTCTGTTTGCTGCCAAGTTTTGAAGAAAATGAAACTGCTGAATTGGTGCAGGTTTCTGGGTAATCACACAAATTTGACAGTTGCTAGTCATGTACTAGTTTTTAGATAACCTGAGTCACCTCTGCAGGAGCGAGTGTGTATAATATTTATGAACTAAAAGATCCACCAGAAAATTCCACTTCATGCTGAAGTGGAATTTTCAAGAACTTATCCAGTTTTCCAAAGTATAACCCAGGTCTCTTAAGCCCTCATGCTGAGGTGAGAACAGGCTAATTCCGTGAGGCCTCAGTGCTATCTGCTCTGTAGCTGTGAAAGCAGCACTGTGATTTATAGTCTTTCTTCAGAGATATTTTGGTGCATCCAAGATCAACTTCCTGCCTGAGTTGTTGTAGACAAGTAGAGAAATCAGTAGATATTCTGACAGTTTGCAGAATGGAAATAAACTGTGTTTGTTCAGGTGGAAAAGGAATGTACTAAAAGATGCAGCAGAAGGAGGAGAAAGCCATAGAGAGGCTGTCTCAGGTAGGAGGGATTGAGGAGATAGGCAGGGAGCCAGGCAAGAAGTGAGCAGGGACAGAAAACATCTGGGGGGGAAGTGCTTACACATGCTCTTCTTTATTGCTGTCACCTGGCTGTTAATGTTGCAATTAAAAACAGTCTCTTACAGTCAGATCAGTAAATAAATTTGAAATTGCAGGTTTTATTTCTCAACAAGTCATACTCCGCGTATAAAGGATGTAAACATTTTTCTGGTTATCATGAAGCTGTTTTTCTACCATCTCTAATTCAGAGTGATTTCCAAGCCATTCCAAGCAATTTTCTAACCTCTGCTAGAACATTCAGCAGATGTATTCTACATTAGTACTTAGGTCAGCCAGACAAGATATTTACATCCTTCCCCAGCTCTGAGTTTTTACCACTGTCCAGACAGAACAGAGCAACTAAATCTTGTCGTGACAAGGCAGAACTATCCCAGCCAAGGTTTTACCTCTTTGGCTGATGTCTCTTCAGTCTCTACTTTAATTATTTAAAGCATTGTGAAGTGGTGTAATTCACATGTCTTTGTAAATAAATTAGTATCTTGAGGGGAAGGCTATGGCAGCTAATTGGGAAGGAGAAACTTGGAAAGGGCCTTTTAGTCAGGATATTTCTCTAACTTCAGCAGGACAAAGAACCTGCCTGAGAGTTAAACTTGCAGATTTTAAGAAAAGGGGAGATAATAAAAGCTGGAAATGAAGAAGAGTTTGATACACATTGAAAGGGGAGCAAATAGATACAAGGTGCTCTGTATTTCTTTATGTATATATTATGATGTCAAGCTTGGTCATTTACATATCTTAAAATGGTTCGGAATACAGTTCAAAACTTAAAATTAGAAGCAGTTCAGCAGTTTTTGTCTGGTAGGCCAATAGCTGACATAAGCCCATAGTCAAGTGAGGATTTCAGGGAGAGATTTTGTTTTTATATGTGTGTGTATATATATATTTCCTTTTTTAATAGCAGTAAATTTCTGTAGAAAATCCTCTAATTCTTAAGATCATAGGATGGTTTGTGTTGGAAGGGACCTTAGAGATAATTTAGTACTATTGTGTGTGCCCATGGGTCACGAGTAAATGCCAGATGTCAGTGAAGAGTCAGGAATTTCTCCTTGCTATGGAGAGTTATGATGTAGCAGAGAGAGAAGACTTGGCTTTAAAACGACAGGTGTCATCAAGTGCAGTTTTATACTAGATCTTCCTGAGCTCAGGATCTGGAATAACCTGGGAAGTGGATAAGAGACAGAATTCTTTCCACCCTGGGGACCTGGCTTGATTGCTGGAGCTGCCTCTCCACGCTCTAGCCAAAGATAGCAGATGATTTTTAATGGCCACACCTCTTTAGGATTGTTATTTTTTGTCTTCTCCAGTAAAGGATAGAAGAAATGTTGTTCTGTTTCTGAAAAATACGACAGGCATGGTAAGTGCTTCCAACATTAACAATTCTTTAGAAAAATAACCATGGTGTGCAGAGTAGCAGACTCAAGTTCTTCGTTAGTCTAATGTTTGCATAACAAGACCATTATTCATTTAATTAGTATTTATTGTGCTGACCCAATTATACAACATGTACCATCTTCTTTTGGTTTTTAGCAGGTTCCAAGGAAATGTTAGCAGTAAGTTCTGTCATGGAATCACAGAATGATTTGTGTTGGAAGGGACCTTGAAGGATCATCTCATTCCATCCCCCTGCAGAAACACCCTCCACTAGACCAGGTTCCACCAAGCCCTATCCAATCTCGTCTTAAACACTGCCAGGGAAAATTTCTGCGGATTATATTATTGCATAACTAAAACTTTGAGTTTATATGTGTTGAATTTACAGATTTACAGTTATCAACTTGCAGCACAGAGTTTTCTGGGGTGGTTTCCAGCTTTTGCTATGGAATTGTACTGGCATTCCTAATCCTTGAGAGAGCCTGAATTCAGACTAGCACACAGGGTGTTAATGAAAGCGTACTTGATTTTTGAGATATTTTTTGTGTGAAAGAGTTTCTGCTTTAGAATGTGGTTAGAGGCTCCTTGGTGTTGTTGCAAGAGCAGCCTCCAAGCCAGCCAACTGGCTGATTTAGAGCCTACAGAATTACTGCTGTCCCCATACTCCAGCCAGCACCAGGAAACCGCAAGAATCAAAGAAACAATAGGATTTGTTTGGTAAAAAATATTTTTTCCCAACCCTACAACATGTCATTTGTTGTACAGCAGGGATTTATGTGGAGGGAGGAGAATTCTACTGCTTTGAGCCCAGTCTCAAGGGGAATGTGTGAGCATGTCTTTGGTCCTGTGAAGAACTTCTGAACTGCTTCAGGGAAGGCACACACAGCTTAGGGACTGGTCAGGACAGCTCCCAGTAGTGCTGAGGAGGTTCAGTGCAGCTCAAGTGTGACGTGACTTCATCTCTTTAGCTTCTGAAATGAATTTTGCTTGTCTTGTGCTCATGCAGCACAGTGGTTAAAAGCTAACATGATGCTTTATACATTTCACAGCGTGTTGTAGGCTGTGTGACCCAGGACAGCTTGGAGCTTTTCAAAACTTTCAGGATATCCTGATTAAGTTTTACATTACAAGACATAATTTGAATATTGCCCAAGCATTTTTCTGAAAACATTTTTTCAGATAAAAGAGAAGTAAGCAGGTATTTATTTTGTGCTAGGGAACAGAAAATAGTTTTCCCAGAAGCAAATGTAGCTTGAAAACTCCTGTCCCAATTTAGACAGAATTAAAGGCAAACATTACTGGGGCAAAATTGAACCAGAGTCTTCATGAACTGTAATTTTATTACCACTCAAACCCCATGTATAGGAAATTCTCATTGCAACTGAACAGTCAAGAAAGGTGTAAGCAGCTGAAACTTTTAGCATTTGGCTTCAGTTTTGTCTTTTTAAAACATAGAATTCCTTTCAGTTGTCTTAAATGAGCATGAAGGATGTAGGTGACAAGTAGCAATAACATCAGTGAGATGATTCTGGAAAGAATCAACCTTACTGGAGCTTCTCCCATCTTGAAAGGGTGGAGTTGAAATCTCTAACACATTTCTCTGTTAGGAAACAAGAACTGCAGTTGCTTTCTGTGGTATCGAGTGCAGGTGAGCGATTGTGGGATTCTGAGGTAGGTTGTTTTCATTTCGACTTGAGTGACTCTTCCCTTAGAGTCTTTGTGTAGATAATTAAGCTGGTAACTGTTTCACTGCTGTGTCAGGCTTAGCAGAGTCTTGCAACTGTTAAATGGTGCAAAATCTGAAGATCTTGCAATTTAAAATACTTAAGAATAATGGTAAAACACTGAAAACAAAACTTGCAAAGTTGTAGAGGAAGAGTCATTGGCAAGACATGCTCTTTGCCTTATAAAAAGCTGTTGAAAATTTAAAGGTACCCATAAAATCTTTAGAAAATGAAAAGAAAGAAAGAAAGTAAAGTTTGGCCTAGGAGTTTGGTATGGAACCAGCAGCTCTTGGCTGGTCACAAATTCTTTCATAGAAACATTTGGAAAATTCTTTGCAGCATTTTTATTGTGTTTTTCTTCATCACTTTTGTTGCCAAAATAATTTAATGTGGGCTGAATACTTGCTGTGTCTTATTCTCTCAAAGTTCTTTGACATGAGCATCTCAGAAAAAGGCACCTTTTCTCTGTTAGACAACTCAGTCTCTCTCTCTTTGGAGTAGAATAGCAGCAACTGTAATGTACCATAATCCAGACAGATGTTGGAAGGCCTCGGGCCAAGGCTGTGCATCCTGGGACTGAGGAATCTGTTTATGGCTTCACTGTAGCAATCAGAGATAGTTGTTCCCTGGTTTGCAGTGGTGATTAGTGAGGGTGGCAAGAGAGATCCTGACTTTGAGACATCCCAGGAGCCACAGATTGTAGTAAAAGCACTGAAATGTCGGTGGTTCAAGTGGTTAGTGATTCATATGGCACTGAACCCAGGAATAATTGGGAATGTCTGTTGAGCAATGGTGTATTTTTCTAAGAGTCAAAAAGTTGCATTAGTTGAGCAGCTAACTGTCCATCTGGCCTAATATCCCACTTCTGGATACTTTTTAAAGCAGGGTGTTAATCTGCCTTTCCTCAATATCCTGTTAATTATCCAACACTATAGCTGTGTTGGGCTTGAAGCAGAGGGGATTTTGTCCTGATCCCAGTTGGTGATCAGCTTATGCCTTGATGATACAGATTGATAGCCCCAATAATTCTTACATAAGACAGCAGCAGTTTGAAATTTAATCCTTTTCATAATGGAAATTGCATTTATGTTTTGCAGGCATCCACCAGGGGAGGTGGAATCTTAAATATTCCAGCAGCATTTGGAAGTTTGCTGTCTCGTTTGTCTCAGTAGCCTCATTCAACCTCCTGTGTATTTGGTTAAACCACAGCTGCACTTATCCGCTCTCATAACAGTAGGAGCCGAATCTTTTCATCCATAATGAATAAAGTCTTATTATGTCTGACAAGATTGACCCCAATCCTCCCCCATATGATCAGCAGTGCTCCATCTGTACAGATTTCAGTCGCTAATATTCCTCTTCACTCTAAAAAGTCTGACTTTTGTGGATGACTTGAGCAGCCACCGTGAGCACAAGCTCATGGTTTTGTTATTTGCTGGCTCTGTTTGAGGACACACAAAAGTTGCGGTGGGCTTTTGCTGGTCTACAAAGGTCCAGAAGTTCTTTACAGATGCCTCCCATTGGTCTGGAAGAAATATTGTTAGTTGGGATTAAATATTTTGGATTTCAAAGCTGGGATTTCTTTACAGAAGCAAGTTCTTGATCTCTTCTTCTAATTTATTATTGCTCTCACTTTCTTCTGGTTTTTGGATTTTTTCCAGTCTAGTCTGAACAGCAGCTGTGACCAAATGTGTATCTTCATTAAGCTCATTTTGTAAATAATTTGTGCTGTATCCCTGTTTGAGTGCTGAAAGGACACTTGGATCACAGGTGTCTGTTCTAGGTTAACAGGCAGTGTGTCTGGATAGGGAGTTTTTCTGTGATGGGATGTGAATGGACAAACAGGACTTGGTTCTGTCTCATTTTTTCTCATTTGGCTGAAGCATCTGGGCAGTTCCATGTGTACATTTTAAAAGCCCAGTCAATGCCTTTCTTATCTCCCAGGGAATGTACGGTTGGACAAGGCCGCATGCCATTGGAATCTAGCTCTGCTTAGACTTTGTAAGAGAAAACAGGTTCAAAATGTGCCTTTGTAGCCTTGGCAGCACCCACTTCAGTCTCGCCTTACGTCACCAAGATCAAAAGAGAGAGCTGTCAGAGACAACCATATAGTTCATATCATTGCACTTCACAGGCATCTTCCAGCTGACTGAAGGGGATCAAAGACAGAAGAGGGAAATCTATCTGGCTGTCTCCATCCTGGAAATTCAATGCAACTGAGCCAATGTGTCTGCGGTGTCTATGAGCCAGCCACATGTCCTTAGGGGTAAGTATTCAGGGTTTTGATTTTTTTTATTGATGGAATGAAATGGGAATGTCCGTATTTACAGTCATCATGTCTCTCCTGTGGAGAAGAGCTTCTTGGGATGTCCTCATGAAATTCCTTGTAACTGCAGTAATCCCTCCAGACTTACGTGTATGAACCTTACATATCTGATTCTGAATCAGGTGTTTGTTTCTTGCTTGTAAATGGTTGCAAATGGGCCCGATTTTAATTCCTGGAAATGTTGACAAACTCTTGTGACAGGCATTGTTTGGCTTTCTGACAGAAAACAAATACCCTTTCTCATACCTAGTTTTTATTTTCCATAGTTTGCTTTCCTGTACTGCAAACTCAATCATAGGGAGCATGATCCAACCCATAGGAGGATTCCATCAGGGCCCAGGCCCATACTGTGTTCTTCTCTTTTCCTGCTGCAGCCAGTGTTCAACAGAAGCTGTAAATCCATTTTAAATTTGTACCATGGCTATATGGTCTGTAACTCAAAATGGGACCCACCATTGTCTGTACATGGTTTTTCAGTCCTCTGCCTTCCCTTCTGTCTTTTCAAACAACATCCACTTGGGAGGTTTTTAATTTTCTGCGTCAGTTCTGGAGATGGGATCAAATGTCAATTGTTTGCCTCTTTCAGCATGCATTGCATTCACAGGCCATGAGAAGTCTTTGTTCCACCAGGGCCATGAGAACCATTGCCAGATTTGGACTTGATGGACCGATTTTCATTTTCACTGCTATTATCAGAGCAAAAAATGAAAACCAATCTTTTTAGATGCCAAACCTCGCCCTCACTCAGATTGCTACTAGGGTTGACAAACATTCCGTGAATCTCATGTTCTGACTTAATTCCAGCATTCCCCAGTGCCTCCGTTACTACTTAGAAAAATATGTTCCATTTGAAATTAAACACTGGCCATAATAGTGTGCATTTGTGTAGCGAGTTTCACCCCAAAATCTCCCAGCGGATGTTCCTGACTGTGTATCCAGGATGGAGTCCTCATGGGATGGTGTGACTGGTGGTACTTCCCTCTGTTCTGCACACTCTCAGCAGCCCCTTCTTTGGTGCAGTTGTTGGGGCTGGAACCCAGCAGGAAAGCCAGAGAGTGCAGTGCTTTGGAAGAGGAAGTAGGAATCTTATGGAAAAGCAGATGGGAGAGCCCAAGGGTGACCTCTCCCTCCCCTCTCTGTCTGATAAGTGCAAGATGTTTTTTGGCAGTTAAACGTGATGAGAACCAGTGTTACCTCACCCCGGGTCAGCCATCTCCCCCACTCTTCCATAAGGGTGTACAGCTGGTTTAAGCACTGCTTAGAATCAAAATCCTTGAGTTTCGTGAACCTCCACAAAGTCTAGTCAGCTGGAAGTTCAAGGTTTGTTGGGAGTGTGACTTTTAGAGAGTAAAGAAATTAAACATTTTGTTATTAATAGGCACTACTAGGCTGGTCTTTATTTCTTCCTATTGATTTCTCTCGGGATACAAGAAAAATGCCTCTTATTTTATAAACAGTAAATTCTTTGTCAGCTTTCAGTTATTAAAAATATGATTCCTCCATGCAAATTGCTTTTATATTTAGGGAGATTGATACATGTGTTTATCCTGACACTGGCCTGACACCATTCCTCTCTTCTCAGAATGACTCTCATCATTGAACACCCCTGCTCTCAGCTGTACCATTTGCAAGAACTGGCAGGATACAAAGAAAAAGTACTGTTTACTTTGTGTGGAAACTTAGCTACTCTTGGGATCAGCTCGAGTAAAGCTGGAAAATATGATAATTATATTTTCCTAGCCCAGTTCAAACTAGGCTAGCCCAGGTGGCACCATGAGCCGTGCACAGTGCCCAGTAGCACCCAGTGCCAAATTGTGTGGAGCTGCATCTGGCTGCTGGAAGTGCAAGGAGAATCAGGGCAGAGCTAATTCCTGCTCTGTTGGTGTGCCCATGGTCTGTGCACACACATACCAGTGCCTTTTGTGTGGGATCAGTGATGGAGCTGGAACAGAGCTGCAAGCTGGTGAAGACCTTTAACAATGCTTAACAATCACACATCATGAGAGGGAAATGGAGTTTACGTGGAAGTTAATACAAATACCTTGTTTCTCTCCTACATTAGAAATAGAGCATTATTCACACCAATTAATAATTTACCATAAAGCCCTGGAGGGACATTTGGAAACTTGGCATCTTCATGTTCCTTACACAGGAAAAGGTCCCAGCAAAGGTGGGACCAACATCTCCTTTTCTGTTACCCCAAGGCTTTGGGGCTTCTCCTGTGCTTGAGAGAGATTTTATTTAGACTGCAGGCTTGTTGTCAAAATTATTGCAAACATGAGCTGTCTGCAGTCATATTTGTTCTCTGGCATTCTTCCTGTTGGTCCTGGAGTAGCAGGAACTGGGATGGCAAATATGATCAAATATGGACAAAGAATTGTCTACCCCTCGCCAGTGTGTTCTCAGAGCCAACACCTCCTCTTGGCTTTAGGATATTCGCCAAGGTGCCATCTGAAACACAGCCATCACGTGTCCTGTACGGTGAGCTTAGTGAAGTTTACAACCTCATCCTCCCCAAAACCAGCTTTTCCTCAGTTTAGAATATATTTCCTCATGGATACTCATTGAGAAGGCTTGTAGCATAAAGAGATATTGATAACCTTTTCTGCGTTATTGCTGGAGCAAATTTAATAGGAAATTAGATCCTTAGGAAAAGGTATTGTGGGATAGTGTTGAAACCTGCACAATCTAATTAATTGTTTGATTTGTCAAAGTTTTATAATTTCTGCAGAGCCTTATTAAATACCACGAACAACCTCTTGTTTTCATTCCTCTTAGACTACATAGGTCTGTTGAAGAGGTCCTCTTGTGTGTAATGATAAAATGAGTTGATTTGGTAGAACTTCTGAACTTAACAGACAATTTCCATTGATTTTGGCATTTAAAGGCAACAGACTATGACAGAATTATAATTTTGTCAAATTAGACCAGAATTTGACAAAAATCTTGATATTTGGCAGTTTAAGGAATGCATTTTGAGATTTATAGCCTATTTTTGCGCATTTTATTTAAATCATCTGCATTTTGCTATTGATAAGAAGCCCATTGCAATAAAATGTTGTTTAAAAATAGCAGTACTAGATAAAGCAGTAATATCTAATGTCAGGCGAGTGAGGGCAGAGTTTGTATCCTGTTATATTTACATGTTTTGGTGATGGGCACAGTTAGAATCATGTGGATTGAAGCTGGCTTTAGACCTTTTCTCTACTCTTTGGCTGCCTGAGCAGCATGGATTGAAATACTTGGGGTTCTACCTTAGGCAGAACAGAACTGTGCTGCCTGGAGATTAAAACATATTCAGAAGACACAAGGTTTTAGGTGACTTCATGGAAAAACATACAGATTAGGTCTTCAAATTGTTTTCTAAATGCATTTGTCCCTCTGCATTGTCCCCAGCAATGACATTGTAACATTCCTTTAGCTATTACATGAGGCAGAATATCCTTTCCAAAGTGCTGGAATGTGCAGTCGATCCAGACATCTGATGGCTGGAATAAAAGCAGGGGTACTGTGTGATTTGTATTATTTTTATTTAAATCACAATGCTCTGCATCTGTGGCCTCCAAACCATTTGTACTCCCTGCAATGAGCAGGTAATTTGTAATTAATGAAAGATACTAATGCAACTTCCAGTAGAATGAACACATATAAAATTCTTGTGAAACACTAAAGTAAAAACCTTTTCCCTTGTGCTCTTGGAGCACGTCAGCCATCAAGGGGTTGATATAATATAATATGTTGACACAGTGAAACCTAGTTATTAAAAGAGGATTAAAGATACTGTGCTTGAAGACTGAAGCGTTCTGCTTTGGTTTTTTGGTCAACAGACAGTTCCAGGATTTCAGGGTTAATTCCAAATTTCATGTTTTGCACTATTCATTGATGGTTGCAAATAGCTAAGTTTAAAAAAAAAAAAAGGAGAACAAAAGAGGTTTCAGATATCCTAGTACACTCCAGGAAAACCTGCCAAATCTCCAGAAAACTGAACTTAGTAACTGAAGCTATTAAAATCACAAGTCTTTATAGAACTTTCATTTTATTGCCCTTTCATCCTAAGGTATTTAATAGAAAATGTTGCACATAGGATGTTGTACACTTTCCAGGCTTTATCTGCAAGGTCACTGTGTGACTACAGCAATTTCACAGCAGATCCCACTATCGTGGAACAGCAGTGCTTCACACTGGAACATTCAGTGGGCACTCAGGAATGGGTCTGGGTGAGCATGGGTTCTCCCCTTCCCACATCAGGAAAACTCTGCTCTCACACTGATGTTCCTCACAGCACAGAATTTGGGGGAAGGTAACAATAAATGCAGTGTGCCACACATTTTTTAATAGTGGTGAAACAAAGGGAACGAAACAGTTTTGGAAGACATTACTCTTGCTCTCACTGTTGGGGCTTCAATTAACACTTCCCTTTTGTGGGAGAGGGTGTGGGACAGGAAAGGAAACAGCCTCTGTAGGTGCAGTAAGTTTTGCCTGTTAGCCGTTATCTCTGCAAGTTAAAGGTAAAGCAATAGGAATTCTTCTGTAATAAGTCCCAAACCAGCAGTGTAAGAATAAAATAACCAAGAGGGAACTATGAGTGAACAGAGCATTGGGCAGACACTCCATATTCTTGGATTCTGTCCTTTCTCCTGGTACACCAGTTAGTCCGGGAGCTTTCCTTGCCTCCTGAGTGCCTCGGGTGAAGGCAACTTGCTTATGGCTCTGGGGAATCCTGAAAATGCTGAACTGGTTCCCCCCTGTGAAATGTGGATGGACTCCTCTTTTTTACAGTGGAAAAGCATTCATTCACAGCCACACTGGCTGGAGTTGTTCTTCACTGAACAGTTACACTTCCGTGATGTTTTACTGTTTGCTCCATGCCATTTTTATAGGCCTCAGCATTATGGATTTTGCAGTTAACTGTTTGAAAAGGAGGCAAAAGTGATTTCCCAGGAGTGGACCTTTCTCCCCACTAATACTGGGATGATATTCGTTTCATATTGCAGTGGACATAGTTGGAAATGTAAATGTGTAAAGTTTTACTGTCTCATCATTCATAAGAGTAACACTCACTCCCCTCACCCCAAAAAAAACCTCTCACATGTCGTGACATATGTCCTGTATCTTTCTGTGGGGAGAGCCAGGGCTGTAAGTGCTGTTACTTGGTGGTTTGGAAGACCAATTGCTCGGAGTGATGTTGTATCTTGCTGTTACTGCTCAGAAGTGCTCAAGGCATGGGGTTTTAAATAAGTAACTTCTCTGTGTTAGTGTGAAAAACTAAAAATGAAATTTAAATAACATTCTGACACTTGCCACCCTTTGAAATTAAAAACATCATTTAACTTAATTCCCCTTGTCCTGTGCTCATTATCTGACTTATTCATCAGGAAAAGTTTCCTTAATCAGCTTGATTTACCTTAACTGGAAAATTTGTTTCAATTTACAGGGATTCTCTGCTGGGTGGTGAAGCTCTCTCTGAACAGCCCCTCTTGTGAAGGAAACTCCAGAAAAGCAGGTGAGTGTGACACGGTTGCTTTGGATGGGCTTGGAACAACATAGTCTAGTGGAAGGTGTCCCTGCCCATGGCATCGATGAGCTTTTAGGTCCTTTCCAACCCAAAACATTCCAGGACTCTGTGATTTTTTTTAAATATTCCCTGTCCATTGGCCACCACCTTTCCTATATGCTTTGAAACACCATTGGTATACAACAAACTCCCCACTGGGTGACATTTCCAGTCTCTAGTTCAGGACAATCCCAGGGTGCAAAAAATGCAGAGGAGACCACAAAATTTCCCTGAGCACCATTAAATAATGTTATCTCAAGGGCAACCAGTCAATCGGCCGTTTGTCCGCTGGGAATGCGGGGATGGAGCAGGAAGCCAAGGAGTTTTGATTTAAATGTCAGATTGTTTTGAAGCACCGTGTGTGCAGTATGTAGGTCAGGGCTGAAGGGATAGACTGGATCTGCAGAGGTGCTGAGAATGATTAATTTCCCTGGGCAGAATACTCTGGGCTTTTTCTTCACTGTGTGCTCAAGCCAAGCTGCAATTTCTCATGGACAATGGGCTCAGGTTTTGGACCATCTGCCTAAAGGGGTAATTTATCCTGGCAACTGCTGAAAGGGGAACTCTTGTGGGTTGGTATCAGTTTGTGCATTTCAAAAAAACGATTTTTTTTTTTGCTGTGTATTGGGGAGCTTTTCAAAGGTGGTTTGTTAATGTTGCTGCTGTGTTCTCTGCCCATTTGCATCAGTGAGAGGTGATCTTTGGGTGCTTCCCAGCAGCTGCCAGGCACCACAGAAGGTGTGGAGCAGGCTCCTTTCACTGCCTCAGCAGCAATACCTAATTTCATGTGGAAAGCTGTGCCCTCTCAGTCCTTAGCCCTTTGTCTGATGCCCAGCTCCAGTCTGTACTGCCAAGACAACAGACGCTAATGGGGTAGTATTGTTTTAAACACAATAAAATCCAGCCTCATGGAATACTTAGGTAAGACTTAAAATCTCACTAACTCTCCTTTACAAGAGTCTTGTTTTCCTTCTTCCCTTTATTCCCAAACAACCTGAACTTTTGTCTCCAGCAAAACATTTAAAAATTTGCTGATAGTCAGTAGAGCAAAGTGTGAAGAAATTGCTTGATGTTCTAAAATATTAACTTTAACTATTCTAAACTATTAAATAGCAGTTTATTGTTTATTTTTTGCCACTTTGGTGTTTGCATATGCAGGAATGGATTTTTCAAATGGATTCTGTGATTGTTGCATAGCCTGTCTTCTCGTGCTTTACAGATTAATAATGGTCCTGAAATGGTCCAAAGGAACATGTCTCCAGGGCTTGGGTTTTATTGGGATTGCAGGATGCCTGAACACAAGCCCTGCCTTCGCTCCTACTCACTCTTTGTATTGTCACCCACTCAAGAGTCCCTGAGAGATGAGAAGCAGGTGGAGGGATTATGCATAGGAGAGACACTGCATGTGTTCTGTGCTGCAGAAGTGGTTTAAAGATGGTTTTGCTCAATAATTATCTCAGCCATATTTTCAAACAGAGTTTGGCAAGTTCTTCCAGCACTTGTGGTAGGTGCATGTGTAACTTGTACATATCCTCAGAGCAGAGCTTCATCATTTGAAAGGAGGCTTGCAAACGGTGCTATTTACTGAATAAAATGTGTTTTCCTGGAATCCTGACGGATTGATTTCTTGCCTCTGCAGTTTTTTCTGGCAGCTGCCCCATTATGGAGTTGTGCCTTCTGGGTCAGAGATGAAAGGAGCTGGCTGTAACCCTGTGCAACTGAAACCCTTTTTCCGAAGGTACAGTAAAATTTTAGCTGTTGAAATGCAGGTTTGCCTGCTCAGTAAAACCTATGAATTCATATTTTTGCAGCAAAGAGAATTATTTGATTCTTTGTCACTGGACACCTTTGGTTGCTGCTGGATTTTTGAGGCGTCTAAGTCAAAAATACTCTTTTAATTTTGACCTCTTTTTCATGAATCATGGAAAAAAACCCATGATCTGGGATTCTGTTTGTGTATAAGTGTATAATTTCCAAATAATTTCTTCTGATCCAGTAGAATTCCTGTTATATGGGAAAAAATACTGTTTAGGATACTTATAGAGGTTTTACATGGAGGACTACCAATTTTTCTCAGATCTACCTTTAAAAGATTGTCATTCTGCTGACAGCTCTTGGGGTCTGAAACATTTTCAGTATTTATGGTGGGAAATGGCATCACTGTGTTAAGATAAATTCTTCAATCCTGAAGCAGAGCTTGGAAGTGAATTGACAGGGAAAAATACTGGGAAGTAGATGAGTTTTGAATGTTTCTTGTGCCTGCTCAAATCACGCCCAAAGCCAAGGGCTTTCTGATTCTCAAGCAGAATTTTCAATTCTGCAATACCCTTTTAAAATTCCAGATTTCAGCTGAAACTCAAACTATTAAACCAGTATGAAAGAATCTGTGCTGGAGAGATTTCCAGCCAGCTTGAAACACAACCAGTACTGGAATTTTCATTTGAAAAATCTGCTCTTGCAAAACTGCTCTGTGTGTTTCCAGGCCATTAAAGTCTGGACAATCTAAGATAAGCGACTGAACTCCATGGATTTCTTGCAGCTAAATCTGACTTGCAGGGACTCACTCACACCACGGGCGAACTTCCCATGTTAGAGGCTTGTAGAGACAAAAAAAACATTACTCCCAAGGTTGTTAAAAAGCATTTCATCTAGTTTTAAATAATTTGGTTTTTTCAGTTAAGAACTTCACTATTTTTTTTCTATTTTTTGGATGGAGGAGGTTTTCTTGTTTTAGTAATATCTGTTAATAAATTTAACTGCTATAAATTAAGATTTTTTTTTTTTTTAGAAACCACAAAAAATTCTATTAATTTCAGAGATTTCAGAATTTCTGGATCTATATTCAGAAATATAAAACTGGTTCATCTTTCCTGGATTTGAGTCTCCTCCTACCAAACTACAAGGCAAAGAATTCTCCCACAAAGTACAGACCTGTCCATTTTCCAGGGGCACTGAGGAACTGTGGATGTGTAATCACTTTAATCACATCAAGGTTTGAGTGCATGTTATCAGGGAGGAATTACTTTTTCTTGATAGGGACTGGCATTCCCAAAAAATGCTTGTTTTTCCCCCATTTTTAGGAGAAGAGTTTGAAAGTCAGCATTGTGATAATCCTTTCTGATCTGCTGTCTCATTGAGAGGGTTAAAAGTGGTCATGGATCTCCCAGTTTGAGAGAGGAAAGTCCTCCAGGAATAGGATGTGATGTGCTGGCTGCTTCCTAACGGAATTATCAGAAGAAGTAGAAGGAGGGCTCTTTTTCTAGTGTGTTAAGTGATTTTCTGGATGTTTGTTTTTGTTTAGTCGGTTGGGTTTTTAATTCATCCAGGTTTTTCCTTCCACTCCTTTCATTACAACACACTGGAGTTTCTGGGAAGGGGTGGCAGTGTGGAGGCATGGCTAGCAAACCTGAGGAAAAGTGGGTAAATTTGTGAACTTCTCCAATCACCCTGAGTCCGTTTGTACAGAAAGTGAAGCATTGGATGATTATATTTGCCAGTCTTTTGGGTTTTGAAGGGAACATTCAGAATATCTCTGACTGAACACCATGACTTGGAATGTCCCAGTTTTAGGGAGGTGAGTGCTTCTGCAGGTGTGCTGGTGGGTTTTTTGTATACCAACAGCCATAACAGCAAATCAAACCAGTTTACATCTGATTCTTCTCTTGCTTTGAGATCACAAGACATTCCTTGAATGTCCCTTGAAAAGCTGCTTCCAGACAAACCAAGGAGCTTTGGCACTAAGGGTTTGTGTAGTGCTGCTGCTTAGAGAATCCTTGCAAAAGCTCAATTGGCAGTGTCGGTCCTGCTCTGAGCACCTTGTTTGCTTGAGTCTTTCTGAAGTTCACAGTCACAGGAACAAGGAAAAATTGCAGTTTGTTATGCCTGTGTAAATTAATGAAACGAAATGTCTAATTTTTCTGCTAATTTTGAAAAAATATATCAGAACTTTGAGAGTTCAGTTCTTGACTCTAAATTTGATTAACCATTTTTCTGGAATATAGAGAATCCTGATTTTTTCATTCGAACTGGCGTGTTGTAAATTAGTCCTCCTTCTACAGGGAATCCACACCCTAAGTTCTCCCTGTGTGAAATACACTTTCCTTAGGAAATAAAGCATGGTTTTTTAATTCTTGCCCTCTTCAGTGAGGGACCAGACTCATAAAAGCTTCAGTGAAGGTATGTGAGCACCCTGAGCTACCTCCAAGGCAGGGCATGGCAATTCTGCCAGGGCTGGTATGAAATGATAGACACAGATTCAGAAATCTGCTGGTGAACATGGGAAATCCTGTGAATAATGAGGTTACTGAGTCCAACAGATATTAAATAATTATTTTGCATTTTTTACTTTAAAAGGAGAAAAAAAGTGAGCATGAAAGAAACCTCATTTTTAATGATCTATGCCATAGTCCTCAAAAGAGAAACCACTTCAGTTTAGCCAGAAAAAAATTAATATTTCCTGCTAAGGATTGTATTCTTGAGATACTCATCAGTGCATGCAAGAGTATTACATCACTGTCCTCTGGGAATATCCATTTCCATCTTTTTCCATCCCATTCTGTAAAACACTGTGAGAATGAAACGATTCCCTGAATGAAATATCATTTTCTTTGACCTCTTCCCTGCTGAGGAACCCTATAAACACAGAACACAATTAAGTAGCACAGAGGAAATGAAGTTATACTTTTATATTAAAAAAATTATTAAGGTTTCTGCATCTGGGGATGTTTATTCCCAGTCTGGAGAGTGGCACTGGTTTTGGGAGGGACCACATCCCAGGTTTCCATAGGTGTGGCATATTTGTTTTCTCCTCTCTTCCATTTTTAAAGCTCTGTGTTCCACATGGAAAGAGTACTGTTATTTGCAGGGATTCAGAGAGAAACTGCTATGGCCCATGCTTCTGTAGTGCTGTGGATTTTGCTGCAGAGATTCAACAAACCCCAAAACCTGGTTGAATTATGTGTAGCCAGTCTTAGCTAATCTTCAATCCAATTTACAGACACTCCACAAGAAAGCGTATTCATGTTGGCCTGGACATTCCAGCTGCTCCATGGAAAATATCATTCTAAGGCTTATGGCAGATTTTAAGCTATTTTATATTTTTTTCAGATATTTTATCAAGCTATAATTTAGGAATTGACTCTGGATTAAATTTATTTTGTGAGAAATCCTGCTGGAAATTGCTGATTTCTAAGATTTCTAACAACTGGTTTTGACAGCCTTGGAAGCATAACAGGAGTAGTCTTCCTGGTTTCTTACATTCCTTCAGTCTTCAAAGGGGCTTTTTGTCATTTTGGTTTGGCTTTTCAGGAGAATATGAACTCCAGTTCTTAATTCATTTGAGCTTTGTGTACATCCTCAGAGCCTGTTATGTTGGTGGGAGCTTGGAGGGCTTTGATTCACATGAGATCTCTTATATCCCTCTTTTTAAGCTGATACAGGAACAGTGCTGAAGAATTCTAAGTTCAGTCAGTGTTTATGTGACACTCTGCAAAGGTCCCTCTGAACCTGCATTATTTCTAGAACAAGATGTTCTCTGAGGGTCACCTGTATGGGGCTAGGTGTGAGCAGAGGCTGGGGCACAGCACCAGTCCAAAAGAGAAGGCAGAGTTTGTCCCAAAAACATGAGAGCAGCTGCCTGTGGAAGCTGTCCTGGCCTGGGGCAAGTGGATAAGCATGTAAAGCCTAGGAAAACTAAGCATTGTTTCCTTAGGAAAGTTTGTTTAACTAATAGACTTAATTTGCCAATGGTTATCTTTAAATTAGAATTTACAATCCTTTGCCTGATTGCTTCAAGATGTACTTTTTTTTTTTTCCTTCAAGGACTCTTAAATCCCAGGAGAATCCATTTAAACATCTGTTCTGGCTTCTCTAGAGATAGTGATGGGTAGCTGCTGTGATACTGTAATTAGATGTGGCTCCTTAATTAACTGGGATTCCTGTGTCCACCTGGTGATACCTTTTAATGGGAGCAGATAAATGCATCCCATAAGCAAAATAAATGCATCCATCAAAATGCTGAAATGGAATTCAGGGCTTGTTTTATTTATATATTACTTATATTTTATATGTGTAATTATCTAAGCTCTTTCATGTATAATCTTGGGAAGTTATCACAGGTTAAGTTCATGGTTTGGTGCAAGTGCAATGATTTGTGTGCATCCAGTGAAAATTATTTTACCTCATAAAGGATAAAATTCCTAACATTCAGTACTGGTCTTATACTGCTCTTTTCAAAGTTGCCACAGGTTTGAGAGGCAGCTCATGTTGTAAACTTCTGTGACCTTGTGTATTATTTCTTCCTTATGTCTTTTGCAAAAAAGTTCTGGCTATTTTGTTAAGTGCATAATCCAGCTGGTGCATAAAACACCAGCCTGGCTTTATTTAGCAGACCAAGCTCTTGTTGGAATTTAAAGGAAAAACTGTATTTTAAGTCCGGGACAATTATAAATGAGGGCTGGATGTAGCAGCTTGTCTCTGGGTGGGCAGGCTGAGTCTCAGACACCTCAGTTCCTGTGGCTCAATCTATAGATAGATCTAAATGTGTCTGTTCTTGGATTTCTGATCTGGACCTGAATCAACTGAACTTCTCCAGCGTGTGGTGATCATTAAATTGGCATTAGAGTCATGAGACAATGTGCTGGAAAACTTGAAGGTGGCTCTGAATTGCCATTCAAGCAATACATGTAGATAGAGGCTACCAGGTGTTCACATTTGACATATCATCACTTCTTTTGCTTTGCTGGAGGAATGGATTCCAGGGAATTACCAGATTATCTCTGCTAATGCCAGTGGCCAATTTCTAGTATAAAGAAAGAAAAATAATACTACAGCCTGACTTCATTGTGATGATGGTGATGGTGGTTGTGATGGGGCTGGTGACATAGGAGTTAGTCAGTGATTTTCTTTCCTGTTCAAGATGCCACTTAGGATTGAGTTTGGGAAAGGATGAAATTCTCAACTAGTGGCTGAATCCTCTGCGCAGGGAAGCTGGGTTTGGAGATGAAACACAGTTTATACTCTGTGCCTCTCACTAATCATTAAATAAACACGAGGAGCCGTGACAGATGGGGCCACGTTCCACATTTTCAGAGCATATTTCAAAATTAATTGTGCTGACAATATTTTAGAAAGAGCAGCTCCAGACTCTTTTCTCTTTGGCAACAGTGGCTTCTGGCTGCTCTCAGGCAGATGAACATGTTTTTCATGAGTTTATTATTTTGGGTTTGCCCCACATGCTCACTGTTCAGATGATTAAGGGCACAGGGGGAGCATTACCTATGTTCATTACCCAGGCTTCAAATACTTGGAGCCATCAACAGCTTTTTACCTGACTGCCTGTGGATTTGGGGGTGGGATAGCTCTGGGACTCGATAAGAAGAGGTGGGAGGGAAGCCTGGAACAGGATCCAAGCTGTGTTGTTGTTTGTGGCCAACATAGATGGCTGTCAGGGATCCAGAGGGCTGAGGTCTGGTCTGCAGAGAATTCCAGCGTGGTTTAGTCTAGACTAAACATTTTTGGATGCACTGAGTCTATCACTATTGCTCAGATTCCTCTGCCAGGGACTAATTGGAGCTGATGATTGCCTGCCTTGAGAATTGCAAATTCCATTTTGAAGGTGCTTTTTTTTGTTCTTTTCCTTTTTTAAAAAGCAGTTTACAGGTTTTGGCCAGAGACTGATTTTGGCTCTAAAATGACAAAAATGCTTTCAGCATAGATTTAGGCATAACTGTTAATATTCTCCAGATTCCTTCATTGAAAAACCATGCCAGTTACAAACAAACAAAAATCCACCCCTCTCTCCAATTTGGTTAGCCAAATTTACTTTCTGTTCCTTTCTTTTCAGCCCATAAAAACTCTTTCCTTCAGGCCTTGAAATGCAGAAAGCATTCTTTCATTCTGGTTTTGATAGACATCCGTTATATGCTTCTCCCATAAAATTTGCACGTTGTGGGATTTCCAAAGCATTCCCCCTCAGCCTCATATTTCTGTGGTTGGAGTCAGCAGGAACAGTGTTAGTCTGACTCTGGACACCCTGGAAATCTCCTTCTTGCTCGGACACTTTGGTTTTTGTTCGTTCATTTCTTAGAAAACACTTTACCTGGACAGACCTTGAACACCTTTACTTCATTCTGAGTTTTCAGCATATATTACTTGACAATAAGAACAAAAAGAAGATGATCTATAGTGTGCTAAGATGGCTGTTAGGAATTGTTGAAGATTTTCTTTCAAATTTTAAAAGCAGTTTTGAAGCATCTTCTCAATGCATCTTCAGCTTTGTCAGTTATAGGAAGAAGCCTTAAGGGCAGATATTTTAATGGTGGTCAATCAATTAAAGGCTTTTTTTGAGAAGAGATATCAAAAGCCAATCACAGTTAAAATTATGGTTTGGCGTTTTCTTATGTGGTCTTCTTTGTGTTTCCATACTGCAAATTCAGAAACAAGGAGATCTTGTAAAAGCTGTGAAATTTTTAATAATGCAATTTAATTAATGTACATTGCCAAATTCTTTTAAAATCAAAGCCAGATCTAGAAGTAGCGGCAAGAAAGCTGCAGAACTGGTGAGAAGGTGAAAAACAGAAACTTTGCAAAGGAAGATGACTTATCACATAGAGATCTTCAGGCTGCTGCCTCAAGAAATGGTATTTTTATAAGCACATGGTAGAGATTGGGATTGGGATGGGGATAAGGCTCTGATTGGGATGAGATGAAAAGTTGCTGCTTCTCAAAAATCCAGCTGAAGCTAGTCAAGATTCGAGGACTTGGATTTAAAAGATCTAATAATCACCCTTGCATACAGCACTGTAAGAATCAGATAATTATTGTCTTCTCTTCGTGTGGTAGAGTTAATTTTGGTATTAGTCTGAAAGTCCTAGCTCAGCTGTCTGGCTGGATGGGAAGAAATGCAGACTCCCAGAAAAGTTCTCCTCACTTACTCATGGTTTTTCTATAGTAAAGCCTGTTTTGTGATGAGTCAGGCAGTTCTGCCTCACATTTTGTGGGATAAAACTCCTGACATGCTGTATTCCTCTTGTCGCAGTAGCAGCCCCTAGAAATCTTGGGATCCTCCAAGTTTCTTCCAGGTCTCTGAGATTTCTGTGGAGTCTTTGGAGCAGCCAAAGCAGATTTCTCTTTGCAGAGAAATCTTCTCCTGGAGGGTCTGCCTTCTGTGCCGTCTCATTCCTTGGAAAGACTTCTGAGGAAGTGACAGCTGACCAACCCTAACAGGATCATGGGAATTTGACTCCTTGATGTTCTTCCTATAGATGAGGGAAATTGTGGAATGTAAGTACACAAAAAGAAGAAGTGAGATGCAATGAGGAACAGTAATTCCAGTTTGAGTGTCACCTGTCAGTCCAGGTGAAAGTCAATGTAAAAGGTTTTTGTCATTGATTTTTTTAGAATCCAAGGCTGATCTTTAAAGAAAGCATTTGCACTCATTGTAGGAGCTTAAGCCAGTTGTGTGCCCTCTAATTACATCAGCCCAGGAATGGAGGTGTTGGGAACAGCACCAAATACTACAGGAGCTGCCAAGAGGGATTTATTCCAAGCATCCATGCAGAATCTTAGCCTGTGCTGAAGTCACAATGTATTTTAGCAGTAGTTCTTTGACTGTCTGCTATGGTGTTAGCTCAGTCATGGCCTTGTAGCAGGCAAAGTGGAAAATGCTGGATAAATGCCATGTTAAAACACATAATGCCAGAATTGGAAATATTGGTTTCTTACATTATTATAAAAATGTGCATATAACAGACCCAAAACAAGAACCCAAATAATTTCTTCTCAAGTAGTAGAAACAATGAGATAAATAATATTAAATAGCATCGCTCCATTAAATCAGTGAATTTGCCTTGATTCTGCCTTACACCAGCTTAGTGTCACAGCATATTTCTTATACTAAGGCAAGCTATACCTGGGAAGTGTGCAAAGGATGCTTCTCTTAAAGAAACCTGTGTTTTTAAAAAAAGAAGTCGTAAAATGTAGAAGAGGGCTTGTCACATGGTTTGAATTTACCTGGCCCATAGCCAGCAGCCATAGGTTTGATTTGTATTCCAGCAGGTCACTGCAGACTGAAATAGCATTTCTGTTAAAATGTGCTTAAATTTGATAAAAGGCAGCATACACACATAGTATGTGATCAGTTATCAATTTTAATAGAATTTCCCTACAAAAGCTGACAGGGAAAATGCTGTACGCATCCCTTAGCCTGTTTTGCTCTTTCTTCTAATATATTTCTTTGTTTTTACTGTACTTAAACTCATTACCTATTCTAAATTCTTCCCAAATGGCACATGAGGGCATTTTGCATCATCATAATAAAAGCTGAAATACGTTGTAACAGAATTAATCCATTTATTAGAAAAATGGTTTAAAAATCAATCAATATAATTATTTTAACTAAGTCCACAGAGGATAAAGACTATTTCTTGGCTCAGGTGATGCAGGTGGTGAACAACCTTACAAACCTATAGCAAGTTTCATCCCTTACCTCAGGATAAATCAGTGAGTAAACGCTGTTTTTTCTTTAAATGCTCAAAACATTATTTATTTATTGTTATTTCTTGGTTTATCTCTGTCTTTAGTGTTAGAAATCCTTTGGAGTTTTGGCCTTCATAGAAGCAGGATTAAACCTGCTAAAAACCAGCAGGGGTATTAAAAAAAGAGTACCAGGCAGGCTTTAGCCTCTTGGGAAGAGTAATTCCAGTAAGGAGCACTACATCTCAGAGTATCATAAAGCCTTCCTTGAAATTGGAAAGTTCTAATTTTAAACGGATGAAGATCTTTGCACTGTCTCAGGTGATCAGCTTCCCACAGGCTCTTCCTCAGCCTTTCTGCCTGTGCCTTGATTAAACTGATGGATTCTGAGGGGAAGCCTCAGAAAACCACTATTTTAGCTATATTTTTGGCATGGTATTTTTTCAAAAACCAATTGATGATAATTAACAGACAGCAGCAGCAGCACTGTTCTTCATTTTTAGAGCAATAACTCCTTTCAGAAGCAGCCCAAATTTAAGGCTGATGACAGCATTATTGTGCAGAAAAATGGAGGTGTCATTTCCATCTCTCAGACTGGGAGGGAAATAATTTGGTGCTCACAGCAATCAGGGCAGAGTCATTAACATATTAATAGAGAAATAATTTTACCTTGTCTTTGTTCCTGGCTGAGTTTTGATGCCCAGCCTACCCAGGCTCTGGTGATTGCTGCAGCTGAAGTCCAAATTCAGCCCTAGAGCATGGCCAAGGGGTCTAAGAGTGACAAAATTAGTCAGAAAATAAAAAAACCCCCAAAAAACAGTGGAAAAAAAACTGAAACCCAAAGAGGCTACTACTGCTCTGTGTTCCTGGGCTGCAGGATTCAAACACCAAGGGAGAGGAGTGGAGGAAAGGGTAAACCTCGAGTTTACCTGCCTAGTCTGGGAAGGGTAAATAAATGGCATGCAAGTGATAAGGTATAAAGTGATCAAATGCTTCCTTTTTTGTTCTTTCATCCTTTCACAGGTGATGAGAACAAAGACATACCTGAGAAGGTACAAGGGGCTTTGAACAGATGCTGACTAAACATGTGGGATGTTGAGGAGCTGACTTCAGCATTGTGTAATGAAAGGAAATGCTGAGGTTAGGGTTTCTCATGGGATTTTTGGGTGGTTACTGACCATGTCTGTACCACTGTGATGTGGGGGACAGTTCAGACTCCTCTTTAGGGAATGCCTTGGTGACTTGTGCCTGTGTGGATGAAGGCTGGGTGCTTTCTTTGTCTGGAGTATGTACTGCTCCATTTCACCAGCAGCCAACAAGAGCAGAGAGGACTGGGCAAATCAGTTCTGTGAGTTAGCTTGGCAAATCTGGGGTTTGTGTTAATGAAGGATACAAGCTTTAGAGTATAAGTGACTTTGTGTTATTGGTGGGATGGGAGTTATGGGTGGGGTATGTGATCTTTGTAGGAGAGGCACTGAGAGGAGTTACCTTGGGACAGAAGCCCCTTTCAGTGTTAAGTTGCCCAATATTTATGTCACATGTGGAACAGTAAGAGTACTTTAGTCTTCATCCTTTTCCATCCTCAGTCCTTGCAAAGGCAGATAGCTGTTGGCACACTCTGGGCTGTCTTGTGTCCTTCCCCAGCAGAAAACATCCTTTTTCTGGTTTGTGCCTTCCTTGGGAGAAGAACAAATTTTGGGGGCTGCTGCAGCTTCTTCCCTTTGTTCTGACCTGATGCTGGGGGGAAGGACAGGAACGGGGAAGGATGATTTCTCTTTTAAATGACTAACCTAAGAGAAGAAGTCAGAGCTGGCGCCAGAAATGAGAGAAAATCAATGGCTGGGTCTGGTGTAAAGGAAGAGGCAGGAGCAGCAAAGCTACCTCAGCAGCTCTGCCTCACCTCAGTCTCTAGTGCAGCATGTGTTGATGCTGCTGCCTGCCTTTGGAACTCATTTGCCAGTGCATGGGTGGTAAAACTGAGCTTGGTGGATATGGAGAAGGTCAGTGGATTTGAAAAAAAATCCAGAACTATCCAGAACTTACTGGAGTTTGCTGCACTGGGGCCATCAGGTTGATCTGTCTGTGTGTCTGTTTGAGATATGAATTTTGCATTAAATGGTTCATTTACACTGGCTAAGTGGCAGTTAAGCACAATTTAATATATCTGTAAGAGCAAGCAAGCCTTTTCCAGTGTAATGAGAGTGAGGAAAGTGCACTGCTGCCATTACAGTCCAGCCTTCCAGTAGTCTGATATTGACCTAAGGAGGCTCTGAGGGAAGTATCCTGTATTTCTGAGTCTTCATCATGGTACAGAAGCACTTAAGTTGGTTCTGCCATCTCTGTTTTCTTTTGGTGTGGAGTTGCTGAGATAATACCATCGTTTAAGGGAAATGAAGCAGAGTTAAGGAAATCCCAGCCCTAGGGGCAGTTCAGACATTTGAATATATTCCCTTTTATGTAATTTCAGTGGGAGAACTTTGGGAAATACCCGCTACCTCTCTCCTTATTTTATTTTTCTGTGGACTTTTTCTTTTCATTTTGTATTCAGAGTCTTAACTTCTAAGTAAGTATCTCTGCCCTTTACATATCTCAGTCTCTGCTTTGCTATTTCTGTTTCCCTTGACATTCTCTGCTTTTACATTCCCTTCCTAGCGAAGTAGGAAAATTCAGGTGTTAATATTGTAATGATTTTTAGTGCTGTAGTTTCAGCTTTGAAACTTGTAGCTTTCCCTTGCTTTCCTCAAGCTGATGAAATCTTCTGTGTGAGAGCAGTGGTACGGATTTGCTCTGTAGATCTCAGTGAGCAATTATTCTTAATACATCCAGGGTAAAATCTGCAGTTGTATCATTTCAGGACAGCTCTGTGTCATTTCAGTAGGAGCATCCAGCTGAAGTGGATGATACTTGGCCAGGATCTAAAAATAATCTTCCTTAGGACAATATTTCTCCTTCATCTGAAGCTGTTCCCCTTTTTATTGTATTAGTACAGGCTTTTCAGCTAGTTGTTCTACCTCATTTTTTTCTGAAGATCAGCAAGATTTCTGTAAGGGATGTTTATTTCATATATTTTACAATGCAGGATATACAGATCCAACTTGAGCCTCATTAAAAGAACTTTGCCAAAAATGGAAAGCCTTCGGAGGCCTATTAGAGTGAATTATCCTAATTAGAAGCATGAATTCTGTCCTAACAGCTCTAACTGCTTCAGTGGATCTGGAATTTTCCCAAAACCTGCCTGAATTTAAGGACCTGTGTCTGTCTGGCTTCCCTTACCTTGTAACCAGGACAGAGAGCAGCCAAGTGCTGCCTCTGCCAGCTGTATATTCAGAATAACATTTAAACAAAGTGCTTAACTAATAGCAGAAGCTGTTCTGGCTTTGCTGAGAATGTGTAAGATATTTTTAGATAAAAATTCTCATTATCATTGCTAACAGAAAAGACTTGCTTTTCTTCCTGTAATAATTTCATTCAGCCGAGCAATGGGATTCAAAACTCACACCTTAGTCTCTGTTGTGAGCCATTCAGGAGGATGGAGAGCAAGGAAATGAAGGTCCAAAGCAAGCACAACTGTCATTTTGAATGTAGTCTCCCCACTGTTCCTGGCCCAAGGTTTTAGGTGAATGTTCCCAAAGAAAATAGTCACTTGGTGTAAACTATCTCTGCATTGTCTGCTTTAATTGCAAAAGCATCAAGTGGCATTTCCTTCCCCATAAAATGCCCTGGCCTCATATTGCCAGATGTGTCCATAAGTCATACAGCTGTAAATCAAACCGGTCCCTTTCTTCATATTGCTGAAAGCTGCTATTCTCAGATGCTCTTTGATATTGGTTCCCCCTCAAAATGAGAAGGTATTGTTACAACATGTTCAGTAGACTTAATCTCCAGTTCTTTCTCCATTTTTCTGACACTGATAAGCAATTTCAATGGTGATGTGTTACTGGCAGTGTTCATATGGGAACAGCCTGGAATGGTGCCCTGGAACCGATTCCCAATGCACCGGCACCCTGTCCCTGGCCATATGTGTAAGTCTTCTGGCACCTCCTTCCTTACAAAATTAAGTAGATTTTTGCCCCTCTGCTTTGTGCTGTTTTACGTACTGCACATGCTGATGGCATCCAGCTGGTGAGTTATTGTGATCCTGAGACCTATAAAGAGCTGGATATAAAGTTGGAAAGGTAACTAATCCTTTTGGAATCAAGCACCCACTTGCAAGTTCAAATGACTTGCCATGTAGGATTGCTGGATAGAGCAATTTTTCAATTCTAGATATAACACGGAAACCTCATTTCTTATTTTCAAAATTAGGAAGGTGTCTTCTGCTTCTTGATTTGCTTGATCTGTGCAGAATATCCTCCTTTCTTGCTGCTGCTTTGCTTTTTCTGCTGGGTAGCCACTTGCAAAGTGCTTATCTTAAAAGTCATTTTCACCTCTTAGTTGCTGGAGTCTTCAGGGAACACCCTGCTTTTCCTAGGTCAATGCAGGTTTTCTCTTGGATTCCACCCATGCCAGCTGAGGATATTTGGGTACTCAGTCCTTCCTGAAGAAAACAGTGTTGGTAGCTACGTAAAGCTTTCTGTGCATTAGCTAGATGTTGTGTCTGAATCTGGGATCAGGTAGGAGACCTTTTTGTAGGACAGTCCCTTAGTTATGTTGCTTTTGCTGTGCAATTTTTAACAGTAAACAATATTATTCATGCCCAGTAGCTATAATAATGATACTAATTTTTTTTTCCCTCTGGATCTGACATGTCTAGAAAAACATGTTCATTGCATTTTCTGTAAATGCTGTCTTATACAAAAGTTATTTTTTTATTAAACCGTGAGGAGCTAATGGAGGGGTTTCTTCAATTCTATGTCATGCTGGAAACGCTGTCCTAAAAACGGGTGTCTCTGGAAGGGATTGAATTAAGTGATGTACGGGGAGTAGCAAAGGTGCAAATAAATGTAATAAAGTCTTTACATGACTGAATGCAGCAGCTGCCAAGTGAGTTAAATAGCAGTATTTCTCAATGCAAAAGCTGCTTGAAGCTGATAATTATTGTGCCTTTGAGAAAGCAAAGCCGTCTCATTATAAATATGTAATGAACTATGAATCCCCATCTCACGCAAAACTATCTGAGATTAAATCTTTTTCCAATTTGCATTGTTCAAATAATTATATCTGGCTGGGGTCAGAGATTGGATGATGCATTCCCAGCCCTCGGGTTTATCCACTGGCTCCAGGACCAGACCACAATGTCAAACAGCTCAAAGAGGTTTCATATTGACTCTGTTTGGGCTATTTTCAGCTGTGCTGCTCCTTCCTGCAGTCTAATCGATGCAGCCCTCTGAGAAGTGCTTTTCCATTCTGTGCCTTGCCTTGTTTCCTGAAGCTTTGCTTTCCAAACAGAAACATCCACTTAAAATGCAGAGTCTTCGTTTAAGCTGCATTCCTCAGAGTGATCTCTACCCAGTTCCAAACAGTAAACCACAGCTAAAACAGTAACAGAGAGCTGGTGTGCACAGCGAGGCTCAACTCTGACAGCAACATCTGGATTTGTTAGGATGAGCAGGCAAAGCACTCTGGAGGGTTTAGGAGCAATATTTTCTGTGTTGGGCTCTTAGGTCACCCTGTGTACATGCTTCATCCCGTTCACTGTGACAATGGGATGGCCAGGAGAGCAGGCTGGGATGATAACGAAGCTGAAACTTGGGAAGGGATTACAAAGGGCCTTTGCAAATGCAAATCTATGTCATTCCCAGCACCCCGAAGATGCCCCGAGGCAGTTGCTTCATTGTTAAGTCAAATGTGCTGCATGGAATGCCGGATGGTTTCAGTTTGTGTAAGTCCGTGTTTTATTTGGAGGTCACTTCCTCAAACAAATTATTCTTCTGAAATACGTGCAAGGTTTAAAAGATTTTCTTCCAGTCGTTTCAGTTGGGAAGAGGCCGTTTTCCTCTGCAGACTGGTGCAGAGCTGTTACTGTTCCTCTTTTCCCTGCTGGCAGTTGGAGCTCTGATGTCAGAATGTACAAGGATGTATCAGAAGACCCCTTACTCTTGAGTCTCCGTGGGCATTAAATCACTTTGGGAATCGTTGTGACCCCTTCAGGGTCACTTACCTTTAGATGGTTGTGATGCTGCATCAATGTGAGATGCCACCAGCACTGCCTGTACTGGTGATACCTCTGTTCTTCCCAGACCTGCACTGCCAATCCTTTTTAGGTAGCTGCAGAGAAATGAGCTGCCTGTGTGATTCTGGAAATATTACTTGACCTAGATGTCATTTGCTTTTATTCAGCAGACTGTGCACTGTTCTCAAAAAGAAAGCAAGCAACAAATAAACCAAAAAAAAAAGCAAACCAAACAACAACAAAAAAGCCCAAACAGGATCTCGAAAACCAAACAGATGGGGAGTGATATTTGGGTTGTTATGCAAGTGGCCCAGCACTGGACGAAAGTTAAATTCTGTGCATTTTTACTTACATTTTCTTTCTTTTTGTGTCTTTTCCCTATAAATTTTGCAGGATTGTCTCTTGTCTATTCATACAGAACCTTGCACAGAGACATCAGCTGGGCTTGCAGGATGAAGAATCATGTATTACCTTCTTCAGGTGTGGTTAAATGTCAGTTCGAGTACCTTTGAGATGTTAGAGATTTCTATCGAAGATTAATTAATTTTCTCTCCTGTGCTGCATGTGCCAGAACTTTTATATGTCTGGAAATATGCATGTTTCCTCTTCCTAGAACACAGATTTCATGGCTTACATTGCTGAGTGACACTTTTTACAGCCGTTTTTGCTCTTTAACAATTTGTTTCTTTCCTCTGTAACTCAAGGAAATTATGGTAAACGAGCCAAAAGCACCGTGTGAGTCAAGAGGCACAGAAGTGCTGCCAAGCATCGATTCCCACCATGGCAAGAACAGCTCCTGGGGTGGTGAATTCCAAAGAAATGGCTCTGTGGTGGCTGGCACCAGCTGCAGCAGGAAAGTCACGCAGAGAAAGGAACAGGGCAGCAGGTAAGAATCTCAGTGTCTTACTCATCTGTCCAGACATTTTGTGGTTTCCCAGTCTGTGGTGCGAGGAGCATGTCAGCAGGTCATCCTTGGAACACTTGGCTGCTGAGCCAAGTAGGAAGAAGGTGAGAGTGAGGAACAGGTAGAGAGGGAGTTACTGACTTGGGACTGCAGCAGTGAGAAGGGAGCCAGGCCTCTGACTGCAATGTTTTTGCCTCCTTCACAGAAATAAGTAACCCGAGGTACAAGATTCTTAACACTTTGGCAAGATATTTCTTTTTCCTCTGTTGGCTTCTTCCAGTTTTAGAGAACTATCCCTATCTAATTCCAAACTAATTCCAGCCACCAGTGTTCCACTGTTGCTGTATTGGCACTGTTCCAGCTTATCTATGGCTGTCTGTGCCCTGAGAATTGAGTGCCTGTATGGTCCTAAAGTGCAGAAGCAGCTGTATCACCTCCCCATTTAAAATCATGTACTTGAAAGAACCTTGATTTGGTGAGAAGTAGAGAATATTGGATAATAAAGTTAGGCTCTGATTTTTGCATCTTTATTTTAAAGACAGTACCAGCCCAATATCTTTCTGTGTCCATTTAAATGGGAAACTGTAAAGTTTAATCTTCAAAAATCAAGCCCTACCAAGACTCCTTCAGCCACAGCCATTAGTTACTTCACAAAAAACTGTTTTCGGCTCAGGATTTTAGTGTCACAGTCTTGGTATCAAATTTCTTGTGGTAAATCTTATTTCATGGCTTGGACTTCACCCAGCATTGGGATTATACCCTGAGTATCCTATTTGAAAGGGCAGAGTATATTGTACTGTGTACAGGTGCAGAAAGAGCAAGCCAGCTTTGCTCTTAAGTGATGAAAACTAATTTCCTGGGAAGGTAGCTGTACATTTTCTCAGAACTTCAGGCCGTTGAATATTAAAATGTGTCACTTCTGGACATGCAGGCTTAGATTTCATGTTTTTTTCAGCTCCTTCTTGCTAGACTGTAACTCTAAATTTGAATTCAGTTCTATTGAATAATTTTAACCAGTATTAAAACTCAAAAAAGAAGCTGGAAAAATGTCCAACACATTGTTAAAAATGAGCTGATCAGTTCAGAGCCCAAGATTAATTTGGAAATCCCTAGGACAGGATATAAAATCAGTAAGACTTTGATTGGCATTTTTCCCGTATTTTTGCTCCTAGGATAATTCTTAGGAAAAAAAAAAGACAGGGTTGTTAATAGTATTTGTTCTGCTTTCTTTTATCTAGAAAGCTGATGGAGGAGCTTTTTTCTTTTCAGTGCAGGTAGTTCAGTCCTGAAACACCTGGATAACTTCGTGGGTTATCCAGGGTTTATCAGTGTTGTTTGCACGTCTGGCTCTCTCCTTCCAGATCGGGCAAGTGTCAGCTGCCAGGCACAAACCTTAAATCTCAAACCCAACACTGTATCTTTAAGGGAGTGTCTTTAAAAATGCTTAACAGTTAAATCATTAATTTGTCTCATTTTCTGCTTTTACACTTTGAATTCAAATGCTTTGCACACAAATCCCCTTGCAAAGCACCCGAGAAGCTAAAAAAGTAAGAGCACTTATATGGGATTGTAGATACTTCAGGTTCTTCACGTGCTTAAGTGTTCTACTGTATCACAGGACTTAATTCCCAAGGAAAAGTTCTGACAAGTGTTCTGGGATAATCTGGTTTATCTACGTCACACTGAAGACTTTTGGCATTTAATTCAGAATTATTATTCATCATGAACCTGTGCGGTCAAAACCGAATCTTCGTATTTTTCACTTAGGAGTCATTCCTGTGCCTGTGATGACATTGCTTCAATAAAATATAAGGACTGAGATCATATAATGGAGGAAGTAATTCGGGTATTTCCTTGATGTATTTGAAAAGATTTTTTCTCCTGTGAGGCTGATGTTGCAGCTTTTGTTTTAGGCCACTTGGACAGTCTTCTTCTTAACCTACTGCTTAGATTGCAAAATTTGCAGGAACAGTCTTCTTAACAAGGCAACTGTATCTTGGAGATCTCTACCTATTTGCCAAATTTTGTTAGAATTGGACAGCAAAAATGCATTAAGGAAGCACACATGTACACACAAAAACAGTCATTAAAAAGTCTTCTCTCTATAGTAAGTTCGCAAAAGAATACAATTATTTGCGACTTTCCCTCATTTGGCTTCATTTAATCAATTTTCAAGCGATTGTAGTAGCCTGTATGCTATTTTCTAATAAATGATAGCAATTGTGAAGATGAAGAGCTTCAGGGTTGAGCCTGTAGTGACAGATCTTCACTCCCCTCCCTTGATTCTTAGATAAATCTGTGAAGTGAAAAGTGACCTTTATTCAGTAATGTTAGATTTTCTTGTTGGCAGCAGTATGGAAGGAGGTTAATTGGAATGTCTTAATGGGAAAAAAGGCCTCCCCCATGCAAAGTAATGAAGCTTGGGTTGTATCCTAACTGGCAGGAAAGGTACTTACTTTGAAATGAGATTGTTTTAAATAAGAAGTGAAAGGTTGTGTAGCTTATCAGTCAGACCAAGAAGGCCAAGGGTCCTTTGATAAGGATTTTTACAGACCAGTAGAATGTTTTCCAGAGGCATTAGCTTGGGCTCTGTGTATTTTAACTGTCTAAATTAGAGTCTCCTTTCCTACCCTACTTTTCACTCGGTGCCTCTTCCTTTTGTTTCTTCTTGCTGCAACAATATCCTTTATTAATCTGTATTTTAGGCTAAAAACCTGTTATCCCTTGGCTGTACTGACCCCTTGGTGCCTAGTAGCAATCCCATGTTTTCTAAGGAACTATACCAGTTTCTATCAAGGATCTCTCCTTCTTCTATATCACTGTATAAAAATGTGAGTGCTTTGGAATAGATGGAGTGGGATTAATCTATAGATGTTTATATTTGGAAAAGGAGACTGGAATAGAGCTGAGGGTCAGTGCTGTGCTGCTGACTCAGCCAGGATGGGCAGTTCCAGCCCAGGCCAACGCAGATGGGGCACACCACTGGAAGCTGGGATGAAAAAAATGCAAGGATGGAGGGCTGGGAATGATATTATAGCATAAATAAAAGTGGGAATAAAGCATCCGGAGCTGTCAGCACTTAGAACCATCAAGAGGAGTAAGTCAAAGCCCAGGCAATTCACAGCCTCAATCGCCTACAATCATCCTTGGGCTGGGCCCACCAACGGGACTCCCTTTTGCTTCAAATGACTCAGTGTAATGGCACCTCTTATCCTCCAGCTATTTTAGAGGATATTTTGGGCAAAAGAGGACAACTGTTTTATTGGACAAATGTGATTGTCAGTCCAGAATATTTCAGGATATTTTCAATGCTGGTTTGTCTGTTTTTTCAAGTCCTTAGGGCTCTCTTCGAGCCTTTCAGATGTATTTGCCTACTGGAATTTTTGAGCAGAGACAGGAAAAGCAGTTCTCTTCAGAAGTGGGGAATGGGCTGCTTTTTCAGGAAGATTTAAGGTGGAGTTTAATTTTACATGGAGCCTCCCATACTTGAGGTACACTGTGGTGTTTTATACGGTGATGTGTTAAATATAGAAAGGTGACTTAGTAGGCAGAACAGAGCAACCACTCAATCACTTCACACATACAACACTGGACAGTAAATGAAGGGCTTCAGTAGCAGCAGGGCTGGGATTCCTGACCTCTGGCAGCTCCCACTGGGGTAATTTTAAGGAGTTACTGATTTCTTTCCACTCTGCCCCTTATCAGAGGGGACAGCTCACTGCTGGCACAGATGATGGAGAAAGGTAACTTTAAATCATCTCCACATGCCATTCCTGAAGTCAGGAGTTAGAGCCAGACTGCAGCATAGGAAAGCTTTCCTATAAACTTGGTCCAATACTTAAAAACCTTTTAACTGACCTGAGCTGATGAGTGGTTTTGCTGTTTAAATCACGTGAAATACAGGCCTTTACGGAGTTGTAAAGAAAAATAGATAAAATTCTGCACTTTTTATTGTATTTGTCTTTAAGGTGTTAGATCCAGTAAAACCTGCAAAGGACAAGGAGTTAATGTACTGCAGTAGATAAAAGTGGTGTTAGCAGAACATGCTGCTGCCAGCCCAAAGCAAGCTAAAAATTACTGATAATGACCAAAAGGTACTGAGATTTCAATCAAATTTTAGTATTCTGTGTGATCCTTTTTAGGCTTTCCATAAAAGGTTTTAAGAATAAAGTATAAATACTCAAGTTGCAACATATGAGCATAAAACTCAGAAAGTATTTTGGTTTTTATTAAGGAAAATGGAAAGTCTGTGCCTGTATTTCTTGTAGGGCAATTAGAAACACCTTGTCCTACGGGACTGAAAGATGGGTTCATCCTTCACAGGGAACTTACTATTCCCTATGGGTCTTGAGGATGACTGAAAAGCACTTGATTTGCTATTCGGTATCCACCAAAGAAGTTTTACATCGCCTGCTCCTATTGTGTTTCCAGGTAGTATCTCTGCTCTGCTGTGGAATGAAAGGACACACCAGGTAGAAGTGCTTACTTACTCAGAAGTGGCAATTTCTGTTCCTTTTCCTGGCTGAGTGAGCACCTAGCCTCACCTCCTGCCCGGTGAAGTGACACACTTACTTGTCTCCTGCTTCCTCCTCCCCTTACCTGGCTGGCTGATACTCCTTGTCTTCTTGCTTCTTTTTTCCACTACCTCTGTTCCTTTTTTGCTGTGCCGTGGTTGGCTCACCTGAACCTGCTCCAGCAGCTGGAGCTGGACAATTCCCTTCAGCACAGTCCACTCTGACACTGCTACACTGGAAAAACAAGACCAAAGGGCTCAGCTAACCACCGAATGATCAGTGATTTGTGTACATAGAAAGTGAATGGGATGAGCCCAGAGCCGAATTAATGAGTGTTTCTGGTTTAAATGTGGAATCAGCAGGCTCTAAGCTGGCACTCACTTTGCCTAGGGTTTGAATTCCCTCCTTCTCCTCTGCTGAATTCAAGTTCCAGTTGACTGTAGAATGAAGCCTGTGAAAAGACTGTGGCATCAAGTGTCTCTTCCACAAAGCAGCAAGGCAGCAAATAGTAAATTAAGAGACTAGAAAAAGGATCATGATTCATGCTACATGGCACTCTAGGAGAATCATTAAATGAGAGCTTTTTTATTTTATTTTACACTGAATAGTGATAGGCTGAGTCCTTTCTTCCTTTTCTTCTTTTTCTTAAAAATGCAGTTCTTTGCTAAGTCACAGGCCTGATGTACAAGGCTTTGGCTTCAAGGGAAAAATGGTATTAATGGTTAGATTTTGCAAAATATGCCATGGTTTCATTTGGGAAATAAAATGGAAAGAGGAGAGATTGAAATGCCTTAATTATGTTGACCTTGGTATCCTACTAGAATGTTGACCTTGGTATCCTACTAGAAACTATATTGGACAGAAGGAAACCTGAGTTTTTTCTCAGTCATCAGATGCTTTGCCATTTTTAATTGTTTTCAAAGTGAAGTGTTGTGTTGCTGAGACAGCTGTACGGCACCTCCTGGAGCCAAGTGTCACTAATACTGAATATTCTGTACTGCAAATGAAATAAATTGATAAATAACTTTGAAGTATTTCTCCATATAGTTACCATACAAAAGCAAAAGTGCACTTTAAAATCCCCAAAAGTGAGAGGAGCTAGGACATAGATCACCCCCATTATAGTGAGGAATTTCAATAGAGGCTGTCTTCACGTTCACTGCTTAGCTTTTAAAATGGATTTTAACAATTCCTTTTTATAACAACATGGTATGCATATAAGTTTGTCCACTGTGCTTTAGGTCATAAACACTGATGACGTTGACTAACCAACTGAAACGGAGCAGGAAACAGCAAAGAAAAATATGTTCATACATATTTCCCCACATATTTTCATGTGCATGCTTACCTATGCGTAACTACACCACTAACTTGAAACTAATTTCAGGTGTTATCCTGCAATTTGTTGCAAACAGGCTGGAATTAAATCCTAAAATAATACCGTATGTAGTGTTATAATCCTTTTTTAAATGCAGATCAGAACATTCAGCCATCCCGTGCTATCCCAAGGGTTTCTGGAATTGCAGTCTCTGTGCTGTAGCACAGCCCTGGATAATGCCAAGGTGGTGTCACACGCTGGAACTGGAGCTTGCAGAGCAGCCTCCTTTAACTCCACTGGGATTTCAACATATATATGTATACACTTGAAGCTGAACATGTGCATGTTCCATCTGCACAAGGTCTCCCTTTTCCTCCTTCTTTGGTACATAGGATTGGAAGTCCCTGCTGCTTCTGCTTTTCTTAAAAGTTGCCTAGAAGTTGAGCAGAAATATTGCTGTGGTAGTTTCCCCTCTTAAGCAGCATCCAAGGTATTGTTTTCTTTTCCTTTCCTTTTCCCAGGAACAGCAAGCACTTCTGTTGAATGGATTTCTCCATGAGGTTATTTTGTAGGTCAGGAGGTTAGCTCACTTTTGTCTTTTTACTCAGCTGCTGCAGAAGAAATCCTCTATGTGTTCTCCTGAATTGTAAAGGCTGGTAAGAAAGAGAAGCCAAAGTCATCCATTAATCCACAGGCAAAGTCCTATTGAAGCTGCTGCAGTGAAAGCTCTCACACGCTGCCCTGGAAATAACCCCAGCCGTGACGTGGTGAGATGACCCTAGGTAAGGTCAGAAGCTCAGTTCTCATTTTCATTTAAGCTTCTGTTTTTTAAACAGAATTTGGGGTTGTGCTTTGTGGTTCTGTTGAGCTCTTTAAGCAGCTGGAGCCCCATTGAGAGGGAGCAGAGAAGGGGACTCCGGAAAGGCAGGGGTTTATCTGCTAAACTTGCCGCTCTCTCGTCTCAACTTACTGTTTTTTTGGCTTAAATATTTAATGACCATGACCCCATGTGAGAGCAGCAAGTGGTGTCAGGACTTTAGCTTAAGCTGCTTTGCAGAGACAAAGCACCTGTTTTAATTCCTTCTGGAAATGGAAGTGATTTGGAAGCATCCCAGCAAATTGAAGTCAAAGTGATAATTCTTGACTGCCTGTACACTTTCCCAGGAAGTGTGTGAATTGGAAGGATCTGTGTACTCAGCTCCTGGCTGGGCTTTTCAGGAGGGCTAAGAGAGCCTGGGTTCTCTGTCCTGGCATCCTTTGCCAGGTTGCAGCTGTAATGCCAAAATGCATTTAAGGGAAAGATAGTGGCATCAACTGTTTGTCTCTTTTCTTCATAGGCACTGATAGAATAAAATGCAAAGCTGATGTGTCTGATTATTGTTAGGTTGGATGTAGTCTGCACCTTCCCCTGGTCCTGGTCAGCATGCCCTCGGAACAGCTGGCAGCTTCCAGGAACAGTGTTATCTCTTGGGATCCAACTGTGGTGGTTATTAAAATGCTGACCAAAGGCCTGCTGGCAGCCATCCTCCACTGCTGTGTTTGGTTTTGTGTCGTGGAATGACCTTTTGTAATAGAATCAAGGAAATAGAAATGACAAAACCTACTGACATGATGGATTTGGAGTATTTTGTGAGATAATCAGGTAACATCATAACTCTTTGGAGTAAGGAGCTGTGAACTGGAGCAAGCATTCCCATTGGCTTGCTTAGGGAACTGATTTTCAACAGGATATTACTGATTTTTACTTTCCTTTTTCATCTATGTGATGCAGCTTTTGCCTTTTCTGGGTTTAGGGAATCATGCCAGTCAAGTTGATTTTCATTACATTTGAGAGGTAAGGGAGTGCTGAAGTGTGCAACTTCCTTCCCTCCCTCTGTATGGAAACTTGTTTTGTGTGAATCAATGACAGAAAAGCAATCACTGAAAAAATATTCCCATTCTTTCTCTGCAGTCACACCCCCCCCCAGAAACTTCTCTAAGAATGTGACTAAAACCAAAGCACTTTTTAAGTTACAGAGGAATAGTGCTGAGCTGGTGAAGCCAGCAGGAAGCGAACATAGAATCCCAGAATTGTTTAGGTTGGAAAAGACCTTTGAATCATCAAATAGAACCATTAACCTAGACATGGAGCAGGGTTATCATTTCTTTTGAAGATTCAGGGTGGGTTTAATTGTATTTTATTTGGCACACATTGTTTTAAAACTCATCACCTCAGAATAGGAAAAATTTTATGGCATGTGCTAATTATACAAAATTCACAACACTGCTTCTTTTCATTCCTTTATGTTTTCCAGAATGTCTTTTACAACTGTAATTTTTACATCTCACATTTTTCTCTCCAGTTTCCTGTGTCTTGCAGTTAAGTCTTGACCATAAATCTTGCTCTGCTTTGTTAAAAATAATAGGTGCACTATATTTCTTAATTTAACAACCTGCTAGATTAATAGTGGCTTTAAAACAATTAAATATGGTTGTGTGGTTTAACATTCCCAATTTTAATGCACCATGAAGGAGAAACTAGAGGCACTGTCTTTTATAGAGCTCTTGGGTTTCACGTACAGTCTGGCAATCTTTGTCTGACACCTTGGTACTGGGATCTCCTTCCTACAAAGATAATGCCAAAAAAAAGCTTTCTTTGCAGGTTTGGAAATCAAGTGGCAAGTCACTGGGTGGCAAATAAGGCTAAAATTTTAACTGTTGTATCTTGGCCAAAAAGGCTTTGGGACCTTTTTGGATGCATGACAGGAGTTGTGCAGGGCAGCTGGAGGAGGTGGGTTTCTGCATTGTAGCGGCAATGTTTCAGAACATCAAATCTGGTTCTTGTGAATTCTCCTTTTCTTTAAGGCTGGAAACCTGAGCAGGTCGTGGTCATGTGTTCTGGTGGGTCACACAGTAGGATCTGGGTCTCCAGTCACCCTGCCTCACAGGGGATTCCATTCTTGTGTTGTATTTCCATCCCAGCAGGCTCCATGGAGAAGGAGACCCTGAAGCACCAGGTATCAGTCATTAAAAGTAGTCAGGATTTGGCACCAAAGCCAAATTGTAGCAGAAAGAACAGAATTAATGCTTTCCAAACTGGCTGTGATTTAGAAAGGTTATCAAATGCGTACGTGGATCAAAAACTCAATAAATTGTAGTGATTCCTAAATATTAGGAAATGTCACTGTAAAACTGAGCATTAAACCATGTGTGTGGACAGAATCAGTGAAGACTGGGATTTGTCTGGATGATAGCTATTATTCCTAGATGCTGTAGTTAAGTTACACTATAAATATTCCTGCTACATGTTATAGTTGAGTTTACGAGGGGATTCTCTCAAGAAATTAACATTTGAAGCTTGGATTAAGTAGCATTGCAAGATCTCCTGATCAGGAACTTCTCTTGGTTACCCAGAGGGAATATTCTCTAAATTTTCTCCGTTTGTATTCTTGCTCCTATTAAGCCTGACTTTGAAATTGTTTTGTTGCAGACGCCTCTGCTGTGAGACAATGTGAGACCTCATGAAGACCATGTTCCAGATCAGGTAATGCTGTATTTTACTCCCCTGAGTATTATCCCTGCCAAATCCTGCTGCAGCCTTCCTGCTCCAAACCCTGGCCCTGTGCAAAGCCTTTCAGACAGAGTTCAGTGGTTCAGTGTCTCTGCTTCAGGCCCCAGTCTCAGGTTCATAAAATATTTGTGGCTGTCAGTCTCGTGCATCAGCCAAAGTTGCACAGATGCGGGAAGCCTGTCTGAGGGATTTTAGAATTGCAAATGCCTACCACATTTTTAACAGCTCTATATATGTATACACATATGTAAATACATATATGCATATGTATGTGTAACACACTAGAAATACTCACAAGATGATTTCTCTGATAATAGTGTGCCAAACTGGGTTGTTGGAGATGAGAAATGTCTTTAACTGAACTTTTAAATACTGACTCGATTTACTTGTGTTACAGGAATGGCACTTGATGTTGTTTCTTATCAGAAATAATGAGGCATCTAATGTTAACACCTTTTGTTGCTTTCTTACAATTCTGTAAAGCCTTTGATAGACCACAAAACAGGGTATCTGCCCTGGCCCCCAGCTCTGTCTCTTGTGTCTCTTGATTTCGTTGACATTTAGAAACTTTTTAAACCAGTTTGGCAAAGTTTAATAACTTAGGAGGTAACAGACATAACATTGTATCGCAAGAATGTTTTTCAGAGCATAGAAACAGCTTTACTGGAGGTCAGGAGTTTGGATCCCTGTGCCTGTGGAAGGTGTCCCTGCCCATGACAAGGGGTTGGGACTAGATGATGTTTAAGGTCTCTTCCAACCCAAACCAGTCTGTGATTCCCTAAAGTCCCCCTGTAATTAGCCTGAACAAAACACCTGAGATTGTGCAGGTTCATAAGTTCACAATAGAAAACAGGTGGTTTGCAGTACACAGCACTCAGGTGTTTCACATTATGGAAAAAATGCACAAGGATATCAAGGTTGTGTTCAGGGTTTGCATGATGTGCAATAAGTAAGGTCTAAGGTTGCTGGGTGAACCTCCATGAGAGAAGTAGAATGGGGAATAGCTGCAAGGTAAGTGAAATACTTTTTAATGTAGGATTATGGAGCTGGCACTTTACAGTACCTCAGCCTTTCTGATTCTGGGCTTTCCCAAAAGTGGCTCTGTGCAGCTGCTGGGGCTGAATGAGACAGGCTGCTCATGTTTTATGTGCAGGAATGATTGGACACTTGTAATAACAGATGCATTCCCACTCTCTCAGAAAAATTCCTTTTATTTTTTTGCTTTGTGAGAGGATATCATGCAGTTCAGGACCTGTGTCTTCTGAAACAGCAGGGCTGCTGTGGTTGGAATATTCAAGGTATCTCCTGAAAATCAAGGCTGAAACTCTCCTCCTCTTTAATGTTGCTGTCACGCAGTTTGGATTTAGTGGAACCAGTATTTTCCTTTTCACATAGATAAGATGATTTTTGTCAGTAAGGTCAATTTAAAAATGATAGTTAAGCTATCACATGTATTCTGAGAACGTTTAGCAGCAGCAGATCACATGTTTGTGCTACATGAGGCCAACAGAAACTGATTTTGGTTGGTTATGATGCTTCACAGGAACGGTAGTGCAGAACATACAATAAAATGGTTTTAAATTGGATTTTAAATTGAGATCCAGATACTCATAACACTGGCTAATTCTGACCCTGAAAAAATTCAGTCCTCAGTTGAACACTGCTGGAGTTCAATAATGTCGGAGTGGTTGATCTCTGCCTCCTAGAAGGTGTTTGTAAAGGTTTTGTTTCGCCCTTGGGGACGCCCCAGTGGTGCCTGTTACCAACTGCTTACTCACAGCTTCAACTGCCTAACATCTCCTGGGGAAATGAAGGTGTACAGAGTGTGTCTGTATAGATTTTTGTCTGTGGAAGGCACTGTGCAAGTGGACTTTGGGTTCTGCCCAGGCCAGGCACTATTTCCTTTTGTCTTGAGTGTTGAGCTCCCAGCTGGTGGGAGCTTTGGGAGCTGTTGAGATGGGACATGGGGTGATGGTTTTAAACTAAACAAGCATCAGTTTAGGTTAGATGTAGGGAAGAAGTTTTATACCATAAGAATGGTGAGGCCCTGGCATGGGCTGCCCAGGGAAGCTGTGGCTGCCCCATCTCTGGAAGTGTGCAAGGCCAGGTTGGACAGAGCTTGGAGCAGCCTGGTCCAGTGGCCGCCGTGGCAGGGTGTTGGCATGAGATGAGCTTTAAGGTCCCTTCCAACCTAAGCCATTCTGGCATTTTAAGACTCAGTAGCTGTTGCTGTCTGCCTTTGGTTAGTGGGAAATATGGAAGCCTGGGGATGTGGTCCCGGGCTGGGGAGCTGCTCTGGGAGTCCCTGCTAGGGTGTGATGCAGGCAGCGATGGTGGGTGGGATGGATGGACGGATGGATGGACGGACGGACGGACGGACGGGAAAGTTGTTTCTCGGTGGACTGGATTTCAGGCACACGGAGCGAGGACGGGGAGAGGCATGGATGTGGCAGGAGCACGGTGATAGCATTTGTGCCCCAGCGTGCGTGTGCGCGGAGCCGGGCGGCTTCCCCGGCGGTTCCCGGCGGGCCGGGCCGGGCCTGACGTGGAGCGCCGGCTCGGCCGGAGGCGGAGCTGCCGCGGGTTTATCAGCGCCGCGGATCGCGGCGGGCGCACAGCAACAGGCGGCGCGGGGGACCCGCCGCCTCTCCGCCCGCCCAGCCGGCCCCGGCCCCGGGAGCCGCCGCCGGAGGGCAGGGAAGGCAGCGGCAGGAGGAGGGAGCGGGCGGAGCGCGGCCGGGGCCGGGGCGCGGGCGGCCGGCTCGGGATGGTGCTCCTGCCCCTCTGGGTAGTGGCAGCCGCGCTCCTGGGGGCCCGCGCTGCGCCCGGCCGGCAGGTGAGTGAGGGAGAGGAGGGAGGGAGCGAGTGCGGGGACCCCTGCCTTCCCCTGCCCTCCGCGCTGTCCCCCCGGGTCCTCCCGTGTCCCCCCGCTGCCCCAGGGTCTGCGGGCGGTACTGGCGCGGGGCGAGGAGAGGCTGAGACGGACGGGCGGCTCTCTGCTCCCTTCTGTGCCCCACACCGCTGCATCCAGGCAGCCTGGAACCAGACACAGCATCCCCGGTCCCGGCTGGGTCCTGCAGCGGCAGTCTCTGGGTCCCTTCCCTCTGGGTCCTATGTCCCCGGGTCCCCTAACCCTGGCAAGAGCAAGTACCGAGCCGACAGTGAGCTGATCGTGACATCAGGTCACTGCCACCATCCCTGCGGTCAGTGTGGTCCAGTTGGCTTTCTCATTCTCTAGCCGAGATACAAAGAGCTGTCAGTTCACTGCTTCCTCTCTGCCTCAGCACCCGTGCTTCTTGGAGCTCATCGGTTTCCTGCTGTTAAATCCTTGCTTTGGCCAGTGAACTTACTTTTTGGTACAGTGTCATGTTGTATAGAACAAGTCATTCAGAATCAGGATTGCTTAGCAGCTCTATTTATGTTAAACTCGCTATGGACTCCATTAGTATATTGGTGGGAACAGCTGTTTATTCAGTTATGGAAGAATTGCTATCCCTGGAAATCAAATGCAGAAACATATAAAATAGTACAGCACAGATCAAGTGATTTTTCAGCCTTCTGCCATCCCCCATTGCATAGTAATTACACTAACAACTTTGTGCATGTGTTTCTTTTCTCTTCTGCAGGCTGGTACAGAGCAGCAGATCCAAATAGGTAAGTCTTTTTAGCTATTATTCCTGCTATCAAAACAGAAATAAAAGAAGTAAGCTCAAAGACTAGTTATTTCTGGAGAAATTATCTGTATGCAGGCAAGCATTCCCTGTTCACTCCCCACCACTGCCACCCAGAAGCATTTGTAGTTGCAGTGACGTGGCATGGCTTGAATGTGCATGCCCTCTTGTGCTGCAGTTTTGCATCTTTATGTGTCTGTGCTTCCCTTGTGAAATATAAATCAAAGTTAAAAAATCCGTAGTTGGTCACTGTTGTCTTGTAAACTGATAGACCTGGGTAAAAAGGTGCTGTGCAGTGAGTTCAGGGTCGGTGGTGCATGAGGTTGCTGAAGTGAAAATGTGCCTGTTTGTGCCCATGGGGAGCTTTTTACTGAGACTTTAGCCTCTCAGATTTTTCCCAAAGTCAGAAAGCTTCCTTTAATTGGGAGGATACACCCACAGTTTAATTACAGGAGGTCGGTGTTCATTTACACTAACTGGTAATTGGGTGCTCCGCAGGATGGAAGAGGTAGTGGAAGGATGTGGAAGTTGGCATTCCCAAAGCATTAGTGTCAGGGAATGCCATCCTACGTGCTCCTTCCCTTACCCAGTGTGAAATGAGCCTTTTACCATCCTGGTACTGAGTGCATGTCCCTGCACACGAGTGCTCTCTGGAGCTCTTCTGTAGTGGGAACGGACCCCAGGCAGTTCTGCTTCCAGTTGCCATTGGACCTCCAGCCCTGAGGTTTTGGTTCAGGTTTTGTTCAGAAAAGAATTTCAAGCATTTCTGTAAATTTTGGAGGTCTTGTCTCAATTTCAGTTCTGGCACTGCATCCTTCTGAGCTTAGGTTGGTTTCCACCATGATCAGTGAATAATGGAGACAGTGAGGTACATTTAAAGCTAGCTGGCAAACAGAGGGGTTTTCCAGTGGTATGCTGATCCTGTCTTTTATTTCTAGTCCTTTCCATGAGAAATGGATTGTATTTGAATTTCAGAAACCATAAGCTATATAGGAATGTGTCTTTTAAATTACACAGTATATCAGGCAAAATTGCTGAATCTGGAAAATAACTTTTTGTCCTTTAACGTCTTCTTTTCTTCCACGGCCCTGGCAGTGCTGTAATCTGGAACATTTGGGGCTGAATTTGATCCTGTCAATTCTGATTCAAAAAGTACAGAACCAGAGAATCCTAAAATGGTTTGGGTTGGAATGGACCTTGCAGTACATCTCATTCTAAACCCCCTGCCATGGGCAGGGACTTCACTAGACCAGATTGCTCCAAGCCCCTTCCAGCCTGTCCTTGAACACTTCCAGGGATGGGGCAGCCACGACTTCAGGCTGTGGCTTACTCAGTTGAGAATTCTGACTTGGACATAAAACCTGACCTGGACATAAAACCTGGCTTGGAATTGCCTACAAATGCACTGTCCTACTTCTGAGTCCCCACAAAGTATTGCTTTGCATTGGTGTTGTGTATTTTGAGTTAGCCCAGGGCTGGCTGCTGTCAGCAGCTGATCTTTTCTTGCAGCCTGAAAAGTCACATAGGGAAATTAAGGTACCTAGGGGGTTATTTTTGTTTAAAATCATCAGGGCTGCAGTACAGGGATAGCAAGTTAGCACACTTAATTACCTGTGTTCACGCAGTGTGCTGCAGTGCCTGGGAGCTGTCAGGAGTAAGTTGTTCTGTGTCACTCAGCCTGAAGGTGCTGATGCTGTGCCGCACCTCTTGCTCCCACACAGCAGAGCTCTGTCACTGCTCAGTGCCACTTCTGGAAGAAGCCTGTGACACAACAGTGCCAGGCCTCACTGCCTGCAGGAAGCACCTGCAACGCCCCTGTGGCTGTGCAGAGACTGCAAAAACACCACACCAACTGTCTCTTGAGCTGTGTGAATCCCTGGGACAAGTGGCAGTGAAGCAGAGGAATGAGGACACTAGAGAGATGTCCCACATCAGCCTCTCTCCTTGCAGTCCCTTGCTTTTGTTCATCCAGTTTACGATGTCTAGATCCCTCACAGCCTCATCCCCTTTCAGGTGCAGAGTTGAGTGGGAATTCTGAAGGAATCTGTCCCTCTTTCCTGTCTTCTCTTTCTCTCTGGGCATTCCTGCCACCTAAAGGCAGCCAAGCAGAGAGCAAAGGGTAGTTCTGGAGTGATCCAGGTTGTTCAGAGGGACTGAAACTGCTCTGTTGTTTCTGGAAGCCAGTCAATGGATGAAGCAGAAAAGGATGATGGCAAAACCCCTGCTGGGCTTGTCCAGTTGTCTCCACACCATCTTCTTTCATTAAGCATCACCTTGCTAAGTGAGTAGAACAGCTCTGTGCTCATCCCATTGTGCTTATCTGTGGGACTGAAGTGTGATCTCCCAAAACCGGTCACAGTCTCTTTATGGAAACACTGTCCTCTTCATCCCTACAGCAGCAGGTAACTGTTTTTTCTCCAGTTTTTTCTGCCACTGCAGAAAAATGTCTGCCATCCAGCAGTTTGGTTGTGTCACAGCTTGCGAGTTCCAGGCAGAAAGTTCCATGGTAATGCTCTGGAGATGTCACCTTCGATACAGTCCTTTTGCTGAGGTATCTGAGCTTCCTGACCCTCGAGTTACATCTGAACACCTCTTCCAGTAGGGAAGCTCTGGAAGATCGCTGGTCATCCCATCACGTCAGTATGGAATGGCCTAGGAACCAGCAACAGAGCCTCGTGCAGGGGCCATGTGGGTGGGATGTTCCCCTACATTTCTTTTCTTGGGTAGCTTGGTTTAGACATGGAAATAACTTGAGCTTTCAGAAATTCTTCCTTTTCCCCATAGACTGTACTTCTGAAATCTTCTCAAGTGGATGTTTAGGCATTTGGCATTCTGCTGTGGACAGCCACCTGAACAATTTTTGATCAATGTATTTCACAGAACCTTATGCGTGAAAAATACTCTTTTTCCAAATGTAGGTGATAAAAAAAGTTTGGGATTTTTTAACTTCCGTTGACCACAGCTGTTGTACAGTGCAGAGACAACTCCTGTGAGCCAGTGGCGTTCATTGTGCAGTTTCATGAGTTTTTGAGGGGAAAAAAAGCCCAGACAGCTCTCTTCAGAGGCATTCTCTAGCTAATTATGTTTTGGCACACAATGAAAGAATGTGATGTTCCTTCTTAAGTGCTTCCTTTCAACTTAAACATTGTGCAACTGGAGCAGCATTTTAAGGCCAGATTTAAAAAAAGGAAGACAATTTACAGTTAAGTGCTTTGCCTTTTGCTCTGATCACCACTGTCAGCTTTGAATTAGCAGAGCAGATCGACTCTGAAATTTTATCTTAGGAAAGGGAACACCTACAGCTGGGGTAACATTTCCTCAGAGCGTGTAGTTTGTGGAAAAAGGGTAATATAAGTCAGCAGAGGAGTTCAGATATCTTTGGGATTCAGTCATGTCCCATTTAATTTTAATTGCCTTTGAACAAAAGGCATTTCCTCTTCTAGCTCAGCATTTACAGAGTCTGGAAAACACTTTTGCTGACTCAAAACCTTGATAGTTCTTATTTTCCACCCTTTGTTCCTACCTTCTTGGGGCTAGCTGGCTGCTCTTATTAGCAAAATAGCCATTTTTTTTTCCCCAGCCGGTGGAAATGTGGGAATTCTGCTGCAAGATGTGCAGAGCAGTTTCTCAGTCGTGCGGTGAGCACAGAATTTGATCACCAGACTGTGGTCTCTGGCACTGAACGTTGGGCTTTAAAGAGAAAGGAAAACAAGCCACGAGGAATCTCGGCGAGGTAGAAGGTGGAATGTCAGCCTGGGAATGAAGTGCCAGTGCTGAAGCGCTGGGAATGTGTGGATCTATGTTTTTACTTTGACCCAGTTAGAATGTACAACCCAGTAGCTCTGCCTCCTGGGCATGGCCTAGTGTCTAATTAATAAAAATGACTTTAGAGTTTTAATTTGGTCCCTTCTCTAAGGAGACAGATTAACAATCCTGGCTCAGAATTCCCAGTGTTTTAAATGGGAATTATCCTAAGGGTAATGGCCTAATTAGGATGCCCGTTTTAGATCCTAATCTTGTGGGTGAATGGCAAAATAGGTGGAGTTGGCTGCTACTGAAACCCACCCTGTGGCTGCTGGCTGTAGGATGTGGGGTTACCAGTGGGCTTGGAAGTGACTTTTCACATCCCTAGGATACGGGATTTGTATATTAAGATATTTATAGTGCAAGAATTTACATGTGTGTGTCCATGAAGCCGTTAGGAACATTTTCCTACTGAAGTTACTTGTAGAATGCGTGAGTCTCTAAAAACCAACAACCTATGCTGCCAGGAGAGAGGAACTGGCTACTGAGCTTGTCCTCTATTAATTCTTGTATCAAGTGTGATCCACACTGGGAGCAGGTGAAATTTAGCTCATTTAATTAAGTATATTTATTTGAGGAATTCTCAGTGGCACTTGGCGCTAGCATCAGAGCAGTCCAATCTTGCAGCTTTTCGAATGAAATTGTCTGTACTATCACTCTGATAACTACTTTCACCAGCTCTCCGAGGAAGACAGGAGTTGGGAATAACTATTTTTGTGCAAGATGTCTTTTTAACTCAACGTAGTCAAATACACAGGCTTAGACGTAGGCCTTGGACCCATTCAGAGCAGTGGCAGTGGTGTGGCTCACAGCTTGACCTGGCCCTTCCCTTACAGTGTGAAAATCGGACACCAAATACCCTGATTGCTCCCAGATTACAGAGGCCTCACCAAAAAGATAAACTCATTTGGTGGACTCGTTTTACAGTGGTGTGACATTGCTTGAAGACATGTTGCCTTATTTGAGGGTTGGACCATTGAGCTTCTCCAGGGTTACCAACAGTGTGATTTGCTGGGTTAATGGCTTTCCTCAACTGCACTAAAGTACAGGATTTAGGGTCAAATTTGTCTAGAACTGTGTTGGGTTTTTTAATACTTAGATTCTGTCTTTTTTTTTTAATCTCTGTTACTCAGAGGAAGGGCAATAGCAAGTTTCTGGGTAGGGGGATTTGTAGAGAGAAAAGTTACTGCCATTACCAGTGCTGATGTGGATTAATTTATCAGCAGCATGTGAGCCGCTGGATTTTTGTCCTATTTCCCAAGAAATCTGTATGCAAATTGTGCTCATAGCCAAGCTTGGCTCTTCATTTTCAAAACCTTGATGGAAGTCCTGACACAGGAGCAAGTTCTGTGTAAGGTGTACAATGGAGCTGTGTGGCATTTCTTACAGGAGAATTCAGAAGGGTCAATGGGCCTGTTGAGCAAACCTCAAACCCAAAAGAAACTCCCCAGATAAATGTCAGTGAATATTTCCGGGTCTCCTCTGTAAGTTTTAGGAAAATCTTTTTTGTAAAAACAATTGATAGGAAGAAATTCTTCCATGTGATGGTGGTGAGGCCCTGGCACAGGTTGCCCAGAGAAGCTGTGGCTGCCCCTGGATCCTTAAAAGTGTCCAAGGCCACTTGGACAAGGCCTTGGCCACAAGGTTGGACAGGGCTTGGAGCAACCTGGCATAGTGGAGGGTGGTGTCTCTCCCTATGGCAGGGGGTTTGGAACTGGATGGTCCCTTCCAACCCAAACCATTTTGTGATTCCATGATAAAAGAGGAGCAGTGACATGTGCGTTATATTTGCCCACATTAGTAGCTCAAACAGGAATCCTAAGTTGGGATTTTTTGAAGGGGAGGTATGAGGCAGGGGAGTCCTTCAGTCTTTGGGCTCATTTCATGCTCTTGATCTTATTGTAGTTTGGTTTTTGGGTGTGTCTCTTGGCAGAATTCCGAAAAAGCAGACCGAGGCCATATGGGTTAGTGATTCCAATTAGCACCAATGCAGATGGAAGCTACATCTCCAACATCCTCTCGGCGAGTCACCAAAGGCGCTCGACGCGGGAGGTGTCCCAGAGCCCTAGACAGCTCTATTTCAATGTCACTGCCTTCGGAAGGGAGTTCCACCTCCGGCTGAAACCCAACACTCGCTTAGTGGCTCCCGAGGCCGTGGTGGAGTGGTACGAAGACTCTGTGGAGACTGGGAGCCATGGTGGTAACACGTCTCGGGCTGGATCTGGTACAGAGCGGTTATGGAAGAGAGAGCCCCTGTGGACCAACTGTGCCTACGTGGGGGACATCACGGACATCCCCGGAGCTGCGGTGGCCATCAGCAACTGTGATGGTCTGGTAAGGCTGCTTTCATGGCACTTGCGTCTTGCGTCACACTTGGTGCACAGCTTTTGTTGCTTTTAACCACAATGTTGTAATGATGTAATTTACAGAACTCCATTTCTTAAATATATTAGAAGAGATTAATGTCCTACTGCTTTACTTTGGGATAATTTCTCTAAGGTTGATAAGCAAAGTTTTTAGTGTCGCAGATGTGAGAGAGAGAAATCAAACCTACACGTCGTTGGGTTTCGTTTTTATTTGCATGAGGTGTTACAAATGGGAAAATTAGTAGTGAAGACATTTTTCATCTTAAAAGGTGATCTTTGTTAACTGAATTTAGAATTTGTTTTCCAAGTCATCCCTCTTTGTTTCTCAGGTACTAAAGTGGTGGGCTGCCCTGTTTTCCAAGAATAGGAGCATTAACTTTTAAAGGGCTCATTTATAAAGTGGGCATGCTTTTTGTTCTCTTAGATGCAGTTTTGTTTGATCAGGAGCTGTCACATGAGAATTGAGTGGTTCACATCTGTAATGGGTTTGTTTTCAATCTGTCTGTGAAGACGCAGAGTTTCACTGTGGCTGAGCAGATGCCCAACTCCCAGAATGAATGGCTGGGCATACATGGAGCCCACACACCATTCATTGATTCAGTCCTGCAGCAGGGAAAGCCAACAATATTCACCTTGTGCTCCATAAAGTGCAGGAGCACTGGTGGAACATGCCTGCAGCATCCAGGGAGATGAATGTGGTGGTTGCCCTGCTGTTATTTGGGACAGGAATCACATGAAAACGTCTGCAGCAAGCATCCTTTCTTGCAAGTGGATTTCCCACTTCCCTTAGGTGCCTCATGGTCATGATTTGGTTCCATTTTGAGATAAGTCCTGTCTAGGAGAACTCCTACCTCAGCAGCGGGCTGCAGTCACTGTGGGAATAACTGCAGAAATGGCTCAAAATCCCCATTCAGACCAAAACTCCTTGAATTCCCTTGCTTAGAGAAAGGAAATGCTGGTAGTGGTTGCATCAGAGGTGACAACTAATGTCAGTTTGGTGTGTTTTGGGGGTTTTTGTGGATTTTTTTTTTTTTAGGAGAATCTATTGCCAGTGTACTATGTTTACAAAGGTCAAGCAGACCCCTGCCTGGCTAGATGTAGCTTCCAGTAGAATCCCTCTGATGAATGAGACCCTGGGACTGGGAGCTGGATTTTAGCAGTAAGCCTGAATGAAGTTCTGTTGAGGCAGCACTTGGAAGACAAGAAATTGGATTAAATGGAATTAGATTAAGGAGTGTAGCAGCTCCGTCAGAGATTGCCATGTGGCTGGCAAGCTGCTCATGGTGTGTTTAGCCAGAGGGGGACTTTTGGAGGGGGAGTGGCTTCACAGTGACAGAGGGCAGGTTAGATGGGATACTGGGAAGAAATTCTATGCTGAGGATAGAGAAGTGCTGGCACAGGTTGCCCAGAGAAGCTGTGGCTGCCCCTTCCCTGGAAGTGTCCAAGGGCAGGTTGAATGGGGCTTGGAGCAACCTGGTGTAGTGGAATGTGTCCCTCGTTTCCCATAACGTCCCATCTCCTTTCCATGCTTTTGGGGACTGAAGTAGGAGAACATGGGCTTTTTCTTTGAGGACTAGTGGGTAAATGCTCCTGGGTCACTCTTGTCTCTCTGTTCATCTCGACCTTGGCTGTTTTAACATCTCTCAGAGCTCTAATCATGTGAGTGTGAAATAAATAATCCTGAAGACTTACTTAATATTTTTTTCCTCCCGCATCTCCCAGGGTAGTGAAAGGAACTTGCAGTTAGCATCTCTGGCCTCCCTGTTGCTGTACTATGTGTCTCTCAACCCAGCTAGAATATTTGATCCTCAGTGTGTCGTAAAGACGTGAAGAGTGAGATAATATGGCTTAACAGAAACTGGAACAAGAGTGAGAAATTCTAGGGGCATGTGTGTGTTGGAAAGATTTCTTTTCGACTTCAGAAGAATTTAGACACTCTTCAGAGTAGCCAGCTAGGTTCTGAAATCTTGAGAAAAAGTGAAGGGAATCACTGGGGTAGCAGTTTGCACGATGTGTAGCTTATAGAAGAAGTTTGATATCATAGAGAAAAGAGTGCCAAATTCGGATTGTTTGATAGTAAATATGTGGAATAACTGGCATTTGCGCTAGTAAAGTAAGTCTCTTCCTTAATCTAAACTTACATTTAAAGCCCCAAATACTTGAACACTTTTGTTTTGAAATAGTTTACATATCTACTTCTGCAGTGGAAGATGTCTGTGTGCCATCAGCTTTGCAAATTCCTATCTTGACTTCTGCTTAATCTCCCTTGGAAATGACCCTGTTTATTTAAAAAAACCACATGCATGTGCCTGCACTTGTCATGGCAGAAGAACACTTCATTAGTCATGGAGGAGCTGCCTCTCCTTCACTGTGTGTCAGGAAGATGGTGCTTCCACAGGTTTCTGCTTGGTATTTCTGCTGTTGTTTGGTCAAAATAGCAGTATTTATTGTCAGAATCCTTCGGGTGACAAGCCAGAGGTGCCAGTCTCAAGAAAACACTACAAATTGTTTAGATTGCGAATGTAGAGAAGGCAGCAAGCCTAACGTTTAGAAATAGTGGCTTGTAACACTTTCTGCTTGTTGTGGTATAGAAAATAATTTCAGTTTCTCAGTTAGCTTCCTGCTTCATAACAAACTCCGAGGATGATGCCTTTAGCTTGTACTTCCACTCTGAACTATGTTTCTGTAGATGTGTACCTGTGTGTTTGAGCTGGGATCTGGTTTATGCTCACATCCATGCAGCACCAAGTGGGAATGCTGGTTTCTGTTTCTCCCAGAGCATTAACCTTGCTCGTTTTAAATGGAAGGGCTAAGCCCAGTATGACAAACCTTTAATCTTTGACCTCAGATTCCAAGTAAAATGGGACTTTGTGTTTATTGGAAATTATTTGGAGTATTTTTATTTATTGAAATTCTATGGCCTTCAAAGCCAGAGTAGCATATGATCGTGTGAAGTACAGCTGTTTGCAAGTGGAAGATGCTCAGGAATCTGCCTGCCTTTTAGTGTTCAGCTGCCAAACCAGGGAAACCCTGGAAGACAGACCAACCATCAAGAATAAAAAAAATGCTCAAGCATGCTCAGATCTGTCATTTGTGACAGATTATTCCTCACTTGCTTATTGCCATCCCTTTTTCCAAGGATATGGAGATGTGAAGAAATGTGCCTGTGCATGTTCACAGCTACTTTACTTTGGCAAATCTTTTGGAAATACAGGCTGGAGTATCTCAGATGAGAGATAGTTGCACACTCTTTAAACTCGGTTAAGGAAAAGCTTTAAAAATCTGCTGGAGTTGGGGTGTGTGGGATCCAAGGAGTTTCAGGGCATTTTGGTTTGTTTCGAATGCTTTTTTATTACCATGGTTTCATCAGGACTGAACTATTAAGGCTTATTTCTTGTTCCTGTGTTGGTTCTAATCTATTTCAGCATCATTTCCCCCAAGCTGGCAAGACAGAGTTCCTAAATGGAGAGGCATCTTTCTAGGAGTCGTTGGTGTTTTATCCCAGTGTATTGGAATAGCATTTTGGAGACAAACACTCAAACTGCTGCTGAGCATCTGATTGTAGCACATCGGAAACTCTTGCTGAGTTTGGGATTGGGATTGGGACTGTCCCCTTAGGCCTGCAGGTTTCTTCCAGCCCAAGCTGGGGGCTGTAGCTGAGAGGATGTCTGGTCATCCAGAACATTCTGGGAGGGCAAAGTACAAGGAAAGCAGAGCAAACTCTGGGGAGAAGGAAATCAGAACAAACCCTGGGGCGATGGAAGCGGCTCTGGCTGCATTCCACTCTGGGCAGATGCCTTAGGCTGATTTAACACACCGATATTCCTGCTCCCCTGCCCTACTGTGCTCTTCCCACAGTAATTCCCTCCTGCCATGAACTCCCATGACCTGCTGTGCCTGCTCTTACCACTGGTGTTTCGCTGTACTTGGCAGGCTTGATGAACTGGGCATGATAGGTTGCAGCTGGACTTCATCCCCATCACCTCTCTGCTATGCAGCACTTCCCACAGGCTAATACAGACTCCTCAGTCGTAGTAATCCGTAGTAAAGAGGATTTCTCAAAGTTCAGGAGCTCCAGAAGCTTGGAAAAATGCAGTCCCTTATTCAGGACTTGGGGCTGCTTGAGTAAAACACAGAGGGGAGGAGCATTGATTGAGAAGGGAGGTGATGGGGACTGAAGTCAAGTGTCAATATAGCCTAAAGTAATATAATCTAGAAATTCTTTTATATGTCTGGTTTGCTTCTCCCTGAAATGATCATTCAAAGCTAGTGAGTACTTCACCCTTACTTCATGGAACATAGAGTTTATGAAGATGGTTGCTCAAGCTCCATTTATTTATTCTTGTTTGTTTTTATAAATTCTTCTAACAGGGCCAGATTTGGTCTAATGATAGATTTGCCTCATTTCCAAACCTTTGCATCTCCTCCTCTCTTTCTTGACTACCTTCAAACACAGAATTTGGGCCATAAAAATTATACTTTGGCCCCTTAAGATGAACCTTTTGATCTCAGAATGGATGTTTGTAACTTGTGAGGGTTTGTATCCTAAAAATGAGGTTTTTAATCCTAGAGTCAAAGTTTTTGAACTCTAGAAATGAGGCTTTGTGACCTAAAAATGAGGTTCTTAGGTCTAAAGGTGTGATGTAGACCCTATGTATGAGGGATTGGACACTCAAGATGTGTCTTGGACCCTAAAAAATGTGGGATGAGCACTTGGACACTTGAGATGTGTCTTGGACCCAAAGGACTGATTGGATCATAGAAATGGAGCTCTGGACATGGAAAATGGGTCTTTGGGCACTGTAAATGCAGCTTTGAGCTATATCTGTTCCAAAAGGTGGATGTAGTTTAGCTCTTTCTTGGCTCATAGGAAGTGTTTGTAGGCACATCTTGGTAGCTGAAATGAAAGTTGTACTATCTGTCTCTATCCTCTGTTGAGGAGCAGTTGGCAGCAGGTTATCAGATAGTTGAAAGCAAGGCTGAAAGGAGAATCAGACCCATGTGTTCTGACAGTTCTGCAGAATTCCTCACCCTCCAGGTGAGGAGAGATGCAGAGAGTTCAGGCTGGTGTCTGAGTGACCTATGATGGCATCCAAGGTGCCTTCTAGAAAAGGAGAACTTCCCTCTGGGGCCTTCCTGTGGGCTCTCTGGAACAATCAACAGGAATAGCCCAAAACACCTGAACTGTGGACTTAACAACTACCCCAGGCTGGGCAAAATGTGAATGTGGTTCCTAGCCACAAGTTGAACATACAGTGCAAAAGGCCTAATGCTGTTATTATTCTCTTTTTTCCTGTCTTTAGATTGGAGACAGTATTTGAAGGTTAATTAAGACACTTGACAGTCTGGTATGGATGAGGCAAGGTGAGGAGAGCATCCTGTAGGAAGGGGTTTAGGAACAGGCAGCTGGAGACAGTCTGCCTGGAGACTTTTCATAAAAAGTCTCCGCTTTAATTGCCACAACTTCATACTTTTATTTCTAGTTTATTTCTGATGTTGAAAAATCATTCTGTATAGCAAAGCATGGGTTTACATGTAATTCCTCCCCTTTAAGCAATATATGTAGGGACTGGAACTGCTGTTACAGGTCAGTATGTGGTTAAAAATGGCCTGGAACAAAGGGCTGGTGGTTGGGTGCTGCTCTGGATATGTCTTTTGTAGCTGTTATTTAATCACACCTTGTAGTCCTGGCGATGCATTTTCGCAAAACACTGCTTTTAGGGCACTTGGACAAAGAATTCCCTTTCTGGATTTTTCCTCTTTGTTCCCAAAGCAGCAGACACTTCTTAAATTTTTTTGATTCCTGGAGGCTCACAGCTTACAGCTTATAAAATAGCACAAGCTTATTAAACTGACTAAGTACAAGCCCTTTTTTATACTTTTAGTAATAAATCCTAGATTGTATAAGTTGGGTGGACTCTTGATAACACACACAGAGTGCATGAATTGGGCTCTCATTCCTCATTTCTGTGGAGACATGTCCTGTCTCCACATGTCACCTGTGGGAAAGTGTGTGTCCCAGGGAAAGAAAGTAAATAGATACTGAAATAGTCAATGTTCTCAAAATTCAATCCTTGTAGCCACTCTCAAAGTTCTCATTGATGGTGGAGTTGGTGCTGAATTTGTAACTGCATTTGGTAGGGTGGAGGTACAGAAGCCATATTCAGCAATGGCTTTTTTGATGTTCCATGTTTATTCAGTGTTGTACGTACTTGGATCTGGAATTTGGCCTCTGAGACACGTGGCCTGAGGTTTGCAAAGGGGTAGGAAGCAGGACTGGAGGGAAAATACTGTGCAGAGTCATTGAGGAAAAGAGTTTGTCTGCTCTTTCTTCTTCTTAGCTTTTTCAGAGGGTCACACTGCAACCCTAAACATTGTGCTCCCATTCACGCTCTGAAAGAGTCATGGAAAGAAGAGTCAGTTTGTTCCATCTCTGGCCCCTGTTTCATCATAAGCTTCTTGAAATGATGGATAAAGCTGCAGCACTGTTGTTCCCATTTAAAAAAATCTTTGCTTTCACTTCTATTTTAAATAGATACTTAGTTTTCATCGAGTGCTTCTGCTACGTGGCTGAGACCTTTAATAAATTACAGCCATGCAACACTAAATCAGCTTCCCAACCTCATAAAATCCCTTTGTCATTTGACTTTCTTGGTTTATACCTCTCCAAAGGTATAAAACTACTTTTGCTTTTCCTTTGAGAGATTTTACCGTAGTTTTTTTTTTTCCTACGTTCATGCAAGGATGTAGAAGCAATTTAAAATTATGAGTTTAATGGAAATAATTCTACCTTTGGTGCTTCCTAGCTTTTGATCCACAGAGTATTTCCATTCAGAGGAAGCTGCATCTGTTTTCTCTCCTTCTCTGACTTTTGTCTGAGGAGATGACTCTTCCTCACGCATAGTTTGGACTGAGTTTTCTGTCATCTTGGAATAGCGATGATGCTGTGGTGTCATTCATGACTGTTGTGTACAGGCAGCAGACAAATCAGTATTTCTTTTGTGTGCCACAGTATCAGTGGTGCTGCTGACATCCTGATCATGAGGTCTTTGTATTTTGGCATTATTTTATTCTCTTTATACCTTTAGAGTATTCAGCACTTGAAGATCTCATTTTCCCTTCTCTGAAGGCTATCAGATGTCCTGTCCTCACTTTTTGTTTTCCTTTCCACTCTTTAGAGGAATCCATGACTGGTGTCATCCTATGTCTTCTGGAGCTGGGAAAACACCACGTTTACTGCAGAACTGGCAACCTTTGCTGTCTCCTGTACTATTTCTCCATGAACTAGTTCCTAGCAAAGGTCTGCTGTAACTGACACAAAGACAAAAACCTTGTGCTCAGTAAATATTTCTACAGAGATTCGCTGGGATCAGGGAGGTGCTTGACTGCTCTGACCATGTTCCATGCATACTTTTCACTCTTAAATAACTGATATTTTAAACCCACAGTTCCTTCTTTAAGGACAAAGCATTTGGCCTCCAGCTCTATGCAGCAGTTTACTGTTGAAATGAATCCTGGTAGGTTTTCCAAGAACAAAAAATAGAGACATATTTTTCCACATAAAATCAAAGTTTGTTTTTTCTTTCTGCTTTCATATAACTCTTAAGGGCTTCCATTGAGTTTTCTTAGACTTTCTGAAAGGGGGAAAAAGAAAACCCAGCATTTGGATCAAAACCAAGCATGAGAAATTTCAGCATAAAGGAATTTTCTTATGGATGTTTATAGAGGAGACTAAAAAGCTTAATGCCAGTCCAGTGCAGTGACCTAATAAATGCTGACATTTTCTTATCTTCTGTGCAAATTCAACAGAATTTTGGTTCATTTGATGGCTCTTCCAAGTGCCTTTTGTTCCTTTCAGTGGTATCAGTTAGTATGTTGAGAGACTTCAATTCCTCTGGGCAGATGATTTCCAGTATTTTAGTATGAGCACATCTTAGTGGCTTCTAAATGGTGCCTGTAGTTTGGAAAGAGGATATTAAACATTCCTACATTTTCATCATAGTCCTGAATCTTCTGAGCAAATAAGACTTTTCTTGGTAGCTGCAGAAGACTTTTGTTTTGATTTAAAAATCTGGTATTAATGATTGGTCACAAACTGGTGCTGTGTTAAATAATTCAGGTCGCTGTGAGACTCAAGCAGTGTTTTCTGTTTGAATCTTTCATCTGATTCAAAAATGAGTTTAATGTTACTAAATAAATGCGGTCTCATTTTTGGCATGCACTTAGTAAGAAAAACCTCAACACTCTGTGCTGCCTGTGTTCAACACCCTTCAAGAATAGAGCCTAAAATGATATGGGAGCTTTTGCTTTAATTCTGAGACGCATGGCCAGGATAAAACGTGGGCTAGAACATGGATTTTATATCACACTTATCTTCCAGAGAGGGAAAATGAGCTGTGGAATTTCTGGTTGCTCCTTTGGGAATCATTCCAAGGGTGCTGGAGCTGGTGGAATTTCTGCTTGATCCTTTGGGAATCACTCCAAGGGTGCTGGAGCTGGAGGATTAGTAAATTGGGATGTTTTACCCTAAAACTGTAGTGTTTTGCCAAAGCCCAGACACTTCCATCGTGACTGGAGGCCCATGCATGGTGGAGGAGGAATTCCATCTGCAAACCTCCTCTCTGGGCACCCGGCAACTGGATCAGTAACATCTGTTTCTTCAAAATGTGTGGAGTGCTGCAATATTACTTTTTTCCAGCATTCCTCTAATGTGTAGTATTTTTTTATATGCCAAGTATGTCGAGGCCATAAATACTTTAGCATGCAGAAGATGTGAAGGGAGGCAAGTATGTCTGTTTGGATGCCTTTCCTCTTCCCTGCCAGAGGGATCTGTCACAGTGTGTGAGCACGGTGGGACTTGGGACAAGGGCCTGGAGTGACAGGACAAGGGGGAATGGCTTCAACTGACAGAGGGCAGGTTAGAGGGGATATCAGGAAGGAATTCTTCCCTGTGAGGGTGGTGAGCCACTGGCATCAAGAGTGGCATCGTGGGCAAACTCAGCAACTTCAGAAACTTCTAGAGAATTTTTGAAAAGAAACCCAAAGAATTAGTTAACTGTTGCCAAAATATGGAACCCGTGTGGCACGGGAAATAATATCCACCCAAGGAAGTGAAGGTATAACCCTGGAGCTACACAAACTTAGAATCAGTGTCTACCCACTGTGGCTCAGTTTTGAGGGAGGCTGGCAAAGGGAAATGTGCTGCAGGCAAAGCATCCTTCTTTGCTTTTATTTTTCTTCCAATAAATCAACCAGTGTTCGGTGCAACTCCAAAACCTTTTTGCCTCTGGATTGGAAAGTGGAGCAGCAGGTAGGTGTGACGCAGGTTTTGCACAGTCACTGAACTGAACCCACCTTAAGCCAACAGAGAGGGTGAAAGGTAGCAGTGTTTTGGGGCTTAATCGGTGTTTTCAGACGAGGCAGCACCTCTTTTATAAAAGCATGTTTCTATCGACTCCTTAAGAAGTTTAGACTGGAGGGCTGTCTCCAGAACCTGCCCCCTCCCTGTTCCAGATCCCAGGTGTTTGTCTTGGCAGGAGCAGTGTCTGCTCGGCCGGGGCTGGGATATTAAATTGAGGGAACACAGAGCTCTTGATGCTTTTCAATAGGGCTTCTATTTAGTTAGGGGCAGGATGGGGCTTTCAGCCACCTGCGATTGTCCAATGGGAAAAAAGGAGGGATAAGGAGTCGGGGGAGAGCCCTGGAAATGTTTTCCAATTCTGTCATTAGAATGGTGAGAAGAAAGTGTTTTTTGGGAGGCAGAACCTTGTGTTGGTTTGACTGCTGAGTCCTTCGCTGCAGTCCAAGCATTGGTGGATGGAGAAATCAAGGATGATACTGTCCAAAACAATGTGGGATGACACAAAGAACCTCCTGAACTGAACTTCCCATATGTGGAGAGCCTTGTAAGAGATTTCGCTGCAAGCTGAATGATCAGTGTGTGGCCCAAAGTGAGAATTGATCCAGGTGTTCTGATGCTGAGACTTGGGGTAGTTCTGATTTTCCATATATGTATTCCGACATTGAATTTTTGAGGTGTGAGGGGTGGTTGATTCATTTTGTTTCAATAGAATGGATATTTAGTTTCAATGGCCTTAAGCTGAAGGAGAAAAGGTTTGGATTAGGTATTAGGAAGGAATTCTTCCCTGTGAGGGTGGTGGAGTGCTGGCACAGCTTGTCCAGAGAAGCTGTGGCTGCCCCATCCCTGGAAGTGTTCGAAATCAGGTTGGATGGGGCTTGGAGCAACCTAGGATAGTGGAAGGTGTCCCTGCCCATGGCAGGAGGTGGAACAAGATGGTTTTTAAAGTCCCCGCTAACCCAAATCAATCCATGATTCTGTGTGGGAAACAAGGGAGACCTATTTTGGATGCTCGTGGGAAATGCAGGTGGAAGTTGAAACTAGACCATGGCAGAGTCCCTCTTTGTTGGATAGACCAATCCTCTTTGGTCTTCATGCAAGGGAAGGATACTCTGCTTCTCTTGGTCAAATAAAGGCCTCTTTTGCCCCACCACATGTTTTGAAGAATGGAAGGGGAAAGAGAAAACATTTGGAGAAATCTCCCGGCTCTGAAATTCGTGATGTACAGACCCTGTCACTGTGTTTTCCTGTGGTGTTGCAGGTGTTGGACTTGATCTTGTTCTTCAAAGCAGGCAGGTTCATCTTCATCCTCCTGAGCATAGTGTCTCCTGTAAAACAGGGCAGAGGTAGTTTTCCCTTTTCCCACTGAATCCTTCAGTGTACTTGGACTAGAAAGTAACTGCCTGGCTCTTTCACACCCGCCTGCTTCACTCTGGTGAGAGCTGTAATCTTCTTATGCTTCTCTTGTAGGTACAGCACAGTGTGGCTTTAGTACTCCATATTTGCACCTGTGTGTGACTGAAGGGTCACAGGCTGGAACCTCCTTCTAGAGGGAAGGGGATTTTGCTCTCCTTAGATCCCTATGTTTATTCCTGATCTTTTTCTTGCTTGTTTCTTACTAAGGATGACCACTTGCTGCTGAGCAAGCTCCAATCTGCTTATTAATCTGCTTCCACTTATTGACAGCCTGCTCTGCTGGGAGATAAATGTAGAGCCTTGAACGTGATGTTAAGTTTCAATTTTTTAAGCTTATAATCTCCCCTATTTCAAATTCCCAGTGAAGACCCAGCACGTGGTGTTTCCAAATTACTGTGTATGACAGAGGGATGTTTAGACCCTGAGAAAGGTAAAAGGTGTCCGCAATACAAATGAAGATTCTCATGTAGAGGGATGCAGGGAAGCTCTGTGGATCTTGAATTCCCATATTGTGTTGCTGATTTGCTTAAAGCAGCTTTACAGATCTGTTCTCTCACTGTTCAGAGCTGGCTTAGGAGAAATAGCTGCTAATTAACGCCTCAGCTCCCCAGGGTGTCACATCGGTGTTTGAAAAACTATTTCTTTGTAGTACAAAGGCACTAAGGACAGTTTAAAAACATAATTTATGGCATTATCTTCTCTGTGGGAGATTCCATGTCTTAGAAAAACACAAGGTGTTCAAAATACAGATACCAGCAGAGTTTGGGATGGAGACTGGGAGCAGAAGGTAAGAGCATCCTCTGACCTCGTGGTGTTGACCATGGGATGGTACGATGGGTTTAACAACCCAAAGCCTTTCCTTCTCTCTGGTGATCAGTTTTAGAAGCATTTAATAATGGCCATCAGTGTGACTGCTGAACAAACTTCCTGGCATTTTGAGGGTGGCCTTTCCAAAACTCACCTGGGAATTAATTGCCTCACCCTTACTGCATACCACTAGAAATGGGGCATTTGACTTCCTAAAATACTTTTGGAAATCCCAGCCATAATGTTTAATACTGAAGTTAAATGTAGCCATTAATGGTCACTCCACAGCTCTCTGTTGTGCTCCTTGAATGAAGGGCTCTTTCCTCCTTTCCTACAAACACCCAATGCATATTTATAGGGAATCATGTTCCCTCCTTAAACGCTGTTGATTTTGGCTCAGGAAGTGATTCCTTAGTTTAACCTGCCCTTGTAGGTTATTTTCTCAAGGCTTTGTATTGTTACTAATTCCCTTATTCTTGTCTGCATCTTTTATATTTGGGGGAAAAAAAAGTGTTTTCCAGATTTTGCTGTATCCATGCATTGTCCAGTAAAGGATATAAGGTTTGATGTCCTCTAGGAGGCCCTCCTAGGTGGGCTGCCTGGGCCAGACTGGGTTTGGCCTTGCTCCCAGTTACCTTTTATTATGAACTCCAGCAGCACTTGCTCTTGCATCTAATTCTGTAGAATTCCCTCTGTTCGCTCTGCACCATTTCTTCTGGATTGAGTGGGGGACGGAAAGAGCTGCAATGATGAAAGGCATTAATGCTCAGAAGTCATTTAGACAGATAGAGATGTTGGGGAGCAAGGTAGATGCAGGTGGGGTCCTGACTGGACATTGGACAGGTTTTTTCTGGATTCTTCCCTGCGAGAAGTGAGTCTGTAGGAAAGCCGAGAAGTTAATCCACTTTCCTGAGCCTGAGGGCTGAGATGGTGCTGGCAACAGGCGGGTTAATTCCAGCCACTGTGCTCAAAAGGCTGGCTTCAGATTTTGGTGGTCCTGTTGTCTTCCCATTTCCACAGAATCCTGAGGACAGCTCTAGAGAACTCCATGCTAGCACAGATTCCAGCCTGCCTTCTTCAGTGGATAGAAATTTGGAATGACGATAATTTAGAAGAAAAAAAAGTAGTAAAATTAATAGCATTCCAGGATTGGAGACTGCTTTCCTGGATTGCTCCATCAATGTGCTTTTGTGGAAAAAAGAATTCCACTACATACTTTTTTCTTGAAAATCCACCACAGCATTTTCTCCAAGGGAGCCTTGAAAAATACGTGCTCTGAGCACCTGCCTGTGCACCTCTTCGTCTGGGGAGAAGGAAGCACTGGGTTGGAGCTACAGTTTACGGGGAGGATTCACTTGCAAATGCAAAACCTGCTTCTGACCTTTCGTCTCCGTTCATTTGGAAAATTTCCAGCTGTTTTTATTGGTTAAATTTTGGGGAGGAAAAAAGAAATCTGTTGGTTACAGTAGTATTCCGAGCATTTTATGCTTCATCGCTCTTGGTATTTGTTTTTAGAGCCTCAGGCTGGGTCTTTAGGCTCTAAAATGACATATAGACATGATGGACATGTTTTCTCTCTTACCAGGCTGGAATGATAAGAACTGACGAGGATGAATACTTCATTGAGCCTTTGGAAAGAGGAAAGCAGATGGAAGAGGAGAAGGGAAGAATCCACATGGTGTACAGGCGGTCGGCGGTAGCGCAGCATCCCACTGACATGCTCCCTGATGTCCACACAGAAGGTACAGTCTGTGGGGGTTGCTGGCAGACCTATTTCAAGTGACTCCAGCCTGTGAAAGCTTTTGAAAGAGGCTGTACATTTACTGTTTAAAGTTTGGGTCACACATCTTTCTGAATAACAGCAAAATTGTGCCAATTTACTGTTTTCCTCCTTCTGCTGGTTGCAGTGAAAGCAGTCTGAAGGCTGTTGTGTTGATACATTTTGTCACATCCAAGGATTTCCCCTCTGCCTTGAAGATAATGTGGTTAGTCCATCTGAGAATAATTATCATGTCTGAGAATAATTATCATAGTGTAGTTTAATCCATTTGCTTTTATGTCTCTTTAATATTACACAAATCCTCACAAACCAAGGACTGGCATAGTGAAGGTTGAGGGTTTTGAGGCTCTGGGCTTAGGATGTAAGAGTAGCTCTGCTCCCATGAATGGTCTGCCTTTATTTAAGTATCTTTCAGCTTCTCAAATTCCTGTGTTTGTGTTGTGTTCACATATTGTTGGAACTTGAAAGGGTTTGGGAAATAAAAGTAGAAGTACATACAGTGCACAGCGCTGGAGGTGCTTGGCTTTTGGTACCCCAAGAAGGCCATTCCAGTTTAGCTCATGCATCTGGGGAGGTTTAGCTTGGAGAAGAGGAGGTTCAGAGGAGACCCTTCTCTGAAAGGAGGTCAGAACTTGAACGGAGGTTGTAGCCAGGTGGGATTAAGTCTCTTCTCCCAGGTAAAAAGTGACAGGTCAAGAGGACATGGCCTCAAGTTGCACCAGGGGAGGTTTAGATTGGATATTAGGAGAATTCATGGAAAGGCTTGTCATGACCTGACACAGGGCTGCTCAGGGCTGTGGAGGAATCACCATCCCTGGAGGGATTTAAAAGTCATGTAGATGTGGCAGTTGGGGACATGGGTGGTTTGTGGTGGCCTTGGCAGTGCTGGGGGTATGGTTGGTCTTGATCTTGGAGAGCTTTTCCAACCTAAATAATTCCATGACCAAGGCTGAAACAAGGTGAAGCGCATGGAGCCTGATGGAATGGTTGCAGTGGTTGTCTGTCAAGTGCAGCTGTTGAGTTGTCTGTGTATGAGCTGCATATCAATGCCATAAAAATCTTCCTCTTTCTTCTCTGTCCTTGCTCCCCACCATCGTGCTTGGGTTTGATGCAGCGGTGCAGAGTACGGTCTGCTTGCGGTTTGGGAGTTCAGCCAGCACAGACAAGAATCCAAATTTTCAGTAGCAGATGACAGATGACTCAACAAAACAGCCATTGAGATAAAAAAGTACTTAAAATTGTTGTTGTCACTGAAGTCTTTACAAAACTGGGAAACTCTGTGACAGCCTTTCTCGGCAGTGACACAGGACATGACGCTGTGTCATGTTCTCCCGACAAAAAGTCAGTTTTGTGAGAGAAAGGCTTCCAGCTCTAGCCATGTGGAAGGAGCTTGCAGTCTGACAGGACATCTGGTATTCCTGGAGGATTTTATAGCATTTGGGAATTGGTTGGACATTGCTCAAACAGTTGGACAGAATGAGCGTAGGGGTTCTAAGTTGAAAAGCTGCCATCCTGAGAGCAAGGTTTTAGCAATGACCACAGTGCAGTGCAGTATTAATTGGTTCATATCCTGTGTTCTCACCTACCCACATCTCTTTCCCTGTTTCCTTTATGCTGTCTTTTTGATGAAGCTTCACTGAACTGTCTTAAGTGGGAGACAGACATCTGGGGTTCTGAGGAAGATATTGGGATGCCTCTAGCTGCTGGATAGCATGGCTTCAGCCTTCCCATCCCAAAGCAGCACAATTGCTTTGTGTAGAGATCGGTTTCTTTAGAAGCCTTATATGTGACACTCAAGAAATCAGATTGGAAATCCTGCCCCATTCCTGTGGGAAATTTTTCTTTGTATGTGTGCACACCCAGTTTAGGCCCCTTGAAGGATTCCTTCATTAATTATTGCCTCTTTATACCTCTGTCTTTTCAGTCATTTTGGTCTGAGTGGGGTCTCTTGCATATAAATGGACCTGGATATTTGGGGTTTGTTTTGATACCAAGGAATTGTAAATAATTTTATATCCTTTATGCTTATAAAATGCCTCTGCTCTCACTCAGTGAGATAAGGGAAATGTGGATAATTTTCCATATTTTGGCAGGCTGTTGGCAGGATTGACTGTATGTCATGTGTAATCTGTCTGCTGATTCAAAGGATCTTGTTTGACTGTATTCCTTGGAATCTGATCTTTTGTCTGCTAGATGAGGCGGTGCAGAGAAGCAGTAGGTCTTGACTACCAAACATTAAAATCATTTTGTAAACCCCAAATCCTGCTTGGTACTTGTGATGTCCATCAGACAGGGTGTTTGCTGTTTTGAAGTCCTGAGCTCAGGTTAGTTCCTCTGGACAAAGGGAGCTCTTCCCCTTTTGTGGGGTGGAAGGCAAGGCCTCCCATGGGAAATCCCAGCTATTGAAAAAACACTTAAACATAGTGGGATGTGACCCTGGACATTTGTTTTTAAAGATCTGGGATGAGCATCTGATTAAGTCTGGTCTGGGAATCGTATCTTAGGGCAGGACAGTGTCTAGAGTTCTCCATGGGTGTAAATACACACGACAGTCTCCTGACAGCTTTTCCATGTCGGATTGCCCTGGGATGACATTTGTAAGCTCAACTTCCTCAGTCATTTAAGTCTTGATCCTAAAGACACTGAACATCTGTGCTTCTCATTTGGGTTGAGTACTACGGGTAGTCAGCATTCACGTTGTGAGTGTTACTCCCAAATAATGTCTCTTAAATCAAAAATACTTGTCCTTAAGGACAAAAAGAAACAAAGTTGAAGTCTCCATGTTGGAGGTGAAGGGTCTGAGGGACAGAGGGCAAATGAGCTGTGCAGAGAGAGATGAAAAAAATAGAACAATGTATGAGGCTGTCGTGTTAAAACATGATTTAAATAAATCCATAGGATTTTCTCACCAAAATAGCTTTTTACTCAGGAATGGAAGGAAATGCTCTCAGGACAAGCCTGAGTTTGGGACGTTTTGGAGGAATAACAATGATATCACTCTGTCTGGGTGGGCTGAAAAGAAGCTGCTCCTTGTTAATAAGCTGAGAAACATCGCTGAGATGTGTGATCATTAACCTTATTCCTTAAGAGCATTCAAGATGCAACAGAAACAGGCAAAGAACCTTTCTAATTTGCAGTCAAATTTGCACCTAGGAGGCCTTCTGTGCAAGTTCTACTGAATTTGGCTCAGGAGTGTGGTAAAATAAAACCCAAGTTGTGTTTCAGAAACATAAAAGCCTGATCCAAGTCCGCTGGAGTCAGTGAGATGACTCAAGCTGACGTCAGTGGGATGATGAGGCAGGGTTTGGATCATATGCTGCTCGAGCTGATAGCTGAGTATTCAATTTATATTTCCTCCTGTTTGTTCATCTGTTGTTTTTTCTGTGCACTTTTGTATGGTAGAATGATGACAACCAACCCTGAGCTTGGAGGTTACACAGTGTGGTAATGTACTCAGAGCTTTCCTATCTCATCCTCCTCTACACACCATAGTATTTTTTAAATGACAACATATTCACCCAGTGAGCACTTGAGATGAAAGTATTTTTGTAATTACGTCCTAACAGTGGGAAACAAGGAGTAGGAGCCTTTATCTCCCAGCTTCCTTTCAGAATTTTCATTTTCCCCAAAGAACCAAAGTGCTTGTGTGTCTGATGGGGTTGCCATGGCACTGGCGTCAAGTGTCTTTGTCCCAGGTGGGAAACATGTAGGAGGAAGAAATTATTTGGGAATTGCTCCTGGTTGCCTGGGAATGAAACCCTGGAATAGAAGGTGGAAGAATGGGAAGACTATTGCCTGCTTGGGAGACCTCCCTCAGCACTTCCCCAGCCACATTAGTGGTTCTCAGGGACATTGTCATGCTGGAGGGTGTCTGAACTCTTTCTCAGCAGAATTTCTCATGACCTGTGTTCTGGTGGAGGATATTTTTGGTGCTGCACAGCCCACCACACAAGTCTGTGCATCAGAACAATGGGAAAGATGGAAATTACTTCTGTGTAGAGTCAGTACAACATGTTGTGTAACAACCTCTGTTCAGTATGGACATTCTTGTATAATGACAGAATCCCAGCATGGTCTGGGTTGGAAGGGACCTTAAGGATCATCTCACTTCACCCTCTGCCATGGGCAGGGGAAACCGTCCACTATCTCAGATTGCACCAAGCCCCATCTAGCCTGGCCTTGAACACTTCCAGGGATCCAGGGGCAGCCACAGCTTCTCTGGGCACCCTGTGCCAGGGCCTCAGCACCCTCACAGGGAAGAATTTCTTCCTAATATCTGGTCAAAAGTGTCTGTCGAGCTCTCTTGTTGTCCCCCAAGAAAGGGCCACCAATAAATTGTATTGATGGCAATAACCTGGGTTGTCTAAAGACATCCTGTTCTTCATCCAGAGCTTCTGGAGCTTTTGCTTTTAATTTAGCCTTCCTTTCTTAAATTGAAACTTTAGTGGATTCCCTGAAGTTCTTGATTGAATATAGTTTGTGGGATTGGGTTTTTTCTTTTTTTTCAGGTAACAGTTTGCTTAATCAAGGAAAAGGAGCAGAACAGCATGGTATAAAAGAAAAGGAGTGTTGGTGATGGATGTATAGGAAGCAAAAGAAAACACAGACTTTATACTGAGGAAAAGCTTATGATTTTTTTTTTAAAGAAAGAAAAGCTTGAGCAGGAGTGGATCAGAAGGTGCTGTGAAGTGACTGATGTGCTCTGTCTGTCGGGGAGGTTGTGCCTGATGATGAGAGCAGGAGCCTCCATCTGCTTAAGTCATCTTCTATTCTTGGCAATAACAAAGGAAATATTTTTTTAAATAAAACCAAGAATAAAGGCTTCATTCCAACTGCAGGCACCCAGTGCCAGAGTAGTAAAACACAGAGAAAAATCTGTATGAAGGGAAAATTGAAAAAATGGAGACAGTTCAGTACATTCAGCTTGTGGCCCTTCCAAGGCTCATCCTGTTTTCCAATAAAAACTCCCTGTGCCCCCAAATTGCATAGGAAGAAGAAAACTTTCAACAAACAGTGGTGATAACAAACAGGCGAGGTTTTTAAATATTGTGTAAGCAGTTGGTCCTATGTGAAGGAGCCTGTTTGGTTTATAGATGACATTCTCAAAGTAATCTGGGAGAGACATGCCAAGGTCAGGATCACCTTTGTGGATATGTAGGACTGAGATACCTGGCTTGGATGTGAAGTGGCTCATTTCTACTGCCAAGTTTGATCAGAAAGGTGTACATGAGATGGTTAAAAGTGCTCTTAATGTACCAACACGTATGTGCCAGGATGGCACTCTCCATGAGAGATGGGAAGCAGAAGAGCTGCCTTGTCAGGGGGAGTTTATATGTGAATTAGAGGTCAGGAGCCAGAGGAAGTGAATCCTCCCACAGCTTGCGGGGGCTGAGGCTTGTTCATGTGTTTCACATGCACATCCTACAAATTTAGGACCAAAATGAGAGCACTGAGAGACTCTTTCACTGAGAGCAAAGAGCCTTGCTTAATCAGTCTGTGTTCTACAGCAGGCTTTTGATGGGAAACTTAATTAAAGCACAGCAGTTCGTGTCATAGCGTAAAAGAGTAATTTCCATACCATAAGACTCTCGCTGGACTTTTCTCCCTCTGAATTTTCTGCAGTTTTAGCATTTTTCCTGTGAGACTGTGAGACATCTGGTTTTTAGTGGGTTTGATGCTCAGTAAATTTGTAGAAAGATTCTAGAAATAGGTAAAAATCCAAACTGAGGGCAATTTAATTCAGTTATATCTTTGAAAATACCTGAATGAGATGTTGGCATCCCTGGTTTATGACAGAGAAGGAAAATATATCTGGTGTGTTTTAAATGAGCAATTTGGATGCCATGCTCCTGCTTTTGGTGGGGTCCATGTGGGGTTACTGTGGAGTAACTCCTGCTGTACCCCATGTATTTCACCAAGATGTCCCAGAGCTCACTGCACCCTTCCCTTTGTCCCTCCACAACATGGTATGGATGATAAGTAAATTTAATCTGGTTTGTTTTATGTGGGATGACACAGAATGGGCAGCAGGAGCTGACAGGAATGCGGATGGAAATGACTAACGTGAGAACATCAGCCTCATACTTCACGTGCTCCCAGTGGACTGAGTTTCTTCAGATCCATTTCTGGGTTACGCAAGTGCATAAGTCTTTCCAAAATGTAATAGTAAAACATTGCAGGGTAACAGCATGACCCAGCTGTTGTTTGCTAAGAAAACAGGGTTTCTTTTCCAGAATACCTTGCTTAATCATTCTTAGGAGTATTCCAATAACATGGGGCAGGATCAGCAAGATATAATTAGAGTTCTGGAGGTTATTAAAAGTCACACAAGTCTGAGTCTGCAGTTAGAGCTGGAAAGGAGGGAATTGATGTCTCAGGGAAGCTGACTTCTCCTGCATGGTGACAGGGAGAGGCTGACCTGTGGGAACTCTGTGTTGGGTTCCATCAAATACCATGTGGTTTGGGAAGAGAATCCAGGGAGGGATGAAGAGCTTTGCTGGCTTGTAATTGAGGAGTAGCCAAGGAAGCATTTTGTTGGTGTGTCTTCCTTTGCAGCATTGTTGGCAGGGCCTATTTCTAAACATTCCCTGGAAAAGTTTGAGGACCTATCTGTAGGAGGGATGTCTTTGCGTCTCCTTTGGCATCTTACTCTCCACCCAGGTAACAAGCAGGCTGCTGCCTCCCAGCAGCTAATGACATGCCTGCAGGGAATAGCTTTGTCCTTCCTGTTGTTCCTGGCAGCAGATTCTGTCCATCAGGTGGCTAGACACAGTAGGATTTCCCTTCTTCTCCCCTATTGCTGCATTGGATGCCTGGCAGTGTACCTAGACATCTGGAGAAAGCTGGATTCAGGCACTCCCATCCTCCATGGAGGACAGGGAATGGTGGATTGTGAGTGTGTGTGAAAACACACACTTGATGACCAAGTGCTATCTTATTGTATGTAATTAATATCTTGTAGCCATAAATGCAAAATCTGGATCACAAGGTTTGAAGAACAATTTGTTTGCTAAATAATTTTGTTCTATAATCCTACAGACATCAAATAATAAATCAACACCAGCTGGTTATGCAAATTAGAATAAAAACTCCTAAATACGCTGGCCATCTTGTGCAAAATCCTAATAATACTTAAAATCTTTCAGGTGATAAATTTTCAACTGCAATAGGGTTAAACAATGTAAACTGAGCTTTTTTAGTCTCTTCTGGAAACAATAACAGGTGATACAAGGCCATGCAAGGAACTTTGTGCTTTCTTGATGGAGAGCTCTGCTCTGCTGTTCCAATTCTCTTCACTAATAGTTCCAGAGAACATAAAGTCACAGTTTCCAGTAGGAATAGTAGTTGTGCTTTTCCCTTCTTGGCAATAAATCTGTTAGAGGTATTAAAGTAAAGAGGTACTGGTAACTCTCTTAATTATTTACTAAAGTCAGAGCAGTGTGATAGTCAGGAATGGGTCTGTGGCTGCCCTTGAGCATCAAAATAACCTCTGGGCCTGAAGGGTTTGGATGTGTTTCCTCCCTTTCATGTCATAGTTAATGCTGTAATAGTTTACCAGTTTACTAATTACTCTGTTCCCTCCTGTCCAGGCTCTTCTGCATTGTGTTTGCAAGTGCTATGGAGTGGTACACTGAGATTTGACAAGGTCCATGCAAGCAGAGAGCGGAAGTTTGTGGGTCTAGGGATTTCTGAAGTCTGCAATATGGACCAGCTTCATACTGACAGAGGGCAGGGTTAGATGGGATGCTGGGAGGAAATTCTCCCCTGTGAGGGAGGAGAGGCCCTGGCACAGGATGCCCAGAGAAGCTGTGGCTGCCCCATCCCTGGAAGTGTCAAAGGCTGGGTTAGTTGGGGTTTGGAGCAACCTGGAATAGTGGAATGTGTCCCTGCCCAGGAGAAGAGGACCTGGGGGAAGAGAAGAAGCTGCTGAGGATGTTCCTTCGGAGCTCTGAAAGCAGAATCACTGGGGACGATTGCAGGCTGCTCTGCCAAGTTGTGGTTTACTTTTCACTTAGGTCTTGGACTCACTAACCATGTTAGGGAGATAATTAGGAACCAGCTCCAAATTAGTGTCTTTTTCTTCGTCTGTTTCTGGTTGTAGATTTTCACTTGCCTTTGAATATCTGTGATTTTGTGTTATCAAAAGTTCATAGATAAAGATTCTTTGTGGGGTTTTCTTCCCTTGCTTAGGGCAGAAAGGAAGCTCGGGGCCAGCCCATGGTGCAACTGAGTACTGATCTTCCATGTTTCCTCACAACATAGAGCAAATATCTCAAACTTTCCTTAAAAATCATGTTGTTGAACATAAAGGATTCAGCTGGTGCTTCTAGACTGAGAGTAATTCCGAGTATATCTCTTGTTTTCATTTGATCTGCGGCAAAACCTGTTTTGAAAAGTCCCGAGAAATGCGTTAGAGTGAAAGGGTAACTCATTATACTCCATGGCTTATGAAGAAGCTCTAATTGATATAATCACGGATGAGGTAACTAGTAGCGTCATAGATTTTGTTGATTTTCAGCAAATGCCCTGTATTCCAGAGATCTATGATGGCAATAAAAATCCAGTTCATTAAATAATTTATTAACTTATTTATTTCCTTTTTTTTTGAATGCTCAGTTCTAATCAACACACAGTGAGTATCCAGAAACCATGTAATTAATTTTGGGAACTCTTTCAAATAGTTTGTCCTGAACAGTCCTTGAAAATGCACTACCATATCCATGGGTTCTGTTCAGGTTCTTCCACAGCCAGCTCCATGTTCTTTTTATCCCTGATCACAAGTGAATTTGGAAACAGATGCATTTGAGCATGTGCTCTGGTATTTTAGTGGTATTTCTCAATTCGCTTTCACAGGGTTGATCTTTGATTTATTTCAAGCCCCTTTTCTTAATCAGTTTGCAGAGTTTTCCATGCCAAGAATAAGTAACAATATATTTTCATTACTTCCAGCACTTCAAAGCTTCCAAGTTTCTGATGCTGAGAACATTTACTACTAGAAGTAAAAGTCAGTCTTCCTTTAGTTAACACAAGGGGACATAAGGGACATTTAGGGAACACAAGGGGACATAAATCAATTAAAAGTATCTGTTCTTTGAGGGCTCACAGAGCACTGTGCCATGTTTTGGGGGTTGCTTAGGGCACTTGGCTTAATTGGAGAAAGGCTGATGAAATTCTGACCTCCTCAGATCTGCTTTGTTTGCTCTTTGTCAGACATGATCCTTTTTTTTTTTTTTTTTTTTTTGGCTGGTGAGACAGAATCATCATTCATATTTATTTTTTTACATCTGAAGTTTGTCAGGCTGCTTGGAAAAATAGGACAATGAAAGCCATCTGGGCATCCCATCCACTTCCATTTGGAAACATCTGCATCGTTATTAGGAACGTCTCACCAGCACTGCAGTGAGCAGATGTGTTCTCTTTCCATCTCCAGGCTCACTTAGAATTGCTGATAGTGAGAGAAATTTGATAGGCACTAAACCTCAAATGCCTGTTTCTTGATCAGGCCCTTTCATACCACTTCTTTAGGATGTTTGTTCCTGTGTAAAGAAGAAACTTGTGGTATTTGAGGGAGGAAGCAATGGAGAAATGTCTCCTGCAGGTCATTCCATGTCTGTATCTGTAGGATTTAAAGCTGAGCACTTGTATTCTTGAACCTTTGCCTCACAGGTTGACTCACAGCTGTTCATCAGATGTATGCTCCATGGAAATCCGGAGTCTTCTGCCTCCAGCTGCCCTGTCTCCGTTTTTAAAGCCTTACAAAATTAGACTTTAAATTTCTGTAAAGAGAGAGAACTCCCTGCATGGAATTTAACATCCCTTTTCTGAGCCTCACAGGTGATGGCACAGGGTACAGGTGTTCCAGCTGCCAATATCTCCATATAACTATTCCTATTTTGCAGTCCCTGTACAAGTTTACGATGAGTGTGGTGAGGCACTAGCACAGGTAAAAGCCAGGATTGTGTCTGCAATGCCAGGGAAGCTGAGGCAGAAGCTGAAAAGCCAGAGAGAAACTGGAAAGCTGCGCTGCCGGACAGGGACTTCCCTCAGGTGCTTTTCCTTGGAAGAGCAGAGCTGGACAACCAAGAGCATCTGTGAAACCTTTTAGGTACCTGGGACTTAATAAGCTGGTTTCAGCATCTTCAGTGAAGGCTTATTTGGGATGATGATAACACTTACAGCAAGGTTATTATCCCAGCTAGTGGGATAAGTTGAAGTGGGCAAGTTGATGCTCACAGTTTGGAAGTGGCTGTTCCACAGTGGCAGAGCTCTATCCAAATCACATTTCCCAAATTCCAAGCAGATATTCCATCTTGCTAATGACTTGGATGTTTCTAGTTTTTCAGGATTTTCAGTTCAGCAGTACAGTGATCGTTGTGCTTAGTTGGGTTTTTGAAGCTGTTGATTGTCCCAACTCAAGACCCCCTTTGTGCAGATCAGCCTGGGTTTTTGGGACACCCCCTTCTTCTGTGGATGTGGTATCTGGGGAGAATGGCCTTGTGCATATTTTTGCTGTTATCTTGGACACTCTCGTGGTCCATGGACTGTTGGGAAATAGCTTGGGCTTGGAGACATTTGTTGGTCTTGGAATGCTGACTTACAGTGCATTCATGGAAAAAAAGCAGGAACCCGAGTTCAACAGCATTCAGTGACAGTTTATAGCTGGAGCTTTTCCTTTATATTTATGCCAGTGGAATTTTGAAAAATGGCTGAAATTCCATGTGGCGAGAAAGAGAGGCTTATTATCCGTGACTAATGTTTGGATACACTTTTTAAAATTTGTAGTATTTGCTGTTGTGCCACTTGTACTCTTCTGCTATATTGGTTGCTTCTGTTGTCTCCTGATTTTGAAGTGCCTTTCTCCCACCTTGGACTGCCACTCTCACATCAGTCCCACTGCCATCCTCCTTTGGGGATCAGCCACTGGAACCACGCTGTCTAACTGGGATCCAGAGCCAGGATAAGCTCACCTTTGTGTTAGTTAGGGATTGAATCCAAGATAAAGGCTGCATTCTTAGATGACAAGTATTGAAAAGCGTACTCTTGGTTGATTTTGGTGTGTTGGACTGTCTTGCTGCGTTTTCTGCAACACAAATAATATTTGACTAAGCATTTCTTCTTTGTAATTCTAAGTCATTAAATTTATTGATTAGCTTAAGAGGTCCTTTTATGTGTCTAAACTGACCCCTCAGGCTGTTTTCCCTCCTTTTGCAGAGGAGAACTGTCTCTTTTTGTCATATTTCTAGTCAGACCCATTGTACATTCAATGGAAAATTCTTCCTGAATCTTCCCCCCTCTCAGGTTCTTCTCCTTTTTATTATTGTGCTTTTTCTCGCTGTCTCTGTTAGCTTTCCACCAGACTGGAGGGCTCATTAAAGCAACACTGTGCAGGAAATGGGGAGAGGTGCAAGAATGGGACCCTGCTCGCCAAAGAGGGAAAGTTGGCAGCTCTCCTCTCACAGGAAAATTCCTTGGATTCGAGGAGCAGCTTCATTGAGGGAGTGTGCTACTGAAGGGGCATGAAGCAGTTGGTGAAGTGTTATTCCACAAATAAATGGCATTTTGGATACTCACACATTGTGGTGAGGTTCTAGCAATAATGTTCCAATGCATTTGAATTAATTTGAATATAAGAGTTGGAAATCTGTGTTTTATCTGAGTTGTCTTGAGTGTCTGGAGGGAGAAAATGGGTTCTGGATAGAAGGAAGTACTAATTCCCTATGGAAGATACTTCAAGCAGACCTCACCTCCCATGGCAGACTGCAGGGTTGAACCTTGCTGAAAAAACTCCCTCCCCTTAGTCACAGCTTTTTCAAGAGAAATAGTCCTGTCTTTCAGGTCAGAACAGGAGAATTTATGATTATGACTCTGTGCTATTTTGGACAGGATCGGGATGGGGAAAAGGAGAGGGGAATGATCAAAATATCCTGTGTGGAAACAGTGTGAGTTAGATTCATAACACATCTGTGCGAGGTGCAGGCGAGGCTGGCACGCTCGTAGGAATTTGGTGAGGTGGAAAGGAAAAAAAGTGCTTCACTGTGTGAGAGTCTATATGAAAAAAGGAAAGTATAAAGGGGGGTGGATTCATTATGAAAAAAATCTGTCAGTTTCTGACAGATTTGGGTGTTTGGGCCTTGCAGAAAACTCTTCCCCACCCTGAATGGCGACAGGAAAGTGCAGGTGGGACTCTCATGTTTGCAAACCAGTTCTGTGGTGTGACAGTGAAAATTAACCCTCCTAAGCTGCCTGTTTGCTGGGGTTTTCTACTAAAAATACTGTGATGTCAGTATGTCTGTAATGTCAGGCTGTGTGGTTTTTTAAGTGTATCACACTCTGTGTAATTATAGCCAGAGTTGTGGGTATATGAGGTTCTTCTCCATTAGGTATTGAGGATTGAGAGGTGCCTTTTACTTCAGGGCTGTTCCCACCCTGTAAGCCCTTCCAGTTTTAAAATCCTCTTTTCCAGAAAATGCTTGACTAGGAGACAGCAGAGGCTTTGACTGACTTTCTGTGATTTCACAAAATCTGCCTGTGTGACACCAAATACTACTTTTCAACGAAGAGTCAGAATTTGTCAACACAGCAGAGCTATCTGGAATACATTTATAATCCCTCACTTCATGTATTTTTTTCCTCCAAAAAATTAATCCATAATCATTAATTCAGCCAGTTCTTGTGTACAAGTTAGTTAAAAAATTAAGGATTTCAGCTTCAGATAGGGTTGATGGGCAAATCAAACTGCAAAACTTCAGATTTGCATACCTTAATACCTAAATACTGTAAATCCAATGTATCTGTCTAAATGTAATGTATGCATATCATAGGACTGTGGAATCCTGGGATGTTTTGGGTGGGAAGGGACCTCTCATGCACACAGCCATGGCTCTGCTGCTGCCTGGCAATCAGCTGCAGTGGTGGAGGCTCTGCCTTGGACGTGGCCGGTGTCACTGCAGGTGCACAGGCTCATCAGAAGGCTGCACTCCGAAAACCAGCTGTTGGACTTTGTCCTGTCAGAAGGCTGGAATCCACTTAGTGCCAACTGAGCAATTAAGGACAATTATGTTTTCATCTGTATTAATGAGTAACGGGGGAGGCAGACATTGGGAGGAAGTGACCCATTGCCGCACACCCACACACTTTGTGATTCACTATCACTGGCAGGGTGTTTGAAGTTCTCTTTGTCTCTGTAATATGGGCTGCATAAATATTTTCCCACATTTTTTCCAGTTTTACACACTCAGTTATTCCTTTATGTCAGTGATTACTGTGAATTCCATTCTCTTGTCTCCTTTAAACATATATCTCAGCAGAAGCCATGGGATAGCTGAGTCTGCCCATGGCGTTCACAGCCTTGGTTTCCGCCTGTGCTGATGGTCTTGTGAGGGAGTCACACTGAGGGTGTTGCAGAATAATTTTGCCTTTTATACCTGTAAAGAGGTTCATGCAGTTTAGAAAGGAACCAGACCCAGCTATTGTGTCTGTTCTATGTCTTCTGTGAACATGTGGGAGCTGAAAAAAAGTGTCTTAAAGCCCAATAAATTCAGAAATCTCCTTTGATTTCTTTATGTGCAAAACATCTGGTTTTGGCACTTAGAGCTTCATGTCCTCCCTCCTCCATTTCTCATTTGGCCTTTTAGACTTTAGGTCTCAGAAGGCTGGACTTGAGACTCTTAGAGGTCCTTTCCAACCTTAATGATTCTATGATTCTGTGTTTTATTGTTACGGGTCACATGTTCACTCCAGCCAGTGACCTCTAGATGGATTATCCAGATTCCAGAGCTCCATCACACAGGCCAGGGGAGGGCTGCCAGGGCAGCAGGCAGCCCCCAGATCACAGTGTTAACTGGTCCTTAATTTGTTGTGGTACTAGTCTGCTCTGTCTCTCAGGTTCAAGAGAACTTAGAGGAGCAAATCAGTGAGAAGTGTGTTCGTGTCTCTTTCCTTTTACAGGAAAAAACATTTGAAGTACCTTTTTGATTTTTCCACTGTTGCCACCACAGGGTCCTTCAGCATTTTTGTAGTTGCAGGTTGCTATGCCCCACCTTGTCACCACTGACGTTCTTCCCTTGGATTTTGAGATTGTATTTTCACTGTTGGTCATTACTCTAATGGAAAAGCTTAGCTGCCTCCAGCTGGACAGCAGTTCTGGCTCAGGCCAGGTGGGTAACACAGAGCCCTTCAGACAAGCTCTTCGGCTTCTCCATAGGCAGGAGAATGCAAATCTGTCCTGGAAAAGGACAGAGACTCTTTCTTGAGATTTCCCCTTGCATAGATTATGGTGGGAGAGCTTTCCCCTCGGCATGGATCAGAGTGGCAGGCCTCCAGCACGGGGATTTTACATCATTTGTGGGGCTGGTCCAGAGCACACACTTAGGGTATTGAGGTGAAGTATTAAATTTTACATTGGTGGCTTGTATGAGTCCTTCCTCAGCAGCTGTCAAACTCCACCCCTCGTCCCCAAGAGCTGCAGAGCGTGCTGTGTGTGTGTGCTGTGGGAGCAAGGCACAGCTCCCTGATCAGAATAATCCCCATTTAAGGGAGCTAGGCTCTGTCCCGATGTCCTGCTGCTCTGTCTGGACAGTGTAGCAGGCTTTGCTGACTTCCAGAGGCTTAAGGCAGATAAAGTGGTGATCAGAGTGTAATTGCTGTTGACAGTGGGCAGTGGGCTGCTCACTGATGACAAGGGCTGTGGCTGGGCCTGCAGAGGAGCACTAGCCAGGCTGTGTCCTCTTGCACTGTTCCTATGGCAGTAAAAGGTCCCACGTGTTTGGGAACACATTCCTTACGCAGCTTTTAAAAATAAGCAGCTGCATGTAAACACAGCCCTCCCATTATCCCAAAGGAATGAGCAACCCAAGGAGTAGTTAGTGCCCTCACTGTGGAAACTGCTCCCATTTGCCCCAGTCTTTGCCACTGAAAATTCATTTACTGTCTCTTCCCAAGAAGCTGTGGCTGCCCCATCCCTGGAAGTGACCAAAGCCAGGTTGGATGAGGCTTGGACTAGTAGATGTTCCTGCCCATAGCCAGGAGGTGGGCTTTAAGCTCTGTTCCAACCCAAACCATTCCATGGGTCTTTGAAATGGGAAGCTTGGCTCCTGCCGTGCTTTCAGCCAGCTGGCAGAAGCTGGGTCAGATGCCACAGAGTAAGGAGTGAGATCATTTTAAGGCCTTGCAATAATGACTTAGTTAATGAGCACTGGGGGTATTATAGCTCTGCCAAAGCAACTTCCTCAAGCATTGGAAGATCATAGTAGTGTTCAGGTGCTGAAAATACCTGCTTAAAGAGTTTAGACCCCAGAATTCCAGTGAAGCCTCTTGGGATCTCAGGGAAGCTGCCCAAAAATGCAGACAGCTCAGGCCATCCAGCATTTCTTCTTCAGTAAGTTCTGAATTAGTAAATAAATTATGCAACCTGTGCTTTCAGAATGTTGTGGGTACTCCTCTTTCTGGATTGCTCTGCCCTTTTACAGTGTGTTATTCCAGTTAGGAATCCAAGGATTCCTAATCCAAGTACTCCTTTGTGAAGTAAAAATGATTTTTGGGTTGATGTAATGATACATGAAAGGATGAGTGCTTTTGAGGTTGTTAATGCAGAGCTCTCTCATATTCCTGGGAGAGTGTCTGACTTGGAAAGTCATGGACTCGATGATCTTAAGAGCAGGAAACTTTGTGAGTAAAGTCTGGCCTCTCTGAGCTGTAAAAAACAAGCCCTCCCATACCCAAACTGGGTTTGGCTCCAGCAGCCCAGGCACCCAGGTGTGCACCTCTGGAGTGGCCCAGGCTGCACATTGTTGCTGACTTACTTTTTCTCATCTGCAAACCAAATTTCAGAGCCTCTACAGATGCTTTTTCCATACTTTTGGACATTCTTGCAGATGATGATTTTGCAAAATGGAACTTTTTTCCCTTGTTATTTTTCACCTTTTATTTCAGTTGTGTTTAAAGGGCCCCCTTGATACTGAATTGAAGAACTTGATGTGGTGTAAAGGGACAAAAAGGGGTTTGCTTGGTTGATTGTGTCTAATGTGTGATCCACAGGCTTCTTTGTGTCCTCTGTTTGTATGTAAGCACCAGCAGAAGGTGTCACTCAAGTCTCCTAAAATGCCAGACCCAAATGCTCAAGTCGTCCTCATATGTCCAAATAAATTATCGCCTTTACCCAACAAAATGTTCTCCTGGGATTAAAGTAGAAAAATTTAGTTATTGCTATTAAATGACTGGGCTACATTTGTAAGTTGCTAAACTGAAGGAAGACTGACAGCTTGTATTAATGTCTTGGTAAAAGACCTGGAATTGCCAAGAGACTGTTTTTAATACATTTTCGTACATCAAAATTCGAGGTCAAAACCAAACTCCAGCCCTACCTGTAATTGAGTTTTTTGAATAATGGCATGTAGTAAGTATATATTTTTAACCTGTTCTAAAAAAAATTCAAATAAAACTAACCACCAAATCACCCATACCTCCAAAATAAAATTAAGATGACATTCTTACTATATATATAGAGAGAGCCAAATAATTAAAGAAATGTGGAAAGGGAGGCTTTTTTGCTGCTAGGAAAGCAGGAATTCCAAGAGATGTGGTTTGTAGTTCTAGGATAACTATCTATTGGCTAAGTTGGCTGTTAGGGCTAAAGCCCAGCTAAAAATAAGGTGCAGAGCAGATGAGCCAGGGCAAGGCCGGGCAAGTCCTGAGGCCGTGTTAAGCCAGCGCAGAGCTGTGATCTGGTATTAGTGGTGGGCAGGCGAGGTGCTGGCTGTCCGTGGGCTGTTCAGAGAGCAGCCTCTGGGGCTTCTCCTCTGCTCTCCCACAGTGTCCTCCCTCAGCTTTTGATTAGAGGGCAGTAGCTTTATTCCAAACAAGCTGGGTTTGATCCTGAGCCTTTTTCCTCCTGTTTTGATTGTATGTTAGAGCCTCACAGCGAAATTCCCGCCACCAGCACTGTCCCTAGTAGACTTCCGCAGATCCAAAAGCACTTTCACCATGAATCAGGTGAGTGCAGAGCTGTTGCAGACTGTCCAGGGAATGTGTGAAGTGTGTTCTCCAGCACTGAGAACTCTGGAGCAGGCTGGGGTTCCTCTTTTCTGTTTGTTTCTGGTCATGGGATGGAAAAAGAACAGTTAATAGTTGACCTAAATTCAGGCCTATTTAATTAAAATTTCCTTAAGTTCTGGCTTTGTTCTCTGTGTGTTTGCTGCCAGGTAAGGATAACCTGCAGTCCTAGAAAGCCTCATGCCAGGGAGGGAAGTGATGACAAGAAAATTACAGGATAAAATTCCAGCCTTTTCTATTGGAAAAGTTTATCCTGAGTTGGCTCTAAACATAATTCAAATACATAGAGGATTATGCATTTCTACGTGGCTCCCTGAATGTACTGCTGGCATGGAGCCCTCGTGTAAATGAGGGCTAAGAGCTGTTTTCGCTGACGGTGCGTGGAAGGGAAAAGCCTTCCCGTGATGTCAGAGCAAGGAATATAGTGCAGGAAATCTTCCATCCTTCCCAGAATCACTCTGCAGCTGGAACTGCTCAGGTACCAGAGAAGCACATATTTCATGGAAGCAGTCAGCACTTGAAAATCTTCTCTTTCCTCTTTTAAGTGTAAGAACAAAGTAAGATGGGGTCTGTGTTTGTGGCCCATGGAGTTCATGGATTTTGTGACTAATCCTGCAGTCTTGGGATCCAGACTTCCCTTTAATCCCTGTTTGTTTATAATTCTGCCAGTCACTGTCGCTCCAAAGGTCCCACTGGTAGAGAACATAAACAGCGGTAATTCTTCGAGCTTAATCATCTCAAGAGGTCTGCATATGAAGTCACAAGAACTTTTTCTCTCTCTTTTCTTCATTCTTCAGTGTGGTGAAACTGCTGTGAAAGTGGAGTTGTGTCTGAACCTGGTTGCTGGCATTTTTATTTCCATCAGGAAATGCTTTAGTATCCTTGTTCTCAGCTAACACCTCCTCTGACACTAAGACAACTTTACAAAAGGTGACACCAGCATCAAACCTTATCTGCCACATCCAGTAACTCACAGGTGTGGCAGCACTTCCATCCTCATGTGGTGGATAACATCCAGCTCATGGGGGCTTGGAAATGATGGGTGAACAGTTGGACTTGATGATCAGAAGGGTCTTTTCTAACCTCAGTGACTCTGTGACTTGTGGGTTGTTCAGAGTTTTTCTGGTTTGGTTTTTGTTAATGCTGAAGTGATTCTTCCATCTTCCCTGAGGGAAATGTTAAATCCAATGTTCTCTTCTGTGTAACTGCATTGTGTTTCTGCAGCAGCAGAGCTGGTTTGCTTTGTGTTATCAAAAGTTCATAGATAATATTTATTTATTGTGAAATATCCCAGAGAGACGCTCTGCAGGGGCTTCTGGAAGCACTTCACGGATACAGCCTTGAACATACAATGAAACATCGAGTGGAACTGTGTATTTTTATGGCCAGCTGGCTCAGCTGGGGTCGCTGCAGAGACAAACTCTCCCCTCAGCCCCCAAAAACAAACACGCAGAAGTTCTGGCAGCACTTAAGCAAACAACAGACTCTCCTACAGAGACACTGACAATATTAAGGCTCCAGAGCATGGAGTCAAGACTGCAGGTCCCAGTGTCAGTGCTCCACATGGGAAGGGGGGCTGGGGCAGGGACCTCAGGACAAGATACATTCTTTTCATGCCACAAAATACTTGTGGTAGTGGTAGAAAGTCATTTGATGCTTCTAGAGTGAAAGGCAATTTCAGGCAATTCTTCCAAGAAAAGATAAGGGAGAATGTGTAACTTGCCAGAATTTTGGTTTTTAAGGTCGTAATAAATCAAAGCACACGACTTCCAGCACATCCCAGAACCTATTGAGAACATCCTGTCATCATATCTTAGCCCTGACGACCTGGGTGGTTTGTGCTGCTGATCCCTCCCAATTAGGCAGTACCGGCAGCGGCACAAAAATGTTGCATGTACACAATTAGTGCAGAAATCAGTGAGAATTCTCTTGGAACTGTTTGGAATGTGCATTTGAACTAAATGATTCTTTCTTTCTTCTCTGGTTTTTCAAGAGGCACACTTCAAAATAAGCCTCAGGAGGCGGTGACAGGATGGACTGGCCTACTTTCCTTACTTTGAGCGTAGCAGAATGGAATTTTTTAGTGGCTGCAGAACACGTCTGTCCCTGGGGACATTTTGTACATTAATACACTCCTTGGAAAGGGATTTAGATTGATCTCAATTGGTTCAATACTGATTTCTCATTGGTTTAATTTTGAATTAATTTTGAGTTTGTGGATCTTCCCTAGTTACTTTTCCTAGCTGTATATTCAGAAAAAGGCTAAATTAGGCAATTGAGCAAGTGAACATATATGAGGAGGATGGATGGTTGTAAAGTGTTATACACGTATATTTAAGGAATGCTGCTATCACTGTCACAGAATTCAACCCATGTATTTTACAATATAAAATAAGATGGTAAGAATCTCCCATGTGCATGGCGTTGGGGATTCTCTTTAGGTACGCAGAGGGTTGGTTGATAACAGCATTGATGAAGTTAGATTTGGGCAGATCACAGCTTTATTCAATAGCAAGGAAAGAGCTGTAGTTCCATTATTTTACAGTTACACTCTAAGGCAAACACATGCTGTAACCCAAAATAACCATTTCTCTTGGCACAAGAGCATGGGCTGATCTGTTCCTACAGGTGTGATCGGGATGCAAGTGATGCAGGTGACTAGCAAATTAAAAAAGGAAGAGATAACAAACCAGCTAATTCCAGAATGAGATTAGGATGGATTAGTCTGTCTAGCTCAAATCCCCAAACAGCCAGACTGGTTCTGTGTGTTTCTTCACTGTTGCCTCATGTGTTGTCTTTCTCCCAAGTAACAAGTGATCAGACAAGGGGAAATGGCCTCAAGATGTGCCACAGAAGGTTTAGGTTAAACACTAGGAAAGATTTCTTACAGAAATTTACAGGGTTGTCCAGCCGTGACACAGGCTGCCCAGGGCTGTGATGGATTTCCCATGCCTAGAGGGATTTAAACACTAGAGGATTTCCCATCCGTAGAGGAATGTGGCACTTGGGGACATGGTTTAGTGGTGGCCTTGGCGGTGCTGGGAGAACAGTTGGACTCAATGGACTTAGACCCCATATGTTCTATTAAGTGCTTTGCCGTGGATGCAGACTGCATCCTCTGAAACAGCTGTCAGCAGTATGTGTAACCTGGGGTTGGTCCTGATTGCTTGACTGTGAAGTCAGTGAAGTGCTGGATTATGGAAAACAGCCAAGAGAATAGATAAACCACTCGTGTTACCCAGTATCTTTTGGACAGGACACACAGTTAGGGAGAGAACCCACTGCTTGACTTCCCAGCAAGGTATGGGAAGTTGGCACCGTGGGCACTGCAATGTGACAGCGTTCCAGCTGGGTTTCCCTTGGATGCTGTGCTTGGCAGCTTTGCCAGCTGGAGCGGTTTTTGGAATTGGAGTGGGTGTATGATTTTCCCACTGCTGTGCTGGTCCAGGATTGGCATAATTGAGAGTGCCTGAAGACACAGGAAGGGTCAGTTTGTGGACTTGCAGCCTTGGCATTCATGAATTCCAGCACAGAGGAAAAGGGCTGGAAGTTTGCCATCGTAGGGGAAAGTGCCCTGTTACAGCCTGAGTGGAAGGCAGGACTGTTCTCTCCTCTCCATCCGCTGGCTGCTGGTTGCTCTGGCTGGCTTTGTAGAGCAGGGAGATCCCTGTTTGTTTTTGGGAAGAGTGGGGGAACAGGGATGCTTCTGACTGTCACAGAGACACAGGAACCATGGTATGCAGCTCACTGTGTGCACCATGACGTGTTCTTTACTGATACTCATTGCTCAGAGACTGTTGGAGTGCTGGTGTAGATTTGGGAAGAACCACGTATCCTACAGCTGTCAAAAATCACTGGGCGTGCTTTGTTTTACTGCCATAAGTGGAAGGAACAGCTTTGGATTTTATGTGTGAAGTAAGGACCATGATAAATTACAGACCCATGTGATTTAATGAATTTTCATTGGGTTTCTGGTGATTTCTTGCAGCTCTACACCACGAGAATAATTTCTGATTTATTTTATCCAGAGAAGTAGTGACTCTGCAGGTGAGGATGCCTTGTGGGAGGATGTTTTTGAAATGGAATGGGAATCCCATTGGTCATATAATGGAATCACAGAATGGGTTCGGTTGGAAGAGACCTTAAAGACCACTCAGTTCCAGCCCCCTGCCATGAGCAGGGACACCTTCCATTATCCCAGGTTGCTCCAAGCCCTGTTCAGCCTGGCCTTGAACACTTCCAGGGATAGGACAGGAATTAGGACTCCACTGATGCCTGACTGTGCTTGCAGAGTCCCTCCTCACTGGCCTCGGAGCACTGCGTTCCCTGCATGGCCACGTTGAGCAGCAGCTGAACGAGACCCTGCGGCGTCGCCGCCACGCGGGAGACAACGATCACAACATCGAGGTGCTGCTGGGGGTGGACGACTCTGTTGTCCGATTCCATGGCAAAGAACACGTCCAAAACTACCTCCTCACCCTCATGAACATTGTGAGTATCTTACAAAGCACTGTACGGCTTGTTTGGGAGCGGGGATGGCTGTTGTGAGCTCTTGTAGGGGCACCAGGTTTGGGAAAAATAGACATGGGATCATTTTGACTGCTGCTGGATAAGGTTTTCTGTGTTCAAGATGTTCCTGTAATTCATCTTTTTTGTGGTAGTTTCCTAAGGCACGTTAGAGAGTGATTCCAAGAATTTGGAAATAGTTGAAAAACAGTAAAGAAAAAATGTAAAATTGATCCATTTCTAGTAATTCCAAGCTTCTCCCACAACACAGTTCTGGAGAAAAACTGATAAAAGAATAGACATGTAGAGGAAAAAGTGTTCTAAACCCTCAGTGTCTCTCAGTGTACAGAGCAAATCTTCTGGTAATATGAGTAGATTTGTCTTAGAAACTGTGGGATCATAAGGTTTTCCAGGAAAGAAAAACAATCTCTTAAGGATGAAGATCAGGGACTAATTATTCCCATAATGACTCCCATTAATAATGATTTTATGGATGTAGGAATAATTCTTGTATGTTTTACACTCTTTTTATTCCTGGAATAATTTTTAAACGATTCCTTAGGCTTACAGATCATCTACATTTGAGATTCCTGCACGAATTCAACCCAACCAATGTGGTGTTTTCTAGCATCACTCAAAGGATCACGCCCTTTTTCCCACGTACCCTGTGGAATGTCAACACTAAATCTCTGTTACACGTTATTGCAGAATATTGTCTTTTTGGTTTCAAAAATCTTTCAGTGAGCAGCAGGGTTGATCCATGTCCCAAACCACTTCCATGCTTTCTACACATCTGCGGCTCCATCTGCTGGGAGCAGCTGTGGCACTGAAGCCAGTGTGAGCTGATACCCTGCTGCCCAGAGCCATCCAGAGAATGGGGTAAAAGGGGAGTTATGGGGAAATCTGGAAGGCTTGAAGCTTTAAGTGAACTCCAGAGTCCTTTTTGTCTCCAGGGAAGTCACTCCGGTGTCTAGAAAACTCCCCTGTTGTCTGTTGGCGCAAAGGAAGTTGTGAACATCTGTTCTGGCCCAGCCCATTGTAGGAGTGATCCTGTTGCATTAATGGGGAGAAAGTAAGAGAGGAATAACTGACCTTTGGGATGATTGCTTCACAGGACAGGCAGCCTGAGCTCTGTGCTCATTCTCTGTCCCACTGCCCTGCTGACACTGCTCTCTACTCCAGGGATTTCAGGTTCAAACCATGGGCTTTTACAATCCTTGTACCAGGGCCCACAGTCTGGACAACTCCCAGTGACCTTTTTCCCTGAGGGGAAGTTCTGTTTAGCCTGACTGCAAAATAAAACAATCCTCTAACTCCTGCTCAAACCCACCAGCCTCTGAACAGGAGTGTTTATTTCTCACCAATTGCCCATAATATAATATTTATTTTGTTCTTAGGGGAATGAGGAGCTTCATTGAGAACCTGCAGATGTTTTACACACTGGTGCCAGGACATTTCTCACCTTTCCAGACACAGGGAAGGGTCTCAAGAAGGACAGCTTTTGGCCCATCTGCATAAATCTGTTTTTCTAACTTGCCTTCCACAAAGCCTCTTTTTAGTACAGAAGTGACCACAGAATTATAACTGATCTGGAAAAAGTAGGTCAGCAGTATAAGTTCCTCTTAAAAAAAAAACTCTTCAAAACAAGAAGCACTGGAAGTGTTCCAGGCCAGGTTGGACAAGGCTTGGAGCAACCTGGTCTAGTGGAAGGTGTTTCTGCCCTTGGCAGAGGGGTGGAATGAGATGAACTTTAAGGTCCCTTCCAACCCAAACCAGTCTGGGATTCTGTGATTTGCAGGGCTTGTAGTTGATGTCTTTTCCCCAGTCCCCTTTTCTTTGAGCCCTGATACATTAAACATGAGAGGAGGCTTGACATGTGCTTCCCAAAGTTCCATGTGAAGAGGATATGCGATGACAAGAAGTGTATCTACATTTTTCACTGTGTGGAAATGATCCAAGACTTGAATCCTCTTCTGAGGACTGTAATGGTTCAAGCACTTGAAATAAGATCTCCATGGCCTTGGAAGTTTTCTTGGTATTGTCAGTGGGGCTTTTTCTTTTTCATTTTTTTCTCTTTTTTTTCTCAGGTGAATGAAATTTACCATGACGAGTCCCTGGGTGTTCACATCAATGTCGTGTTGGTCCGAATGATCATGTTGGGCTACGCAAAGGTGAGTGAGCAACTTCTCCACCTTCATCTCCTCAGCAGAAAATCCAAACTTACCTGAATCTCCTGCCTTTAGGAGCCACTGGGTCTAACATGTTCCTCTCTCAGTCCATCAGCTTGATTGAAAGGGGGAACCCCTCGCGCAGTCTGGAGAACGTGTGCCGCTGGGCCTATCAGCAGCAGAAGTCGGACCCCAGCCATGCTGAGCACCACGACCATGCCATCTTCTTAACCAGGCAAGATTTTGGGCCTGCTGGTATGCAAGGTAATGAGCTGACCTGGAGCAGAGCTCTGGGCTCGGTGTTTCTTGACTGGCATCTGCCAGAAAAGAGACAAAACTGGGAATTGCATTGTTACCTCCTCATCTTGTTCACTGCACAGGCTTTTTCAAATGCAGGGAGACCTTGCCATGAGTCCTTACCATTTATATCCAATTGAAGATTGAATTTCTTTCATGAGAGTTACAAATAAATACCTCTTAACTCTCCTTAAACTCCTGTGTGTTCAGGGGTCACTGGGAGCCTGAATGCACGTGGTGTTCCACTTGCCTTTATTTTATTGCATCTTTCACCGTAGATTTCCATTTATAGACATCCCAGCCACTTTGACACCTGCATCCATCCTTCGGACTCAGGGAACTAATGATAATGGGCAGGAATTCCCAAAGTTTGGGATGTGTTGGAGCAGGCACTGGTCAGGATGAGGAGCCAGGCAGGCTACCCTGGCCTCAGAGCAATTTTAGCTTCTCCTGAGAAAAAGGAAGTTTACTGGGGGGGGGTTACATTTAAAATCCATGTGCTGAGCACAAGACTCAGCCCTGATATCTCTCCATAGGATATGCTCCTGTGACAGGCATGTGCCACCCGGTCAGGAGCTGCACCCTTAACCATGAGGACGGGTTTTCATCAGCCTTTGTTGTTGCTCATGAGACTGGGCATGTGTAAGTGCAACTTTTACCACTGGATCACACCAAAACACTGTGCTACACCTCCTGCTTGCTCCAAGGCAGTTGGGTTTAATGGCTCTGTGGAAGCAAGCTATCCTGGTTTTATTTCCATCCCCCTGGGAATGCAGTAGTGGGTGAAGCAATGGAGAGACAAATGGGGAAATAAGGGAAGGGGGGGGAGGGAGGGTGGGTGAACTTGTTTTCTCTGGGGGAGGGAAAGGTCAGGAAGGGACCTGGAAGGTCTAGGCAATGGAGGCAGGAGCTGGTTTGAGTGTCCTTCACTGCCTTATCCCCAGCTGCCTGTGCTGGTGGGTGAGGTTTGGCACCTCTTCCATAGCTGTTTTCGCAGTAGCTCTGAGGGGAGTTCTTTATTCCAGGCTGGGCATGGAGCACGATGGGCAGGGGAACAGATGTGGGGACGAGACGGCGATGGGCAGCGTCATGGCCCCCTTGGTGCAGGCTGCCTTCCACCGCTACCACTGGTCCCGCTGCAGCGGCCAGGAGCTCAGGAGATACATCCAGTAAGGCCTCCCCAGTGCAGCTGGTCTCTTACCCCTCTTTTTTCAGACACTTTTCCCCTTCAGATCTCTGTTAGAAAGGCTCCAACCCTGAATGCTGTGTCCTCACATGGGGCTGTTCCGTAGCCCATCCACTGGGGATGGAAAGTCCATGGGAAGACCCCTCTAACTCCAGGAAGATTTTGAATAGGCCTCAGATTGTCACAGAATTCCAGAATGGTTTGGGTTGGAAGGGACCTTAAAGCTCATCTTGTTCCAAACCCCCTGCTATGGACAGGGACACCTTCCACTAGAACAGGTTGCTCCAAGCCCCACCCAGCCTGGCCTTGAACACTTCCAGGGATGGGGCAGGAATTAGAATACATCTTCTCATGGCATTTTTTTCTGTGTCTCTTTCCATAGCTCTTACGACTGTCTTCTCGACGACCCTTTTGAGCATGACTGGCCCAAGCTTCCTGAGCTGCCAGGCATCAACTATTCCATGGATGAGCAGTGCCGCTTCGACTTTGGCGTGGGCTATAGGATGTGCACAGCAGTACGTCCCGGGCACCCAGGCAGAGACACAGAGCAAGGGGGTCTGGCCTGATGGGAGAGCTGCAGTGGAGAGAAGTCAATGGAGTATTTAAAGAGATCTGTAAAAAGCAGAGGAATATTTCTGGGGGAATCCCAGTCCTCCAAGTCCTGGGAAATAATGGGAAAATGAGTGGCAACATGGTCCACATGGCACAGAATGGTGGGAGCGATCCCAAGAAAGGAAAGGAAAGGAAAAAAAAAAATCTCATTTTCGTTGCACTTCTGGGTGTCTTCTTTCCTCTTCTCACTGGTCCAGGGCTGGGGGATGCCAGGGAATAAGCACTGCCCTGAAGATGCTGGGCTCATTGGGGTGTGTGAGATGGAATCAATGAAGTGGGTTGGATCCTTATCCAAAAAGTATAAATAAAATAAAAGGTGCAAATAAAGTATAAATAAAATACAAACATATTTACTTATCCAAAAAGTACAAATAGTCTCATGTTCTGCATTTCATTTCATGACTGTTGTTTCAGTTCCGAACCTTTGACCCATGCAAGCAGCTGTGGTGCAGCCATCCTGATAACCCCTACTTCTGCAAGACCAAGAAAGGACCTCCCCTCGATGGCACGGAATGTGCCCCAGGAAAAGTGAGTCTGGGATTTGCACTGTGTTTGTCTTGGGGGAAAAAAAACCAGCAGTTACGTCCATTTGGGTTAAATGGCACAGAGGGAAACAGGGAATTGCCTGGCATTCCTGAGGTGAAGCGAGAACATGGGGAAAGCAGGAGCTGTGCTTCCCCACTGGGATATTCTGTGAGCCATACAAGGTTTGCTGTAGCACATTTTGGGCATAGAAATTCCAGCTGAGGTGCAACCTATTCTGTGACCTCTTTGTTATGTTTTTGGGGTTCTGTCTCATCTGCAAAGTTTCCGTCAAGTGCCTTTAGGAATCCAGGGAAGCAGATGATGGTGTTACTGTGGGATGATTGCTCAGAACTCATGGTGCACACACCCTGTGGCAAATGTTTGTGTAGGCTGAGGATTAGTGCTTGATTTTCCCCTTAAATATCCCCATTAGTGGGTGTCCTGCTGCCAATCCATTTTCCATTATAAAATTATATTTAAATACTTTGGTCTTTTTAGCAAATTCCCTTTATTTTGAGATACTGGAGAGCCATGTGTACCATCTGAGTGTGCCGCAGACAGCAGCAAAATGTTCCTGTACTGTGCTTATACATTTGATTTGGGGTTTGTGTCTGTTCTCACCTGTTCTCCTGCCCCAATTCCCTCAGTGGTGCTACAAGGGTCACTGCATGTGGAAGAACACCAACCAGCTGAAGCAGGATGGACACTGGGGACCCTGGACCAAGTTTGGCTCCTGCTCACGGACCTGTGGAACTGGGGTTCGCTTCCGCACGCGCCAGTGCAACAACCCAATGTAGGTGTGGGAGTTGCGCCCACCTGGGGGTCCTCAGAGGGGTCACTTGAGATGGCATTTAGGTTTTGGGTGGAGATTCTGTTCGAGCCACTTGAAATGGGATCATTTTTGGAGAATCCAAGAATTCCATAGGATTGTAGAATCCCAGACTGGTTTGGGTTGGAAGGTACCTTAAAATCCAGTTCCAACCCCCTGCCATGTGCAGAGACACCTTCCACTAGCCCAGGTTGCTCCAAGCCCGATCCAACCTGGCCTTGGACACTTCCAGGGATCCAGGGGCAGCCACAGCTTCTCTGGGCAACCTGTGCCAGGGCCTCACCGCCCTTAAAGGGAGCAGTTTTTCCCTGATGAGAATCTCTGGAATGTTTTCTTCTCACAGGCCCATCAACGGAGGTGACGATTGCGCCGGGGTCAATTTTGAGTTCCAGCTGTGCAGCACCGAGGAGTGTCCGAAGCACTTTGAGGACTTCAGGGCGCAGCAGTGCCAGCAGCGCAATTCCCACTTCGAGTTCCGGGGCAGCCGACACCACTGGCTGCCCTACGAGCACCCCGACCGTGCGTCCTGCTCTGGGCCTTTAGTGACACTTGAAAGGGTTTGAAGCCATTCCCCTTGGCCTGGATATCTCAGGGACAGGCCCAGAACTCCCAGAAAAGCAAATGAGTTGGTTCCCTTCCCACCCATCTGTCTGTTTTGTCTGAAAATCACCAGTGTTTCCTTAAATCCTGGATTTTAATAGCCAGATTCCCTGCTCTGACTCAACTTTTTCTGTTTTAACCCCAAACTGTCCATTTCCCTCCAATTTATCCCTAAAATTGACAGTTTTGACCCTAAAGTAGCACATTATGTCTAAAAATTAGATTTTCCGTAAATCCCTGATTTTAACCTGCATTGTCCCTACTCTGACCCAAATTTGCCCTTTTTACTACCATAGTCCCAATTTTTCCTCTGAACATGCCCCTTTATCCCTAAATAGACATTTTTGCTCTAAAGTTGCAGTTATGACTCAGAATCACAAGTCTTGCCCTCATTTCTCTGTTTTCACCCAAAACTCCTGTTTCTCCCCTAAAATTCATGTCTGTGATTTCAAATTGCTTGTTTATCCCTAAAATGGATGCTTTTTACCCAAAATTGACACATTATGTCTCAAACCCACCAGTTTTGTCCTAATTCCCCAGTTTTCTGCCCAGACTTGCCCGTTTTCCCCCAAACTGCTTGTTTTCCTCAAAAAATTCCCCGCAGTCCGCGTGTTCCTCCCCAGACCACCCCATCCTCACCCCCAAACCTGCCTGTCCTTTCTCACTCCTCACTCCATCGGTGGGATAGTGGTCGGGAACACACCTGGATCACTGTCCTCCATGCAGTCCTTTCTTTTCCCTGGCTCCACAGCTCCCAAGAGATGTCACCTGTACTGCCAGTCCAGAGAAACAGGGGATGTGGCTCACATGAAGCAGCCGGTGCACGACGGGACTCGCTGCTCCTACAAGGATCCCTACAGCATCTGTGTCCGTGGGGAGTGTGTGGTGAGTGGCAGCTTGCCGGGGGACACTCTGGGGACAACTCATGGGAAAAGCTCACGGGCAGAGAGAGACTCTGCAGATGTCTCTGAATTCCGTATTTTCAGCATTGTATTCCTCATAATTCCTTGAGCTTTAAATTAAACTGGAGAACACCACATATCTGTTACATGGAAGTGCTCCTCTTCCACTGATTGTTTCTTATCATGGAATCCCAGACTGGTTTGGGCTGAAAGGGACCTTAATGATCATCAGTTCCACCTCACTGCCATGACCTTGTACTAGCCCAGGTTGCTCCAAGTCCTGTCCAGCCTGGCCTTGGACACTGCCAGGGATCCAGGGGCAGCCACAGCTTCTCTGGGCAACCTGTGCCAGGGCCTCAGCACCCTCATAGTCAAGAATTCCATCCTAACATCCAATTTTGCCCTGTTTTCTGCAGAAAGTGGGCTGTGACAAGGAGATTGGCTCCAACAAGGCCGAGGATCAGTGTGGGGTCTGCGGCGGGGACGACTCCCATTGCCGGACGGTGAAGGGGACCTACGCCCGCACTCCCAAAAAGCTTGGTAGGAATAACATCTGCCTACAGCTGGCTGGAGCTCCTGTTGGCTCTCTGGCGTTTGTGTCACACTCACAGACACGGGATAATGCCATAATCATTCAAACCCTGGAAATAATGGACCTACCACCATCCCTTGAGGCCCATCTCTGGATAGGCTTCTGTCCATCGGCCCCTGGTTGTGGATGGATATGGAAGTGATGGAGGTGTTCAGGGAATGCTGGTTGTTTTTCCCTAGCTTGGGTAATCTGGTCATTAAAAAGGCTCATTGACCTCTTCCAACAGGGAAACATGAAAGCAAGAGGTGCCAAAAAGAATTCGAGTTTCTAGAAAACAGTTTCTGCAAGTATCCAACTTAAAATCCTCCTCAGATTGTCTGACTTCCATGGACTGGTCGTCTTGCCCAGATGTGTCCTAATCTGCTGTAAACGCATTTGTCTATGATGTAATTTATATTTTTTGCTTGTAAAGAGCATCTGGGTGACACCCAATCAGTGGAATGACCGGGCTGGGCTCCCAGGGCACTAATTCCAGGTGTTCTGTTTAAGGGAAGACCAGAGGAGCCTTTCCCTTACCCAAAGGAGCTCACAGTGTTTCCCTTTCTGGGACAAAGGAGGCTAAAAACATTCTGGGTAAGTGCAATGGCTTGTAGGGAGAGAGGCATCCATGGGAATGGCAATTCCCATCTTCCTGTAGACACGGACAGGTAATGCCAAACCAGGCAAAAACTTGATGTTCCCTGTGCTCTAAAGGCAGTGAAGGAAAGATGGGAAACGCTGTTGGGCACACGCATTGCTCAGCCAGGACCATGAGTTTCCATGTTCCTGTTTCTTCTGTTCCTTCACTTGCATTTTCCCAGGAGCTGTGTACATCAGGGGCAGGACAGATTGCCAGAACATCCCGTTGTCCCAGAAGCCAGTGTTTCTGCATAATTAAATATGCAGTTGTTAAAAAGAAAATAACAGGAATATGAAAATCCCATGCACTCAGAGAACTTGTGGGGCCCTTGATTAAATCTCAATCTATAAGTACCTGTAGCTATAAATCCTAGAAGGGATTCTCATCTTCCTAATGGCAGTGCTTCCTTAATTTTACACTAATTACCTGTGGTTTGCACTGGTAAATAATTGAAACTGAAACTAGGAATAATTTTCTTTGGAAACAGCTTTTTACTCTCACTTCAGACATGACCATATGACAGGGCAGTCAGTAAATTCCAATCCAACAACCTGGCTGAGGAGTGATTTGGGAAAATAATGAGGAAGACTTGTGCTTGTGTCTCCATCTGCTGAGGAACACAGGAAACATTTTTTTGCCTGAATTGTTGATAGATCCTGCTTGGAGCAGCACGGCTGTGAATATTTAAACTGATCCCAGCTGGAAAGTGGCAAATCGGTCTGTAAGTGGTGTCTCTTCTCTGCCTGGAAGAGAAGAGCCCAGGGAGGGCCTGTCCCACAGGTTACAAACCGATCAGGTCCGTGTCTGCCAGCCCTGCTCCTCAGTTGCTGTTGGATGCCCTCTCCTGCACGTAGAGCTGGGCCATGCCCTGCGCTCCTGACCATGGCTGTTCCTTTCTCTTTTCCTCCCTGCTGCCTCCACTGACCCTGCACGTGCCAAAGGGTACCTTAAGATGTTTGATATCCCTCCTGGGGCTCGACATGTGTTTATCCAAGAAGACGAGGCCTCTCCTCACTTTCTTGGTAAGTGTTTCTCTGATCAAGTTTGGTATGAGGCTTGAGAAGAAGCACGGGTTGATCATGCCGGAGAGTGTGAGGGATGAGACAACCCAGTGAAAGGGTTGAGTAAATAAGGGCATTCCAAATGGCCTGGCCAGGGCTTAGTCCTGCAGTCCTGCAGCTCAGGAAACAAACATCTGCTCATCTGAATTCTCAAATACTACACTGACCCAAATTTGCATGTTTACTAACCAAAGATTGTGATGACTTACATAAAAGTGGGCACTGCCAGGGTGAATCAAATCCAGTATCTTTTAATTATTCCTATGGTGCATTGCACAAAGTTGTATGGAAGAAAAAATGGGAGTCCATCTTTTAATGGCTGTTGGAACTGGGTGATCTTTAAGGTCCCTTCCAATCCAAACCATTCTATTATTCAGATTTTTAATGAATTGGCTTCTAATTGAAGCATCATCATCATAATCCCCACTGTATCTGGCTGTTGAGGTGTGCTGTGGAAACCCAGGCAGTTCCACAGGGCTTTGATTCCTCAGCTCTTCATTTACGTATTTTAGCATCTGGGACACACCTGTGTGTGCATAGGAAAGCAAAATGTGATGAAAATCCATTGTTTTCGTAGTCTGATGGAAATAGCCCTCCCCGTGCCACCCCGACTACTGCCACTGCGGGGTAGGCACAACAGGGTCTGCTCTCACTCCTCCCAGCAATCAAGAACCAGGCTACAGGACACTACATCCTGAATGGGAAAGGGGAGGAGGCCAGATCCCGATCCTTCATCGATCTGGGCGTGCAGTGGGAGTACAGCATCGAGGATGACACCGAAACGCTGCACACGGACGGGCCCCTGCATGATGCTGTGGTGGTGCTGGTGGGTGACATGGCGAGCTCTGGGACCACAGGGCTCGGCCTTGGAAGGGGCCTTGAGGATCATCCCAGAGCCAGACCTCGGTGTCTGTGCTTTGCAGAGGAATCAATGACAGCGCTGGGTTCATGTGTGCTTATAGATCATTCCTCGGGAGAACGACACCAGATCCAGCCTGAGTTACAAATACATCATCCACGAGGATTCGGTGCCAACCATCCACAGCAACAACGTGCTGCGGGAGGACACGGACACCTTCGAGTGGGCCTTGAAGAGCTGGTCTCAGTGCTCCAAACCCTGCGGTGGAGGTGAGCACGCTATGAGGCACCTAAAACTAGGGACAAACTGCCAAAAATCTGGGGGAAGGGAATGATTTTAAATCCTTGGCTTCTCTTTTTTAACAGCAGTTTGTTATTTTAGGGCTCAAGCTTAAAATACCTGAAGTGCATGATTGTTCCCAAGTGTCACACTTCCAGCTTAGGAAGAAAAAAGGCTTCTTTAGGTGTTTAAATTCAGACCCCAAAGCCATTTTGGATGTCCAAACTCAGACACTGATCCTCTTGAGCATTCCCTGTTCTCATGGCCTGTCCATGGCTCTTAAGCAAAGAATGGGGAATGCAAATACCAAAACACCTGTCCTGTAAACCTATGTAAATAGGCCAGAAAATCCCATTTAAACCAAACATTTTCACAAGGACCTGATTCTCCTGATTTCTCTGGCATGTTTCCCAGGGTTCCAGTACACCAAATATGGGTGCCGCAGGAAGAGTGACAACAAGATGGTTCATCGAAGCTTCTGTGAAGGCAGCAAAAAGCCAAAGCCCATCCGTAGGATGTGCAACTTGCAGGAGTGCACAGAGCCCCTGTGAGTGTGGCTGGGCACGGATTGCTTCCTGGGACAGGGTAGCCCCAGCCAGACTGGGTGGGATGAATTTGATGGGATGCTGACACCTTTCAGCCTGTAGTTCCTGAATATGGAGGGGAGTTTCTGCCTGTGTAAGCATGGATACTGATCTGATTAGGTGGTTGTAGTATATTTATATCTATATACATATATGTATCATCAAATCATGGAATGGCTTGGGTTGGAAGGGATCTTAAAGCTCATCTCATTCCAAGCCCCTGCCGTGGGAAGGGAGTCCTTCCACTAGATGAACTTGCTCCAGGGATGAGGCAGCCACAGCGGGACAAAAAGTTTAACAGTTGATGGTGTCTGACTACATTTCCCTTCCCAGCTGGGCAGCAGATGAGTGGGAACACTGCACCAAAACCTGTGGGAATTCTGGCTACCAGCTCCGCACGGTGCGCTGCATCCAGCCCCTTCCAGACGGCACCAACCGCTCCGTCCATGCCAAGTTCTGCAGCGGGGATCGCCCCGAGAGCCGACGGTCCTGCAACCGAGCGCCGTGCCCTGCACCGTGGAAAGCCGGGCCCTGGTCCCAGGTGGGCAGTGGTGGGCAGGGGCAGCACCGGCCTGTCCCAAAAGCCAGCCTGGAGCTGGCTGGGACACGGGAATTTCTGCCGAGTGGTATGACCAAGGATGCCCTGATCTGTGCCCTCTGTGTCTGGCAGTGCTCGGTGACCTGCGGGGAGGGGACCGAGAGCCGGCAGGTCCTGTGCCGTGCTGGGGACCGGTGCGAGGGGGAACGGCCGGAGTCCGTGAGGGCTTGTAAACTCGCTCCTTGTGATGGTAAGAGAACAGCTGGAATGGCTGCAGCGTGGGGGAATAATGCCGACCTGGAGAGCACCATGCTGGCAGAGGGGTCACACGCAACAGTGCAGCTTTTCTCCTGTGTTAGTCCAGCAGTCTCTGGACGTCAGAGCTCCCCATGCCCGGGTCTGTCTTGTAAACATGCTCAAACAGGGTTTAACCACATCAACCAAGTTATGTTTGCAGACTGGGGCCAGAGGTCAAGGTCAATCCAAAGCAAACCCTGCTTGATCTCTAAATCCCAGGCTAAATTCTACAGGCTGCCAAGTGAGAGAATGAAAATACATAAACGTGGAACCAAAAGTATTAATGAGGTTCCTGGGAATCCATTACATTGTTTTCACAGAATTCTTGACAGGTTTTGAAGCTTTTTGTGACAACAATGCATTTCTTCCTTTGGATTATTCACTCTGTTAGGATTTGGCGTTTATTGAGGTTTTAACTCCTTCATGGTGGCCTTAGACTGGACAGGTGGGATCTGCTTTGGCTCGAGTCTTCTGGCAGGGAAAGAATGTTTTCAGTTGGTTCAGATTAGATTGCAGCAGCCTCAGCTTCCAGCGATTCCTAGGCAGCCAATCTACTTTTATGCCCCTCCCACTCTCGGCTCCTGCCAAGCCAGTGCCAACTGCACAGAGGAGAATTTGTCCCAGCAGCAGCAGAAGGACATAAGCACTCACACCCTGGAGAGGAGATGGGGGAGTGGCTTGTGCAAAATTCACTTAAAGAGTGGAAAAAGCAATTACATGAGTATAGGGCTTCCTGTGAAACCTGGTGGAAGTAGAGAAGCATAATCCCAAATCTCCACACTGTGGGTGGAGTTGTGGAATCTAAACCAGCACAAACAGTTACCCTAAAATAAACCATGAGAGAATAAGACCAAATAAGGGTCACTGTTACAATGGAAAGGCAAAAGGAATTGCACCTATAGCCCAGAATTTCATGCTGAGCCTGGAATAGCTTCACAGTGCCTCATGGAGCACGGATATTCCCATGCAGATACGCTGCTTTTACACCAAGTGTGTCAGGACCCAGCAAGGGTTCCGAGGAAGCTCAGCAGGATTGGGACAAGGACAGGTTTATATTCCATAGAATTTGCTATTTATAACCCTCATCCACCAGCCCCACTGATGTTCCTGTGAGGGATTTTAATGAGTTCCTTGGAACTGAGCTTATTTTCACCCACTCTGAGGTCAGGCTCCACTGGATATTTTTAAGCAGAAGATGGTGGCCAGATTTGCTCCTGATCCCGTAGTGAGGCAGCCCCTGTGCCCAGATAAAGACGTCTCTCCCTGCAGAAGCTGGTTTTGTTTCAAAGCTTCCAGAAGAGCCACTGAAAGTTCTTTTCCTGAGGAAAGGGATGCACACACCTCAGGTGTAACCCACTGTTAAAGCTTTCCATTGGTTCTGCAGTTCCAGTTGGTTCCTGAAAAATTCCAAACTTAATCCAAACAGAGATTCCCTTGCTTTTAATGCTGCTGATGGATGATGTCCTCAGGCTGGAAGGGAAGGGATTCAGAGTGGGTAGGACATACCCAGCAGGTCTGTGGGAGCTCTGGGAGATTGGCACTGGGAATTGCTCTCTCTACTCCTCCACAAACACAGTGTGCCAGTGTTTCCCAGGTACCCATCACAGGGTTCCCATCCCCAGTACATTTGTTTTGCAGATGAGCCCTGCCTGGGAGACAAATCCATCTTCTGCCAGATGGAAGTGCTGGCCCGGTACTGCTCCATCCCTGGCTACCACAAGCTGTGCTGTGAGTCCTGCAGCCGGCAAAGCAGCAGCTTCCCACCACCCGGAGGGGCTGGGACTGAGGGGGATGCCGCACTGGATCCGGGCAACCTGCCGAGGGCTCCGACGGCACCTGTGCCTGTGGTGCCCCCCCAGGCTCAGTTCCTGCCCGGGAGCAGCTCTCCAGGCCAGCTGCCTTTTGAAGCAGAGGAGGCTGAGCAGCACATCCCACCATCCAGCCCCCAGCCCAAAGGTGCCAGCATTCTGCACTGGAGAGCTCCTCTGGCTGGGAAGACTTCTCGGCTCTTGGCTTTCCTGCACCAGTCCCCTGCCAACAGCAGCAGCCTCAGCTCTGGTAGTGGCCCGGTGCTGGCCATGGCTCTGCCTCTGGTGCCAGCAGAGAACACGGCAGCAGGAACTCCTGTGCCAGCCAGGACCTCCAGGAAGGGTCAGGAGCGCGTTGGGAAGCGATGGCCTCTGAGGGCAGCCCCTGTGGAACGATGAGAGGGAAGGCTTCTGCAGGACAGCCATGGAAAGGGGCTGTTGAGTGCTCTGTGTGTGACTCCCTGACTTGTGGACACTGCGGAGCGCGTTGCGTGCCATGGGCAGGACACTGCACGGCACAGGGCGTCCCCTGTAAATACTAAGGACAAGAAGTGCTGGTTCACTTTCTGGTGCTCCCGGCCTCCTCCCACCCCACGTTCCCTGGCCGGCTGGGACATGCAGAGGAAACACCAAATGAACATTCCTGGCAGTGAGTGGGAGTCACCAAGGGTTCCGTCCAGCTCTGGGCCCAAAACTTAGCCCTGACCTCAGCACCCCCTGTGGTTTTGGGCTCTAAACACACATCTGTAGGAAATGCCCCACTGCAGGTGGGACCAGACATAGACATTTGATGAAATACTTGCCACGGACAAAACATTTGCCAGAGACAAAACGAACCCTCAGGACTCGTTTCTCCCTGGAAACGGACATTGCACGAGCACCATTGCAGCTGTTGGGTAAATCCAGGAAATCGGGGTTATTGTAAGAGTTTTTGTGCTGTCCCACAACTGTTTACCTGTGTTGTTCCATTGCCAGGTGCAGGCCATCGAGTTCTGCCCTATGAGCATTCCAAGGGCTGGTGTTTAAAGCAGCTTTAGCATAAAAAGTGGACTTCCTTGCATAGGAATTTCATTGCTGGCAGTAGGAAAGGGTTGGTGGTGGTTTGGGCATCAGTGTGCTGCACTGTGCAAACCCTGCAGGTCCTGCACGTGCTGTCCTGCTCCCAGTCCAGAATGGTTCTGGTTCCCAGCTGCTCCCTGTGGCCGTGCTGAGCCAGCATCCCAGAGGCAGAACAGGCACCAACAACACTCCAAAGAGAGGATTTCTTTCCTGACAGGAAGCGTGTTTTTCACGGTGTGAGAGGTATTTATATTTCCAGCATGGATCAACGGCAAAGCTCCCTGCCCACGGCACATCCGACTGCAATAATTAATTTATGTCCATCCCCACCTCGTCCCAGCCCAGCCGGCCGCGCTCTCCCCGGCGTGTCACTGTAAAGTACTTCTGTATAGGAGTGAGAAATACAGATATTTATTACAAGTGGGTTTCTTGGCAGTATTTTATTTACTGAGGGCAGGTGACTCTGCCTTTTGCCAAGATCAAATCAGGAGATGGAATAAGACGTTGTGGCATATGGATAGAGTGGAAATTGAAGCTGCTAACTGCTGTAGAGAAATTGTTAATCTTACTCTTTGAAAAAGGGTTTTTATCACAGGCCTCTCTCATTTCTCAGTGGTCACCAAAGTTTTGTGTGCAATTGCTGCTCTCCTGTTAAAGGTCCCCAGGTTTGAGCCATGCTGTGAAGACATTGGGGCCCCAAAGATCCAACGCTGGGAACATCCTGGTGGCCCTGTGGGGTCCCTCAGAGGAAATCAGGGTGGCATTGCCACCAGCAGAGATTTCAAGCCCTGGGGCCACTGGACCAGGACAGGCACCCCATGCAGGAGCATGTGACAATAAAACCTTCACCATCCTGAGGCTTTCCCTGCTTTGACTCACGTGGCAGCATCTGCTTTTGGCATTTTGAAGTTTCCTCTTTTGTAGCCATTTCCATCCCAGGATGGACCTTGCCCAGCATCTTTGCAAACAAAGATGAAATATTTTAACTGGGTTTTTAAAAGCAGAAGTTTTGCCATTGGAGAGTGTGAGTTGCAGAGAAATTGGGGGAGAGAAAGGAGAGCATCAGGTCTCACCTGGCAGCTGTCAGATGAGCTGGAATTTATTGGTAGCAGGGAAAATGTGGCTGTTTGAAATTCCCTAAGTTCCAAAGGTAGGAAGGGCAGGAAGTGCTGAAGGCACAGATGGGACCGGCCTGTGCTTTTACCCCCAGCACGGTCAGTGCCAGCTCCTGTGCCAGGTGTGCCCGTGGGGCTGCCAGTGACGGCATATGGACAGACAGGCAGCCTCTATGGCTCCCAGAACATCGGAGGCACGAGGAAAACACCACTGCCGCCGTTCTCCCGGGCCCCGGCAGAGCCCCGGCTCCCCGCAGCCGGAGCGGCACCGTGCCCGAAGCCCCGGCGGGGTCCCAGGAGCGGCACGGCCGGACTAGGCTGCAGCGCCCGTCCCGGAGCGGCTCCTCCCGCCCACGGCGATCTCCGGGGCGGCGGGCGGGAGCCGCACGGGGCTGCGGTTCCGGGGAAGGCAGGGAGAGGCGGGCGGTGCTGTGCCCCGGGGCGCGGTGGGCTCGGCCGTGGCCATGCCGGGTGGCGCCGGGACGGGAGCGCTGCGGGGCTGCGGCGCCACCTGCCCACGCGGGGGCGCTGCGCTCGCACCGCGCTCCGTGTCCGCCAGAGGGCGCCGCGCACAGTCCCGGGGCTCACGGCGGGGAGCGAACCTGCGCCGGGGAAGCGCCGAGCGGCGAGCGGCGAGCGGCGAGCGGCGAGCGGCGAGCGGCGAGCCCGGTCCGATCCCGATCCCAGCCCGCTCCGATCCCGATCGCAGCGCCGCTCCTCCCGCACCCGGTCCGATCCCAGCCCGCTCCGATGCCGATCCCAGCCCGCTCCGATCCCGATCCCAGCCCCGCTCCGATCCCGATCCCAATCCCAGCGCCGCTCCTCCCGCCGGGGGAGAGGCAGCACCGCCCGGGACGCCCCGGCGGACGCCAGCAGGACCCGGACAGCCCATCCCAGCTCTGCCTTTGAGCTCCGTCGACTGCGTTCGGTCAACATCGTCCCGGCATCGTAGCAGGAGGGGTCAGCGAGTCCACGCTAGCGTTTGGCCAGTCCCCACGGCGGTCTGAGCCCCAGTGCCGCCTCGGCCCGCCGTCCCCGGAACCCGCAGCCCGCCCGCCGGGGGAGAGGCAGCACCGCTCCCGAGCGGACACCGGCAGCACCCGGCCCCGCACCCCCGGCCCCAATCGCGGCCCCGCCGCAGCGCCCCGGGCTCCGCGCGGTCCCCGCCGGGAGCAGCCGCAGGGCCGAGACCCGCTCAGGGCGAGGGTCCCCAGAGCTGGCCCGGGCGGGGCCATAGGGGCCATGGGGGCTATAGGGGCCATGGGGGCTATAGGGGCTATAGGGGCCATGGGGGCTATAGGGGCCAGGGGGGCTATAGGGGCTATAGGGGCCATGGGGGCTATAGGGGCTATGGGGGCTATAGGGGCCATAGGGGCCAGGGGGGCTATAGGGGCTATAGGGGCCATGGGGGCCATGGGGGCTATAGTGGGTATAGGGGCTATAGGGGCCATGGGGGCTATAGGAGCCAGGGGGGCTATAGGGGCCATGGGGGCCATAGGAGCCAGGGGGGCTATAGGGGCCATGGGGGCCATGCGGGCAGGAGCGGCACGGCCTGAGGGGCTATAGGGGCTAGGGGAGTGATGCGGGGCCAAGTGGCGCGTGCACGGGGCGGGGCGGCACACGTGCTCAGGGCGGGGTCACAGGGCGCGCGCGGCACGCAGTCTCAGAGCTCGCTCGCAGCGCGCGCCGCAGGTGTGAGGCGTAAGGAGCTGCAGCGCGCCTGCGCGGGGCGGGGCCGAGGGCATTTGAGCTCCGGCAATCGCCGCCGCCGCCGCCATTTTGTCCCCGGCGCTCGGCGGTGGCGGCAGTGGCTGCTCGGGGCTGCCCGGCGGGGCCCAGGTGAGGTGCTTCTGTACTTCTCTTCATGTCTCTCTACTTGTCTCTACTTTCTCGCTGTCCTTCCTTTCTCCTCTTCCTCCCTTCCCCCTCTGCCGCCCTCCCCCGTCTGCCTTCCAGCCCGCCCGCCCCCTCTCTCCCCTCCCTGCCCCACCCGGCTGCCCTCGCTGTCCTACTGCGCACCCCGACCAGCCCCTGCCCTCCTGCCTGTCCCCTCCTCACATCGCTGCCCGGCCTGACTCTTCCCTCTGCTCACTGTCTGTCCCTCCTGCCTGCTCCTTCCTCATCCCCACTACCCAACCTGATCCCTGTGTCTCTTCCCCATCTATGCCTTCTGCCTGCTCCCTTCTCACCCCTGACATTGCGACGAGAGGGAACTCACGGCAGTCTCAATATGAGATATAAAGTAAGCTCCATTTTATTTCACCAAACGAGAAACTTATATACTGTTACAGAAGTTACTATTCATAGTTACACACACACCTGCAGTCTGTTCTCACACATTCAGGGATCCTCCTGTTAACTCCCTTATTCTTTTCTCATAACACTTCTGACTCCCTAATCTTTCTCCTGACATTCTTCCCACAGCTCAGAAACACAGCTGTGGTTCTCAGGCATCAGCTCTTCAAAACAACTTTCACTGAGGCCTGGCTATGCTGAGGCTCCGTTCAGGCCTGTTTGGTTAGCATAAGTTTTGCTGGAAAACTGCGTTTTCCAACAGTTCCCCCGTTTCGCTTGTGAGAACAGACGTTGTCTGTTATCAGATTAATTTACTTTGCTATAAGTAATTCTAATTATTAGAATTGTTATAAATTTACTTAAGGAAATTTCACTAGTTATTTAGATATGTTGCCATGGTCTAGGAACTGTCATTGCTGAAAACATTCACTTCACAGGTAAAGCTTGGAGAACCTTTTCCGGACAAGGACTCCAAGTTTATCTGGAAGAAGGTTTAGCTTTTATAAACTCTTGGGACTCATGGCATGTTTCCCAATTAATTAGGACCAAAGCTTGGCCAGAGCTTAGGTGCTAAGTAAAAGGGATTTCTTAAAACATCAAGCCTTGATTAATATTAATAAGAAGAGTGTTTTATCATGTTACTGTTTTTGTAGTTAACTATATAAAGTGAGATGAAATATTTGAAAATAGTAGATATTATTATTTGACTTTAACTAAGAAAGATAAAACTGCAAAGGCTTTTGTGAATAATAATATAAACTAACAAATTTAAAACTTAAAATCAATATCACTGAAAATGAATAAAACTTAATCTTAATAAATCTGCTTTTAAACTAACAAATAGGACTTAACTATAATGGAATTTAAAATTGATATCACTTTAACAACTTAACTCCAACAAAATTTAAAACTTAACAGAATTTAAAATTAACATCACTTAATATTACTTAACAGAATCTTAACTTTAACAGAATTTGCAACTTAATAGAATTTAGATTCACTATTACTTAACTTTAACAGAATCTATGTTTAACCAAAAGCACTTAACAGGTAGTTTAAACTATTCAGTATAACTTCACTCACAGGCTTCATCTACACATTAAAGCATTCGACACACTCTCAGTAGGCCTGCAATATTCACACATACACACAAATGCTTTAGCAAAATTCAACTTTTGTTCAAGGCTTTTAGTATTCAAGGTGTTTTTTTTTTTTTTTTATCAGGATAATATCTTGTTACAATGCTTCTTTATTAGTAAATCGCTGGAAATAGGTTTTGGCCTGTTGGTCAATACGTGGCAATGGATGTTTCACCCTGCAAAGCGAATAATTAGAGGTTTTGGAGAGAATCTGCCGCTCCGATTCAGGTATCAGACTGCTGTTTCTGCTGGCAACGCTGTTGGTTAGTTCTGGTTCGCTGCTGAAGCTGTCAATCATTTCCTCATCCTTGGGGAGGAGTAGAGTTTAGAGTTTCACCACAGACGTCACAGTTGGGGCAATGAAGGAGGCGTGGATGGCTCGCGGCTCCGCCCACCAGGGCACCCTCTGGGACCTCTGCTCTCGCCGTCATTTGACCGGAAACCACGGTTGGAGCAACTTCCGCCACAGGTCTCTCTTGGTGGCATTCACGCGGCGTGCGATGAAGGGTAGGGGCCGCCGCTGGTACTCGGTCATTGGTCACTTTCTGTTTGTTCTTTTTGTTTTTACAAGTTTCTGTGCTGTGAGTATCTCTGTTGCAGCGGGAACACCAAACTTTTTCGTTACAGTTCTTTCTTATGTGTTTTTCATTCCCACATCGGTAACATCGGGATGATTTCTGGTTACTCTGTTGCTTTACCCGCGGTATCTGAGCTCTCTCAAACAAAGCAGCTAAGATGTTTTTCGTTGTAAAATTGCCAAGCTCTGTGATACATTGAGACAGGAATAGATTTTTCATCCAATCGAGTAACTTTGTATTCTCGGCTGTCGGCAACGTGGGATAGCTACTATTCTCCCCCCCCTCCCTGGCGGGGGGGGTTTCCCCGGCTGCTGTGCCGAGGCCAAAGTTTTACGCATATTAAAAGCGGCACAGTAATTCACAGGTTTTTCTCTGCTCCATGCGGCTGTTATGTCCTGTGCCGTGAGCCACGCAAGGTTTTGCTTTGTGGCATGTTTTTGTAAGCAGGCTACGACTTTACTCCATGGTTTACCAAGCTTTCTTGCAATTTTATCACAGTCCAAAAGTAAAACAGCTCCGTAATTCAACCACTCTCCCACACTGAATACTGTAATAGGATTTGTAAAAAATCCATAAGCTTGTCCTACCACCATCAGGCCCATTAAGTGTGATAGGCTACTTTTACTGAGTCCGTGCTTTTCTAAAAAGCATAACAATAAAAATTGGGCTACCTCTGTCTCCATTCCGTACCAGCTGGGTTTAAAGGGTCCTGGTCGACACCGTCTAAGCACTCTGTCGGAGCTCGCAGTCGCCAGAGTTTGTGCAGTTCACCGAAGTGTAGCCCCCACGGTAGGCAGGTCCTATTCGGCCTGTGTCTGCTGGCTCTTCCCCGATTCGGGCGAAGATTTTGACACACCGTCGCCGCACAGCTCCGGCGCCTCTCCGTTCCCGCCGCTCCCTGCTGTTGGCGTCCGTATCACATCGGAGTCACCATTTGACATAGCGACGAGAGGGAACTCACGGCAGTCTCAATATGAGATATAAAGTAAGCTCCATTTTATTTCACCAAACGAGAAACTTATATACTGTTACAGAAGTTACTATTCATAGTTACACACACACCTGCAGTCTGTTCTCACACATTCAGGGATCCTCCTGTTAACTCCCTTATTCTTTTCTCATAACACTTCTGACTCCCTAGTCTTTCTCCTGACATTCTTCCCACAGCTCAGAAACACAGCTGTGGTTCTCAGGCGTCAGCTCTTCAAAACAACTTTCACTGAGGCCTGGCTATGCTGAGGCTCCGTTCAGGCCTGTTTGGTTAGCATAAGTTTTGTTGGAAAACTGCGTTTTCCAACACACCCCCACTACCCAACCTTGTCACTTCTCTCTGTTCCCTGTCTGTCCCTCCTGCCTGCTCCTTCCTCATCCCATTACCCAAGCTGTCACCTCCCTCTGCTCACTGTCTGTCCTTCCTGCCTGCTCTCTCCTCACCCCCACTACCCAACCTGACATTTCTCTCTCTTCCTACCTCTATGCCTTCTGCCTGCTTCCTCCTCACATCACTACCCAACCTGACCCCCGCCCCTCTTCCCCCTCTGTCCCTCCTGCCTGCTCACTCCTCATCCCATTACCCAAGCTGTCACTTCTCTCTGTTCCCTGTCTGTCCCTCCTGCCTCTCCCTTCTCACCCCCACTACCCAATCTTGTCACTTCTCTCTGTTCCCCAGCTATCCCTTCTACCTTGGTCTGTTCCTCGTTTCTGCCCCTCCGCTTTCCATTCCCCACCTGCCCGGCCTCCCCCTACCCACCTCCTTATCCCCCCTGCTCTGTCCCCTTGATCCGCTCTTTGATCCCCTTATCCCTTTCTCTCTCTCCCCGCAGCCGCGGGGTTCGGGGTGCCGCAGGATAAAGCCCAGAGGGTCGGAGCCCAGCGCCCCTCCCTGGAGCCCCCACGGGGCCGCGCCCGCTCGGCGGGTCCCCCATGCAGGTCACAAGCACCGCCCGACAGCGCCGGGGCTCCGGCTGTCCCCACATCACACCGGGGCTCCCGGGAGGGTCGGGCTGGGGTTGGGGGTTCAGGGTGAGCCCCTCCTCGGGAGGGGGTCCGGGGGGGTTTAGGGTGGGAGGGGGGTGGGGTTAGGCAGGGCTCCCTCCGGAGGAGGGTCTGGGGTGGGAGGGGTTAAGGGGCGGGGTTTGCCCCTTAGCCCCGCCCATCCCGGACCCTCTCCGCAGGGGAGGGGGGATGCTGCTGTTGTGAACAAAATTTTGACTTCTCTTATTTCACAGACAAATTTGCCTTGGAGACAAAATTGTTGGATTCTGAGACCTCTAAAGCTGAGGAATGCAAGATCTCCACTTCTTTTCCTTGTATAACTTCTGAGAAAACAAAAAATAGAACTTTGCAGGTCTTGCTGAATCCAAAACTGTGGAATTACCAATTACTCTAAATCACTGCAATTCTATTTTTGAATCTTTGCCTTCTGTTGCCACCTATATCTATAAATATGCATTAAATCTGCCTGTACACAGCCAGATTTCTCTGAAATTCAGTCATCTTGCTCTTGCTGCATTTGAAACATTTTCTTTTGCCCTTCAGAATAGGTGGAGAGTCCCTGGCAGTGGCCCAGAGCACGTATGCAGTGAGTTGGTTTAAGGGCAAGGAGTTAAACCTGGTGTTTGGATTGCAGCTCAGCATGGCCAGAATTGTAAGTTGGCACCAATTGACATCTGGGAATGAAGAGAGGAGTTGTGTCCCTGCTTTTGGGGCTCCTTTGGGACAGTCTGGGACACCTGGAGCCTGGCAGGCTCCTCTTATCTGAGCTGTTTAACTCCTGATGCCCTTGGGATTGCAGCCTTGGATCATTTTTGGGGGCAAAATTAGGGAAAAAGTGCTTCTTTCTCCTGCCTGTCAGGTGGGAATTCTGTTTGTTCAAATGTGTTAAATTCAGCTCAGTTCATGAGCTCATATGTGTGTTTATGGCACTTCTGAAGTCTTGCTGAAAACACTGCCAGATTTGTGTGAACTTTCAATTTGCAGTGCTGTGTTTTTGTTGCAATGATCAATTTGTTACAAACCAACCCAGCAGGGAATCATTTGTATCCTTTTTGCTGGTGGTTGAAGTTCTCTGTGTAGCATTTCCCTCTTTGTCTGCTGTTCCTGTGGAATTCCTGGAGCTGGGAAATGCTGGGTGCTTCACATCGCTCTGTTCATGCTCACATGGCTCTGTTCTGCCTAGGGGAGCACGGCGAACATGAATATTATGGGATGGATCTACTCCAGGGTTCAGCATCTCCTGGGATCTGCTGGTAGGTCAGTGACATTTTGCATTGCTGTCACCTGCCTGTTTTAATAATTTATTAATTCATCACTGCAAAGCACGCTAATTATTGGAGCTAGGGAGAGCAATCCCAACACCTTTTGTCTCATAATCTCATTTTCTCTCAGATTACTGCAGCTGCTAAAATGCTGGGGCATTTTTGGGGTTGCCAAATTTGGAGTTGGTGGCTTGTGGAGATGAAATGTTTCACATCCTCTGAGCAAAGGACAGGCTTGAAAAATTTCCTGAAGGGTGTCAAAGCTTGCCTGTAGCTGTCTGATCGTAAAAGTGACATTTGAACAATTCTGGGGTGTGTTCCCTTCCCTCAGAGCCGTGGGCATGGTGGCTCTGGTGTTGGGAATAAGGCCAGGCTTTGTTCCTGTTACTGCAAGGTGCAAATGAGGAGTTTGGCTATGCTGAGTGGGAGTGGTGGTCATGTTTAAATAAAATCAATTTATATACATATTTATGGCTCCAAGGCAGGTGTCTGCCCTGTGTCAGGCTTCACTTTTACACTTTAATCTTTGAGTTGTGCAGCTCTTGAGCCTTGAAGTTGGCATTAAACTTGGTGTACCTTGTTGTGTCCAATAAAAAATGCACTAATTGGGCTGAAAACCCAAATTACTGCTTGGATTGTCAGCTGACTGTGTGGTGTTGCCTTCCCAGGGGGTGTCACTTGTCTCTTCTCACTGAGCTGTGCTTTAATCCTGCGTTACCTGGGCAGGAGAGCAGAGAAACTGCTTTGTAAAGAGCAAGGCAAGACAGGTGAGTGCTGGGGCTGAGCTGGAGCAGAGCCTGCCAGCTGCTCTGCACAGGTTTGCATTTGGGGTTTGCATTTGGGGTCATTCAGTGGCTGCTGCTTCATGTCCTCACAGTTATAATCTTCATTTTTAGATGAAGTTTTAGTTGTAAGCACTAGTTGGTCAGGCAGAGGCATTTTTTATATGTCATCTTTAGAGTCATCTAATTGCCATTTTATGCCATTTTTAGAGTCACCTTTTTTATACAAATAAAGGTTTACACCTAATTTGATCTGTGCCATGACCACCTGTTCCTTGTTTTTTGAAGTTGGTCTGATTTCCTTTAGTAGGAGTGCAGAACCATGGAGCTTTCATCAGGCAGTGTGTGTTGAGTTTTCCATGTGGGAGAATTTAGAGCAATGAGAAATGAACTGAATTTAATTGAGATCCAAGGAAGAACATAGGGAATCCATGGGATGGAAGCACCTCAAAGCCCATCCATCCCACCCCAGCCATGGCAGAGACACCTCCACTATCCCAGGCTGCTCCCATCTGGCTCCAGGCAGGAATTTTTCCAACTGATGGAACATTTCCTTGACCAATGTTTGACTCTGCTGCTCAGGACTTGCAGAGGCTTTGGAGCTTTTGTCCATCAGCTCAGGGAGAGAGGGACAGCTTGGTTTGGGACTGTGGGTTTTACACTTGGATCTCCTGGAGTGATTCCCACTGGGGAAACTGCAGCCAGGCAGGGACAGGGATGTGCTTTAGGAGGGATTTGGGATCAGATTTGGGATTGTCCTAGGTTGCAATATAGATGTAGTTAAGTATTCTATTACCACCAGCTGTGGGCTGTTAGCTGCTATCACATGCTAATGACCCACCCCGCATGACAGGCAATGGGCCATCAGGGACCCACCGTGTGACTCATGGACTTATCTCATCCCATTGTGGGATGCTCTGCCCAGGAGGGAGGAGCCAGGTGTTCCCACCTGGATATAACCTGGCCTGGGAACTGCCTGAGCTAGCCCTGTCTACTGGGTTCCCGGAGGACCAGAGCTACTACTGGATCTTCAGCTGGAGACTAGACCTTCACAGGATCACCACTTCAACTGGACTACTTCAGTTGGACTGCTACTACCACCCTAACAGGGTGTTAGGTTGTATCTGACTTTGTCAGTGCTTTTCCTTGTATTATTTCACTTATTTTTAGTTTCAGTCTGGACTTGTGATCTCCCACTGGTTTGTTTTCAAACCAACACAAGCCACAGGGGGTGCCTGGAGCAGGAATTCTCCAGGATCTCTATGGAAAAGGATGGAGCAGGGATTTTCCAGTGTCTCCATGGAAAAAGGTGGTGCCTGGAGCAGGAATTCTCCAGTGTCCCCATGGAAAAGGATGGAGCCACAGCTAATGCCTGGAGCTGGGATTCTCTAGATTCTCCATGGAAAAGGTTAGAGCAGGAATTTTCCAGCATCCCTAAGGAAAAGGATGGAGCCCAGGTGGTCCCTGGTTCTTGGAATGTGCCAACATTCCACCTCCACATGCTGCTGGAGCACAGATCCATGGATTTGGGCTCCAGGAGTCTCCTCCTGCTCAACTCAGGGATGAGCACCCCAGGGATGGTTTGGGGTGGAATCACTCCCAGGTCAGTGGGATGGGTTTGCCCTGCCAGGCTCTGGGTGAGTCCTGCTGCTCTGTGTCATTGCCTTTGGGTTGGGATTCCTTCCCTCTGGGGTTGCTCCTGGGCAGAGCAGGACATTGTTGGGGAGCTTTGGTTCATCCCCAGGGCTCTGCTGGGCTGGTTTGTCCTCCCTGGGATCTCCCTGGTAACGGAGCAGGGGAACTGTGTGCCTTTTGTATTTTTATCCTGGCTGGAAATACCAGCCCTGGCTAATATTTGCCTTTGCTTTTGCCCACTGCGCCCCTTGGGCAGCAGCAGGTTGTGCCTTTGGCTTCCCAGGGATTGCAGCTGCCTGGGAATGGGGAGCCAGCTGGGATTTAGGGTCCTTCCACCCAAAAAGAAGAAAAAAAATTTAAAAATTAAAAAAAGAGAAAAAAGAAAAAAGATAAAAAAGACCACAACAGTTTGGGATGAGGATTCCCTGGTGTTTGGGATGAAGATTCCATGGTGTTTGGGATGAGGAATTTATGGTGTTTGGGATGAGGATTCAGTTAGATTTTTGAGGATTTGTTAGAGAATCATTTGGTGTTTCGGGATGAGGATTTTATGGTGTTTGGGATGAGGATTTTAAGGTTTTTTGGGGTTGTGCCCTTGGGGTTGCACCCCGCAGCTCTCTGCTCCTCTGTGTCACTCTCAGGACCTTAATCTCAATAATTAATCAGTTAATTAGCTGGGTCAGGTGGGTGGTTTTGGAGATTAGTTTATTTCCCTCCTTTCCTTCAGGCAGACTGAGGAATTCACTCCCCAGCAGATTTTGGGGAGAACATGACCACAATTTTGGGGTCAACAGAGCAGAACTGTCACCTGAAACCATCAGCAGCACCAATTGTGCTCTCAGTCCCAGCACATCCAAAATTACCTGGAGGATTATTTGTTCCTGTCTTGATTTTTTTTTGGTTTTGGGTTACTTTGTTCCTTTTTTTTTTTTTTTTCCTTTTGTTCTGGGTTGCTTCGTTCCTTTCTTGATTTTTGTTTTTCTAATTTAATTCTGAGGTTTTTTGTGTTCCTCCATTCTTTCCTCTCCTTTGTGTTTTCTGTGTTCCTTTCCCCACTGAGCTGGATGAAATCCACCCAGCCAACCCTGACAGAAACTCCTTGAACATCAAGAACTAAAAACGAGGTTGAAACATCCTGCAGGAGAAAAGAAAAAAAAAAAACCCCAACCTCCCGAGTGTGATTTCACTCCCAGGTCACGTTAAGTGCAATTTCATTGCTGTGCCTCTGAATCAGTTTCCTTAAATATCTGGGCTGTATATTTAACTTCCCCATGAAAGGCTGCTGCTGTAAATATTGAGGCCATCCGGGGTGATTAAATATTAAAAATGACATTTGCAGGGAGCTGCAGTCGCTGTGGGAATGGAGTTTGCCCAGAATTCACTCTGAGCTGAGCCGTGCAGCAGCCACTGCAGGAAAAAAAAAAATCCAAAAAAACCCCAAAAATTCCCCCCAAAAAATAACGGGGGAATAATGTCAGAGCCCTCTGTGACTTCAGGAAAAAATCCTGAGTTTTAATCAGAGAATCCTGTTGGTCAGTAGTCTATTGTATTGTATATATTTATTGTATAGTATTATATAGTATTATATAGTATTGTATTATATTATATTGTACTATACTATACTATCTGATGTATCATTGTCTACTATTATATTTACATTAATATCTATAGCTATGTCTATATCTATATCTATATTCATGTTGATATTTATATGTCTGGATCCATATTTATATATTATTATAATATTTTATAATGTGATTTATTAATTGTTCCCAGGTTTGTGTTCTGCCCACTCAGAGCTGCTCTCTTTGGGGTTTCATTCACCTGTGGCACTCAGAGAGAAATAAAAACCAAGTTTGATTTTGAAATAAAACTTCCCTTGCTGGAGCACATGGGGTGTGTGTTGTGCTGCTTCTGGGAGTCCTGGAAAAGGAATATCTGGAATTTCCTGCTCTGGATCCTTTGCAGGCTGACTTGGGGGAATATTTTATAACTATTTTCACAATTTTTGTAAATTCCAGTTGACGTTGTGGCCACTGAGAGGGAAAGATTTCCACAAGGTTTAAAATAATGAAACATTCTGAGAAAATCATGGAATAAAGGCTCTGATCCACCAGGAGTGAGGAGGACATGGATTCCCTTGGAGGAGGAGAATCCAAGGGAATCCATGGGAATATCCTGCTGAATTTTAGAATTACTGCAAAACAATTCTAGGGGGGGAAAAAAAAGAAAAAAAAAAGACAGCAAAACCCCCACAATTTCAGAATTACTAGAAAAATATCTAGAAAACTACTAGAAAAAACATCTCCCAATTCTAGAATAGAATTGTTTGAATCTATGATGTATTATTAAAAGAGATGAGGAAAGAGCAACCTGTATTTGAATATATGAATATAGGGATGGAACATCCATGGCTAGGCATTCCTACAGAGCAATAAATCCATATTGTACAGACAAAGGGGAGATGAGAAATCCCAAATTATGACTCCATGGATAATATTCCCCAGTCCTGCTCAGTGGATCCTGCTGGAGCCTGGGGGTTACTTGAGGTCATTCTGGGGTCACTCCAGGTCACTTTGGGGTCACTTGAGGTCACAGGGGTTACCTGAGGTCATTTGAAATTTTGATCAGTGAGACTTGAGGTTACTTCAGGTCATTTCAGACCCCAGTTGGGGTTACTAGAGGTCATTCTGGGGTTAATCAAGTTCACAGGGGTCATTGGAGGTCACAGGGGTTACTCGAAGTCATTTGAGTTTTGGCTCAAACAAACTTGGGGTTACTTTAGGTCATTTCAGACCCTAATTGGGGTCACTCAAGGTCACTTTGGGGTCACTTGAGTTCACAGGGGTTACTTGAGGTCATTTGAGTTTTGAGCAGTGAGATCTGAGGTTACTTTAGGTCATTTCAGACCTTATTTGGGGTCACTCCAGGTCATTTTGGGGTTACTGTAGGTCATTGGGGTTACTTGAGGTCATTTAAAATTTTGAGCAGTGAGACTTGGGGTTACTTGAGGTCATTTGAGACCCTGTTTGGGGTCATTCAAGGTCATTTTGAGGTTACTCTAGGTCACAGAGGTTACTCGAGGTCATTTCAGTTTCAGATCAGTGAGACTTGGGGTTACTTTAGGTCATTTCAGGCCCCAGTTGAGGTTACTTGAGGTCATTTTGGGGTTACTCGAGGTCATTGGGGTTATTTGAGGTCACAGGGGTTACTTGAGGTCATTTGAGTTTTTGAGCAATGTCACTCAGGGTTACTTTAGGTCATTTCAGACCCCAATTGGGGTTACTTGAGGTCATTTTGGGGTTACTTGAGGTCACTCTGGGGTCACTCTAGGTCATTGGGGTTATTTGAGGTCACAGAGGTTACTTGAGGTCATTTGAAATTTTGATCAATGAGACTTGGGGTTACTATAGGTCATTTCAGACCCCAATTGGGATTACTTCAGGTCATTCTGGGGTCACTTAAGGTCATTTTGGGGTTACTTCAGGACATTGGGGTTATTTGAGGTCACAGAGGTTATTTCAGGTCATTTGAGTTTTTGAGCAGTGCAACTTGAGGTTACTTTAGGTCATTCAAGACCCTGTTTGGGGTTACTTGAGGTCATTCTGGGATCACTCAAGGTCATTTTGGGGTTAATCTAGGTCACAGGGGTTATTTGAGGTCACAGGGGTTACTTGAGGTCATTTGAAATTTTGATCAATGAGACTTGGGGTTACTATAGGTCATTTCAGACCCCAGTTGGGGTTACTAGAGGTCATTCTGGGGTCACTTAAGGTCATTTTGGGGTTACTTCAGGTCATAGGGGTTATTCAAGGTCACAGGGGTTACTCGAGGTCATTTGAGTTTTTAGTCAGTGCAACTTGGGGTTACTTTAGGTCATTTCAGACCCCAGTTGGGGTCACTAGAGGTCATTCTGGGGTTACTCGAGTTCACAGGGGTTATTTGAGGTCACAGGGGTTACTCGAGGTCATTTGAGTTTTGGCTCAAACAAACTTGGGGTTACTTTAGGTCATTTCAGACCCTAATTGGGGTCACTCAAGGTCATTCTGGGGTCACTCAAGGTCATTGGGGTTATTCAAGGTCACAGGGGTTACTTGAGGTCATTCGAGTTTTTGAGCAGTGAGATTTGAGGTTACTTTAGGTCATTTCAGACCTTATTTGGGGTTACTTGAGGTCATTTTGGGGTTACTATAGGTCATTGGGGTTACTTCAGGTCACAGGGGTTACTCGAGGTCATTCAAGTTTTTTAGCATTGTGACTTGAGGTTACTTTAGGTCATTTCAGACCCCAATTGGGGTTACTTGAGGTCACTTTGGGGTCACTCAAGGTCATTTTGGGGTTACTTGAGTTCATAGGGGTTATTTGAGGTCACAGAGGTTACTTGAGGTCATTTGAAATTTTGAGCAGTGCAGCTTGAGGTTACTGTAGGTCATTTCAGACCCCCACTGGGGTTACTTGAGGTCATTCTGGGGTCACTCAAGGTCATTTTGGGGTTACTTGAGTTTATAGGGGTTATTTGAGGTCACAGGGGTTACTTGAGGTCATTTCAGTTTCACATCAATGAGACTTGGGGTTACTTTAGGTCATTTCAGACCTTTTTTGGGGTTACTTCAGGTCATTAGAGTTTTTGAGCAGTGCAATTGGGGTTACTTGAGGTCATTTGAGACCCTGTTTGGGGTTACTTGAGGTCATTTTGGGGTTACTTTAGGTCACAGGGGTTATTTGAGGTCACTTGTGGTCCCTCGAGGTCATTTGGGGTTTTTCTCTCCCCAGGCCAGACTCGATGCCCATTTTTGGGGATCCAAAGGCAGAGCAGCAGTTTTGGGAATGCTGCTGGGATTTCAGCTCAGAGCTCCACTTTGGGGCTTCATTCCCATTTTTCACTCTTCCCCCAGAAGATTGGAGCAGAGAGGAGTTTGGGATTACAAACTGCATTAGAAACCTTTAACTTTGAGGGGGAAAATTCCCATGGATTTATCCATGGCTGGAATGGAGTTCATTTTTTGGGATAGAAAAAATGGATTTCCTATCCAATATTGCAGCTGTGGGGTTTGGTTCCCTTGCTGGCAGCTCCAGAGTGGGAAAAATGGGGGAAAATGAGAAAAAATGGGAAAAAACAGGGGGAAAATGAAAAAAAATGGGAAAAAACGGGGGTAAATGTCAGGGGAAATGGGGAGGAAAAAATATGGGGGAGAAAATATGGGAGGAAAAAATGGGGGTAGAAATATGGGGAAAAAATATGGAGGAGAAAAATATGGGATGAAAATTGGGGGAGAAAATATGGGGAGAAAAATATGGGGGAAAACATGGAAAAATTGGGGAAATATGGGGGAAAATAAAATATGGGGGAAATATTGGGGGCAAAAATATGAAATATGGGGGAAAATATGGGGGAGGAAAAAATGGGGGGAGAAAAATGGGGGGAAATATGGGGAAAAATAAAATATGGGGGAAAATAAAATATGGTGGGGGGAATTACTGGGGGGAAAAATATGAGGGGAAAAATAGAGGAGGAAAATTGGGGGGAAAAATCTTTTTTTAGGCAGTTTTTACCCAGCCCTGTTGAATATCCAACACTCCCATTCCCAGCAGACAGCCAGGTGTTGGTTATTGTTATTCCTCAGGGATTTTCCTCCTTCCCAGCCTCTGCAGGATTCAAACAAATCCCTGTGCTCCTGGTTTCAAAGCCAGCAATCTGCCCAGGAATGCAAAAACCTTCCTGGGGTGGAAAACTCAACCTCCTTCCCTCCAAATTATTATAACTTTAAGATTCTGGGGCTTTTGGGCAAAGATGTGGGAAAAGAATAGCAAAGATTTGGGAAAATTCTAGTTTCCTACTAGAATATATCAAACGAGGCAAACAAACAGCAACAGCAGCAACCAAAACCAGAATAAAACCCCAAAATATCCTTTTCCCATCCTTTTTCCTTCCTTTTCCATCCTTTTTCCATCCTTTTCCCACCCAGCCACAGCTTTTGTCTCCTAAGTATCTCCTAAGTACCTGAAGTTCTCATGGCTGAGGCAGCAAATGGCAGAAAAATTCCCTCCGAGAAAGAAAAAAAAAGGGAAAAAACCCTAAAAAAGTTAACTTTCCCCAGGTGTGTCTCCTTAAAGGGAGGATTTGCACAGCTGGGATCTCATTCCCCTCAGTATTGATGGAATTGCAACACCAAAAATGCAGCACTGAAGGAGGCAAGATAGAAAGGAATAAAGAAACTATCAAAAAACTGCTTTGATTCAGAATTAATTTGTTATTTACCACTGGTTTTGTACCATCCCTGGTGGTGTCTGCTCAGCCCAGCTCTGCCTGAACAGAATAAAGTGTTTATTTTCAAATAAAGATTCCCATTTGGTACAACTGCAGGTTACCTCTGATTTTATATGTTTTCCGTGAATTTTACATCCCAATCATTCCCACCCTGCCTGTCCCAGGATGTTGCTGTGGTGTGGTTTGTGTTTTTATCAAAGCCCCAGAAATGCTGATTTCATCCCTAATTTGGCCTCAATAATCCAGGTTTAGCAGCCAGGCTGATGGGGAGAGGGTAAAGCAGCTCTGAGGGTGAAAATAATCACAATAAGCATCAAAATTAATCAAAATAATCACCAAAAACAATCACAATAAGCATCAAAAATAATCACAATAATCATCAAAATTAATCACAAAAAGCATAAAAAATAATCACAATAATCATCAAAATTAATCACAATAATCATCAAAAATAATCACAATAATCATCAAAAACCATCCCAATAATCACCCAAAATACTCCAGGGCTCCGCAAGGGAGGAGTGTTTGTAAGAAAAAGGGTGGATTGATCACTGGGAATAGCAGGGCTGGTAGGAAATTGGGAATGTGGGGATAATGATCAATTATTGATTTCCAGCAGGGTTGGACTGCATGACTCCATCCAGGATTTGGGGAATGCCAGAGGAGCAGCCTGGGAGCAACTCCTGCCAGCCCAGAAATGCCTTTGTGAGGAGCCTGGGAAGGCAAAAAGCAGCATTTTGGGATAAACTGGGACTTCAGTGAGGCTTTAGGGTCAAACTGCTGCTGGGAGTCACAGAATTATGGAATATTCTGAGCAGGAAGGATCCACGAGGATCATCCCAGCTCTGCCCTGGAAGCTCTCCAGGTCCATCTCCCCATCTCCCAGCTGCGTGTTTTTGGGATTTCCATCTCTCAGCTCCTTTCCCAGGGGATTTTTAGGGAATTCCCCTCATCCCACCCAGGTCCTGCAGCTCCAGGCTCTCCATCAGTGATCATTCCCAATTTTCCTTCCTTTAGATTGCTGCCATCTCTGCAATGTGATAAACCAGGGGACACCATTTATCTTATCCCCCAGGCGCCACTCCTGACTAATTAAAACCTTAATTAACTGGAGCAAACCCTGGGGGAGCTGCGAGGCAGCAGGAATGCCATTCCTGGACAATGGGAAGAGCATTTCCTACTGGATTTGTATTTTTAAAATGCTATTTTTTTTCACTGTCAGTTCTCCAACATAAAGATTTAACATTTAAACAGGATGATGAATTTTTCCAGGTGGATTTTAGCTCAAAATTCCATTGGTTTTCCCAGAGCCAACAGACAGCCCTGCCCTGCCCAGTGCTGGACACACCCAATTTTTCCAGGGATTTTTGTCTCAACAGCACCAAAACCTCCAAATCTTCCAGGAATGAGCCATGAACATTCCCCTCCAGACAATCCCTCCCATTCCCTCGCAGAGCTTTGGAGTTTCAGCTCCTGTAATCCCAGAGATCCTGAGGGAAAAAGCTGGAAAGGTCATCCCAACAATTTGAGAAGTGTCCATAATCAGCAGGATAGGATTTGGGATTTTTCCCTTTCGTTCCTCCTTCAGGCTGAGGGATGGAATTCCCTGGATTTGATTTAAGCTCTGTGGGAGTCAGGGTTGGGTTTGGAGGGAAAATGGAAAGAAAATCGGATTTTTCCAAGCGTTCTGCCCGTCTTGTGCTGCACAAGGACACCCAAAATAAATATTTTGGAGAGAAACGAGGACTTAAAATCCTTAATTCACTCCAAGGGCTGTGGGGCTTTGCTCTGGGAAGCCTCTTGGGTGGAAAAAAAGGCAGCAGGAAGCTTTCAATGGAGCAAAATCCACAATAAAATCGGGAAGAGGAAGAACAGACAGGGTAGTAATTAGGCATGATAAAGGGGTGGGATGAGAGCACCTAATTAGGAGGAATTAATGGGAATCTGCAGCATTCCAGATGCTTTTCCCAGGAAACCTGTGCTTTGCTCAGAGAGTTTGAGAAAAAAAAAACAAAAAACCTTGAATTTTTGGGGTTCAGAACAGAGGCAGAGTTGAAAATCCATCATTATTTCAAAACTTGTGGAATTTATGGTTGGAATGATAAATATTTAGCAGATTGAACCAGGAACTGCCTCCAGGGAAATCCCTCTAAATTAGCCATGGAATTAAAAGAATAATGAAGCAATATTTACTTACAGTTATATCCAATCACTTCTTTTTCCCTGCTGTGATTAACTGAATTCCCAGGTTTCCTCCCAATCCCTGCACTTATTAAACATGGAAATTAGTTTTCTCTGACAACTCATTAAGAGCCCCAAATGCTGGGGATTCCACCTGAATCAGTCATTCCTCACTTCCCTGTGTTTTATACAGTGAGTTCCAGGAAAATAATAATTCCCTTGATCTATAAATTATATAAAGAAATAAATATATATACATATATATATACATATATATATATATTATAATGGAGGAAATTCTTTTTGCACATTGGGTTTTCTGAATTGAGCAGCTAAAGCTGAAAGAGGAATTTCCCAGCACCAAAATGGAGTTTCCAGGATGCTCAGGTGTATCCAAAGTCATCTCTGGCTGTTTCCATGTCTAAATCCAGTATTTTCCAAGATGGAAATGTTTTGGAAATATTTTTCATGTGGGTTTACTTGAAAATATTTCGATAATTTAGAATTCTTGAAATGGCATCATTTGAAAATCAATTGTGATTTTTAATTATGAAAACACCTCCCAGGGAACAATTCCATCCCCAAATCCCATCCAGTCCCACCTCCCCACACAGCTGATGCTCACTGCTCTGCAGCTCTCTGGGTTTTCCATTCTTCCCCTTTTAAAAGCAGGAATGATGTTTTCCCATCTTCGTGGCTACAGGAAAACTGCATTTCAGGCTTCAAACGGCAGGGAATTCCCTGTTGCTGTGATGTCCCCCGAGGAGCACAGCCAGGATCCATTTTCTGTGGGATAAATCCATCTGGAGGCAGATGGGGAGAGACAACTCCAGCTCAGTCCCACGTTTGACTGAGGCAGTTCAGTAATCACTTTCTCAGACATCCAGGAGCTGTTCCTGGGAATCTGGGGAGGCTGAGGGAGCAATCCTGGAGATTTGGTTTGGCTGGAGCGTCCAGGAGTGGGAATTGCAGGCAGAGCTGATGACCATTCCCAGCAGGTGTTCCCAGGCTGACGAGCTCCCTGGGGAAGGGAGCAGAGAGATCCAAATCCATTGCATTCCGGAGTGTGGAACTCCAGTTCCCAGCCAGAGCTGAGCTCCATCCATGGTTAATGTGCTGTTTATTGGGCTGATTTTCCATGGGGTTAGTCAGCCTTGCAGGCCTCAGAAAATAAATTTTTTTCATGGGTTTAGTCAGCCTTGCAGGGCTCAGAAAATCAGATTTTTTCATGGGGTTAGTCAGCCTTGCAGGGCTCAGAAAATCAGATTTTAGTTCCAGGCTCCCTGTTAGGCGCAGCTTTAGTCCAAAGCCTTGAAGAGCTCAATGTTTAGGTCGGGTTTGGATGTGTGGAGCAGCAAATCCTCCTGGAGGAGCTCAGGGAGCTCAGGGCTGGCCTGAGGACAGCCAGGAGTGACCCAAACCCCTCAGCTGTGTGGGGTCAGGTGTGCCTGGGTGGGGCAGAGGGGCTGCAGGTGTGCCTGGAGAGCAGGGCTGGGAGCTGGGAACGGGGCAGGGGGGCTGGGTGGGGAACCCCATTCCCCAGGGATCATCCCATTGCCCAGGGCTCACCCTGCTCCAGATGGACCATCCTGTTCCTGAGGGACCATCCCACCCCACATGGACCATCCCATTCCTCATGGATCACCCTGCTCCTGATGGACCATCCCATTCCCCATGGATCACCTTGCTCCTGATGGACAATCCCATTCCCCATGGATCACCCTGCTCCTGATGGACAATCCCATTCCCCATGGATCACCCTGCTCCTGATGGACAATCCCATTCCCCATGGATCACCCTGCTCCTGATGGACAATCCCATTCCCCATGGATCACCCTGCTCCTGATGGACAATCCCATTCCCCATGGATCACCCTGCTCCTGATGGACAATCCCATTCCCCATGGATCACCCTGCTCCTGATGGACAATCCCATTCCCCATGGATCACCCTGCTCCTGATGGACAATCCCATTCCCCATGGATCACCCTGCTCCTGATGGACCATCCCGCCCCACATGGACAATTCCACCCAACATGGATCATTCCACTCCAGCTGGACCATCCATCCCACCCCACATGGACCATTCCACCCCACACAGACCACCCCTCTCCAGATCAAGAGCTGACCCGAAATCCTGAGCAGGTCCCCTGGTGATCACCCAACACAGCCACATTCCCAGGGCTGGGATCGTTGGGATTGGCCTTGCTGAGCTCCCATGGGCACAGCTGGGCACATCTGGGCACAGCTGGCACCTCCTGCTGCTCCCCAGCAGGGCTGAGCTGAGCCCTGGCCAGGAACCAACATCGCTGGCGTTAAGAACGGCTCTGCTGCCAAAAATCCCAAATATTTGGCTTCTGTCAGGAGCTGCTCCGCCTTCCCGGGATTGCCGTGGCGCTGATGGATTCCTGTTTGCTCCCGTTGGATTCCCTTCCCACGGAGGGATGATTTATTCACTGGAGGAAAACAAGCTCTAAAAATCCCTCCAGCTACTCAGCTTGGCTTGACTTCCCATTCTCTTTGTGGGCTGAAGGAAAATCCAGCCCAGCCCTGCAGGAATTTCCCTCCCAAATGGGAGAGCTGGAATTATTGGGAGCTCTGTTCACAGGGACTGAACTTGTAATCAGATTTGCAATCAATAATTATAAAATAGAAACAAATAACAGTGGAGTGGAAGAGGCTGAATTCAGTCATTCACTTCCAGTTTAACCCACGCTCTGTGGAGTTTTTGGGGATTTTTTCCCCTTTTTGTGTCAATAAAAAAAAATTATTTACAAGTTTTCCCTGAGTTGACATTCCTTTTGCACAGAGGGTTGGAAAATACCTGAACACATCCCTGAGCCATGCCAGAGCTGGGGTTCGTGAGGAACCTCCCAAATTAAATATATTTAAATTATTTTATATCATTAAATTATATTCTTCAAGATATTTAAATTATTTTATCTTTATATTTAAAAATATTAAATACATATTCCCTACCAGCGTTTAAAACCCCCACATTTTTGCACTTCCTATAAATTCAGATTTAAACACTTTCTTAGTGATCCTGGTTGTTTGCCTGTGCCTTACAGAGACTTTTGGCCCACAAAAAAATTGACAGTTGCTAATATTTTGGGTTATTATTTCTTTCCCTTTTATTTCCTACCAAACCAGAAATATTCGCACAAGTTTAGGTTCAGAGCTCTTTCACCACGTGCTTGAAATCACCAGAATTAGCTCTGGAAAAATGGATTTTTGGCAACGCTGGGAAAACCCCTAAAGGAATCCGCTGAAAAGCACCACAAACCCCAGCGAAGCCACTTAGGGGCAGATTTGGGATTGGAATCAAGCGGGTTTGGGTTCAATAAAATTCCCATGGGGATGGAAGGAGCTGTTTGGATTTTGTGCTGGAAGGTGGGTTTATCTAGATCAAATCGATTAGAAAATAGAATATAAAATATAAGCTATAATCGATGTATTCCGTGCGCTCTGCCCACACCCCCTTCATCCCCGCACGGATTCCCTGCAGCGCCGCCTGGAAATCCAAATTTCCCTCCTTCCCGCGGCTCGGGATGACAGCGAATCCATCCCCTCTCTGGAGCACAGCCAGTTCCTCAGCTCGCTGCCTGCGCGCTGCTCGCTCCCGCTCTGCCTCTTCCCTTTCATTTTTTATTTTTCCCTCTCTCGGAGGTTTCTCCGATGCCGCCAGAGTGAGCTCAACTCGGAGCTGTGCAGCTTCCCTGCCTCCTGCTATTCCAGCCGAGCCGGCGGTGGGAGGAGCAGCATTCCTGCCTCCTTCTCCCGGGAAACTTCACCATGCGGCTGGTGAGGGATTCCGTTTGCTAAGGGAATTGCCCTGCAGGGTTAGGAATTCCCAGCGCATTCCCAGCGCATTCATTCCCATCTCATTCCCAGTTCATTTCCAGCTCACTCCCAGCTCATTCCCAGCTCATTCATTCCCAGCTCATTCCCAGTTCAATCCCAGCTCAATCCCAGTCCATTCCCAGCTCCCTCGGGAATGCCGAAGGGAAGGGATGTCGGGGGTGTGGGATGCCCGCCGGGATATGGATGGACGTGGATTCCTTAAAAGATCTGGGATCCGGCAGCACTTTTCCCGGGGAGGAGGAGGCTGGAAAAGCCGCGGTGCGATTCCTGACGTGCTGTAAGCTTATTAAGGGAATTCATTAAAGGTTGGGTTCTGCTGTCGGTTTGGGAATGGGGAATCATCTCCGGGTGAAAATTCCAAGCGGTGCTTGGAAAAGATGCCTGAGGGTTCTCAGGGCTCTGCCGAGCTGCCGTGGCAGAATTTCCCTGGATTTCGCAGCCTTTTCCCTTTTTGCTCTGCAATTACCGGCAGACAAAAACGTGGCTGTGCTTCCTGCGGGGAGCAAACCGCGGCTCAGCCTCGGAATTCCTCAGGGATTTCAGCTCCCGGCGATCCATCCCAGCCCTGGAGCAGGCAGGGGAGGATGCAGCAGCCAGGAGTTCAGCTGTTTGTCAACACGGCAAAGCTCCCGGAGCTCCATCCAGCCCTGGAGCTGCATCCCGATGAAGCCATGCCGGGGATGCTGCGGGACCGATCCGGGCTCTGGCGGTGGGCAGAGCGCTGAGAGAATTCCTCGCTGCTCCATCGATTCTTCATTCCTGGCCTCCCTGCCGGAGCGGTTGGAGCAGGGCTGGCTGGGCTGGGCAGCCAGGATTTTTCCCTGGATGGAGCAGAGATTCCCTCGGGAGGAGCTTCCCCCGGGTGCTTCCAGCCATCCCCAAACCAGCCCGCCAGGCTTCCCCAAACCGCATTCCCGGGCGATCCGTGGGGAGGTGATGGATGGGAGCGACTGTGTGTAAACACAGAGGGCGGGAATAAACCAGGGAGAGACTCCAGGGATTGGGAATGATTCCTCGGGAATTCCGAGGGCAGGGAGCAGAGCCGCAGCTGAGGATCCACCCGCACAGCCCATTCCCCAGGGGAGGCTGGACACGCTGGGACTGATGGCTCTGCCCCAGCTCTGAGCTCCAGAAATAACCGAATATTGAATTGTCATTTCTCCCAAGCTGGAATCCAGCCGAGCTTTGCTGTTGTCCAGGACAACTTGTCAGATGATGTAAACTCATTTGTTATATTGCACAGGGGAAAAAAGCTGCGTTAGGAATATCTCGTTTACCTGGAGCTGAATGTGTTTGGATTCCCACTGCTGGTTCAAGTTTTTCAGCTTCCCAAAAGGCCAGAGAGGCTCTTCAGGAGTCTCATAAATAAAAGAAATCCAGAAGAATTTCCCTGAGCTGTCGGTGCTGGGATTCACTTCATATTGCCAACGCAGCACTGTCAGACCTCTGGAATTATATCCAATACTTTTCTCCCCTGTTTCCCTGAGTCCTTCAAAGCACAGGCAGAATTGAAGTTTTTCCCTGCTTTAAATCTCTTAAAACTTGGATTTTCTGCCACTTGAGGCTCCTGCAGGTTCCTGCTCTGGCAGTTTGGGGATTCCTGAAATCCCAATAAAATCCCAGTAAAACCAGGGAGACTCTTTACGTGCCCAAGGGCTAAAGCCTGGCTCAGTGTTCAAAAGCTTGTGCAGACCTGCAATCTAAGGATGAGCTCAAAGCCAGAGAATGCTTGGACTTCCAGTGGTTTCCCTGGATGCCAAAGAAAATACAGGAACAACTGACAAACTGGTTGGGATGAGCTCTCTGAAGGGGGCATTTACCTGGACTGGGTGGCTTTTGAGGCCTTTCCAAATAATATTTAATAATTTAATAATTCCAGGTTTAATAATTCCACAGTTCCCACTGGAGGCAGCTGGATGTGCTCTCCCAGTCGCAGGAATTGTTTTGTGAGTAAATCCAATTATATCCTCCAGTGTTCCTGAACTTCCTTCATCACTGATTCATTTATTTGCCCTCAATTCAATCCGAATTCAGCATTTTCCGAATTCAGCAAATTCAGGATTTTCAGGTTTCACCAAATCCTGCTGTCACCTGCAACTCTTCCCCCTTGCTGCTCCTCTCCTTTTCCCACCTGAGCAATAAAAGGGATTTTTGGGAGCTCTGGGAAGCTCTTCCCAGGCTGTGCAAGTTGGGCTCATTTTAATTCCTGAACGCTGCACATCCAAATCCTGAGATCCAGGCAGGAATTCATTTACATGCTGTGGATGGCTCAGCCACCCCTCAACTGCTGGCATTTTGTCCCTGCTTCAGAATATTATTTACATTTATTAAAAAGCACTTGGAGAATGTTCAGCTGGGTGCTTTTTGAAACAACGTGGAGCAGCTGCTTCCAGAAAGACACAGACAAGGGTAATTTATTAATTAATTCCCTATTAATCCATTAAATCCCTTCAATTACCAAGCATTTAAAATATTTTCTATGAGCTAATAACTGAAAAATGAGAAGTGTTGAGCATTCCCTTTTCCCAGGTGCTGGAATTTTAGGCTGATTTTGAATCATCTTCCTTCTTGTTTTCCCTCTCCACAAAACATTCCAAGGTTTTTTCCTCTCTTTCCTTCTTCCCATGAGGAATCTGATGAGGCCGGCAGTGCCTGATGGGAATTTTCCACTGCAATGGGAGAGCCCTGGGCTGGGCTGGAATTCCTGGGAAAAGGGGATCTTGGAATGAGGGTGAAATCATGGGAAGGAGGCACATGTTTGGTGTGTTTGGTATGGAACTGGCTGAGCATGACACAGTCCCAGGTTGGGTGTGATGAGCAGCAGAGGGAGCAAAGACAAAAATCAGAGCAGGAATTGGGTGTGAAGGATTTCTGGGAAGGGAAAAGCATTTTGGTTCCTGTTTGCAGGAGGTTCTGGTTTGTTCCATGCCTGAAATGCACAATTACAGTTTGCTCCAATGCTCTTTGCAGGTGGTTTTGCACTGGGGGCACTGTTCAACACTTTCTGGCTGATGGAAGTGGGCAGATTCATATTTGGGTGAGTCTGGAAGAGCAGATTTGTGCTCTCTGAGGTAAGGCCATCTAGAAAACTACAGAAACCAATCTTAGAGAGCTCTCCTAGCAAATTCCTGCCACTTGGCAAACCCCGCCCCTTAACCCCTCCCACCCCAGACCCTCTCCTCCGGAGGGAGCCGTGCCTAACCCCACCCTCCTCCCACCCTAAACCCCCCGGACCTCCTCCCGAGGAGGGGGCCCACCCTGAACCCCCAACCCCAGCCCGACCCTCCCGGGAGCCCCGGTGTGATGTGGGGACAGCCGGAGCCCCGGTGTGATGTGGGGACAGCCGGAGCCCCGGTGTGATGTGGGGACAGCCGGAGCCCCGGCGCTGTCGGGCGGTGCCTGTGACCTGCATGGGGGACCCGCCGAGCGGGCGCGGCCCCGTGGGGGCTCCAGGGAGGGGCGCTGGGCTCCGACCCTCTGGGCTTTATTCTGCGGCGCCCCGAACCCCGCGGCTGCGGGGAGAGAGAGAAAGGGATAAGGGGATCAAAGAGCGGATCAAGGGGACAGAGCAGGGGGGATAAGGAGGTGGGTAGGGGGAGGCCGGGCAGGTGGGGAATGGAAAGCGGAGGGGCAGAAACGAGGAACAGACCAAGGCAGAAGGGATAGCTGGGGAACAGAGAGAAGTGACAGCTTGGGTAGTGGGGGTGAGGAGGGAGCAGGCAGGAGGGACAGAGGGGGAACAGAGAGAAGTGTCAGGTTGGGTAGTGATGTGAGGAGGGAGCAGGCAGAAGGCATAGATGGGGAAGAGACACAGGGATCAGCTTGGGTAGTGGGGGTGAGGAAGGAGCAGGCAGGAGGGACAGACAGTGAGCAGAGGGAAGAGTCAGGCTGGGCAGTGATGTGAGGAGGGGACAGGCAGGAGGGCAGGGGCTGGTCGGGGTGTGCAGTAGGACAGCGAGGGCAGCCGGGTGGGGCAGGGAGGGGAGAGAGGGGCGGGCGGGCTGGAAGGCAGACGGGGGAGGGCGGCAGAGGGGGAAGGGAGGAAGAGGAGAAAGGAAGGACAGCGAGAAAGTAGAGACAAGTAGAGAGACATGAAGAGAAGTACAGAAGCACCTCACCTGGGCCCCGCCGGGGAGCCCCGAGCAGCCACTGCCGCCACCGCCGAGCGCCGGGGACAAAATGGCGGCGGCGGCGGCGATTGCCGGAGCTCAAATGCCCTCGGCCCCGCCCCGCGCAGGCGCGCTGCAGCTCCTCATGCCTCACACCTGCGGCGCGCGCTGCGAGCGAGCTCTGAGACTGCGTGCCGCGCGCGCCCTGTGACCCCGCCCTGAGCGCCTGTGCCGCCCCGCCCCGTGCACGCGCCACTTGGCCCCGCCCCGCTCCCCTAGCCCCTATAGCCCCTCAGGCCGTGCCGCTCTATAGCCCCTATAGCCACTATAGCCCCCATGGCTCCTATGGCTCCTATAGCCCCTATGGCCCCTATGGCCCCTATGGCTCCTATAGCCCCTATAGCCCCTATGGCCCCTATGGCTTCTATAGCCCCTATGGCTTCTATAGCCCCTATAGCCCCTCAGGCCGTGCCGCTCTATGGCCCCTATAGCCCCCATGGGCCCTATGGCTCCTATAGCCACTATAGCCCCCATAGGCCCTATGGCTCCTATAGCCACTATGGCCCCTATAGCCCCTATAGCCCTCCTGGCCCCTATAGCCCCCATGGCCCCTATGGCCCCGCCCGGGCCAGCTCTGGGGACCCTCGCCCTGAGCGGGTCTCGGCCCTGCGGCTGCTCCCGGCGGGGACCGCGCGGAGCCCGGGGCGCTGCGGCGGGGCCGCGATTGGGGCCGGGGGTGCGGGGCCAGGTGCTGCCGGTGTCCGCTCGGGAGCGGTGCTGCCTCTCCCCCGGCGGGAGGAGCGGCGCTGGGATCGGGATCGGAGCGGGCCGGGATCGGGATCGGAGCGGGCTGGGATCGGGATCGGAGCGGGCTGGGATCGGGATCGGAGCGGGCTGGGATCGGACCGGGTGCGGGAGGAGCGGGCTGGGATCGGGATCGGAGCGGGCTCGCCGCTCGCCGCTCGCCGCTCGCCGCTCGCCGCTCGCCGCTCGCCGCTCGCCGCTCGCCGCTCGCCGCTCGCCGCTCGCCGCTCGCCGCTCGCCGCTCGCCGCTCGCCGCTCGCCGCTAGGCGGCGCTTCCCCGGCGCAGGTTCGCTCCCCGCCGTGAGCCCCGGGACTGTGCGCGGCGCCCTCTGGCGGACACGGAGCGCGGTGCGAGCGCAGCGCCCCCGCGTGGGCAGGTGGCGCCGCAGCCCCGCAGCGCTCCCGTCCCGGCGCCACCCGGCATGGCCACGGCCGAGCCCACCGCGCCCCGGGGCACAGCACCGCCCGCCTCTCCCTGCCTTCCCCGGGACCGTAGCCCCGTGCGGCTCCACCTAGACCTTCCTCTCCATGGTCTTCACCTTCTGCATTTTTCCCATGCCCACTGCCTGCCTCTTGAAAGAGGTGAAGCCAGTCAGACCACGGGGCTTCCGTACACCGTAGCTCCCCAGGGAGCCGAGTGAGGACTTTGCCCATGGTACCTGCTCCAAAGCTTCCAGAGGTACCAGAGCTGACCAACAAGGCACTGAGTGGCCAGGTGGTGGCGCTCTATGCCACCAGGTGAAGAGCATCCCTCTTGGCCAGGTTACTATCAAAGAATAGAACCACTTAGTTTGGAAAAGACCACTAAGATTGATCCCAATCGATTCCTGACCCTTCCTTCTCCCCTTGCTTATATGGTTTGGTTATTAAGGGGATAATATTCAGTTCCCTCAGGGATGCCACTCCCAGGGGCTGCAGGAAGATGCCAAAAGCAGCCCGCAGCCCAGCACTCAGCTATGTTGCCTTCACCTCCACCTGCTGCCCTCTTAACAGGTCCCCCTTTTCCCGGTGAGCTCAGAGCTGGAAGAGATGTGCAAGCAGGGATCCTGCCTGTAGGGACGGGGCCCAGAGGGGAGTGGCTGGTCAGGCTCCAGTGGACACATAGGTCTGTGCACTCATAACGCTGATGCAGCCAGAGGCACTCTGATGGTTGCTATTCCCCTAAGCCATCAGAGATGGTTATTCCTGGCCAAGGAACAAGTTTAGAAAGCAAATCTGGTCATGGCAAATTTCAGCTCAGAAAACAACGGTTTTGTGGAGAAGTCCAGGCAGACTGGCCTCATCCTTGCTGTGCGCAGGTGACCGAGTTGGACAGAGACATGCTGTGCCACCCCCAGACCTTCTGTCCATCCTCCAGATCCAACTGCTCCCAGGTATCCCAAAACATGCTTCAGTGGGTCCAACACCACAGTCTAGGGGTGCCCCTTGTATCACCACACTGATTCTGGGATCTCAATTCAATCAGACAAGACTCAGCACATAATGAGAGAAAACAGACACAAACTCCACCATAAATGCATAAAGTTACTTTATTTTCAGTATACATTTAATTTTGAAAAATATAAATGCTAAAATATCTCATCATCTTCATCTTTTGATTCCATAAAAGTCACAATAGAAAGCTTCATAAAACTGTAAAATACTATAATGTTATAAGGAATTTCATGTTTTATATTACTGGAAAAAAAAATCACTTTAATATATTTGAAATGTTTTCTGCTTTTTTCCTTTTAGTTCCACCATCCTGATCCACTTCATTTCATCCTAAGTTCTCATTCTCTCCTCCAAAGCAAACAGACTTATGAGAATTAAAAAAAATAATAAAAGTATCTGAAAGTGCGACTTGATTCAAATACAAAGGTGTATCAGCACAAGGGAGGGAGCAGCACAGGCCTGTGGCCATGGTGCTCCCAGGGCTGGGACAAAGCTGGCTGTGGCTGGTGGCCATCGCGGGTCCCACTGCACGCTGGGACCTTGAGTTTGCTGGGGGAAGGTCATTTTTGACTGCCTCTGATCTTGGAGGCTTTGGGTCAGTCTCCACACCTATTCCCTGAAGCACCCACCCAGGCTTTTCTGACAAAATACCTAATTTGGATCAAAAGGACATTTTAGTTCTTTTCAAAGGCATAGAGCATGCAGAGAACCTTTCTTTGCTATGCTGCAGGCTCCTCCCTGCTGCCAGAGGAGGGTGTTTTCCATGGAAAGCTGCAGAACCCTTTGTCCCGTCAGCAGCACTGCCCTCGGCACAACCACTCCCTTGGGATCACACAAAAAACCACAATACAAAGAGAGGAAGATCTAGATCAGCAGTCAGGACGCTTCAAGTGCATTTAATGCGGTTTGGAAGCGAAGACCTCATTTTTGGGGAGACAGGTCACCAGGCACCAGCAGATAGAAGCTGTGCCCATTGAACCGACTGGAGAGCCTCTGCGATCCCCCTGATTGCACCTTCCCTCTGGGATTGCTACACATCCATGATCTGGGCAGGACCCAAGCAGCTCCTGTGTACTCCACAGGCAAAGCTTGAGTCTGTGTCCCCACTGGGAGCCAGGACTGGTGTTCACCAAGGGATGGAGAGCATTGGCTAAAGCTGGCATCACACCTCCCGAGTTACCTGTCCTCCGGCAGCAGAAGGGATCCCAGAGCTGCTCCTCTTCAGGCCTTTCCCAAGTCTCCCCAGCATTTTTGGAGCACATGTCAGCTGGGTTCCTGGGATACCCTACAGAGATTTCATGGAAATGGAAGGGGAGACCCCTCAGGAGCAAGCAGGGGGCTGTACGGAGGTGATGGCTCCTATGTGGGAGCAGATGCTAAAATTTGGCATTTAAGGTCTCAGCACCATCAGAAAATCCTCTTGACTTCACCAACCCAGACTTTGGTTTCGCAAGGACCAAGTGGCAGCACGTGCCCATCCTCTGTGACGGAATTCTCTCCATTGGGGAATTTGCCTGGAGAGCCAGGGTATTTTTTCTTCGTTTTTTCTTTTTTGGATGAAGCTTCTACTGTGTTCCCTCATGTCCTGGTGAAGCCCAGTTTCCCAAATGCATGTTTAGATGCACACACCAGTATGAACTCTCTGGAGAGAAAATCCTCTCTCCTGAGGTGATGCTCACCCACTTGGTTCCACCCCAAAATCCTGGGATGCCCAAGCCTGGCCTGCTTGGTCTTGCTGCACACCAGGTCTGGGGCTGAGTAGCCAAGATTTAGGGTAAATTCTGTAGATGATGGTAAACAGGTGTGGGATGCAGGAGGATGCAGAGGTTTGCGAATCCAAGCATCAGGATGAACATCCCAGCAGGCCACCCTGATCTTCTTCCTCTGCTATGCCTGAGGCATGCCTTGGGTTTTCTCACTGCACACACACATACTGCTGTTCCAAAGAAATTGTGGAGCGATCCAACGTCAGAAATCAACAACAGGGATACAACCAGCATCTGTCTGCAGCGTTGGACCAACAACCCATTTAAGACTCTTCTGAGATCACAAGAGATTTAAGTTATGTCCCGTCTCCTTCACAGCTGAGATTACTCTTAAAAAAAACTCCAAAAAACCAACATAACCCTAAGAAAAATGGATGCTTCAGAGCAGAAGGTGTTAACTGAACTGATCCAGCCCTATGCCACATCCTGGAGATTGTGGTGGGGTGTCATGGGTTTGTTTTTTGTAAAAATCACATTATATATGGTACAATACATTTTTTACAGAAAGCCTGGCATCTAGAAATAAGAGGTAGAACTACTCATAACTATATGTTTCCTGCTGCAGGAAAAAAATTCATTTTTCTTTACAGTAATTAAAAAAAGGTTAAAAAAATTGTCAAAAAAAAGAAAGTCGTAGGTTAGGCCCCCATAATTTAAACAAAATAATCTAGGAAAATAACACTCTTCCATGTACCTGACGGATTAAGTCCATTAAAGTGTTTCTTTAAAAAAAAATTGCATAGGAAAGGGACATTTCCAAACATGCTACAGCGATGGCAATGGTCTGTCTGTGCTGGGAGTGAAGTACCTTCTCTTTCATCTACAGGTGAGAGCGGGTGAGGGTTAGCAGCACGTTCCAGCATCTCCGAGCAGTGGGAGCAGACATGGAATTAGCCGGGAGGTCAGCTCTGCTCTGCCAGACAAACACCGCCGGTTCACAACCGCCAGTGCCTCTGGCATTCCCACAGGTCCGACGTGACATCCTGAACACTCCTGCCCGCGCTGCACTTCGGAGCCAAGGAGAAGGCAAGCCGAGTCCTGGGCAGCGTGGGGGCCCGGAGAGACCTGGGGGCACGGGCAGGGAGGGGCAGCGGGGTGGCTCAATTACCTTTGCCGGTGGGAGCAGGGAGCTTCTTAACATTTGGCTAGTGACAAATTTGTAAAAGATCAGACAGACAGACAAATTACAAAGTAGTTTCTGTTCCCTTGCTCCTCCAGAAATAGCCATTGTCTTCAGGCTCAAGTTCTATTCTAATTTGAGGCACAACTTTTACTGGAGTTCGTGGAGGGCTGTGAAGAAGAAGACAGACAAGGTCAGTGCAGGATGAATGCTGGGCTTTGGGAATACACAGCTGGATTTAAGGTAAGACCCACACAGAGATAATCTGAATGAGTTGGTCTGAACACTGCTCACAGCAACAGGCAAAACCACCCATTTCACTGAGCAAGGAGCTCCACATGTACAGCACTTGTGCCTCACAGAATCCCAAAATGGTTTGGGTTGGAAGGAACCTTACAGCTCATCCAGTTCCATGCGCTGCCATGGGCAGGAACACCTTCCACTAGCCCAGGCTGCTCCAAGACTCATCCACCCTGGCCTTAAGACACTTCCAGGGATGGGACAACCAGGTGCTTCACCACAGGTTGTGTCAATACCCCTTGACTGCCATTGAAATAATCTGGGTGTCACTTCTGGGATGAATTTCAGCCCCTAACACTTGTAAGCACAGACGCAACTTTGACATTTCAGAGGAATAAACTTGCCTTGGTCCAGATCCCACTCCCGGTGCTGGGAGGCCCAAGCTGGCCCCAAGGGACTGGACTCTGAGCAATTATTACTTGCTGCAATTTAAGACTATTATTTACTCTATTTTCCACCACAGATATGGAAACATTGATTATTCCCCCCTGGCAACACCCCTCTGGATTCGTCCCAGTAGCTCCACATCTTCCTCCTGTTCCAGCTCCCAAACCAGTCCTCAGTGCTGTAGCTAGGGTCTCTCCAAGGCCAGTGGAGCCATCAGGTGTCTCACAGGTTCTCCACTCCCCATCCCAAGCACTGCCAGGGGCTGGAACAACTATGGAATCAACTTGTTCATAATCACCTTGGGAAGCAAGAACCCATTGTAGGGAATGTTCTCCAAGTGTTTTTTTAAGAATTCCCCATAGGAAACTTGCTGTGTTCTGAGGGGGAACAGAGGTGCATTTTTCTGGATCATTCCACAGCGCGTTTCCCGGGCGCTTACCTTGGCATGGCGTGTGATTGAAGGAAGGGAATTGTATCAGCACGATGTGTGGCGTTCAAGGAATGTTGGTGATTTTTCTCCTGGGGGAAGAAAGCCTCGGCTGTCATTGCTGCAGTACCAACCACTCCTCCAGCCCTGCCTCAGCTCCTCCAACCTACACCTACGGGCCAAGCTCTTTTCCTGTAACCTGCCAGATGGATTCACAGCTTGTTCAGGAAACACTCCATTCCTGTCTCTCCTCCCAAGTAAAACCCCTTGGGGTGCCAACAGGACCTACTTCCCAGGAGCTCCCCCACTTTTTTGGCTTGACACTTACCTTAGATCTACCCCCCTCAGTTACCCTGCACTCCCACTGCCACACCCAAATTCTTTGGGAGAAACAGGGTGGCTTGTGGCCTGGACTGCTTCTCTCTCCTGACCCTACGGAAACCATGTTCTCTGGGATTAAGAGTCCTATTCCTGCTCTTGCTGCAGGAAAAGCTGATGTTAGTGGTACCATCAGGAATATACTCTGGATTGCAGAGTTACATTCAAGCACAGTCCCACTGTGATGCTGGATTCCAGCTTTTTTTTGTTATTCCTGTGGCCTGGTATGTTTGAATTTTTATTTTGCATTGTTTCTAATTAAAAACCAACAAATAAAATACTGGATTATAAAAATGTATAAATACACAAACCAACTACAACTCAGCTCAGGGGTGATTTACCCCATTCCATCTCCAAGGGCATTCCAACAAAGAGGTTGATGGCAGAATTACCTTTTCCTTAACTATTTTAGCCATTAAGATGTTGGGAAAAAAGGCACCTGATCCTAAAATCCTGTATAGCAATATTTAGGATGCAATTTGTTTTTAGTACATCAGGATGTTTTCACAGAATGAGGAGGATGTGTGGTTGCCTGAGGCTGATTTTGGATGATGTCCTGACATCAGCAAAACATTGAGGATATCCAAAGAGCCATGAAAATGTCTCTTTTCCAATGGTTTTGTTTTATAATCCCAATCTCTGTGTTCCTGTATCTAAAATCCACAGGGGTAATGCTTAGCATTCCCTGAGGCCTCTATATGCCACCAAAAGGAAAGGGACCTGGCTCCCAGCCCTTAAGCCCTATGGATATTTTAAGGATCTAAAGATCTGGGGGTTTAGTGCTCCTAGGAAGCACTAGCCTGGCAGCAGCACTAATTTATTCCTTTAGTTTGTATTTCTCCCCTCCCATCTCAGATTCGCAAACCTCTGCATCCTCCTGCATCCCAAAAGAGCATATGGCACCCTTAGTATGTTAGAAAGTCATCCCAAAGGCAAAAATACCAATGTCAGCTGTGATTCCTCACTTAAAAGAGGAACATGTAAAGTGGGAATGACTGAAAATAAAGATTATATTTATCAAGTATGCCTATTCACATGAGAAATTAAAAACAAAAAGAAGAGCACAAACCACCTAAGAAGGGAAATATGTTAATGGCCAACTGATCTCTGCCTGTGCAGCTTAATGACACAAATAATTAATCACTCTGTTAAATGCTGATTTTTGCAACTGCTTGGCACCTAAGAGAACAAACAGTGACAGGACAGCGCTGCAAATCCAGAACATCAGGCTCAAAGGAAAAAAAAATAAATCCCACCATCAGCAGATTAACAGCAAGGGGGAGAAGGAGAGGAGAAAGTGGGTGGCCAGGAGACCTGTCAGAAGCTGGAGAAAAGCACTTAAACTGGAGGCACCAGAAGGAACAACACTGATTTTGTAAGCAGCAAAGAAAATAAAAGCTCACAGAAACAAAATCTGTCATAAAGCAGGGGCCTGGAAATTAAGAAGGAGAGGGGGAAAGAAATAACAAGAAAGGTACTTCTCAAGTAAAAGGAAAGATTAAAAAATTAAAAAACCACTCTAAATATACATAGATATATTTTTGTAGTGCAAGTCAGAGTCAAGCAGGCATGCAAGAGCTTAGTTCTACTCACTGTCAGCAGGTTTGCTATCACTTAGGAAAGGTTCCTGCTCCATGATGTCCATTGGTATTTTAATACTTGGGACCTTTTCTGAGTAGGGGCAGTCAGACTGTGAAAGAAACGTGTAAAAGGTCTTAGAATATTCCCACTGCTCTCTCTCTTATCGTCTCCCACACATTAAAATTATCCTTCACATAGTTCTGTAGGAATGGAGAAAAGAAAAGAAGGAAAAATCTTCCAGCTCAGTTGCTTGATGGATTCCACTGGTTCCCCACTGCACCCTATTTCCCCTCATCCCTCATACTCCAAAAGTGAAACAGACTGAAATAATAATCTTCTGGGATTGTAAATTTTAATAAATCTCCCCCTTTCCCACCCCACTGACTTAAAAGACACCATCCCATTCTGCCTGGAGCCAGCTGCAGGAAATACAGATGGAAAATGCATTTGTGGGCAGACACAGCAGGGCACTGGCTGCTGGAAAAGCTCATCCAAACCCTTTATCTTACTGGGATTTTTGGAAAAGCCCTTGGTTGCTCCCAATTGCTCTCCAGGGCCCAGTTATGACACGGCAGAGGTTCCTTACGTCAGACTGGCTCAGCTCCCTTTGTAATGCAAGTGGAGCCAAACACAGTCTCAGTTACACCTCTGGTTCATCAATTCCAGAACCCTTGGAAGAATTCTGTAACCCTGGCCCAGCCAGAGAAACAGCAACCAGGTTACAATAAGGCACAGGGAAAAGCTGGTGTCCCCCAGAGTTGGGATACCAGCAGGATTTTAGACCCCACTGCCTTCTATCACCCACCTGCTTCTGCTTAATAGGAGACACTTAGAATAATTTTGCTTTTTTAAAAATGAAGGCAACTCCTCATAGCCAAGGAAAGGTTGATACTGCCTAACTTGGCAAAGGCAGGAAGGTGGGATTTACCAGAAATGTTGGCAAATGTCCTGATGAGAACCACACTCACAACACCGGGATGGAGGGAGGAGACCTTCCAGTCAGTGCAGGAAAACACTAAGGAGGCCAGAGAATGGCTCTCCCTGGATTATTATTCTTATTTTTAATTTATTTTTTAACATAACTGATATCCAGTGCCTTATTTCATACTCCAACGCCAAGATATTTCCTCTGAACTATTTTTATGAGGCTGAGGGACAAGCATAAATAAAGCACAAGCAACACCCAGCAATTCCCTTGGCTGAACTCGGATCCATGTATTGCCCCCCAAATCCCACAGGATTAACGCTGGGGGTGGATATTTCTGGAAGGCAAAGTGTGAAAATAATCCAACCAGTAATGCCCAGTGCTGTATGTTCAGGAAGCTGGTAAAAGCAAGTGCTGAAAAAAAACCAACAAGAGTTAAGAACCAATACTTTGCATAAAATCTCTTACCCATTAGATTAATTACTGTACCTGGAATTCAGGAAAAGCCTGGGAAGAGAGGAAGTATCTTAATACATACTGGAGAGAGGGGAGCCATGGTTTGGGATATGATGCTGCTGGATTCACAACAGTCAAGAGGAGGGGACAGAGTAAAATCTTTGCTGATTACTCAGTAAGGCTGCTTTTCACCTCATTTTGGTTTGCACAAAGGTGCTAAAGATGGACCCTCGCCCTGGGAACTGGACGAATGACAGGACAGGGCAGCTTGCTGCCTGAACTAAAAGCCAATCCTCCCAGCTGTTTTACCTGCTGTACTAAAATGGGATTCTTTTCCAGCTTCAGGTGACTTTACCTCTCCCTACACCCCAGGAAAGGCCCTTCTTCATGGACATGAGCAGAAGAAGTGATTCCATGCTTAGAACTCACCACGGAGTGTGTTTAGCACTTCAATACAAATTTAAAGGATTTGAGTTAGACCTGAGCAGGAGAATGCTTAAAGGCACCAGGACTACATTTCTTCTTTTTATACATACAGGAGGAAAGAGAACAGTCAAAGGCACATGGGTCTGGTCTAGCCAGGTCACTTTTCACTATTTAGGGCATGCTGCCACCTGAGGTAGGACCAGAGTGTACTGCAGAGGGCATGGATGCTCAGGAAACATTTAGGTGATGAGTTTCACCAACACAAAGCAGTTTTTCCTGCAATATGACAAATCACATCTATTTTGTGCTTTCAAAAAGAGCCATTACAAAAATATAAAAAAAAAAAAGGGAGAAAACCAGAAGGACCAGAGCTGCTAGTGAAAAGTATTCTCCTCCTAAAATGTAAAAGACAATGAAGGGCAGAAAGGCGTGGGAGGGAAGCTGGAGGAGGCAGGGTGATGAGAGGCATTCTAGCAAGGGGCATGACATCTCAGTAAGTACCTGCTGCACTTGGAAAGTGTGAATTCATTCCTAGCAATGCACAAACCACCCACCACAGGCTTGAAAAGGGAAGGCAGTATAGGAAAGAAATTTTCTTTGGGACCCGTTTGCTGCAGCAGCAAAAAACTGAGTTGTCAGCTCCACAGGTGGCTGGAAAATGTCCAGCCTCAGCACTAGGCAGGGCATGGAACGTGCCAGGGGTTAGCTACCTAGGAAGGAGGAATGTGACAAGAGCAGGAAGCTCCTTACATCATCATTGTCACTGTCCATACTGCCCTTCTTCTTTTTCTTCTTCTTCTCGTCTTCTTTCTTCTTCTTGTCCTTTTCTGGAATGACGTCATCAAGAAAGCTTAAGTCATGCTGGGAAAAGAGGTAGTCCATGGCTTTTCTGACTGCCACCAGGGCCAAGATCTGCAAAGGCAGAGAGGGATTCCCAGTCACATTTTACCTTTCATTTGGAACACTGCATTCCTCTCAGTTCTGCTTCTAATCCCACACTCTTGAATTCTGGCTGTAAATGAACATACAAAGAAGGTGGTGAACACCTGGGACATCTCTGTCATCTTGAAAGGTTGTGCTATGACTTCCTCATGTCAGAAGAAAACAGAAGCAGTGGACACAAAACAGTATTGCAATCACTCAGTACTCCTGGATTACTAAATAATAGAAAAAAAATGAGCACTTTTTCATTTACTTTTGGAGGCAGGCTCACAGGACAGCCTGAGTAATAAAACCTTGACTTATTTCTCACCACTTCCCCAGATGCAAGAGCTCTTAAGAAATCAGACAAGTGCCAATCCATACCCCCAGAGTTTGCAGGATAAAGTTTATTCGGATTGTGGCAGCAGAAAACTGGAGGAAAAGCTTGTTTTGTGCAAGACTGCAATGAAAGCACAGGGAAAAAAGCAAGGGACATGTCTGAAATGTGTGTTTACATGGACATTGGGTCTGACACCCCCATCAGAGGCCACTGAGATCCCACATCAAGGGGTACATCGACAGGCTGGACGCAGTAACCCATTGCCAACAGGCTGCCTGTGAGGAAACCTTTGTCCCAAGCAATGTTGATCCACAGCACAAACAACTCCCAGGAAAGGATCTCAAGCTTTGACTTGCGTAACTTAGGACGTAATTACAGACGTGAGGAATTACTCAGGGGTGGAAAGATGCCATGCAGACACCCGTGATCCTACTATGAATTACTGTGATGAAAATGCCTTTCCTCCAAATAAACAGGGAGTTGGCAATTGGCCGAATCCTCACGAACTGGAAGTTGGTAGCTTTTTTGCTCATGAGTGCAGAAAACGGAGGTTTTGCCATCAGATCCAGCTCCATCAAAGCTGTGGCTGTGCCTTGCCTGAGTCTGCACCATTCTAACAAACTTTGGCAGACTTGGGTTTCACTCAGATTCTAAAACAGGCAAAGAGACTTTAGATTCAGCTTCCAACATCAGTACAACACAGCCACAGAATTTTGATGGAATGCCATGTCAGTGGGAATTGCTAATTTTTAATGTCTTTTACAGGAGTATGTGTCCCAGCAGGAACATTTGGAGAATTTTTTTTTTTACTTGCATCATCTTTTTCCATTTCACCATCTTACTCTTTATCTGGGTTCTGTCCTCCTTCCTTCTGTCCCTTAAATAAGCACTGCAGCTCCTACCTGCCCCCACAACTGAGATTTTACTTGTTCATAAACCTGAAATTAGGTGACCTGGGGCCAAGATTTATTCAGGAGTTTCATAAAGCTTTGCCTTTGCAAAAGTCTGATCCACCTCCAAGCCAGAGTGCCTGTGTCTATAGCTCTGGTAATAACATGAATAACCATCCTCTGATGGAGAACAACATTAGAGTCTTTTTACTTGAGTTCAAGGAAAAGAGACATTCCCTTTTCCTCCCTTTGGCACCCCTCTTAGCACTGAGCCTCCTTCTTGGTTTTGTCAATTTGTGCTATTTAAAAGCCAGGGAGACATTTTGTATTTGGTAGTTAGTTGAACTAGAACAGGAAAGCTGTGCCTCTCTCCTTGGTTCATGCAGCTCAAGGAGAAACCATGGCAAATCCAACCTTGGCAGCCAGGAATGGTCAACACTAACTACACCTTCCTGGAAAAAAATTAACTTTCCAGGCTTGTTTTCTTCCAGAGGATTTACGTAAAGGCAGCCACAGCCTTTACATAAAGTGACCCCGTGCACTCTTACATGAGTGCCATGAGTTGAGCCCTGAGCCAGAGACTTGGCAGGGAGAGGTTGGATTTACACATTTACAGGAGTAAACAACTGGGGAAGGTACAGGCTGTGGTGAAAGTGAGGGATGTGAAGGAGAGCATCACCTACCATGACAGGGAATATGATAGCAGCCACGGTGGATTTGAGGATCCAGAGGAGGGCCAGGCACACCACCTGCAGGAAGGTGAAGAGGTGGACCCTGCGCAGCGGGACGTGGCGCAGGTAGATAAAGTCAGGCTGGTGTTTTAGAGGCATCAAGAGCAGCTTCAGACGATCCATGAACTGGAAAGGAGAACAAAGGGATGTTGAAACGAAACCCAGGATGCACAAAAAAGAGAGAAAACAAGATGAATGCCCAAACCAGGGCAGCATCACGTTGGGGCATTTTTGCTGTCCTCCCCTTCCCGGCTCCTGCCAAGGAAAGACATTCAGCATTTAGGAACAATGCTTTTGTTTTCCCCAAATAAATCAGAAGCAGAGGTCAACAGAGGCGAGGGCACACATTGCATTGGCAGAAAACAGAACAGCACCTCACTGAAGGGCAAGGAGGATGGGCAGCTTTCCCAGCAGTGTCCCTTTGCCCTGTGCCGGACCAGATGGACTTGGAGTTAAACCAAAATGGGGATTTCTCATTGAGTAAAAAAACCACTCTTGAACCCAGTCCCCCCACCACCTGGGCCAGGAGCAGGGGAAATCCCCAACAGGAGAGCCAGCCATAGGGGCCAACAGGACAATCCGCTCCTTGTCCCCTGCTGGAGCTCGGGCTCACTGCCCACTGCCGGGACCAGAGGGATCCTGCACCAGTGAATGGAAGCTGGGGCTGTTTCACTGAATGCCCAAGGGAATGCTGGGGCTCACAGAACAGGCAGTCCCTTCCCCTTAGGGCACAACTCAGTCTGAAAAAGAAAGGCCACAATTAACAGGGTGCCAGAAAGCAACAAAACCACTTCCAGCCTCCTTGGGCCAGCCACAGGCGCTGGGCATGAGAATGGCTCCTTATGTAAGATTTCCTCAACAACAGAGAGGGGCTTGGCTTCCCCTCCCTGGAGAACAATGTCCCTGCTCGTTAGCATTGAGGAATAACCCCGCTGCCATAAATCATCCTCCTTGTTTGCCTTCAGTCTGTGGCAGAGGATCCAAACCACCCTGGGAGTGAGCCTGAGCTGGGGCTGAAGCCTGCAGAATCCTGGAATTGTTTGGGTTGGAGGGGATCCTAAGGATCATCTTGTTCCACCCCACTGCCATGGGCCGGGAAACCTTCCACGAGACCAGGTTGCTCTAAGCCCCATCCTGGTTGCCAAAGATGGTCCCAGGACTTCACAAAGCGTCCCCCAGCACTGACAGTGCCCACCTGGCCACTCTGCCTTGGTCTCCGTCTCAGGACACCCAGGCTGTGGCAATGTTTGTCAACAGCTGCCAGCCTCCATAGGTTTCTTGAGAAGCAAGAGGAGGCAGCAAAGGGGAAGGGGAGAGCTAGAGGGCTGTGGAAGAACCCCTGTGCTGGTTGTTTACTCACCTGCACGCCATTGAGGGATGCAACTCCCATGTAGAGGAAGACACCGTAGAGCACAGGCATGGGAATGAACTGTAGGAGGAAGAGTAGGAGAAACCAGGTGAAGAATCTCCCTGTACACCACGCACCATTAACACATGGTGGGACATCATTCCCAGCCTGTCATCATCTCAAACTGCACCCATGAGTGGACAATGTGGAGGAATGAACCCATATAAATAATAAAGCAAAATAAAGCCAAATAAACAACAATAAATTCTTCTGCTGTGTTTTGAGACATGCAAAGACATTTGTGTAATCACACTCTCCCACTACACCAGGACTTGGACATCTTGTCAAGAACCAGAGGGAATGATGCAGTCACTCAGCAAGTTAAGGAAGAGGTAGGCAAACGTGTTCCAGTGAGCTTCAAACTGCCTTTGACCTCTGGATTTGTGGTGTGACTGGAAGCAGAGGGCAGAGAAGAAGAAAAGGCAGCATGATCCTGTAGTTTGTGGTATACTCTGTTTTCCCAGGTAACAGGTGACAGAACAAGAGGAAACAGACTTGAGTTGTGCCAGGGGAATTTTAGGTGAGATATTAGGAAAAACACCTTCATGGAAAGGGTTGTCAAGCCCTGGCACAAGCTTTCCAGGGCAGTGGTGGAGTCACCATCTCTAGAGGAATTTAAAAACAGGGTAAATGTAGCACTTTGGGATGTGGTTTAGTGGTGACTTTGGCAGTGCTGGTGAGACTGGGTGATCTTAAGAGAGCTTTTCCAATTGAAACAATCCTGTGATTCCATGTCCAGTCCAGCTTAGTAAGCCATGCAAATCCATGCAAAAAGGCTGTTCTTTGGAGTCCCACCTCAGTGATGACAGTCATGCCAACGCAATCTCTGCCTGCTTGTCTCTCGCACACATAAATCCATAACTACTCCCAAATACAGGACTGTGATTTCCTTTCTTTGTTGCCAGGATGTGTCCTTTCAAACAACACTTTCTGCTCCCTCGAAGTGCTAAGTGGTGCCCATTCACACCAGGCACATGTGCCCTCAGAAGTGAGGAAGGTGCAGGGGAACACCAGTCAGTTTCCCTGGTATGTCTCTGTTCCTCCCCCCAGAACTGGGCAGCCAGCCTGGCGTGACAGGAACAGGGATGCTTGGAACAAGCCACAGGCAGGAGCTGAATAATGGCCTTTGTGGGATTTACTGGAACCCAGGGAGAATGGAATGAGCTCCAAAGGATAGTCCCTCGTGCAGTGCCAGGTGGCTGCCACTGAATGGCAGCCGCAGCCCAGCCACGGCGCCCGCTGCTTCCATCACTCCTGCGCTGGGAACCCTCCACTTCCAACCTCTGCACAGAGCTCACTAAAGAGGCAAATAACACAGCAGCTAGTCAGTCTTTTAGCATATTCCCCACCACCTTATTATCGTTTCCAGCAGGCATTTCCCTGGGGGCATATGAACACGAAAGTCACCTAGCCACATGCTATCCAAAGCCTCCCTCCTGCCTGAATTTTTTTTCCTCCCTTCCTTTCCTTCCTGAGTCTCATTGCCCATCATCTCCTGTGAGCTTCCTAATTGCTAACTCATCCTTGTCTTGGCTTTACTTTCTCCTTCGAGTGAGCCGCATTGATATTTCCCATTGGAAGGTAAATGTTTTTTCTGCAGTGTGGGATCTGCCAACACTGTTGTGGGAGGGATGGGGATCTGGTGTGTAGTTCACAAAGCTGTGGGTGACCATGGGGTTCAAAGCCCTCACTTGATCTGAGGGATGAGACTAGACAAGATAGTAGCTCCAGTAATCAAGAGTTGAGCTTTCTAGCTCAATTTTCACTGCTCTCTTCTTCTCCCCTTCTATTTATTGCCATGGGGGTTTTTAAAAGTAAGAAAAATATCCATATATTATTTCACCATTCCATGATGATTAAACCTGTATATCATCCTAAGGTGAAACCTGTGTACATTATACTGCAGAGCAGCAAGTGATGCTGTCATTTTGGAAGACTCTCTTGGCAAAGTATTCCCTAACGGTGGGATTGCTGGCTTCGGTGCTCCGAGCAAACCTGCTGCAGGCCAACAGGATTAAAACTGTATTTATAATAAAGTGCCTGTCACTCTTCTAGCAGGACCAAGGATGTTTCTGTGGAGATCCGCCTTGGCCGAGCAGAAACACCAGCAACATCCAAAACCAGCACAACCACTGCAAAGCCCTCAGAAAACAAAGCTGGGATTATTCCGTGGATTGGCTGGTTTATTGAATTTGGGATTGTCAGTGTTCAATTCGCTGCTGGCAGGAGAAGACTGAAATGTTCTGCAATGCATTCAGCAGAGCAGCTCTCTCCAGCAGGACCCTGCCACTGGAATTTGCTAAAGGTCCTGAAATCCTGCCAGGTTCTTCCCGCTGGCACGTGGGCCAGGAGTGTGCTGACTTATCCTCAGGCGTCCTCCAGCGAGGATCTTCCCCACACATTGTGTCTTAGGGGAAGCACAGGCAAAAAATGAATGACTGAAGCATAACACGGGAAATAGCAGACCCCAGTGGAATAGAGGAAGAGGGATCTTGCAGGGAAAGGTCACATGAAAAACAGGATTATCACAATCAGCCACTAAATTAAAAGCACGGAAATGCCTGTTTGTGCGGAGGTGGAAACTGTTACCCAAGACACCAAAATTTGAGCTGTACAAACAACCTTAGAAATGAAGAACAGGAACACACTGGCTTTGGAAAGCCACTGTCTCCAGTCTCTCCACAGGCAGCATCACTGCTCCCTGCCTGCCTCCTCCCCTCAGGCTCACATGCCACTGTGCCTCACAGCCCCTGTGGCTTCCAAAAACTCATGTGCAGCCTCCAGAAACTCTCCTCTGGACACATCGTCCCACAGTTACAACGCACGGTGCCACTGGTCTGACATCTTGTGCTCACACCATCAGCCTATGCACCCATGGATCAGGGCTCCTGCAGCTGACATCTCCCATTGGACAGCATGTCTGTCTGTGCTTGGCACCACTTCCATCACTATCCCTGGAGAAGGCAGCGTCCTCCACAAGACAGGGATAAGCAGGTTTTCCAGTTTCCTTCTACAATCTGATGATCCACTGAGGATGCATTCTTCCATGGCTATATGCCAACAAATTTCTGGTCTCAGAAAACAGCATCCTACCTAGATCCAACAGTCCATCAGCAGCACATCTATGCAGAGCCTTCGCTAAACTCACAGGAAAAAAAGGTTCAGGAGATGAAAAAATGCCATTTAATTGCGCTGCTTCCTCCAGAAACACATTTTCCATACTCTCAGCTTTATCCACAATATGTTTTCAATAAAACACAGGCCCGGCAGAAGTATAAAAGAAATCATAAAAGAAAAGGTAACTTAACTTTATGCAAACATGGAAAAATAAAGAAAACCACAGTGCCCAAGAACCCCAGCCCTGAACTCAGTCACCATTTTAGCACACTACAACCATGTGGTTTTTCCTTCCAAAAGGTTTGGATTTAAGCTTCCAAAGAACTCTAAACAGTCATTACCTTCAGGATGGGAGCCATGAAGACAGACACCCCAGTCAGGATAAAAACAATGACTCCAGTGACTCTCTGCTCCCTGAAACAACATCACTGGGTGAGGACCACAAGTATTTAACATCAAGAGAAATCCCCCAAAACCCATTTTTGCAGACATGTTTTTCAGCCAACAGCATCAGGCAGGTGGCTGGATCCTGACCAAGCCCTGCACCTCTGTTTTCAGCCCCCAGATTGTTTTGTTACACTGTCTGGAGATCAACACAGCACTGCAACTGAACAAAGAGGAGTGTGTTTATAGGTTAAACACTACAAACCAGCACTCCCAGTTCCCCACACAGCCATACTCAGAGCATGCAGAGAGGCAATAAATCATCAGCTTTCCACGCTGAGATCAGTAACACATTGTGAGCCTTGCCCAGAGCACTCCAACAGCTGGATAAATCACTCAGACCTTCGCAGGGTGCTGAACATGTGCATTCAGCAGCACCCACAGGGCTCCCCACATCCAAAAATACCTCAGCCAGTAATATTTTCAAACACTGCAAGTCAGGCCATAAAACTTCTATTTAGTTGCCTAAACAAGCAGCCTGATTTCCAGGAGTGCTCCCATCAGAAGCACTTTAGACCACTTAATGAAGGCAACCAAACACAGGAAAAAATGCTTCATTAAGTAGAGCTGGTTACACTACGTATGACAGGTTTGTATGTTTGACCATTACATTTGCTAAGGAATGCTTAATTTCCTTGGATAAAGGAATCTGCAGGAAATGTATTTCCTTTAACACAGGCACACTGCGTTTGATGCAGCCAAATAAACTTTGGAGGAATCACATGCGGGTTTGCCCAAGGAATTGGCTTTGGAAAAAGGGAGAAAGCAGCCCAAAAATTCTTAGTACAAAAGGATTTTACAAGCAAACAAGGTAATTAAGGCTTCCTGGTTGGACATACCTCACTCCCAAAAACTTGGGCTGTTCTCCAGGGGCTGAAGTCTCCGTCTCCATCTTCAAGCTGTCGATGTGAGCGATGGAGATGACAGTAGCAGCCACATACCAGGGCAGCCCCATAAAGGAGCAGACAATCATCAGAACGGCCACCCAAAACAAATCCAGATGATATCCAGCACCTTTCTGTGGAAGGAGACAAACAACCTTCAGCTTAATTATTCCAAATGCCTACAGAGCAGGGCAGAGGCACACCAGACAGGTGGCATTTCCTTCTGCAACATCCTGGACAACAAAGCCAAACACCAGATATACATGGGATCTTGTGAACATAAGGAAGCACCTCCCTCAAGACCCAACCACAGGCTCCTTCAGGAGTGCAACCAGAACAGCTGAAGCCTCATTCCCTACCCAAAGGAGAAAGCTGCCATCATTCTTTACTCATTTTCAAACACCTCTGATCCTCTATTTTTCAAATCCTTTAATGAAATAACACAGGAAATCCAGGGGTCACAAGTGCCAAGAAAAGAAGTGAAGAAACAAAAGAGCCACCAAGAAAAGGGATCTTCAGAAAAACAGCAGACAAACCTCTAAGATTTGCTATTTTAGAACAGATTAATCTTTTTTTCATCCCATTCAATTTGATTTTATTGGAAAAAACAAACTATCCAGGCCTAGAATGACTCAGGAGGGAGAGCAATCCAGCTTCTCTTGAATAGTCCTGACTGTTTTCCTCACACATGTGCTGCTTACCTTGGCTAGCTGGTGGCACCAGGATGGGCACCCAGCAACACCCTGTCAACACTTTAGCAAGGCATGAGCAGAAAAAAATCCATTTTTCCTACAGCACATCTTGTGTATAGAGGTGTTTTTTGGTGTGGAACAATAGGATGGGGCTTGTGAACCCTCAATTCCACAGAAGATCATGCTCACACCATAACAAAGGCAGCAAGGAATACATTTTTTAATGTCAAACAGTACTTTGCTGGAGTGTTTAAAACTTTGTTACTAAAAAAGTACAGCCAGTGCTGACAGCAAAACCACATCCAGTGGTTCATATGCAGCAGAGATGAGGGGCCTCTTCCTCATGAAGGAAGAACAGTAAGTATTTTCTTACAGTGTTTAAGAAAATGTTATATCTGCTTAGTTAGGTGTGGGAGACAGACCTAAAACTGATCAGCCATCTCTGAGGAACATGAGGGCCCAGCACTGAATTTATCTGCCCAGATCCAGGTGGCAAACAGGGATGTTTTGTGGAGTTTTTTTTAAACCATCAGCCAGCAGTCATCACTGTGCACAAGAAACCTTTTCCCGGTACTTCAACTCTCTCCTCCAGGCTGGATGGTCTTAAATCACACATTACATGAATTGAAACATCCTCCTCTTTTCCAAGCAGAAGCTCCCTTCCCATTTCCAACAGCTTTCCCATGTAACTGATAAAGCAGGTATCTAAATAATGACCCACTACTACCTGTGTTTTGAGGGAGTCATTACTCCCATGGGTCAGACCACTTAAAATGTGTCCTGTTAGCAGGAAGGGAGAGTCCTTTACAGGAGTTTAATATTTTTCAATAGAACTGACCATGCAGGGAAAGGAAAAAAAACCTACAGGCATGAAAAACTGCATAGCACTGGTCTGGAAAGTTTATTTTAAAAACATGACTACATCTTAGGCTGTTACGTGTCAGCTCTTCTTTAAATAACATCCAACTGGGGCTATGCCCTTGGTATGTCCCCAATCTCTCCAGCTTATTGCTTGTATTTGACAGCACTGTGCAGCTTTGGCCACAAAGCCACTTTTCCTGCTTAAAAACAGCAGCCAGTGACAGGGAATAGGCTCGTGTCCATGGAAGAGGAAGATGGCAGGAGGAAAAGCCCCCGCACATGTTCCAGGCACAAAGCACACCCACCTTGAGCTTGTGCTCCTTCCTGTTGACAATGACAGCAGTGATCTGCTGGTCCATGAAGATGAGGATTGTCACCAGCAGGGCAGGGATGGCTGCTGCCAGGTACACCCACCACGGGTTCCCTCCAAAAGGTGGGATAAACCAACCCCTCTCAGGACTGGTTGGCTTTGAAGGGCAAAGAAAAGAAAGCTCGTGTTAGAGGCACAACACAAGGGGTGATGACATCCCAAAACCAGGTTTTCTTCCAGCAATGGAGCTCCAGGGAGACACTTCAGGTTTGTGACAATTTCATCCTTCCCATTAATACCAATGGAAGGTTCCAAGTATGGAGGCAGAATTTAGGAGATAAATCAGCCAAGCAAAATGACGTTAACAAAAAGCATTCTAACTCTCACCTTCTGAGTAAACTGGCCCTTGACAGACCACTGACTACATTCCCATTCTGAAGGCAAGTATTCCACATAGGGCAGGTGTGAGAGAAAAGGAACCTCTTCCAAAGGCCAGCAAACAACATACCTTGAATTCACTTGGCACAATTAGTTTTGGTGTGTCCACACCAACCAGGGCATCTATTCCACAGAAAATCAAAATGGAAAGGATAATGGCAAAGTCACTGATGAGCTTCCGGGCCTGAAAGAGAAGGTGGTATCATAACAACACGAGTTACCACCACAAAACACTATTTCATCCATGCTTTAGTGTCTACATGATAAACCCCATGGCAAGACAAGCTCATTGTTTCTTCTCCCACAAATATGCCCACTGTCATGTCCAGTGTCATTTACCACACATGCCTTGGTACATTACTGTGTTTTCTGAAAGCCTAAATGGAAGCATGAAAACAACACAAACTTCCACAAAAGAGATACTCTGAATGACTAGCAGAGATTATGTTGTTTGCTGTTCAAGTAATAAATCAAACTAATCAGACAGAAAAACAAACCAGGCTTCTCTGCTAAGTCCTTAAGACTGCAGCTTTTCTGAAGTCATTGGAATACAACAACTTAAAGCTGCCACTGATCAGACCCCAGAACTGAACCAGGCAGGAGCCACTGTGCTAGCCTGGAACTGTGTGAGCTTTCCAAAGCTATTGTTCCTTCCAGGTTTCCTGGGTTCACATGGTTACAGATAAATTGAGTTGCATTCCAGCCCAAATGGAATTTGTTTCCTTTTTATTAAAAATAAGAGAGGTTCAATTGTAACACAGTGGAACAGTAAACATCCATGCAGGATAAACCCCTGTGTGTTGGAATGCCAGAAACGGGGCAATCTCAGGGAGAAACAGCTTTGGCACACACAGGAAGCACTGGCTCGCACGCCCGGCCTGGGAGCCTCACCAGGGGCACAAAACAAGAAGATGCATCTGAGACACGCCTGCAAGCTTGGAAGGGTCCCCTTCAGCATGTTTAAAATCCTTGCCACATTCCCACGACAGATTATGGCTCCTCTTGGCTCTTCTGCTGCCTTACCTGTGCCCTCCAGAACCACTGCGAACAATCCCAGGCACACCTTTGTTAACCAGATCCAACCACCAGCTGCACTTTTATCCCAACCATGGCAACCTGGCTTCCCTGCAGAGCATCCCTCCCTGTGTGCAGGACAGCTTCTCCAAAAGGAAGGCTGACCTGTGCCCTTGGAAAGACTGATGGAGTGACAGCAGATACTTACAGTGGTGGGAAAGTAGCGACTGGTTTTGAATTTCTTCAGGGCCATGGAGCAGGTGTAAGTGCCAAAAAAGAGGATGAAAGACATGAGGGTGATGTCAGGAACATAGTCACAGTTGTTGCCTACAAGTTGTCCCCCATATTTCAAGCACTCCTTGGCTGTCAGAGCTGCCCAGTCAATGGTGGTGTTGTCCTGCAGAAAAAAAGGGAATGTTTCCATAAGGCTGTGTATGATCTACCCATGCTGTGACAGGAATGGTGACAGTATCTGAGAGGAACAGGGAGGCATTGTGCAGAGGCTAAAAACCATGGAATCATAGAATTGTTTGGGTGAGACCATCTGGTGTCTGACTAAAAAGGGGTGTTATTGTGTCTCAACTTCCTTCCCCCACGAATGGATATGACCCATCAAGCTCCACTTCTTTCTCCTCATTATCCAGAGCTCTGCAGTCCATGTGATCCCTGCCTTCCCAAGGGGAACTCACCAGCTCGGAGGAGGGAGAGACCAGCTCATAGTCTGACAGCACCATTGTCCTGTTAAGTAATGAGCTATTAACTGCAAGAGAGAAGAAAAAAGGGGATATAGTGAGCAGGATGCAGGAAACAGTTAGGAAGGAGAGTAAATTTCAATTAAATAATTTCTTGACTCTGTCAAGCTGTTTGCCACCTCTTTGCTCCAGTAAAGTGAGTCACAACTGTTTCAGAGAGACTCAAAAGCCTCAATCATCAGTCACTCACAAACAGAAAAAGAAAAGGTTAAGTGAAACATCACCCAGACCCAACTGGGATTATATTTTGAGTTCATGGTAAAAAAAAATTCAAAAAACCAGACAGACAATTTAATATTTCATAGCTTTCCAATATTTTTCTAATGATTTCTGGATTAAATTAAATACCCACAGAACACTCCTAATGATTAATTTCAAATGCAAGCACAATGCCAAAGACATCCAGAAAAGCAAAATGCATTTCAGTGTCCAGTATAAACACAGTTTTGAATTAAAAGAAAGAAAAAAGACGGCAAGCAATTGAAATCAACAGGATGGAGATAATTTCTTTGAAAGAAGCGGCAGCATTCCCTGTGGCAGAGACATGTTTTCCTGTGGCATCTGCAGCATTAGGAATCCTGGATTTGAATTTTCATTTAGAAATGCAATCCTTCCTGCAAATGGGCTCGTGGCCCCTGTCCTCACAGCTTACTGAGGTTTTGCATAAATAAACTTTTCTCACTTGCACATCTGGAGAGCCACAAGTGTTTCAATGGGAAGTGGAGACTTCCAATTTGGCACTGACCATTCCCATTGTCCTAGTTTCAAAAAGGAAACCACTCTGCCATTCCAGTGGAGGCAGAATCAGACCAACATCCATGTGCTCACCAAGACCCTGTGTTTAACAGGGAGGGAGGGCAGGCACCCAGCTCCCAACACCTGTGAGGAGCAACCTGCAGCTTTTCCTGTGGGACAGGTGTGCCAAGATAACATGCAGTTTACTTTGGGCACAGACCAACTTTCTTACTCAACCCCCATTGTTTGTGGGATCCTAGGAGTGGTGCCCACTTCCCTAATGGTCCAGACAGTGTCCCTCTGTTTGGATTTGGGTTTTGTAACCCTTTGTTCTCAGACCCATAGGTACACTGGCTCTATCTGCTACACAGCCCACACTCCAGAGATAGGCTGCACTGTAGATACATTTCCCTTCTGCTTAGCGAGGAATTGTTTGTGCTTTCCCTCTCATCCATGCAACCAGGAAGTGGGAACCACCTATGTTTGGGTAACGCCTTGAACAAATCCAGCACTGGCACTTGAAACACGAGTGACCTGAGCTCCATGGTAGTGGCCCCAGCTGCATGGCAGTGACCTGGCCACCACTTCTGCCACTTCACAGAATTCTTGGAGGAAATGCCACTTGGAACTGACAGCCACAGGGATGCAAGGAGACAAGGGTGCAGAAACAGCTTCTCCACTGGTCATGATGCTCTGTGGAGGATTCCCGAGAAGGCTGGCTATACTGACATTCCAGTTGGGATGCAGGGTGAAATTTACCTCCCAGCTTCCTGAGACTAAGATAGGGTATCTGAAGACAGCTGATAAAGAAGGAATAATCTACGTATCTTCTGGGCTGCAGCACAAAGGAAAAAGAGAACAAAGGCCACCTCCTACAAACTGGGGAGGTAATGAAACATTCTCTTACCTGGATCTAGTGGTTTACAGGCACAAGAGTAATGCGTGATATAGTCCACCTTGAAATGGGAGTTGATGGGATAATGATCTGCTAGCTTGATCATCTTCTTGAAAGCATCATAAATGAAGATGAAGCTGATCAGGGAGGAAAATCCTTCTTCGGTGAAGCGGGTAAAGTACTTGACTAGGAAGCTGGCATCAGTGGCCACGAGAATGAGACACTGGAAGGCTGACCAGAGGCCGATCCAGAGGCGGAACTCCAGGTAGTCAAAACCATTGTCCCTGCAACAAGACAAGGGTGGCAAGAAAGGGGAACATTGGGTTAGATAAGATCAGGAAGTACAAAGCAAATGCTACACAGAATGAAGCTGAGTCAGGGGAAGTTGAGATTGGACATAAAGGGAAGATCTTTCCTCAGAGGGTGGCTGAGCACTGGAACAGTCTCTCCAAGGAAACGGTCATGGCACCTAACCTGATGGAGTTTAAAGAGCATCTGTACAGTCCTCTTAGTCATATGGTTTAGTTTTAGGTAGTCCTGTCAGGTGCAGAGAGCTGGACTTGCTGATCCTTATGCGTCCTTTCCAGCCTGGGATATTCTATGATTCTATGATAAACCCTGGTGCCTGCAATGGCAGGCTGGGAAGGCCCATAGAGCCAACTGCATCATTCCCTCCTGGGAACGATACCCCCTTTTTTGCTGCTTGAGGCTGAGATGCTGTGCCAGCGCAGAGACCAAAGGTGGGCTTTTAGGAGTGAAAAAATGCCAAAAGGGAACACTGGAGCAGATAAGGACGTGCCAGGACGATCATTGTTTGTTCTGGGGAAGGGAGAAAGAGGTGGTGGGGCTGGCAGGCTCAGACAGCTGTAATTCTCTGGAAGCCAGGAGCCCTGACCTGGAAGAGGGCAAGGAGCAAGTAAGAAACAAAGTGATTTAGAAAAAGAGAGGGAAAAAATAAAAATACCCAGTGACAACTCTGAAATATCCGGAGTCAGTGCCTGGGGGGCAGGAGCTCCCATTCATCTGAAGGCAGCTGGCAAAAACTCAGGTACACTGACTCCACACCACTGAATAACTTAAAAAAGTTTTAAACTATATTATTTGGGCTTTTACCCCTCAAATTCCTGCAGCACGTCTGAAGCAGACAGAGCAGGTGGAAAAGCACCAAGTCCTGTAGGACTGATCTCTGGTGCCAGCACCATGGAGCACCCAAGGCCAAACACATGGCTGAGTCCACAAGGTGTTTTAGGGATCTCTTCAGATATACACACAGAGTCACACTTTAAATGAGTCAGGAGATGGGAAGTTTTTCTAATTTTGCTCCTAGCAGGGAACAGTGTGTTGTGAATATGAATGTAAACCACAAATGCATTACTGAAAAATCACAGTACTTAGTTCCAATTTCCTTGTAAGAAAGGCCTCCTTTGAAAACTCCTGCCTTTCTGCTCTGGCAGGTTGTTAGGACAATGGCTTTTATAACCACCACCTCCTCCTCAGGTTAAAAATAACCACCTTCTCCCTGCCAAAACAGTACAAAGTGCTTTTCCATCTTGCTTTTTTCCTGCTGCATGCCGCACCTGGGCTTTGTCATGACTGCCAGACACCAACAGGTGCAGCGTGTCCATTCCTGACTCTATTCATTTATTTCAGATGAAGGAAGTAAAGAAAGGTGCCCCCCTCTTACTCCCCTGTGGAACTCTCACCTTTTGGCAGCTTACAGCTTCCCTCCCTGGGAAAATCTAATTCTCCAGCCATTTTTTCCTAGGCCCCATTCCTCCCTACATGTAGGAACACAAGTCCTGCACAACCTGCCATGTTGAGAACATGGACTACAAGGGATTTGAGGTGTATTCCGTGTAACCTAAAATGATGTCCTTGCAAAACACCAGCCAAAGGATCACCAGCCCCATGGGTAAAATCATCTATGACACTGTTGAGTCCTTTAGGGATTCCAGTGTATTTTCCTGGTATTGCAGATGTGGGAATGGTAAATGAGCACACCTAACAAAACAGGCTCCTTTTAGCTCTGGGCGTCGGCTGTCAATAACATGGAAGGAGCAGAACCTCTTTACACCAGTTAATGGAAAAAACCCAAGTATCTTTAAATGCGGATAAGCTCCACCACAGAATTCTGAGGGTTGTTTCTACCACAGACACTTCTGCTTTCATAAACATTAGTGATTATTTCAAATGACTGCTGATTTAAGAACAAATTTTTGGCAACCTTGAGACCCATGGGATTTTGTTAGTGAAGAGCTGGATTAATTTCTTTGCTCCTATGGGAGTCAGGGAAGTAGTGACTGGGAGAAGCAGCACACTTTAACTAGAGCAAATTCCTCACAGAGGACTGAAGTGGCCAAGGGTTTTTTTCAAGGAGGCCCCACAGAGACAGGCAGCCACACACTGGGCAGAGCCCCAGGACATGCGTGCCAGGAAAATCCCCAATGTGATTGCAGCGGATCTTGACAAGAAATGAGATGCTTCATTTTGTGCACTAAATCCCCTCCTTCCCCACCAGCAGGCAGTTAGTTTATTCCCTGGCTGGGGTTTCCTTCGTGTGGGACATTCCTGCCCTCTGCCCTCTCCCCGCACATACTCACTTGCTGAAATTGAAGAGGAGCCGCTCAAAGACCAGGACAGGTCCTGTGCTGCTCAAAATGGTGAGGGGCTGACCAGCCAAAAGGCAAAATATCGCACCGGTGACAGCCGTGCCCAGGAAGCTCTCCAACACGCCCTGCAGAAACACGGGAGAGGAGTCATTCCTGTGAGATAACCCTCTCTAAACGAGCAGTTTTGTCGTGACCACGTGCTGCATGTCTGTGTGCCCACGGGAGAGCATTCTCTGCCTCTCCTGCAGCTCACACCAAGATGTTGGTCCCACACAGTTCAGAGTTACTCAGGATAACCACGTGTGCCGAGCAGCTGGCAATCAATGGCCCATGCCAATTCTCCCTTCCACCTATGCTAGAGGGATGGGGCTGCAGTTTTCCTGACTTATCAGGGGTATTGCAGTTTTCCTGACTTATCAGGGGTATTGCAAGAATTTAAATACAGTTTTATGTCTCTCTTCCCTGGAAAGACATGAGTTAGTGTTTACACTGAGGAAAGCAATAGGCTGGCTGCCTTTGGGGGACTTGTAAGGATGAGCGCAGTACTCCTGGGACAAGGAACAGCATTCACACAGCTGATTCCCTCCACTCTTCTTGTATTACTCATGGAGATGGCCCTCGTGGCCAGCGCATCTGGAATCTCTTTTTCCTGCATTCTTCCACGTGTCCATAGCTAAGAATAGTGTTTCTCAGAAACATAAAGCTCAGGAGTGAGCTCTGAAGGAAGTGCTGGCCAGGGCAGCTCCCAGGACAGGGAGGAGGGATGGGCCATGCTCAGTGCCTGCCCCAGCAGCAGCTGCATCACTGTTTACAACAAGCAAGACATATGAACTATGATATAGTAGCTCCAAAAATACTGTGGTTTGGGGGTTTTTTGCTACTTGATAGTAAGTGTTCATGAGACTTTTGGCCACAATAAAGTGATTCTCAGTTTGAACTAAATTTGGAACCAGGTAACATTTCCCCTTCCTCCTCCAACTGAAAGGCTGCACCTTGTGCAGAGCAGACAGTCCTTGCTCTGCTACCCCATGACAGTCCAGTGCTCCTCACAGGAATGGAGGCCTCTCCATTCCTGACTTCCATGAGCCTCAGAAAAGACAAACTGTTTGTACAGGAGAGAGGGGAGCTGGGCACTGCACAGGCTGCTGGATCTTACTCTAGCCTCTAATTCATCACAGAGAAGTACAGAGTTCCAGATATGTTTCACTTAATTAAACCTGCAAAAATTAATAATTCAGTCATTGTCACTATGAGCCTAATTATTGCTAGGAGATTTGATATGGCTGAATTGAATCTATCTAAATACAACCTCCTACTTTTCCTATTATTCCATGAACACAAAGCACCTACAGCACCGTTAACACAAAATCCCTTCTCTTTAGCCTGAGCTAAGCCATTGATCCAGCCTGTCCATGGATATGTGGCTGGTTCCCAGCACGTGACATCTCACGACTTCAAAATTCATTTTTCTGAAGACCTGACATTTCTCTCCTGTTGCATCTCCTGGTTCACTCACAGCCCTGTTCATTTTAGGATTTTCTTTCCACCAGAGAGGCCAAAGCCCAGGTATTGTAGGAGTCAGGCAGAAGAGTCAGACGTAGCAAACTTAATTGGACTAAAATGGTACAACTGAGAGCAGATCAGAGGAACTTCTCTCTACAGAAGGAGCAAAGACCTTCTCTGTCTCCTGGGCCTGCTTTTAATCACCATTTAAGGGAACTGCTGTACCATTTGCCAGAGGACAGCCACAGCAGCAGAGAAAGCCGTGAAAACACAGGACGTCTCCATTATTGTACCAAGGATTCCAGCTTTGCCGGTGCCCAAACACTGTTCTGACTGGACAACAAAAGGCAAATGCTGTATTTGTTAGTTCTGCAAGCTCTTGCCCACCTGCATGTTCTCTGTAGCATCCCCAAGCAATCCCCCAAAAGTGATGGCATTGGTGACAGTGGCCAGGTAGATGAAGAGGATGGCTGAGAGGGCCTGGATATTTAAAGCATCATAGAAGTCGCTGGCGAAGAATGGTGCTTTCCTCTTGATGTCTTTGATCAAGCCCCCACAGAATCTGCAAGGACAAGCAAGAGGAGACTCGTGCAAGATGTTTCACAGGGGAAGTCACCGCGCTAAGTCATCAGAGACACTGCCAGCAACGAAGTATTATTTCCAAGGGGTGAGATCACCACATTACAAACAGTTTTATCACAGTTGTGGCAGTCCAGGGATCTCAGAGAGCATGTTGTAAGGAAAGATAGTATCTCAAACACGTGATGCAGCTGGAAAGAGACAATTTCAGGACTAAAAGCCACACTTCTGCTGAAACAGACCACTACAGTTTGCATTTCAGGAAGCTTATCTGTTGGGTTTTTTCCCCCAGCTATATGAGTTGATGTAATAAAATAGATTAACCCTGGTCTAAATCCCTGCCCGAATTTCTCTACATGGCAGACAACATGGCTTGGCAAGCCAAACAATCTGCTGCATGGAAAAATGCAGCAAAAGAACTAGAAGTAAAAACACAAGGGAAATACTCTTGGATAACAAAAGAACTCACTTGCAGACATCCCTTTTTATATGATTATAAACAAGACAGTATTTAATGCTTACAAGCTCACATGGCTCTGACACTGCTAGCATGAAAAATGTTTGTTTAACCTCTCGTTCCCCTGCTCACAGCTCCCCACCTATACCAGGACTGCTCAGACACTATGGCAGACAGGTACATAGCACCTTCTGACCCCAAATCAGGATGCTCCACTGCCTTGTACACACCAACGTGGTGTGAAGACATTCAGACTTTTCTCCTAGAATTTAGACTAGAACTAGAACTTAAAAAGAAGATGCAGAGTGGGAGGGAGAGCACAAAGCCACCATGAAGCTCTGTGTACTGACCTTGAAACACTAAGCTCGCTGTTTCATGGCCACCTGAGCTGTGTTCCCACTCCAGTGGACTTTTATGTGGCACAAATCAGAGTAATAAAGCAAACAGTAGGGCCTGGGGATCTGTTACCTTCTCTATTTCTATCCCATAAAAGTCTTCATCTGTGGAACTCAACTGCAACAGTAATGTCCAGAAAAGGGAACATCTCTGCTTTTGGCTAAGGCACCCCTTCAGCAGTCCAAATGGATTAACTGAGGCTTGCACCTGCCATGTTTATGTCCCTTACGGTTTGTCTGACTTCACAGGCTCTCAACAGCCAGCACCTACCTGGGCCTTCTGTCCTTTTTAATGATGTTTTATTATTTAATGAGCACCTAATTTATGACACTTAGCAATTTGCTGAAGCTGGATGTTCAGAACCCTTCAGACAGCCTCACACTGGGCACTAAAAGCCCCCAGGACACATTCTGGGCTCACACCTCAGCCTGTACAGCCAGTTCTTTGGGGTGGGAATGTTTTGGCAAAGGAAACATTGCGGGGGTGTCACTGACCTGCCCGTCCGCTGCAGCTCCTCGCAGTCGCCGTGGCCGCCGCCCCCGTGCCCCCCGTCATGGGGTGTGTCTCCATTCATCTGCACGTTTTCCCCACCAGAGTACATGTTTTTCCTAGGCAAGGACACAGCATAGAATGAAGACCAAGCAGAAGCCAAAGAGCCTGGATAACCACCAGGTATCTTACTGTGTGCCTACAACATCACCTCAAAAGGTAAAAAATTTCGGGAACACCCTCCTTCCAGCCACTAAGGAAGACCTGAAAATATCTCCAGGACTTTCTAAATAGGGACAGACAGCTGCAGGTCACTACATACATCTGACACAACCAAAACATTGGCTCTTCCCATCCCCTTTTCACACCTGATGCCCACTGTCCTTCGCCACAGAGCCCCTCTCCTGCTATTACCTCTTATCCGAGGAAGGGAGAGACTTGGGGGGCTCTATCCTAATGGCTGGATCCCATTCCCCAGGGGGGAGCACGATGACTTCATCCAGAAATTCATCAATGCCTGCGATCAGGTCCTGACGGTCCTTGGCTTTATAGGCAATGTCATGGAATACCTGCAAGGAAAAGAGACTCCCTGTAGAAATGCTTTGCATTTTCTGTGGCCCTGACTCCAGAAGCAGCTGCTGAGTTCTACAAAATCAACTTAATTCCTTCTCAGAAACCTCTGGAGAAGTATCAGGACCCTCAGAAGGCCCTGTCCTTTGGCTGGATAACAACAGAGATTCTTTCCTTGCAGATATATATCTAATTTTATGCAAAACCTCTATTTCTAACCTTTAAAAATGTTAGTAAAGCAATTATCTATTTCTTTAATGCAAAAAAAGCTTTCCTCTACATAAGGACTTTCAGTTATACTTGGAGAAGACACTTGGACAAAGCCACCTACTTCAGTCTATCAAACCCAGATTAATTTTCAATCCTGTGACACAGAACTGATGACAGTATTTACTCAAAACTGACAACATAAACTAGTTTTAGTGAAAGGCCTGGTATTAATCACGAAGAACAAATGAGAGAAGGGGGGGAAGCATTAATACTGAATTTTATAGAAATCTTTTGGACTGTATGGAGAGGAGGTGGATCAGTGCATATGACAGATGAGCTGGGGGTAGAAAGGGACTTGGGGGCTATAGGAAGCAAACCACTGAGTGACAGAAACCAGGAGAGCTGGGAGCAGCCGAGCGGTAATTAAGGAACTGTAGGAGAGCAAAGCAATGCCAAGAAACAAAGCTAATGTGAATCAGCCCTGGCATGCAGAAGAAGAAAGGAGCTGTAAATGAATCCTGAAAGCTCAGCCATGGCAGTGAGGGGCATGAGGAGCAAGGAGTGGCCAGATGCTCCTGGGTAACACATAAACACTGCTGGTGTTTGGGATCCAGTGCCACACACAGCACCACCTCCTGCGGAAACCAGTCCCATGGGGATTACCTGGATAACCCTGCCTGCGCAATACTGGGAAGGTAGAATGGGACACAAGGTGCAGACCACAACAGAATAAATTCAACAATTAATTCACAGTTGATATGAAAGCGTGATCACTAGCAGGAAAATACATACGGCAGACAGACCTCTCCTAGAGTCACACTTTTAAAAAACATGAAGCCAGAGGCAATAATTATGTCAATAGATGGAATTAGGAGGTAACGTAGGTATTTCAGCTTTACATGAATGCTCAGTCCTGTTGATCAGGCTGGAGGGAAGGTCATCACTGCCATTTTCCACAGGAGATGCCAGGACACCTACCTCATCTGACATCAGCGTGGCAATGGCTCGGCCAATCTCATGATAGGACTTTGCTTTGCCCTTCGGTCCCAGCAGAATGAAGAGAAATCTGACAAAAACAAGAGATTGTTCCCATTTAGGGTGGCAAAACAAACTGCTTATTACTTATACAACATCTAGACAGAAATCTGACTCTAAAAATTGTGGTTCTTGTTAGAGATCTGGAGGCTGCCAATGGCCTCGAGCTAACTTTGGAGTAGAGGTTACACCCTGTGGCCCCTCATGCCCTGTGCACCAACAAAGCCTGTCCACCTCCATAGGGATTTGTTTCATGGAATCACAGGACGGCTTGTGTAGGAAAGGACCCTAAAGGCCATCTAGCTCCAGTACCCTGCCATGGGCAGGGACACCTTCCACTAACCAGGTTCTTCCAAGTCCTGTCCAACCTGGCCTTGGACACTTAATTTCTCACATGATCTCTCTGGGCAGCAACTACATTCAAGTCATGGCTGAAGAGCTTGAAAAACATCATGGCATGAAACCTTTGTCAGTGCAAACATACAGATGAAATGACCTCACCAGAAGCACCTCTCCCCTTCCAAGGACTGGATTAAATATTATTTTTTCTCCCTAACTCAAATATGATGAGGTACTAAGTTAAATGGTTTACGAAGAGAATTATATCCGAACAAGTACCTTCTGTTTAAAAAAATCTAGAGTCCTAAAAGAAAAAAGGCAGCAAGTTAGTAGGACAGGATCCATAAATACATATTGATTGGCATTACTACATAACACTTCTTAATCGAGTTCTTCAAGAGGCGTTTGAGTGTTTCACTTGAGGTTCACAGGGAGGTGAGTAAGCCACACACACCCAGGTCATGTCCTCTGCTCTCCTCCCACCTCCTGGAACTTTCCCTGCTTTACCAGTTCTTGTAAAACAACATTCAAGAAAAACTGTTCCTCAGCCAACTCTTTCCAAACTCCATGATGCAAATTAGTCAAATATATTAATATAAAAAAAAGAGGTTCATAACTTCAGGAGTTGCTGCTTGGCATTCTCTTGGTTTTCCAGGGGAGCTATGCACTTTTATAACCCTCTTCTGCAATAATCCCACCAGCTGGCTCTTTCCCAGCACAGAGCAACAGCACCTGAATGCCACTGCACTACTAAAACACTCTTGAAAACAAGCAGTCTGTGGCATTTTCCAAATTCTTTGTCCTAATTCAGCTCAGAACTGCCTTCAGTGGGTAGAACAAGATCTTTTCATGGTCCAAACATTACAAACACAAAAACATTAATGCATTCTAGTGGTCTAAACTAGATTATGTCTGTGTGGATTTAATATCATTCAGTTATGAACACTTCCACCTACAAAAGCCCTCACTTCTAGCTGTGCCATACTCCTCCTCTGTCTCTGCTGAAGGCCAGTCCAGTACTCCTCCCTGCTGCACACAACACCTGCTGAGCTCTCAAATGCCCATTTCTGATACTTAACGCTGCTAATAATGCTCCATGGCAGAGAATGTGAGGTTCCACCAAGCTCAAAGTCTCTCAGAAGTAATAGCAAAATCCAGTGTTTCTCTCAACACATTGCAAGAACAGCAACTCCGTAAGGGTTAAAGGTACCTGCACAAAGAAATTTCAGCCAAGTCCTGGTGGAAAAGTGCCTTTGCAGTGAAAAGCCTCGTTCAGGGGCCCAGGGAGAACCACACTGTTGGATCTGCCCCTTGCTTCCCAAGTGACCTTTGGGCAAGTTACTTCACTTCATTTGAGACCTGCAGACACTGGCCTTTCCCAGCTCTGCACACCAGACTGTGCAAGTCTGTGCACCTTATCTCCAAACAACATCTTCTCCTGACTCATTCCTCATCTTTCTCCCCATCATCATTGCATGAAACAGCAGCCTTGAACACAGTATAGTGCATTGCTCTGATGAAAACACAAAGCCTTTCCCAAGCCATGTTGCCAGCTCAGGGCTTTCCCAAACCAGGAGTCCCAAGTGCTGTGGGATTAAATTCAACACAAGAAAACCAAAGGCCTTAAAGGTCTTTTTCAATCTGACCAGTAAAAAGAACACTCAGGAAAGGCTGGGATCTCTCTATTCCAACTGTGTATCCCTGGTTTTTCTATCACTAGCCCTTGTGGTCTGGAGCCAGGCTGGGAGAGCTGGGGGTGTTCAGCCTGGAGAAGAGAAGGCTCCAGGGAGACCTGAGAGCTCCTTCCAGTGCCTAAAAGGGCTACAGGAGAGCTGGAGAGGGACTTTGGTCAAGGACCTGGAGTGACAGGACAAGGGCACATGACTTCCCACTGCCAGAGGGCAGGGTTACATTGGGTATCAGGAAGAAATTCTTCCCTGTGAGGGAGGTGAGGCCCTGGAACAAGTGGCCCAGAGAAGCTGTGGCTTCCCCATCCTTGGAAGTGTCCAATACCAGGTTGGATGGGGCCTGGAGCAACCTGGGATAGTGGAAAGTGTCTCTGCACATGGCAGGGGGTGGAATTGGATGGTCGAATTCCCTTCCAACCCAAGCCATTCCTTGCTTCTCTATCAACAGTTGCTAAAGAGCAGGAAATGTTCACCTAACACAGCACCCCAGAGGGCCTAGATTAGCCCTGAGCCAAAACCTGCATGTTTAACCCCCTCCTGCCCCACATAAAACCAACCTGCTGCTGCCTACAGTGAGAGGCCAGTACTGAGAGACCTGGCCCACCCCAGTCCTGCAGCCCACAGCACCAAATGTTGGCTCCCATGGTATTAGAAACCCTGGGAGGCTGTGTAGTGCCCAGCTGGGACTGCGTGGTGCCCACAATTTTACCAGAGAATTGACAATTTAACAAAATAAAAGGAGAAGCCCCATGGGACAGAAGGGTGGGCATGCCAGAGGCTCCAGTTCCAGCATCCTGTACAGTCTGTGGGCTTTAAGTGCAGGCCCATGGCAGGAATGCTGGCAGCACAGGAGATGCTCCATCACAGCTCCTCATGGCCCTGAGGGGATTTCCTTGATTGAATTTCATAGGATGCAGCCATGGCAAATGGCCCTTTATCACTCATGAAAGTCACCTAATGAGCCTTGCTGCTTTGATTAGGGCCAGTATTTGCTTTGGAGAACAGCAAATGGATAATACTATTTCCTGGGAAAAATGCTGGCATGGAAGGACATACTGCCTTGATTATTGCTACTGAGTAATGAAGCTGTCCAGCAATCCTGCATCTAACTTCCTGGCCCCCACCACCACAGCAAACAATACCTAATCTTACAACTGCTGACAAGAAGAACTTGGAGATATGTTTAAAAAATAAGCAGTGGGATTAGAGTTGGAAGCTGAAATATTGGAGCACATAGAGCCCAGAAATGTTGAGGAATTAATAACCTGCTACAAAACTAAGCCACATCTGGGTCCCCACACTCCTACCTGAATACCCAGCATGTGCAGACAGTTGTGGATGTGGCTGTTAGAAACAACTTAATGAAACTCCAAGAAATACAAACACTGCTATTACCAATAAAGAGCAAAGCTAGATCATCTTTTCCCTTTGTGTGGTGCACAGAAAGAGGCATTCCAACAGCCATCTAACTTCCACTCCATACAAGGGCTGTGATATTGCTATGAATCCACACAGCCAGGCATATTCAAGCAGTGACTTCAAATATTTAAGAACACAACAGATATTGCTATTTGTGAGACTAATTTACAACTTTAGTGACAATAAATAAATTATTTCTCGGACATTTTTCCTTGAGCTATTATGCATTACAAAGCAACAAGTCCCAATAGAATTGTATGTCCCAGTTCACCTGACTTTTTTTTGCCCCAGGAGGGCCAGAACTGAATCCTTCATTTGATCTGAAGAGGAACAGTATATACAGCAAACATGTGTGAGGGAATCTGGGATCTGTACAGAAGGGGTGGGAAAAAAGCCCCAGGAGTTAAATTTGGCACTGATAGTGCTCTTTACTGCTGAGCTGTTAAGTCAGTGTGTTCATGTAATGGTTAATTTATAACCAAACTCAGGACCTGAAAACGATGAAGCAGCTTCAGTGAGTTTTGTTACTTTACACTACCAATCCTGACAGTTCTCCAGACAGTCACAGGATGGAAAGCAGTGGAGAACATCTTCTGGCCTGGTGTTTTTACTCTAACAAGAGGAAATGCAGGTTCCCTGTCTGGTCCCCTGCCTGGGGGCTGGGTTTCCTTACCGTGTGGGGACAGGGACCTCGGTGAGAGCTCCCAGCATGACTGCCTGCTGCAGCCGGACAAAGGCGATGAAGGGGCCCTCCAGGAAATCCACCTCCCCGACCAGCACATTGGAGGCCTCAGCATCACGAGGCAATTTCTTCATGAATTTATTCTTCAGCTGCAGCAGTGAAAGAGGAAGGAAAAGAAAATTAAGTTGCATCGGGCACGTTCTTCTCATCTCCGCACCTCTGTGCCACAACCGTGCGCGGTCATGAGCTCTGCAATATGCACCGGCAGTCTGGATCCAGCTCTGGAGAAATGTCATCAACAGGGAATGGGAAAACACTGCAGCCGCAGCCGCCGAGTTCTAACCCTCAGCCTCTGTGAGACGCCTTTGTTTGAACTTCAGCAGCGGCAGAGTTAATTCGGAGTTGAAGGCTCCTGAAAACCCTGCCCTCAGCTGGTTCCCAATCTGCCCCCTCTCCCTGGGCGATCTCTGGAGTTGCTCTGTGTGTGCCTGGCGAAGGGTGAATGGAGAGGGAGGATGTACTGCCAGGAGCACCAGCGAGGAGGGGGCACTGAACTGGACTATGAATCCCTAATGAGCTGTGTCAGGCGACTCAAGGAAGGCGAAAAATGGGAAAAGTCTTGGGAAAATACATGAATTGATTAAACAGGAAGAAAACTGCTGGAACTCTCCTACCCCTGCATGCTTCAATCAGGATTACCACCAGAAGAAATAGTAAACAAGCATCAAGGAGCTCCGTGAATGAAGTCTGGAAAAGTGCTAGCAGCTCTTCCACAGTGTTTGGGAGCGCACTGGTGGTTAAAAAAATAATGGGAAGGTGGCAAATCCACAACAAACAATTTACATCACCAGGTTGGCTGTGTTGCTGAACAAGGATCATTCAGCAACACCAGGGCTGGTTTGGACACCTGGCCCAAACCCAGGTGATTCTCTGAGGCAGAACTGACCTGCAGAGCCTCCTGTGGCTGCTCAGCTTCTGAGGCCAGAAGCTCTGGCGCCTTCAGCCTCCCCCCTGCCCAGCACACCAAATCACCATCACTAATTTTGAAGAGCTGCCATTATAGTGGGTGTTTGTTTTCTCCAAATGAGTTTGCAGCACCACTTGCCACTTTCTTAAATCATAGATCACACAGGTGATCAGTACAGTCAGCACTTAAAATCCATTCTAAAACCATTACCTGAAGAAGCTCTGGAAATATTAAACTCCTCAGCAGCATCCAGGAACAAGGGAGGGAGGAGGAAGATTCACTGTCCCCTGCCAAATTGAACACCATTCCAACCCGACCACTAATGTTATGTTAAAAGTCACAGGTCGCCAGCACTGTACTTGCAAAAAGGCACAGCAACCTCAAAATCCCAATTTCTTTAAATGTACTGTAGCACTTGGATCATCAACACCACTTCGGATCGATTGGAAATGAAAGCAGCTCCTAAGTACACGCCCCTAAGTAGCACTTAAGGAAGGTTAATTCCCCCTGGAACTTGAACCTGACTCTGTCTCTCTGGTTTTCTCTATCTGCTCACACATAGGTTTAAGATTACCTTCCCACAATTTATCCCATGAACACCTGCCTCCAGAGGTACCTTCGGGCATCCAGGCTGCTTCATCACCCAAAGATGCTTTAGAGGGGCACTGTGGATAAGGGGAGAAACCAGGCAAGCAAAACTGCTCTCTGCATCAAGAAAAGCAGCAAAAGTAAATGAAATTCCAGTTAACTAACTTTTCTTGAAACTTTTCCTTTCCTCCAGAAGGGTGGCATTGATTGTACAGGAAGACAGACATTTTCGCTGGAGCTCCATGGAGTCAAAGTAGGTCACCCAGGCTGACAGACCTCAAAACTGGGAATGTCTGCTTGTGACTGTGGCAATAAGATGATGTTCCAACAGGAAAAGCAGGGAATCACTCCCACTATCAGTCACCAGACTGCATTCCCAAGAATGGGATCCAGCCAGTGCCTCCCTGTCCATCGGTCCCCAGGAAAGGCAGGACAGTTTCTCTAAACAAGGCCAATTTCTTTTTTAACTTCAGCACTGGTTTTGGCACAGATCCTCTGTTGACATGGAAACACTTGGTTGAATACACAGTGTCTACACCACAACAAATAAGAAGGGTTTTGTGCCTCCCTCTGACTGACTATATTCATTCAGAGCCAGGTTCGTCCCACATCCAAGCCCTTTGGAAGCAGAGATAACACCAGGTCAGGAAACTCCCCTTATATCAACATACATTCCCTTTCTATATGCTGTTGCATCAGCTCAGGAATAGAAGGTGCCTGGGAAAACAGATTTCCTTTCATGTCCCCTTCATTTTACATGCTGAGCACTGGAGGAGTCCTGGTGGTTCAGCCACTCGGAGCTGCCAAGGACATTCTAATAGAGCACAGCCAAAGGATTTCTTGCAGGAGGTGAGACTTGAGTGGGAACAACAATAGGAACTTCCCCGGCTTCCTATGATCTGCTGGCACTATGGCACCAGAGGGGCATCTACTTGACTCTTTTCAATCACTCTCCTTCACACGTAAGCTGAAAAAAAGAGTTTTAAATGTTTTTAAAATATGAAGATGCAGCTGCCCCATCCCTGGAAGTGTCCAAGGCCAAGTTGGACAGGGGTTGAAGCAACCTGGTCTAGTGGAAGATGTCCCTGCCCATGGCAGGGGGTGGAATGGGATGATATTTAAGATCCCTTCCAACCCAATCCGATCCCTTTCAACCCAATCCATTCTGAGATTCTGGGATTCCATGAATATGGTGCTAGAGAAAAATCTGATCCAACAGCTTGACATTCAGGAGCTGGAGGAATTCTCCAGCCATGAGAGGTCCTGGTTTTATGGACATAGGACTGGCACCACTGATGTACCCGGCAATAGAGAGCTAGGAGCCTGGGAGAGGGCAGGAAGCCTAGATGTTCATTTATTAATTGCAATACCAAAAAGAAGAATAAATTGTCCCAAAATGCCACTGCTTGTCTCTCCAGCTGCAAATGCCCAGGGCATTTACTGCAGCCAACACCTCCTGAAGTAAGACAAATGAAGGCAAATCCCTTCTCTGCACTACTACCTTAGGTGCAGTGCTGTGCCAAAACAAACACAATGAAAAGGAATACACCTCCTCTTCCCTAATTATCCTTATAAAATTTTTGCCAAACAAGCCCAAAGCAAAAAACATGACAAAACAGCAAACCCCAAATCCGTGGGCCATTACCAAAGCTGTTTCTCAGCAGTTTGAGTCAGGGCCCTGGCGGCTTCTGCAAGATGCTGGGGATGCTGAGCCAGCCTCTTTGCAATCCCAGTGGATCCAGCCATCATTCCCAAGGCAGACAGAGCTGGCTGATGCAAACTACCTGATTCAGTAGTCATAAATAACACCCCTGAGCCAGGCAGAGCTGTCTGGGTCCCCCAGCAATAGGGATGAATATGGGAGGATTACTCTGACAGATGAGATCTCTGACATGCATGTGAAACCTGAACCTTACAATATCCAGAGAAAAGGAGCAGGGACACTACAGATTAAAGGAGTATGCTGGCTATAAATTTGCTATACAAACAGTTGCACCATTCCAAATAGCATTAACAGTTGCAGAACTGAAAGTTAAGAATGTAGGAAGACAGGAAAATTACTAAAGGTACAAGGAAGTTTGGTCAAAGCCTTTCTTCCTCTAAAACATGGGCGCACAATCCTCTATCTGTGTAAAATCAGGAATTGATTAAGGATGTAGGAAGGCAGTCCTGCTCCAGGCAACTGCTATAAACTGACCTCCCCCATTGCATTCTTACACACACACAAATAAAAACTGGGATATTCGGTGTCTCCAGCAGACTCCCACCTGCCTGTATGGTCTCTGTAACTGTCCAGCTTCCAGATGAGATGCCCAAATAAGAACAGCCAGTCTCCCTGCTGCCAAGGCAAGAGAACCTGTTCTCTTTGCAGCTCGTGTTGTGGTAACACAATGGACTATTGCTGTGCCTCCTGTATGGCACACTGAGTCCTGCTCAAGGAAGTTGCCAGGCACCACCACAATGCCACACACTTTATCAAGGCAGGACTTTGAGTTGATCAGCCATGAAAACTGAGCTCTAAGGTGATGTCTAAAGGCGCAGGACAAGGCTCCTACTTGTGCAAAGTTCATCAGCAGGACCTGGGCTAACAAACAGAGGATTTTTGGAACTCTACACTTAGCAAGTAACAGCTCTCCCTACCAACAGCCAGGCATTATGTACACTGGAAGTTAAAAACTTTGGAGCGTGTTCCTAACTGCATCTATTAACAGATTTCCCTATTAGCACTACCAAAGCATCTATTTTTATACCCCGTTCTCCACAAAAGTCCATTATCTGAATTTCCAGAGACACAGGAGGGGCACTGGGGACTGTCTGCACTGCTGAGAGCTGAGAAGCTGCTGCAATGTTCAGTCCCAGCTTTGGGCTGGTCTAGCATTAAAACCCCAATTATAATGGGATTAAAAATATAAAAAAAGCAGTTTGTCTGACAACAAAAAGATGTTTTACAATCCTCCTCCTGCCCCAGGTGTGGCTGCGTGTATTAAAGGAAACAGGTATTTTGGAAATACTATGATACTACAACACTGCATGACACTGAAGTCCGTGCAAAACACGCTGTTCCCCTTCTCTTTCCATGAAAGTGTATTTATTTAGGCAAATACCTATTTCTTTTTAAATTATTTAATTACTCTGAACTCACTTTTCTACCTCAATTATGTTGCTGGGTCCCTTTCAGGATGCACTTACAGAAGGTTGTGACCAGCCATTGTTGAAGGACTGGAATCATCCTCAACTGGCCAGCAACACTGTGTTACTCAGATAATTCTCCAAAGTAACTCTCATTTGCATTCAGAATCACCATGGGACTAGGGAGTGCTGAAAGATGCAGACAAAAAAAGAGATTCTCCGAAAGAAACAGCCAGGCTTTGAGAATAACCCAGTTTTTGAACCCAGACAAAGGTTTTTTGAAACTTGCACAGAGACTTCATTCAGCCACGAGTTTTCTAAGAGTTGGAATAAACTTACTCTTACCCCTCAGAACCGGCAGCCTTTGGAAAGGACGGAAACACACACAAAGACAGCCCGTATGCCACACCACAAACATTACCCTAACTTAAGAAAGAGGTCAAGTCCATGGAGATTTGTCACTAGAGGCCAATTTTAACTTGATTACTGCACTTTGGAGCTGCTCTCCCACATTATCTGTCAGCAAAGCCACCTTTCTGCTGTGACGTGCAAAGGAAGGTGGCACCTTTGTTCCACCACCTGCTGCAGCAGGGACATGTTCCCTATGTGCTCCTGCCCTATCCCTTGGTTCCTGTGAACACTCAGCCCAGGGTGCTTCTCTGCAGACCCTTGTAACCCCTCAGCAGGAAAAGGATCAAAAATCCATCAACCCCTGGCTATTTTCCCTCCTTTCTCACAAGGATCAGCCAGATGCAGTCTATGTGGTGTCACTTCCTTCAGACCTTGGAAGAGATTAACCTGCTGTTTTCAAGGGTTGGGGCTTAAAAAGTGGAGGGTCCAGTCACAGGACACAAAAATGTTCACCCACCTTGTTCATCGTCTTCTTTTCCAGAGCTAAAGTGCAGAGAGCCCTTTCCCCAACATCCAGCTCCTCTCCAAACATCCCCAAGAGAAGGCTGGACCTGGAGCTTACCTGGTCCTTCTCAGGTTTGTCCGAGATGTCATTGAGGCTGGTGGAAGTCAGGTTTCGGTGAGCCATGGATGGGCTGCCTGTAAGAACAGCATTGACACCAGTTAAAGCACTTGCCTGCATCCAGTCAGAACACAGAGGCTCAGGCTACAGCAACACCTTTCCTTGGGAGGCTAATATGGGGAATTCCAGACCCTGACAAGCTGCTTTCTAATTACTTGACATGGCACAGGGGAGATTTAAGATCTGAACGCTTCATCACCTCTGACCCACAGTGGTCCCGTGACTCCCAGGACGGCCAAAGGGTCCAAGGACTTTTCATAATTCCTGCCTGTGGGAGAAAAAGCAAAGCAGCACCACACTGCTGACACTGACGGCACCAGGTAATCCAGGACACACCACAAACCCATCCCTCCACAGGGCTGGGACCTTCCAGGGTGCAAATCCCTGGCCTCAGCTCTGCTGCATGGCTGGCATCTGGTCTCTTCAGCATCCCAGACACTGCACACAGCTCATGCAGAGAGGGAGGCTGGCAGCTCCTGGTCCTTTGAGACAGCCCCTAACGAACGCCTCCCTTGCTCCAAGCTCATTAACTAAGCTCATGAACCTTAAGCATCTCACAGGTTAAAACATGGGTGCCACACCGACGGGCCAAGAGTCACCAATTCCTGACACCAGATTTGCCAGAGAGGTAAAGAAACTCTCTAGAGACACAGCAGAGTAATTAAATTTCAAACAACTCAAAACACAAACAAACAGCAAAACAATAGTAAATAAAGACTTCTGGGATGGATACAGGATCAGTATGAATTTTTATACATTATCTGGAAATGTTCCCATCCATTCTCATTACGTTTGCAGGAATCTGAAACACAGCACCAGGAGCATTTATCCTGGAGTTTCTGACCATGAACACCATTGGAAAGAGAGGAAGTATTCCAAAAGAAATGGCACAGAGGCATTTCCCAACTGAGGCTGTGCTTTGAGACAGCAGTTATTCGATATTCCTATTAAAAGGAATGCGTAAGCTCCCGGTGTACATCAGCTCCCAGCACAAACAAGCTTAATCATAAATCAGCATCAGGAGCAAATAACCAAAGGAGTGGGAATAAAAAACTCTGGACTCCCCAGAGCTGGGTTTTCTTTACAACATATGTGGGGATAGACTGAAAGTATTGCTTCTTGTGGGCCACCTGGAACCACACTATACCTGCTGTGTGTTACTGCCACGTCCAGCAACATCAGCATAGCCCAAGCTGAGCACAAATAGACAAATCATGTATTACAAAAGGGGGGATCTCCAGCTTCAACTCTTCCTGCTGTTATTTAAGACCCCACTTAGCTGCTATTTTTTCAGATTACACCATTGTTTGCTTTGTTTATTAGATTCCAAGCTTACTGCTCCCTCAGATATAATGGCCCTTCTCACAAGAGAAGGCAGCTTGTGCCTTTCCTCCCCCCCTTGCTACCAGCCTCCTTCTCCTAGGGATGGTCAACATATCCCCACAAACTCATTGCAGCTCCAAAAAAACATGTGGAGTACAAAGTTTCTGCTGCTGAGACCCCTGTCCAGGACTTCTGGCACACAACACTCACCCTTGTGGTGTTTGCTAATGAAGGATAATTTCCTGATCCAGGCCCAATTCTCTTTTCTGTCTCTCTGGCAAAGGTGACTGCCATGTTTTGACCCTGGCTAAATGCCAGGCACCTAAAACATCTGCTCTTTCTGCTCTCTCCTGCTGCTGCTGTACAGAGGAGAGGAGAAAAAAAGCTGTCAAACACACACCGGACTCATGAGTTGAGAAAAGGCACTGGTGGGAGGACACACTGAGAAAGGGCAAAACAGGCTCCACAGCATGGGGTGGGGGGGCAGGATAAGGGTTTTTTTTTTTGGTCAGTCCATTAGGGAGAGAAGTCCTCTACTCAGCCATAGGGTCCTCCCACGAGAGACAGTCCTCTGCGAACTTCTTTGCCGTGGATCTGATCTCACGAGCAGCAGCCCACCCGAATCTGCCCTCTCATGAGTCTTTGTCTACAGGGTGCAGAAGCGGACGCTGTTTCCATTTTGGGAGTAAGGCCTTTTTTTTTACTGGGACTCCCACTGGATCACAGCTTCCTCCAGGCATCCACTCACTCCTCCGGCATGGGTACCTCCCCACGGGCTGAGAGTCGATCTCTGCACCCCTGTGGGCTCCATGGGCTGCAGGGCGACCACCTGCTCCCCCCATGGTCCTCACCACGGCTGGCAGAGGGTTTTCACCTCTGGCACCTGGAGCACCTCCTCCCCCACCTTTTCCACTAACCTCGGTGTCTCCATGTTGTTTTCTCTTACATATTCTCACTTCCTCCTCCTCTGTCAAAAAGAAGTGCATGACTACTTTGTTTTGATTTCTTCTTAAATATGTTTTCACAGAGGTGTAACTAACATCTCTAATTGGCCCAGCCTTGCCCAGCAGCCTATCCATCACCTTCAGAGCCATCAGAGATTGGCTCTGCTGGACATGGTGAAAAACTTCCAGAACATTCACACAGAACACACAGGAGCCATCTTTGTGCTCCTCCACTACCAAAAACTGAACTAAGCAAAACTAACACAGTGACACAAGCCTGTCCATGGCCGTGCTCAGCCAAGGACTGGTGTGGAAAGTATGGCAGGCAGTCCAAACCCCTCTGTCCTATTATCTCATCCTATGAATCAGCTCCATAGTCATCTGACATGGGGAATATCCTGGCATTCAGACTTCAGTCTATTGCTGTGGCCTCCAAAGAACACCTCTGTACCACCAGTGTGTTAAGCTGTGCCTTCCCATGAGGAGCTGTGCACTCCTCTGGGATCAGCAAGGCCCCCACGAGTCATGTTTGACAGAGGGAATCAGAGAGAAGCAGTGCCAGAGACCTGTCCATCTCACCCCAGAGAGCTCAAGCTGGCAAACTATTTCTGAGGTTAATTTATATGGAAATTAAAATATTTAAGCCCCTTTAACAGCCAAAGGATACTTCAAGAAACAAAAAAAAGTGCCAGCAGCCAGCTTAGATTCCCTTGGAAGGGAAGTGTGGCCTGACCTACCTGCTTCATCCCAGATGAAGGAAAAAAAGGAAAAGAGAATGAAATAAAGCAGTGGAGGGGACAGTGAGGATAACAAAAACAGCCAGAGCAGCACCATTCCCCATGGAACACATCCATGCTCTTCCCCATGTTAATGCAGCAGCAAGCATTAGGAGTCCAGCTAGTGTGACTTCCCCCTTCCCCTTCCTCTCCTAGCCCCAGTCCACCCACCCTGAGCCCTGCCCAGCACTTACTGAGCCATCCCACGCTGGGGCTGCGCTGCACTCCCAGTTCATCGTCCAAGGTGCGGGTGGCCAGGCAGGGCACGGAGCTCTCGAGCGGGCTGCGTGCTTGTGCCAGGCAAGCAGGAGACAGGAGCAGCAGCAAAGAGCAGGAAGAGAGCAAAGGGGAAAAGTTAAAAGAAAAGAAAAGAAAATTATGACAGAAAGAAAGGTTCAAGCAGCGGCACAGGGAAGCCAGGCAGGAGAGAAGGTTTGAGCTGCACAGTGCGGTCACCAAAGCCCATTCATTTAGATCCCGACATCTCCTCCGCAGCTCCACCTCACAGCATTCCCTTGGCAGGGCTGGAGCCAGCTTTCCATCCCTGGTGTCTGAAATTCAGACATCTTTGAAGCAGATCTCAAGGAAGTGAGTGAGCAGCTGCAGTGCTGGTGGCACTGAACACTTCCAGGCTGCGGCACCATCAGTAACAACAAGTTTTTTGAAAATAAAAATCAGGTAATGTCCCAGAAGCCAACTTTCAGCATCCTGACCCCACCTGTATGTACCCAAGCACTCCAATCCAGACTTGGAAATGCTCACCTTAGTCTGCAATGCTTCCAGTAATGCCAATACATACATTGGTAGGGGCTTTCCAAGCATTCCTTGGATAACACCTCAGCTCTGACTTCAACTTCTCCGTGCTGGTATTGTTCAAGCTGATGCCACTGTTTAGCTATAAAGGCACAGAGGTCACAGTTCACGTGAAGAACACCAAACTGATTAATGCTGAACCAGAGAAGCTGTTCTCTGGAAGTGTTCAAGGCCAGGCTGGACAGGGCTTGGAGCAATCTGGGCTAGTGGAAGGTGTCCCTGCCAGTGGCAGGGGACTGGAACAAGATGGTCTTTCATCTCCCTTCCAACCCAAACCCTTCTAGGATTCTACTGTAGAATAAAACCTTTCTTGCCCCACAGCCAGGTACCCTCTTGTCTGTGCCTCAGCCAACACCTTGCCAACAGCCTGCTATTCCCACTCAACTGTTTCCAAACCATGATGCCAGCACAGTGTGAACAAACAGTGATCAGGAGGTGTTTAGGCAGCACCCACGCAGTGATGGGACCATGCCATTTTTTATGGTGGTTCAACACACACACTCAAACACATCAGTTTTCTACAGCCTCTGCCAGCTTGGGTTTAATAGGATTTGATCGTTTCTCACTTGCCAAATGCTCCCACAGGTGTTAAATTATACAAAACGCTGGCAGGCATGAAGCTCTGAAAGAAAAATTTCAAAAATGGATAGCAAATGGCAAAGGCTGGTAAAACACTGATCACAAAAGGCTGGCAAATACTGATCAGTCTTCAGGCACCTGCAGAAGGGATGGGGACCATAGATCCCATGTTATACATGGCAAAACCCAAGATGTGCCAGCTGGAGAGCAGCTAGCCCAGGTATTATGTACTGCTCCCAGAGGTGCAGGACAATAGCCGTGTCAGGAAGGGACACAAAGAACTCTTCAAAAGCCACTCAACAAAACCAGACACACACAAAAAAGGTCAAAAACCCCTGCAGGAGTCCCATCAACATGTAACATGGAAGTATCTTTGCTGAACACTTAATACAGCTCAACCTTCTACCAATGGAAGCAAGGAAAAGGACTGTATCTTTGCAAGGTAACATGGAGGGATTGCTTAGTCCAGCTTTGTCTGCCCAGAATTTTGGCAATCATCTTCTTCCTACTGAACAGACAGCAAAGGAGGGCTGTGATTCATTCTACTCCATCCATGGCACACAACGAACTACCCTCTTTTGCCCAATTCCTTTCCCAGAGCAAAGGGATTCCTGAGAAAACATCCTGCCGCAGTGTGACCCACGTCAACCTCTATGATGCAGCAAAGAACACGTGTCAGAGCACACCTTGGCCGTGACTCTGCCCATCTGATCACTACCTTACCTTCAAACAGAGCAGTGACGTGAAATATGGGGGCTGAGGATGACTGTGCTCCCAGGGACCACAGAGCTATCCCCATTCCCTAGAGAGGGCTGGGAAGGGATAGAGATGCTCCAGGATCAGTTATGGCAAGGAGATGGGAACTACATAATTTTTTCTTAGAATCCTGAATTTCTAGATGCATTTGGGATAACTGCATGGGGCTCATTCATCTCAGAAGTCAGAAATAAGAACATTTTGGAGCCCCTAAGACTTCAGTTATTTAAGTGCTCTGAACTAAGTGAGATAGAGGCATCTCAGGATCTTTTCAAGCCATGGCCCAGGGAATATTTCCAAATGTCATCTAACAAATAGATGCCACCCCTGAATGTGTTCAAGGGCAGGCTGCCCAGGCTTGCAGGAGGTGACCCTGCTGAGCCAGCCAAGCAGGGCGGCAGCTACACCAGCCTATGAAGCTGTTGTACAGAAGGCAGGAGGATACTTTGACCTGGTAGAAGCACCAATATTGGATGGAAGTTTCAGTGACACTGAAATGAAAACAAACACCTACCTGGAAAGAAACACTATGGAAATTTAGGAGTGCTTGGGGCTGGCGGCACAGTCATTATGGTGATTAGCTATGTTAAGAGACAGCTGCACTCCTGTTAGTCCCACAAAATTTTTATCTGTCTAAAGTACATGTGAGGTACTCATTGAATCCAAGGTATAACCTGATCATATACGTTCTGTAGTTACTTTCTCATCAAAGTGTAAATAATAAATAACAGTAACAGTATTCATGAGGTATTTCCCTCTGCATGTCAGCCTCACCCCCCTAAAGTCTCAATGCACTTGTACTGTCATGGATCAGAGTGTTATACATTCTTGGAGCACATAAATATCCCAGGTGAGGCAACAGAGACAGAACAAAATAAAAAGAGTGGCTGATGGTCAGACCAGGAAAGAATTCCTGGAGAATCAGTCCAACTGAGCCAGGACCTGCACAGCCCCTTCAAACAAGAGAAAGAAACTAATGAAATTAAAATCACTTAAAATCCAAGTAAAAAAGGCCCTTAGCCATGAAAAATGAGCAGGGGCTGAGTAAGAATGTGAGGAATGCCCTTTGTCAGCATAACCCTTTCTAGAATAAGCTCTGCCTACATGCAGGAAAAGGGTTTGCAGCTGAGAACTGAGGGCATCCCCTACATAAGGCAACTGAAGTGCCCAAGCACCAAGAGTTAAAGACGTATCCATCTGGTGTTCAGCCTCCCACACACAATGGCCACAGGCCAGGATCCTGCTCCTCACAACAAACCTGGCCATCAAAGGCCCAGAAAGAGCTGGAGTCACAGAGGTGGTAATGGAAAGCAGATGCCTTCCATCCAAACTGGGGGGAGCACACCACGAGAAGGCATCCAACAAGGCCAGGTTGGCTGGGGCTTGCAACAATGTGGTCTAGCAGAGGGAGTCCCTGCTCATGGCTCCTCCAGCTTTAGGACTCATCCGGCCACACTAAGCCCCTTCCCCAGAGCTGTAATTTCCTCATAGTGCTCCCTAGAGTCCAGTCCCTCTCTGCTCCACTGGACTCCTGCAGGGATATTCACCTAGAATACTCCCTTGGTTCGCATTACTGCACCTTTGCGTTACTCACTCAATCGCCACATTATCAAGGCACTCATACACAACAAGAGGCATCATCCACAGCAATAAACAGTCTCTACATGCACACGCACTCCTGTTGCAAAAGCAAAGGATGATCCAAGGTCAGAAATATTAATGAAGTGTGAGAACAGGTTAGGGAGGAACGTTAGGGTGAGTTTTAGACGCCAAACACAGCAAGCTAAGAGGCCTTCCGTGGAGCAAGAAGAATTTCTTCACTTGCTTTTATTTCTGGGTACTTTTAAGTGGCAACTTTTAGCCCAATTTCCAGATGGAAGACAGTTGAGAGAACTCCAAGGTATGACAAGAGGCTTAAAACTCCTCCTTTTTTTTTTTTTATCATGAGCAAAAAACCCAAATCTCCACCCAGGGGTGAGCACTGAGTCCGTGCCCAGGCCTCTGTAGCTGTCTGCATCCACACACATACACACACACGTATTTAGGGACACCACTACCAACATGGTACTACCTACTACACCTTTTCTAGAGAGAAGAGACATATTCATGACACACACCATAAAGCTATTCTAGGACGAATAAAGCAAGATGGAAATCAGCTTTACCCCACTGGACAATGCTTTTACAGCAATAAAATGCAAGCTAGATGTTACTGCCAGGTCAGTTTTGATTCACAGTGCCACCAACACCGTCTGTTACAGACATGGAATGTGCATAGAAGCTTTGTCTCTGCCCAAATGTTTCAGGTGATCAGCCTTTTAAAGTTCAGGCCCCACCAGAGTTTTTTGTGAATCTCTCTTTCCTATCATTACTCCTAAATCATCTCCTAGATGCCAGTTGCAAGAGCACACTCCTGCCTTCCTGCTTGCCCCTTGTGCCCCTGTCAGTCCAGTGAAGATGTGGTTAGAGCGCCGTGCCACGACTGAAGCAGCCTGCAGAGCCCCCGCTGATGTGTCATCAGCACGGTCTCACTACACCCATCGGGGTTAGAAAAGCATTGTCAGGGCCACGCAGTTAGTTCTGGGCGGGTGGGTGGCTGTGACAGAGAAGGCTATAGCCAGTTAGCCTCTGCATTACCATTATCGGGGTTGGAAAACATCCTACTTGCACTGGAGACGGTCTTTCCAATGTCAGCCAGCGAGCGCAGGTTGGATTTCTTGGTCTGGTGCCGGTGCTTCCTGAGCAGGGTGTAGGTGACCTTGTCCTTCAGTTCGGGTTTCAACAGCCCCGTCTCGATCTGATTGTCAACGATCATCTCTGTGGCAGGCACAGGAAGGGGGAGGGAGGGGAGAGCAAAATTAACCACAGAGCACAAAATTGGTTCCAGAGTGAGCAGAGAGAGAAGGATGGATTGTTTTCACCCTGTCTTTTTGAAGGCTTTCTTACCATCTCAAAGACAGGTTTTATTTGTACGAAAATCTCTTTTAGACATTCCTCTTGAAACAGAACATAAGCATTTCCATCCAGCATGAGCCACTAACACACACCTATTGCACTGAGATTCCCTTCTGCCACAAAAGGGAAGATTCTCCTCCATGCCACAGAGCCTATTTCACATACCAGGGTAAGATGGTTCTTAGATCAGAAATGGAATCCACTCTGAGCCAGGACTTCTCTGAAGATGCTATAACTCTATTGCAAGTTCCATTATGCTCCCAAAAATCACAGAGAAAAACTTCTATCAGATTCAACAAAGCCTGAGTTCACCTCACAGGCCACCAGTAAAAACTAATCTAAAGATAGGAAGAAGTCCTGGAGATGTGCCACTAATTAAATCATTCACTTGCAGGACTGAAGTGACGGCAACTACAAATGGCAGAACTTGCTCCAGTTACCACAGGATGTGTTATATGGCTTTACCTTTCATGGAGTCACCAGGAAAAAAGGCTCCCAGTCTCCTCAATGCCTGCTCACTTCCCATCAATTCCCTCCTTTCTCCTCCCCTATCCCAGAGGAAAAAGGCAAAAGGCTGGCCACACTTATGAAGAATGTCCCCTGTGCAGTAAATCTCGCATGATGTCGTTCCCCTGATGACTTGAGTTCACGCGCTGTCCCCCAAGGGCAAGTGGCAGCTCTTATTTGTCTGCTGGTAACTTTTATTTGTGCTAATAATAAAAGTTATGGGAAGGGGGAGGCAGGACACGCATCACATTTGCTAACTCAGTGAGTCAGAAAGTCATCTTCTATGTGCTGCCCAAGAATTAATGCCTCTTCAAATCTCTAAGGAAGAGCCTAGTTCTTCCTCTCAAATTAAGACAGGGTGGGTATATGCACGTAGTTACCCTTACACAAAATGTTTGGCAAAAGGTAGACTTTAGTTAAGTGTTATTTTAATACAAGCTTTTCTTGCTCATGCTTTTGGTTAGTGATTTTTGGAGTATTTCCTTCAGAACCTTCATTCAAGTTTATCCTTCTCTATCTGGTATCTTCCCTTCCCTGTTCCTGATAAAACACAAACAACAAAAAGTTTTTCTTTGGAGTTTTCCTTTCCTGTGTGTCACTACCAGACACCAGCCAAGTGATCATGATTAAATCATCCTGGAAATCCAGTCCTGGATATCTCCACCTGTCTGATTAAGGGTCTGGACCAGCAAAAACAGCCCGCTCAGGACAGTGTCACTGTGTCACAGCAACAGCAGCCACTGATGTGTAATTTAATCTCCTAGGAATTAGATTTAATTTGGGTGTTGAAGAAGAAGATTGAAGGTGACATCTCAAAGGGACTTCAAAAGGAAATTTAATGTATGAGGGTTTAAGCTTTTGGGCCATGGACATCAGCTTCTGAAGCAGGTTCAGCTTCAGCAGAAAACTTGAGAAGCTCTTGGGAGGTTTATTTTGTTAAACCTGGCAAAGCTGTGCATTTAGATACACAGACACAAAAGCAAAAGAAGATAAATGTCACCACAAGCACTTGCAAAACTAAGTTCAAAACTCTGTATTTAACACCAGAGGCAGCTTTTGTAATTCCAAGTCTTACTAACCAGTGTATGGGACAACTCCATTCCAGGACAATTTTGACCTTGCTTTCTGAGATGATCATTCAAAGCAGTGAGTTTTGGCGGAGGAAGTATTTAATTTTGCTCTTTTAGACCTCCCCATGGCTCTTAAACTCACCATTTTGGTTAAATGTCCTTCCACAGGATGGCTCACTTCGAAAATTTATTTTCTGTGAGTTCTCACACGCCACAGGAAGCATGATTTGGCTCTCTGCAATATCACCGAGCGTCACCAGAGGCGACAGCTATTCTGACTGCACAAAACCTGCCTCCCCATTCCGCAGAATGGAGCACCAGTTGGTGCTGGGGCTGCTCTCCCCTCTCCCTTGCTGGGGGTGGGGGGGCATCCCATCCCAAACACAGCCCCACCTGCCTTCAATGGGCACCTGAACACCTCACCCAAGAGCAGTCTGTGGCCTGAGTCATTCTGCATGAACGGTACCCGACGGGCATCTCCACCCCCAGAGACATGGCACTGTCACCTTTTCCATAGTGAACACAAATTAAATTGGTGTCTTTTACTATTCTTCCTGCACTGAGAAGGACTCTTTTCATCTAGCTGTTATCCTTTTCCAGCTACTTTCGAGTTTTCCCCTCTTATTCCTTGTTCTTTCTTTCTTTTCCTCTTTTATTTAAAAAGCAGCACTTTTTCATTAAAACCATCCATAAAATTGTATCAGGGTTAATAAAAATTCACGGGGAGGGGATGAGGGAAAGAGTCAAGGCAGGTGTACTTACCCACCACCTGTGGGAGGGAAGAAGCCTCCATATCCAGCATGATGGAGCCCTTCTCTATGCATGTCCTCAGCTCGAACAGGCTGTGCAGAGACAAGGTGGCCACGTGTGGTTTGCTCCATCGCTCCCCACCTTGTTCTACCTTCTCCTCAAACTTGATCCACCTATGAGAGGGCAGAGCAATGAGATGAGGTTAAGGCTGTTGGCTCCTTGCAGAGAAATAAATCAGCATTTCTAGAAATAAGGCGACTTGTCCTAGACTACCTTGGCAGTGCTGGGTTAATTGTTGGGCTCCATTGTCTTAGAGGGCATTTCCAACCTGAATGATCCAGTGATTCCAATTCAGGCAATAAAATACGCAATCAGCCACTGCTGATTCAGGCAGCATGGAATACTGCTGTCCCATGCCCACAGGGTGGCAAAGGGTGGAAGAGAGGAGCACAATCCAGCCATGTCTGAAGGTGTGGAGAACAAGTGAGCCACCAAAGGAGAAGGCACAAATTAAGGGACTCATTCCTTCCCTCCAGCCACTGTTTAATGATTGAACCGAGCAGATCAGAAAAATCCTGAAAACTTATCTCTAATGGAAGGTGAGAGCAAAGGTTAAATTCTGGTCTGTGCAAAACACTCTTTATACCCCTAAAACGACATCCCAACAGCAGGGAAGCAGAAGGCTTCATCTCCCTGGGCTGCAGCCCATCCCCACTTCCTCTGCAGCCTTGACCCTGCCCTTGGCTCCGCTGTGCCCAGCCTGGAGCACGCAGGGATGGGCAGTGGGGTGGAGCACATGGCTCCTGTGCAGGGCTGGGGGATCTCACCTGGCCTATGCCTTCTTCCTTACTACAGCACACAGCAATGGCTTTGATGTAAAGTGGGAGTGCAGGAAAAGGTGGTTCAATATCTCCTAATGGCAAAGCAGAAATGCTTTTTAATCCCCTCTTGAGACACTGTTTTAATATATGTGGAAAATGAAAATTCCAGTGACTAATATAAAGGGATTATTAAGAGAAAAACCCACACACGTAAAGGTAAAGGAAGCCCATAAATTTGTTCAAAAGAGTATTATTAACAGCAAGTAAAATTATCTTTAATCCTGAAAAATGTATTAGTTGAGGATTAATCAATTATGCGTCACAATTGCAGTAATCTGTTTTTGAGACTTTGTTTTTTTAAAACAGCTTTTTAACTCAAACTAAAAGACTGATTTTCATCTCCAATTAATACGGTCCTTTTAGTTCACAAAAACTAAGTGTTTCCTAGGACACCTGAGGGACCTGGGTGGATGCAAATCTGTGCACTTCAGGGGCTTTGTGTGATGTGGGACCGAGTCACATTTACTCCGTAACAGCTGAAAGGCTGCAAACTACCAGTGTTTGTCCTTCCAGGGAAAGTGATTACTCACAACTATCAATATTTGCTTTTTGTTTACTTTTCTCACTACAATCCACAATCCCAACACAATAAAACAAATATTAACTTGCAAACCTGGGTGAACTAATGCCTGCTCTATTTGTGTAGAGAATGGTGTGGGTTGGGAGGGACCTCAAAGCTCTCTTATTTCCAAGCTCCTGCCATGGGCAGGGACAGCAACCAGGTTGCACTAACACGGGAATGCCTGCGTTCCAGAGGTAGCCATAGGATACAGAGTGCAGCAGAAAAAGGAAAAGACCTGCAACAGCTGGAGGCCCCCAGCCTGTTGTGAGGCTCAGTGAAATATCTCTGGGGACCAAGACATGTCCACCAGAGTGCGGGGATTGTCATCCTGTAAGGCAGGGAGATGGCAGAAAGGTGATGGGATTACAGAGAGAAGGAATGACAGGGAATGTGGAATGGTGTATAGGGGTTTTTTAAACTTCTGTTATGGTCTTTTTTTGTTACATGAGCTGTGCCAGGAATTATAGTTTTATCCTTCACCCTTTTACACCTGATAATATCAACACAGCTTTGACAGGACTGTTGTGTGTGAGGTGCAGCAGACAGACAGGAGGAATGTGTAGATGTCAGAACAGAGTGGGAGGGAGATGAGGAAGGTAATTTGATTGTTCTCTCAAATACAAGTGCAGTCTTTAGCCCTGCAACAGTGTGCAGGCAGTGTTGCTCTCCCCATCTGGGAGCTGTGCAGTTCTACACTGGTGCCAGGGGAAGCATCAACCCCACAGCATCTCCTCTGTCCTCTCCCTCTTCTACCTGCATAGCCCCGCACTTTTTCCTGTGTTCAGCACCCGCTCATGCAACTTCCCAGTTGTGGGGGAGCTGTTCTGCAGCAGCAGATGTAAAACAACCCCAGAACAGCTGGCAGATCCTATGCCCAGCACCAATCAGCTCTGGATGCACTGGGAGACATTCAGAAGCTCTCAGGAGATTCTGTGGTGCAAGATCGAGTAATTTCAGGAATATCTGGAAAAATCCTGAACAATCAGGCACTTTGTAAGATCACTATCCACAAAACAGCCCGCAAGCAGGCATTTGGGCCAATTTGGGAATTACATAGCACTTCAACAAGGTGCTTTGTTACATTCTGTGTAATTTATACAAAGAATCATGGGTGCATTCAGGTTGGGAAAGTCCTCTAAGATCATCCAGTCCAAACATTAATCCAGCAAAGCCAAGGCACCACTAATCCATGTGCCTAAGCATCATATCTATGCATCTGTTAAATCCCTTGGGGGATGGGGACTACACCACTGCCCTGGCCAGACAACCCTTTGGGTAAAGAAATTTTTCCTAGTATCTGACCTAAACTTCCCCTGGCACAACTTGAGGTTGTTTCCTCTCACCCTGTGGTGTGCTATTTGGGAGAAGAACCCTGGAGAGAGCCCCACACACAGCTCAATGCAGCACTTCTACCAAAGACATGTAAAAACACCTAAACCCAGGAAGTACTGAGCTCATGGTAAGAGGGAAGAAGAGCAATAAAGGGAGAAAAAGAGGAGGAACAAGTCAGCAGCTAGAGAGTACAAGGTGGAAAGGTGGAAAGTCATTAAATAAGCTCTCCAAGAGACTGAGAAGCAAAATAAAGCAAGGTAAGGGGTAAAGGGGTAGGTGGTGGAGCAGCTCATTAAATCACAGGTAAAGAAGATTAAAGTAACCAAACAGGGTTCAAACAAACTTTGAACAAAGACAGTGCCCATAAGAGTGGAAAGTGGGAAAAGAGCTTATCCCAGCCACCATAAAGCAAAATGAAAGCCCCCAGGCTCAGTGAGGGCAATTGGGAATAGGTCAGTGATGTTCAGATATAAACTACATGTAACTTGTGGCAGCCAGACCCCAAAAACATCCCAGCTTTTTTGTCATGGCTTTTTGACCAAACTAACAGCAGTATCAAAGAACCCAACCCAGGAACTCAAAGCAAGCAACCCCATCCAGCATTTAACATGCACCTTGAAAAATTAGTTCACAAGAAAATACCTTGAAGTTTTTTTCCCTATTTAAAATTAATTCCATCAGTAACTCACTCGGACAGGGACAGCTAAAATTTCCCAGTCTGTGGTGTGAGGTGGGACCAGGCTCAAAAGCTAGTTTGGGGCAATAGCACTGAAGCGGTTTTGACTCAGGCACCAACTTCTGGCAATTCTGGCCGAGACATGTCACCCTTCGCAAAGCACTACTGAGCCTGTACTTTTCTCTCCACAGGCAAACTATTCCAATCATTCTGGCTCTCTATTTTTTCCTAGTTTTTCTTTTGTAATATTTAAACAAACCCTCATATTCCAAAGAATGGCAATTTGAGCTAAACAAGCTCCTTTCTGTGGCTTCCCCATGCGATCCTGGCAGCACAGACATTGCCCAAACGGAATGCTAAAGTACGAATTTCCCATGGAAGCGCTGCTGGCTGCCCTTCCCTTTCAGGGCAGAGGAAAACCAACCCACCTTGCAGTCTCCTTCCACTCCATCTCCTGTCCATCGACAGCCAGAAGTTCGTCCAGCTCAGTGAAGAGCTGCGGGGGCGCGGGGCTGTCATCTTCCTCTCCGAGGATGAAGCGGATGCGCTCGGCGGCAGGGGAGACTGCAGAGGTGAAAATACTGCGGTTAACGGCCTGCGAGATGACCAGGGACGTGCGGCTCCTCTCCTTGCCCTGCTCCCCAAGGCCATTCAGCTGTTTCTCCAGGCTGCCTTTGCCATCTGACATCCTCGTCGCTGCGGACGCAGGGGCGTGAGCGAGGGTGCCTCTATCTCCCTCTCTCCCCTTCCTTGCCTCCCACTGAACTTCTTACAAGTTCAAGCTGGGAGTAAAGTTCAGGAAAACTTGTCTCTTCCTACAGACCTTAACTATGTTACAGCAATTTGCAGCCCTTGTAAAAAAAAAAGCACTATGGAGCTCAGAACCAATGTGCTCTGTGGCGCTGCCCGAGGACCTGCTGCTCTCTGAGCAGCCCGGATCCTTTGCCCCCTTTTTTATATGACCTAAAACCAGTTCCAGCCAAACCAATTGGGGGCTTGCTGGCACAGCATCCCACTGCTGGCTTTCCCCTCCCTCGCTGCCAGCCAGGTTTGGGCTGCCATTGGCCTGCAAGGCAGGCTGGAACCTCCCCAGCCCACCACTGGAAAACACAGGAACATTTAACAGAAGGGTAGTCTCGTCTTTACATGAAGAATGCGACCCAATGCATTTAGTCAGGCACCAATGCACTGAGAAAAAAACAACTGCTCCCAGTTGGAAAAGACTGCCTGTTTAGGCAAAAGAACTACTTTCAATACACAGCACAAGCAAAGTCAGTTGTCATTATAAGATCGAGAAAAAGGAACAGAAACCCTTTCCTGGTTAAGGATTCAAAATTCAAACCGGAGAGCATCACTGTCTCCATCCCAAGGCCTGAGGGCATCTCCTAAAGGTATCTGGAGCCCACGACGCCAGAGTCACCTTGCTAGAGGGCTCCTTGGGGTCTACAGCCTTTTTCTGAGCATATCACCTTAAAACGCAGGTGTGACCATGTGAAATCTTAACACAGGCATCCTTTCTGCTGGATGTTTATCAGCATTAGAGATACACAGCAGACTATGAACTTTGAACAGTTCTGCTAAAAACTCCTTTCTTTTCAAAAGATCAGCTGGCTGTCTCTTGCAAAATAATTAATTACACCAGGTGTCCAACCGCATTGATTTTTACAGGGTAAACAGAGTCTCAATTTGGAATGGGAAAAAAGAAACCAGTAAAAAACATGCCCTTTACTCTTTTTTCTTTTCCTCAAATAAACTTTCATAGCTTTCTTCCTGAATTACTCAGCAAAGGTTGATGCAAATTCACTTCATCAGTTAGACTGATCTTGCTTCTGTAATATAGATTCCTTTTTGACTGCAAGTGTATTTGTAACCATGAATGCCCTTGGAATCTGCTGGGACCCAAGGACCTTGCCCAGCTGCTAAAGCAGCCTCCCCATCACGAGGCATTTAACTTCCTGCAGACTTCAGGAGAGTTGGAGAGGGACTTCTGACAAGGGCCTGGAGTGACAGAACAAGGGAGAATGGCTTCAAACTGACAGAGGGCACGGTTAAATGGGATATTGGGAAGAAATTCTCCCCTGTGAGAATGATGAAGCTCTGGCACAGGTTGCCCAGAGAAGCTGTGGCTGCCTCCTCCCTGCGAGTGTCCAAGGCAAGACTGAATGGTGGCTAGAATGAGATGCCAGAGTATTCACCCATACTATGCACGTTCCATTGTCCCCTCCCTCAACCTACACCAATGAATCTCAATATATTTTTACATTCAAACAGAATTTGAATATCAGAGCTAGAAAACATATAAAATATATGTCTGTCTTATTGCTTCAAAAAGCAAGGTGGAGCACAGAAGTGGCTGATGTTTGGAAGAGGCTGTCAGAGAAGGGACTGCAGAGCTTCTTGAGCTGGTGAAGGCATCCAGTGAAGCCAATGTGAAAACTCTCTCCTGAGTCATTTTGAAGTGGTTTTATTTATTTATATGGAAGTGTTACCCTGATATTCCCACCCATAATGTGATCATTCCACAACATATTGCTCACTGAACCTGGGTGCCATCTGTCACCCCTTCTTTCTTGCTTTCTTCCTTTCCCTGTTGCTAATTTCCCATTATCTGCACTTAGGGCCTATGATAAGGTTCACAATCCCATTAAGGCATTTGCTGGGTCACAGGTCCCTGATGCCCGCTTGACCACATGTTCTTTATTGCAATTTTGTGGGTTAATGGGCCGTTTATGGGTTGTTTATGTGCTCTCTTTAGCAAGGAGAACATATTTTCATCCTAATCTCCGGGCGAACCCTGTGTGCTCAGCGCAGGCTGAGCTCCAGGCTCAGGGGCTGGAGAGTCATTAACCCAGGGGGTGACCCCTCAGCCCTGCCTGCCCGACCTTTGAGCACCACCTCGGCAGCCTGCCCCAGCCTTGGCCATCACCTTCACCTCCACCTCCGCTGTCCAGCTCAGGAGCAGCTCCAACCAGCACTGCTGATGCCAGGAGCAGCTCAGGCTGGTCAATTCTGTTTTCCTTGCTGTCTCATCCGAGAAATCAACCTCGTGGTCAGCAGACATTTGCTGCAGAGAAAAGGCTAAGCCACAGATTTAGATGGCTGGTGTTATATTTTTCCCCTGAATGGGAGAGGAATTAAGATACTAATTGCAGAGAGTATAATGTTCCAACACAATGTGGGTACAGAGGCAAACGCCATCCATGGGTTATATCTCTCACTTCCCCCTCTTCCCTTTCCTGTTCCATTCAGCCACACATGGTCCATGAGACAGCTTATAAAATCCATAACTTGCACAAGAGAACAAACACATCAGCAGTTTCTCCAAGTTCAGCTCAGGCCAATTCTGAGCACAATGTATACCCTCGGGTTCCCAAAGGCAAAAATCAATCTCCATCAACAGAGAGGAATCTCAGGGAGCTCAGAAATAGGGAGAGACACACTGTAGCATGACAACCTCAAATCAGGCATGGCGGAGCTTCCCAGCCCTGTTCCAGCAATGGCTTTGGTGGGAGCCCTCCCTTGCTGCCTGGTGCAATGGGAAAGCCACACATGGAAATGCCGGGGGGGGCTTTGTGGCATTGGCCTCTATCCTAAAGTCACCTCCTGCTTCAGTGCCACGGGCCTGGCTGGTGGCGAGCAGAAAGCAGTTTCAACCTGGTTCTGTGGGTGTAGGATGCTGCCTCAGGATGGGGGACAGGGGGTATCTGTGTTGATGCACAAGTGAAACAGCTTGTTCTCCACTCAACCAGTACACTTTTCCTCCTGCTTTTCCAGCTGGCTGTTACACTTCTGAAGACCCTGGGGACCTGCACCTCAGCCAACTGCTTCCTCCATTCGAGGCCAAAGGGACCATCAGGCACAAAGTCCTGTTTCTCCCAAGTGCATCAGCAGCGACAGAAATCCCCGAGACACCTGGTGCAAATCCCTCCCCAGAGTCTGTGGGACTGGTATCAAGGAAAGTTGTTTGTCAAACGTGCTTCCCAAGCAGGCTTATTGAAACAGGACATGATCATACTCCCATTCCTTTCTGGGACTGCCCTCCCTCTGCCAAAGCTCAGGTGAAACCCACCTGCAGTCAGAGCAGTGACACACTTGTGCAGACACCTGTAACAGATTTAAAGCTGTTTCCTTTCCATTTCAGCTGACTTCCTTTCCAAAATTCTCAATTACCAAAACCCATTTTAATTGTGGGTTAATGTTGACACAAGACACCAGCTAAAGGCAAGCAGAGAGGCTTTGATGGTCCACAGTCCTACCAGCTTCCTCCAAAGACAAACCTGAATGGAACCCCACCTAAAACCTGGAGTCACTGAAAACAATCCCCTTGGACACCTCTGCCAGTTCCTGTGCAGCATCCAACGCACTGGGCCAAGGCCACAGGATAAGACAAGGGATGCTCTCCCGCTTTACCAGCAATACTGTCCAGCATTTCTGGAGCATGGCACACAGACCCTCCATGCTCCTCCTGCACCTTTAAAGGTAAGAACTGTTATTGCCATCATGGAAGGGAGAACGATCACTTCAGATAGCACCAATTTCTGCAGAACAACCCAGGGGAGAACTGATTTCCTGATTCCCTAAGTGCTCCACCAAGCACCAGCATCCCCAAGCACTACCGAAGAAGCCAAGTGCCTCTTGCACATGGATTTACATGTGACACCTGCTTTCAGAAAGCCTGCACCAAAAACACTGCTCTGAGGCTGCACACTGGCCTTTCCCAGGGTCCCACAGAACCAGCCCTGGCTGATTTGCTCCCCAGCTAATCACTCTAAGCAAGCGTGAGAATTTCTCTTTTGCTTGTTTTGCTTCTTTGCATATGAACGATTACTTTTTGACCCCGCACCGGGGCAGGCTGGCTGTGAGGCAGATTAGCCTTTTCACAGGCAGGACTTGGCAGTGGGGAGGGAATGCTCACCACACTACTCAGATCCCACTCCAGGTCACTTCTTGCATGACTGTGGGGTGCAGAGAATGCTATTCAAGGTGCTTGATCAGTTTTGGAGCAAATGTACCCCATCCCTTGATCGTACCCCTTTCCAGACATAAGGAACAGCACTGACTGCCTCTGGAATAATCCATTTTTTGCTGGACTATTGGACTGCATGATTGTACATGTTTCGCTGTAAGCTCCTCTGCAGCATGTGGCATATATTAAGTGTTTGATCTGCAAAAAATCTTCAGTATTAGACAAATTCTTACTAATACTGTGTTCTCTCAAGCACCAGAAGAACGGTAGCATTTATGTAATGCTTTGCTGGGCATTCCCAGTTCCCTTGGTCTTTGGTGCTGTGCCTACAGATACTTCATTAAAACATTCCTTGGAGATGCAGGGAGAGAAAAAGGACCCTTCTTCCAAAAATGTTTCACATTAACTCATCTATGGATGCAATGTGGACAAGCCCAGCACTGTCTCATGAAAATTTGGTGATCCTTATCCTAAAAGGCAATTCCTATAAAAGAAGACAGCCTGACAATTCCAACCACATGGCTATGATGGAGATACCACCACATGCTATACCCCTAGTCCAATGATGAGCTTTTTCCAACACTCTTCCCCTCGAGGGAGACTCTGCCTTCAAAAACTGCCTGTTTTCTCCAGCTGCAGCCAAAACCAATAATATCTACATAACCTGCCAGAAGCAGAGGCAGCTGCAGAATCCCAAGGAAGCGGGAATGGATAGCCTCCCACAGACACACAGTTAGCAAGCTGAGCCAAACTGAGTATTTTATGTATTAACAATATAGGCGAGGTTCTGCCTGCTCACATCAATGCCAGGCTCTCCTGATTCCAAAGGTGCGGAACTGGGGACCATGCATTTCTCCATGGGTATGCCACAGCTAGATGCTAATCAACAGTGACTGGCTCCCAGACTGATAGACAAATTTCCTCGTTTTCTTTCTATATCACATTTTAAAAATTTCTTAGATTCTCTGAGTGCCATTCTTAATTGCATTATAGGCAGCAATGCCTCTGACTCTTATTTTTATGAACCACCTAGTCACAGCCTGTGACAAACCATACTGGTTATAAACCCTGATATATACTACACCACAAGCAATTCATTGCAAAATATGGATAACAAAGGTATTTTTGGACCAGTCCTGGAGGTCAGCCATCGTTCTTCCAGTTGTGTCAAACTGCTACAACAGCACATTTTTAAGGAGCTATTCCTGAGCAGTTGCCAAGAAGACTTTAATAAAGAAAGAGCAGCACCTAGAGAAAGCCTGGCTTTCTCCAAAGCTCTGGAACATTTCCTGCTGTCACATAGATACAGGATGCTGTCTGGCATCACACCTCCATTGGATCTGCGCAACAGTCAAGTCCCCAGTGAAACAGCCCCACAGTGACTGCCGTATAAAACTGAGTTAAAAAATCATTTCCTAATTCTCATAATTTTCATTCTTTGGCTTTTCTCTGTTTCCATTTTTAAAGCAGTGTGGTTTTCACAGTCTCCTTCCTGGAGAGACTGGTGCTGTCCACCTCTCTGGGATCCTGCTGAGTCCTGTTCTGGTACCTTAAACATCGTAAGCACACCATGACACACACAACTCCTTCTGTATCTCCGTCAGCATCACTGCACTACGTGGCCACAAAGCAACTGCTCATCTTAAGCACAAGGGAAAATTCCTGCTTCTCTGGTGAACAAAAAAAAAAAAAAATCATTTCCTTTTCCAAGACTGAAATGTTGCTCCCCAAAGACGGTTTTAAAGCTGCTTTGATGTCCTGTAAGCAGTGTCATTTCCTCGCATCAGCCACAAGCCCTCCTGCCAAAATACAACTCAGTTTACCACTGATCATTTACCTCATTTAGGTAACAGGGAAGGTACAGGGACACTTTTAAGGACACAGCTATAACAACTCTGGGCTCTTCTCTCGAGTTTAGGCTTCCATGCAATGACAAGAGGAAACTTCCCTCTCTGTGCTTCCCAACCAGCCCTCTGGCTGCAATAGCCAATTTTCTGCCTATTAAGCTCTTCTCACAAGCAGGGATTCATCACTGTCTATTTGTCCTGTTCAATCAATCTCCACAGCAGCCCTGACTGTTTCAGCACTTCTGGAAGTCTCCTTCAGCTGGGGCTTGGCAGGACAGATCCCACCCGCAGAGGGAGGAAGCTACACACATGCGGGTGAGGATTTTCTGTATTTATTCCCACAGTTTCCGTGCATGGCAAGCCCTTCGTCCCGTGTCTCTGGCTACAGTGGAGCCCACCTCTGTTGCCAGGCAGTTTTGCAAGGAGTACTGAATGTTTCTGGCATCCACACTTTTTGCTTTCAGCTCTTTTCATTCTGTCCCCTCTGTTTTCGATGTTGCCAAACACCTCATCCATTCCAGGCACAGAGGGAAACGTGCATTATTATTCCTTACCATCCTTGCAGAAACCAACTGGTGCACGAGAGCTAAACACACATGTTGGGGGGTTCTGCAGGTTGTTATTTCTTCCTGATCACCTGTCCTGCTTCAAACTCCATGTAGGATAGGGAAGCTACGGTGTAAATATGTATTTCATGGAATCCCAGACTGGCTTAGGTCAGAAGGGACTTAAAGATCATCTCATTCCACCCCCTGCTATGGGCAGAGACACCTTGCACTAGCTCAGGTTGCTCCAAGCCTTTTCCAACCTGGCCTTGGACACTTCCAGGGATGGGGCAGCCACAGCTTCTCTGGGCAACCTGTACCAGGGCCTCACCACCTTCACAGGCAAGAATTTCTTCTTATAGCCCATCTAACCCTGTGCTCTGTCAGTGGGGAACCATTCCCCCTTGCCCCACATTTACCTCCACACTAAAAGCCCTATCATAGAACCACAGAACTGTAGGACACCAGGTTGGAGAGACCTCAAGGATCACCTGGTCCAACCAGCTCAGAAGGCCACTTCACTTTGAACTGCAGGAGGAGGAAGGTGCCAACCTCCTTTGAGATGCTTTGAAAAAGGCTTGTCTATTTTTCCACCACCTTCTGAAAAGCTTCATTCAGTGACATACTGCCCTTTTGGCTCAGAACGGTTCACAGCCGCTTATCTAAAAAGCTGCAAAGCCAGCCTCAGAATCCAGACAATGCTTCCATTGACTAGGAGAGCACCAGGATTTGGCCTGGCAGGGCAGTTACAAAACCAGTTGGTTTCATGTCTGGGTGCTGGTTTTCCTCACATTTCCCTGCTGCTGCAAAGCAAGCTCCATCGGGTAGATCCACTCCTACAGACCTGCCCTTTTGGGTGCCTGCATTTATTCTGTATTTTAAACCCTGATAAACGTCACTTCCCTCACCTGGCATCCCTGGAGATGTTACGACCATCTCAGTGGAATTATCCCCATCAGTTAGCAGCGTGGCAAAGCAAAGTTTTGTGTGGATAAATCACCTCTCTGAAGGCATTTTCTTTTTCCCTCTGGGTCAAGTCAAGGCAGCTCAGAAAAAGGGTCTTGCAGTGGCATTTTGGGAGTAGAAAGCCTCTATTGAGACAAAGACACAATAACCAGTTTCACCCCTGCCTTTAAAAATTAACCACCTGGAGCTCAGCTCAGCTCCAGGCTGCCAGCAGCACACTCCTTCCAAGTAGCTTCCCAGAAACTCCTGATTCAACTTGTTCTCAAAAGCCTGGTGACATTTGGGCAGCTCCTGCTCTTCACTGGTTTCCCCTTGCAACAGCAAGTGAAGTTCAAGCTTCTGCCTCCTTTTAACTCTGAGCTTCACAGACTCATCCCCACCTCCTACATGAGCACCAAACCTCTAGGGAACATGATTATGGTGGAAAAAGCCAGTGGATTTGCTGGGGTCTCACCTATGCCGAATGGTAGTTTTACAGCTTTAAGCAAATTTCTGTAATTCAGTCAAGGAAACATTAATATAAAATATTTCCACTTTCAGGAAAGGAACATGACCAGGATCTTCTATACTAGTAAAATTGTCTGCAAGAAAAATAAAAGACCATTATCCAATGGATTTATCCAGGAAAATTAAGCATGGGCTGGTTTGCAGTAAGTGAATGTACTGTAATTAAGATCAATATACTCCAGAAAAGGCTACTGCCAAAATTGAGGAAGGAAGAAAGCGAGTTCAAACAAACCCCACCTGTTTTTTCACTGAAAAATGAGAAATCTGGTATCTAGAGACACATTTGGTGACTCCTTATGGAATGCAACATGAGCCACACAGAGAGATACTTTTACCGAAACAACAAAGAGGCTCTAAAGCAGCAGTAAAGCACAAACACACAGAATAAGGAGGCAAAGCCACACTTCACTGCACCATTTAGGAACATCTGGGTCTGACACAAGCCCAGGCCACAGTAAAACTACCAGAAATAAAAGATTCCACTAAAAATTGGAGGATAAGTACATGAGGCATACAAGGAAAATGAATTATTTAAGACCATTAGCAGCAGGAGCTTAGGAAGCGGTGTGTGACCCAGACCACCTCAGAGTGAGACAGCCAATTAAGGGGATTTAAAACTGTGCAGAAAAGCAAAGCAGCCTCTTCATGTGAAACTCCAGCACACAGGTGGGTGCAGAGGCACTTAGCCTCTTCCAAAGCTTAACATGGGAGGAGGCAGGTGCCTGCAGAACAGGGAAGAGAAGATGGAAAAGAACCCAAGAGCAATGAGGGGCCAGGCCCTTTGTGCTCTAACCTCACCAAACCCTGTCCAGACCCAAGGTTTTAGTCAGGTCTGGAATGTTTCATTCAGCCTGAATCTGAAGAAAATAATAATCAATCCACAAAATCACCTGGCACTGGTATCCAACAGGATACCATCTACCATAGTTCTACCATTTCTTTCTAGACTCCAGGTTGTGCCCTTTGGAGGTTTTCTTTTCAGTTTCCAAAGGTGCACAAGGTTACCATGCCTTTATTTTTCTTACACAACTAAAACCAAATGGAATCTAAGCTGCCCCAGCCTGCTGGGACTTACCCAGACCGGGGTGGCTGCAGTTAAAAACAAAACCATTAGCAGAGCTCTCTGAAGTGCTACTTAAGCAGATTTTTTTTTTTCTTTTAAGCTTCTAAATGCAACTTTAGCAATTATTGGTTTATGTAATTGCCTAACATTTAATGTTTACAGCAACATTTTACAACTAATTTACATGTAGTTCACTAAATGCTTTAGGGTTAATTGGTCTTTTGTCGTGCATTAAGCAGCTTGTTAACGATTAGACAACTGTGAGGAAAACATAAGTAGGAGGTCGGTTTGGGGATGGCTGGGACCAAAGGGAATGTGCTGGGGGGGATTTTTGCATAATAACTGACCTTCCTAATGGTCAACCCCTGCCTAGCCCCAAAATGGCACAATATGATGGGTGGTGTCTTTCACAGGGTCACATCCTCCCCTTTGCTACACATGTGACAAAGAGAATACAACAGGATCACCTCATGCTGTGAGGGGAGGATGAAACCACAGGAAAGGAGAGAGAGAAGATGCAATTCCTTGCGCTCAGCAAGAATAATGTTGTACTGCCTGTGCTTAAAGGGAGCCCCAGGAGACCCAAGCATTCTCTGTCCTGAGCATCCAAAGGTATCAGGATGATTCCATGAGTGGGAAAAGTGTGCCTCCCTGGGGCCCTGTGCCACTGCACTTCCATCTAAGGACAGAGTGCTCCAGACATGATATCATAACTTAGAAACTAATGTTAATAACTTAATTACCAAGCTGGCCCTGCTCTGAGCAGAGGATTGGACCTGCTGATAGCACCTTCCAACCTCATTTATTCTATTCCATTAGTGTGCTTCCCAGATAGATGATCTCCACTCCAGCTATCCCATCTGCTGCGTAAATGTGACCACTTTGCCATGGTTTCAGAGCAACTTTTAGTAATGAAGAGAGACTGGAAACCCCATGCTGGGTTTAACAATCTGCTTGGCATCCTGGTCTAGAGAAAAAGAAAAGAAAGGAGAGTAACAAAACACCAACTCTGTATCAGAAGATCTTCACAAATCCTTTGGAAAAACCAAGGGCTGCACAGCCACAAGGAAGATCAAATAGGAAAACAGCAAAACTACTCCAAAGCTGAACTGGTTCCTTTGCATTTAGGGAATCAACTGTGAACAACCCAACACGGAGTCAAACTCTACTTTTTAAATCGTTTCCCAAGCACAAAAACCTGGCAGTGGCATCAAAAGCACTGAGCACCCAGCTGGTCTGAAACATTGTCCAGGACATAATAAAAAAAAAAAAAACTGTGAAAAAAAAATAAGAGGGGAACAAATCAGCCAGATACTAGTGGTAATCTTTTAAACAACTTAAGATTGAAAGCGCAAAACAGAAATGAGCAGTGTTTTCCTAACTGTATTCCATCAGAACAGCATTTCCTCCAATGTAAATCTCTTTACAAGCACTGATCTCCTTAGAGTCATTAAATGCTATCTTTATTTCTTTCTAATTGGTCCCACTGCATTTTAAATTGCTTTTTAAAAGTATAGTAGGAGAATATAAACATGTGTTGAAACACAAAACTGTTAAAATACAGGAAATAAATTTGAAAAAATTGTGGTTTTACTGGTACTCAAATTCCATTATCCAGAAATAAGAAATGTACTCATTTTAAAACAAAAAATATTTGACTATTAAGAAAGTCTCAGTGTGTGGCAGGTTTCTGCAAATGATTAATTATTGCAACTCAGCAAGGGGTGCTGCTGCTTTCCTTCTGACCCTGCACATGCTCCAGGTGGGTTTAAGAATAGCAACAGCCAAAAGTCACCTTTCCCCAGCTTTATGGCCTTCCTGCTCCCAGCACTTCAGCCTCTCATTCCCCCTTCCCTGTTGGGATCAGGGTTCTGGGCTTGGACTGGTCTGTGTTGCTGACTCAGCCTAGTGCACAGCTATGAAACCAGTTAGACAGCCATGAATCCAGTTAGGTGGCCATCAATCCAGGTAGATGGCCCTGAAACCAGTTAGATGGCTGTGAATCCAGTCAGGTGGCTCTGAAACCAGTTAAATGGCCACAAAATCAGTTAGATGGCCACAAAATTTTTTACCAAGAGAGCAGCAAGACATTGGCACAGAGAGGTGGTGGATGCACCATCCCTGGAAATGTTCGGGGATGGGCGGGATGGAGCTCTGAGCAATGAGGTTTAGTGTAAAGTATTCCTGTCCATGGCAGATGGTTGGAACAAGATGACTTTGAAAGGTCCCTTCCAACCCAAATCATTCTGTGACCTTTTTTATTATTCCATGAAACCAGTTAGCTCCAAAACCAGTTAGGCCACAAGGGCGAGGGGGAGGCACAAAGGGGTGCGACAGGAGCCTCATACAGGAGATCCACCTCCAACAAAAAGCTGAAGTGAGGGGTAACCTCTCTGTGGAGCTGTCGAGAGTTCCCAGCCCAAGCAGCTGGGCTGGGCTCAGCTAATGCAGAGGATATTCAAAGGGCCCTGTCCTGGTGCCAAGCACGCAGCTCCTATGACAAGGGTCGCTTTGTCTAGCATCCCCTCCGCCTCCCAGCACATGGGAAACTTCAGAAATTCCCTTGCTGAGGAGAATAACTAAGCTGAGTAACTTGGAATTACAGGCTTTCAAGGTTAGTTTGCTGCTGGAGCCAAGACATATTTCCAGAGCTTCTCAGGACTGAAAACAACCTCCTACTTTTAATGACTTGCCTTTTATCTTTAATAAGGGATTAGGAGCTATTTTTCCAGCTAATACCTTAAAATCCAGATAATCATAAAAGCAATCAGTAATACCCAATATATGTTAATTACTCATTTTCTTCTCGTCTCTGGCTGCCCTGCTGTCACTCAGGGCCATTAATTTGTCTATAATAAGGCTGCAAATCAAAACCAACAAAAGGCTTCAGGTCCTCTGGGGAGTCACAGGTTTAGACTTGGGGGATTAACCACAGATTATATCTGCGACAACAGCAAGGGAAACAACATTACGGCCAAAGAGGTGCTGAACTATCCCATCAGCCACTTACCTACGCCTGGACCTGCTCAATTCCCACAGGAGTCAAGCAAAGCACAAGACTGATGTAAAATAAGGTAACGAGGCACTGCACAAACTTGACAGCACTAAGGGGAGCCAAAGTTGCACTCAGCAAGTTATTCCCTGTGAAATGTGACTCTAAAACAATTTGAAGTTTTCCACACTAAGCTACACTGGTCTTTCCAAAGGGAATTTACAGGAATAGCAGGTGTAGAAGCTGTACATTCAAGATCTGGTGCTGGAATAATGATGCTGATCAGCACATTGCTCAGACAGGTAATACCTATGACTGCTCACAGAAGAGGAATTCACAGTTCCTCAGATGTCACGAATTTGAAGGATGCCCTGGTTTTATCATAAGATTATTCAGGTAATAAGGAAAAACTAAAGCATGAGTAAGGATGGATGTACCTATTTGGAATTACATCCAGCATTTATGTTCTGCCCTCCCTGCACAGTCATTTCTTCCATTCCCGAGTCCTAAATAGCTCTACACTGCCCTGAAGGGAGTTTAATCACTTGTGCCTCAAATCCAAACTCTCACCATGGTATTTCTGCATGTTTTCCCATTACTGTATCTCTCAGTTTCAAGACTACAGTATTTGCAGTCCCAGCTCCCTTGCAAACACGCACATTCCATACTGGTGATTTCCTGACACCCCAAAACACCTTCCCTGTAATCTCCAGAGTCACAGTCACGTAACACCAGGAATCATCTGGTTCTCAGCTCTATTAATAGAGACTCTGCCTGAAGACAGCACCCGTGGCCAGGGCTGCTCCCGGCTCACGTAACACCGTACGTGTCTCCTCTGTCTGCAGCGTGACGTGCCCATCCTGCTCCTGCCCAGCCAGCACCTGCCACATCCTGGGAGCACACAAGATGTCAGCACCCACCACCTCCCAATAGACAATAACCAACTCTCTCACAGGAAAACAGGGTGCCCAGAGAAGCTGTGGCTGCCCCATCCCTGGAAGTGTCCAAGGCCAGGTTGGACAGGGCTTGGAGCTGCCTGGTCTAGTGGAAGGTGTTCCTGCCCATAGCAGAGGGTGGAAGTGAAAGAGCTTAAAGTTCCCTTCCAGCCCAGACCATTCCATCAAGATTCTATGAATAGAGAGCAGAAAGTACATGTTTGATTCCAAACACTCAAGCAAATCAAATTGCTTAATCCAAAGGACAATCACAAACTAATAATTTCACCCCAGACTACACAAATGTACTAATCCAGTGTTTTCAGTGGCATCTTTTATAGGGCAGAGGGAATATTATAGTCAGTTTATGTTACCAAATTATTAAACTCATTAAATAAATTAAATATGATGTGACACCAGGAGAGGTTGTTTATTTCTTCAGAATTCTGAGCTAAAAAGAAGGGGTGGGAAGATGAGATCTAAGGAGAAGAGGGAACTCAGCTAGCTCATTAGCTCGGATAATGCTTCCTTAATTCCTAAAGGAATTTCAACTGGGGAGAAAACCCAAACACCAAATAGTTGCACCAATACCAATAAAGACAGCCTTCCCCTTGAATATTTTTAATGGAATTTTAACTCTCATCCATATAGAATTTTAAAAAGACAATCTAAAAGGAAGTCCTCTCCATCTCCAGGTAGGTGCCAGCATGAACACCTGAACTTGGCCATCTAATGCACAAAACTTAGGATGCTGGATACCTGCACATTACAATACTAAATTACACCAAGTATTATAAAGTGTGACTTCGCTACCAAAGTGGAGCAGCAGATTCAGGGTGAAAGAAATATTTATGGCAAATGAAGTTCCCTTAAGGAAATAATGAAAATTATATAGCCAGATTAAATCAATTATTTAAATTAAAGTTCCCCACTGGCTGATTCAAATGAAGCATGATTTCTTTTACTTTTTTTTTTAAGGCAAATCAGGCTCGCTGATGAAGTGTCTCATACATTATTTCACCCACTGAGCTAAACTCTCCAGAGCGAGGTGCACATTTTCATGGCTCCAGGAAAAGAACCATGACCCCAGTGAAAAAGGTAAGGGGCAGTCTGAAAGCACGAGGCAGCACTGAATCACAGAATCACCTAGGCTGGAAAAGACCTTCAAGAACTGAAAGCTGCAGTGAAGCTGCAGTATGGAAAGGAATTCTCTAAGAATGTGTAATACACAAGTCAAGGCACACATGGATCCAGCTCAGCCCTTCTGGATTGGGGAATTGTAACTGATTTATTTGTGGACACACACCAAGAAGAGATTTTTGTATTTCTTCTCAAAAGCCTGTCTTAAAGCCTATTGAACTTGGGGAAAAAAAAAAAAAAAAGACAGGAATATTATGTTAAGAAATGCACAGGTGATTTTCAGGGAAATTAAATTCCCCAACTTCTCCTGCCTCCCAGTTCCAAGTTTCTTTTAAAGCCTAAGTTAAACCAAGGTACTGTACAGAGAGATCCATCTCCTCCTTCCCCAATCCTCCAACACAGAGCACTGGGCAAACTTTGGCCAGGATGCAGCTGTGAGCAGCAGGAACACATGCTCCCTTTTCCAGGAGCCATTGTGCTCTGCTCTGTCACAGTGAAGAAGTTCTGAACAAGGAAAAAGAACTTGTAAGCGGGTTCCATTTATTTCAGAGCAAGAAAAGTAACCCCAGAAGAACCAGGTGAAAACTGTTTGCTACATACTTCCATTAAGTGAATGAAAGAAAAGATGTAGAAAAAAAGATTGGTTTTCCAGGTGTTTCTCAACTTTGTGGCACCAGAGAAGCCATGGAGCAAAGAACAGCTTCTTCATATATACCTGATCCCTCAACTCCAACTCAAGTTCTTCTGCTTAATTTTGACATCAAGTCAAGCCTCTGCCTATAATATCACATGGCAGATGGGAACAGTTCAACACTCTGAGAGATTTAGAGAAAATAGCTTTTCTTCAAAACACGTTTGTTTTTGATCCCCCAAAGAGACAGGAAATTGTGAGCAATAAACCTCAAGGATGTCTTTTCCACGATTTGAAAGCTGTCCTCCAGTGGAGATTCCCATTTTAAGCACATGCCTTGCATAACTGAAAGAAAATACGTGACCTTGATAGTAAGCAAAATATTCCTTGCAAAACATTTACTCTTCCTCTTGCTATGAAAAATCTGTCTGTTCTTCCCAAATCAAGGACACCAAACCCACATTGCTCAGAAAAATGTCACACCAGATTTAAATGGAGGAGGATGTTTTTGCAACAAGTTCAGCACTGACCTTATGTTTCTGAAGCCATCAGCTTCCAAGGAAAAAGCATTTTCCCTTCTGCACCACGTGCTGCCTTGGCTATGAGGGCTTTTCCAGAGCCAGAAGGACGTTCTTCACAGATACCACCACTTCCGCATCAAGGGCATCTGACAGAGCACCAAATACCACCTAACACTGTCCCCCATCCCTAAAAAGGCCTCAAGCACTCTTAAAATTTGTATTCAGGGTCTTTCCTCTCACAACCATAAGCTACAGTAGGAGCAACATCCCCATCACAGAATGCCAAAATGGTTTGAGTTGAAAAGGACCTCTAAGTTCCTCTAATTCCAATCCCCTGCCATGGGCAGGGACACCTTCCACTGTCCCAGGCTGCTCCAAGCCCTGTACAACCTTGCCTGAACACTTCCAAGGATGGGGCAGCCACAGCTTCTCTGGGCAACCTGTGCCAGGTCCTCACTACCCTAACAGGGAAGAAGATTTTTTCCTGATATCCCATCCAAGCCTGCCCTGTCAGTCTGAAGCCATGATAAGCCACCCTGCCAGGAATGAGTCACCAGCGGCAGTGGCTCCTACACATGCTGTGTCCACGTAGAGCTGGCCTGGCAAAATCCTGCCTTTCCATTTCCCGCAGGCACCAAGTTCAAACACCCGCGAACAACCTGCAGTGTCATCACTGCTTCCAGACATTTCAGACAAGTAGAGGCAGCAAGAGAAACTGCTCACAATAAATACCATGCGCCTGACCCATGCAGACAAAAAAGATGTAAAATTCCACCAGATTTCCAGAAAAGGATCACAGATGTCACAGGCTTAGACAGTCACCACTTCCAAAATGCTCCCCTTGTGACCTCTTTTCCAGATGAAACCTCAGAGGAAATCCAAATCCTTATTTTGAAAAGGTGCTGAAGACTAGCAGACTGCAGCCAAAAAAGAGATCAACTTTCCAAGTCTCCAAAGTTCAAAGTAACCCCAGAGTAAATACTGCACCTCTCCATTTCAAAAAAATGGGTGATAAGGAATAAAAATGCCTTTTCTGGTCTGTCGCAGCCTCACAATCCCAAAGTTATTGTAACATAATCATTCCCAAGGGGCTGAAAATAAAGAGCCACTATCAGCATGTATCAATGGAAGTACTACACTGCATTCCTGCGATCCGTGAACACATAACCTCTCTTCCCTCGCAGCCAGCAACCTTCCCTGTAGGCTCCTTACATCTGCATATTAATATTATTTCACCTTTTCTCTCTAACTTCAAAGGCTTCCAAAGCAGCCACATTCCCTTTTGACAACAGGAATTAACAGGTTCTCCCCCGGAGCATCACAGTTTCCATTTCTCTGCCCTGCTCACGCCTGTCCCAAATTCCTTGGCAAAAACAGCTCTAAACATGGGAACTTTGATCAATAGGGTTTTTTAGCCATTAAAAGTGTGCACTAACCACTGTGGAGGGATCAGGCAAATGTCCTGGTATCTTTCCACTTTTAGAAAAGCACATAATTATGTTAACAAACAACAAAACTATGAGATTAGTCACAGCACTGCAGCGAAAAGAGTCAAGTCACCAACCTTGGATTAGCTGGAGATGTAACGAAGGGAAACTCAGTACTTTCCCAACCCCAAAATAACATTCAGTTGAACTTGAAGGTTATCTACTGTCTTCCAAAGTGTTCAAAATTCGCCACAGAGAGAGAATTAAGTTGCCTAAAGAAAGGTCTGCTTTTAGCTTAGAATAGTAGGTGTGGGAAATCTAAGAAATGGATGCACCAGGCTATTTCTGACTGCAAAAAATCTATCTCATCTTCTCCAGAAGGGCAAAGAGAACCCCTTTTTGTTGCTCATAGGTATTATACACACTTCAGGAAAGCAAAGCAAAGCAAAGCAGACACCCCCAACCTCCCAAATGCTGCCAAGTTTCAGTTACAAGCCTAGAGCTCCAACTGCTGTAAAATATGGGATGTCCTGAAAGCCAACCCTCTCCACGGCTGGTACCAGGTGTGAGCTGTAACAGGATGCAAGTCATCCACAGGACTTGGTTTCTCCACAAAGAGTTCACAAGGATAAGGCTTGCTAAAACCTATTTTGCTCTAACAATTGAGGAAGGACATTAGGCAGAAGCTGGGGAACAAGATCTTCTCCATCCATAAACCTTACACAGTTGCCATCTTTTCCAGCTTCTTAATCTTGAACCCTCCTATAATTAAGACACACCATAAGCATGAAAAACACTGTACTCCACAGCCACAGGTTTTGGGCCAAAACCCACGTGTGTTACCACTCTCACACAGAAAAACAGTATTTTGAGACTGGAAATGAAACCTGAATGCAAAGAAAAGGTTTTCTGGAGCAGGATGATCACAGCTTTCCAAGGCAGCTCCACATAAAAGGGTGAGCAGGGTGCTGGTGACCACCACCACCAGCTCCTGACAGACATTTTCCATGTAGGACAGGAGTCAGTGCCCGACTTCCCACAACAGGTGAGAAGAAGCCTGGCTCAGTTGTGACTCAAGGAGAAGGTCCACAACTGCATCACTGCTTCCAAGGGGAGCTCCAAAGGGAGCTGTTCATCTCCCCAACTCTGACTCGAGAAGGGTCCCAACCCATGGGAACAATCCTTTTTTTACAAGCCCATTTTCACAACAACTGGGAGAAACTGTGAAAACACCTCACAATCCATTTAGTGACAGCTGAGCTGGCATTAAGGCGAGTATAAATAATTGGGAAAATGAAAATGGTCCTCCAAAGTGCTGCTGGTGGAAGAAAGCTCTTTGACATTACTCCACTTCCAAAGGGAGAGCAGTGTGAGCCATACAGAGCACACTGGCAGCTTTCCCCAAGAAGACTCACGCTCCTGGGATCAGTTTACAGTAAAACTATGTAAGAGGGGACAGCTCCCAGCAGAGCCATGCTTTGGGAAAGCTGCACAATTCCTGGGTCAGCTGGGGCGGTGGGCAGGGAACCACCAGTCCAACTCCAGTCCCACCTGTGCTCTGATTCTCCCACTTGTGACAAAGGGAATCCTTCTTTGGTTCTAAAAGCCTGTGGTCATTAGAAAGCGAGCTAAGGAAAGGAGAAAGGACAGGGAGAATTGACACCAGGAATAGTCATCCTAGCATGGCAAAGCAGCTGAAAGCACTCCCTGAAATCTTGCCCGCTCCCAGGTTTCCCCACGTAGCTAGAGCAGCTTCAGTGCGGGTAACTATTTATATCAGCAATCCGCCCAGCACTTCAGCAGATGCTCAGCTTTAAATATGGCTTTAAATCTTCTTGAAAGCAGCCAGGCTAAATATATGCTTTGGGTTAAATTTGTTCCTGGTGCTGTCCTGGGTCACGGCTCTTGCTCTGCCTGTGCTGTTCCTATCAGTGCTGGCACAAGGTGTCCTGGCAACCTGTCCCTGTCCCACCGAGGTTGCTCCCATAATTACACCAAAGCAGGACCGAACCCTCAGAGAAGGTGATGCCGGAGCATTCAACAATCAAGAATTGCTCACACTTAACCCCAAATGTGGTTTTGTCTGCAGCTGGAAGCTTCTTATTTATTGCCAAAGCCCTAAAGGAGTCCACAAAACAAAGAGCTATCTCATTCCAAAGGCAAACAATTCATTACAAAATACTGCCTGCTTTGCATATACACGCATATGTATTTTAAGCAGACGAGGCAAAAGATTTGGAAGTCTTCCCACTTCACCACTGAATAAGTCACATTGACACAGCTGGAACAAAAACAAGACTGAACTCAGTACAAAGCCCCCAGCACCATTTTTTTGGGCAGATCCCAAGGCACACTGCCCATCCCTAGACCTTAATCAGTTCCCTGTTCCGTCTTCCCATATCCCCACATGACATGAATCCCTGGGAGCTGCAACACGCTGGAAACCCTTGGGCCAGGCCAAAGGAAAATCTAAATGATTCCAGGATTAGTCCAAATTAGAAATTTAGAGTGTGAATTTGATATCTGAACTGTACAACTGACAAAATTTAACTCTAAAAGAGCCCATGTGAATAACTGCATGTTCTGTGGTTCCTGAACTGCGTCTTTTGCCTCCAACCAGCAAACAGGATTCTATAGTCACTGGTTTAGAGAGTCACTTATCTAAAGTCCATCCTCAAATAATCCCCATTTCTTGCAGCAGACATGAAACAACTATTCTGGATGACACTACTTTCCTGTCACTAGGAATGTAGAGTATGTTTCAAGCCCAGCTTTAATGCTAAGCCTAGACTAATCCCCCCGGAGAGCTTTAGCTAGGCTTTGCCAAAGAAGCAATTGTTGCCACTAAATACTTGTCCTGTTTATACTGTTTAAACTGTTTGATGGTGAGCAGTTTATTCTACAGAGTGATCTACCATTCCCACGATGAAATCCATCCTGGAATGAAATCACTTGACTGAATTCCTTTTTTGCTATAGACTCATCCTTCTGAAGTTTCCCATCCTTGGCAATTTACCTTGGAACAGGCTGGGACAAGAAAACCATGATATACAAAGTAGGCAGAACAAGTCCCACACAGATAAAGGGAAACCCAAATAAGAGCAAGTCCAACAAAACGGGGTCAGGCATGTTCCTTAGGAATACCAAAGTGCAAGGAAGAGTCCGTGCTCAGCTGAACAGCCAAGTCAGCACTCTGCCTGGGAGCAAGGAGCAGGCAGCAAGGCTTCTTTTCAATGTCTGGAGCCTGGCAGGTTTGCAAGACGGCTCAGAAAGCTTTGAGAGGCCCAAGGACCAAATGACACACATTGAAATTCTCCCACATCCATGAAACTCTTTCCTGGCCTCAATGCTTCCATTGTTTTCATGGACTTGAAACCAAGCAGTTTCAGGCAACTTCTATAAGAACATTCCCTCATCAGGACCGCCCTGATCTATCCCACCCTACACCCAACTGCCCCTAAGCAGCTCCCAAAACTGTGGATCCATCACTTGCCATTCCCCAGTTTGTTTACACACAGCCTGCTTCACAGGCACCATGGAGAGCTTGACTCTGAAATACAACCATTGCCACAGGACACAGCTACCACCCTCCTAATGGGACAGTACCTGGCATACCACATCCAGCCCTTGGAATGTGAATGAAGGTGCAATGTCTCTGCAAGGTGTTTCAGTATGGCCCATCTGGAGCTCTCAGACAGAGAATTCACAGGGGCCCATCTCTCTTGCAGAGAGAGACTCAATCATCTGGACCACAGCCCACACAATACCTTTATCTTCTCCCAGTGTGTCGCCCATCTCTGCCCAGATTTGGTGCAGGACATTTGCTAAGTGCCTTGATATCTAAATCTTGTGGTTATCTATATCTTACGGTCTCAAAATAACTTCTCTGCCCTCTCTGCACCAAGCACACCAAGTCTCACTGCCTCCAGCCAGCTCTTTCTGCCTGTTCTTCCCTATGAGTGGTGCTCTTCAGTGCGTATCCTTTTTTTTCCTGACTGATGCCTCACATCCTAAGAGCTACTTATCTGTCTGGAAGACACCACCAGCACTACCCCCAAAGCCACAGTGCCACCAGTGCTCTGCGGCCAAGGACCATGCAGTTGCTGCAGCACTGCCAACTGCTGTCCTTATTCCCTATATTCTGCACATAAAGCTGATCCATTATCAGTCATCCACCTCCCTGTCAAACCATACTTCCCAGCTCCCACGGGGCCAGGCACTCCGAGCAGACTCCTGTGGGTGAATCTCCAAGGCAGAATGTCCAGCCTGGCTCTTCCCTGTGCTGTGCAAATGGGACTTGACACCTATGTTTTCTGCTTCCTTCAACTTCCCAGCTCTCTTCCACTCAGCACTGCTTGAAATCAGGAAAATTGGTTGGTTTCAAGGAAGCAAAGCACAGATTTAAATTCCCACATTGCTTCAACACGGAGGAGCCACATTATCAGTAACAGCCTGAAGGCCGAGCCTAGTCAGTCCCAGTGTTATGGAACTGCCCTCAGAGCAGGAACACAGAGGTGACTGCTGGAGGTCTCCACAGGTCAGGATGCTCAGAACACCTCTCCTTTCATGCCCAGCCATGCAATTCACAGGGTATTATACACCCACAGCTCAGAGCTCAACCAAACACCCCTGTTCCATTGGATGAACTCAGTTCCCATTACTATATTTAAATTTCAAGGTCGCCAGTTGGAAGCAAGACTTGAACACATCCCAATACCATGTTCAGGCTGGGACTTGTCCATTCCTAGGTTTCTTTCCAGAGAGCAGGAAAGGCTGTGCTGATGTATGCATATTTTTATTTCCATGTAACTGCAGAGATCTACAATGCCCTTCCAGGGGTATCCAAACCATAAGGAAAAGGCGCCACAAGGGCTCTGCGTTTTTTGAGACATAAATCCAGCCATGCAAGTAAAAACACATCTATCCAGAACCACTTACGTTTCAGTTAACATCTGCTTTCCTCTTCAGCTTGCAGATGACCAAGTTCTTCCTACACATAATTTTGATGTACTTAATATCATTATTTTAAAGTTCACCCAGTGGTTAAGAAATTGGCAAATAAATCCAAGCAAAGACTCTCCCCTGGTTGAACAGATGTTGGATCAGGATTCAAAGCTGAGCAGAACAGCTCACAGCTCTCAAGGATTTTGTTTCAGATATCATACAGATTTATTTTAATGAATACACCATTTTTCTGGGAAATGGCTGACACTAACAAAGTGGAAAGGAAATAATTTTCAATGATCAAGTACCAGAGCTGAGGCCTTCTCCACCCGATCTTGTTTATTCTTCAGGTTTTTTACATGAAAATCTCAATTTCCACTTCCTTTTGTAGCGGCTCTTTGTCTGCCAGTCCTTCAGGTCACAGCTAAAAGAGCCAATTTTGGCTTATCAGGAAGTCAAAAAGATCAAAGAAGAGATAAAAGAAAGGCATCTCTTGCCTCTTGGTAAGTTGCTGTATCTTCAAGGCATGAACACATTCACAACACAGCATCTGCCTCAAACTTCAAAGCAAGATCACCAAAATAATTCCATCAAAAAGAGAAACCCCAGAGTGGATCCTTGGACTCGACCCACAGCTGCAGAAGAGACAGCCTGAACACAAGCCTTGCCTCAAGAGCTTTTGCAAGGGCACACTGAGGCTTGGTGTTCCTGAACAATGACAAATGTATTTATTTCAGCATTCACACTTATACAAAGCCCATGCTAGAGCCATGTCCATAGGGGTGCAGAGAGAGCCCTTTGCTATCAGCTCAGTATTCTGTATGGAACTGATTGTTTTTTCTTCTTTTTTAATGCTCCTATTTGGTCATTCCAGCCTGCTGGCACTTGAGTAAAGCAGGTTTTTGGCCTCCAGATCTCCGGTTCACCCTCCAAATGTTTCTTAATCATCTAATTCCCTAACAGCTTCCCTGTGCAATCACAATTATCCGCATTACCATTGTGCCAGCTCAGTCTGGAGCAGAAGATAAATTGGGGGTGCCAAGTGCAAAGGGAAAGGGCCCAGAAAGGGCTGGTATCAGGGAGAAGGGAGCAGCCCTGCAGTTCCACAGACATCCCTACACCACTCTCCACGACTCTGCTAAAACATCAATTGATTCTACTCATTAGATCAGCAGCATCTGCTGCCATCCCAGCACTGCCATCTGTGCACTCATTTCCCAAACCCACAATCCGAACTGGAGGTTAGTAGGTCATGGAAATAATTCTCTGCCCCTCCTGGGATGAGACGAGACTGTTTCAAGCCACAGAAAGCACAGAGAGCCCCCCTGTTACCCATCCCGACCCTCTAACACCTCTCCTGCCCCTCCAAAACTGGCCAAACGTCCCTTTCCAACAGCAGAAGCAAGAAGTGACTGGCAAACCTACCCCAGCTCTTCAGATGGGCAATTTACTGGTGAAAGAATAATAATAAAAAGGACATCAGCTTCAAGGACAACTAGACCAAGGATCAACATCTGAAATGGTCCCAACAGGAGAAGTTCAATAAGGTTCTCAAGAGGCAACCGAAAACACAATGAAGGGCTCAGAGAAGAAAATCCAGGTGTTGGTTATACTGACAGTAAAAAATAATCCCTTGTTTACATATACAGAGAAATGCAGAGCTTTGGGATGGCTTGTTCCCACACTGTCCAGCAGACTTGCATGGAGTTTAATCCAAAAAGGCCAGCTTTGCAGTGCCAACCATCACCTCCCCAACTCAGCCCTTCTCAGCTGAAGAAACAGCTCTGGCTTCAAATCAAAATGCTTCTAAATGAGATTTTTTCCCCCACATGGTAAATTCCTTGGACTTTTCTGTCCCTTAGCAGTTTCACGTGAATGCAGAAAACAGAATTAGGCAAAGCATTAAGGTGGCTTAGGTAATTACAGTGGCACATGCTATCAGTTCAAGACACAAGATTAGCACAGCAAGCTCCAGTTAAAGCAGGTCTTCCCCATACTGGGAAAGGAACCAGCACCTTTTTTATTCTATCTAAAATATGAACAGCCTACCATGTCAAAGTGGAAATACAGACCCCATAAAGTGGGAATACAGACCCCATAAGATGTTCCCAAAGGCACCTTTGCTGGTACTCAAAGACAGAAGAAGTTTCAAGCTGAAGCTGAAGAACCACTTTCAATCCACAAAATAGACAGTTACACACCCTGTGGCTTTAAATACCATGTAAAGGTTATATTGAATTGTTTTCTTCTACATTTACATGACTAATTGTGTCACCTTGGGCCAAGGAAGATTTCTAAGAGAATTTCCTGGTCAGGAAAAAAGCAGCAAAGACCATTCTTAATTAAGAAAGGCTTAGTCATAGATCTGAGCAAACATGCAGTTAATCGAAGCAGAAGTGACCAGTAAGTTAAAATACTGTGTCACTTAGACCTACCCCAAAACCAAAGGATTTGCTTTGCAGGACATTTTCCAAAACCAAACTTGCTTTGCAGGATATTTTCTCTGTTCTGCCCAGACCAAATTTGTCAAATAATTCTTGCTATTTTACCCCAAGCTTTGCCACAACTAATTCAATATTAACCAGCTATGGTTTAGGAATTTAACTTCTCTCCCAAGGAGAAGTTACAGCTATAGAATCTTAACTTTGACTCAACCAAAAACTATTTCTATCAGTTCTTCAAACTGTAGAGAAAACTTAGAGACATGGCAGGAGGGTGGTAGCCTTCAGGTGCCAAAGCCAAAAGGGAAGCAAGAAGTGTTTGTTATTCAAATTCATTTTTTTTACTTCAGGGCTGTGGATCTTGATCACTTCAAGTTGACAACCACCTAAGTGGAATTGCTCAACAGCCCTGCTGTCTATATTGGTGTTATTGCCATGGAAACTGCTGTGCTTGTTTTTTAAGAATAGAAAAAGTGGAGGCACATTTTTAAAGCTCCCTGAAGAGCTGACACTGTGTCTTTAAATGGACTGCCACCAGGAACAATCCTCACCAAAAGCCCATTATCATTTTATAATTTCTCAGTTTCACTTCCCTTTCCTCCTCCAGTGGCTGCTCCTTTCAGACACATCCAGACATCTCTGAAGAATTCAGACCTGAACGATTTCACCCTGGTCTCTGCACAGGTAAGAAAACTCTCTCCTGCATAGCCACAATATTCCAGGCTCAGGCGTTTGCGACAGCTTCACACGGCACATGACAACAGACTCCTTTTCGCTCCTCAGCACCACTCTGACATCATCACAGTCCAAAGAGCATTGAAATCCTAGGAATACAAGACTCCTTCTAAATCCTACATGACACCTGAGGCACCCACCAGCCTCACCGCAGCTGAAGGTGACTGACAAACACTGAGTGACACGACCACTATTGGAAACACAATATACAAGGAATAAGTCAAGCTGAAGTGTAGAATTTCAGCCTACGCTGCTGATACCTTTTGAGGAACCATGCACAATGGCAAAGATAGGGCTGGATTGGTTTATGTGGCTGAACAGTCCTTTCCAAAGGACATTTGGTGGCACTTCAGAGGCTGGGGAAGGACAGAGAGTGTGGGGAACGCTGCTGCATTAGGGTGAGATGCATTTTCACTTGCACAAGGCCCCTGAGATAGCTCCTCCTCTGAAGACTTCCAACACCAGCTCCCAGGACTGGCCAAAGGGCAGCTGGTGGCAGAGGGATGTGCAGATGCCACACGCCACCTCTGAGCACATCCGCACACGTGGACTTCCTACAGGCACCCGAGCCATGCCCAAATTTAATCAGTCAGTTCGAACGTGCACATAACTCATCCAGGGACAACTACTTCTCTCCCCCAACCCTCAATCGCAAAAACAACTTCAGAAATTACCCTAAAGGGAAAAATCCCAACTCCCAGATCCTTCTGGGCAGGAAAAGAATGAATCCCATGTACCTGAGGCACTTGCATTTCTCTTAACAACCAGATCATTTGCTGTTATTGTGTGTGGGAGCCTCAGGACGCACCTAAGGAGGAAGGAAGAGTTTAGTTCTACCTTTTATAACTCCCACCAGAAATCTGGACTTCACAAGGGAATAAAAAAATCCAAACCTGACCTCCTATCCCAGCTGTCATAAGCAAGGAATGAAAGCTCTGTGCTGTATGCTGTTTACCCAAAGTAGGTGGATATTCATTGTAAGGGAAGTACAAAGGGTTCTAAACAAACAAAAGTGCTCGTAACAAGACCTGATGTGATTGGCACATGCGCAAGTCAAGGTATAAATGAAAAAAGCTCAGAAATTCAAGCAAGGGTTGCTGCAAAGATAGCAATTTTTTTAATTAGCTGTAGGAGTGAAACCCTGTACTCTTGCCAAAAAAAGGAAAGCCTTTGCCTAGGGCAACAGGTCACATCTAGACCCACCTCATATCACCACATCCTGTCATCCTACCCACGTACCTCAGTGGGAGCTTGGGGGCTTTGCAGCAAGGGCACAAGAAAAATGCTATCCTGACCCTCTCCCAAAATGAGAGCTGGAGTAATTAGCAGGTGGAAGGCAGCCAGGTTTAGCTGCTGCTGGAAGTACCTCCCTCCCACATGTCTCTGTCACTCCCACACCGCAAGAAGTCCTTCTAACTGCCACCAACAGCATCTTCATGGCTTCACACTGACACAGGGCAGGGTTAGGTTAGATATTAGGGAGAAACTGTTCCCTGTGAGGCTGGTGAGGCCCTGGCACAAGTTGCCCAGGGATGCTGCGGACACCCAACCCCTGGAAGTGTTTATTGCCAGCTGGACGGGAGTTGGAAAAATCTGGGATAGTGAAAGGTATCTGGGGGATGGGATGAGATGAGGTTTGAGGTCCCTTCCAACCCAAACCACTCTGAGCCTGTTCTAAGGCCCCTGACCACCACAGAAGCAGGGTGGGCCGCAGCCAGCTGTATCCCAGGCAGTCAGACACCCAATCCCAGCAATCAGGCATCTCTCCCAGCATTTCGCAAGCCCTCCTTGACCAGGTGGGAGCCGAGCAAGGGCTGTGTCAGCAAGCAGGGCTGACCTGCTCACCTGCGCCCTGCCCACAGCCTGCTTGCCCCAAGCACCTTCCCATGCCCTTTCCCATGGACACGGCCAGCTGCACAGGCCCAGCTACGCAGAGGCCACGTCTGCAAGCGAAGCACTAATTAGTTCTGTGTTTAATTTACCTCTGCAATTGTACTACATTCGACCTAAGCATACTCCCTGCAGCACTGGAGGGGCAGAAAAAGGCCTGTTTCAACTGACACCAGCACTTGGGACCAGTCCACAAGCCTGCTGTGCAGTTCTTGAAGACCAAAACACCACAATTCCCTTACATTCCTGGCAAAGTCTCCCTGACCACCTTCCCTATACAAGATACCAATACAAAAACAATTAAGCTTTGGCCAACTTGCCTGGTATTTCTCAGCTACTGTCAGTGCTCTCACTGTGGTGAGCTGAAGCTAAAAGCTTTTGGAAAATCCCATCCCATATCTTCAAGAGTCAGGAAAGAAACTGGATGGCTGAAAAATCCAGTAACACAAACAGAAAGAGGAATCTTAGCACAACCCAGACTGTGCTGCATCTGCTCTGCTAAGCAGGTTCATTTATTTCCATCCTGTAGCTGTCTCCTGCTATTTATAGCAGCTGCCTTAATCAACTTTCAAGGTAGACACCAAGCCTGAGCCTTCCTAAATTTATATCTAAATATCCTTGTTGAATTAATTTGATCTTTTTATGAATGGACCGTTCCAGTCAGACTGGCACTCCTCACTGGAAATCACAGAATGGTTTGGATTGGAAGGAACCCTACAGATCCTATAACTCTAACCCCCTGCCATGGGCAGGGAAACCTTCCACTATCCCAGGTTGCCCCAAATCCTGTCCAACCTGGTCTTGAACACTTCCAGGGATGAGGTATCCACCACTTCTCTGGGCAACCTATCAGCTGGGACATTGTCCATAATAAACTCTTTCTGCAAAGCAGGCACTCTGAATTGGGAAGCAGTACCAGAAATTTACCTGCCTCCAGTGCAAATTTAATCCATCCAGCCCAAACCTCACCTTCACTGGGAGAGATGCACTCCATGTGCAATGGCAGCACAAGCCTCAAACAGCACCTTAATGAAATTAGTCCTCTGCAAACATGCAAACCCATATCCTCCAAACCCATATCTGAGGGCTCAAGAGAGGATTTTCACTAAAACCCTCAAGAACTATTGCTGGTGGGTGGAAGAGGAATTCTCTGAACAACTGGAAACCTTTACAAACCTTTGATGAGATGACATTATCACCCCTACCCCCTCTCTCTTGCTGTATGGGTCCTCTCATCCCTACCTTTAGGAATTCCAAAATTTAGATTCTGCACTTATATTTATCCTCTCTTCAGGGCTGCAAGCACTAAGAGAACCTATTCCTTGGCAGTGAGAATTTGTCAGATCCACAAGTGGTTTTAAAAAGTCAGCAGAGTATTGCAGCACCTGGGTTTGGGCCAGAGAGGTGAGCCAAAGTGACTTGGAGGGCAATCAGACAATGAGAAAAAACCCCTTCCCACATCATGTAGAGATGCATTTCCTCATGGGAAAATCTCTGCATGCCTGTAATAAAGAATGAGGAAGAGGGAAGTGGACTCAGAGAAATTTCATCTGCCTTCCTTGTTCCTCCCTTGTCTCATCCCTTGCAAGTAGCAGAAAACTACACCATCCTCTTTGTCCTGACACAAGCACCAGCTGACCCAATGAGGCACAACCAGGCAGGACAACCACTGCTAAAAAGTGATTCCTCCTTACTGGCCCTACATGGAAACCAGGGCTAGGCTGGTTGAAGGAGGTGCTTTTAGACGAGAGGTGCTGGGATATTTCACCTGGAAGAGGGATTTGTCATCACCTGCAGTCCTGCCTGAGAACCAGGGTGTGAACACCAAAGTTCCCTGAGTGCAGAGACAGCCCTGCAGGCCTGGAATGTCCTGAAAGGGCTCTGTAGAGAGAAAATCGCCTTCCCGCCTCCTCCTCAGTCTGTCAGAGTATCCCTGTCTGGATCTGTGAAGGAGGCATCATTCCCAAGCAGTAACTTCCTTCAGATAAAACATATCTGTACATGTTCGATCTCCCCAACTCTCTCCAGATGGGAGAGCTGAAGGTTATCTATAAACTACCAGAGTTTGGCTTGTTTGGCTCAGCTGGACACAGACTGAAAAAAAAAATGGGACTGACATTTCCAGACTGCACCAATTCCCAAATACAGACACACAGCTAGACCAGTTTGGAACTGGAACAAAACTTTTCTAAGGAAGGTTTGCTTTTTTGGACCTGTTTATTCTCTTGCTGGTATCCACAGACATGTTCCATCAGGTTCGGTTGTTGCGTGACGAGCAACTCGACCTGGTGAGTCAAACTCAGATTTAGTCAAAGTCTGACTGCAGGGTTTTCATCCAAGAAGATGAGAAATCATTTTCAGGTAAGACATTGGCGCTTAGGCTTTGTGGTCCCTAGGGGCAGATCAAGAAATCCAAGTGATGTACCACATCACAACTGGCTTAAGCTTCCTACTCAGGAAGAACAAAGGTCTCAATATACAGAGCAATCAACTTGTTCCCTGAACTTCTACAAATTATTTTAACAACTACATTATTAAAGATTTTGCAAATTAAGCCCTATATTCTTGTCCTTGTATTAGAAGAAAAACTAAATCGCCAGTTATATACCCAAGCTGAACTGAGAGTGTCTAATACTGGCAAAGGTGATAATTGCAAAAATCAACAAACAGAAGGAGCTGTTTAAATTCAGGATTTCTCAAACTGAGATATGTTGGACCAAAACTCACAATGTTTGAGTTTTCTTTATGTCAGATCAGATTTTGCTTGTTTTAAACCACACAGCCCTCACACATATTTTAGCTTCTGATACCCCACAGTGTCTACTGACAGCTGCCTCAAATATACAACATATAGTTCATTTCAGCTTTTCCCAATTCCATTGAAGTTGCTGCACAATATTTCCCAGCTCTTAGTTTCTAATACTCTTTTGAAACAGAATTTGAGCCACCTACCCTTCAATCAATGCCTATTAATGGATGAAGATTAAAACCCCAGGGTTCTAACTGAGGTTTCCAGCCAGGATTGCCAGCACTGGACACCAGCCTAAGCTGGTACATGCTGCCTAGAGAGAAAAGGGCTTCTCTCGGACACACTTGTGTGACACAGCTGGTGGACACAGAAGAAAGGCTTCTTAGCAAGCAACAGAAAGGGTCAGAAACACAAAATTCAGGTCAGCTCTGAAGCTAATTTCAGAAGAGAAAAAACCCAGGGATATGAGGCAACTTGTAATTCAAGACAGTAATCTGAACTACACCCCCCCTTTACAGAGTTCTAAGCTAACTGAGCCAACTCGTAAAAAGATCTGGCCACCAGCGTGAAACAGCAGGTCCCTGCAAGGACCTGGAAAAGTATCTGGATACATGAGAAGGTGAACAACAGAGAAAAGGGCCCAGTGATGGGATATGAATGCTATTGCATGGGACACCTGGAATACTTATGTGATTCCACTCCAAAATTCTGCAGTGCAAAGAGGTCAGGGTGGAAAAGCCTACGGGAATACTGCAGATGGAGAGAGGCGAAAAGACTGCATATTTTTACATGCGGGTGTAAGTGCAGGTAAGAACATATTACTGCACAGAAACAATAGAGGAGAAAACATACCCTGAACCCCTCCTCAAATGATATAGACACAATGATGGGCAAAATGAAATGCAGGATATGAAAACCTGATGGAAGAAATGGGTTTTCAAACATGGGCACACTAAGCCCGTGGAAAAACTACCCTAGAATATGAAACATTTAAAAGCCAAAAAGGAATTTCTACAGGCCTGGTCACCGGCATGCTAAAGAACAGAGGTGTAAATACAAAAGTTAAATTTAAAATATTTGAGTTCTTGAGGTTGGGTAATTTTGTCATTTGGTGTAAAACCAACTCCTGGTTTCTGAGCACTGACAAAAACACTTCCTTGGGACAACCAGGGAACTAGAGTGGGAAGAGCACATATCTGTGACTTGCCTTCCTCTCCAGGTGCCATCCTCTGGCCTAAAGACATGACTGATCTGCCCCATGTTACTGTCTCTATATACAGCAACTATCCAGCAACACAAGTTCAAAATGAAAAATGAATTATTTCTTCAATCCAAGATCCAGTTGTACGGCTCCCTCACACAGGAAGCATTTTTCCACTTACAAATGAAGGTCCAACCATCTGGAATGAGCCTCAGTAACCAGAGCTGTATCACATCCTGGGCTGCTCTGCTATACTCAGACCCTGCCAGCCTTCCCATCTCCCTCCTGCTCCCACTGAAGTAGCCATCTCCCAGATTTCAGGACAAGCTTGTAGCCAACATAGAATACAGCAAGAGGAATGGGACCCTGTGACAGTCTCAGCTCAGTGATGACCCTAGCTAAAGATCTCTGTCCTCTGGTTAACAATTCTGGTGGGAATAGAGGCCCAGGGCATCCAAAATAGAACTCACCTGGCCTGTCAATATTTAGATAGTCAATGCCAACACACACTCAAACATACAGCAAAGCTACATTTGATTCTTCTTTTTGTTTTCAAAACTTAAAATTGGTTAATTAAAGGGAAAAGAGCTGTTAGCTCTGCAAGTCAGTGACACACGAAGCCAAAACCAGGGGGTACTGAAATTCCAGAGTGTGAGCACATCCTAGAGCCAGGGCAGAAGTTGCAACAGATCTACCTAGGCACTACTCAGTCTTTGCCTTTGCTTGCTATCTCCTTACACACAGTGTCAAATTGCTTTTTAAACATTCGGCCTGTTCCTGCCTGGCATCCACGCAAGGGCCAGCTCAGGTGATACAGAGGGATGAAATGTCTGCTCTGGCCTGTGCCTTTTCCAAGCCACAGCAGCTATCCCACAGCAACTGGCTAAGACTACTCCAACCCTGCAACCTGAGACAATTGTTTTTGTGGATCAAGTTTCAGCCCTAGACAACAGACCATTGTAATGAGTGACAACTGGAACCAGTACTCACTGAGTGGTTTAAGGATGCTGCTGCTCGTCTCATCAGCATTTTCTATGTCTGATTTGTCTGAGTAATTCTCTGAGATTTTCTCCTTTTCTTTCTTTTCTTTGTGCCCAGGTCTTCTTCTGTGACGTCTCCTCCTCCTGTAGCTCTTCGGCACATGGACCCCGATGTAAATCGTGTGGTGACCTGGGGGACACAAGCACACAAATATTAACTTCAGCACTGTGCAGTTTGGGCAGCACGGGCCAGCACAGTTCATGCTGCATTTCACTGAACCCCAAAATGGTTTGGGTTGGAAGGGACCTTGAAGCTCATCTCATTCTAAACCCCTGCCATGGGCAGGAACACCTTCCACTAGCCCAGGTTGCTCCAAGCCCCATCCAACCTGGCCTTGGACACTTTCAGAGATGGGGCAGCCACAGCTTCTCTGGGCAACCTGTGCCAGGGCCTCACCATCCTCACAGGAAAGAATTTCTTCCATATATCTAACTTAAATTTCCCCTCTTTCGGTTTGAACTCATAACTCCTTGCTCTACCCCTGTTCCACTCCAACAGGCAAGTGAACTATCCTTCTTTGCTGGCCTAACATTAATTAGTCCTGTTTTTCTTGTCTCCAAATGTGAGCATGGAGATCTGTAGCCACCACTTGGAAAAGTATTTTTGTCCCATCATTTCTGAGAGCACATGCCAATGCAGATGCTGATAAGTCTTGTCCTTGTGATTCATTTAAATACAAAAATAAACCCCACAGAAGGCCATCATACTCATTTTGTAATATCAAACAGCGTGCTTTTCAAACATTTTACACTAATTTTTCCAGTTGTTTCACTAAATACATTGGCAGAACTTAACAACTGCCTCATGCCAAGTGATTCAGGTTAATTGAAGAGCTTAAACCAACAAAATTTACATCACTTGACTGTGCAGTCCATTATATAACAAAAGACAAAGTACCTTACGGAGGTGCCACTATAGAAATCCCATGCTCTAAGTACTATTAGGGTGTTATTATAACCCAGCAGAAGAGGAAGGATTAATCACAGAAGTTCCTACCAACTCCTACTCAACACTTTCCAAAATAAAAATTAACTAGTAACAGAATAAGTGCTAAATTTCATACTTTGGCTGTAAATCCCAAGAAGGCCTTTCCCCTTGCACTGAGACTTGGATTTCAAACCAAAGCACTTCAACTACATTTGCTAATTGTTGTGCCTTTCTGTGTCTGATAAAATGTTTTATTTTCAAAGCTTTCTCCACTTCCGTCTCAAGATGAATATCCTGTGCTTACAGAAAGCACTTACACATCTTTTTTTTTCTGTCCAGATCATTCAGACATCTCACTGTTAAAACAACTCTTACAAAGGCAACTCTTGATAAATAAGAGCTGTATTCTGTGCTTTGGACCAGGTTTGGTTTCCCCACTTCTGTCTCAATGTGGCCAAATATAGTGTTTCAGATAAACACACAGGTGACTGACTAAACAAATTTATCTGAATGAATGACTCACAAACTAAATGCGTGACTCTAATTCATCGTGATAAATCCAGTCATGGTGACTGAACAACTGAAAATTTAGGCACAAAATACTCCATTTCTGTAACAAACCAATTTACCAATGAAAAACAATCCAGCGTTTGCCATTTCAGATTCCACACACCCCTAAGACCAGCTGTGAAACCTGGAGAGTCCTTCACCTTTTTTTGCATGTTTGCCCATCTTGTTCCAAGCACCTACTGTGGGCAGGGACACCTTCTACTACACCAGATTGCTCCAAGCCCCACCCAACCTGGCCTTGCACAGTTCCAGGGATGGAAGAAACAGAAAGCTGGGTCTGAGCAGGGTTCAAACTTGGGCAGTGGAACAGTGACAGAAAGTGTCCCATGTCTGCTGCCTTTTGGGCAAAGCCACAGGAACATCTGTAGTAAAACCGCCCAGATCGACACTTGAATCTCCGATTTAGCTCTTGCGTGCCAGAGGAAACCCAGAAAGCTCTTCCAGCAACTGGAAACATCAGCTTTAATGTGGCAGATGGCCTGAGTGCCTCAGAGGGACAAAGAAGAGGAGACACTATCTGAGCACAAGCAAGAGCTGGAGGGTGGGGGTGACTCCGGACAGACAGGGCAGTGGAAGCCCTTCTCATGGGATTCTCACACCCAAAACTGCCTCCAAAAGCTTGATGCAAAAGGTATCTGTATTAAACAACATCCCCCTTTGAATCTCTTGAATTCTGTGGTCAGCTTGATAATAGAAACACATCATAGTAAGCCTGTAGACTTAATACTCTAATATGCTGCCAACAGAACTGGACAATCTCTTTAATCTTTGGACCACGTGTGCACAGTACAGATTTTGGTAATATGAACTCACTTCTACATACGCAGACAAACATCTGCATTACTTTGCTGCTTTTCTCTAGTCTGAAGGCAGAGACTTATTAAACATTCCTTTCCTTGTCCCCCAGTCCCCCCCGCCCTGCCAGTCTGTTCAAGGAAGCCAAGCAAGACATTTTCCTTCTCCATGTACTTGAAGTGCTTGGCATCTGTTTATATTGTTCCAAATGCTGAGATAATCTTCTAGGCTCCCTTCCCAAAGCGCCTGGAAGGAAACAATTGACACATACTCTCAATGCACTGGGCTCCTGGGACATTTCCGACTCACCGGGGGAACCCAGCCTTTCCCATGAGAACCACTGCCTGAGAAATGTAACGTGACACACAGGCACCACAAGGATCCTAGGTTTGGGGACGATGGGAAGCACAGAGCCGAGTGCTACACTTTGGGTAACCCAGGCCTGGAGTTTTCGCTTGTACACCCACCACAGCATCTCCTGAGGGGCTGCTCCCATGGCCCTCCCCACTCTCCTGAGGACATCCACTACCCTCTGTGCGCACCTCAGTACACCAGTGTGTATTTCACAACACTCAAACCCCACCCACAGGATGCACAGCCAGACCTGCAGGTCCCGCTAGCACTGGTTCTGTTCTAAGAGACAGCAGTTGGCAGGGGCTTCTTTGGACTTACACCAACTGTAGCTAAAATCTTTGACTTTTGTGCCCACAGAGAATCTTTACTGTGCCCTAAGTTCAAAACAAAATAATTTCATCTAAATATTAATAAAGCAAGAAGTAGTCATCATCAGGGAGGTTCTCCTGGAAAAACTCTGTTGAAACCACATCTTTTGCTTTATTGAGAGCTACTGAAGAACAGCAGTCCATGATTCAGCACCCCGATCTGGAGTTTGTGCATGGGAGGCTCCCTGAATCAGTTTTACTGATGAAAATCCACTTGTGTATCACCCAGCTTGGGGTCTGTGAAATGCAGCATTCCCTCCCTGCCTGCAGGAATATGTGCCCATCATCATCAAGGCCAGGTTGGACAGGGCTTAGAACAAGCTGGTCTAGTGGAAAGTGTCCCTGCCCATGGCAGGGGTGTAGAATTACATATCCTTAAGGTCCCTTCCAGCCACAATCATTCTGAGAGATCACTTTCTTAGGATCCTCTCCATTTTTAAGCACTAGCTCTTTTTAAAAAAGGGTAACAGGGAATGGCTTTTGCTTAGCAAAACCAAAACTCAATCACTTGGAGAAAGGAGCTGAAAGTTATGGGATCAAAGGATAAAGTCTGCCTGCTCCATCTAAGAAGGAATCCCTTCCTCATGACTGTGTTCAAGACTCAGAGCGTGGTAATACCAGCCCATAAAGAATCTCACACTGGCACCTCAGAAGGAAACAATACTAAAATCTAGTATTAAAGATGTATAAAGGACTGAAAATAGGCTGAGCATTAGCAGTTTTTACCCAGACCTTGTCTTCTTTAAAGACTCCTTTTCTAAAGAACAGGGAGAGTTACATTATACCCAATCCAGCAGGCTCATGTGGTTACAGATGGCCTCACAGCCAAAACCTTCCCCACCAGCTCTGGCGAGATATTTTGGGCCACCTGAAAAAAGGGCTTTGCTCAGACAGGGCTTGGAGCAGTCTGGTCTAGTGGAAGGTATCCCCACCTATGGCAGGGGGTTGCAAAGAGATGATTTTAAGATCCCTTCCAACCCAAACCACTCTGTCATTCCATGAAAGGTGTGACCTTCTCAGCCCATTTTCACAGCCTAGCCATCAGTCTCATCCCCAGGTGGAACTGAAAGCCAGCACACCCTCAGGTAGCCACATCTAGCATGTAGAAATCTGCTCTGCAGTTACCAGAGGGGCAGGGGACACAGCCCACCACGTGCTTTGTCAGCAGAAGATGGCACAGCAAGGCTTTGTGCCCAAGAAGGTGTTGGCATGCAGCCAAACCTGCAGAGAGAGGTGGCACAAGCCAGAATACTGCCACAATCACAGCCAGGCCAGCACGCTTTGTAGCAGCTGGTTTTCCAACCCAGGGATGGTGGCAGAAGGTGCTTCTCATTTTGTGTGAGAATCAAAGTAAATTAACAACATAAAAAAAGCCCATGGCTCAGAAGGACAAATAAATCAGTGGGATGATCCATTTTAAAGGGGAGATACTAAAAGTAGCTCTAAGGAAGTCCCAAACTAAGCCCAGCTTAGTTTCAAATCAGCTCAAGAAATAAGAACAAAAGGCCATGCTGTCACGTGCTGGGTGCCCTTAGCTCTACCTGACTTACAGAGGGGTTTTACAGGTGCTGGCAGCAGCAGTGGGGCAGCTGCAGGACCTGCACCTCAACCAGCCCCTCCTTCCAGGACAGAAGCTGTTCTGCAGTCCCAGGATGGGATGCACAGCCGGCGGGACACCCCACACCAAGAACTGTTCACGCCAGCTGTGTTAGAAACACGGAACACAAGGATGTCCCCATGCGCTGTGAAAGAGCCAAGTGCTATTCCCATTCATGCACATGGAGAGACACTGAATCTCCAAAGAAAACCAAACCATATCCAGTTCTCTAGACACGCTGCCCAGGTACAGTCCCAGGCTCACCCACCAGTCCCCACAGGGTTTTCAAAACATGCCAGTATTCAAGTGACCAATTTTCCATGCAAGTAAAAGTCCATCGGTCAGGCAAACAGCAAAAGGATTCACTCAGCACTTTGTGGAAATCTGAACATAACTGAATGCACTAGTTGGAGACAAATCAGATCCAAATCCCTTCTCCTATACACAACAGTAGTATGCAATGAACTGATTCTCCATGGTGTGGCAGTTTGCCAAGGAAAAGGGTCAGCATGAATCCATCAGGCAATGGGAACTATGACCTTAAGGTTGGGTAGAAGGTTCACAGACTGATGAATGCCATCAGGAGAGGAGCCTGCCATGAGGGAGAGACAGGAAAGAGCAAAATATAAAACAGAGGCTTCAGGAGCGACAATCCTGAGCTACTATGCCATAGACAAAGGAAAGAAAATGAGAAACATCAGGGCTCTCTTTCAGTATGCCAGCTGCAACAGAAGAACCCCAAATTCATGGCTAAGATTCAAGTTACGACCAGCATCAGCAAGGAAGATGCAGTTTCTTAATCAAACAGGGAACCTGTCCAAAGCTCATTTTATATATTTGCACTACTGCACTTCACATCTTAACAGGCAGTCATTCACTGAAAAACCTATGAGGAGCAGGAAATGAGCTGTGCAGGGCAAGACAGCATGGAAACTACAGACATTTTTTCTACTTCTGTAACATCAGGCTTCTAGAACTTCAAAAGTATCTTCAAAAGGTCAGCTTAATCTTGTATCTAAAGCATTCCCATGTAACAGGACTATAGTTAGACAGAAGGGAAGTATTCCTAGCAATCTGCCTAAAGCTTGCACTCCTCTGTTCCGAACGGATGATCCATGACCCAGACTGGACCTGCCAGATTCCTAACAAGATTCAGAGGCCACTCCAGCAAAGCATGTGCAAAAGGTGAGTTAGATCTGAGCAACAGGATGGCTCCAAAAGACAGAGCTTATATAAATTTAAGTAAAAAATATCAAGAAAATATAATAAAATAAAACAAGGTCTTCAATTGTCTTCCTGAAGATCCTAAAACCCCTGCTTGTGTAGATGAAGCAAAGTCAGTCAGCAGGGTGGCAGTGACTAAAGAGGTGGGCATTGTTCAGACAGAACAATGAACATGTGGTGGGGGTATTCTCCCTGAGCTTTATGTAAGCTGTTGTGAGACTCTTACCCACAACCCCGTAAGCAGCTTTTCTTTTCTCTTCTTTGGAGCTGTGAGAGGTTACAAAAGCCACCGAACCTGTCCTGCTGTGATCTGATCTGATTTGGTCAGAACTGTTTGGCTTCCATGGAAAGAAAAGGAAGACTTGAAGAACGCAGGGCTCTGGGGAACAGGACAGAGAAGGGGATCTGTGCTGGACTGTTAGATTTAGTTCTTAGGAAGCGTGGTACCTTTGGATTTTCTGGCATCCTTTAAAATTATGTCCCCTTCCCAAATGCTCCAAATGACCACTCAAGAGAACCGATCTTGGCAGAAAATCTTTTCCTATTTCCATCTCACTAATTACCAAGACTGAACGAATTGAGTACCAAGCTGTACTTAACACTATCAGGCTCACAGATGCAGGTAGGATTTAGACCCTGCTCCAGGAGAAGTAAGAGCTGTGGTATGATGACTAAGTCATGCAAAGTTGCCTCCATTCTCTGGGAAAAACCTCAAACCAGCTCCCTGCAAGCGACCCTTGATTCCAAGGCTGCAGTTATATTGAAACAGGTGTTTGATGGAAGGTGGCCAGAGCCAGGGTTCCCAGAAGGCCACACTGGTGCCAGCAGGGCGCCATGAAGGAATGCAAACAGAATGGTGCTCACACAAAAGCTCCTGACACCTCTCCAGCAGCACATGCTCCCTTCAGGAAGCACAGGAGTTAAATGTGTCCCTTCTCAGCCTCTCTTTAAGTTGGCCCAGCATTATGCAACCAGAATAGGAACATCACCAGAAGGAAAGGAAGGGGCAGAGCTCCAGGAAGGCTGCGATGATGCCCAAACCCAGCAAGCTACAGCCCTAGCACCAGTTTCCAGGTTAAGCCCAGCTCCAGAAGTTTTGGTAAGAGAAGCACAGGTAAGAGAGGCAATGATGCTCCTGTGTTACCTAGCCCCAGCTCAGACAACGTGACAGGGCCTCCCCAGTACATTTTGGGTTACCTTTTCATTTTAAATGTGCTAGAAAAATCTGGGAAGGGTCATCAGCACATCTGGGGCTCACATCTGACAAATGTGAGAGGCCATATCCGATTTTCAATCTCCATGCTGAACTGTTACATCCAGCGTTATTATACCTTAAAAAAGAGCTGTTGGGCAAAGATGGGAGCAGACAGTCAAACAAGCCTAGACTTAAATCCTAACTGAAATGAGAGCAGTTGCTCCTATCCAAGGCTGCAACATGCCATGTGAGTGCAACCTTTCTAATTCGCACGGCCCCTAACAAAACTAGTTTCACTGCCAGGTCAGAGAGCTGATGATAGTTTCCAATCAGTTCGACTTGATGATCTTAAAGGTCTGTTTTAACTTAAATGATTCTGTGATTCTAAACTGACTGGAGCTGGAAAAAAACAGTAACTGACAGAATGGTATAGAAACTTTCTTTTACCTCGCACTCTGCACACATTGGCACAAAACTTATCACCAGTGGAAAGAAACCACCACCTTTCCTTCACCACAGGCTGACCATGCAAGTTATTGACTCAGCTGCTCTTACAATGTTTTCTCCACTTCTCCTGCCTGCACAGCCAGCTTATCGCTGCCTTATGTAAAGTCAGTGTATCACCCTCTGAACTCAGACTGCAGCTTTTCTCACCAAGCATGGAGTAGGCGGGCATCAAAAACCTCCTCATCCCACCCAGCAACCTCAGAGCTAATGCTGATTCCTGACAGCCGAGGAAAGACAGTAGCAGTGACCAGAATGGTATTCCACACAATGACCTGCTGGACGCTGCCAAGAGTAAGCACCCTCCTGCAAAGTGCCTTGGAGGATTAAAGCTGGAGAGAAAGGAATATGAAGGTCTGAAATCCTTAATCCTGATGTTTCAAAGCTGGGAAAATCCAAACCACCCATCTTGTTTTTACCTAGCTATGTCGAGCAGCACTGGGTCCCAACCTCTGCCTGCCATTCCCAAGTTCAAAAAATCACAGAATGGTTTGGTTGGAAGGGACCTTGAAGCTCATCCAGTTCCAGCCCCTGCCATGGGCAGGAACACCTTCTACTAGCCCAGGTTGTTCCAAGCCCTATCCAACCTGCACATGAACACTTCCAGGGATGGGGCAGCCACAGCTTCTCTGGGCAACCTGTGCCAGGGCCTCACCATCCTCACAGGGAAATTGTGCCAGCTGCTGTATGGAAAGAGAGCACAAAGGCATTGCCTGAGGCCTCTGAGTTTGGCTTTTGCAGCAGTAAAGCCCAGTTCACTTTTACTGAAGCAAAACACAGCCTGGTTTGTCTCTACACATAAATTAAAGGTATGAAAGAATATTAATGAGCACGTTCTGTGATCAGATTTTACCCGATTAATTTCTTAATCACATTGACTTTAGAAGCAATTAAAGATTCTGATATGAAACAGGTCATCTGGTTACTTCTGAAAACGGAGGAGGGTCTGCCTACAGTCACAGATCAAAAACAGACAGCATGGATGAGAGGAAATCAAAGTAAGTGCGCAAATACAGCTCATTTCTCATACCATTGGCCTGCTGTTAATACAGGTGAAGATGTTCACAGTTATCCCTGCCCTTTTAACCTCTCTCCTCATTGATCCAACCATCCAGGACTAATCTTGGGCTTATGGCCTCACATAGCTTTCTACCAGCAAAGTGCAATGACACAACAGGGTCAGGAATAGAAAGCAAGGAGGAGGAAAGTGCTAAAATGGAACAAGCAGTTATGGAACGTTGTTACAAAATCCCTCGATTAGCCTCTCTGAAGAGTTAGCAACACAACAGTAAATGCCCCAACGGTAACAGGATCCAGAAGTTTCCCCTAACAGCATATTCTCCTGAATTCACTCCTACAGCAGTGCTATCTGAGAGATGCTATCAAAACCTTTACTTTGTCCATCATTTGGAAGGCAGAACAGGTGTGCTGCTCCCCATTTCCTAACACGGAGCCGGTGTGCTCCTCAGGCTTTGCAGTGGAGTTGTCAGACTTGAAATCCAGCATCTTCCACCCCACCACAAAGTTAAGGGCGGCAGCGAGCCCAGGGAAGTTACGCTCAGAGAGCCAAGAATACCTTATCTCTCAGGATAAGGTGGAGCTTTACTTTTCCCCTCTTGCAAAATCAGTTATTAAGTAATCTGTTTATGTCACACATACCAGCACTCCTCACAGGCGCATTACAGCAGAACGGCGTTACCTTCAAGGAAAGGAACGTACAGTGCTCTAAATGAATGGGAAGGGTCCTCTCACAAGGCTCAGGGCAGTGCCTCTTCCTGATTTCCCCCAGGAAAGCTGACTTGCACTTGGCTTTCCTTCATACTCTGCCCTAGACCCAGGCAGATCCCTTGTCTGGCCAGGTCACGCTTCTGGGCACTTCCAGCCAAGCAGCTCCTCCTAACTAACATGTACCGAATCCATGACCGAGCCCTCCCGTGGATACAGGCAGCAGGGAGGAGCTGGAATAGAGTAATTTTCAAATGTCAACAGCTGGTATTCACAGTGACACATTCCAGTGTAGGACCAGGGTGAGGTGCCACCTGAGAGATGGATTAAACGATCCCTGGAAGCAGGCCCAAGGGACATATTTCTGTCAGGTAGGTACGGTTTCTGTTAACATCACATTTACTCAGTAAGGGCACAACAATTGTCCCACCCTGAAAATGTCTCAATACCCTCCGGACCAGAAATGCCTGTTTTTAGCCCTCCTTAAAAAGCAAAGTTCTTCCCTCTCCCTACACCACTACATAATCAAACTAGTGGGTGATGTGGTTGTGCAGAGTTACTATCTCCATCCCACAGACATAGCCTGTGGGCATCACTGACAAAAGCGAAGGATGTTCCTCTCTTCTCCCAAAGAACATGCCAAAGAGAGATGCTCAAAGCGACACCTTCAAAATTCCATCCTCACCTGTTTGAACTCAAAGTGATTTATAAAGCAGCAAAAGAAGCCTGGTTTTGAGGCATATTATAATGCTTTGCTGGAGAGTGTTCCCATTCTCTCCTGCTAACTCCTGCAGCCAGGGAATTCTGGAGCTCTACTGCCCTATCTCTTCTGATAAAGGTTACAATTCCCCTTCCCCTCACAGAAGGAAAACAATCCCCTCTCCACTCACTTTTAGTGAAATTAAGTGAATGAAGAGCCTTCCTGAGAAATTTCATCAATATTGACTGCAAAAAAAAAAAAAAAAGCAGGAAAATAATGGAAAGAAGAGGCAAGAGAGGCAAACAGCTTTTCCATATATATGTTGCTTCCTCATAAAAGTAGGCTAAAAATAAAAACTATCAGAAAAATAACACACGCCTGGAAGTAACAGTTCCCTTCACTGTTACTTCCTTCTCCAGAGGATACAATTCCTGAAAGCCTTTTAGAAAATCCAGTTGTAACCATAGCATGGAAGTCGGGAAGTAAAGGAGGGCACATTGGAGCTAACAGCTCCAAGTCTCTTGACAGATGGTCTTCTCCTTTAAAACACCCCACTGGAAGTGCAGGAATCTAACAGAGACTTAAAAGCATTTGCACCAAGTGCCAGGCAAAGGTCTGCAACCTGACATTTTAGCCCTTCCACTGGATCTTAAACTGACAGAGGGCAAGGTTAGATAGATATTGAGAGGAAATTCTTCCCTGTGAGGGTGGTGAGGTCCTGGCACAGGTTGCCCAGAGATGATGTGGCTGCCCATCCCTGGGAAGTGTTCACGTCCAGGTTGGACAGGGCTTGGAGCAACCTGATGTAGTGGAAGGTGTTTCTGCCCTTGGCAGGGGCTGGAACTGGATGGGTTTTAAGATCAGGTCCAACCAAACCACTGTGAGTGTACAGTCCATCCCACACATGCACACCATGACTGCACCTGGGGTGCACATTAGATACATGCATCAAGCGCACGGACCTCTGTAGAGAGTCAGATGTAGCTGAGGACACACAGAGAATCACAGAATCATTGAGGCTGGAAACTTTGAAACAAACAAGACCTCTTTAAAGTGCCAAAGCCTTTAATGCTTACAGGCACTGTGGCAATGCCCCAGATTTGCAAGGCACGTCGAGAATTCCAGGCTGTCCCATTGAGCAGAGCAAAGCGACTGAGAAGCGGCTCTCTCATTGACCCATCCATGCACCATACATGTCCTCTGACCCCAACAGATGCCACAGCCTTGGATCCTTGGGTGATTTAGCTGGGCCACTCCCAGGAGCTTGGCAGGAATCACGACACTGCCTTTAGCACCATGAGGGAATTAGCTGGCTACACAGCTCCAGGGCTCTCTGGAGGCTCAGCTGAGCAGCTCCAGCTCCAGAGGCCTGTCGCGTACAATTAGAAATATTTGTTTCACCTCCTCTCCTCCTTCCCCCAGAGAGATGAGCTGGAACTGGTCTGTTAGCCCAACTAAACCAAATGAGGATATCCACATTGGAACAAAGGATATAAACACACCACGGCCACAAATGTTACTTAAAGTGGTAACCACATCCCCCACAGACAGTCAAAAGCACCCTCCCGCACTCACCACAAACAACCACTTGCATTATATTCCTGGAGCATCACACGTGGCCATTGCATATCAAAACAGGACATGGCGACATTTAAGACAACAAAACAAAAAATATCCTCCCCCTCTCCCTTCTCAAATGTTTCTGCTGTGCCAAAGCGTCAATTATTCCACAAGCAAAAGGCTAATACAAACCCGGCCCTGAAGACAGCAAATAGCCTCATTAAACCAAACATGATGATTTATAGAGGCTGAGGACAGATTACTTTATCCCAGAGAGGAAGAAAACACAGGGGTTTTCGTGGAAAGGACTGGTTTGGTTTGCTGGAAGTGTTCTAACTCCCCTTTTTGGTGATTATTTTCTCTCCTACTGCTGGATCCTTTCCTGTCCATTACCGGCAACAATGACATGGCTGTAACCCTACACCTTTCAAAACATTATCAACTGAAAAGCCACAGACATTTGTTTGCAAATAAAGAAGTTAGAATAAAATTATATCCTGAAGTCAGGAGGGGAAGGATAGTGTTGCAAGGTGGAATTCTCTCCCTTCGAGGTAAGGTCCTACCCTATCCTCCTCTCCTCCTTCTCCCCCACTAGTTTATCAAGCCCACAGAAAACCAATCCTCAGAAAATGAGAAAGAGAGAATTTGTTGCCATTAATTCACTCCTATCAGCTTTTTTATTTTCCAGGAACAAACCTGAAGTAAACTCCTTTAAATTCCTTTCACCTTTGGGATTTCACAATAGTTAGAGAGAAAGCAAAAGCACTTCCAAAGGCATCTACTCTTTCCCTAGAAAGTGAGGAAACTGTTTTCTCTGTTAAAAAGTTCTCCTTCAAGGGAAAACCCTTCTCTTTATGGCTCTCAAGCTCTAAGGATAACCCAAGCAAATGTCCACTTGCCGCCTTACGTCCACCCTGACACTTGGTACAAATTCTGGTTTTTCCACCTGGCTTCTCCACCTGCCTCCATATTTCCACGTTCACACAAGTGCAACAGTGATAGGCAAGCATTGCCAAAACTCTTCTCGGAGGAAAACAAAGCAAACAGCTCTGGTGTTTCACAGCCATTATGCAAGGCACAGCAAACAGGACTTTGGGGAAAGTGGAAGAGGATACAGGCAGCATGCAACAATGTTCTCTCTGAACTAAAATAGAGGATTTCTCTAAAATGTCTCTTCCACCCCAACCAAGCCTATCCATATTTCAGTCAATTTTAGGATGAATTACTGGGTAAAACAAAGGCACCATGTTTCTCTGCCCTCTGACTGTGCCCATCCTTTATACAAACACCCAAGTGAAGGCACCCTTCCTCCCCAGCAATCCAAGTCTCTTACCTTCCACTTCTTCTTCATCACATACATGTTTAAGGAAGGAAGCCCCTCTATCCAGTACTGCCTCGTCCTCCATCCTATAGTAATAGAAAAGAAAAAAGGAATGCTCAGACTTCTCCTGGAGCGAGCTGTTTGAACCAGCCCAAGTCCTGGGCAGGTTAACTTGCAAGCTGTTGTTCATGTTCCTGTGGGCACTCCTGTCCTCCTTCCAGTGCCTGCTGCTCCTTCATAGAGATCCTTTCACATGGCGTCTGCTTTAAGCTGGCCTCACGTAGCTCGAATTCTGACCTTGAGAGGACATCAGTGGTGACAGGTGTGAGCAAGGTAATCCCAGCTACAAGTCTTTGGGGGCCTTCCTGTTTCTTGTGTCTGGTTTTTTTTCCCCCTTCTCCTTTTTCCAAAAGTACAGACACACAGGCTGGCTTGGAGCTGTCTATGCAATAGGCAAGAGTTTGTGGGATTCCAGTTTGCCTTTGAAGCTGTCCTAGCAGGCGGCAGTGGCCGAGCCGCGCGGGGAGGCGAGCGGAACACCCCGCACGGACACACGCGTTCCAAGCACAGCCCCTAATACCAGCACAGCACACTTGTCTGCTGGGAGCCCAGCTTTGGGTCACATGTTGGCCTCACAGAAATCTGCCATATGAGGATTATCCCGAGACCGAGCTACAGTAAGTCAGACCATCACAGCAGTCATTTATGTGTGTCACCCATTCATTCATCCATTTGGGGAAGGGTTTTAGTAGCTGCCTGCCTTCCTTCCCCTCCCCTCTTCTCTCCACCTCTGATCTGACTCTGTGGACAGGAGAGACTCCTAATTCCATGCTTCTGCCATCACCGTGCTTCCACAAAGCTGCTCAGAACTCCTGCTGCTGTTTCCCCCACAAAATCAGACCCTGCCCGCTTTCCAAGGGTACATCTGCAAATCCACTCTTGACAAGCAAATACAGAAACTATAAAATAATAATAAAAATAAACAAAATTGGAACTGTGTTAAATAATCTCCTTAGAGGCTAAGTACATATTTGCTGCTCACTGCTGGGCAGTCGCCATGGGAGCTTTCTATCCTAATACAACTGGGACCAAGATGGTAAGCTGTTTTCATACCAGAAATCAGGCATAAAACAACACCTTTTCCTTATATTCCCTCAGTGGAATCGGGACAAACTCAATTCAGAACGAGACAAGGCCTTCAAAACTTTTTCCCATCCATATTGCTTCCATTCAAGATCTTCCAAGAGCAGTAGCAGCAAACACTTACAGATTACCTTAATGGAATATTCAAATTCAGGAGAGTATAAAATACTGAGCAGATGAATCCCAAGAAATCAGAGTGCCTTAGGGTGCCTACCTGGCATGCCAATGCCTGGCTACCTAAATAGGAAATAAAAAATAAAATTCAGCCACAAAAGGAAGTACCAGAGTCCCATTTCATGAAAGCAGTGCCTCAGCAGCCACTCTCCCACCTCTGCGAAGTTTTCCTCCACCTCAAGCACCTTTACTAACCCATCACTGACCTCATCCTCAGCTCTCAGTCCACAGCTCAACTCCCAAAATAAGTCTTAGACGTGTCACAGATAAAAACGACAAAGAAAAATAGGTCAGGGTCAAATGCAGTACCAAAGCACATGGAAATGCACATGTGTCATTCAGATTATTGGATGGCAGTGAATAATAAAGCACTGTACCCAGAAACATACGTGAACATTGACTCCCAAGTTTAGGTTTAGTGCAAACCCAGTCCCTCCTTCACAGAGGCTGTATCTGCCTGAATTCCAGAAGCCAGAGAATTTGAAGCAGAAATCTCCCTGACCTAGGAAAGGTGCCATTGCCCAAGCAGCTGCTGCCTGGTGCAGAGGGGTGGGACGTGCTCCTTGTCAGCACAGCACACCAAGCCAGCACTCAGGCACACACCAGCCTGCCCTGAAAGCTCCAGCTCTTCATTAAATTATTCAAGACTATTTACGCATCTTTTTTAAGGCAACAGAAGGGAACATATTCCATGGATACCCCTGCCTGTTTGCAGTGGTTGTGAAGGCACAACCCCATATTTTTCATAATTTTTTCCTGCAAAGCAGCACAGTAGCTCCTTGCTATAAACACAACTGGAAACATCTGGACCAGATGGGACTGGATTTCCAGACCAAGCACAAACTGCAGGCACTTTATTCCTCTATGAAGTCTGTACTTATCCTAGCATTTGCCTCCATTCCCTGAGCACCCACACATGTGCAGGTGTCTAACACACCTGTGTGCCACACAGCCCTGCCTAAACACCATGTCCCAAGGCCAGTTCCTCCAGCCTAGGCAGTGTCAGCCCAGGCATGGAGCAGCTGAGAAGCAACAGTCTGGTAGAGCAGAGAAAAGCGAAAGGAAGGGAGCAAATTCTACTGCCTGCAAGGGATATGCTGCCGAGAATTTGCCAGTTGCCATCCCCTTGGTAAAATGTTTGCCCACCCTCCCCACGACAGCAGAGCATCTGCCCAAGCATCACCCTGCCACTGATGGGCACCCATGGCAGTGGGAAGGGTCCCCACGCTCCCAGGAGCACCACCTTGCCAACCCGGAATGGGTTTTATCACATTTAACAGCCACGCTTTTTAGCTCCAGAGGGCTGTAAAACTGACCAGCAAGGCTGATGCTTTCCCTGAAATGTGTATCCGAAGGAGCTGGGGGGTTTAAAGGGCCAGGAATAGAGCTTGGGTTGCCTTGGCACAGTGCCCTGGCTCTAATCTGCGGGAGTTTAGTGATTAGACTCCAAGCACCACCTCCCTTGACTTGGTCTTTTCTGCCCTTCTCAGATTACCACAGGATTTCTGTGGGCCAAAATCTAGCAAGAACACATCCTTTACCAATTTGCACAGGGAAACTATTTCAGCCCCCTGGAATTTTTCAAATACCATGGAATGGGAGCTGCAGAAATTAAAAAGAAAAAAAAGTCACATGAAACAACAAGATAATCTTCCCTTGAGTCTTCAGGGGAAAACTGACAGACTCCTGCTGGTGAAGCACTGCAGCAAGACCACGTACTGTCACTATCCCATGGAAGAGACACACGGACTGGAGAGAAGAAAGGATGGAAATCATTTTAGGGCCCTGAGAAGAGATGTGCTCTTGGTTAAGCCTGGTTTACCAGCTCCTTGTTGTAAGGTTAAGGGACTTTCAGGCACTTCTTGTTTGGATTGACATCCTCGTGACCGCTGCTGCAACATTTTGGAAACAAACCTAAAAAAAAAAAATTTAAAAATATTGTGCTTCTATTTTCAGGGTCTGACAGAATTTGTTCCATTGAAAAAACACAAACTGCTTGAGAAATTGGTCTCTGTGGGCTGATGATTATATCAGTGCCAAACATTTTTAGAAATGATGTTATGTGTCAATAGGATTTGAACAAGAGTCACATACAGCCAGCAGCCTGCAAAGCACCGGCAGATACAGCTCGTAGAAATATTCTGCCAGACTACTCAGAAAGAACAAGACCAATTTAGTACTAGCAGGGATCCCGGACTTCCTAAAGGCTGCGCTCATCTGCCAGCATCTGTTTTGCTCATTACACCAAGAATTCTTCCTGTAGGTCTCTGGCTGCAGCACCAAACACTTGCACTGCATCTTCCAGGCGGTACAAAGCAACAAGTAACCTCAGAGTTACCGTTCCCGGTGCTACTCCAGGCGGAGGCTGGCCGCCAGCTCCCCCAGGAGATGGAGTGCTGCCACCGCCCGGCTGCAAAGCTCCAGAGCTGTGAAACTTGGGAGACCAGGGCAGGAGAGAGGGAAAGTGGTGTTTGGTGTAAATAAAAAAGCACTGATGTGGCAACAGGAGATGTTGCACAGAGTTACAACTCGCTGGAGTGAATAAATGCATAACAGAGCTGGGGAGCCAGAGGGGAGAGTTATTGCTCACTGATAAGCTTTTACAATTCTGCCCATTTCCAACGGCTTTTGCAATCAGGAAGAAACTCCAGCAAACTCTGAACTGCACAAGGAAAAAGAAACAGAGCCAGTTCCGTAACTGAAGCAGCGTAACACAGGGCCGTGTGAAAGTCACATTAAAGAGCAACCCAGCGAGCTGGGGTTTGGAGAGGGTCAAGGGCTGAGGGAGGAGGGAGAACTGCAGGTCACAGAGCAGCAGCGCCGGCAGCAGGGCTCCCGACGGACCGGCTGGAGCTGACATCCCCCGGGTGCCTGCCCAGCACGGTAGCTGCTGCACCACAGCTCTGCCAGGCAGGTGAGGGGAAGCTGTCCACTCTCCCTGGAAAGGCAAGGGAAGTAAGGTCTTCCTGAGTGTGCAGAATCAACCCCCCTGTCTGCTTCACAGAGCACAGCACCAGCGACCTGTCAAGACTGTTTTCCTCAGAAAACTGTTGTGAACAAAGTGGAGCAGGAAGGCATGGATGGGGATGCTGGGGGAGAAAAGACAAACCCAAGCCAACAGCACACAGGGCATCATGGGCTGAGCTGGTTGGCAGGTCCCAAATCCCACAAGGACTACCCCTGAATTCACCACACACCACTACCTCTCACCACATACCTCCCAAACACAAAAGGGGAGACTTGCTCTGGTAGGGAACTCCCACAACCCCACACTGCTCCCCACAGGTGTAACCAACACTACTTGTGACAACCAACATCATCCAATCTTCAACTACAGATGGGTCAACACAGATAATCAGCCAGACCTGGAGGTTCCCACAGATGGGACCTGCACCCGAGCAGAGAGAAGAGCCACCAAAGGCTTCCCTCTCAGCGACACCCAGAGCCCTCACCCCAACCCAAGTTAGATGCCAAGTGTGTGCGGCTATATGTATGTGAATCCCAAAAAGAATGAGTCAGCAAGCCAAACAGGCTGTTTCTGTCAGCAGTCTGCAGGGAGACAGAGATAACATTTTTCTTCTCTCTGCAACCTGTGAAGCATTCAGACACTGCAATTGTAGTGACCAAGTAAACAGGAAAGCAGGAAGAAGAATTGGTCCCAGCTGATGCTCTCACAGCCTATATGCAAATGCATGAAGAAACAGACCTACTGGGACCAATTCCTTTTTAGGGCCCTGATGTGTTTTAATTTTCTCACATATTTGCATATGGGCTCTGTCACACAGGAAAAAAGACCTTCTAACTATACTCAGCACAGCCTGGTTGATGCACTTTTGGAACACATTGCCAAATTTATCTTGGATGCATTTTCCTCTGTCAGCTCTAATGCAGCATTTATTTACAAGCCTTCTCAGCAAAAAGCTGTACTCACCTGGAGCAAAGCAGGACAGAACCCTCTGCTTTGTGCACAAAGAACTTGCACTGCAATATTTATAAATCAAATAAATTCCCAATTAAGACAACTCATTAGGTGAAACATTTCCCTCTACAGAGGTATTCTCAGGGATTGAAATTAAGTCCCATGACAGAATTTAAATACAAGTCTCAGTTCTTGACTAAATCTTGTTTTCAAAAACTCTCTTACAGACTGGAACGTCAAGAACTCTAAATGTTTATCTCAACTCACAGGTGAAGCCTATGAGAGCACCTTCCTGAAACCAAGATAAGAATCATTTGAATTCATGATGGCATCATTTGGATTTCAATTTTGATCTCTGACAACTTCGGATGAACCTTGAAGCTGGATTTGTTCCAAAAACAAAGTAATTACTAGGAAAAACAATTAGGAGTAAATAAAGTTACAGCCTTCTTCTGCACAAACAATAAAGTAACACTGTCATAACACAGGTAAACATAAGGGGAACACTGGCCCTGAATACTGGGGCAGATGTAACAGTTGAAGCCTTTGCTACATTCTGTTTAAATTACTTACCATAAAATGACATGAGACTATAAAAACTGATAAACTCAGCTGTCTCTTTGGTTTTATTTCCTTCTCCTCAAGGAAACCATGGAGCTGAAACTGGAGACTCAGCAATGAGACGGCATTGCACTCCAGATTCATTTGAGAACTGCAAGATCTCAATGCAAGCCCCTCTCCAGGACAGGGTGAAACTCTGCAGATGAGCACCTGGCTCCTGACACATCCACATCCATCTGCTGTATTTCATGTAGCTACAGCCAGGAAAGGTACAGAGACACCCTGTAAGGAATTCGAGCTTGCACTTCTGCAGGAACTTTGTGAGATGGAACCAAACGAGATGAATGCACAGGAAAAGTGATTTTGGACTGCAAATATTATTAATGTATCTGTTTGAGGATAACACAGACCAGACATTTTTGTAGCTTTGTTTTCCGCAAAGCATGAAATAGAAATCACAAAAAAAGCTTTCTGTAGAGGCAGAGTGGTGGCAGAGTAGTGGATTTTTCCTAAAAAATATTATTTCAAGCAGCCTGTGGCACCTGATCTATTTTTTGCTATTTTTTACCGTGACAATGTCATGCCCTACAATATTTTTGTTACAGTTTTATGCCTGAAAGGCAACTTCTTGCTTGACCGTGTGTCCATCTGAAACCAATGCTTGTTCATGCAGTGGCTGCTCCTCGCTCCAGCCTCCTGTAAGAGCTCTTTTTGAGCCAACTGTGATTAAGGGTGCTGTGTCACAGCAGCAGGTACCACGGGCTGAGAAGCACCTGCAATGTTTCACATGTGTATTTTACATCAGCGAAGAACACAACTTTCAAAGTACAGAACAGCCAGGACCTATAGAGAAACATGGACAAAAAAAGAGCAACTGCAGGAAATTTTTCCAGCATCTGCTGCATATTGCCTACCCGGAGCCTCCAGAAGCAAGGCATGGGAAGCCTGAGCCTAAGCCAGACTCCCAACTATAAATGAGGATGTTAGAGTGGGCAGCCTGGTCCTGCATTTAAAAGAAAAGAGTTATCTGGAATGGGAGGTGCTGGGTTTAAGTCCATTTCCCACTGAGCAAAGGAACAGGCAGTGTGTACAATGAGGGGTGGGGCAGCACACCACTGGCACCACTCACCCGGGGCTGCTTTTCTCCAGGGAAAACAATCTGGCACACTCAATCCTGGCTCCCCAGCAAGCAGCCAGCTCCTGCACTTGTCCTCTCCTGTGACTGCTTTCGGGAGGAAGTTCTCCATAGCAATCACACCACACAAAATGCGAGAGACCTGCTCATAGCTTAATTTCACTTATGTAATTACACTTCAGAGCTTTTCCCTTCCCTCAGGCTTCAGACTTTCAAATGCACAACTCCTAGATCTGCACATTGTCCCACCATCACCTTCCCAAACACCTCCAAGACACAGAAGCTGCTCTAAAAGCATTCCAAAGCTCTGGACCACTGATGATAACATGGGTACGGAGTGTGTGCTGGCTTCCTCCTGCGAGGAGGACAGGCAAGACCTGACCTAGCACAATCCAGACCTGAGCTATGGCTGGCAGAGGCAGAAAGCCTCGTTGTATAAAACATTTTGGATGTATGTGAAGCAGCCAAGGGAGCTAATGCACTCTCAGCACTTCCCAGAGTGCAGGCGCAGCATTTCTGATCCAGTTCTTGGCATTCTGAACTGATACGTGGATTCACAATATGCTGGTTTCAAAAACATAACCCAGCATAAAGGATATTTTTAACATGGATGATTTTGGGAATCTGCTTAACCACTTGCATGACATTACACAAGCAGGAACTTCTCAAAGCGTGCTTATCACCAAATTCTGCAAACTTTACCTGGTTACTAGATGACAGTCTCTGTAAAATTGCAATTCTTTCATGTTGGAGCAGTTGCTCCAAAGTAAGAAGGGATGTGATACCACTTGAGTTCACCTCTAAAGGAGTGTGGCCAGAGCACACAGCTGTAAAACTAAAACAGAAGGGCGAAGTCACCCAAACCAAATGCCAGTACACACACACAACTCAGGCATGAGAAGGACTCCAAAACAATTAGACAAGCAAAAGAAACAGGGGGCTTTTGACCTCATCCAAACTTGAGTGCCAACTGCTCATGCAGAAGACTTTATAGCAACCATTCCCTGCGGTGATGAGACAAAATCTCTGCTGAAGAAGGTCACTGGCATTGGTCCCAGTGCATGCATCAAATCCTAATTCAATAATAGTCACTCAAAACTAATGCAGACCTGAGAGCCAGAAACGCAAACAGCCAGATTTCAGACCAAATGTCCTTCTCGCCTTCACTGGCTGCATTGGGAAGAAAAAAAAAACCAAACAAACCAAAACCCAGAAAAAACAAAAAACCAAATCACAAAACCCCACAGAAACACCCCAAAAGCCACAAAACCACAAGCCAATGGAAATTTAAAGATAAAGAAATGTTTCCTGACAGAAGAGGAAAGAGGGGAGTGAAATGCAAATCCAAGTTATTTTATAGCCATCTGAGACTAAACTGAAAAAAGAATTCCATCACTTCCACCAATTTAAGCTCCAGTCAGAAGAAAGTCAGTCACAGCCCAGAGCAGCACCAACCCGTTTAGCCATTCTGTTTCCCAAGAGTGCCAAGTGCTCAGCAAAATGCTGATTACGCCAGCACAAGCCACAGAGCCAGAAGGATACAGGTCCCTCATGGGTGACACTCATGAGGATCACTAAGCAGAAACACAACTGCAAGTGACAATTCCCTTCAGCATGGCCACAGATCCTGCTCTGGGAGAGCATCTGCTGTGCCTTCTGGGGGCTGTGATCAGGCTGTTGGGACAACACCACATACGTGTAGTCCCTGGCTATCGTTAACCAGACTTATGCCCACAGGCAGGAAAACTTCCACTCCTCAAAATTTCACATGGTATCAGAGGAGCAGGTTGATAGGAAACAGCTGTTTCATAACACTGATAGCCACTGGGATAAAAGACAGTCCAGGGGAACCTCACAGCCATGGCCGCTAGCCCACAGAGAGCTCATCCACACAGCTACACGTTTGACAGTGCCTGCAGAGAATACAAAGGGGGATTTTCTACACTTCCAAGGAACAGATCACCGGAGCATGGAGCAAAGCACCACCTTCAGGTGCCCCTCGGCCTTCCATGAGCTCAGCTTGTCAGAGCAACACGTTGTGGTGACCCACTCGACACCTCGACTCGGGTGCGTGATGCCAGCGAGGAGCAGACTGAGTCCGTGATCTTCACACTCAGCCCTGCAGACCAATTAGTCATTAATAAGAGTCTGGCCCAGAGCAGGCGGGGGCACATGATCGCATTCTCACGGCATTAGTCAGCGCACAGAGCGACACGGGCTCCTTCCCCAGGACACCAGCTCCAACGGGAGGAACATGATGCAGCATAAAAGCAGAGTGGTATGAGCAGACAACGCATGATCCTGCATAAAGGCAATCCATTTAGCAACGTTCGACTCACCTCACCAGCAAAATGTGTTTGCTACCGGACTGGCATTTTGCTCCATGGGAGAGTCAGGTTCTTAATTTGGTTCTCAGTTCCCTAAAGCTGGATTTACTGTATCCTCCAACCACAGCCAAGAGCGCAGAACCCAAATGCTGAGCAGGCAACTCCCAAGTTTTAACAAGACTGTCCTCTACGTGACATCCATTTAAGGGCAGCTCAAAATAGACTTATTCATACCAGACTAAAACAAGACTGCAAAGAAGACAACAACCCAAGAGCTGAAAAGTAATTTCTTTCCAGAAAGTGCTCACAAGCTACTTCTTCTGAACTCCTCCCTTGTGACCCATCATCATGGAATAACAACTTGTGGGACAAAACTGATAGGAACACAGTGATGCTGATAAGCTGCGCTGTTGAAGGACGTCCGAAGTAATCTAAACACCAGTATAGTGACTACTGAGCTTAGACAGAAGACCAAGCAGACTTCTGCAAGAGAAGAGAAAACGAGATTTTAGCATCAGTCTTCCTTTCAGACAATGTTGGAAAATTTCATCTGCTCTAGGAATGGACTTTGTAAAAAATCCTTCTTCTGGACAGAGAAAACCTAAAAAATTAAGATCACTTATATCTTCCTTTACCAGAGGAAGGCTAGTAAGTGTCCTCTACTGCCACTCACACAAGTTTGTCACTGGAATGAGCTCCTCTCCCTCTGCGGCAGTTGGCTCCTTCTGACTCCAGGCCATTAGTCCATAAACATGAACTTCCCAGGCATTCCTCAAATGTTCTCTTCAGTTTTCCCATGTTCCTATGCAACTAAGCCCTTTACCCATAGGGGTTTCAAGCCATAGTGTTTTAACATGAGCAAGCACTACAAAAAAATATTTTATAGGTCCCACATTCTCTTTCTTCTTCTTTCAGAATTCTGTATAAAGCAAGAGCTGTTATTTCTATTTTAGGAACTGTAAACTCAAAGGCATCCCCAAGAACCACAGCGGATGTAACACACCATGCTGCTCTGCCTGAGGTACAGTTAATTTTCTTCTCAGAATCTAGTATGGGGCTATGGTTTGGATTTGTGCTGGTAACAGTGTTGGGAATTCATGGATGTTGTAGTTACTGCTGTGGGAGTGAGCAAGCGGCGCTGCGGTGTTCGGTTGCCAGCTGGGGTTAAATCAGGACAGTCCTTTTTGGCATCCAGTATGGGGCACAAAGGGTTCAAAATAATGACAGATTTGATTGGAATGTGCTTGACAGAATTTATAGCTGGTATAGCTGTATGGACACTAATCAGCAGGCTCCTGTGCTTGCCATGGGCACGCTTGCCTGGCTTCATGTGGTGCCTAGAGCTCATCAGGGACAGCTTTTGCTTTCGGTGCTCACCGTGGTGCTTATCAGGCCACTCCGCTGGGCCTGGGAATGCTCTGATAATAGCAATGACGAGGTGCCTGGGATGGCAGGGGGCCAGCTCCTGTGCTTCTGTGCTGGGGAGGCTGGAACTCCAAAGGGACCTTGAGTCAATGGGCTGTAATCTGTGGATGACACCCCGAAGGATAATTCCAGGAGAAGGGTACATCTCAAAGCATCTGGCCAGGCCCATGCTACAGCAAGTACACCTTTGAAGCATCAGTGGCCAGGCATGTGGTCATGCTGGAGCACCTCACAGCTCATGTCAATCACCCACCATCTGCTTTCATCCTCTTTTCCAAACATATCTCCCTAAAACACTAGAGGCAGCCATTCTTTCAGAAGAAGCCTCAGGAAAACAACTTTCTGTAACAGGCCTGAAATAGTTGGTTTGCTTTGGTAGTCAATATTCATAAAAGCACAACAGGATAAAGCAACTTTTCTGCTCCTTTTTCAAGCTGTCAGGGCCACCATGGCTGAACCCAGACTAGGTCATTAGTCACACATTTCTTGAAGACACCTGTTAACAAAGAACAGCTTTGTGCCCAGCACCTAATTGCAACATGGCTGTTTAAAGGTAAACGGGAAATGGGCTATGGTAATATTAAATCCTAGTTATCTGCATCCATTATCTTGCATTTTTTTATTGCTAAGCAGAATGACTTGTCCAGGCACAGAGCCAGAAAAGTTAGGCTGATACCACAGTTCAAGACTTCACAGATATTTCTGAGAATTACAAGTTAAGGGTCACATCCAGAACTGAACTGACCTCTCCACAAAAAGCCACAGGTACCTTCACTGAGTCACAAGTCAAGCCTTTCCAGGAAAACAGAGCTGTTGGCAACCCGAGGCATTACTGGACCAGGAATACTTAATGCAAAAGTGTCTATTCATCATTTAGAATTAAAAAGGCAGAAACAGGCTCATTCAAGATGGGTGGCTTCATTTGTAGAAAAGTTATTACAGAAACTTTTCACAGGAGTTTCTACACTTACACATTTCTGAAGATTCAGAGGATGTCCAGGTTACTTGCTGGGAGAGATATTTTGAGCATGATGAACTTAAGTTGTTTTTTCAAAGCTTTTTAACAAATTAAGTTGCATAGCTAATGTTCAGTGAACTGGGCTCCTCCACCTTGATCTTTAATTCAAGTAATTATTTTAAAAGCTGGAGACACAATCTCCCTTTACTTGGTCTCTGGAGAAGATTCTGACACTGGAAGACAGTCGAGGTTTTTTCACAGGGCTGTTTTGCAGCACATTCCCTTTCAACAAAATTTATACACTGTATTTCTGGCAAAGGGAAGAGATCGTGATCCAAGCAAAACTCTGGGAATACGGAGGTTTTCCTTTTGCAGCAATTCCCGCTGTTTCACTGTTTTGTTCACAGGGCCACAGTGTCCCTCCCAGGTTAAATTACAGTACAAGGATGGCAGTTACATGCCCAGTCCTCCAAGTTATACTGCAAATACGAATAAGCCAGGAAGCCGAGCAGTCAGAGCATCCTGGCTGGAGCTCTGTGCCCACAATAGCCAAGGAAGGGTGCCTGGGCTTGCCTTGCCGACAAAGCACGGGCCTAAGCCCACACTCGAGCTTAGGCTTGCTCACATTCCTTCCATGCTAGCAGGCTTTCAGGCTGAACTTCAGAGCACTGCCAAGGTGGCAACACAGAGCCCAGCAGACCCAAAGAGCAGCAAGGTCCTGTGTACAAGCCAGAACCCTCCAGTGCCACGGCTGGAAGCGCATGCCAGCCTCATCAGGCATAGTGCAAAACCTCCTCCCCAGGCACAGTTAAGCCCAACGTACACAGAAGGACATAGAAGGTGTTCTCCAAGCTTGCATGACACGTAAGGCATACATAATGGAAGACAGCCTGCCTTTCCTTCTAAAGCCTAACTTCAATATAGAAATTGATCATTCACCATTGATAAAAAGAGAGACAACAAATACTGCTTTACCCTGAGTAAGAAGCATTCACACAGAATCATCGCCTATATATCACATTCCTGTAGAAGCAGTTCTTGTCTTAAGCAACAATAATCTCCTTTCCGTGCACATTCCAGTGACGTGTCAGTAGACACAAACTCACTCTGAAACTGAGAGCATTTCCATATCTATTCAAGGTATTTTTTAAAAAAAATCAGCAACGTTATCCAACAGGTGAACTGAGACTGAAAAGACAACCCAGGCAGGTGGACAAATGATGGCTGCAGGTTCATTGCAACTCAAATATTTTACTCTAGATCAATATTCTGTTCTACAGCCTTTCTCTAACACCACCCTAGAGTGCCTATCAATGATGCACTCAAGACTTTGCACTGGTCTTCAATTGATTTCCAACCCCACCCTGCAAGCAGCTCTTGGCTGCAATCTAGACTTTGTTCCTGCACCCCCTGGCCCCACTCAATGAATTCTCCCCACACACTGTTCTATCTCAGCATGCATTTCTTCCGTTCATGCCAGTGGAACTACTCATGCAGGACTCACCCCAGCACTGCACTTCAGCATGGCCTTGAAGGCCAACATGTTGAATTGCCTCAAGGCCAGAAGTCACCTGTGCTGAAGTGTTTTGTGGGACTAAGGCAACAGCTCCACATTTCGACCTTTCTGGTTGCAGCGATATGGGTGTTATTGCACTGAAATTCCATCAGCACTACTAACGCATCTGGCACCATGGAACCCCACACGAACACCTCTCCTGGGACAATTCTTCTAAAACTTCGTTATTGTTCACCTAACAGATCATGAGATGTCAAACAATGGATGTGGAATATTCCCATGGCACCCCACGCTGGCTTGCTGTGCCATCGAGGCTCTGGAACAGAGCTTTGCTGGGGACACAAGAGAACAAAGACCCATGTATTTTCCTCTGGGGATGATTGTTCCTGCCCAGAAGAACACACAGGCGGCTCTGTAGAGCGGGGCTGCTGGTTTTGAGCTGTGCTCTGTATCTGCTGAATGCACAAACTGTCAGCCAGGGAAGTGAGCTCAGACTAGACAAATTTAACAAGAATTTAGGTAACATCCGCTTCAAGACGACCACATTCGCCAGCTCTGAGACCTAAGCAAAACGTGCAGGTCCAATTCCCATGTATAAGAAATACACTTCAATTCTGGTGCAGCAGACGGGTTTAATGTGCTCAAATGCCACTTTTCCTCAAGCTACTGAGCAACTATTTCCCAGCTTCATTCTAAACAATCTCATATTTAGCAGCCTTGATGAAAGACCTTTACGCTTACATCGAAGGGCTGACAATGTGTCTGAAGCGTTATACAGTCACAGGTACAATAAAAGCAGTTAACTTTTGCAACCTTCTGTTCAAGGTTAAGAGTTGAAATGAGTCCAGCAAACCTTCAATACATGATTAAAATGAAGTAAAACCTAATTTTAAAAATTTAAGGGGAAAATACCATCATCACCAAGCTGCACACACCAGTGAAAAAAGGACACAAGTTCTGTTTCTGCACCTACTGAACAAAATAGAGAAAACTGAAAAGATTTAGTAAAGATGAGTATTATTTATATATTATGTATAAGTGTATTATTAATAATAATATATTATTAATTATAATTAGAATAAAATGAAATAGCCTTATAATTATCATTAATAACAGAATGAAGTGCTTAGAGTAATCCTCACTCTTAAAAGAAGTCATGGAAAAATTCCCACCACCAAGATCTTCAACTCACTTTCGAATGCTGGAAGTATGGAACAATACTTATGGAACGACAATTAGGGCTTATTTCAAGACAGAATTAATACAGAGCATTTAGCAAATATTTATTATATGGTAGCAAAACAGAAATAGGATTCTCTTAGCCTATAAAGGTAGTTATATAATACAGCTAGGATTTGAACCATTTGGAAAATTCTCTTTCCCCACTTTCCTTAGGAGTAGTAAATATATAGATCAGCCATATTCTCTCTCTCCATACATATTTATATATATTAATAATAAATCTATTTTAAATCCCCCTCTGCTTTAATTTGTCTCTGTTTTAATTTGGCAGCAGAATGAGCTCTCCTAAGAGCACAGGTTTCTGGAATTCAGATGCTGAAATTTCATTTGAGCCACAAATTCAAAGAATTCCGATATTGGTGACATGGAATCAGCTCTTCTGATTTTTCTGGTGAGAAAATCAGACAAAACCAGGGCCGTTCTCAATTTCCTCTGCTGTGCTCAAAAGGCTCAGCCATACTCCAACAGTATGGATCTACAAACCTATTCAATTTGGACAGAAATCCACTGTTCCAAACCAAACTGCATGCCAAAACCTGAAGTGTAGTTTTCTTTGATTTTCAAATTTCTCATAAATCTCCATGCAACTTCACTGCACTGACAGTTCCCGTGGCAAGTTCAAATACATTCCTTATGTGAAAAATTCGTAACAGTGAGACAGTAATTCAAAGACATTTTTATCTCTTCAGTTAATGTAATTAGGCCATTGAAAAACAAGAGCTCTGCAGCTTTTTACGTATGCCACGCACTGTTTTATCACCCAATTACGGGCGCGGCAATTGTCTTTGACACTGTCCAACAGCAATAAAATGCATTCCTGCCACAAACTGCACACAATCCTGAGCAAACTCAGGAGAAACGAGATGCTACAGCGACTCAAGGTTCAAGGGCAGGGGGGCAGAAGCCTTGCTTTGAGTGGTTGCAGGAATTCACTGCAACTTTGACCATTTTATGGCTGTATTTTTATTTCAAGCCACACAGTGAAGAGCTTTCTTAACAGAGTTAAGAGAAGGACCTCTGCCTCCCCATCCAAGTCCTGCTGTTTTGAGGGAGAACAAAAGAGAAGCTTTCCTTCCACCAGATGCAGCACAGTGACACAGAGACGCGTTCCTTTATCAATATTAACCATAAACTGCTATTACTGGGTTTTCAAAGAGCACTCCCCCCCTTCTGAGCCTTCTAAGTGGATTTGAAGCCGGAAGCAGCTAATTGACTTGGAACAAGGAGTTATCAGAACCCTTTTAATTTGCTCAAAGCAAGAGTTCAAATTCTAAACCTAATGCACACAGAAAATACGTGCGAGGCAGGTCGCTGGAGCGTGATGAGGATGCTCTGGCACTGGGGCCACGAAGGCATCTCACCAGCACTGAGGGACCAACCAGTGCCACAGCACCAGAGTCGGGGCGCCGTGAATGCTCTTCGCAACAAGGCACCTTCAAACCCTCCCTCAAAGTTCTCCAGTGCTCCCAGCCCATAGGAAGGAATTGGAGTGCAACCCAGTAAAAGGCATCGTGTTTTGATACGGATGTGTATAACAACGTCATGCCATAAAACCCAAAAAATTCAATTAAAGAAATTGAGTTACTAGAAAATTTGCACTAACAGATGGCACATATGAACACAGGAGCACCACTCTGCTGTACCCACAGGGCCTGTTTTTGGGCACCCACCTCCCAAAACAGCACATTTCCCCCAAGATGTCTTTTCTCAAAGCAGCACTTTGCCTTTGCAACTGCATCTTTCTGGCAGGGCAGCCTCTCCGACTCTGACTGCAAATAGCTGTTTGCACACTTACTGGCAGAAAAATAAGGATAGGTTTTCTCTTTACTCTCTTATGCAGCAATTTTCCTTCACAACCTTGCCCAAAGCACCTTCCAGCTCATTATTTATTACAGCTTTCCAGGGTGGCAGCATTAGAAATCTTTCAGCCAGAGACACACTCAGCTTCTCCACCCTCTCCGATAAGCAGGTAGATGTGAAAACAAAAGGAGTTATACATTTTTCCTTCTCACAGGGATGTTTTTCTTTGAACTGCACTTTGTGCATAAATTCAACCTTTTCTTATCAGCGTAAGACATCAGTAACCAAAGCATTTACCCTACACCCACTGCATTTCAAAAGCTCCTTTTAAAAACATGCTGCGAGTAATACCACAAGACATCACCCGTATAGGAGTCTGTTTTCTGGCTGCAGAGGAGTTTCAAGATTTAAAACTGTAACATGGAAGTTGAACGGAAAAACCTGCTCAGTTTTGAGATACAGAAAATCCTGCTGGACCTTGCTTGCTAGGAGCCAACAGGATGAGTGCAGGGTGTTACCTTGCCAGGAATGCCCTGTGCACACAAATGAAAGCTTCAGCCCTCCTCCCCAGAGCTGGAAAAAGAAAAAACAAGAAAACAAACAAAAAAATCCGTAATTCCTTCTCACCCCACCACCACACCTTGCTCCCCAGTCATCCAAGGTCAGTAGCCACTGCCCTGCAGTTGCCAGTCCCTTGAAATCTTGGCAATGCAGCTTCCTGAAGTCCAGCCACTGCTTTTAAAAATGTGAAATTCACACTCAGCAGGAGCAAAAGATAAGTTACAAGCAAATTCTCCAATTTTTTTTGGAACTCAAAAGTCTGTGTTTCCTTCCTAGGAAGCTGAAGAAGCATCCCTGCAGACTGCACTAGCATTTGCCCTTTGAATCCCACTGACCGTCACCAGCAGGGGAAGCTGATGAGAGCTAAAATCACCAGCTGAAACCAGGCTTTGCAAAACTAACTCTTCCACTGTCCAATCCAGGAGTCACCATAAAAACTCTTTGGAGCATGGAATGGCAGCTCAGGAAAGGAAGGACACAGACTAGGACAGATCAGCTCATGTACACGCACTGAGCAAGCAGAGATGCAAACGGTCCTGTTTAATCGTTCAGCACAGGACGGAAAACTGTAAGAACAAAATGAAGTTTCTCATTAAACAGTTGCTGGAGTTTGGGAACCTGAAGGTTGTTTTGTTCAGGGAGACCCTGTACCTCACTCTCTAAGCATAATTTCCTACTGATATCAACCAAAACAAGAACTAGGCATATTCCTGCAGCCTATCACACCAGCATGTAGCACCATATTCTGTCCCACACACAATATGCAACTTGGCACGTTTGTTAAATCCAACTAGCAAAGTTTCTTTTTTTTTGTTTTTTAACAGAAAATATGTACATTATAGGAATAACCAGAACAAAGCCCCTACGCAGCTGGGAGCATATGCAGAAAGTCATGCTCAGATGCACAGTAATCGCACCTCTCTGACACAAAAGGAGCGAGTACCTATATATAGTACATGGAGCAGTTCTCCGACAGAGCTGCTCCTGCTGGGATCTGCCCCAGGGCCCAACCTTGCTTCTTACACACCCAGCTTTACTAACAGGAGGAGCTTTGCAGAACGACTCAACAGAGCTCCCGCCGCGCACTCTGATCCCCGCTCTCCCGGGAGAGCCAAGCGTCTTTTCCCTCCTCGTGGGAGCTCCCTGCATATCCGAGTGCACCGGCTCCTCCTGAACGCGAGTACTAAAGGGATGCGCTCTGAACCAAAGAAAAATCCACTGGTAACTAACATTGTAAAGAAAAATGAACAAGCCCTAAAGGTGGTTAAATCCTCATTCCCCCGTGTACCCTCGCTCTGGATGGCAGCGCTTCACAGGAAATACAGAACGGGCAAACAAGCAGCAAGGAACTGCTGCTGGATAATAAAACACTCCACACAACCATATACCAGGTGAAAATGGAAACCTCAGAAAGACGAGGCTGCATATTCAGCGGCTGCTAACAACTCACTGAAGATGAACTGAAACGGTAAAAAAAGTTTTCAAACACCATGAAGCGTTTCTAAAGTTGGCCCCAGCTGAGCTGGGCACCGAAAAAGACACCGAGGAGATAGAAACGTACCCCGGCGCTTCCACCCCCGCTCCCACTCTCTCACCTCCGGGGCTCCGGCTTGCGGCGCTCCTCCAGCTTGGCGGCGGGCGGCGGCTGCGGGGCAGCCGGGGTGGCGGAAGGGCGCTGCGGACGGGCTGCGGGAGGGCTCAGCGGGGCATAGCGGCGGCCCTACACCTGCCCCTCCGTGTCCGTGTCCGTGCGGGTGAGCGCCCGCGGCAGCCCGAGCGAGCGGCGCGGCTGTGCTGGCGGCGCCGGCCCGGCCCGCATTTAAAGCCGCCGGCGAGCTCGGCCGTCCCCTCGCCCGCTCCCATCCCGGCCCGTCCCGTCCCATCCCATCCCCGGCCGCCGCTCGGCGTCACGGGGCCCGGGGCGGGGAGCCCGGAGGAGGAGTCTGAGGGTCGAGGCTGCGGTTCCCCGCCCCGAGCTCCGAGCCTTGAGCCGCGCCGAGGCAGGTGCGGAATTCCACGGCCCGAGGCGTCCGCCCCCTCCTCCCCCCTGCCGGCTGCGAGTGGCTCTGGCCATGGCCACCCCGTGCCTCGGGCCGGGAGATGCCATCCCCCCGACCAGGGAGCATGCGTTCCCCTGGGACCGGGGCGGGTGGCACCGCCGGGAGACTGCTGCGAGCTCCCCACGGCTGCTGGGAGCGTGTCCCACTCCCGCGGCAGGTTCCCTGCCACTGGAAATGTACGACCCAGGACACCTCTGGGCCAAAAGCACATAGTACAGAAAAAAACCCAACCAAACAAAACCCTCAGAAAACCAACAACAACAACAGAAAAAATATAGAAACCATCATTTAGTCAGTTCATTATAATTTTCCAAGGAAATAGTACCTTATGTGTCGCTTCTCCTTAGCTTCAAGCATGGCAAGGCTCACCTTGCTTGCCTGCCTAGTCCTAGTTCCTCCTCTCTCTCCTACACACACACTTCTATGGACGCTAGTCACCCTTCCAAAGGTTCCCTCCAGGCTGGTGTTGGACAAGAGAAGCGGTGCCAGTATCCCACATCTTCAGTCAGCTGTAGCTCCTGCGCTCAGCTTGACCATCCAGACCAAAGTGACAAGATCCATAAAATATTCTTAAACCACAGAGCTCTGCAAACGGCTCACAAGGAACATGGCAGAACAGCAATCCATCACGGGAAGTACGCGGACTCTCAAGGGAACAAAGGAGGCTATTGTAGCTCCATAGGGAGAAAACTCCCCTTCTTCAGCAAGGTTTATGATTACCACACAGCAACTGCCCCTTCAGCTGCTTCTCAGATACCAAGCTCCACCTTTGTCACCCATCCAAACCCTGTACTAGGGAATAATATGCAATCTATTGGCCAGGCAAAAAAAGCAGCAGCTACAGAAACCACAACACTTGCAGAGCAGAGTGAGAGCACTGCAGAAGAATCTCCCTGCCAAATTCCTCCTCTCCTTTCTGCTGCTACTACCCCTGTGCTGTCCCCAGACGCTGAGAACAGACAAGTGGCTTTAAGTCAACTGTCCCCTCACCCTGTTTAATGTTTCCCTGAAAGAACTCAGAGCCACAGTCTGCACATGAATGGGTCAGGACTTCCATTCCTCTGCTCACTTTAGTAAATCAAATTCTTTAAGAACCTGTTTTTCAACAGCCAGTGAGTTTCCAATGGGCACAGTGGCAACTAGCATCACTTACAACTGTATTTCATTTCAACTAATGGCAGTCCTGTATTAACAAAAGCAGAGTATCAAATCAGTTGAGAAACTTTGTATAGTAAACTCCTAACCCAAATAACTGTACATCTTCCCTCTTCCAAAGGCTCCAAAGCAAGGACAGCTCTCTCCATTCCCTAAATCCCTAATGATATGCCACTTAGTCTGTACCTGCACTTCACTTTATTTTAAAATAAACTAGGGAGCTGCTGAAGAAAAGACAAATTAGCTACTCGATAAAATTTCTGTTGCTTTTTGCCACACAGATAAGTCATGGGGGTTTTGGGATCCCCCCAAGCACTGATCCCCCAGTGAAAGCACCTCACAGGTGTTCCTCAGCAGCCAGCTCTTAGCTTGCTATTTCAGTAACAAACCTAAAAGACTGCCATACCAATTCCAGTTCCTCACCATCCACTGTAATTTCAAATACTGTCATTTTAAACCTGTGCATTGAATTTTCTGGCTAAAAAAATGTTTTGTCATCAGGATGCACAATTCCAAGTCAGTCCTTAAATATAACATCGCTGCATTTAATCATCTAAAACGCTACCAGAGCCATTTCCAGAAGTCCTTAAATCATGAACCAGGGCAGTTGTCTCAACCAAGTTTGAAAATGAGTACACTCTCTGTGCAGAGAAACACCCGAGTAAAATGCACTAGCAATCCTGTCTGTCATTGTGACTGACAAAATAAAACCCACTGGCTAGAGCCGACTTGTCTGACGCATGTATATATGTAGCTTTTGGCATTGCTCACACACCTTGGCTCACACGTTCCCTCTCTAAGCCTCCCCAGCCATTTCCAATATTTTCTCTGCTTGATTAAATAACCAGAGAGGAGCTTGTCACCCAGGACAACAGCCCGCTAGCTTTCCCCTCACTGCACAGGCCATAGAGAACCAGTTTGACTTGGGAAGACTTTGGCTGACTGTTTGAACCTGCCTTTCAAGCCCGCTGGCTTCAGCCCTGCTCACAAAGCCTTGGTGAGGAAAAGCTGTGCCGGTGGCCTTTGCGGCCTCCCATCCCAGCCAAGGCAATGCCTCAACAGGGCACAGGACAGGACACCACCTTCAGCAAAGTGCCTGCTGCTGTACAAGTATTGCTGGTCTGCCTTCTCATGCGGCGCACACACATTTTCCTCACTCAGCTAACTCAGTAACTCGTTTTCCGGTGAGGTTGCACAAGGTATCACTGTCAATGACAGCAAGTGACATGTGTATGGATAATGAGAACAGGCAAATTTCTGATGGTAAAGATTAGAGAACACACATGCGCATGCTCGGTGGAACTGGTAGGGTAAAACTTTCCCTGTGGGCAGGTTATTCCATAAATATATCTTGCAGCATTTCTGGTAGATTCCTCGGAAGCCACTCATGCTGACCACAGCATTGTCAGTCAGAGGCAATGCTGAATGAGATGGAAACTGGCAGCTCCTGCACTTCCAGGGGTTTGTGCAGACTACCCAGTGATAAAATATTTGCGTTGGATTAAGTCAGGAGTTATTCAGCCTAAGTCAGGAAGTTTCAGAGGATAAAAAGATTTCAGTGGAAGGATCTAGGTGCAGAGAGACCGCAGCTGTACTTATCACAGAGGCTTTCGGTCCTGTGATTTTCCTTGGCTGACAAACATCAGTGCCAAGTCATCATGACAAAAGCAGCTCACCCTGAACACTCCTGTGCACACAGGAAATCCTTTTTACAATAAAAAAATCTCTCACACACATTTTCAGGACTCAATCCTTCATCACAGCTATTCCTTGGGACCGTGAGGTGTGGGGGGTTTTTTGGTCTGTTTTACATGGACATGGGTATTGCAGTCGTTTTAGCTGCTGAACTCAACAAATTCTTGCACTGCATTCCTTAGTATTACAGCTGAATTAGTACAACAGCACTGATTTCCAAGGGAACCACAAAAAGCAACTCTGTAGCTCTCAGATTTGTATTCAAGTCACCAAGAAGCAGGTCTTGTCTGCCCTTTCCATCCACTTCCCAGGAAATCTCAACAGAACACGGCATCTCAGCAAACATGCCCTGATAGCTGTTTAGTAAAGATCTAAGGTGAGCAAAGCCATTACTTTTGGAAACTTGATTAGTAGGTTCTGCCTTTTCAAACAGTCATGCCTCAGTTTGCAGTGAAAACAACATGCAATGGGGTGCTGGTTCTGTAAGAGTACCTGCTCAGCTGTGCCTGTCCACTGTGAAACCACTGCAAGGCCCTTGGAAGAAAAACTGCCTTATTTCCACTGATCCCCTGCCCTGGCTCACTCTTTTGGAAGAGACAGTAAGAGAAGGTGCTGAAAAACATTCAGCTGTGGTAAGACAGAACCGAATGCTGGAGGGTTAAGGGGGTTTTTGTGAAGTGCTTGATGTGCTTCTCATGAATAATGCACTACGTCTGCTTGAGAGCAATGAGCCATCCTGGAGCACTTGGAGAGCCGCTCAGGTCACAGCAGTTCCTTCATTCAGGGCACAAGAAAAGCCATAGGGATTTCATCAAGCAAGCTGGGGCACTTGCTTCTGGTACCTTCCAATAATTCTGCTAGCTTCCAAAAGCACTGAAAGTGCAACATGTTCACCTCAAGAGCTTAGAAAACACAAGTTGTGTTCCACTCCTCTGGGAAACAACACAGGCTTGGTCTTTGCAGAGACCTGTGAGCAAGACTTGCCAGTCTCCTACCAGCTTCCAGGGCTGCATTCTTTAAAATGCTTACATCTCCTTGCAAAAATATCCCTTATCTTTCCAGCAAGAGCAACTCCTCCAAGAGTTGCCACACCTTGTGCATCCCTCTCTGCCAGGAGCCCCGGAGCTGCTTGGAGCCAGGAGAGTGCAGGTCAGGAGCCGGCGGTGCTGCTCGGGGGCCCTCTGCTGGGAAGCACCCCCGTTTCCCATTCCCTGTCCCCCCCAGCACCCCCAGATCCGCAGCCAGCCCCAGGCGCAGCCCCCTAAGGGGGAGAGCTGCCGGTGTCCCCTTGGCAGTGAGCATGGGGCAGGCTCAATGCCGCTGCCCCAGGGAGCAGCAGAGAAAGCGGATTTCATACGCCTCAACTTGTGTCCTGCTCCGTGCTACAGGGAACGAGGCCAAACCAGCCTTTGGTCAGAGCCAAAAACACAGGGCTTTGTTAAAATAAAGAAAGTGTGTTTGTTCCTACACCCACAATACCCACCAGAGCGTAGAATGCCGAAACACAGGCTTCCGCCACCTCCAACTGTTGGGACACTGGGACAACAAACACTCCCCCTCTCTGGAAGGAGAGGGCTAAGGAAGCAGCCCAGCTGACTGAAACACTTCTTTGCTCTCAAACAGATGATCTGCTCTCGGCTTCAGAGCGAGTTCAGACAGAAAGCAGGTTAGAAGGGACACAGGTCCTTTCACTTCTCAGGGTAGGGGGGAATTCCAAGACTGAAGTCAACCCCCTTGAGCACAAGGCTCATTGTATCTACATGAAAATGAGGTACAGACCTGATACGGGTGATATGGGTGGGCCGCAAATGGGACGAGCAGTATTTACATCAGGAGGATTTCTTCTTTTCCCAGTTCCTCCCCAGCTGTCATTTCAATGAGTTTCTTTCTCTTCCTCATTCCTCAGCTACTGACATCCCGGGCCAAAAAAAAAAAAGCCACCAAGAAAGCTCACAAGGATGGGCCAACAAACCCTTCAGCCCTTTTGTAGAGCACCTGTAGTGTGGTCCAGACCGATTCTTCTGAGCACCGAATCCTTACAGAACAATAACCACCATCTTTATCAAAATTCTCCTCACCTCCTGGGCACCTGCTCAGGAGAGCTTCTAATATCTTATCACTGACTTGGAAGGATGTGGAGGAATCTCACCCACTCTCAATGGAAGGCCAGGTCTGACAACATGACTAGTACAGACAAAAATTACAACTTACTTGGATTTCTACTGTCAAAACACAGCAGCCCCCAGCCAGCCTTCCTACCCTCTGGTTGAAGATAACTTCCCACAAGCAGATGGTGACAGGCATCAGGATTAGAGATGGTTTCCCTGATGTACACTGCTTCCTGCCTGCTTCTCTAAAATTGAATCCTTGCCTCTCCAACACTGAGAGCATCTGGTCTTGAGCATCCAATATCCTGCAGGAAAGAGTAACTTGAATGCCAGGTCACTGTGATCCTCTTAATTCAAGACTACATCTTTTCCTGATGCTAAAAAATGCCATCTGGGACACCTCCACAGGGCTTTGGATATGCCAAATGGCAACAGCAGGAAATCTGAAATACACCATCAGTAACACAGGTAAATCAGACTTCTCTACCTAATCCAACCACATACATGCCTGAGTGGCCTTCTCAGATGACATCGTACAATGGATACTTGGGAAAAAAAACTATAAAACTACCACAGTAGGAAACTACACAGTAAATCCATGGACATCTATATTGCTCAGCTCCAGACAACCTATCATTGATTGACTTACAGTGCCATTTAGGTTTATTGTTCTTGGAACACTATTTTCCCCTTACTTTGCCAATTTAAACAACAGATATTCATCTTGATGTTTCTTCCTTTTGTCAGTTCATCTCAGCTCTTTGCCTTTAACCATTTTCCTATTATGATAATACAGACTCTATTCCCAGTGAAAAATGTGTTTCCACTGGTTAACTTTTCAAGTGTTGCCTGGTTTTCCCTCTGCAGGCCCTTTTTTGATATGGAGAAAAAGGCTACCCAGCTGGTACTTACAATACAATAATTCCATCCTATTTTCCTTTCTGTCTTTTCATTTCTAAACTCCAGATAATTTTTAAGGAGGACACAATTTGTGATGCCACACACCAAAGGTTGGCTTGGTCTGTTGTTTTGCTTTTTTTTTTTTCCTTTGCCTAAGGCTTCAGTTTATTATCCCATTGTCTATTCTGGGTCATGAGAAATGTTTTCTTTTCAAATAATTAAACAGCAGCATCATTCACTGCTTTTGATTTTCACATCTCTTGTTCTGCCTCTCATCTTTTATATCAACATTTCCTAAACAAAACATCGAAACGCAAACATTGGCAGGTCACATTTAGCCAGAAATTTGTACTCTATAAATAAAGCTTTGAGGAGTTAATGACTTTTAAATTATTTGTTAGGTAATTCCAGCAGAAACAGACTAGTTTAGCGCAAACAACAGTTTCCCGGGAGCATATGTAACTCCAAAAAGGCTTTGCCACTTTAGGGCAGTCACCAGAGCAAAGCATTCTAGGAAAAAAAAAAAAAAAAAGCAGAGCAAAAGTGAAACTGAAGAAATGTGTTGTCCAAGCCAAAACAAGGCCAACAACATAAGGAGAAAGCTCCCTGAGAGCTGCCTGCTCTTTAAATGCTCTTTCCAACTCTGCAGCCTTCTGCTGCAGCAGATCCTGCAAGCACAGGCAGACAAGGAATACCCCAGCATGTAGCCCCAGATCCTTGGGATTCATCCCAAAGAAAGGGAGAAGCAATCTGAGCTGAAACCACCCAGAAGCCACATGTTCCACTGGAAAACATTTGGATAGATACCTGTAGGTATGAAAACCCTCCCTATCCAGCCCTGCCAGATATTCAGCAACCTGGTCTTGCGGAAGATGCATTCTAACCCCCACCATGGCAGGGGGTTAGGATGAGATGACTTTCAAGGACCCTTCCAACCCAAACCATTCTGTGATTCCATGATATTGAGTGTTGCTCCCCACATTAAGCAATTGCTAAGCTGTGCATTTTATGTAAGGCAGCACCAGAAAGTTCAGGTGAGAAACCTGCCCACAAGACCTGTTAGTGAAACCACCTATTTAAATACCTCTCGTGGTTACCTCCAGCAGCAGTCCCTAGTGAAGGCTACAGCCAACAACCCACATCCAAGGTCCTCTCCACAGGAAGGAGGCAATTTCATGAGCAGAAGTTCAAGGGCAAGGAGTGCCTGGTGCTCAGGAAGCACTGAGAAGGGCAGGCAGTGGAATTTAAGGAGCACTGACCTGGAAGAACAGCCATGAGGACCAGGCTGTCACAAAGACCAAATGAAATGTCCAGCTGGCCTCAGCTTCTCCAGCCTTCCAGCAAGCAAAATAAATCCAGGGCATATCAGCTTAAGACTAATAGAAATTAAGGCACTGTATGAAATAAAAATGTGCAGAAACAATATTTTCTGCCTTAAAAACTAATAAACTCAGGCTTCACCTCAACATTTGTGTAGCAACAGGAGATGACTGTCCAGAGACAACATCCCACTCTGTGTGCTTTAGGGCTCAGGCATGACAGAGAATTGACAGATATTTGGGACAGCATGTCCTGGTGGAGCGTTTTAAGAAAACACGAGTGCTGTCAAAGGGCAGGCTTTCATTTTATGCTTGCACAACTCCAGAATAAAATATTGCTTTTGGAGAATCTCACATATCATTTGATTAATACAAACACGTGAGGAATATCTCCATTTCGCAAAGCCTTGAACTTTTGGCTATGTTTTCCCCCACACCAGTTGTCCCACCTCAAAGCTCCTATCCGCCCTCACGAAGGGAGGAGACATCCTCAAGGCACCTACCAGCTCATCCTCTGAGGCCAGAGCATTCTCTTACTGGAGCAGCCTAGAGCTGCTTTCCAGTGCATGATGTTGTCTTCATGTACAGCCTTGCTTATGGTGGGAAATGCAGCCTGGGGCACTGAGATCCTTTATTTCTCCATTGCAACAGAGGCAGAGCATAATCCATGTTCAAGCACTGGTGGTATCCCTGGGCCTAACGTGTAACTACTCCAGGTGCTGCCCCTGATCCATGATAAGGGCAGAGGCAGTGAGGACACCAATGCCGCAGAAGCTGGGGGACACTGTATTCCCATCCCTCAAGACAAGGTCTTCTGGCCTTTTCTTTCCCCCTTTCCCACCTATCTTACTGAGGTTAAATTCCAGCTTCTCACATCAAGACTCCTCACTGAGTTGATGGGGAGATTCCAAGGGATATTAATTGCTGTTTGAAATCAGTTCAAAGGATCTTTTTTCCATCTCGTATTAATAGCTGGAATGAGGAAGTTGGTTTGGATTTCATACTTACATCTGCTCCCCAAGTCTCTGTGCATTTCAAAACCCCATCTTAACCCCAGCCTCTTGCTATTAAGGGCTCCTACTGCAGGCACTCACACCCATTCCTTTCCACTTCCTCACAGATCTACAGCCCTGCGTTCCAATTGGCAGCCAGAGGTACCAGAAATAACCACAAGAAAGGCTGCCATGAAACCTCCAGCCAAGTTTTGAAAATCCAGGCACTTGACACAAGCCTCTATGCTTAGAGCGCTTTAGCTGAAGGCAACCTGAACTCAGGCCCATAAGGTTTGTGTACCAGGAATCAAATGTCAAAAAAATGTAAATGCAATTACCTTGTTTTTCCCCCCATAAAAACATGCAGGGTAACAGTTGTTCTACAAGGCTGTTAGTGCATACTTGTAACAGTCTGCTGCTGGTCCTGCCCCTCCAGTACTAGCTAATGGCTGGTTTTCTTTCCTAAGTGGTTCCCCCTGACCCCCCCCCGCCAAAGTCTATGCTACAGTGATTTTGGAAACTGGGTCAAAATGCAATTACTACATTCCCATGCTTTGGGGTGCGGAAAAAAAATAAAAGGAGAAAGAATGGCAAGAAGCAATGGCATTGGCAGTGAGCCAGTGCTGTGCTCCCCACCCTCTCACCTGTGTCACAGCCCCGAGCGCTCCCACAGCCGCTCTTGTTTCCCAGCACAGGCATCAGGGAAGTCCCAAGGCATGATCTCCTGGATGGCCCCTGGCCACCCCTGCCCTAATGGCTGTGCTGGAGGTTGGGAGCAGGCAGAAGATGCAGCTGGGAATAGACAAAAGACCCTGAGCGGGGCAGCAACCCCTGCAGAGGACAAGTGGTCTCTGCCCTGTGACTCTTGGGGGAAGCTGTAGCATCCAGATCAACTCTCCAAAGCTCTCCCCCAGGATGTCATTCCCATCTTTTCCCTTACTGCGGCATAAGCAATATATCCCAATACTTTGGTTCCCCTGCTCCACTGAGAAGTGTGTGCAAACATTTTCCATGGGAGAAGGAAAATATTTGTGTTTAGACATGCCCTTACTATTGTCACACTTACAGCACAATCTATCACACCTTATCAAATTGCACATCTTCAGCATGCAGATGGTTTGTGATGACACGTTTAGGAGGCTTCCAGTATAGACAAGGAATGACTCAAAGTCTTATCCACATCTTCCCAACTAGGTCTTTCTGAGAAACACAGAACCCATTATACACCTCTCCTCCCTTCCTCTGTCCCTCATTGTTCCTTGTACACACAGTTATCACAAACTGACTCCCTTTGCCTCTCCTCTCCTTTGCTTTGTTTTCCACAATTCTCAGAACACCAGTTCCAACTCTACAGCATTTGCTGGCTCTGCTCCCAATTAATAACTGCAGGTTGGAGTTGGGTCGTTATGGCTGCAGATTAATGCTGAAAAACATTCAACAGTTTCTGAGAGATACAGAGAGACACATAGCCTTTCTCTTCCTAACACAGAACATGGTTTATCTTGCTATCCCAGTGTTCCAGGGAGATGTTATGCCACTTATCTCAGTGATTTAAACACATCAAAAAGTTGGCTCCACAAGAGCACCTGCCACTGACAACAAACCACAAGCCTGATGTTATCGCACAAGTAACTGTATATGCTAGCACAGGCTAGACAGATCACACACAGGACAAAAAAAATGAATTTTCATGAAATCACTCTGCCATCATCCACATACCAGCAATTATGCAAGCAGGAACACACAGCAAAATGACAGGTTTCCACTGGATGTCTGGATTCTTTCAGACTTGTTGTGAAAAGCCCAGAGCTGGCTTTCCAAGGACTCTCCAGTTCCTAAATTGGAAGTGGAAAGCTCTCCTGGTTACAATAACAGAACTGGTGCAAAAGACTTTGCACCTGAGAAGAGTTTTATACAGGTCATGACTTGTATCAACAGGAAAAACTCGGTGAAATACCAAGTCTGGCAGGGAGAGAAAAGGCAGAGCTACAATTTCAGACTGGAGGTCATTGTACCCCTCCTGATCGATTCTGCCTCTCAGTGTCCCATCCCAAACCAGGCTGCTCAGACCTACCTCCAGTCCCTCCACAGATCCAGCTGTCCCATGGGTTCCTTGAGCAGGAGAACCAACGGCTCGCAGCAGCTCGCCTTCCACATGTGCTCCAGCTCAGAGAGGCAGAGCCGAGCAAACACTGTCCCACTTAGAGGGACACTTCTAAGTGTCCTGTATGACTTCAGAACACTTCAGGCCTCTATGACATTTACAATAACCCACTTCTTCCCGCCCCTCTGCCCCCCCAGTGAAAGGGATCAAAATAGTTTCCCCACCATGACATTTTGCTTCGTTTGCCCGAGAGGCTGCGGGAACGTCTCCATTAAAGCCGCTGAAAGCCAAGCAAGAGCAGCAATGCCTGCCACCATCGAGGTGAGCCCCAAAGCAGAGGCCACCCCATGAACACCCAACCTATCTGCTGCCAGCACAGAGGGTGTGGGGTCCAGGACAAACTGCAGTATCCCACTACTACAATTTGCTCTGCAGATGCCACAGGTGTAAGGCGAGCCCATTGCCCAGTGACGCTGTAAGTAAATACGTGTTGGCTGCCTGTCTGTGTGCCAAACTGCCCATCTTGGGGCTGATCCAAGCACTGACCCTTCACCCCACCCACCTCAGCCCGCCCCTTCCTTCATGTGTTTTTTCTGGAAACATGGTCCCTCCACAAGCCAGCCCCACGTCCTGCTATGTACCCTCCCCACACTGCTGCCATGGGACCCCACCTCAGGGCAGCACGCATGGACGTGCGAGGACGCAGGGCACAACCAGATCTCATGTTTCAGCCCCAGGCTGCCAACAAGCACAAGCAGTAACGAGAAGGCAGAGCTGCATCCAGTTCCAGATGAAGGCCAGGACACACCTGCCACCAAAAAGAAAGAAAGGAGCAGAGCAGAGCTGGGATTGGGAAGTAGGATGTACATTTTCTCGATGTACAGAAGCACTAAAAACATTGGAGATCTGTGGTTTAGCAATAGACTCCACTGTGCTCCTTCCTTATGTCACTTGGGTTACTCTTCATGACACCTACACTGGCCCTCATCCTGGTTCTGAACCAAAAGCAAGGGCTTGACTACTCATTCAAAATGCAAGACATGTCTCCACAAAACCCATATCTCAGACACTAAGATGGATAAGATTTTCTGATTATATTAATTCTCCACAGCCAACTCTCTTGGAAAACAGAGTACACCTTACTTCCAGTTCTACCTAAACCCATCACATACCTTACTCAGCAGTTACAAGCAAACAGAGCACGTGTCTCCCTTTTCAAGGCAAGCATATAAGGTAAAATACAAAAAAACTCAAAAGCCTTCCCAAGGAAATCCCTTTTCGTCTCCATCTCAGCCACTGCAAGTATCTGGAAAGGAGTTAACTCGCAACATGAATCAGCTCAGGTCAGGTATGGCTGAAACACTGTTTTTTTGCCTTTCCCTTTGAAGTTCTGCAGCAAGCGTAGCTGTGGTAACGCCACAGTAAGCTGCAGTGCTTGGATACTCCTGCACAGCACTTGGCAGCACCCTGCTGAGCTGCACAAAGACGCTCACAGCCTCTACCCCAAATGCTTAGCATGGAAGTGGACCAGGCACATGGGGAGATGCTCTCACTTGTGACGTACACATACAAAGAGGAATGGACTTATTCATCTGACATCTCCAGCGTGGAAAAAACAAAACCAATTTAACCCCACTCCAGTGCCTTTCCCATCTCCTTCTCATTCCAGCATACCTCCAGGCAATGGAAACTCATTATTAGCCTCCAGTTAAGCCTCAGAAGAGATTTTTCTTCTGCAATTAACTCTTCACAACACTCACTTTTTCTTGCTATCTTTTTGCTAGGAATTTTGGGAAACAAGTCTGAAAACTTTTAAAAACATTATTGACTTAAGGAAGGGTACTAAGTGATAGAAACGAGAATGGAAATAAATTCTAGAAATAAGATTCAGACCAGCACATTAAGTGTGCAGTGCAGGAAACCCCTGAGTTATCCAAGGATAGTGTCCCCAGGAAGCTGTATTCTGATGTATTCTGGTTTAGGAAACAGAAACATGGCAGTATTTTCATACCTGGTCCAAATGAAGCTGATACTGCCAAATAACCTGGGAACATACAAGTCCGCTACACCTGAACAGGTAATCACAGCCTGATAACCAGCCCATCAGGTTGTTCTGTTTTGGTTTTTTTTTCCCTTTGGAAAGCTGGATTGCCACCCCCTTATATTAACTTGTACTTGGGAGCAAAGCCAAAGCAATACTGCTCCTAGTCCAAGAGCACCTAATGAACAACTTAATCCTGTTCAATTCAAAGGTACAAGGTAAAAGAAAAATAATGAAAAGACACAGAAGAAGAACATAGCAAAGCATCCAGCAGTTCTCTCTCTTTTAAAGGCTTAAGGATCTCAGTACCTTGGAAAAAACTTACTGTTGATGTGATTAAAACCCTGTTAGGAAGAGGCAATATTCTGAATTCAGGGTGCAGCCATTGCAGAAACCAGGAGACTTTTAAATTCTTCAGCTCCATGGAAATTAATACCAGGTAGAGGAGGGTGATTTATAATAAACCAAGCTATTTTTAACTGCCTGTTAAAATGCACCTTTCTGGGTTCTACAGCTGTCAGACAAGTAATGGGTCATACTAAAACACACTGTGGCACTGAACACTCCAGACATGCCCTTAAAGATAAGTTGCAGAAGCACATGCAGAGGTTTAGTGAAAGCGAATTCCTTCTCTGGAGAACCTGCTTCCAGCACAGGACTTACAAAACCTGCCCCTGCTCAGCAGAGCATATGCTAGATGCCAGGGAGTTGGTACAGGGCTGTGGCAGGAATAGACTCTAGAGGAGGCAGCTGAGCACAAGGACCCTAAGACCAAGCAATGCCACCCTTGAGTCCATACTCCATGTCCCATTCTGCACTCCTTTCTCTGAGGCCCTCTTTGGAAAGAGGGGCCTGGCCCCATCGTCTTGACACCCACCCTCCAGACACTTGCATGCATGAATTAGATTCCCTCTCAGTTTGCATCACCCTGTATTGCCAAGCCTCTGGACATCCTACCAGAGAATTTTGGATCTCTTCCACGGGAATGACAGGCTGCAGACACACCCCTGCTTAGGCCAGCTCAGTCTGTAGCTTTCACCACTTGTTTGTATGGCCCTCTAAATCCTACTAAAAACATGAGGAAGCAGAACATGCTCTTGGAGAAGACACAGTCCAGTCCCAAACATGTTTGTTGAGAGGTGTTTCAGAAAGAAAACAAAATAAATCTCTTATGTGTTGGAGTTGTTGAGACAGCACTGAAAATCTCTTTAAAGTAGACTATTTCATCCATTTGTTAGAAAATTAGTAGTTTACATGGATCCTGTCCACAACTCTGAGTACTTGTACTGTGCCCTTGCTGAACACATTTCCTTCATCTGATTTTTGGTCAGTATTCAGGGAAGGCTCTCAAAAGGACTTGTCGCCACTTGTACAACGCTTCAGCTCTCTCTTCTCTCTCACGGTGCTCTGAGATTTAGCAATTCTGTATCTAGCACTTATTTACTGTTACTTTCTGCCTGTTGCTGATCCGTTTTTAGTAAACTGTTATTTTTTCACTTGCATACACTTGTATACCTTCCTTGTTGGTGGAAAGGGATTGGTTAAATCTATAAGGGGAGGCAACTCATTCCAGGGTGCTGTCCTTAAATCACCTTAAACAAAGACAAGCCACAGAATGAACACGGGTGAGGAAAGGAAGGGAAAATATTTAAATAAATGGACGGAAGAATAACAGTTTTGCAGTCTGTAGAATAAGGACCCTAAAGAAAAATCCTAAATGACCTTTATTGGGCATTTTCAGAACCAAAGAAGAAAGGAATTAATTTATTTTTGTTATTAACTTGCCTCTCTATTGATTTGCCACTGGAACCAGGGTTAAAGACTCTGACTCGAATTTCAGAAAACACCACTGATTCACACAGAATCCTGCTCGAGTTTCTTAAACTTCTCCATGCTTTGATCTCCACAAACAAGAAGCCAGGAGGACTTCCTTCTCAGAGAGCCTGAAAACTGACAAACACGACAGCCCTTGAAGTGGAGGGAGAGCACTCCCAGCCCTGCATTTCAGCCATTCCAGAGGGAGGGCTGTGCACAGCCTTAAAAGTTCAAGTTCGTTTCCTGGAAAACTTGTCTCAATTGATCCATTTACAAATTAAAGACTTTCAAAATGAGGGTTCATTTTAGTTTTAAGAATTTTCCTATTAACAACAACAAATCATCCAGTTCTTTAGTTACAAAATTATTCCTTTAGGCTCTTTCTTTGCGATAGAAGAAATCACAGGAAGAAGAGACATGGAAGATTTACAGCTAACCATATCTCCATTTATCCTGTCCTGTTATTCCTCACAGGAATAACACCACTCACTCCTGTTGCTAATGGTACAGTAGTCATGGAATGACGTTTAAGCATGTAATTTTGCGAGAACTTTTGGATAATCCTTTTCTAAGAACTACTTCACATTCAGGACACAGAGCAGATATTTGAAATGGTTCCCACTCCTGTGTGACCAGGAATTTCATAAAACATTCCTGCTTTGTTAGCTGTTTCACCAAATTCCCAAATATCAGCAGAATACTTACAGGTCCATGTATTCCAACACTTCTTTATGCTTTACGGTTTGGGGACCATACCTACATACTGCAGAGACTCATGTCCCAGCCCATGGCAGGGGCTTGGAATCAGATGAGCTTTAAGGTCCCTTCCAACCCAAACCATTACAGGATTCTATGATTCCACAATTTTGGAATTTGGTTGTAAAGCAGCACCAATCTCACAGACCATGTGTATCACTCACTTAAGATTTCTTGCAGGGGCTGCTGCAGGATCTAATTAAAAGTGATTATAATTAGCTCTGTAGTATTTCCCCTCACACTTTTGCATGAGTAATCAACTGAAGATGCCAAAACTCAAAACACAAGGGGATTTATCTGGGATGCAAAGACATAAAAAAGGCTCTTTCCTCTCAGAGCTGACACCCCATTGTCACATTTGTAGAACTGCCACCAGAAGCCTGTAAGATGTTACTTGTCATGAATGTCACGGGCTGAAGTAGCCCAGCCTCAGAAAATAGGGTTCATTTTTCTGAAGCTAAGGAACTTGACCACTGCTGCTTTCAGTCCTGCTGTGCATTATTAAAAGGTCACCAGAAACAAGAGCTCTGAAATGGTCTCTGCAGCTCTTTTTAACAGGATCTTTCTCCTCCTTCCTGTATTGAAAAGCAGGGAAGTTTTAAACTCAATTTAGTAAATATTATCTCTAAGTCGGAGTTGGCACCCAGTGAAATCAGTGAGGGAATCGAAATCACTTGAATTTTTTTTACAAACTCAGACAAGCACCAGGTTGAAAAACCTGCCAAGCCTTTTCTTCCTCATCAACCAAAGAGCTGACATTACTCCATCCCCCTTCCCTTTGTGTGGTCAGTCATTTTCCATGGCCATTTAGGGGCTTGCTGGAAAATCCCCCCACTTCTGCCAACCTGCCAGATTCTCTGTTTGCTGACTCTGAGAACACAGAGCAAAGCTACACTTCTTACCAGAGCACTTTTCTCGGGTGGGATGGAGTAAGATGCCTCTGGAAGAAGAAAAGGCAGTAAGGCAATGCAGGAATGCTGCTGCAGGCATGAGTGGTTTATCTTCTGTTTGATCTTTTCTGCTAAGGGATGACAAGAATGGACTTAATAAATCTGCCCAAACACACGAAAGAAGCACTATTCTGAAGTGATTTGGGAAGCAAACTTTGTTGTCAGCCTGGATGCTCTGACACGGTGGAACATTCATGTTATAAAAGGCATCATTGCAAAGAGAGTGGTCATTCTTTTAAGATGAAGAAGCTCCTAAGCAACAAGACAGAACAAAGTAAGAAAAATTATTCAAAATCTTAGATATTGCCCATGATTTTTTTTGGTAGAAATATTTTCTGATTCCTTTGCACGGAAAGAATAAGGAATCCTTCTAAGATACCATGAGATCAGATTAAAGTACCAAGCATGCAGATTCCTACAAGAACTTTCACCAGTGTTTTAACTAGGATGTCTAGTCCTTCCTGCCTGCATGGCCTCAATGCTGTTCTCCAGCCTCAGCCCAAGTCTCTACCAGTGCCACAATTACTTCTATCCCTTATCTCTACACCTTACTTGATCTCTTTGATGAATTATGCAATGTTTATCCACCATTTGATCATCTCAGATTGTTTCATAGCAACAGACAACACTTCATGGTGGATATTGTGTGAACACTCTCCAGCAGACATGCCTATGAGTCCTGCTGGTTTCTTGGATAACGTTACACTCTTTGGAACAACAATGCTGGTCAACAAGTTATCTTAATTTTATGCTAAAATTAGAGCAGTTGAACATTAGTTATTTCGAGTCCACTGGTTTTAGTGAATACCAGGAAGCAGCGAGAATGTGTCCTATACACTGCAATCCATACAACTTCATCCACAACACTCATGCAATGCCACTTGCCAATTGGAGCACTCAAAGCAGAAGACACTGGCAACTATACCAAGGAAAACTTCAATGTGCCAACCACATTCCTTGGACTGAATACCTTTATAAAAAGGGAGACCCAAAATCTTGGGACTTGGATTCAAAAGAGCTTCTCAGAGTCATATAGAAAACTATGCTCAAAGACCCCCGAGGCAGTAAGGGAAAACACAAAACCAGATTCCTCCATCTACATCCCAAAGTGTTGCAGTTTTGGCAGCTGCTGCTTGAGCTCTCTCCTGTCCCCCAAAACTGGGAGCAAGCAGGGAAATTCAGGCATTTCTTACCAAATCAGGCAGGCAAGTAAAAGGTTTAAGTGATGTTTAGCATTCACATTTATTTTGTGACCAACCTGAAGTGTTAAAACAATAGCCTGTCTTTGGCTTCATATGGAGAAGTGCCTAAAAGTACGAAAGTATCCAGACTTTGCAGTTTTCTAGCCTTTCCTAGTAAAGTCCCATCAGCTGCTAAACAGCATATTCCTGCTCCTTTGGCAACTGAACCATGTCCTTCACAATCTTTGCACAAGTGCCTGCTTACAGAAGGGTCCCAGAATCCTTCCTGCAGGCTCTAGGAGAGATCCTGAACTTTGACTTCATAATCCAGTGTCTCTCTCCCTCACTCTGTAAGGACCTGGTAAGTCTGACCTCTATGACATCCCCCACTTAGGACTTTTTCCAATTTACACATCATCAGTCATTTTCTCATTTCCAGCAAGAAACGTGAGGGTTTTGCAAAATAAGACTTCACCAGTATATTCAGATTTCCTGCTGCTACTTAATTTGACTTGTTTGAATCGGTCATTGACTTCTATATTTATGTTGTCAGTATTTCAAATCAAAATGCAGTGCTCCCAGTAAATTTTCAAATTAGTTGCTAAGACTTTAAAACAGAAGGGCCCAAATATACAAAACAACCAAGCAGAAACACATTCACCCATTTAGTTTGTCAAAGCACACTAGGTTCATGGGGCAAGGCCATCCATAAGATTCCTGATCTGTTTTCTTCAATGTGGATTAGCACACAAAGTAAAAAAAGCACTTCTGACCACTTTACAGGTAGTTTGTTAGATTTCTATGTCCACTGCATCATCGTGAAATTTTCTATTATGCAATATCCTCACAAAATCAGATTTTACAGCACCAGTACTAAAAATTTATTCCTTGCAAAGTAACAAAGGGTGAAACCATCCTTTCTGGCAACAGCACAATCTTAGATTAGGAATATCCCATTCCATCTTCCGTACTAAGATCTCATGCCATCAGCACACAAAGGGGAAGGAAAGGTACGAACTGTTCAGATATATAAACTCCCTTTTATGGGAGAAGCCCTGGAGCTTCGGACCATGTAAATAAATACCTGACTGTTACAGAAGAGCAAGGACCATAACAGGTTCTCTGACACATTCCAAAAATAAACATGGCTGTTCCATCCCCATTATCAGACGTACCTGATCTGAGCCTCAGCAGGGGCCTTGTCTAAGCAAGCAACATCACGTCTCAGGATGACAGAGCTCTCGTGACCTTTATTGTTATTACTGTTATCAAGGACATCACAAAACACTCTTCCTTGGAAGCACAGTTTGGCTCCGATTTTCTTCTGGAGGAAGGATTCAATTTTTCCTTTCAATTGTTTATTGTTGTAGGGATCAGTGCTTTTGAGGTGTTTCAGGTTACAGTTTTTCACACAGAAATAGATACTGACTCATTGGAAGAAGACAAAAGCTGAGGAATCTGAAAACACTGCTGTTGGTATTCCTAGCTATGTCTGCACCACCACAGGCTACAGATGTGGAATTCTAAGCCCTGGAAAGACTTGTTTTTCATGTTAGTGTAACCCCTTGCTTTCCACTTAACAGTTACCTTGACTACATTCAGTCCGTCAAACCAATAAATACATGGAAACACTACCAATAAATACAGGGAAAGAAGGTGAACTTCCTTCTCCACTGGAAAGTGGTAAAAACATGAGGGCAGAAATTCATCTCCAGTGCTAGAATCAGTTGGCTGCATTGTCTCTCCCACTAGAAGGCTTCACTCTAAACTCCCAAAACATCTCTTAATAGACACATTCTCCAAACAAGAAAGCAATTTTTACAAGGCCAGGGCAGGAATGACAAGACGAGGGGGAATGGTTTTAAATGGACACAGGGAAGGTTTACATATTATGAAGAAACTCCCTGCAAGGGTGTTGAGGCACAGGTTTCCCAGTGCAGCTTCATCTGCCCCATGCCTGGAAGTGTCCAAAGCCAGACTGGATGGGGTCTGGAGCAACCTAGGATAGGTGGATTCCACCTAGGATACGTGGAACGTGTTCCTGCCCAGGGCAAAGAGTGGAACTGGATGGACTTAAATGTCCCTTCCAACCCAAACAAGTCTGGGTGGGTATTCCCACCATGACTCTGGGACTGCAAAAGATGAAACCAGAGACAGGATGGGCTGTCTGCTGCAGGGTGTGTGGACTCCCAGTTAACCCCAGTCCAGGAGGGCTGCCCTCCTCTGCACCACGACCACTGCCTTGAGCCCCAGAAGGGAGTGGCTGGGAGGCTCAGGGAGGGGCTTGGAGCCAAGGGTGGGTAGGTCTGGGTCAGTTAAGGTGTCTCTGTATGAAGCACATGCTGACAAATCCAGTCCTGTAGGGAGCACCAAGATGGTCTGCATTGTCTTAAAACCTTATTTCCATTTTCCACAAGTAACAGAGCGTCACAGATTTGTTTTAAGCTGTTTTCCTAGATCTGCTCTAACTTATTCTCCATTAAATGGTACTAAAGGAGGTATTAAAGGTAGGATGGAACGTAATAGGCCTTAAATATTTATGGTCTTTGTATTTATTACAGAGCCCAGGCCTCCTATACAATATGTGCCAGCATCTCCATTCAATGCCAAACACTGTCAACATTCCAATAGGAAGAGTTTACACCTACCTCAAGTTAATAAATAAAAATTACCACATTAACCTATAGCTTTCTTTCTGGTTTAAAGGGGCTTTAGAACACTGGGAAAGGAAGAGAAATTTCCTATTACTAAGCTGAGGAGTTTATCTACTAAAATAGAGTCAGTAAATAGCACATTAGAGAGAGGCCATTCTGGAATGCAGTTGGCCAGAAATGAAACACCACAATTAGCAGGAAATTCTAACAGTTTGGTGAGAGTGCTCTGCATCACACTTACAGAAATAGACTTCAGCTCGCATTTAAATGCCAGCCTGATTCTCAAAAACAGGCAGTGCTGATGTCTTCATCATGTAAGTAAATTCGAAGCTAACTCTGGGCAGAGTTAAAAACAGAAAGCAAAATTAGCCATTAGCATGGAAAGTCACTTTCACCGCTGTATTTTTATATTCCATCTCTACAATTTTGAGCTGCGACTTCATATTAGAAGATACCAGCTGCTGAAAATCAAGCTTCAGCACAGCACTTTGTCCTTCCTAAGCCTATCCTGCTCGTCATTCCCTGGAGAGCTTTCTCATGCTCTCTCTTCACTATTCTTACAGTCTAAGCTCAGCAAGCAAGCAGGAATTTGGGCAGGAGACTTTTGCTGCAGCTTACACAGCAGAAACCCCTGTGTTAACCTTCCCAATGACCCTCACATGCACCTAGCAGGGCTCAGTTAGATTCTAGCTATGCGATTTCTATTCACGCTTTGCCCAAGTGCTAACTAATTTGGGAGCCCGAGGCCAGCACTGGCAGAAGGAGAGGAATGCCTGTTCTGGGGAGCCAGCAGGTCTGCAGACACCTGCCAGGCAAAAATCCCCATCCTGCACGGCTGGCATCACGCCCCTTTTCCGACTTGGGATTAGCATGTCATTTGTCTGTGCACCAGCTCTTCCCACCCAGCATTTCCACCAGCTGTCAGAGGCTCTTCCCACCCACGAGGCAGATGGCTCTGCGGCTGGGATAACTATCCAGTGCTAGGCACTGGCACTTGGCAAGATGCTGGAATCCCTCAGCCGAACTATAATAAGCATGGGGCATGACTAAACCTGAAGTTCTGCTGACTTTTCCAGAGGCATCATGCCATAACGCATATGCCACCAAGAACTTGAAAAAAATGTGACCCACATCCTCTTTCATTTTCTTACCTCTCTACCAGTAGCATCTTGTCATCCACAGCCAGCAACCCAAGGCTTGGGATGCCATTTCAGAGGCAGTTCCTGCTGGGACAGGGAGGTGAGTGTGTGGGCCACGACCAGCACACCACAGAGAATTAAGCCACGTTCTGTCCAAACAGCACCAAGCAGGGAAAACAGCTGGGAGCACACTCTAAAAAGCCTCAAAAGAGTGACACCTTGCACCACCTCACTGTTTACTTTCAGCTATATTATCAGGCCTCTGGCTGCCACTAGCTCCTAATAATTTTCCTAACAATCTTTGCACAGACATGAATAAGGAAAGCTTTGAACAGTCAGTCAAGAATTTTCAAAAAGGAGTGCCAGGACCGTGAGTTGGAAGGGCAGGGTTAGCTCTCCTCGGAATGGCAGGGGGGAAACCAGCCACATGTGACATCCTTGACAATTTTTGCAGGCAGAGGAAACAAAGCGCTGGACGCATAACTACATCTGAAATGCTCCATCTCAGACAACCCTGAGCCAGCCCCAAATTCCTGCAGTAAACACTTAAGTCTCTTTGGAAACAAGACATCTGCAAATATTATCCCTAACTGGTGAAGAAAAATAAGAAAAGGAGGCAGCAAGTCACAGTCCTTAAAACAAGGTATTCTGACAGGTGATTTTACAATGCAGAGATCCCACCAGTCAGTATCCTAATTCTGTGCCCAAGATGGTGATGCAACATGCACATGCACGCATGTAGGCACATACAGATCCAAACTCTTTTTATGAGAAGAGCAACCAAGTGAAAAGAAAGGAATTTTTTCTTTTTGAAGTCACATGCGATTTATTAAAACTGGATTTTGGAAGCATTCCAAATCTAATTCCTTCCTCTGAAAGAACTCCATTTCTTAAACATATACAGTATGTCATAAACACTATTTCACTTGTCCTTTTAACTCCTAACCAGGCAGGCAACTAACAATGGCCCTTTTTTAAATGCATGGTAAAAGGCAGATAAAATGACATAAAATGTCATAGCCTATTTCAGTTCAAGGAAGCCCAACAGACAAGTCGAACAATATACTTAGCTTGTCTTTTGAAAAAAAAAAAAAAGCCTTCAGTAGGTTTTGAAGAAGTGTCCTCTCCTTTTTCACTTATAAAAAGAAGAAAAAGTGGATCCTTTCAGGTATCTCAGAGTGTGCCTGCAAGCACTCATCATATTAAAATCCCCTCTTGACCAACATCTTTGTCACAAAACTAGGGCAAACACCATTTGGAAATCTTTCTGCTAAAAGCACTTTCCTTCAGGACGCGGCTTCAAAGCATCACCTACAGCCAAATACAACCACACGGTCTTCTTTGTAAGAGAAGAAGCTCCCTGCAATCCCTGCTCCCAACAGTGTCAGTCTCAGCAGTTCTGAGTTTGCAATTCTGCTACTCCCAGCCAACAACAGGAATGAAGTTGGACGACACCACCTCCATGGAACACAGGATTGAGTTTCTCTGAAATGCTTCAGTTTTGATGTCAGTAACAACATGAGCAGTACATACATATAGCTTTCCTTCAGGATTTATTACCCTTTACACCTGGAAAACTGTTGATTTTCAGGTGAGCAGCTTATTTGAAACCAAAAGTGTCTGGCTCTGAAAGCTCAGTGCCACCAGTTTAGACCAAATCCTCACCTGGCACCTTTCAGACTTGGGTTTTTCCCAAATTGGTGGTGACCATAGCTGTTTGCTCACCTTGATGAATGTGGCCTCCCAAGTGCCCATAACTAATCACACTGCTTGAACTCTCTCTTCTTGACCAGAAGGTGCAAGTTTCTCATAAAGCAATACAGCATTATCACATATCACTACCATGTTATCAGACTGGAATCCCAACCCCTTACCTTGTTCAAAGAGTGGTTTTCTAGCAGAATTCCTCACCTCTCAGGTTGGCCCAGGTGGCCAACCACAGGACAAGAGCTCCATCCAGTGGCCCTTTCTCCAGCCAACACTTTCCAGAGCCATGAATCCATTTTGCATATGCAGCTTGCATCACTCCCAGCAATACCAAAGTGCTTCAACTCCCTCAGTTTCAATCATGCAGGTTATTTATTTCCCATTAGAAAGTGGGACTTTGTACCAAAGGGGATAAACCCCAACATGGATACCCAAAAACGATGGTAATTTCTGAAGTGTTAGGAGTTGCTTGTTTTCAGAGAGCACTGAGATTGCTTTCCACAGATAATCTCAGGAGACTTCCCATCCCTTGAAAGTCTCCTGAGCCCTTCATACCATTAGTTAATACAGATCATTCTAAGCAAAAAGGCTGATGTCTTAGAGCCAGCAGGCTTCCTCAGCAGCTCCAGAAACAGAGTGGGAAAGGACATGTTGAACAGCAGTGTGACTTTTGGAGCTATCATTGTTTCTACCTCACTACATGGTCTCAGGAGACCACCAGTCAAGTACAACCAGTCTGTTTCTGGGACCTTTCTGTTCCAAAGCCTGGACTTAAAGAGTGGGACACCTTTCTCCAGAAGGCAAGTCTGCTCTGAGTTCAGCCAGTCCTCTACCTAGCGTACCCTCATATTGTTTCTGGGAAGAACAGCAAGCTTGCTGTTCCACTTTCTCTAATTTGCCTGGGACAAAGGGTTATCTCTCTGATCTTTCTATGGGTGAAGCAACAGTGTGTTGAAGGAAGACAGTGTTAGACTGAATTCCTACTGGGAGCCTTATAATTATAAGGCAGAGTCAGAAGGCTGTGGCAGAAAGAGAAATTGGCTTTAGGTACCTGAGCCAAAAGACAATTTTAAAAATGGCAGCTGTATAAAAAGCAGAAATAAATACTGCACACTCTTGTTATGGAAAGAACTGGCATGATCTCACCTCTAAAGGGATTTAGGTGCTTAATTGCCTCTGCAACCAATTCAAATACTCAAAATTCCTGAGCCTGTGAAGGCAACTGCAGATTCAATAATAAAATGTTCTTTTTCTAAGAACATTTTATATAAAGACTATAAAAAAGACTGTTTTAAAAGTCAACTGTAATTAATTGCTGACAGGTCTCCAAGTAAACCCTTTGTGACAGCAGCACAGAGACAGTGTCCTGTTGTTAACACCACACTTCACACTCTGCAGGGACCAGTTTTCCTTTTCTTCTGTGGCATTACTCAGGCATGGAACAACCCAAGAGTCTAATCCCACTTTCCTTTAGGTTCACAGGACCGCAGAGGTTCTTACCACAAGATATTTTCTCACCAAACCAGAGCACACTTGCTCAGCCCACAGGCCAATCCCAAAGACACTCGAGAATGTCTGTTTACTTTGACACCAGAAAACCAGTTAATATTTTTCCTCTCTTCCCATCACATAACCACAAGCTGGAACTGCCCAACCAAAACATTAAGTCATGTGTCCTGCTGAAGCGTACATTGGGTGTGGATCAGTCAGAAAGAAACCACCACAGCTGCAGCTATGGACTCCCCCGTTACCTGTGATGCATTTCTGCTCTTTCCTTGTGCTTCTGGAGCAAGTCTCTTTTCAGCTTCACAGCAGTGCACGATGGAGGATTGGGAGAGTCTCAGATACTGCCAGCCATACCAGGAGCTGCAGGGGTGCCTAGGACAAATAAAAGAGATGATTTATCTTGTGCCCAGAGGCTTCTGAAAAGGCAGAGCCAAACTGCAAGAAGAGGACTGATTCGTTGCCAGGTGAAACAGTCAGCAGCAGGGCTGAGCCAGGCTGGACGAGGCTTCGGCTTCCAATATCTCAATTAGCTGTGCAGGCCCTGGGGTTCTGCTGCAGGTGCATTTCCACCAGGACACCAGACCAGCTTGTTACCAGAGAGCAACAAGGTTTTTTTCCCTCTCTGTAGCCAAGGCAAGCAACTGTGGGACTTGATGAAGGCGTTTAGTTCATTATTGTGTCACAAGCTTTCAGCTTCTCCTCCTGTCTATCCTTGCTTATGCAGCAAACACCTCAGTTCGCTAAGAAGTGGAAAAGGGAGGAATGACTCTCCAGGAGGTGGATGAAATCTGGTGGTTTGACCACTAAGGCTAAGGCTAGTTTAGCCATCATTAAAGAATCAGATTAGCCAGTCCATTTCTAAACCACACTCATGGGAAAAAGGAAGAAGTCAAAAGACAAGCCCTAAGGCTGCAGTAGCCAATGGGAACAACCAAACTGCCCTACAACACACATGCATGCACCCAAAACTGGGTTTAACTTGTGGGCAAGTCTGGGAAATCCTGAAGCTGAGCACCAAGGACAATTCTCAGAAGGTGCAGTATATCTGTATGGGAATGATTTTCAGGAGTTAGCAATGGTCCAGGTATAGAGCCATGCTTTTGCCACTACACTGAGTACTGTAAGGACCTCCCTTCCAAATCTATACAGTAAAACTGGCCTTACATGTGCACTCTGACACCCAATGGTCCTCAGCCATCTGGAGTGGGCAGGAGGTGGCCAGGCTGTTAGACAGAAAACCCTCAGAGAATCTTTCTAGAGAAGAAAGCCAAAACCCAGACCCCAGGTGCTTAGAGATTACAGGAAAAGCAACCATGAGACAGCAAAAACCAAAACCATAATGAGCTCCGACAATTACTGAGCTGTAGCTGAGTTGTGTGTGGTTACAGAGCAGTACTCCATGTTTGGAATCACTGTGACTACAGACTGTAGTGTGCTGCAAGCACATCTTTTTCCAGACACTACTATACCTAGAAGCTGCTTCTAAAGCCTATGCAGGATGTGGCAAAATCCATCAGGAGTTTAGAAGCTCTGCTCCTTTGCAAATCCAAGCATCACCAAGAAAACAAAGCGACAGTTTACAGAGAGAGATGTCAGGAGAGTGAAGTGACCTCTCCTAATGACAACGGGACACAGGATTAAGCCCAGTCACACACAATCCTCTAGTAAGAGTCAAGAATGATCCTGGACTGTGCCAGGTTACATGGAGTCAGAGGTAGAAATTAAATGAAGCATGTCAACACAGGCTGCATTTTCCTTCTAAGGCAGATAAGGAGAATGCTAGAGGGCTCTCAGCAGGGAAGGAACACAGTTGGCTTCAAAAAGTTGTGAAATCTTTGCCTATTCCCAACCAGTGCCTCACAGTGATGGGAAAAAATGAGCAATCATTCCTGGACTGGGAGGAAAAAATAATTAGCTTTCCCGAGTCATTATGAAAAATAAACCCAATAGTAAGCCATACCAAAATACCATCTGCCCAACAAACCTCAAATGACACAGTAAACTTGGTGAGAATCTCATGGAAGAACGAAGTCCCTTTTGCTCCTTTCTAGGTGGTACCCAAACACCTGGTGGAGTTACTGGGGAGTTACCCAAATCCTAGTTACACCATTTAATCTGTCAACATGAGGAAGAAAAATCTATTGTGAGGAAGGGTTCAGTAAGTCTCTTGGCAGAGTCCACACTCGGGCCCATCACACCATCACATATTTAGATAGAACCGCTTCAATCCCAGAAGGCCAAACACCATGAACATGTCCAGCAAAGCCACTGAGTCATGGAAAATAAGGGAAATACTGACAGAGGGCAGGTTTAGAAGAGATATCAGGAAGAAATATCTTCCCTGTGGGGCTGGTGAGGCCCTGGCACAGGTTGCGCAGAGAAGCTGTAGCTGCCCCAACCCTGGCAGTGTTCAAGACCAGACTGGACAGGGCTTGGAGCAATGTGGGATAGTGCAAGGTGTCCCTACCCAGGGCAGGGGCTGAAAAAAGATGACCTTTAAGGTCCCTTCCAACTCAAATCCATCCTTGACTCCATGATTCAGGAGGATGGAGCTGCAGAAAAAGATTACAAAGGTGCAGGGTGCCTCTGCAGCAAAAAAAGACAAGGAAATTTTTAATTTCTTAGCAGATACAATTCTGTGTAAACAGTAAATTCTGGGCTACAAGCCTCTAGGAAACTCATTCACTCAAGCCAATCTATGACCCAGCCCCAAACTCTACTAGAGACTGTTTTGCTGGGGCCTATTCTATCTAAAGAAATCCACAGTTCAGCAAAGCTACTTTTAAGTTCTTAAATAACCTTTTAATGACTCTCTACTGTCGCCAAACTTCTTTCAGCCACTCAAAAGACAAGTATCACACATTCAGCTTTAAACAAACAAATAGATGAACACTGATACCCAATTTAATCAGAACATTGCTGCAAATCCCTGGAGATGAGGTTGTGCAACAGGCTGCCAGGGGCAAGGAGCGCACTGCTGTGGTAAGCAATCTGTAACAGCATTTAGGACAAGTGAAGAAATCAGCAGTGGGGATGGGGTGGGGATTTTCACCAGCCTCTAGAAAGACTCCCTGCTCCACATGAATTATAAGCAAATGCAATCATTACAAGGAAGTCACAACACCCTTTTCCTTTTCTTAGGTAACATCTAAACATGCCCTATTCCTTACAGACAGCAGATAAGCAAAGAGATCAGGGTGAAATGGACCTCTAAATACTACAGCAGTGCATACTTCACAGAGGACATTTTTCTCCACATTATTTAAATTTGCAGTGTACTTTTCATCTTTGTATCTCAACAATACTGTTTTTACACTCCTAATATTTTTTTTCCAAAGCAGTAAAAGTCTGCCCAATCCCACATCTCATGATGTCCCTTCCTGCTTGCGGGGAGAAATCAACTTTCTCACAGAAAAGAATTTTAGACACATGCTCTTTTTGAGAAGCTGAATGGTACCTTAAAATCTCCTTTCTCCAACTCCCATCAGTGACTTGTAAAAACGGAATACATCTGTGCTCTAAGCCAGCAGAATTCAGATACCAAGGAGGGAAAAAGAAGAGAAAAACCACACAACTCCTATCCAAAGCACAATACAAGTATTTCAAATTTACAAGTGTCAGAGGAAACCACCACTCTAACCCCTTTCATTAAACATTGACAGAGAGCTCATCTGCATATCTTAATCTTGAGCAAACAAACCCAAGTTTGGAGTCAGGTGTGTTTGCCTGGATAGAGATCACTTTCCCTCTTAGCCCACCACACATAAAGCATGAAAGGGAGAAGAGAGGCACAAAAACACCGTCAGCTTTGGGACTGATGGCTCCCTCCCAAGCCCTTTCTCAGCATGTTTTCCTGACTGGGAGATGCTATTAAGAAAACAAACCAAAAAACCACAGGCTAACTTGGTGGGTTCCTCTTTGACAATATGCTACATGCCAGGGGGAAAAATACCAACAAACCCTCATTCTCTTACAACATGTGCTTAGCTAAGTCCCAGTTCAAATAAACAGCTGTGCCCAGACCTTCACTCTGAGGGCAAGCCTGTGCCATGAGCTCAGTACATCTCTACTTTGCTTGATGCCAGCAAAGGGCTTGTACAGTGAGCACAGCCTTTCCTGGTGAAAAATAACTCCTGCTGCAAGAAATTATTCCAGCTTTCCCAGGCAAAACCTGCACTGAGAGAAAGAGCTTTTTAACCAAAGTAACTGTGCCAGCAGAAGACAGAAGGCAAAAGAGGCAGCCAAGTTTGTAATGGCTTCATTCAGTCATTAACCTGTTTATTTGGCAGAGAAAAAACATCAGTAGATCCCCTCCAAAGCAGTTCTTATTCACTAGCTCTATGGAGTTGGAAAGGCCTGCCCCTACAACCACCAGTGGAACATCCAGCCCCTCACAAATGGCTTTCCCTAATCACAAAACCCTCAAGTGGCAGCACTGCCCTGGATCTAGATATGGAACTGATAGGGCAGAGCATGACTGAATTCATCACCACAGCAGGTTCACAGTAAGTCTCCTCAGCCCCCTGAGCCATCATGTGCAAGGAACAAAACACCAAACACCTCCCTTGGGAAGTGGCCCAGGACATACAGACCTTCAAGAGAGAAAAGCAACATTAAACTTCCTTAAGGGACTTACCCTTGCCTTTCTTCTTCCACTGTTGCTCCCTCACAAGTCCAGAATGCAGAAGCCAGCACAGAGGTTTTGCTGTGTCACTGACAAGGCAGGAACGCAGCACCCACCTGCTCTCTGAGGGCTGAAGCTTTGGCAATTGCTCAAGGTAACAGGTTAGCGGCATGGAACATTCCTAACCTCCACTCTGTCCCTCTTCCCTTCCATCATATATGGGAGGGAAACTCCATACATTGCAACAGCTCTTCAGGCATGTCTTTAGTTGACGTTTACCACTGCTCAATACAGTTGTCAGCCACAGAAAAACAAGTTGATTTTTATCCTTCCCTTCTTTAGAAACAGCAAAAACCCCTCACTGCTGAGTAGACCTTTCAGCATTGTACTTCCAAACCTGGAAGTAAAATTCCATCAATCAATTTCTTTTTAATGTCTATAAACCTCTTTGGTCTAGTCCCTGTTCACCTCATTCCCTCAGCACATTATATGACGTGTTCTGCTTTATTCAGGTCATTGCCTGTTCCCACCCCTCATTCGGTCATTCCATTGAAGGACACACTGTAGTTCAAAGCAAGAGTTCCATCCAAGCTAACTTCCAGCGCCAAAAGATTTGCAAAACCTAACAGAGAAAGCTCTCAGGAAGCTGACATTGGTTCCATAAAATAATCTCACACTTGCAAAAGTCGTCTAGAGTAAAACTAAGAACTGCTAGCCCACAACTTTCAAATTTGCTAGTTAATGTGGGCCTCTCAAAAAAGCTAAGAACCCTCTTTTTGACCACTGAAGGACCAAATAAACCCATCCTGTGCATGGGAGTCTCCTCTCTTGCCATTGTGCAAAGCAGAAGCACTGATGAAATGCTGCTTTTTGACGACAGGAATGTCCACACCACACACTGATACTGGAGCAGGAACAGTGTTTGTGATCCTGCTGGAGCACAGCCCCACTAGCCCCAGCCGGTGTGTGCAAGCCACCCCAGCCATATTTCCCAAAATTCCTGGTGAATTGTGCATGACAGAGATCTTAATGGATTCCATTCAGCAACAGCCTGCTTCAAAGCCAGCTACAAACACCTCAGTCTCACCCCAGATTACAGCAGTACTGTTTCCTCTAAGGACTCAAAGCCCCTCCATCTCTATGATCTGTTTCTTGGTTTGATTTCTGTGGAGCTATTTTGGAAATGGAGCTTCAGTAATAAACACGAGACAAAGATTCCGTCTAAGGCATCTCATTCTCTCTCATATCCTGCCAGATGAATACAACTGTATGATCCATATTAGAAGAGAATCAGCTCTACCATATGAGCATCTCCCTGTCCAACATCTGTCTCAGAGAGAAATCTATTTCCCTTAACATCCATCTCAACCTCTCTTCTTTAAAAAACAGCCACTGACAACTTCCCTCCAGCTCCTTCCATCCTCCTGAACCATTACTGCAGCAGTTAAAAGGTTAAGAATACAGACCAAACCTCAAGGCACACCTTGCTATCAGCAGTACAGGTGCTACCGATGACTCATGCACAGAACAGCATCTGTCCAAGACCTCACACTGCCAGGCAGTCACCACTGGAACCAAGGACTTGCAATTACTGACAGTTTGGCTATTATTTCAGATTAAAGTTCATTTTTATAAACAGCTCACAGTCCCCTTAAAAATAAACCCCCAGCAATAACAAAAACTTAAACCAAACTACATACTGTAATTTTCAACGAGATCAGAGACAGCACTGAAAGGTCTCGCGTGTTGCACTGCCAAAAAAGAAACAAAAATCCCCAAATAAAACATCCTGAAACCAAGGAGCAGACGTGGAAATCAGTACTTACATTAGGAGGCTGAGAATTCTAGTGTCTACATTGAATTTCAAGACTTGAAGCACTTCCTAGTGAAGAAAAGATCATTCAAGGGACATCCTATTCCAGCCAGCAGGAAATGTCGTAGGACAGATCTAATCCTCTACAGAAATGTTTTCCAAGACCTGAAGCAACTACAGCTAACCGAGACAAGGATCAGAACGGGAACAGCCAGTTCTTCAGCCTAAATATCCAGGCTCAGAGCTGCGAAGGTGAAATGACAGCACCGTGCAGGTATCCCCATCCAACATATGTGCCAGTGTAGGGAAATGAAATGCAAAGCTTTAGTCCATGGGCAGCAGTGCGACAGACCAGGAAGAAGAATTGGGTTATATTCCAGCACTAGAAACAAGCAGAGTAGAATAGAGAAACAAAAAACCCTCAAAGGCAGCACAACAAACACAGAGACAAAAAATTCTTCATGAAAGTGGCTAAAAGGAGGGTTCCACAGAAGGGATTTGAAAGATCCAGAGATCTTCAGCCTGTGCTTCACAGCAAGCAAACACAATTGCTACATTTCCAGCAATGCTTTCTGACCTCCTGCCAATATGATTCCAGCTGGATTGTACCGGTGATCCCAGAGGCAATGCTAACAGCAGTATTTAAAGCCAACAGTGCAACCAGATGCTGGAGGTGTCTTCATCTGAGGGCTATGGGCAAGGGAAGACCGTCAATAAAACATAAAATGAAGATGCATTATCACTTTGAGTGTATCATGGGTGAGCAACCTTGGGAGAAAAGGAAATTTTCACAGGAAGAGCTAGTGACTCATCTCCAGCATGGACAAATTCCATCAGTCCCACTGCAGGCATAGGCTAACTCCAAGTCATTAGCAGATCTCAAGAAAAGCCATTATTTACATACCCAAAAAACAGCGAACATGTATCACAGGAGTTAAAGCATGCAATACAGCCATGACATTTGGCAAACACAGCAAGAATTCATTCCTAGAGTGCACCATGCCATAGCATCCCCAAAGCTCAGTTCTGCCTACCCTAAAATGCTGAACAGGCTGGGAAGCCACCAGCAGCAGAAAAACCAGTGTCACACCATCCTCTCAGGAAAAGGCTGGTCCTGTGCACAAGCCATGGCTATGTCAAAGGGGAAGGAGTAACCCTCAGCAGGAAAGAGCTGAAACTGTGAGATGAATCTGCTCTTCACAGCTAAAGGTCTAAGAATAGCAGAGGCACTCATTAGCTATAAAAACCTGAGTGCAAGTGCATGCACAGCAGCACAAGGAATGCTGACAACAGAGTGCCTGATTGCTCCCAGCCTCAAGGAATCTCAGTTCAATAGCTCTGTTTTATGGAACTGAGCAGTCTGAGGTATATTCCTGTGTCACAACAAGTCTCCCAGTCAGAAACCAGACCAGTTAAAACAGCAAGAGCTGCACTAAAATCCCAAATGGAACAAACTCCTCAGTCAGTTGACATGAGCCCACTCTCTAGACAACAACATAGCAGAGACAGTAAAGAAACTTTGGTAAGGACGAGCACACCTGGAATACTTAAACGACTACACTGGACCATTGCAGGAAACCCTCAGGAAAGTAGCAGCATTGCAGATCAGGAACAATACCTAGAAAGTCAAGTCCCACTGTTTGTGACTGCTGGGGTTCTCCTCACGAGGCGCAGCACAGACAGGACACAGGTGACTGACCGACAAGCCAGTCAATAACCTGAGGCCACTGTGCTGGGCAGAGGGCTCGGGGTAAAGGCCATGAGCCACAGCAAGGACAATGCCAGTGCAGTGGAAGCTCAGCAGAGAGAACAGCTATGGTTTCAAAAAACCAGCAGAGGCAAATCTGAAGGGAATTATGAAAAAACAGCACACAGTCAGCATGGATGTACATAGCTGGTGCTGAAACCAGGAGGAGTTAGGAAAAGCCCCAGCAACCAGAGGAGTTAACTCAGCAGAGCTACTCAGAAAGGAAGACTAGAAAACCTAAGACAGCCAAGTGGAGCAGGGGAGAAGCCACATCCTCAAGAAAGCTGTGTTGGAGTGAAACACTGGCTTTAACTTGTCTGTTATAACTTGTACAAGTTCATGTTTCTAGCAATCATTAAAAGACAAGTCACAACCACTTAGAAAGAAATTGGAGAGAAAAGCACAAAATACAGGGCAGGAGAAAGCACAGGATGTCCTCTGAAAGAGCTGCAGTGGCAACACTTTTGTAAATAACTCACAGAAACCAACTGCCTTTTTCCAAGCCAAGCAGTACTGTGAGCCAGCAAACATCCATGGTGCAAGCTGGACAACCTTGACATCTTGGAGATCATATATGGAACGTGCAGTCTGCCCAGGACATTGGGAAGAGCAGTCAGCAGAAATCCAAGAAATGAGCACTCTCATTTAGCACAACCATAACCTTATTTACACTGCTCTCATATTCTCTACACCTATGGACTGAAACTTAGATCCAAGAACAAAAGTCACCTGCACACAACAGCCTCCAATTTCGGTTCTGAGCATTTCATTATACCCACCTAAAGTGAAATAAATCCCTGCATTGCTTACTCCCACTCATAGAATCCACACTCCTGGTCACTACTGGATTTCAATCAGTATTTTGGAGATCCATCCCCAGCTCAGGTTTATTTGGTACATTAAGCACTGTGCAGAGCCTCAGCAGGAATAGCTAAATGTTTTACTTCCCAGTATGCTGCCAGCATCAACGCTGCTCGGGGCTGTCTCCGGGCCGAGAGCTCAGCCCTGATGGCTTAGCCACAGCAGGATTAGTGTTATCCATGTGCTAATAATCACTCACAGCACATAAACAGCTGGTGGCTGCACGGAAGACCTTCTAGTGACCAAACCCCTCCCATTAGCTCAGCCTTTTCTAGTCATTCACTTAATCCAGCAGGGTTTGCTCTATTCCCCTCCCTTCTCCCAGGGAGCAAGATTTATATCATTCAGTACAGTATTTATCCTCTGGCCAAACGAGGAAGTGACCTCTTCCTTCTTTACCTTTTCCACAGCCATTCACTGCTAAAGCTCTAATGCTGCTCTTGCACCCAGCCCAGGGAGCAAGACACAAAGAATTCCTGTGGCAGATTCCTGCATGGATTTCTCCCCATCACCAGTAGCTATAGGGACCTGCAGCACAGTTTTGCCATCAGTATGTATTTCAAGACCAAACTTGTCCTAAGTTTCCTTTCCTCACACACAGTTACATCTTTCTTTTTTTTTGTGAACTTACACAGCTGAAGTTGCACTGATGGCTTTAGTATCTTTTAAAACAAATAATTTCCATTGGCCAGGAATCTGGGCCAGTGGCATCAAAACATCCCAGAACAAAACCTAAAACCAGGGTTGCCTTCCTTTTCCATTATTTAACAAGGCACTTCAGACCTACAAAACATCAATATTAACTAATGCATCCTCCCAGACTCCTGAAGGCATAGGGAGCTATCAATATTTCAAAGACAAAAAAAGTGAGGCAAAGAGTGATTTATTTACTCACAGTCATGCAGAGAGTCTAAACAGGATCTGGGAAAAGCCACCTGGGAGTCCATACACTTGGTTATGCTGAAACCTCTTGGCAAGAGCACTTGCACTCTGTTTTTTCCTAAGATGTGCTTAATTATTGCTACATACATACAGATTTCTCTGGTCTAGGCTCAACAGTTCACAGTGAGTTTCTCCTGGGTCATTTTTATTTCACAAAGAGATTCCTGAGTATCTAATTACTAGAAGAAGAAAATCAATTCAATAATAATCATATTTTATATGCAATTCTATTATTATGATGTCTGCTTAAATAAATAGAAAACAGTACTAGTAAGTAACTGGCACAAAATTGTAGAAAATTAGGTTCTACCTACAAAATTGGTTTCTGTTCTAAGAAGCATCTATATGAAGTGAACTTAAAAATCCACTATACAGAAAACAGCCACAAGGACTGAGAAAAAAATGAGGCAATATTAAGACCATTGCTCACACGGGTACTTGAATCACAATTAAAACTCTACTAATCATACTTTAATCTGCATCCCAAATGGAAAAAAAACAGCATCCCAATTTTGTTTCCCAATCATGATGACGTTTGATTAAAACAAGCAAGCATTCCTAGGCAATTCCATCAGAGTATCTCTTACCCTAGGGAAGAGAAAGGGACACAACACCCAAAGGCTGAAAAACAATCCTCACCAAACAGCAGACACCAGTTCAGAACCTTTTCGCATCTCTAAAAGGCAAAAGCCAACACAACAATCCTGGTTTGTGGTAGCCTGGGAACAGATTTAAGCAAAGGAAATACTGACAGATTCAGAAGACTGAGGTACTGCTCGAGCTGAGGTTTAAGCCGAGGCACAGGCAGATCAGTCTCAGGCCATCTCTGCTGCTGTCTGTGCTGTGTCTGTCCTACATACAAAAAACTGCAGCTTCATGTGCTCCAGGCCAGCCACTTTCAGATCCCCCAGAAGCTTGGGGGCCACTGGGGTGTGTGTTTGGGGTTTGCTTTCATTTTTTTCTCCACAGCAATTAAAAACATTCTTATAATTGGTCATGACTTTGCTCCTTCCAATCCAAACTTGGCAGGCAGAGATTTTGTAAAGCTTTCTGGAACAGGCTACAGATAACCTGCCACAGAATTTCTGTGCGCTCTCTGTGATGGGTTTCAAAAGAAGCCTTTATTAGAACTCAGACATGTTTACTTCCTTGCAACAAGCACTGTCATTCCAATTCCTGTAATTAAATCCACAATTTTGACAGCTGAAACTGTAGAAATAATTGCACTGTTAGTCAAAATAAGTTGTTACTGTTCAGACTCTTGCCAAGAATGCTTTAAAAGCTTGTACTGTGTGTTTCAAGTAAATCTGAACTGAATCTTCATTCCACCTCACTTCCTTTCTGGAGCAAACATCTTAAAATCTCTCCTTTTACTGTGCAACCTTCAAGTTCTGCACAAGATTTTCTGCCAGACCACTGCTACTTTCCACTACAACATAAATATTATACAACGCTCTTGTACTGAGCACTAAGTCACACATACAATGTACTTTATGTAATCGTCCGTCTCTATCCCATAAGTTCATTTCCCACACATGAAAAATAATCTGAAGTCAGTCAGTCTCTAAGAAATCTCAAGAGAACTTTTTTTACACCAAATACACCCAGAATCTGTAACCTTCAGTTCATCCACTGTACCAGCATTACATAGGCGCAATCCACAATATTACTTCTTTTGAGACAAGAAGCCAACACTATTAAACACTGAAAAAGTCTTTCCAATCACTTTTATTTTTCAGCCAATGGTTAGAAAATGCCAGCACAATTCCAGACATAAAGGAAGAAATCTCATCTCCAAGAAGCAGGTACCCGAAGTACCACAGTAGACAATAAAAAGCTTTACAATAAAATTTTGCCTTCAAAAGCCAACTGTGCACTCAGAAATGCTTAAAGTAGAACAAAGCAGCTCATAAAACCCAGCACTTGAGATGGGTAGCCTGAAAAGGTCCTATTTTCTGTGCCTGGAACAAGAGGCTCAGGGAGCAACTACTCCACACAGGTCTCCCCTTCTTACTCCAAGCAGGTGAGACTCCAAGCAAGTAGAACCTACTTCCAACAGTGCAGGATCTGAGAAAGCACCCAGAAGGCTCAGCGAACACATGGAGCAGCTGGAACAAAGGCAGGAAGCCACCTCTGACATCCCCAATGCGATTATGGGGTGGTTAATCAACATGTCATTCACAGATGGAGGCTGTTTGCAAAATGCCCTTCTGCCCATTGCAGTACCCAGCAAGCAAACATATTCCTCTCCAGGAGAAGAGGACTGACCAGCAACAAAACACTGTTTTCAGAAAAGCTTAAAAAAAAATGGTAAAAAAGCCTGAAACATGTCAGACAACAAAAAGCCTCAAATATCCTAGTCTGCAGTGCATCATAGAAACAGATATAAAAACTCATTTGATATATACAGAAATTCAGTCACATTTGGATTTAATCCAGTGTATTCTATGAAGAGCTTCTTCTACCAAAAGCACCAGACAGTATTTTTTTGTACCCTAAAATATAAAATTCCAGGTTATATTAAAATTCCCTCAGCAGCAAAAATGATTTTTACCTTTTATTTCCTTGGAACAACAAAACATCCATTACAAGTCCATGCAACTAAAGAAACACTGAGGAGATCTAAAAAACCCACTACCTTCTTCAAAATTAAATAGCAGTTGGGCAAAAATAAATTTTAAAAATCTATAAAATAGTCTAGAACTCATTGGTCTGATTAAAAACTGGCACAGTACCTGGAAATGCTCAGAATCCTTGTCTCTTCAGAATTTGTGCACGTTACTTAACCTAATACTGAACAGACGTACCGATTTATTTAGTAATTTCCCTATTCACAAAGTTTATTTGTTCCTCACAACCAATTCACCAGGACTGGCCTCTCCAGAGGCCTTCTATAAAACAAGGAAGAAGCTGTACTTGAGACTTTGATCTCACAGATGTTTGGAATGGTTTGACTCTGTCTGCGCTTCAAAGAGGTTTACAACATGCTCAAAAATTCCTTGACCTGCAAAAAGAAACAAATATTGTCAATCACATTAAGTGTTTGTCAGGAGAAATAGACAGCAACTCTATTTACCTCTCCTCTGCTTTATGCTCTACAACAGCCTAAACAAACAGGGAAAAAGAAGCTCAGCCGTGCCATTACCTATCCATCAAGAACGTTCCAGACGTGGTACCTGTAATTTAGTAGCTGCAGGGAGAGACACAATGGAATGACGCTCACTCCTCCCGTGGTCCTGGTCCTGAACTACAGCTCTTTGTCACCAAGGAATCGCATTACAAGCAGGTGTCACTCAAACCGGAGGAGGATAATGACCACCTCAAAAGAGCTGTCATTTGGAAACCACCGAGTCACACCCACTGCCTGAACACCAGCCAGATTTAATGCCAGTGAACAACCCGGTCCCATCCAATCAGGATGTCCCTTGAAATCTGAGGCTGGCAAACAAATAATAAAGCAAGACCTACCAAAACCTCAGTGCTCGGAGAAAATCCGATACTGGAGATCAATGCCAGGCTCACAACTCCTACCTTTAAGTTTCAGGAACATCCTAGGAACTAGACTGTGATACAGCCTGAATTAGGAGCATTTTCCTCTGTCCACTCAAGCCACACTACTCCATAGAAAGGAACTGACCTTTTACTAGAGGACATGGTGCTATTCTTTTGGCAAAGGCTCTCCTACACGGCCCATCTGTAAACGTTTTGTCCAAACTCTTGATGTGAAATGGAAAGAGATTTTGGATCACACTCTCCAACAGGGACCCTACCCTTCCCAGGTCAGGGCTCAAGGAGGTGGGGAAAAAAAGGAAGAGGTCAAATCCCTTCCTGTAGAGAAGGGACATAACTGTGCCAAGACTAACTTGAAAGGCACCATAAGAAAGCCACCCTCCACTTCGAGAGTAGCACCAGTAACCCTGCATGGAGAACCCTGTTAGGACTTACACGCCAGGCACAAATTTCAGGATGAGTATCACAACAGAGCCACACAGGGTCTGGCTCCCCACCACAGCACACACCAAAGCCCAATGCACCCTGACACATCACATGTACCAGTTCCATGGCTCCATTTAGCAAACGCCAAACTACAGTGCCAACATGGGGCATAGGCTGTTCCCAGATAACCTGACAGCTACACCAGAGTAAACTTCTCCAAAAACTGTACATAGTTGCCTAAGCTTAGCCTTATCTAATCTTGTGCAGATGGGAAGCATGTTCCCTCCAGAGCTGCCATGTCCGGTCATCTCATCGATTAACAAGCTCAACCAGGAAGGCTGGTTTTAATCAGGTGAACACCTCCACTCCTGGGTGGATCAATGGAGATCAAAGGACAAAGCTGCTTTTCTCACGAGGGAACAGCTTATTTCCGAAGAATGGAAAAACGTGTGCATACCATTGCTGTGGTCTGTAAGTCATTGAAGCTACTCAGATGAAAGTCAAGTTGTCCTCGCTTGAATCCCACTGGGATTCAAGCACCAAACACCTGAGCAGTTAAATGGTAACGGTTTGGCCTAGTTTTAAATTCGTATTGCAGTAGGCTATAAAACTGTTCATTACCTCAATGGAACTCTGTGACTTACAGATTTTAGAAGGATGATTAGACAGGGAAGTGTATTTCTAGAGCAACCTGCATCATCAGTTTGTTCTGCTTGTGAAATTTTACCTTTTCGATCATGTGATCGTATCTGTCCTTTTTGCCTTTGAAGTCTTCATTAACATCAAGTGTTAAAATCGGAATTTCCTGTAGATAGTCAAAATCTGTTCTGTATTGGGAGAGGAACAAAGCAAATATTGGTAGCTGGAAATAAAGCAGAGAGCATTCAAATCCCTATCAGTATGTTCACTGTTAAGAATCCCACAAAGAGAACTGCATCTATAAATTATAGCCAGGAATTCTGAATTTACAGTGTGGCTCCTGGAATCAGTGATTCCTGGACATTCTGCTCCCCCAGCACCTAACTGAATAACAGAACACTGTGCATTAAAGTGAGCTCAGCTGAAGCCTCTGGCTGCAGAGCTTTGTGTGAGGAGAACTTGAAGCACGCTGCATGTCCAAGCAATAATGAACACGCTGGAAAGACACTACTACTAAAAAGATGGCAATATAAATATTTCCTGCAGTTTAGATTTACGTATCATAAGAAAAGCTGAAATTTCACTGGTGGAAAAAGCACTGTGGATCATCTTTACAAAGATTTATCCATCCTCAAGGAACCATTCAACAAACCCTACCGCAGTGTCCTGTGCTGGAGCCAACTTTCATGTTTGTAGTGAAGCTTTTCCAGATATTCAATGGGGATTTCTTGTTCTTCATCTCTTCCACGCAAGTAAATCCTATTCAAGCACTTCTAAAGGCAAAAGATATTAAATAAAAGTAAATAAATTGGTGTATTGCATGACAAAAGCACAGAAATATCCATTTGACATTACAGACAAGCATTTCAAAATCTCATTATATGTTCCTGGCTCTTAGAAACTGTTTTCAAATGTTTTAAGTAATTTGTTTCTATCCTGAGCACACCCAACATTGCCAAAATTGTTTAAGTGTTGTACTTACTAATTTAAATATACGTTCTTTTCTTTAACAGAAAAAAAAAAGCCCTCAGAGTTACTCCAGCATGTTACATTCCACAGTTTTTCAGAACCATAACAAAACTGAAGGCATGGAAGCTTGAAGCAAGGAAATATGGAAGCGATCTCTAAGTTAATTAGAGCTCTTCTAAACTCATGTTTTTCTCTTGTTCGAGCAAGTTTTGTACTCAAAAGAGATATTAATCTGTTCTCTCCTTTTAAACAAATGTTAGATGGCCTAAGATCAAAGCACGGTCACAAGGCCTCACACACAGGGTGTGCCTTCACCTGGCTTAGCTCCATCACCCCAGGTGTAGGGGCTTCACAGGCCACCCCACATCAGCTCTAACATTACTGCAAAGTAAAGTGTTACACCTATTCCCTGCACAGCTTCTATACCCTATGTAACAGCTATTCCTAGAGCTATTCTACACTTTCCTGGAGTTGCTTGCTTGATTCCAGCAGTATTTCCTGGTTTACTGTTCTCATGTATTCTTTTTTTAAAATTAGAAAATCATTACCATCACAGTTGACTTCAAATTACACAGTCTACATTTGAAAGAACATTTCTTTAAAGTACTTCCAGGCTTAGTCACAGCTCAAGTATTACAGCATCCAGGGGAACAGTGCAGCCTGAGCTGAACTCTGACCATGAGGGGACAAGGCCCAGAACATGGATGCTCGTTCTCTGTGCAGTCACATCTGTGTCTCTCACCTCAGGAGTGGCTCGGAGATAAATGATCCCATCCAGCGCCAGCCTCGAGCCAAACTGTTTATTCATCCAGTCGTGCCAGTCCTGGTAAATTGTCCACTCGGTCTCATTCATGCAGTCAGACTCATATAAATTAGCAGCAAAGATGTATCTGTGGACATCAAAGCGACGGAAAGAAAACTTCACTTGAACACAGAAATCACTTGTTTTTCCTAAAGCAGAGTAACTAGAGAAGAAGCTGAGTGGTAACACTGCAGCATCTCTGATGAACTCTTGGAGTAGAATTAAACAGCTGGTATTCTCTTGGAGCTGTGTGCATGATGACCACCATTTGCAGCTCAGGTGTGCAGAAACAACCCGCAGAACGCAACTGGCTTGTACATCAGGTCGTTTGTTTACAATAAATTAAAACACATTATTATTTACAATATATTACAACATGAGGAACAGCTAAGGATTATAGGATGGGATTCAATTATCAAGTCTCATCTTCTGAATCCAGAAACACAGGATGAGGTATTTATTTATGCTTTTTGTTTTTTGGCCGTAAATTAAAACATGAGAAATTCCACGTCAACATTAGGAAGAACTTCTTTCCACGAGGGTGGCAGAGCACTGAAACAGCTGCTTAGGGAGGTTGTGCAGTCTCCAGAGAGGGAGACATTTCAAATGCTTGGATGAGTTCCTGTGTCACCTGCTCCGGGTGACCCTGCCTTGGCTGGGGGCTTGGACTGGGTAATATCCAGATCTCCCTCCCAACCCCACATATCCTGTGATTCTGTGATTTGACTCGGGAGAATTTTGATTTGCACCCTGAGGACTCCAGCCCCCCATACCTGTCGCTGTAGACAGAGCGCTCGAAGAAGACCACGGGATTCTGCGCATCCTGGAGTTTGCCGTTCAGGCAGCTGAGCTGCGCCCGGATCCGGCTGAGGCACGCGTACGTCTGGAAGGTGAAAGCCCACCTCTCCGGCTTCTCGTACATCATGCGCAGCACGTTCCCGCCACTCCTCTGGGACGTGGTCAGCTCCTGCATGCACAGGGAGAACAAACAGAGCACTGCCTAAGTCCAAAAAAATGCAGCTGAGGAGAAGTCAGGAACAACGTGTTCCCGTTTAATTTTATACTGACATAACCAAAATACACCTTTTTTTTTGCCAGGTCTAAAGATCTCCAGACCCTCAAAAGCCACTTGCACAGGAAGTAGCAGCTGGATTGCCAATGGAATTACAGGTAGCTGGGAAGAAACCCCACCACTAAAACCAAGTTAGCAGGAGCTCTCAATTTCCCAGACATTTCAGAGCACACATTTCATGGCACAGGAACAGCCCTCTGTGCTCACCTGGTTTGTTCACAGTGGCTACAAGCAATTCTTGTAACTCTTTACAACTCTTAAAAATTACACCTGACGTTGAATAACATTTATTCCATAATACGCCAAACAAACTGGAAAAGAGGAATTCAAACATTGTGACAGCAATCACCAAAAGTGTTGTTGTTACAGAGGGTCTGAAAAAGTCTGTTGCATATACTGGTATTCTGAAATTAGAGGAACGTTTGACTTTTTTTTCCCTCTTTTACCTCACAATCATCTCCAGAGCTTTGCTGAACATTGCACCATCTAGCTACAGGCTCGGGAACAACTTCCCACTCCTCGTTGGCTTGTTTCAGAATATTCACAAAGGTGGACTTCCCTGCAGCTGTAGGAAAAGCAATCAGGAACAACGTCAGTGAGAAACCACCCACAGTGGTGTTAATTAACTAGTGTACAGCTGTGCCTTCCATCCCCATTAATCAGTCTCCCACACGCATCATGTTCCACATCAATTAACAGAGCAACAGGGTTTTTCTTTATCTGCATTTAGGCAGGTTTGATAACGCTCCCAGGCACCTGGTGATTCTGGGGGGTGTCCTGTGCAGGGACAGGAGTGAGATTCAGAGATCCTTGTGGATCCCTCCCAGCTCGGGAGATTCCCTGATTGCGAGTGTTTTACACCGCAAACAGGAAAGATGGGGGAAAAAGCTTATCCAAGTCTTCAACACCAAGCAGGTGAATCAATTAAAAACTGTAATAGAGAGCTTTTCTTTTTTCCCCTCCCAAATCTCGCCATTTTTGCGGTGTCGGGGTATCTGACATTATGAATCGGCTTGTTTGTGTCTGCTGACCTGACTAAAAGCCTTTTACGGAGGGAAACGGCCAGGAAAACCTTGTGGAAGCAGCCCCCTTTGCCCCGTTCTGCCGCGGTGGGAAGAGCCCTCACACAACGGAGGGGGAGAGGAAGGGAAGGAAGGAGTGCAGAGTCCGCAGAGCTGTGCCTGCCCCAGACACGGCCGAACGCACCGAGAGCCGCCTCCCCCTGCACCCCTCGGCAGCTCCCCCTACCCCATCCCTTTGCCCGCGCAGGCGAGGCGCCGACTCACCGATGTTGCCCTCCACGGCGACCTTCTTGAGGCGGCCGCCGGGCCTGCTGCGCTTGGGCGAGGTGGCCATGGGGGCCTGAGGGGCGCGAGCCGCCTCGGGGGGCTGGGGGGGGGGGGGTGCGCGAGACCCGCCTGAGGGGGCGCGAGCCGAGCGCCGCGCGCGCCGCCTTCAAATTTGGCGCGCGACGGCGGCGGGCCCGCCGGGGCTGCCGCTGACGTCACCGCCGCGCGCCGCGGCCGATCCCGCCGCAGGCAAGAGCAGCGGCGCGCGGAGCGCATCGATGGCGGCCAGCGGTGCCACGAGCTGCTCCCGTCCTCAGCGCTGCCGCAGGACAAAGGGAACGGGACAGGAGACAGAGCCACCCTCCCCCCAGCCACCGGTCGCGTTAAAAATCCCTCCAGAGTGCCTTGGAACTGCCACGCCAGCTGGGCTTAAAGGAGACGAGTGGCACGGGAATTTTTAGGGCTATCACTGAAAATAATTAGGAGGAAATTCTTGACTTTAGGAAGGACTTCTTTACCTTAGGCTGGAATTCTTTGCTTTAGGCTGGAATCCTTCCCTGTGAAGGGAAGAAGACCAGAGGGGAGGCCCTGGCACAGGGTGCCCAGGGAAGCTGTGGCTGCCCCACCCCTGGCAGTATCCAAGGCCAGGCTGGACAGGGCTTGGAGCAACCTGGGACAGTGGGAGGTGTCCCTGCCACGGCAGGGGGTGGAACGGGATGGGCTTAAAGGTCCATTCCAAACCTAACCATTATGGGATTCTACAAAACCCTAAAACCTCCCAAACAGACTCCAAACCCAAGAAGAACCAAGTTAAATGGGAAAATCCTGAGCCATAGGAGATGGGCACCAGCAGCGAGGCATTTGTGACCCCAGAGTTGTGTAAAAATATCGAAGCAAAAGCCACATTTTTAACCACCTTTTCTCAAACTGCCTTCCAGCCACGTGTGTGAGGGACTTACCACAGGACAGGGCACTTTGGAACCTGGCATGGATGGGAGGGCAGGAAATCTGGAACATCCAGCTGTCAGGCTCACAGGAGGCTTTTGGGAGAAAGAAAAACCTGAAAAAGGCACCTGTGCTGCTGGGCAGGGCCAAAAGCAGAGTCTGCACCTCGTGTGCTGCTGGGGACCAAACGACATCCTTGGGGTGTTGAGTTCAGATGTTTACAATATGAGGGCACAGGGGAAGAATCTATTTACAAGTAAGAGTTCATTCAGGACCGAGTCCAAGAAGGAAATAAAGACAGTCATGGTCAAACATAGCTATTTATTTTCTCTTATAAACAGCCTTCAGTTTCTTATTGAAAAAAAAAAACCCTAGGATTTAAATATTCTGTCCCATCACATACAACCATCTGTATACATTATTTACAACTCTCAAATAAACACGGTGCGGATTTTCAGACATTCAACTTACTCTTTTTAATCAAAAGCTGTTTTCATTTTAAACTGAAATCTCCATCAGTGACTACAAACTGAAGCGGTATTGGCACAGTTAGCTCACATTAAGGGTTCTCTCCTTGCATTTTATACTTTACACTGCGTTTTCTCCCATATATTTCAGGATTCTAAAGGAGGAGGAAAGGTTAGTGTCACTTCCGGATTTTTTTTTTTCCCTTCAAAAATGGCCTTTTACTGAAACCTCACTCATTTTTATTGAAACCTCGTTCATTTTAATTGCATCCTTCTCTCTCCCCCAGTGCACATCAAAAGTATGTGCCTCTACACCACACAACCACAGCATTCCCAAGTAGTCAAACAGCCATGAAAATAAGCATTCCCTTCGCGACACGGCTCGGAAAAATGTCCCCAAGTTGCAAACGTACAAAAATAATGAGTATAGTTTAGTGGCTATAAAAAATTAATCTCCCCTAAAAATACAATATTCTATGAACAATTTGGGGAATTGGTTCTTCCAACAAAATAAGGTAACTGGATATTTCCGTAGGCTGCAAACTGAACCTGGCAAGAGGAAACCATAAGGAAAGCAGGGAAATAAGAAGGTTTAACACTGAAAATCACCAATGTTAGTCTCACGTTAAAAGAGAAGATATCCAGGAAAAAACGATGGGCATCCATAAAACTGCCAGTGGTTTTAGGAGTGAGGGACTGGAAAAGGGACAACTGCTACCAGCAGTGAAGGAAATGAGATTCGGCGCAAAAGAGAGTATTTTAATGGGGAAAAAAAGCGAGGATTCTCTGTTTGTTCTGCAGGTCCTTAAATAAGCCAACTGAAAGGGGGGTTATGTACAGTAACAGCACTCTGGCAGGTAGGAAGGGAGTAGAGAGCAGCAAGGAAAAACACAGCTATCCAAAAAGGATGTGTTTATAGTAAAACTGTGTCTGGTGATGTGGGAGAAAGGAAGGGCGGGCAAGAAACAGAAAGGAACAATCTGAAAGGTAAGTCGAGTCCATAGCAGCAAATAGGTGTCCTTACCTGTTAACTGAGGGTCAGGGACACTGAGAGAGGGGTCAGTTCCTAAGGACTAAGTAAGGACAGTGCTCCTCTCCATCTCCAAGGAAAAGCAGAAGTTCAAAGCTCTACATTGCATAGTAAGCAGGAAAAGAAACCGGGTACTTGCAGATGTGCTGCCTGCCCCTCAGAACCTGTCTTCTCCCCTCAGCCACCTCCACCAGCAGAACACGGCGAGTTTGTTTCCTCTTTGCACGGGTAACTCGTATTCCTGACTTGAAAGCCTTGGACAACACACCCCACATCCATCCACCTGAGCACTGTCAGCACTGCTAGTGGTGGCTGAGCCCCTCAGACTCAGCCCTTTGCCCCTGCCCAGCTCGAGGGAGGTGCCCTCCTCAAGTTGCCACCCAAATCCCTGACAAGATCCGATGCACTGGTAGCTACAAACCACCCCAACCACGGGAATTCGGGGCCCTATCAGGCTGGAAGGCCTGAGGCAGCACTGGAAGCAGCCTGATTTAACCCCACTGGCACTTTCTGCTCTCAATGACCAACGCTGGAAGGTTTTGTCTCCAAGCACTCATCACCCCTCAAAGTCCACAGTGGGAGCTCGGAGCGATGCAGGGTTTGCTTCTCTGGGGTTTATCTGGGGGGGCAGGGGGTGTCTTCCCCTTTTCCTCCCATAAATGCACTATTTTATAAACACATTCACTCAATCCAGATTCCATTTGTGGCAACTTTTGAGTGGTATTTCCATGTGCCCTTACTTCCAGAGTGTAAACACATGTCAACTTCTGGTCCCACAGCTTTCAGAAGCAAAACAACAATGAAAAGCTGCAAAAAGAAACAGCAAGGGGATCCTAAATCCCCACCACTGCAAACACGTCCTCAATGATGTTATTTTCAAGTGTTGTGTAATTAAACAATGTGTTCATACAGCTGTCAGGCAAATCATGATCTCCAAGCTTTTATTACGTGCCTAGAAACTATTCTGTCAAAGACTTTCTACTGCCAGATATTGAATTAAAAAAATACACTGTCCACCTAGGACTCATTTTTATACTCAATACATTCCAATTTTCATTGGCTGAACTGCAGCAGATACCTCTGGATTTCTAGAATTGGCTATTAAAAAGAAAAAAAACTGCAACAACAACAGAACAAAGCCCTCCCAGGTCGGAAGCGTGCCAGGAATGTGAACCACTGCACTGGTGTCTCCAAGCAAATCCTCACTTCCTACACATTTATCTCTTTTGCTTCTTGCTGGTACACAACACCAAACCAAGGAGTCACCTTGAAATTTAATGAGGGATATCACCTGTTTAGAACCTTGGAGCTCCTGCCTTGCTCACTCTGTGTCTAAACTGTGCAGCTCCAATTTGGGAGATCGGTCTCTTTTGCACTGTCAGGTAGATGGTGGCACAGGAAAAGCCAGAAGCTCAGGATACCTCACCTGAGCCCAGCAGCTCCCAAATGAGTCATTTCTGTGCTCAGCTGTTACTAGCTGGCTGTGTCAATGGCCACTCACCTCTTTTGCAGGCTCCTGAACAGCATTTCCCACTTGATTCAGCGTTTTGGCCAAGCCAAGGCACACAAAACAGAAGCCCAAATTCTCTGTCATGTGCTCAGCTTGGCTGTTCCTGTTGTTTTTCCCAACAGTTGGAGCTCCTTGGAGATTGGCAGTGATTTTAAATGAGGAAGAACACCATCGTAGTAACATAATTCCAAAGCAGTCCATGAAATTATCTTCCCTCAAACAACAGATACTGGCCACCAGAGCTCCTCCTCAGAGCCAGGCTTTGTATTCCTAACTTAAAAACACCTTTCCACTAGCTATTTATCAAGCCAGGTTTCCCTTATCACTGTTATTATTACTATTATCCCAGTGCAATTTTTTATAGGGAATATTTTCCCTAACTGTATTTGTGCAAACTAACTGTTCTTTTGGCAACTGCTAGGGGAACTTAACAAGCTGACCGACCCAACTGATGCTTTCCTGGTAAGAAAATAAAAGCAACTATGCAAAGTCCCATGGCAGCAGACATGGAACTACTTGCTAAGCACAAGGTCTGTGTAATTTTGACACCACCTTTGCTGTTTTGCTTCAGCAAAGAGAACTTTGCTTTTCTTTGTAAGAAATAATCTAGTTTTGAAAAATTCTATATTCATCTCTAAAAAAATAAGAGAAGTATTTGTATTAAAAGCTGGAGATCATTGATTTCAGCAAGTTATGGCTTTTTTTTTTTTAAGTGTAAGCATAGATATATATTTTTAAAACAAGTATCAGTAAGTGTCTGGGTGTTAGTACATATTTTCTGTTTCCAGCAATGTTCAGTATTGTATGTGCTTTGCACCTCAGAAGTGAGTCTGCCAAGGCACTTAGAGAATGTAAGCAAGTCTTCCAGGGACTTCATGAGAATGGGCTACCACTGACACAACACAAGAACCCATCCACCAGCAGAGTCAATCCCCCAACCAAGCACGTCTCCTTGATAAACACTCAGCACCTGCTAGAAATTCCACAATGAGTAACAACAATAAAATAATTAAAAATAAAAAAAAAAAAGCTATTTACCACATGTCACTAACAGAGAAAAGATTTCCCCTAATAAAAGCACAGAAAGTAGATCTCAGCTGTCACTGGTAACAGCACAGGGGGGTTGCTTTGTTTTTAAAAAAAAAACAATTTAACAAAAACCAAATACCACACGCTTGCTTAAAGAAACAAGTGACTTCAAGAAGTCTTCTTCCTTTTATCTGTCCTTTGAGGTGAGTTTTTCAATCAGTTCTTGAAGTGGTGCAAGTTCTCTTCTATCAATGAGGTTGAATTCCTGTAATGGGGATAAGGAGAAAGACACACAGAGTTTTGTACTGCAGCTCAGGTGAGAAGCCTTATTCAGCCAGAATTTATCTGCCAGTAAGCTCTCCAAGTCCAGGCTTGGCCACTACAGCCTTCCCTGCCCATCTGCCACCCGCTGAACAGCAGTGCTCCACTGCCTGAAGCTTTTCCCCCCATTTAAAGGAAAGGAGCTTCAGAAGATGCTGATTTTTTCCACAAGGGAAGGGGGATAATGTAGCTTTGAAGCAAGCACACTGCTTGCAATGTCCTTACCTGAACGAAAAATATAAAGTGCTTGAAAGAAGTGTTAAGGTGTGCCTCTTCCTGCAGCTGGATCACTGGGTCAAAGTGCTGGTGGTAGATGTGAGCATAAACTCTGAAGAGACGCTTGAGAATTGTCTTAGCCACTGACATGAAATTCTTTGGGAATGGTACTCCTAGAAAGAAGAAAACAGATGGTTTATTCTTCAACTCTCAGGCCATGTTTGTCTCTTTCGAAAGCCACTGCAACCCTGGACAAGTGAAATCAGTTTCAACAGCAAACCTATGTCACTGCACAGGTTATTAAAATCATTTAGAAAACAGCAGCTGACTACTGGGAGCAATGAACTCTTTAGTTGTCACTTCCCCAGGCTAAAAAAAGATATTTATCAACCCTCTGAAAGGAGGAAACCTGTCTAGCTTCTCCTCACCTACCAGTCTCCCCAGTCAGCTTAGCCCTTCTGCAGCCTTGCCAAGTGCTCAAGTCCTGTCTGAAGGCCAGAGGCCCAGGCTCTGGATGCTCTGAGGCCAGGCAGGACCTTACCAATGCTTCCAGGTCCCACCAATAATGTCTTCATGTTCATGTTTCAGCCTGCCCTGCCCACAGGTACATCACATTTCCTCCTCTGGCTGCTGCAGCACACAGGAAATTCATATTTAGCTGGTTTGTTCCTGGCCTCTGAGTCTCTCTCTGAAGGCACAGTTTCTCTGAAGAAGCTTAATGAAAATGTGCCAAAAGCTTCAGAAACTATTCACAAAATTATAACAATTGAGAGATCTCCCCTGTTATCTTTTCCAAACTGTTGGTTGGCCATTACTTCCCTCCTGCTTTTCTGAAAGAAACCCCTTTAAAACACCTATTTTTCATCTTCACTTGAAAAGAAACAAACAAAAAAAAATCATTAACTCAAGATCAAAGCTGCAATTCAGCTTTTTTGGAGATAAAGCCTGAAAGCTCCTCATGAAGCCCAAACATCTCTTCTGTGACAAAAAGCTGTCAGTTACTGGTTATAAGGGTCTGAGACCCTCTCTTTACTTCTAAAGAAACAACCCACTGTTCAAAATGAGTACAACATCAGACCAGATGAACAGAGTCAGTTATTAGATAGAAATGGTACTTCCTGCATCCAGGATTGTGACAGGTGTTTGAGTATTAATACGTGGATCAGAGTTCACGTATTACAATGTATTACGTATCTTAAAAGGTAAGTAAGTTTAGCTAGATAATGTAACATTTTAAACCTGCCTTACACATCAATCACTAAGGAGACCTTTTAAGGCTCATGGACTTGCGCATTCCTGTCCAAGTGTAACCCAAGTGCACTGTTCAGCTGCAGTGATTCACATTACCTATTTTAGAAGGAAATAGCGTTTCATCATCCAGCTGGTCCTGCACCCAGGTCATCAGGTAATCGATGTACTTTGGCGCCGAGCACTTGATGGGCTTCTTGATGTTGGTGCCATCTGCCCAGTGGTACTCATACCTGGGGTGGGACAACGTGGCATGGAACACCTGTGAATCACTCCTGACAGGCCTGGAAGGCTGCTCTTCCTGTTCCACTCCCCATGCTCCCACACCCTCCCACTGCCCTTCCTTGGAGCCAAGGTCCGAGTGCTGCGAGTCACCATCGCCTGCTCCTCACCCAGCCTCCCCACTGCAATTCTGCTCTGTTGCCTCCTGCAGGCCTTCCCAAACTTCAGCCACACTGCCACAGCAACTGGCAACACTCAACATCTGCAGCAGCAGCCAGCCACACACGTCAGACCCCTCAAATTTAGGCAATTTCTTTACATTTGAAAATATTCTTATAAATATTACATAGCTGAAGGCAAAACTATGTTGGCTCTCACCAGAGATCCCAAATTACGCCTGTTTTACAGACACAGGTAGATTCCTAGGAATGCTGTTACAAAATTGGAAACGGATATAAAGTGTTTTTCAGCTGTAAGAAGAGCTTTGGAGCAACCCGGTCTGGTGGAAGGCAGCCCTGCCCATGGCAGGGGGTTAGAACAAGATGTGCCTTCAGGTCCCTTCCAGCCAGGCTGGGACTCTGATTCTATGGTTAAGAAAACTTCTAGACTATGTACACAACCAGAAACAAACAAGTCCTCCTGAAACTCAGAATGGAGCAGATATTTTGCCTGGCTTGGGGAATGCTCCTGACACCAAACCAGATGGTGGATAATCTTGGAAAGGTATTGCTTAAAAATCCCCAACACACCTAACATGGGGAGTCTGACAATACCAGCTCCCTAGTGAACCACAGGGTTTGTATGTTACAGATCACACACGTGGTTTTATGCAAAGCTTAACTGCATCTGATAAATCTGTCTTCTCATTTTGTTTAACAAATTCAGTTTTGTCATAACTACTGGGAGAACATTTTCACCATAAACAAATTTGATAAGGGATTATGAAGGTGCTGCTCACAATGCGATTTAAAAAAATCCCATTTTTCTAACAGCAACAAATCAGAGGGTCTGAAAGCATTTTAAAATTGTATCTAAGAACATGTGCAAAAATCCCAGACACACCAAATGGACCACATGTCTGGATTTATGAAAAATCATGATTTCTCACCACCCAGTGCTTCCCTAATACCAAGATATAAGTGGTATACATGTAGACAGTTATCAACATTTAGATGAGGTGCCAGGATCAGTCTGGAGCCAGAGCAAAACAAACTCAATTTGAGAGCAGGAAAAAGCACAAACACTGAGTGTCTCTACAAAAGCATAAGCAAGAATCCAAGAAGTACAGGGCACAGGGTAGGGGATTCTTATCCAGATACCTAATATTTCTACAATACCTACAAGATAGATTTTGGTAAGCCCTAATGGAATGCCTGCATGTAAAAACTTTAAATCTTCATTTAAAAACCCCCATTAATGTTTCAAGAGAAAAAAAAGGGTGGGGGTAAAATAATTTTGATACTCAGTTTACTTCCCATGTTAAAGGAAAAAGAATAAACAAACACCAAACAAATACAAACAGACCAAAAAACCCTAACTTTCTATTCCCCACTCCCTTGACAGAAGTTCAAATCCTTCTTCTGTTTGACATCGTTTCCACTCAACTCCACTGGTCTCAAGTTTTTAAATGAAAGATCATCTCAAAAAGTGCACCCAGTCAGCAGTGTGTAAAAACATGCTCTTACTTTGGGCCAGCAGACATCACAGGGCAGCTCTCCTCCGTGCAGAAGTCTGTGATGGTTCCATAGAGCATGTTGATCTGGTTGAAGAAGTCGACGGCTGAAAAGCATGGAAACCACCCATTAGCACTCTGCAGCACAAGATTCCTCCAGCCCAGACCATAAAGCAGGGGTTCTGGAACAGTTTTTGGGGAAAAAACTTCATTGTTACTTTTTTTTTTAAGATCCATTATAAAGGAGATGCAGAATGCAACCACCAACTTCCTGGAACAGCCTCCAGCAAGAACTATTTAATTGTTCACTGCAGCAAAATCTTCAGTTGGAAGAAAAAGAAAGCCTCGTTATTTCCTTTTCTGAAAGTCTGGTGCATTTTATTAGAATCCCAAATTCTACTGACAAGTGTGGAATACAAGAAAGATTTTCAGCGTAAACTTTCCAACTAGAGAGAGCAGTTACTCATTAGGTGACAGTGGCTTCCCTCAGGCTTTGTATTCCCAAGGCCCACCTTTCCCAAGAACATTTCACAGAATCCCAGACTGCTTTGGGTGCGAAGGGAATTTAAAGACTACCCAGTTCCAGCCCCCTGCCATGGGCAGGGACACCTTCCACCATCCCAAGCTGCTCCAAGCCTCATCCAAACCTGGCCTCGGACACTTCCAGGGGTGGGGCAGCCGCAGCTTCTCTGGACAAACCTGTGCCAGCACCTCACCACCCTCACAGGAAACAATTTCTTCCTAATACCCCATGTAACCCTACTCTTTTAGTTACTCCTGCAGTCAGTCTATAAAATCCACTTTATCTGCAGGTATCTTTCAGAGGATGAACAGCCAAGATTAGACAAACATCACAGCAGCAAGTCACAGCTACTGCTCAGCAGATGCAGGACACCAGCCCTCACTTCTCAAGTGCCCACGAGAACTGTTAATTAAGTTTCCATTCCCTGCTCCCAGCAGAAACCACAGCCCACTGCTTGCTTCAAGGCAGGCATGTTCAGAAAACCCACACAGGCTTTCACAAAATGACTGATTATGGCGAATCCCACACTTGGAAGTCTCAAAATCCACACGCACATCAACTCATCCCTAAGGCACCAGTCAGGCTGAGAGCTGAGCAAGAACTAGCAGGGCAGAGCACATTTGTTTTTGTGCTCTCAGGGTTATGAAGGGCAGAAGCAATGACTTGAAGTCACACATCTTGTCACCTCATGAGACCTCTCAGTGAGCAGAAGGGGCTCATAGCTGCCACTGGTGCTCGGTGTGGTGCAGAGATGCTCAGGGAAGGGAGCACATCATCAGCTCACTCTTTAATTACACTGCTACAATTTCATTATAGCTAATTCAGCAGTTAAGTCATTTGGGAAGGGAGAAACTGCTGCCACACAGGAAAGCAGAGACACGGAGTGAAGGAATCACCAAAAGGGAAGGATGCCAGCAATACATGAAGCATCTTTAGTAATGCTTACTCACACAAGTGGGCTGGGTTTTTCTCTAGTCAGTTTTGCAATGCAGCGTGAATAAACTTTTGCAAAGGATGGTGTCAGCAATTCCAGCCTGCCCTGGAAGCAGTGGCAAGTGGAGCACCAGAGCACTGCGTGGCTGGTTGGGAACAGGAAGGTGGAAGGTGACAGTTTCACTTCCCAAACATGCCAAAGAGCAAGCAGAAAAAAAGGCAGAACCACTGAAACATTCAGAGGACATTTAACTCGAGTGTAATTTCTACTGCAGTGCACAATCAAACCCATACCACCACTGGAGCACATCAAGCCTGAGAGGCAAAAGATGAGGGAACACCCAGACAGGGCACAGAGCTTGTGGCAGCCAAAACTGCACAAGCTACAGATCACAATGGGAGAATCCATTCTTTAGGAGCAGAGGGCAAAATTCATGCAGCAGGGAGAGGAAGGAGAAGGAAACAAGGTCAAAATGCTAATTTAGGCATCATTGTTTGGCCTGCAACCAGAGAGTTTGGACAAACAGCTTTAGAGGAAGTTAAAAGAATGACATCAGAGACTTACCGAGCAAAGGCTCAAAACTTGGTAGGAACAAAACAACTTTAGGAAAATTACAAACTCCATTAGAATCACAGAAGGATTTTGGTTGGAAAAGACATTTGCAATCGTCAAGTCCAACCTGTGGCTGATCCCCACCTTTGTCACCCAGACCAAAGCACTGAGTACCATGTCTAGCTGTTCCCTGGACATCTCCAGGGATGGGGACTCCACCACCTCCAGTGCTTGACAACCTTTTCAATGAAGAAATTCTTCCTTATGTCCAACCTGAACCCTGAGGCTGTCTCCAGTCACCCTGCCCCTTGTTCTCTGGGAGCAATGCCTGACCCCCAGCTGGCTGCACCCTCCTGTCAGGGAGTTGTAGAGAGTGAGGTCCCCCCGACCCCCCTTCTTTCTCTCCAGGAAGAGAAAGGGACACACAGCTGTCCTCCTGCAAGTGTCAGCCCACTTCCAACATCCCCATGATGAAGAAAAGGTCAGCTACTCACTGTTAACTGCAACCCATTCATTTAAGTCTTCCCCCTCTGGAAGCATCACAGCCATTCGCAGATTGCCACTTCCCAGCGTGGCCTCGGCATGTTTGAGCAGCTCGTACTGGTGAGACCCCTCGGGAATATTCTTCTTTGGTTTGAAGGTTTTGGAAGAGCGACTACCACTGCAAAAGAGAGGAGAACTATTTAGAGACCTTTTGGAACAGGAAGTAAAAAAGAAACAAGCAGACCAGTCCCAGGTAAGGACAAAATGAACATTGAATACTTTACCCACTCACATACTGCCACGTTGCAACACAGTATTTACTAAAAAACTGGGATGCTAAAGTAACAGTAAATGCTAATTCTGACTTTTTTGAACCATTTTCTGACCTAATCACTTTCTTACCTACAGTTTTGTTTGGAAAAACATGGACTGGCTTAGAAAAAACGTTTAGACATTTGAATTTTAAACCATGGCAGTGAGCCTGGATGGCACATGAACCCCTAACATGTCAGAAACACGACATGTTAAATGTTTGCAGAGAAGTGTCAGATGAGCCAGTATTTGTCAGTATTTTCGTGTATGTGCTGAAATATACTTCTGTCAGAAAAAGCAGACTGAGCTCTGAATTCCAATGCAAGTAGAAAGACATGAAACCCAGACAGCACAATTTTCATTACAAATATTAACCAGATTTCATTTCTTTATACAAAGACTTGGCCAATGTTTCTCTAAGGACCAAACAGAATTTTTTGTTGGTGGGGTGCAAGGGTTGCCTCTCTTCTATCTAGGAAAAAATCCTTTACTTAAGAAAGACATTCTGTCCTGTGAGGGCAACGAGGCACAGGCTGCCCAGAGAAGCTGTGGCTGCCCCATCCCTGGAAGTGTCCAAGGCCAAGCTGGATGGGGCTGGGTTGGCAGGCATCCCTCCCCATGACAGGGGGTTGGAATGAGATGATCTTTAAGCTCCCTTCTAAACACAAACCATCCGGGGATTCTATGATTCTATTCTATGGTCCCAGAGCTGCTCCGACTCTCCCAAGCTCCAAAGGAGCAGCAGCATCCTCCCCTTCCTGCATGCCTCTGAAGTACTGCTGGGTCCTGGGTGTTGTAAGGAAGCACTTGGCTGCAGTTCCAGGGATCCTGGGATGGTACAGCCGCACAGCCGTGAACATTCACGTGGACACTCGACCAACACCGCTGCAGCCAGCTGCTAACTGCAACCAGGAGCCAGAAGGAGAAAGAGGGAACATCCTGCTCCCATCTCTTCTGTTACACCACACTTCCAACATGCTCCCAAATCAGCTGGGCCTCACCCTAAGCCAGGATACCAGATAGAAATCTTGAGTAAAACAATGGCCTCCCGGTGGGAGTGAGAAGCTCTTGGGGCTCAGGGAGTTGCTGCCACCTCCCACCCCTCCAGCCACCTGCATCTGGTGCCAGGCCAGGCTCAAACCAGCTCCGAGGAAAGAAGAAACTGAAAAAAAACCCACAAACAAAAAACCCAAATCTCTTGACTGACTACTTTACTTAAACCCAATTATTTTCTTTTCAGGAACATAGGCACTTTAGAGGCACTTTGCCAACGCAGGGAGTGAAAATACAACCTAAAACATCTGGAGAGCAGGAGAGACTGGGATCATTATCTTTCCACATGCGTCAGTGCAAGAAGGAACCCAGCACAAGCTAAACACAACCTGGAAAAAGGTTGTGCAATAACTAACCCAAGAAACTGTTTGTGTTTTACACACAGCACAAAGAGTAAGCCCACCAAAGGGACAAGGGTTTGGGAATAAGGCACAAGGAAAGCATGGTGAAGGAATTCCCTATATAAGTAGTTTATTCTGAGAAACTCTGGGTAGGCATTCACGGTACCCACCCCAGCTCCTGAGTTTGCCAGACAACAAACCAGATCACTGCAAATCTGTTGAACACCCTGCACAGATCCGTGGTCAAGGAAGCAGAAAATGCAACAGCATGTTGGAAAAAGCCATTTAATCCCTCTCCCCCCTTCCCATAAACAAGGGGTTTCTTCCCATAAGCTGTCAAAAGCTGTAACAACAGAATGAACTACTACTCTAAATAAGCCATCCTATCTTTGCCTCCAACACCTTTCTGAGCCCTGATTGTCAAATGCAGCACAGGCACCCTAAGACAGCAGGAAACACTCTCACCCAAAAGGCAGGCAGGCAGGCATCCAAAAGGAAAAGTAATTAGGATAAACGAAACCCGGTAGTCGTAGCGTGCTACAGAAATACCTGCAATTTTGGCAATAAATTATCAGAATTCCATGCATTCATGCAGTTCACCAAAGCCAGTTAACACACTCCTTGAGACACAGCTCAGGGACAGTCTAATGCAGCCTCTCTAAGCCAAAATCTTTATATGACATGTTTTTTCTTGGAAAGTCTCATTATAAATATTGCATTAATAAACACTATTTTAATTACCATATTAGTTCAGCTCTCCTATTATTTAATGAAATAAACATTCTTTTTTCCTATTATGCCAGTCTGTTTCATGGGATATATTTAGAAAGTGGTCTTGTCCCAGGTCTAGTTTCTCAACTCCTTGAACAATCAGTGAAAAGAAAGTAAAGACTTCTGCCTGGTGGCCAATGATACACACAATCATCTATGTCTGAGTCAAGTATGATATTTTATTTTCAGCTACAGTCCATAATGGAATTAGCCACTTCTCTCAAGGTTTTAAAATGCTCCAAGCTGGTAGGCAGCACCCACCTTTTCCTGTTAGGAGTCTCTGAGCTGTCCTTCATATCAATGCAGAAGTGACGGGGACAGAGAAACCAGTGAAGATGCCATTGGCCTTGGACATAAAAAGGTCATGAAAAGGTTGCATCATCCCCACTATTAGCCACAACCAATGTGCAGCCTTTCAAGGAGAACCATCATCTCAAAAAATTCCTGCGATTCCAAGGACGCTTTGCTCCCTTCACTCCCACATCCGACGTTTCTAGCAAATTATGCCCTTCTATTTTTACAGGGAGCTGCAGCCCCAGCAGTGCCAGCTGCAGCCTGGCCCAGCACTAAATGAGGAACTGTGTCTGAGGCAGTTGTCTCCCGAGCCAGGCTGTGTGCAGAAGTGGAGCTCAGAACCTCAGCAAGCCCTTCCCACCAGCAGAAGCCCACGCGCCACTCAGCCTCGCAGCGACGTCACAACTCGCTGTAAGCAGGAACACCAAAACTTCCCCCAAAGCTGTCATTTTATCCACTCATCTGCTGGCAGGGGGTGAGTTTTGTGATGCAGGTTGTGCAGGCTGGTCTGTCTCAGGCTGGTAAGATGACGTTTCCAGTAGAAAGGAAAAACTTGAGGTGTTCTGCTTACCCCACACTGCCTCAACAGCTCATTTCAGTTTCAAACACAGCACTGGCAGATGTTCTGCACTCAAAGCAGCTTAAATATCCAGCCTCAGCCCCTGATAAACTTCCCACTAACTGGTCCCAGGAGAAGCCCTTGGGCTGCTCTGGCTTAGATCTCCTCACTCCCAACCATTTGCCCACAGAGCCTTTCAGCAGAGCTTTTTATTGATTTCCATCAAGTCTGCTGCACATTTGGGGAAACCTGAACTAAACCAGGTAAGTTTAGGCTTCTTGTCCATAGAAGTTACCCTTTCACAGCTTGTTCTTACCGGAGAACTAACCTCAGGCTCTCACCCACTGTGCAGTGGCAGCATTTTCAGCACACACCTGCCACCTACGTTCCTCTAACTACTCCATAATGCTGAGGCCCCTTTCCCTCGGGGTAAAGAGTGAGTAACTAACTCCTGGAAGTACAACTGTACCACCCAGTGTCTCCCCAACGCCATCACCACCACGGCCAGACTGAAATAAGCCCTTCAAAATATTTGGAAACCTCTCAGAACAGATTCTCAAAAAGCTGAACTCAAGACAGTGCACAGAACATTTACCTGGGGCATGGAAACTTTTCCTATTTTAACTCCTGCTTTTTCATCTTCAAACGCCTTTACAAGCATTAATTAATCCTCACAAAGTATCTTTGAAGTAGCGATCATTAGTGTCTCATTACACAGGGAAACTGAGGCAGCAACTCACTGCCACAGGCCAACGAGTGAGTTTATCAGAGAAGCCCCCAGGTTTTAGTTCTGCCCTTCTTTGTCTCCCTTCTCCTGCTGTGCCTCTTTCTAAACACAAAAAAGCTCTAAGACAAGACCCAAATTCCAGAAAAGCAAACATTTCCAGCCTTTAAACAATAATACAGGGATTCAAATGATAACATCCTGCTAAGAATAGAAACATCAGAGTAAGATTGGGTTTGTTTCCACCAGCCAACATGTCAACATAGAAATTAAAATAAAAGCTCAAGCTACTTTTTGGCAATGAAATCAATAGCTGCAGCCTTTAATCAAGTTTTCCCCGTGAAAATCACAGCATCAGAAGGACAGCAGGTAAAATTAAGCCAAAGATGTTCAAAATCTGCACTGATGAGATTGAACTCAAGCACTTCTATTTATAAAACTGAATAGTCTCAACATTTCTGTTCTGAAGAGAGACTGTGAGAGCAAAGCACTGCTTCCTTCAGCTCTTACAGCACCAAAAAGTCAACTGTTTCCAATCCAGTTCCCATTAGTTGCAGCAAACCTGTCCCAGTCCAGTCACTTTAATCTGCAGATAACAAAAGCAAGGTAAGAATTCAGGATGCATTACATGCAGCAGGTCTGGGAAGCAGTTGGGAGCTGCCAACTCCTCACACAACACAGCTGCTCTCCCAGAAGGTAAAGAAATTATTAGAAAGCAATTCCAGGAGTAGGGCTTTTGTTTTGGTTTGTTTAAGGAACCATCAGTGGCAGTGACTTAAAAAATTTCCATAGACACGTGGTCATTACTATAGGAACAGAATATATAGGTTTATTGTTTATTAGCCACGTCATAGAGTATGCTCAATTCTCTGTAGGCTTTTGAACCTGAAGGTGCTTCTCAAGGTGACCATTATCATTGTAACAGATTTGAAATGGTGCCTGCTTCCACTGGAGTACTGACAGGGAAACTGGTGGTTTTTTGAAATTTTTCATTCTCTACCCATCAAGGTGGAGACTGAAATCTGGCTTCCCCTTCTAGGAAAAACAGCTGCCTTCACAGACTGAAGTTCCCTACAGCATGGCAGATGAAAAAGACACAATCTCATGAATAGCTCTTAAAAAAAACACAGATCACATTATACACAAGACTTGACACGTTAAAAGAGCAGTCATTTATCAGATGATTCACATCCAGGAAGGAGAAAGTTATTTAAGGTAGCCTTAAGGAACAGTTTTGCTTTTGCCTGCCCCAGCCACCACCCCTCAGAGTCAAAGCCAACATAACACGTTCACATCCACATTCTTAAAATGCTTTTTCTTATCCTATACAAACCAAGTACAGAGTCAGTGGCATCAAGTCAATGTAGGACTGGTCCAGCACAACTCCTACGTGCACCAGAACACACCTGAAGGGAAACCTTTGCTGGCTGAGATCTGAGCAGGGGACAAGTGTCTGGTGTTTGGAGGGTGGCTGCTTCCCTGTTCCCTGTTCCCTCGGTCCCCCTGCAGGGGCACACGGCGCCAAATCCACAAGGATCTTAGGTGGCCACAGCCTGTTCTCCTGCCAAGCCAGGCACCTACGCTTCCCTCTGCCTCTGTTCTCCAGTCTGCAGGCTGAGAAAGTGCCTGTAAGCAAGGGGGAGGTGTTATGCTACAGCTCTGGTGCCTGCTACAACCCCACCCAATAGTGTTCCTGCTGTTTACCCACTTGGATGCAACCCTTCTCCCGAGTAATCGCAATTCCCAGCGCAAGGAACAAGCAAGCATCCAGAACTCCATCCCATGACCGGGAAATCATCATCAGTTTGCTATGCTCACAACCAAAATAAATTCCCCTGTTTCATTTACAATGCATTCATTTAATACACTTTCATCTCCTGGAAAATCCTCAAAATAAACAAAGTCACAGTTGCCCTCGCTGGATACTACCAGAGCCCTGTCTGTGCACTCCAAACACAATCAAACTATTCCCAAGGCAGCCAACGGTTGCGGAAGTGACTCAACCTCTCCTGCCTTGTTCCCTGCAGGACTAACAGAGAGGGGCAGGCCAGAGCCACAAACAGCAGTACACAGCAGTATCCATCACAGAAAAGCTTGAATCCAAGTTTTCTAGGCAAGCATGCCCTCCTGACTTGCATAGAGAGGCAGGCAGACACGGGGACAGCACAGGAACCAGAATGTGTCCATGGCACAAAACCTGTAGCCTCCCAAAAGGCTCCCTGTGTGTTTTACTGATGTCACAGCACTGCTGTTCCCATGTTTCTCAGACTTTTTCTGAGAGCCTTAAGGCCACCAAACTTGAAACACATTTTCACATCACGTTTTCACTCCAATTAGCAACAAAGAAGCTTTCAGCAGAGGCCCAAGTATCTCTACATGTGCTCCTCTTCCTGACATCCATTTGAAATCCTGTTGCATGAGAGTAATCAAGATTATCCCAAACAATTTACTGCATGCTCCCAGGAATCCACTGACTACTCCGAGGCAAACACAACGCTGTCCTCACTCACATTTCAAGCTTACTACAAACAGACTGTATATTTTTAAGAAAGGTGAGCACTTGTCTTGGCTGTTCTGTTGGGTCCTTTCAATCAGACACAGCTTCCTCAACTATTTCAATATTAACATTTACTGTGTCCATACACACACACATACCCGTGGAACTGTAAAGGAATAATCAAAACCAGATTTATTTCTTCTAATATCCTAATATTCACATAGTACTTTAAAAGGGCAAGCTACTGGAAGCTTTGAAGAAGGTAAACATGAAGAATTCCTTCTTTTCCAACTGCTTTGTTTTTTCCAATGAGATGAAGTTCACTATTTTGAACATTTCAGTCACTAATTAAGCTCCCTGCAAGCTAAACAGCACTATTTCCTCAGTAATGTTCCCCTCTTTTCTCAAGAAACCCTTATTTCTGTCAATTAGCATCAGCTTGCTGAAAAGGGAGGGCACAGCATGAACTCCAACTCAAGTCAGAACTTCACCCAGTTATGTTTTCAAGTGTAGTTTTCACAAAGGTTCAAATCTCTTTACTGCAGGAGTGTACCTAAAACACTATTCAGTGGACAAAACTGCACATTTTATTTTGTAAAATCTACCCGTTCCCATATATAAAACTGAGCAATTCATAAAAGAAATACAAGGAAATATATAAAGCTCCAAGTCTGGGTTATTCCTTTCAGTGATACACCGGATGGTGTTCCAAGAAAGGACCCTGGAAGCGTTCACAAAGAAAGAAGGTTTACTAAACCATTTGACATGAAGGAGCTCAAGATCTTTCCCCAGGTAACTTAGACTATCCTGAAGTGGCCTGGAGAGCTCCAGGCTGCCTCGGGCAGCCTCTCACACTGCCAGTTCCACAGGCATCACCCAGCTGCTGGGGCAGGAGGGAAAGGGGGAGCACGTCCCAGTAATAAAGCAGGTGATGAACAGTGTTTGACTACCTGTGATTCCCTTACTCCAGCACTTCTTCCATGTGATAAACATGGATAAGTGTCCCACACAAAAGGTGTCCACACCTTTCCACAGCAAACTGCTCCTCCTGCCATGCAGATTTCCTTACATTCAGCTGAATTATCTGTCTGTACATGACTAATGCCCTCTGCGTCCCAAACTGCTGCTAACAGTCACACCCTGTAAATACATTTAAAAGTAGGAAGCAGAGCTTTGCAGAAAGCCATCCACAACCCGCTGAGGGTGATAAATTGCAGTAATAAAAGCTTGGCTCTAGCATCAAATTAGATCCTTACTTGTACACCAAATATAGTGCTTGGAGAACATGCCTCAGAACATGGATGGCTTCCCAAAATGCTGATCAGTGCTTTTGGAAACCAATGCTTAATGAATGACTAAAGCAAATCTAGTCATACAACCTAAGAAATCGCATCAGGGCATTTCTAAAGGAAGAAAAAAAAGACTTAACTGAAGAGTCTAAGACAGTCTTCAATCCTTTTAAACACCATAATAGACCCATCTCTTCATGTGCTTAGAGAATTGGCAGTTAAAGGCAAAATTGAACTAAACTTTCATGGGGAAAGAGTCACTTTAGCACTTTATAAAAGGCTGCCCTTTACTGTAACCCCCACGCAAAACAGGCTGAGCACAGAACGTGGCAAAGGACAAATACTAGGCAACTTCCCAACAGAAGATCTCAAACAGAGACGGAAGGTTACACTTACACTTGGATTAAGAGGCAAAACGGGGTCTGGATCCAGGAACTAACAATCATTAGAGGCAAGAAATAAGACAGAGAACAAGAGGAAGAAGGAATGGACAGGAGGCAGCAATGAATAATCCAACAGCTTTCCAAAAATACACTGCATTATCTCACCCCCAAGTATTTCTTACACATTCCCCATATTTAATAAAATCCTGTATGTGCCATGTGTAACTATCTTCAGGAAAATTTGCTTATCTCTTGCAAAGTATCCTATCAGGAAAACCCACCTGCCTGAAGCATCTGAGGGAGAACAACTGCTTCTACATAAACAGGAGAACATTTATTTTGAAATTATTTAAGCTTGAGCATTTAACAGTTGTGCCCAAAGTCAGTTTAACTGTTCCATGAATTTAAATATACAGACTTTTCCTCTTGTATTTTTCCACTCCCATTGCAGCAAGAAATTTCAAGAAGAGCTGTCAACCACAAAAGTTAGAAACAGGACATTAGAGATGCTATTTTTTCTAAAAGGTTCACCTCAGCATTTGAAAAAGCACTATTGTGTGCCCATAAAGTAAAAGACAAAGTAATGCCATTTTGATTCCTGGATCCAGAACACTGAGCAAGTCCCTAAAACAATTAATCCATCCAAGCAAAACCAGGACTGTGCTACTGAAGTTGGTAAAAATGCAATTAAAGTACCACCTACCAAAACAACAAACAGGTTATTTCATTAAGATCAACATAAAACCCCACCCAAACATTATGTGTGTTGAAATTATTTCTGTATCAAAAATCAGTTGTCTCAATTTTTAGCAAAAGAGGAATTTACCAAAGCTTACTTAAACTCATTTGTTCTCTTTGTCATAAAGAAAGGAATTAAACTTGTGATAAAGACAACAAATCCAGGCATTGTAAATCCTGATCTGCAAGATGTTCTCCTTCAGTGAGGAAGGGATTAAGATTTTGTACGTCAGTATCTTGAGGACACAAGCAATTAATTCCAGGGGCAAATGACCACAGTGAAAGATGAACTGCTGCAAGGACAGACAACAACAACAAAACAAAACAAGCTAACCTCAACTAAAACTCAAGTGAAATACGGGCTGGATCTCTTGAGGTATGTAAGAATACCAAAAGGAATGAATTCCTGCCAAGGATCATCTGTAAACTGGAGAAGCAAGAGAACATAGAGTGAACAAGGTGGAAGTATCTTCACACACCAAAAATAAAAAAAAAAAAAAAAGCAGCAGGAATGCTGGGACAAGAAGCTAAGGTCAGGGTTGGATTTCAGGGGGGAAAAAAAGGCACAAGAAGGGTGAATGAATTAGCTTCCCTGGACTGCTTTTAAAAGTATCAAAACACATTTGCAAGGCAAAAACTACTGTTACCTTCATGAATTCATAGGGTGGGACTGACACACAAAATTACCATCTCCTCCATGTGATCCGACTGACAGCTGACTCAGGCTACGCATTTGAAATGGGAAGCAAAGCCTTGAATCAAACAGAACATGCCTGAGATGCCCCATGCATTGTACCTAAGCTCACTAAGAAATTAAAAGTTATTTCAAATTTATTCTCCAGGAACCAATTCAAGCTGCATGGATACATGCAAATCTTCAGCTCTCATTCCGTTCTTTCACATTTCCTCCCCAAAATACTGACCCAAGCAGCAGTGTCCTCGGAAAGCACCTGAGAGATCCATGTACACAGATGACAAAGCAAAGCACTGGATCTTCACAACACCACATCATGAAATGTAAAGGCTAGAGAAATTTTTTAAATTCAGCGAAGAGTAATAAAGTTATACTCCATTCTCGCTGAAAACAGATTTTTTAGCAACTGAATTTATAAGCCACAGTCTCTGTCTCTGTGTATTTAAAAGGAAAAACAAAAAAAGACCAAACCTAAACAGCAAGTTTGTTGTAGCTCAACTCTAATAGGAAGTGGCTTAGTTTACAAATGCTAAAAGCATCACAAAGTATGTCCTGTGGTTTAGGTTGATTTGTGGGTCAGAGGCTTATTGATAGCTCTAGCAGTAAGATCTGCCTTATTGCTTATGAGGGGAGACTTAAAGTGGCCAAATTTAATGCTGTTATTTACTTCTCTAAGAAAAACAAGCAGCTTCATTCAGGCAGATTCATGCAACTCTCCAGCCACTGCCTGGCAGACAAATGCTTCTAATACTTTATCCTTTTTCAAACAAGATAAAAACGACTGTGTATCTCTCAGGACAGCATGAGATGGAACTGTGACCCCATGGCTGTTGTCACAATAAGGAGGCCCTAAATCCAAAGACCTGTATGAAAATGAAAAGGTGACAAAGGCATTTGATAAAGACAAAAAATTCCAGCCACTCTCCAGCGCACAAATTCCCCCCAAAAGTGATCCTTGTTCCATCACTCCTCCCTGCAAACAGCTACTGGCATTGGCTCACTTACACTGCAAACACAAAGAGGGAAGGACAAACAAGGGAAAACAATAGTGGCACAAAAGCAAACAATTAGGAAGCAATTAAGACCGGACATCACTGCGATGTAGTAAACACAACTTTCGCACTGAACAATGCCCTTCTTCCTATGCTTTTCTCTTCCATTCCAAACGAATGTTTCTATCTGAGAAGGAGCTACCTAACAACATTGAAAAGTGACAATCCCTCACTTCACCTACTACATGCTCCAAAAACACAGTAGTAGGGGGAAAACTTGCACCGAGCCAAGAGCAGACATCTCAGTCTGAACTGCTCTGCACAATTCTGTGCAGACTCCGAGGCAGACTCATTCTTGCAGAAATAAAAGCCAGGCAGCAACTTCCTTGCTCTCTACCTCCAACCTCACTGATAAGGCAGCAGCACCCCATTATCTGACACCCTAAACCCCATGTTTTAACTTCCCTTTAAGTTCATTGTCAGAGCTGATTCCATTTAAACCCGACGGCTACGGAACATTTCTGCTTTCCTCAGAAGTCAAAATTACTGTTACTAAGGCTTAAAAAAAATTCTTTAGGAAGCTGGCAATAGCTTTACAGTTCTCTCTCCAATTTACTTATGGGAATACTCGAGAGACTTCTTGATCCCAGTACTTTCCATTAAAAAAAATAGGGAGCTGAACACATCACTAATAGTACTGGTTAAGCAGCTGATTTTATATGAACACATTCCTGTGTGGAGAGTCTCTGCCCTGCTCCCACAGCAGCATTACACTCCTCAAGCTAAAACTGAAGTAAAATACATTAAAACACATGGGGGGAAACATCTGGATGTCCACTATATTTCCCATTTCTAACAGTCTGCAAATGCCTACACACTGATTTTCCACAAGCAAATTCCAGGTTAGGAGTGCCTGCTGGTCCTCTGGGGGAGTCCTTGATCAAGAGGAGACAAACACATCTCCAGAAGTATGGAAGGAGCACTTACAAAGCACTCAGCTGCTACACTGCCCACATTAGGAAGGGAATTCCTCGGACAAGGAGCAGCAACTCAACACCTCGGGAAGCTGAGGAAGGAACAACAACAAACAGCCCTGATCTTCTCCAACAGCAGGAGCAGCCTGAGGAGCTGGGAAGGCCACACTGCTTGTCAATCTGGAAACAAACCCATCAGCTCTGATTTTGCTATTATTCTACAAGAAGTGGTGGAGGGGGGAAGTAATGCCTCACTACAACTTCTGCACATATATTTACACACAAAGTATGATTTCAGCTTAAAATGAAAAACCAGCAAACCACGTGGAGCATCAGAAAGCAGCTGCCAGGCTCCTCCACTGTGCTGCAGAACAAGGCAGAGAGGGAACAGGACATCTTGCCCCCAGTTTGGTTTAAAAGTTAACGTGGCCCTCACTCACAAACTCATGTGCCCCCAACAACAGCCACTCATCCTCACTCACCTCCAGCAGCTCCTCATCCTTCCAAGACTGATCAGGCAACAACTACTTAAATCAATCTCATTTTTAAAATCCCTGCTGGAATCTTCGGAGAGGGATTCACTAATCCAAAGACAGGGGTTCTGTGGGGTTTTTTTAAGGAATACACAATTTCAGAACTTCAATAATAAAACGGACTATTTTCCTTTTATAAATAAATGGTTTTCATCTAGTTTCTTTTTTATGTAAGTTTTGCCAGCAGAGGATAACACAAGCATGTTACCATCTGGCACGCCCACCATAACTATCTTTAATTTTTTTCCTTGGAGATGTAAGCTAAAGTACCTGCAATTATGCTGTAATTTCCTTCTAGAGAGAACTTACCAGGCAGTGTTTTTCAGAACTGGAGATATTTTTTAGTCCAATAACCATTTTTAAATTGTTTTTAAAGATTCAGGATAACCTATTCAGCCACTGGAGAGGTTTATAAAGTCTTTTCAGAAAGGAAGAAACTGATCAGAAAGGGAAAACTGTGGCGCTGAAAATAACAATTGCTGTCAAAACCGAGTTGTATTAATTCAGTGACTCGCCACACAAGACAGTCTTTTTATAGTGTTCCCCATAAGCAGAGAAGACAATGGCTCCCCTTGATTTTCTTCTTCCCCCCATGTAGCTTTATATCTCACTGGCCCTAGCAACAGGGAAGAATAGCCACGGATTTGTCAAGGGACAAGGCCCACGTGAGGGGGGCCCTGCGTTATCCAAGCACAATCCCCCTGTTATTTGACAGCAAGTGAGCCTGCAGGAGAGCACAGCTTTTGGCACCGTGCTGGGTGTCAGACCGACACGCTGCAGCCCGGTCCCTGACGATAAACCTGCGCGACAGGTTCGGTGCCGTGCAGGAAACATTCCCGCTGCACAAGAACAATCCTCCTCGCGTCCCCACGGCGAGCCCCAAACTGTGACTCAGCTCACAGAAGGACAGCAGTGTCACTGAGGCAGGGAAAGCAGCACGGACAAACACTGATGGCACCTCCACACAGCAGACCCCGCAATGAGAAAGCGGAGAAAAAGCACTGTGAAAGACTGTGTTACAAGTACCATGCAAAACGTGGGGGGTTTGCAGCTCAAAATTCAAGTTGGCGTTACTCAACCTGCTGATATCCAAGCATTATCTCGGAATAACTCTTACCAAGTCAAAATTCAAGTCTGACAAAAGATGATGCTAACTTTCTGGACCCCTAAAGAAACCACTCTAACAAAAATAACCCATAACTCCATACCAGTAACACAGAAAGTTTCCCTGGTCTCTCCGAGGCCTACCAGGCATTTTTTTCAATTTTTTTTCATCCACTTCTAGACTGCAGATGAGCAAATTAGGTGCCGTCTACAGCACTCTGCCAACAACAGCTGAAGCAGCTTTGCCAACATTTCTAGCTTTGCCATGCACTAACTCCAGTTTCCATTTCTATATTTCAGCCAGAAGGATCACTTGGAACAATGGACACGGGGATAAAGGTTTGCTTTCCTAGGTTTCAGAAGGGTCTGGAAAAAGAAACAAGCATCTCATTATTGCCCGTGACAGAGGGTGGAGGGTTTCATGCTTTTCCATTCCCACTCAGCCAAACGCCACGGAGAGGGAGGCTCTCTAATTTGCAAAACAGACTCCCAGGACACTCGAAATCCTGTCCCCCCTTCTCCACCACCACGGCAGCTGAGAATTACGAAGGAGGGGGACAGCTGGGCTTCTCATTAGGAGCACCGCGCCTCAATCCACGGACAGTCAGTCATCTGCACCCGAGAGGTGCCTTTCAGAATCCCTCCGGGAGCACGGAGCACAACAAGCCAGCGGGCTGGGTACAGCAGAGTTAAAAGATAAACGCAAGGGAGGGACTGAGGAGGAAGCCAGCGCCAGGGCTATTTGTCTCCATGAGAACACAACTTACTAGAACACTCCAGCTCTGAGATAAAGTCTCTTCTCTAAACCCAGGCCACATCTACGTCTGCTGGTTATCAGTGTAAGCCTCTAACTACTCTCAGGTGTTCCGGCAAGAGTCCCACGGAACAACCGGAGTGTGCGGGAACACTCAGCGGGGACAAGGCCTTAATGGAGCTCGCCTCTTCCAGAGGGCCTTTTTCAGCTGCCTCGATCGCCCTTCTTTCCCTAGAGCGCATCTTCGCCTTAATTAATAGGTCACTGAACCGGTTTATGGTAATTGTCACAAGTACCTCGTCTTTGTTTCCAAGGGGAGGGACCAAAGTTCATTCGGTTCTTGTCCACGAAGCAAAATTTCAAGAAGTGGGGCTCTGCGCGCACCTGGATCGCCACCGCCTCCCAAGGGAGCTCCTTCCTGCCGCAGTAAAGCCTGGCCAGCTCCCTAGCGGGGCTCGGGAGCCCCACCTGCCCCGGGATTCACTTCCACACGCCGGCTGCTAACTCAGCCGGGGCACACAACGCTACGGCACCAACCCCTGCCCGCCAGAAACGAGAAACACGCACGGAAACATCACAAAAGCCCGAGGAGACGCCTCGGGTGGGTGTCTGACCCCGACCCCGCTCTCGCCTGCCCGGCGACACCCCTTCGCCAGGCGGCAAACCGGGGAGGTTCCCCCAGGCTGACGACCCGTGGCTGTTTCCAAACTCGTGTCCGGGAGGGGAAGCCGTGCGGGAAGGGGAAGCCCGGCTCGCCCGCCCTCCAAACGCCCTCACGGCGAGGCGGCCGCGCCGCTCCCTGCCGGCCGAGCGGGGCGGCTGCTCCAGGCAGGGCCGCCGGGGGCCCGGGGCACAAAGGGAGAGAGCGGGGAGCGGACGGAGCGGGCGCCAGGCCGGCGGGGAGCGGCGGGCGGCGGCGGGAGGCAGCCGCGTCCCCTCGGTGCTGCCCTGCCCAGCCCTGGCCGGCGGGACGGCGCACGGTAAAAGGAAAAGACCCCCCGCACCCCGCGGGTACTCACAACAAGAAGCTCATGGCGATGGCGGCGGAGCGGGACCGGCAGCTGCCTGGGCTCGGCGCGGCGCGGCTCGGCTCGGCTCCCAATGGCAGCGGCGGCGGAGGGCGGGCGGGCGCAGGGAGAGCGCCGCGGGGCGGGGACACGGCCCGCCCGGCCGCCATCGCCCCCAGCGGCCCCCGCGCCGCCTCCTCCCTCACAGCTGTGGCTCCGCGCCGCTCGCCTCTCCCGAGGGCCGTGGGGCTCCCCGTGAGGTGTCCCCTCATGGCCCCGGCACGGCCAGCCCGCTCAGGCTCCCCTCACAGCCGTCCGGCCCCTCAGAGCCCCCCGTGTGAGTGCCCCCCGATATCCCCATGGAATCGGGCACCCCCTGCCCTCCAGAGCCCTGCTTCTCCCCTCAGGACAAAGCTGCCAGTTAGCAGCCCGCAGTCACCGCCACCACCTGAAAAAGGAGAGAGAGGCATTAACTGGCCTTTCTGCCCTCCTCGCTCAACCCTTTTTTAAGGAAACGTGACAAAACGGATTCTGATATTTCTTAGTATTTGATCTGGGAGCGATTTCTAACTGGGCTGGTGAGGGCGAGCAGTCAGCAAAGGAGGGGCTCCCCTCAGGTGACACCATGGGCAGCTGAAGTAAAAAAAAAATTAAATTGCTGAGGTAAAAAACCTGCCGTTTTTCTAAGAAACGCTTGGCAGGCAGATATAGTCACATCCCAGTGCTCTTTATGGCAGAAGCTGCAATCCCAGGGTGTAACTTTGAAGCAAAACTCTGGCTCTCTTTAGGTCAGTAAGAAGGCAGATTTCAGACAGGGCACAGGACAGATAGCACGACCCTCAGGAATTCCCTTCTGCCGCAACGGGATCTGGCAATCCCAAAAACCTCATGCTGCTGCAGGTAGGCCAGAGGAAAACCTGATGACTTTCAGATTTATCAGGCAAATTCAGCACATCAAAACAGGCTACAATCCCACACAACACTGAGTTTCCATACCGCACCTCAGAGGTTTCAGCCTTAGGTGGCCACACGGACAGTCATCTGCTTCCCTCATGTTTTTAAATGCTGAAACTGCATTTTGCACCTTCTGTCCTTCAGACCAAGTAAAAATGCCAGGTCAGTGCATTTCTAAGTAAATTATAATTACGCTACTGTTTTTAGGATACCTTTAAAACGCAGTGTTTTAGTGGACAGCAAAGGTGTAGTTAAAATGCGTTTCACAACATTTGCAATTCTCCTTTTGGCTGTATTAGCCAAAGCATGGAATGGGTCTTGGGGCACTTCGGGTAACAGATGCTGTCAGGCTAACTTGGCCATGTAAATCAAACAAAAATACATCACTGATCTTTCTGGCACATTCCTGTTGGGACACGAATAACCTCCATTCCCCGTTCCCACCCATACACTTCCTTCTACCCACAGAAGGTTTTATTTTAGCGGCAAGTTAAAATTAAATATCGGTTACTGCAGTAGGAAATACTTGGCCAGAAGAGACGCTTATGTAACGTGCAGCCTTTATGTCTCACATTAATATTGGGCTGTTTGGGAAGGCTGAGGGTCACATGAAGGGCTCTCCTCAGCCGCCGCCGACCCGAGGGGCTGGCAGGGAGCTGCAGCCTTACGTAAGGGCTGAGCCGCTCCGCCGCTCCGGGGGAGGCACAGAGCCTCGCCTCTGTCATCTCCGTTTATCCAGCGCACTGCAGAGCCTAAAGAATTCCTCTGGAAGGGCCCTCCAGCTGACAGAGTGCTTCGGTATTGAACTGAAGTTCTCAGCTTTTCAGCACAGCTCGGTAAACATGGAGCATTCCTGCTGAAAGCAGCGAAAAATGGAGATCACAAAACTTAATCTATATATAGGATCGGGAATACAAAAAAGGGGAAATAGCATTTTGTTTTGAAAAAATAACACAGTGTATAAATAATTTTTGAAAAAGCACAAGAGAACAGAAGGTCAATTTGTCTCGACAGCAGATTACACAGAGGGATAAGGAATGTTTCCCAATATAAGATAAGCACTCCTTTTAGTATCACATCTGATGATTTTCTGATCATCAGTTTTAGTCTGATCAGACTAAAGAATAGCTGGTATTGATTATTCTTAACAACCTGTTTAACATTATTAATGAAAAAGGAATGCTCCCAGGTAGATAAATTTTCGAGGGTAGATAAATTCTTGATCCACAGCAGTGTGGAGGCATCTCCTAAGATTTGCTATTTCTGCAGGCAGATTCCCTCTCCTTAGCAGACTTCACTCAACAGCAGTTCTTTCGAGTGCATAAATGCAAATTCTCTTGTCCTAGGATGACCTTTCTATCCTACCATAGGTGCAGAGGCTCTGATCTGTCATGTAACTAAGGAAGCTCTGAGATTCCATGGAAACTTCAGTACGAACAGTTGTCCAACAACATGGTGCCCTCTAAAGGTGACTCTCACAAACCTGACAAGCTGCCAGACTAGCAGTGGTGGGTGTTTCTGTTTCCTTTACTTGGGAAGCAAACAAACTAAAAGAAAAATGGGTGGAGGACGTGCATCTCTTCAAGAGACTCTTCCTTGCACCGTGCTTGGTTACAAGAGAAGAATGCACCTAACATTCCCTTGGTCCCTAAGATTTAGGGATCTGCTTATTCAACTAGACTGAAAACACAAAAGCCAATCTAGATACAGATAAGTGCTCGAGATGAATTCCTACAGTTATCTTAATTTTTTTTCTCCTATAACATTTGCTTGCTTATTTAAAGAAAGTCTTGAAGGGAAACCTGGCAAGTGGGCTATGGAAAACTGGAATGTGAACCACTTGAGCACCGAGGTCAACATTCCTTTGAAAATGTACATAATACATGATTTACCTTGAAAATTCAGAAGGGTTGAGAGCCCCGTCAAGAGGCGGGGCTGTTCTCAGGGTTATAGTCTGTCCTGTGAAAGTTTGTTACAATGAGTAGTTTACAAAAGCACCAGCCAGCAACAAGAGGGTGACATAAAGTAGCTTGTTCACATTTTCAAAATGGTGATAAGAAACGTTCAAGGCTTCTGATAAATGAGTGTGTTGGCAGCACAACAAGATGAAAGACTTGTGCTGAAAAACCCAAGATTGTATTTTGGGTTTGACAGTTTGCAATGGCTTGAAATTGCAAGTCTTATTTGGTGATCCCCAGGCTACAACTACAGGGAGTTGGAAAATGGAGGAATATCTTGGTTGCCATGGCTCTCACCATCTTCCTGGTGCTGGGGTCCTGGCCTGGCACATCCACTTTCTGAACAACTGCTTGGATACCTCCCTGAATACCCTGGATCTGAGCCTCCCCAAACCCCTGCGTTCCTCCACTCTTGGGGTTTGTGATTTTGGCTTGCTTTCTCCCACTCATTTTGCTTCATCCTAAATTTTTTTTTCTGGGTTCAGCATGACCTACTTTCCTCATGCGTGCACTTAGGAGAAGCCAGTGCCAGCTCTTTCCCCTTTATCCCTCTTGGATGCAGCAATGGCAGTGGGACTCTCTTCCCTGACCACCTGAAAGGGGAATATTCTTCACCAAGAAGTTCAGCCAGTGCTGCAAGCAGGGATGGGAATGAGGGGGAGAAGAACAGCTCTCTTGGAAAATCAGTCTCCAGGGAAGGGGTGTAAAATGCTTGTCAGTGATGAAGCTCAACTTCAATCTGTATTGCAAGAAACCATCTGTGTCTTGGGCTCATCCTCAGTGTGGGCAGCAGGGGAAGGGGGATTCTGCCCCTCTGCCCCACTCAGGTGAGACCCTGCCTGGAATGCTGCATCCAGCTCTGGGATCCTTGGCACTGGAAGGACATGGACCTGTTGGAGCAAGCCCAGAGGAAGCCACGAAGGTTATCAGAGGAATGGACCACCTCTGTTATGAGGGAAAGCTATGAGAATTAGGATTTTTTTTAGCCTGGAAAATAAAAGCTTCAGGGTGACCCAATTGCAGCCTTGCAGTGCCTGAAGGGAGCCTGCAAGAAAGATGGAGACTACTTACAAGGGTCTGGAGTGACAGGATAAGGGGGAATGGCTTCACACTGACAGAAGGCAGGGTTGGATGGGATATCGGGAAGAAATTCTTCCCTGCGAGGCCGTGGCACAGGTTGCCCAGAGAAACTGTGGCTGCCCCATCATTGTAAGTGTTCGAGGCCAAGTTGGATGGGGCTTGGAGCAACCCGGGCTAGTGGAAGGTGCCCCTGCCCATGGCAGGGTGTGGAACGGTGAGATCTTTAAATTCCGTTCCAACCCAGGCCATTCTAAGACACATCTCTGTGACAGGAAAACCCAGCAGCCACAGCCGGGAACGCCCGCCCCATCCCGTGGAGCCCCAGTCCACCGCGGGCAGAGCGACGGCCACACCCCAGAGCGCCGCGGGCAGCGCGGCGGTGACCGGGAAGCGCTTCCCGTGCGGCGCCTGCCGGGAAGGAAGGTCGTGGAGGCGGAGCCGCGATCCTCGGCATGGCCGCGGCCGCCGCTGCCCGCCGCGCTGTGTCCGCGCTGCTGCTGGGCCGGGGCTCGGCGCTGCCTGCCGTGCTGCGCCCGCCGCTCGCTCTGCGCCTGCCCCGCGCCGCCCCGATCCCGGCCCCGATCCCGATCCCGGCGCCGCTCCGCGCATACAGCCAGGTACGGCCGCGTGAAAACGGCGGGCACCGAGCCCTGCGGGAAACGGCGACCTGCCGCTGCTCACCTGGGGGCTTTCCTCGTGTGTCCGTGACAGGTCACAGATGCTCCGTCCCAGGAAGGTCGCCTCTCAGAGCAGGAGCCCGCCTCAACCAAGGCGGAAAGCGACAATGTCTATCTTGTCAGGGCACAAGGATTCCCGTTCTCGTGCACCGAGGAAGATATCCTTATGTTCTTTAATGGTATGGGTGTTCATTTTCCTACCTGCCTGTTCTGTATGCTGGTATTGAAGCCACTAGTTGAGGACTACTTAAAGGAAAGAAAATTCAGAGATCGTTAGCCAGAGAAAGATAAGGTCTTATTATTGCTGCAAAATTATTCACAATTGACTCATATAAAGGGAATAATCAACTTTCAGACTGCTGGACACTGACTAGAAGCTCATCCTTATGGCCTCTTAAATGTAATTGGACAAGTCTTTCCCTTCATCAGTATCTCCACAGCAAAGGCAAATCCAATTCAAAGTGACACTCTTGCAGACCATTATGGCTGGCCCAAACTCCCCTTTTTTAATGAGTTCAAACTGCAGCATTGTTTTCTGATCCCAAATCATATCTTTAACATACCTTTGTAGGGCTGATCCCTCCATACTGTCACACTATGCTGCATCCTCCCAAAGGTCAGATCCAAGTTTTCGAGTTACTTGCTAACTTGCCAAACTAAAGCAAGTAAGCCTGAAGTTAGACTTCGTGTTGGAGATACAAGTGTCCTACCCTTTGTTTTGCAGTGCTGAGGGGATGCACCCTGTGCACTGCAGTCAGGAAAAGGAGATCCCCATGTTTGATGCAGTCTTGTATGTTGCTGTGTTGTGTGTCCCTTGGTTTCCAGGCTGTAGAATTCGAAACGGTGAGAACGGGATACACTTCCTCTTAAACAGGGACGGGAGGCGCAGCGGGGAGGCCTTGGTCGAGCTGGAGTCCAAAGCAGATGTCCAGAGAGCCCTGGAAAAAAACCTGAGGTACTTGGGCCCACGCTATGTGAAAGGTGGGTTTGGAACAGCACGAGTGACATTGCAATAAAACTCCTCAGTGAATGAGAACTCCGTGATTAATGAAGTAGGCTGATGTGGAGAGGTGCAGGGGTGGAACTGAGCAGCAGATCAGCCAGCAAGGCACCGCTGAGACAAAACTTTCTAGGCAGGACAGGGAAAGCAAAGGGGCAAAAAGGGAAAATACAGAGCATAGGCTGGGGGGAAGAAACGGTATGGAGCTTTGCAGGGGCGAGCGCTGCCTTAGGAGAATGCCTGCAGAGTGCTGCCTTCCAGTGCCATGCAGAAAGCATTCCATGGCTGCGTTCCTTGCAGTTTTTGAGGTCCATGACGGCGATGTGGAGGACTTGCTGCGGAGCCTGCGGGATGAGTCACAGGCCATGAACGATGGAGTTGTGCTGCTCCGAGGCCTTCCCTTCACCTCCACCGAGGAGGACATTGCAGATTTCTTCTCAGGTAACCTAGCCTGGGCTGCGCTCTTGCCTTACCAGGCATTCACTTCCTAAAGCTGATGCTGTTGTTCCTCAAGGGACAAGGCAAAGTGCGTGCAGCCTTGAACACCTGAAACACCACAGCACTCTGCAGAGTTTCCCTGCACCTCTGACCTTGTGCAGGTCTAGCCCAGGATCAGTACTTTCAGTGCTCTGATCTGGGGCCGGGGAAGCAAAGAGAGGGGATCAGATGCTGTGATCTGCAGTTGGATTGCTACCAGTACATAATTTGGCAAACTTGAGAAGAAAAAAGGCTAAAGGCTTGTGTGATAGTTACAGCCCAGGTGAATGCAGCATGGGTGTTCCCAGCTGTGACATCAGGATGGATAGGTCCCATATGCCACTTGAATCCTTGTCCCATCATCTGTGCCAGAGCAGTCCAGGTCCTGGCTCCCCAAGATGACATTCTACAGCACAGAAAGTGAAATTCACTGAATCTGACTTGAATTTTAAAAAATACGGGAAAAAAACTACCATAATAAGAGAAAATGTAAAGAAGATTTGTGCTCTGCATCTCCTTGTTGTCTGAAACTTGGGTCTGAAACCTGAAGCCTCAAGTTGATTCCTTTTTTAATGAAGACTTTTGTGAAAACTACCTTGAAGCAAACAAATTGGAGTTTAAAAAAGGTACTTAGGCCAGCATGAGCAGTTGTTTCAGAACTATTAGCTGCCCAATTAGCTTGTCAAAAACCAGAAGAATAAGGGAAAAAAAAACCCCAAAGGCTTTTTGAGCTATAGCACAAGTTCCTGCCCAGTGAATGTCTTTTTCTCCCCTGCCATCTCTAGGTTTGAAAATAACAGACATAGTTTTCATTTACCGGGGAAACAGAAGAACAGGAGAAGCTTTCGTCCAGTTTGCGGCTCCTGAAATGGCAGCTAAAGCCCTGTTACAGCACAAGGAATATATGGGAAATAGGTAGGTACTTCCCTGGAGTTCAGGGGGTAGGAGAACATGGTATGAAGCACTGTGTGACGTGGAGCTTGCTTCCTGCCGGGTGAAAGAGCTCCTCTCACACAATTAAGGAGGGCAGAGGCACCTGCAGTGCTCATAGTTTGGGGGAATTTGGGGCCTCTCAGGAAGTCTTCTGGTTTTCAGGTATTCCTGAAGACATTCTTGATCCCAACAAAAAGGGGTGACAGCCTCCAGAGTGGGGAGCACTAGATAGACACAGTCTGCTCTGTGCCTCCTTCAGGCATGTGATCCTGCCAAACAGAAGCACAGACCACTTTTTCCCAGAATCATGAAATATCATTTAGGTTGGAAAAGGCCTTTAAGATCATCATGTCCAACCATTAACCTAACACTGCCCAGCCCAGCCCTAAACCCTGTCCCTAGGCACCACATCTGCACAGCTTTTAAATACCTCCAGAACTGTGCTCACAAAAGAAAACCCAAACAACCAACGCTGCTTTTTCCTGCTGGGTTTTCTGACTTCAGTAATCTATAAAACCTTTTCTGCACCCCACATAATAAAAGAGTTCATCAAACCTTACCTCTCCTGCACACCAACTTCCTTCCTGTTGTTTCCTTACTTCTGTTCCCAGGCTGCATTTCATTGTGTTTCTTACCCTCCCCACTCATGTTAAAAGTAAACAGCTGCTCCATAGGCTGAATTTGATTAATTAATTAATTGTATTAATAGGACTCCCCTCCTCTCAAGTAGAGATTAATTTTGAATCTACTGTTAATTTTTTTTGTCATGATAGAACAAGAGCTCACATACCTCCATACCCATGTGATTAGCCAAGAAATGGAGGGGTTTGCAAAACTGCTGGCAGCTTGTTCCCATTCATCCTTCCTGGTTTTATCCAGAACTGGCCTCCAGCAGTGCTCAATGCTGAGTGGGGGCTCAGGGGGCTGAACTGTTAGCTTTGTCAGCCTACAGAAGGCACAGGGTCACTTCCCTTACTCTGGCTGCTCCCCTCAGGAATGGAGGAAGGCCCCCTCCCTTGGATGTCCGTATTTCCTCCTTCATCAAACTGTTCCCTCGGTGCTCTGGAAGTTGCCTGATGCAACACTGCTAGTGAAATCCCATCAATTTCATAGTCATATGGAAAATCTTAGGGCTCCACTAAGGTATTTCCTGTGACCCTGTGCATCTTCTGGGTCTGCCTGTTCTGGGACCTGTTTTGGGGATAGGTAGGGTGTTAAATTTGGGAGTTGTAGAGATCAGGGTGGTTTGTAGAAGTGCAGTGAGGGAAAAACAGCCTCAGTTCAATAGAGTTGTGCCGGTGAAATGAATTAATTGTTCAGCACCTTGGCAGGCCATGGCAGGGCTCTCACCCCCACTAGATACTAGACCTGAGCAGAGCCAAGGCAGAACATGTCTGGAAGGTACTTCCTCCAAGGCCTGAGTGCCAGGTGTGCCATGTGCTCTTTCCCTTTGGATTGCAGGTACATAGAAGTGTATGTGAGCAGAAAGCACCAGATGCAAAGGCACATGCCTTACAGGAATCGGGTGATGGCCTACTCCAAAGTGAGACGAGAGTATGAATCCATCTCTGAAGAAAGGGGCTCGAGAGGCACTGGAGGCTCTGATGATGAAGGAGCAAGTAGTGAGTCCGTCCCTGTCACGAGTGTTCCTCGAGGCCCCTTCGTGTCACCCTATGTGTCCACAGCTTTCACATGTGGGATGGGGGCACTGCAAGCACTGATGATGGTTTTTCCCTCCATTCCACAGAATTGTGCAGGGAAGGAATGGAAAGCTCCAGGAACACTTTAGAGTCTGCGAACACATCAACATCACCGCAGCACTTTGTGCACATGAGAGGTTTTCCTACCCAAGCTAGTGCCCAGGACATAATAAATGTGAGTAACAGTGAGGCTACAGATGAAGTGTGATGTCATTACCGCTGCAAACCCTCAGTTAATTGTTACAGCCAAAGCAGTTGCATACTTTTAATTGGTTTGCGTCTGTTAGTCCTCAGTGCTGTGTGGCTTTGGGCAGCCATGTCCTCAGGGGCACAGCAGGGATCTGCTCTGCCATGAATAAAAAGGAATTAAGGCTTGCTGGGATGTGTTAATAGCCATCACTTGGCTTGAGGACCCATTGAGAATCTAAAGCAAGAGTTCAGAGAAACTGACTGTACAGAAATATTAATGGTGTACATGGACCTGCACTGACATATACAGAACATGGGTGCTGTGTGAGGATTTTTGTTCCTGGCAGGAATTACTATGCCAGGAGCTCACAGGGGGTGGGACAGGTGACTGAGGAGTGCCTCAGCATCACCCAGATGGATCAGAGAGCCTTTTGGCTGCTCAGGAGCTCAGACCCCCCATAGATTGGTAGATTGGGTTTAGGTAGTAAAGCCATTGAGTTTCTGGGGAACAGGGTGCATTGCTGTAGTTTCTTTCTCACCAAACTCTCTTACTTTCCTCCTTTTCAGTTTTTTGCTCCGCTAAGGCCCACAAGGATCCTGGTGGAATATAACTCCCATGGAGATGTCACAGGAGAGGCAGATGTGCATTTCAAGAGCCATGAGGATGCAGTTGCAGCAATGGCCAAGGAGGGGTCACAGATGGGTAAGTCAGGAAAAGAGAGGGGATCCTACAGCCTCGGGACTGAGACCTCAGGTAGTCTGGCACAGATCATCAAGCTGCTGTTACACCCTGTGCAGAGGATCACTTCAGTCTAGCTTTCCAAGCTGTAGTGTGCCATGGGCTTTGCAGAGAAAAAGACCCCACAATGTAACACATGCAAGTGCCTGACCTCAGCCTACCTCTCTTACTTTCCCCAGAGTGCTGTGCCATTGAATTGTTCCTGAATGAACATCCAGAGGGAAAGGAGAACTGCTAGAGATGATGGTACTGGTGCAGGTTTGGTAAGCACATCCATCTCTGTCCTTCGTGCTCTTTTTGTAGCAACATGTGCCTCAAGCCCACAATCCCTGGTATTCCAACCAGCCCAAAGGGTAAAACAGAGGCTGAAGGGAACCACCCCCTAGCCTGACACCAGAAGTCCAGCCTAGATCCCACAGCCTGCACCTCCAGATTCCACAGGTGCCAGTCCCACAGTGCAGCAGCAGCATGAAAAGCTCTGATGGGGTTACATTCCCTGGGAAGGAGACAAAACATGACTAAACATTTCCAATAGATGTGGCTTAATAGTAACTGGTCTTTTGGATGGGGTGGGGTTTGATGTGCCCAGGGAAGATGGTGGACAGCTTGTTCCATGAATTCCCCTCAGAAAGTGGGAGTGGTGGTCACTGCTCCCCAAGCCCTGGCCTCTGCAGCAGGGAGGGCAGCCCACCCATGCTGGGTTTGTAATCCAGGCCAGGGATAAATCCCTGGGGCAGGTTCAGGATGTGCACTCCACCTCCTACCTGCATCCCATGCTTCCTTGGCACCTCCCTCTTGCTGATGCCTGTGCTGGGGGAATTAAACACCCCCACCCTGTGTGCCTGTGCTGCAGCCCCACCTGAGCATGTCCCACCTGGAGTCTCTGCTATTTTACTATGGCCAAACTGTACTGTTTCATTCTAATCAGGTATTAACTAGGAAAAAAATGCAGTGGGCATTGGGGAAAAAATGGAAAGCAGTAAGCCACAGTGAAGGAGTGATTTTTCTTCTTTTCCTTGTTTCTAGGCCAAGCAAACACATTCCGGGGCAAGAGCGTGAAGATCAAGTCCCAGTGTCACCACTCAGCAACGAGGACAAGCTAAGATTAGTTCAGCCTTGTGTAAGAGCTTGTAATAAATGTGATGGGCTGTGGGGAGGTTGCACCAGGAGCAGCTGCAGTGGGAATGGCCAAGGCTGCAGGGTGGAGCAGTCCTTGGCTTCATGTGCATCAGGGTGCATTAATAAACACCAGGATTGCCAATTAACAGCTGAGTGATCTAAGTCCTCACACAGGTGCATGCTGTAGCTCTGCATACTCCTAGCCCATGGGGAATGGGATGGAAAGACCATTCAGGAGCCAGGATGTGGATGATCAAGTTTTTTTATTGTGTGGAACAAAATTAACATCAGAAAACCTGCACCCCCCTCACTGCCAAGGTCCAGGTGTCAGCCCACGCTGGCATCACACTGAGTACCTGAGCACAGAGGGAGCTGGCAGCCAGCACGATCCTGCTTCCACCTTCCAAAATGCCAGTCCCATGGCAGCCACCAGTGCTCTGCTCTGAAGGGGTTCAGCCACCTCCCTGCTCCATGGAGTTTAATCAGTGCCATTTCCAGTGTAATGCTCCCTCTGCATTGCCTGGGTCTTACTGTCTTCTGGGGGGATGAATCACACTAGGGTTGGGTGCAGGAATTCACACTGTTGATGTGTACAGTGTGCGCTCAAAACTACTGGCACTAAATTCAGTGTTTTCTCCATCCATCTCCAGTGTCTCACCCCTTCTGAGAACTTGGGAATTCACCTGATTTCCAGGCTTTTGTTATTTCAACACTGTTTACAACTCCTGCCATACTTTAAGGGATAGCAGCAATGAAATGAGTCAGGAAGCTACCCCGGGGGGGCAAAGAGCAGAGAAGAGTAGAAGTTGGGTGGCTGAACATGCCAAGTCCTAGAAGGATCTAGCAGAGATGATTCCTGGTACAAACCAGCATTGACCAGGTCAGTACCTCAGCTCCCAAGAGTTTTTTCTATGTGGTTTCAGCCAATCTAATGACTTCAAAATCCCCTTCAAGGAATTAACCACACCCCCCTAAGAACATCTGTACAAACCCCAGTGCATTTCACACCAATGCATTCATTTTCTATGAACTACAGGGCATTCTGTGGTCTCAGAGACTGCAGGAGGTGCAAGCAAGAAAAGGAGCAAACACTCCTGTGATGTGAGAAATCCACCACTGCTTTTTTGACTAACAAAATTCCTTGAGGGAACTGTAACAAAGAATGATGTGGCACGAACCACGAAACCTCTCTGAACTATATTTGCAATCAAAATTTCTAGCAGGTGAAAAGTGTTCCCATTTAGTTTTGATCCAACAAAAAGTGAGATGCCAGGTTTATTTTAACAAGATTTCCATGTGCGCAAGATGGAGATGTACCTTACATCCGAGTGGCCCTAAACCTGTGTCTGATGGGGATTGGGTCCAGCCCCTAAAGCACAGAGGGGGAACAGAACATTCACAGCTTGGTTTGGGGTATCCCTGTGCAGACAAAGCCCCTGGCCAGAGCCCTGAGCCAAGGAAGTGCAGGTAGGATGTGTTCACTGGTGTCCCACCTGCCCTTACAGCATCCACCAGGGTTCCCAGGATGAGCCAGCCTGTCCAGCAGCCAGAAAAGGGGAAATGGGATTTCAAGCCAGACATGAGGAATACCAATGCTCCTGTTGGGTTTTGGGGAGCCTTTGCTCAGCAGCAGCAGCACACCCAAGCCACATGCGTGAGGGCGAGAACGTTCCCAATTTACACATGCACACAACAGCTCTGGTTTGGGCAGGGGCTCCCAGAGCCCTGAGACTCTGCAGGCACATCCTGGGGCTGCTCCATGTGACATTCCCAATGCAATTCTCCACAGCACAGGTGGATTTTGGTACAGGGAAGGGCTCGGACTGCTGTTTTAGTAACAGGAGACTCTAAACACCAAGAAGCTGCTTCCCATCCGACCTCCAAAGCACATGGGCAAGTGTCTTCACATTCCCCCTGAACAACTCCAGAAACACCATCGGCTACAACTTGTCACCTCTGTCAGCTGTTCCCTACAAGGGGCTGCTGGAATACTGCTGGATGAGCCGCTGGTGGCAGGGGTTGCAGACACGCTCGGGGTTGATGCTGGACGGGAGGGGCAGCTCATGCACCGAGCAGGCTTCACAGAAGGTGCCCCCACAGTTCTTGCAGATGTTCTGGAATGCAGGAAAAGGACAGAGGAATCAAGGAGAGGTTCAGGTCTTGGCAGATCAACTCTGAAAACAAACACTGAGCTAAAAAAGGGGAGAAGCTGCTAAGGGGGAGGAAAACAAACCACTGGACAGGGCGGAACAGGAAACCATCAAACCATCAGCATTTAACAAAGTTATGTTAAGGGCAGAGGGGCCTGCAAGGGCTCATTTCTTTGTACAAGTCACCAGCAGGAACCTGTGATTCCAAAACAAAAACCAGAAGGAACTCACACTCACTGGGGGGGGTGAAATGCCAATACAAGTCCAGGAGTTACCTTTCTCTGGCTCCGGCTGTTCTCCTCCCGGCAGAGCTGGCAGATCTCAGCGTGTCCAGGGCCTGACAGCTGCTCCTGAAGCCCAAGACAAAACCAAGACACTCTGCTTTACATGGCTCCTACGGCAGAGCTCTGCAGCAACAAGGGGGAACTAAACATTGTTTTCACAGGGAAGGAGCTGACAGAAGCAGAAATTCCCAGTGGACAAGTGAGCACAAGGCATCCCAGTGGCACTCTGGGGGTCTGGCTGTGCTTTGCCAGGTGCATGGAGGGGAAGGAGCGTATTTTGGTCCAGCTGATTTACAGAAAAAGAGCAGAACAACCAAGAAGAATCACCCACCTGCTCTTCCTGCATGCCGCTGGGTGACCTACAAGGGAACAACAGCATCACTTGGAGCAGGTCTTCCATCACCAGAGCCTTTATGTAAAACATCTGGGCTACCAGGGAATTCCCTCATCCTATTTTTAAAACCCTCCCCCCACAGGGAGTTTTGAGTAGCACTCCTGGTTCAATGGGAAGAGCAGAAGAAAAAATTGTGAGATGCCTTCAGGAGAACAGAGGAGAGGGAGCATAAACACAGAAAAGCCTGCTGAGGTGCTACAGGGTAACAGTTTGAAACTGGCCTTAAAGGTAGGCCTGCAGGTTTGATCCCTACTCCTGCTGTGAAGGGCAGCAATGAAGCACCACAAGGCCTCTAAACCATCAGCCTGACCCTCACTTGCTTAAACACTCCAGGTGAAATGGGGGTAAAAAGTATCTCACGCCTGGAAGGTTTTTAATATCTAGCAAAGCAGATTTGAACTGCTTTATGCTATTTTTAAGAGGATACTTTCCTTATTAACTTCCCATTAGCACTTGAGACACTACAGCACAGCCCTGACAGTCAGCACTTCCAATGGGCTGTTCCATACCTGAGCCAAAGCCTCAGCACTGAGCTGTGCCTGGGGCCTTTGAAAACACCTTGTACCTTCTAAAACAAAATACTAAAACCCTGCAACAAGAATACTCCTCTGCAATAATTCAGTTTGGAAACAAGTGACCTGAACCACAATTTTATACAGCCACCTTAAAATCTCACTTCAAGTTCTCTTTCCCCAACAGCTTCTCTTTAAGAGGTCCAAATACCCTTCCTCCTTTCCCTCACCAAAGATACTTTGGACATGAGTTCCAAAGGACTTGTATTTGGCTTACCAAGGATTCTTGAGTCAGAAAAATTAGTAAACAGCAGATTTAGATAGAAAAAAAATCAAAGGCAAATGGGAGAGACACAGAGCTTTTCCCATCTGGAAGCACTGATGGCAAACAACAGAACTTCATCCTTCCCTTTGAGAGCTATGGAAAAGCAGCAGCAAACTCAACGAAGGGCGGGAGGCTGGAAATCATTCTTAAAAAGGCAAGTTGGACTATTCCAAACTCCCTGCTGGCACAGAAACTGGGGAAGGGAAAGCAGGACTTTGGAAAAGAGAGGCGAAAATGAGATTTGTGTCCTTCCCTACCTGTGTGGCAGGACACTGTTCTCTCTCAGTGGCTGCTTCAGTTTAGCATTTTCTTCCTGGATTTGGAGCTTCCCATCCTGTCAAAAGGAAACATTCACCCATCAGTTGCACTAGAGGAAACTCCTGTTTCACTCCTGCCACACTGCAAGCGGAGACTTGGCCCTGCTATTGTGGGATACTGCTGTGCCCCTCCTTGGCACAGAGGGGTATCAGGGCTCCAGTCTCCCCTGGGAGCAGCTCTTGGTGCTTTCCATCTACTGTGAACAGAGAGGACTGTGCCTCTCAGAGATGGGCAGGGGTCCAATGACCTGTTACCAGAAAGACTGCAGTCACCAGCTCTTACTTGCAGGGCAGGGCTTGAGAACGAGGATGGGCTGAAGAGGTTTTGTAAAAGCTGACCAGAGACAAACTTTCCCAGCCACCAAAGGGACTTCTCCCTTCTCCCTAGCTTCTCCCTAGCTGAGATGTGGGTCCCAGCTGAGCACTTCACTGAAATTGTGTAATATTGGTCAAAAAAGACAAAACTGCATCATTCAAGCACGCCAGGGAGAAAGAGAGAACTGCAGAAACCATCCATGTTACTGCACAGTTCTCATTGTTACAGCTCAAACTGCCTGTTCAGAGGGTATAAAAATCTTCCCAAACCTCCTCTGGTAGTGGTACATGAACAACCACCATTTATTGCCCGAGAAAGCTCAGGAAAAGCAAATGAGCCAAGTGAAACTGTACATCAAACCCAAGCCAAAAACCGAAGTCACATTACCTGTCTGAGCCAATTCTTTGGGCCTTTTTTGCTTTCTTGGCTGCGCTGGTGACTGTGAGACCATCTGTCTCTTTCCCGCCTTAGTTCCAGTTCTAGGTGGTTCCTGGAACACCAGGTGGAATTGTGAATAAAGGATGGTTTGGGGACACTTGGCACTGACAACTGTTTGACCCTCTCTTCACACCCCTAACTCAAGGGCCAAAACTGCCTCTTGGAGCCCAGAGTTGTCTCGCAGTGTGTTAAGCCACAATGTGTCAAAATGAAAAATCTACAAGTCCTTCATCTAATTCTGGCACAATTTAGCATCCAACTGATGCAAAACCAGACCCATGTGCCCACGTCCTCCTAAGCTCACCCATGCACACCCAGGACCTCACACCAAGTGCTGACCAAAGCCATTTGCTGGTTGTCTGAGCAACTTTTTGAAAAATGAAACAAAAAGCTGGGCTAGGAGGGGAAGAGGGGACAAAAAACCTCTGTGCATCCAGCAATGCTCCCACAGAATTCATCCCAGTGACCTTGCAACAAGACACAGATGCGCGTCAAGGTTGCAGATGTTCTTCTATTTTAAGGAAAGAGATTTGTCTGTGTCCCTGACACTGCTCTAGTGATGACACTGCAGGGGAAAATGTGATGGCTTTTGACAAGGCCTCTCTTTGGCTTCCAGCAAAACTAAGAGCAGTCTCAAAGGGGAAAATAGCCACATCACAGTACTGTGTTGCAGGTAGACAACCAAAATCACTGTCCTTGCTCCAGACCTTTCAGTGTCTGCTCCAGGCAGAGACTTGGCTGCTCAGTCCAGGCCCACGAGCAGGAGATGGTTAGTTTTAGCTCTAGATTCCCAATTATCACGGAAGCACAGAAGGTTTGAGTTGGAAAGGACCTTACAGACCATCTTGTTCCAGCCTGTGCCATGGGCAGGGACACCTTCCACTGGATCAGATTGCTCCAAGCCCTGTCCAACCTGGCCTTGAACACTTCCAGGGATGGGGCATCCACAACTACTCCAGGCAGCCTGTGTCAGTGTCCAAGTGATGCTATTACCAAGGATTTCCCTACCTGGAGTTACACCTCATGGCATCTAACGCATGTTCTGCCTCACTCCCACTCCATCCCCTGCTTTCCCCTGCCATCACCCCGCCTGTTTTCCCCTAGACAGTGACAACAGCCCAGAAAAGAGGTTGGAAAAGGGTCTCTTCACCGCTGCCTGGAGAGTTCTTCCACTTCCAGCTGGAGACTGTTGATTTTGTCCCCAAACTCCTGCTTGAAGAGCCGGTTGTCCTGCTGGGCCAGCTGCCGGTCCTTCTCTGCCTGTCGCAATCTGGATTTGAGCCACATGAACTTGTGATAAAAAACAAAAGCCATGGTGGGGAGGAAGACCGAGTTTAACCAACAAATAAAAAACCCAGTGAAAAGGTAAAGCCAAAAAAAGAGAATGGTAAAAACAATGGAAAGGAGGAAAATAGTTCAAAGCAAAGCAAAATGTAGGTGAACCAGGCAGAAGCTCTCATTTTCAATAGTTTTTATTCTATCACTACAGTTTACAGCCATTAGATGAGAAACAGAAAACATCACTTTTATCCAAATTTGAAGCAAACCTCAAGTACACAGAATTTTAAGTCCAATTGGAGTTTAATGTACGTTACATTTCAGCTTTACACAGGTAACTGGAACTTGCAACATAGGTTGTAGCTACTCTATTGAGAATTAGTGCATGTTCCTGGTCTCTCCCATGGATGGACACTTCTGCTCAAGCCCCAGGCATCAGTACACCAACACATTCCCACTTGGGGCCTGACATCAGAAGCAGCCAGATCCTTAAACTTGTCTGATTTCAGCACAAACCTCACCATCCAAACTGCTGATCCTACAGCACAAGTGCGAAGGGGCAGGGGGTTCTCTGTACTAACCAGCTGTTCAGACACCTTGATCAAAGCTTCCACCTTTTCCTTAGGATTATTTTTTCTCCAGGGAGTTAGGATGAGTTTCTAGTAGCAGGTTACTGAGGGGTGAGTTTATAGGTTCAAGCATGCGGCTTGGGCATGGCGGGGAGGTTCCCAGCAGGGCTGTACTGGGAGCCCAAGGAACAAGCCCCACAGTGGCCCACGCTCACATCCAGGGGACCAGGCTGAGCCCCATGGATTTTTAAACACACCAAGGCATTCCCTCCTGTATTTGTCACATTTGCCACCCACTGCCCCAAGGAGCACAGTCCCATAGGTCAAAGGGAGAACTGGCACCAAGGAATTACTACAGGCATCTCACCAGAGCAAAAAAAACCCTATTCTACACAGAAACTCCCCAAATCTGATCTTCCAAATGAAAAAAAAAATCTCGAGGAGCACTTGTAACCTAAAGCCTGTGAGAGGCCAGCACGGGGATTTCTGTGATCAGATAATGTTAGTTTATAATAGTTCAAACTACGGTTACTTCAGATTTTGCACCAGGATGTTAAACTGGCAATTATTTTTCCTATTAAGAGCTGTTTCCAAGCTATAGCTCTTGTTCCATTAGCAAATTCCATTTGTATTGAGCGAGGCAAACTAAGAAGAAAATGAAAGAAGTGTAAAAGGCAACTCTTTTCAACCACCAACAACTCGGACAAGAAAAGGGCAAGGACCAAATTACCATCTCCACTCCCCACTGCTGCACACTGGGTTCCTTCTCCTTTTTTTAATGTGTTTTTGTTTCCTTTAAACAAAGATCAGATTATTTGTTTATAAAACCTGTAACTTCCCTTTCTAGGAAGGGGAGAGACCTCCCGAAACACCTCTCCTCTGCTTCCTTGGGTCAGGAAGGACCACAGGGTATGTCTGGAGGGATTCCTGGCAGAGGTAGAAGCAATGTAAAGAGAAGGAGGTTTCCACTGAACTTACCACTCTATTGTATTACTCTAAGACACCTATAGCTACTGATTCTGGACACATGAAGTTTAAAGGAATAAGGATAAGTTCCCACCCTCCCCCCAAGTCCCTAAGGCAGAATCCAGGCAGGCTGGTTACGGGAGGGCCGGTCTTCCCGGTGACGGGCCAGCGCTGCGCCCGCTCGGCTCGGACTCGGGGCTGAACCCACAGAACAGAGGTGAACGGGGAACGGCTTGGGGTACGCACACAACTACTGTCAACAACTTCCAGGGATGCATTTCTCATCTACTTCACAAAAAGGGCAATACAGAAAAGGAGTTGACTGTCCCGAGCTGGCCACGGTCCCGGCTGAGCCGCGCACGCGCCGAGGGCTGTGCTGCTGTGACACCAGCGGCTGGACACAGCCGCTTCGCCCACTCCTGATGCTTTCCCAGGGAGCTTAGTGGCCAACTCGTTGGTACTTGAACACGGTTTAAATGGCAGGGCTGGGGATTTTTATACCCGACTAAATCTCGGCAGAAAAACTCACTGATTTTAAAAACTCGGCAAATTCCAAATCAACTTTAGGTGACAATTAACATTTTAACAGTTGCTTTTAGCAATTCTCAAGTTCTCCCCTCATAAATGAGTTCTGATGTCAGAGCTGTGAGGTGGCCAGACATAAAAATGTCTAATGATGTTTCTGGATCAGTTTGTTTGCTGCACTATTTAAGGTTTTTGCCTGTTTCACCAAATCCTTTTCACTGTATAAATAAGTCAAAATGAGGATGACGAGAAAATGGAAAAAATAAGAACAGCAAGAGAAAAAGAAGACATGAATTAGCTGAGCAGGTATCATGAAACATTTTCAAACACAAACTTTTTACGAAGAAAATCACCTTGTTTATCAAGAACTGTTCCCAACAGAAACCCTAAAATGAGAGCACCAATAGAGTGCAGTGCCCTGCTCATTAACCAAGGCCCAGATGTGCTGCTCCCACTGCTCTCCTCGGGCAGCTCTGTTCAGCAGAGCACTGGGACTCTCCCCTGGTCCATTTGGGATCCGTGGGACACTACACTAAAGGACACACCAGTGGATCATGGTTCAGGTTTCCTGTCTTACCTTTGTTCCAGCTGTTTAATGGTGGCAGCCATCTGATTTGTTTTTTCTTCCAAGCGGCTGTTTAATTCACTCTTCTGTTTCACTCCCATGTCTGAACTCTGGGAAAAGGAGCAGTGGGGGTTTGTGTAAGGAGCAGTAAATCCCAAAATCTCCATAAATCATTTGGCACATGAAACAGTGGGGCAGAAGGCAAAGAGGCAGGCAAAGGTGCTGAAAAATCAAATGCCAGGTCAGTATTGCAAGGACAATGTCTTGCTGTAGATGTGGAGGCTCCAACTGCACCCCCCAACAGAGCAATGCCACCACCATGAAGCTTCCCAGATATGGAAAATGCATAATGCAGTGCCTGCTAATAGTCAATATCTTAGTATCATTCAGCTGTTTTGAACAAAGCCACTGGCTCAAGGAGAGCAAAAGCAGCTCTTGCCACTTGTAAAGTTGATTTTAGGACCAATTCTGAGCGTTGTGTTGCTGTTGGGACAGTCTGCTTGTGCCACCACACAGGAGTTCCCCAGGTGCCCTCCACACTAGACTGTGCTGGAACATAAGCTCCCACGCCTCTTTTCACACCACAAAACCACACAAGATGCTTTCCCCTGTCTCACACACCCATTTCTGGGCCATGACAAATTTTTGTTTGGAAGAAATTGCATTTTCCTTTAGCCTCCACCCTGTTCCATTGTTCTCACAGCAGGACAGAAATATGCTGCACAGCCCAGCACCTTGCCAATATACAGGAAGAATAAATGCACAGCATCTCTCACTTTTATCAGCAATTCCCTGCATTTCCTTAGTTTCCTACCTGCAGCTTGAAAGACAGTTCATGCTTTAGAGCCCTGAGATCGTCCAGCTGCTGTCTGAGTGCCACGAGTGCATCCTGCTTTTCACACACATCCTTCTCCAGCATCTTCATGGCGAGTTCCATCTCCTGTCGCATCCCGATCTGCAACTCCAGCTCCTTCTCCACATCCTGGAACACAGGGAGCCCTCAGCATTTCCAGGAGCTCCCCTCATCACCCAGCAGGTAAACCACCCTTCCCTTTTGTCCATGCAATCCCTACCCACGAGTGTGCTGCGCTGCCACAGCTTTGGAGTCACACATCTGACACACCCCTTAAGGAGAGTAACTCCACAGTTTTCAGTCCAATATCAGAGCCAGGTGTGCAGCATGGCTAGCAGAGAGTCAGGGAATTCTACGTGGGCCTGTGTTTGGGATGGAGGGATCTAAGGAAAGGTTTTATTTCCTAAAGCAGATTTCCTAACTACCTTCAGGTCAGGCATTTTTCTGCCCACACAGGTATTGAACAAGAGCTCAGCATGGCAGTGACCCTTTGCAGCCCTGTGGGGTGAGCCCAAGTCCCCCCAGTCCTCACCAGCCGCAGCTGAGTCTCCTCCTTCAGCTGCTTCCGAGCCTCAGTCAGAGCCTGCCCGTCAGCAGTTCTGTCCTTGGTGGCCTGAGGTAACAGACACAGTTCACTTGGCATTGTGTACTGCCAGCCCTCACTTGGCCTCATTGTTGGCTTTTCCCCAACACTTGGAATTCTGCAACAACTCAGGACCAACCAGCACAACTCGTATATCCAATTTTCCTGCCCCCACCTCAGTAAGTTCCCCTCCCTCCTGTCCCCTGACACTTCTCCCAGTGAGCCATGAGCTCCTGGCTCCACACACACTCCCTGCTCCCTCCCCCCTATGGGCAGGCAGGATTCCCTGTGGCCAGGGCCCATCTGTTCCCTCTGCACAGAGCCTACCTGCAGTTCCTCTAATCCACTGTGGGGTTTGTGTGAGGCACACAAGGAAATAAACTCTGTTCCTAACAATGCATTCAGGCTGTGTCTGCCCCAGGGCTCAGCTGTCATCCCATGCCACCCCCCTGCCCCCTCTCCAAACCTTGCGGCTGGACTCCAGGATGTAGGAACTTTCTTCCTTAACCCGCTCCATCTCTTCCTGCAGTGTAATGATCCGGTTGTTGGCAACTGCAAGCTGGGAACAAAACACAACAGTAACACATCAAAAACATACTTCACTCATGTTTTCTCTCTTGACCCCACCAGATGAGGAAGATTTGGCTGGAAACTGAGGACAAGCAGCACACTGCACCCTTAGGGATGGGACACCTGGCTCAGAGGAATTCCCAGGGATGACAGCACTGCAGACCAACAGATAAATGTAAGTGTACAATCAAAAGCAAAAGTAACTTCAGAAACTCCTTCTGGCTTTGTAACTCACAGCTCACACAAGGCTCACACACAGGAGCAGCTCAGAGGCATTCCAAGGGTCAGCCATGCTATCCAGTGACAAACCCAAACAGAACTGCCCCGATGCAATCGTGAGTTCTTGGCAGAGCTCAGGCCCAACGCATGCATGACTGTGACATGTGACACAGCTTATTACCTACACCCCGGCTGGCACAGTGCGTGCTGGTGTCACCACAGCCTCACTCTGCACACACCCTGCAGGCTTCCCTTGGCCACTTCATTAACAAACCCCAAAAATACTGCAGTCACCATCGCAATTCCTCTCCTGGTACTACGTCACTATGCAGGTAGCACACCAAAAGCCACTTATTCCGTCAGGTAAGACCTCCTTCCCATCACCCATTTATCAGGGAACTGACCCCAAAACGTTTTATGACATTTATGCTATTAATGAGCTGCAAGACCTACGTTAAAACACAGATTACACTTATGCCTCATGTTCCTGCTGTTTCTCATATCCAGGCTAGACATTTGACTTATAATGACATGTTTTTCTTTACTTTTTGCAAATTTACGTAAACATACAGTTGATTTTCCAACTTGCACTCAGTAGTGACAGCCAGTGCAATTCCTTGGCAGGTCAGCTATCCCAGTTCTATCAATAAACACCCATCATTCTGTACACCAGAGATCTGAAAGGAACTCCTCCCTCCCTGGTTAATCCCCAATTCCCAAAGGGCAAAGCATCAGGTGGTTTCCCATGACACTTACCTCCTCAGTCAGCTTTGTGTTGGATTTCTCCAAGGCATCCACCTTGGCCTGCAGGTTGTTTACTGTAGCACTGTTGAAGAGAAAAAACCCTACAGTAATTCCTTCACTTTTTAAAATCCTGTTTTCTCTTTTGTTCCACAAGACAATAAAGAGCCAAGAGATCATATTTTACCTTAGATGTCTATTCAGTTCTTCTACATAGTTCTTCTGGTCCAAAATAGCAGTTATCTGACCATCTCTGGAAGAAAGAAACAGGGCAACCTGGAATACTTGAATACACATTCCCAAGAGAGGAGCAGCAGGACAACTGTGTGTGCACCTACCCTTCACTGCCTTTCGTGCTGTTCCCATCTTTCAAATACATGGAAAAATCAATAACTCCGACCTGGAGAAGAAAAAGTTGCATTTTACATTAAACACTTGGTTTCTAAGACCAACCCACTGTCCTCAGGTGGGGAAGTTTAGAGTTAGAACATCAGTACCTACTGTACTACAGCATGGGTTCATCACATCACTAAGTCATGCAAAATTAATGAATTTTCCAATTTAAATGCGCAGAACAAACCCATCAACTGAATACTCAGTACCTGGGAGTCCAGGTCCTCTCCCTTCATGCAGAAGTTGGCATCAATGACGTTCAGACCTACGAGGAGGCCAGCGATGATGGCACCTTCCTCTTCCATCATCAGTGCATTGGGCTCATAAAATTCACTGCAGGATACAGGACAAGAGGTACAGAGGAGTGAGATGGGAAAGATGATCAAGATCTTACAAGAGAGCAGAAGTGAACCTGAGAGTGAGTCCAGCACTCACCTGAGAAGATCTTTTCTGTTAATCAAGGCTTTCATGTATTCTGAAAGTTTCTTCTGCATCAGAGCCAGGCGAAGCCAAGCTCTTCCTCTGCCCACAGGTGTCCTGCAAAGGCCAGAAACAAACATTTTCAGACACCCTGCAAGGCACAGTCACCAACAGCTCTAATAACCCCACCCTACCTCAAGTTTCTGCATTTCCAAGACAGAGCTGGCACTGGTGCAAACAGGGAAATACAAGGTATGTAAGCACAAATAGGTCCAGACCAATTAAGCCATCACTGTTTCTCTCATAAATCAGGATGGTTTTGCTGCCATACTAAAAAGATTTCCCTGACTTTATTTCTGCTGGATGCTGCCAGACACATCAGCTGCTTCAGCTCATCACCTTCTGAGTCACAACGAGTCCTGCCTAAGTCACAAGAACATGCACACACCAGCACAGTTGCCCAACACCACTCCTTGGGGTGGGTCAGGCTGGATGGGAATCCAGCCAGACAGCTCAGAACACCAGCTCAGTGCTGCTCTCCTCAAGTGCTTTGCTCCTGAACGCCCTCACAGGATGCCATGGGCTCGAGTCCCAGTCCTTGCCCCTCTGTTTCTCCAGGCCATCGGGAGCACTTGGCTCTAACACGCTGACCTGGATGTCTGATGTTACCTGGTATGAGCAGCAACAGCCCAAGGAAGTCATGGCCAGTGCTGCCCAGTCCTGACTCACTAACAGGACCTGGCACTTCCAAAGGGTCACTATGGACACAAGGTTTAGAAACTTATTCTAGAACTATTCTTTCCTTCCATTCATTTCCTACTGCAATGTTCTTCTACAACAGGAAGAGGTACCAGGAGCTCTGGCACAATGCTGGTCCTGTCACCAGCTGCAGGAGTCCCACACAGATCTCCAGTAAAAGCACTTGTCCATACATACATCCCTAAATACTAACCTAAGAGCAATTTACTGCTTTTTTAGGAATTTATCCACCTATTCTTTCAGCAAAGAAGACTCGATCCTTAGTCCTGTTGCTCATACAAAAGCTTTCTTACTATTCCACGCTGAAAGCTTATTACAGTTTCTTTAACCATCAAATACGCAGGCCTGAATGTGATGTCTGAAATTCCCGCAAAATTTTTAGAAGTAATATATGCTTAATGTGGCTTTTTGCCTCCCCTCTTTAACACAAACTAGTATCTTCTCCAGTTTGGTGCTGAGATTCCCTCTCATATAAACTTTACCTGAACTTATTTCAAAGAATTACCTACATGAGCCTCAAAACTATTTAAACTGTTATAACTTTCCTCTTGAGCCTGACTTCATAAATGCTCAATAAAAGCTGTTCCCATGCCTGAGGCACATCACCACTCCTTTAAGTGGTAGCAGTAAATGCACTGCTGTCCCTAAGTTGTCACACTCTTAACACAGCAAGATTATATCCCATCCTCTCCTGCTGCAGATCCTTGATGAAGAGAGCAATGATCCATTTTTACCAGCAGAAAGTGACGTGTTTGTGAAGGTTCTGTTTGCTCTTCCTTCTCTTCTTCAGGATACTTCTGACAATAAAACCCATGTTATGTACTCATACAGTAAAGGAGCGTACTTACTTCAGCCCTGGGAGGTCCTTAACACTTGCTGTAATCTCTCCAGCCTCAGGAACGAGCTTTTCTACTAATTCCAGAGGTCCCCAAAATGACTTATTTTGCCCAAGAAAAGTCTTTTTGGCTAAAAAAAAAAAACCAAAACAAAACATTAAAAATGAGCCAAATAGATCCGTGCTGATATAAAGCATTCTCAAGGAATGAGTGAACAAAAAGTAGTGAAAACCTGCCAGAATGGTCCCTGTGGGGCTGCTGCTGGGCAAGAGTTTTGTATCCAGGAATCCCAGGATGGTCTGGGTGGGAAGGGCCCTAAAGACAACCTCTTTCCACACCCCTCTGCTTTCCACCTCCAGCTACTACCACAAAAGGGCAGCACCTAAAGGACAGACTGTACTTGGCCATTTGAGCTGTGACTCAGGATTTCACAGTCAAACACATGCTCTGCTTTAAAGGTAGCTTCAAGCCATGAGCTGCACACAGCCCAAACCCTCAGTTTAGACAGAGCTATTGAGAAAGAAGCTCTGGGGTTGCAGTTCCTCTTACGGCGAGGGGATGCATTCCTAAAGCACGATGAAGTGCAGAAAAAAGAAGTCACGAGCTTGCCAAAAGCCTGTTTTATCCCTGACCATTGAGTTACTCCTGGGACAACTGAACCACTGTTTCAAACATGGCAAGCACCTGCAATGCCTGAACGTTCCCCTTCCAGCAGGTTTTCGTCCCCTCCTTTGGCCTGCCCAGTCCATTGGGATCACAGCAGTGACAGTGCTCAGCTCTCCTCAGTCTGGTGCAGATTGCAGAGCTCTGTTTTTACCCCACACTGCTATTCCCCAGCCCAGGGCTGGTGCCCAGTCTCTGAGGTTACCTTTGAGGCCGTGCTTGAGGCAGTGCTCCATCACCACAAAGAACTGCTGCAGGGGGGCATAGTCAGAGTCCAGCGTGCGGCCCAGGTTCAGCGCAGACTCGATCAGCCCCTTGATGCTCAGCTTGGCCATGTTCATCAGGTTCATGCGCTCATTAGCCATGAGGTAATTCGGGTCTGCAACAAAGGAAGCAAAGTGCTGCTGAGCAACAAAAGCTGGTTTTTTACAGAAAACACCCCACCTTGCTATTTTTGGTCCCCAGCTTTGAAGGTATTTTTGGGGCAGCAAGTTTCACAGGAGGCACTCTGCAGGCCTTTTGTGGAGAAAAATCAACATTAACCAGCGTTTTATGGCCAAAGTCACAGTGGCATGGGAACAGACAATGAATCATACCGGGGGGTGCCTTAATACTTCATATAACTACAGATGCTCTCTATTTTCAGGAAAGAAGTTTGGAGCCTGGTGTTCATCCTGTGCTTTGCACCTTGACAATGTGTCTCTGACAGTCATGGCCATCACTTGTTCCAACTCACATCCCCAGCTACAAAGCAGTAAGAATCCACTTGTGGTTTGTTCCTCCATCTAAAGATCACCATGGACTCGCTCACACTTAATCCAGAAACGTGTCTCTATCGCAATTTGCATCTCTCTTCCTCAAGATTATTATTCTAAACTTAGATGTAACATGGAGCCAATTCCCACTTATCTCTCCTGGTTTTAACACTGCCACTGGTTTTTACTAATTAGAAGGAGCTGATCTTCATGGCTCCAGACAGGTCATCCTAAATCCCAAAACTCACAGATCTCCCAGGACTATATTCTTCCTCTACTGTATTATAAACATCCATTTACACCTGCTACTCACATCCAGTTTTTGAGCTCCAGTTCTTGGGTGCAGGCAGTTTCATCCTTGTAAGACCCATTTATCCAGGGCTGCTGCCAACATCCAGGGACCCTTGAACCAACCTGCTGCCTTCACGAGTGAATTAACTACTCCTGGCAGCAGAGATGTGACCAGAGGACACCTCAGACTACAGATCTAAGCAAGAGGCACCCTGTCAGCACCCATCAGCCAAAGAGAAAACCAAGAGAACAGCTAATGAAACCACATCTGAGTGAATGTCACTGTGGGCTGGGAAAAATCCACAGCACTGGGAGAGGGAAGAGCCAAGGCAGTGCCACCATCCCAACCTGATACCACACCTCATTTGTTCAGTCTCTCCAAAAGCAGCTCAGGACAGAGCTTCTCTTACCCCTTTTTCTTCAGAGTGAAGCAGCACCAGAAGTCTCCTTCTCTAATTTATTTCCATAGCTTAGAGAACTTCCAAGTACTCATTTAGGAGTGCAACACTCAGAGCAGCACTGTACTGCAGAAAGACTGAACTATGTCAGAGGTTTCTCTTGCCTTTCAGGACTGGCTGAAGGTGATGGGTCTGGCTGATCTGGGTATGTACCCTGAGCACATGACCTGCTCTGGATTTCCAACCCATTTTATGACCTGCAGTGTAGCTAACAGTCACCATCACCGGGAATGCAGACTCGGGAAAAGAGTCAGGCTCAGTATTGCCAAAACACAGAGACCTCCTCCTCATCCCCTCTCATTGCATTTCCTCACTGGCCAAGATCACTGGTCTGATGGGTAGCAAGGCAAGCATCCACAGTGACTCTGCTTGGGTGGCAAACCAATCCCTAATGTAGAATGAAAGGAACTGTACAAAACAGCACCAAGGAAAATGCTCCTTTGGCTGAGGTTATTAGCTAATTTCAGTAGAAAAATATTTTCACTGTATCACACTTATCAAAGGTTTCTGCTTCATTAGTCTGCTATACTCTGCACATGCAGTTTATCCGAGATTCTCATCTTGCAAACCGATTAGCTTATATAGTATGAAACTGGACAAAATCCCTAAGGTTTATTCCAAAACTTAAATGCTAAAGAATTTACACTCTTGTTCTATGTACTGCACCACACACACCTTGAAAGAAGGCAAGGTAGGCAGGCAAGGCTGACTTTTACACAGCAAAACTGTGGGGCTGGCTTTAAGCTGGGACGAGTCTGATGCTGGCATGCACCTGGCATGCTCCATCTAAGCCAGTACCTTCTCCAACTTCCTTCTTCTGCCTCTTGCTACCTCTGTCTGGGCTTTCCTACACATCCCGTATCATAAACCTTAAAAAGTAAAAACCGAGCCCTTGAGCTTTGCCTTTCCACAGGGTTTGGGTTTCAAATGAAGGAATCAAACCCTCAGGCCACTTTATCATTTACATGTTGCAGCTTCTGCAGAACAGACATGTTTTTCTAACCAGCTGCTTCCATTAACGTGTTTCGTGTTTCCAAAAGTATCCAAGAATCCTGTAATTTGTTTAAAAGGTACAACCTGCACTCAGGAACCTGAAAGTCAAAGAAAGAGTCAGTGCAATACAGGATCTCAAAGGGTTAAGCCATGACTGGTCTTGGTACTTCTCTTTTGGTGACAATAAAGTTTATCACTCCTCATACTCTAAAATAAGAAAGAAGCAACTAAAATGAAGCTAAAATTTGGATCAAAGGCAGGGGAAAATGAGACACTGGAGCAGTGAACAAATCCACTGAAAGCAATGCCAATTCATTAAGCATTTCAGTGAGGTTCTCCATCTTAAAACAAAACACCAACTTAAAGTAACCTGAAATTTAGCATGGCTTCTTCCGTGTGGTGGAGAAACTTATCTCTCTTGCCAAAATAAATGCAAAATAACTTGTACAATATTTTATGAAAAAAAGAACTCTCAACCCCCTTTTTCCCTTAAAGCCTGCCTGGGAAATGCCCTTCTCTGGGAAGCAGCATGGGCTGCCGTGCCAGGAGAGAAGAGGACATCGTCTGTGGCTGAGGAGGCTGCCGGGCAGCACCCAGGCACAGAACCAGCACAGCAGTTAAAGGCACACCATGGAAGATGACCAGCAAGGATCAATGTGCTCAGTGCATGAGAACATCAGCTTTTTGTTCTGCTAACACTAGAATCCCAAGCAGGAGCAGTTGCATTTAATCAAAGTACCAATTTGCTTGACCACTTCCTGCACTAGGAATTCAATTATTTCACATTTGCACCATTTTTAAAAATCAAGAAAGAAGCACTATAAATAAGTTTCTCATTTAGTACTTCACAGGTTCTAAAATGATTTGCAATAGAAGTTTTAGAATAATTTTTGCCAAGCCTTGGCAAATACTGCCAGAAAATCTGAAGAATCTAGACAGAAATACTGCAGAAAATCTGAGGCTTCAGGGTGATTTCTGCAATATTTTTTAAAATTCAGCTTCCATATGTTGCTGCAACCTTTTAAGCTGTGCTTCTGCCAGGCTCAGGAAACTACAGCCTGTGAAAGCATTTAGAAGGCGGCAAATTAGCCCTTGTTGATTCACTTCTTCTACCTCCACTTCAAGTCAAAACAGCAATAAAAAAGCAAACATTTATTTAAGCAACATCAAGAAAATGCAAGAAAGCCACAGCTACTGGCACTGGAAAGGAAAACTAACTGCATTTTGCACTAAGGTTCAAAATAATAGTGCAGAAGCCAACGATTAGCACAAACAAGAGCTGTGAGATGTGGGTGTGGAACGCACCTTCGGAATCATCGCGCAATTGCTCCACCACATCTGTCAAATCCTCCCAAGAGTCTTTGCAAACAGCAAAAAGGAAAGGAAAAGAAAGAAAAACGTCATGCAAGCCGTGATCTAAAGGAAAGATTCAAAATCAAGGTATAAGAAAAGCATAACTGAAAGGGAGATTTGCATCATACAAGACTTAATTCATAGTGGCAAGAGATCTGCAAGTCAAAAGGGTTTATAAGTCTGCACAAAGCAATAGAGCAAAGCGTTCTTCTCCCCGAGTCAGACCAGGGCAGGCTTCAGTAAAGCTGCAGAAGCTTTGTTTCTGCATTAACACAAGCAACATTTTTGTAAAGCACATCCTAAAAAGAAAAGCAACAAAAGTATTACTTTATTTGTAAGATAAAAGCACTGAACTTGTGGTATTTATGCAAAGTCAGCTTTTGCTTCAATTTTCTCATACCCAGTCCCAAGAAGAACTGCTGACAGGGAAACAGCCACATGTGGGGAAGCAAGCGGGATCAGGAAAGACACACTGAGGGTATTTTAAAGGTTTAACAGAGCTTAAACTCTCTTATGACCATCACCCCAAATGACAAATCCTGCAGAGGTGACACAGCTCAGCCCTACACAGGTCACAGGCTGATGATAATTCCCTAAGGACTCAGTCAGGGAAGCACCTCTCTCCTGGGTGGGACGAGAGAGGTATCCTGGGAGAGGAGCAGCCAGGACAAGGAGAACTGGTTTCAGCACACCCACTAAGTCCCTGTTTCAAACCCCACAAGCCAAGCCAGACAAATGCCCTGAATCCTGGGTATTTTTCACTCCCTACTTACGCATCCGCACTCCCCAGCGCTAATCCGTGATCAGCGGAAGGTCTGAAGCATGGGAAAGGCTCTATCCCCCTTCCCGAGCCAACTGTGCCAAAGTCCTGAGCAAAGTACAGAGGCTGCTGGACCCTCCTCCCTCCCACACACAGCCAGCGCCAGCCTCCTACCCCGGGACTCAGGCCTGGCTTGAAAACTGCTCCTCCACAGCTACACCAAACTCCTCAGTGCCAGCACAGCTCACAAAGAGCTGAGCCCCTCAAGCTCCGTGCGCTGCAGCACCACTGCCCAACAGGCCCCTCATCCTCTGGGACTGCAGTACACGCACAGGGCTGATTTTCACCTGCTTTCCTCCAAACCAGAGACTTTCACAAGCATTCCCCTATGGCTGAGCACTACTGCAGGACAAACAAGGAGCTCCACTGGAGGAAATCCCTGCTGTTTCAAGAGCAAACCCCTGGTGATGCTCTCCCCCACATGCAGCATTGATGGCCTTTGGTCTCTCATGCCAGGTGTTGCAGCTTCTGAAGGTGCAGGAGACTGAATCTCCCCATGTGGGCAGACCTGTCTCTGATGCCTCCCCAGACCCTGCTGCACAAATGGGACTCTGTGAGACAGATCTAGATGCTGATCATCCCAGAATCCCTGCACACAGTAAGGGAAGCCACAAAGCACCACTGAAAGATCTTTATCTAATACTGAGGGGTTGGATTTTTTCTTAATCTAAAGCATGAACAGTGAAGAACCTATAATCAAAACCACATTTACCAGCAGCTGGATAACACGAACAGAGAGAACTGACAGGCTTAATTTCATCATTCTCATTTATTTTTAACCCTTAGTAAGTAACCCATGTAAAGCTCACAGAGAAATACCCAGAGAGTCACAAATATTCTCTACTATCCCTATGAGCCATAATCCCATCTTCCTACTAGCAAGAACTGCATGAATTTAAACTGGTACTATGGCATTTGCATAGATTTAGAGGCAAAAGCACACATTTAATTAGCACTTTCTTTCCTGTTTTCATTCATTCTCATGCATCCAACTGCACTTTGCATAGAATTAATTTCTTCTTTTACATTGTACATTTTCCCACTTGTCTGGAAATTCCACCAAGCAACTGTGGGGGAAAAGCATCTTCACACAGAAGAATCATTAAGACCTGAAACTCTATAGTTTCTATCGTCCTTAGGGTGCGTGAAAAACTGAGTTCTTTTGATTAGGACGGAAATTATTTAACTCTGTACCAAGTTTAGAAAACAAGATGACCAAGACTTTTAAGTATTCATAAAACGATTAACTCATTCCAACCAGATTCCCAGGAAGATTAGTATTATGAAACTGAATATCCTATTGAAAGGAACACTCAAGCCAGCTCTTCAAGAAGGAACTGGAGAATTTATCTCTAATATATTAATCACAAAAATCCCATCTGTTTTTGGAAATGGAGGGGTTTGCATTCAGTCCCTTCGCTGACACAGCAGCAGCATCTCATTGAAGGAGCTGGGACACATTTTCCCACGCCAGCAAAGCTTTTACAAGTAAACCCTGGGAGAATGGAACAGCATCAAAATTATTTCTCACTGCTGCTCAACATTTACTGTGTTTGTAAAGGCTCGAGTTATTAGCTCAAAACAGAGGTGAGAGTCGAAACCTTTCTGAACCAATGAGCATCACCTCACACACAGCATCTTGATACAAGAATCAAGTTCCTCCAAAGACAGGTGAAGTAGAATCACAGACTGCCTTGGGTGGAAGGGACTTTGAAACTCATCCCATTCAACCCCATGCCTCACCCCCTGCCATAGGCAGGGACACCTTCCACTGTCCCAGGTTGCTCCAAGCCCTGTCCAATCTGGCCTTGGATACTTCCAGGCATCCAGGGGCAGCCACAGCTTCTCTGGGCAGCCTGTGCCAGGGCTTCATCACACTCATAGGGAAGAATTTCTTATCAGGAAGAAAAGGTCACAAGTTTTTAAATAGGTCAGGATTTTTTAAGGACAGAAATTTTTAACAGACTCGTAAGGAGAAGCTGAGCCATTAGTAAAAAAACCTAAAAAACCCCAAGGCATCAGTTTTGGGAAGTGAAAACTGAGCTTGATATAGAAAGTCCTGAGTGATGGTGCCATGTCAGTCCTGCTGCTTAGGCTGCTGGGAAAGGCTTGACCCAAATCTGGACAAATACTGCTTTATTATTAAATGGGAACCTCTAGACGCATTGCTATACTTAAATTGCATTCTGATATTTGTCACCTTAGGAATACATTTAATAGCACATAAAGAGGTCAAGGAAGAAAATTAGTAGATGGTGTTAATGTTATGGGAGGCACACATAAATAATTCTTTCAGGTTAGGTTTGCAAATGAGGTGGATCATGAATTGTTGACAAAGGGATCAACAAAGGGTTTCAGGATCATGTTCAAATATCCTGCAAGCCCAAAATCAGGGAAGCCACCAGGCAGTCTGCAGCCTGGAATTCCAGGAACCATTTATTTGGGACAAAGTAGCTTAAAAACCCATTTATTTTAAAACCCACTGCCTAAAAATTCTCTCTCTAAATATACACATATACAGAAAGCCTTGCAAACAGAAGAAAAGAGCAGTCAAAGATCTGCAACAAACCAGGAGGAAATGAAAAAGAAATAAAGAAGTCCAGTCAACTTGGAAATTCCAAGCCCACTCTCCATTACACTTTTGGGACAAACAGACAGCCAAAGTACATCACATGAAGTCACAGTATAACCCCATCCTAAACCTTATTCCCACCTCTACATGATTACCAAGAAATAATTACCCAGTTTCTCTATGTTGCAACTATATGCAGTTGTATGGAATGGTTCTAACAACCAGCCTGCTTGGCATGAGGGAAACAGATGACTAACTGCTATGGGAAATTTCTCATCCTATTTTGGCCCTTGATAGTTTACACCAAGAAAACAAAAACCCAAAGCCTTGGGGTTTTTCCTCATCTTTCACTTCCCGGTTTAGTTGACATGCAAGTGCCTTCTCTGTAGCACTTCTGACTCACCACCTCTGAGGGACATACACCTGCCCCAAGTTTCCCAGGTCAGACTTCATTTAGACTGACATAACTTAAAAGAGCAAAGAAAACAATTCTTCAGAGTAATTTCTGAATTGAAGTCTGGATTACATGACCTAACTTCTATTGCCAAAATTTATGACCATGAACATACTGTAATTCATTTAATTTGCATTTACCGACTCCACATTTGTTCTATTAGATCTGGTCTCCAGCTCCTTCAAACTTGTGACCTAATTAGGGGTTTCTGCCACCAGATGTGTTTCAAGAGGTCTTTCCCCAACTACAGAATCATCTCATGCAGGTTTTGTCCACACCTGAAAGGTCCCTACCTTCCCTCCCAGTACAATTCAGATTTTTTTTTTTTTTTGGTAATAGGAAAGGCCCAATCCACTGAACAATTCTGCCTCTTCCACAACTTTACTGTTCCTATTCCACCCTATTAGAGAAATTGTAAACCAAGGTAACAGTTGCCAGTGTGCAAAACAAAAGTATAACCAATAAGGTTATGCCACTTCCCTAAACCATTCTGAAGTATGCAAAGAAACACAGAAAAACACTTGGATAGAAAATGGAGAGAAAAGGTAAAATCTGAAGGATGATTCAATAACTGGTTCAACACAATGGGCAGGAGGTTTTAAAAAGAACATTTGCTTTTCCGGTAGAGCTCTACAACTCCTTGTTGAGGCATTTTACATAAGCACATGTCAGAAACTAAAACTCTTAAACTACTGGTCAAAAAAGAAGAAAAAATCTGACCTTAGCTTCTGCCCTACAGAAATGATAATTTCATCTTCCCATTTTATAAATTCCAATTCCAAGTGCTTCTTTTAGTGCAAACAAAAGAGGATTAATGAAAAGAGGAATACTGTAATTCTTGAAAGTTCCAAGTAAACTCAAGTTAGCACATGTATTCCTTCTCGTCTCTTAACATCTATTACAAGGTGATCCCATGAGGACAAAAATTTCCACAGCTCTACTGTGAAGCTCTTCATGATTATTCACCATAGAAATTTAACATCCAGTAAAATAGCCTAAAAAAAGTCCATTTTGTTTAACTTCTCCCCAAGGTTGAAATCACTGTTCAATGCCATCCATACACATACTCTCTTCAACATTCAACAGAAATGCAGTCCAGGTGTATTTTACCTCCATCCCTCAAGATCCCTCAAAGACTGTCACACACATTGCAGGCAAACAAGGTTAACAACCACTAATGTCACACTTAATTTTGAGGAGCCTGCAGAGCACAGTAAGGCTCTGACTGTCTTATTAAGAATCACTGGCTGTTTAAAAAAAATAAGTTCTTTTTCTAATCTAAGCAGATTTACAGTCAACTGCAAAACCTGCTTATTTTCGAATGCACACAGAATTACTCCAACCAACTGAAAAAACATATTAATTGATTTTACTGTTAAATTGAGCAGCCATGCTACAGGTTAAATGCAATGTACACAGTTGCCAGCAACTCAGTATCTGCCGCTCGCATTTAATTTGAAGAAAAGTTCTGCTTAGTTTCTGTCAAGCCCCAGCTGTGTGGAATTGCTGTGACTGGCTGTAAGACAGGATGGCTGCTCGAGGGCTGGGAGCACAGCAGATCACAGAGGGAAGAGAGGCCAGGGACAAAACTCTCCAGAAGCAGCAAGAGCTGAGGGATAGCAATGGAAGGCTTCAAATCTTTATTCCAACAAGCTGCTGGATTTGGTACTTACTGCAATATATATTTTACATGTCTTGATTAGTAAGGAAAAAACTGTCCCCCTTTGTTTTGCCTTTGGCAAAGTTCCAGAGCTTTTTTTTTTCCCCTTCTTCATCATGCCTACCTTTACACATCAGCTTTATGGAGACCCTACAAGAGACACCAGCCCATGCTCCTGCTCCCCTGACCTGTGCACACGCTGCAGACACAGCAGCAGTGCTGATGCAGTAGCACCAGATCCAGTACTGGGATACAGCTGTGTCAGCTTTCCTATTGTCAACACTTTTCCTGACCTTCTCTGTTCAAAATATGACTTGGATCCAAATGCACCCCCCTAAACAACCAACAAGCAACCTCAATTTATGCCCACATAAACATTTCCATGAAGGTCGTTATGGTACTGCTCCTTTTGCATTTATTTTTGACATATGAATTAAATAATATGGCAATAAAATGAGCAAATACTGTCTTCTAACCCCTTCTGGTACTCACCAGAGAGTGACTGTAATTACACCCTGAAAAACACTGGAGTAAGACCAAGGAAGTCTCAATGTCACACACAAGAACATGGGAATTGGAAGACAACTGAATTCCTGCTCACTCTGTATTCACCTCCCTGAACCCCTGGGATATGCTTCAGAGGGAATGTTACGTTTCTCCTTTTGAAACCTCTGTCTGGTATCCCACTGCATGACTAAGTACTTGGCAAGCCAAATCCAGACCCAAGGGCTACTGTCACTGAAAGCAGCTGTCAAATGGAAATTAAATTATCCCTTGGAAATTTATTTTAAAGTTTAAATCCCCACCACAATTTCACTCGTCTCATTCAGCAAGACAATGTTAGACACTGCTGATTTAATCAGCCAGCTTCAAACGGGTCAAGCAAGACTGCTTGATGGAGTGGCATTTCAGGAGTTACTGGAAAAGGGTCAGGCATGAGAAGCTGGAGCCTCCTTGCTCTAAAACCAAAAGCTGCATCCAGCAAGGGCACTGAGAACCTCAGCACCTGCAGAAACTCATCACCTCTCCTCCTTCCCCACTTGTCTATTGGAAGAGCACTGCGTAGATGTCCTCTCACATTTTTAGTACTCTCAGAGCTTTCAATCCTCATCCTGGTATTAAACTGTTTATCAACCCAGATGACAAATCTTTTTTTCCAGGGGAAATCAAGAAGTGCTACATCTCCACGTTTCAGGCTTCCAAGCCATGGTAAACAGCAGCACGCTCATCAGAGGCGAGCTGGGGCACCGTGATGGCATCGTCACCTGACAGTGGGCATCGCTGCGTAATCGCTGGGGCTTTCCAAAAACTCCCCACGAGCGGGGACACACTGGGGTGCTGCCACTGTTCTCCCCTGGTACCAGCTGGCAGCTCACTAACAGAGATATACGCCCTGGTTATAAGGGCAATATCACGATTAAACGTTCTCACTGAGCACACATCATGGTTTTCCTCCTTCCTGAGATACACAAACCCGATACAGCTAAAAAGATAGTTCATCACCAATCTGCCTTAAAGGGCTGGGTTACAAATTCGGAGGGCAATCCGAAGCAGCAGTTTGGCTCTCTGACATGCCCCCGGCTGTCCAGGCTCTGCAGGCAGGACACGAGCATCTGGTCCTGGAGACGCGCCCTCCCAACTCGTGCAGCGCCGAACAAAGCGCCGGCCCGGGGCTCCCGGGGCAGAACCGGACCGTACCTTCGTGGGTAGGCTCGGGGTCGGGTGTCAGCGAGATGTCATCCAGCTCGCGCAAGCACAGCCACTCTCCATCCATCGACACGCGGAATTTGCAAAGATAGATGGTCTCCATGGCAGCCTGAGTGATCTTGTCTGTGGTGGGGGTTGGCATGTCGCTTTGAGGCGTCAGAGCAGACATGATGACTCAGCTGGTACAACAACAACGGGGGCAAAATAAGGACTAAAAACAAAAGCTTTCTGAAGAAGAAAATCAGAAATACCTTGCGATTAAAGGACAGATTGCTCAGGATCACAGAGGCTGCTCTGGCCTTTTCATAGATCAAGCAAGGTAAAAACGCTGCTCCTTCCCGCTCAGCTCTGCCTCCCTCCTTTCCACCGACTGCCGTCGTCTCCAGCTATGCTAGAGGCTACTGATCCTCAGCATCCACAGAAAACCTGGCTCCTGCCACCAAAGGCGTCAGGGAAAAACAGGGACAAAATATAAAAAGGAAAAAAAGGCAGCAGAAGCAAAAAGAATGTCTTCCTCTGGTGATGACTCCAGAAAAAACCAGAAGACGAGCAGAGAGGCAGAGTCCAGGTGTGCCGAAATGCAGGCGCTCGGTCCCCTCTCCCGGCGCAGCCCGGGCAGCGAGTGCCGCCGGGATTGGCTGTGCGCAGGGAGCAGGGTGGCGACCAAAATGGCTGACTAATGAACTGAGCTGGGAATCCAGGCTCATGTGATTCCTGCGATTCCCAGGATGCTGCCGAGACGCTGCTGATGCGGGGCCGGCGGTCAGGCGCTCATCAGCGCAGCACCTCCTCGCCGGGCTGTGCCAGCCCGTTTGGGAGCGAGCAGAACAGCCCGCACCCCCCGCCCATCGCCCCCGGAATACAAAGGAGCAGCGCCAGCAATACAAAGCCGCATTTGTATTCCTCTCACATCCCTGGATGCCACTACAGGAATTCAATCGGCACCTTTGTTTTCACAGGAGGTGTGCAAGTCCGCAGTTTGGGTTTTATTCAGTGTGCCACCTTCTCAGGGGGCACCTTGGAGCTAAAATTTCTCACGTTCAAAATAATGTTAGGATGGATTTATCGTCTCAGGGAAACAGGAAGGAAAAAATTATCTGGCTTTCAGCACTTCAGTGACTGAGGATGAAGCTCTTTCAGCAGGTCATGTGCACATGGAAGGACAATGACGGAGAACACCACAAACACTGTGACCCAATCTTATACTTTAAAAATCTCACCTGAAAATTGTGCTGCTCAGGTGAGGCTGACAAAGAAATACTATCTCTCAGCAGGAAGAGAAACAGGCTTTCAACCTCTCAACAATAATATAATAACATTATAACAACAGCACTGCATTCCCTGTCCCTTCCTGGTTGCCTGAGCCTCCCCTGTGACCCCAACCCACACAGTCCAGGTGCTGGGGGACAAGAGATCCTAGGTCACCAGACAGGCTACTTATTCCCAAGGTCGCTGTGGTGTCACCACCCACTTCAACAGTGATGAGGCACCAATAAATTAGCTTATCTGACTTCATTCCTGTGTGGCTCCAATATATTTGAGGAAGATGCATGTATTTAACATCCCACTGAAATGGATGGACAGTCAGCCTTGGAGAAAGCTGCCACCAGAAGAGCATATTAATAAGAACACATGATCAATGTATGGGACCTTAATTGCACTCCCTGCTTTTTGTTCCCTAAAGAAGTACTCAAAAGGATGTACATCTGTTTCTTAGGGATGTGAAATGCCAAAACAGATTGCTGGATACAGAATTCAGCATGCAAACACATGCAGCTTTAGGAAAAAAACACGGCACCCATCATGTAAAAGCCTCATAAAACTGAGAAAAGGGGTTAGGAGTTGCTATTTCCAACTGGCAAGAGGAAGCAGTTGCTTTTGGTGAAAACTTCCTGCTTAGCACAGCACATTTTGACTCAGCAACTCTTTCCCCATTAGGCCAAATCCAACCAAGCACCACGTAGCCTGTTCTGACAGCAATGCAAAGGGCAATTATTTCAAAGAAAACAAGAATTACTATTGTTCCTTCTCCCCAAGAGAACAGAGTTTATAAACCGTGCTGACAGCCTCTTAACTCGTATATTTACACACCCTTTCAGCAACGACAGCCTCTAGTCACAGCATCCACATTGTACCACCCCAAATTCTAAACCCAGTGAAAGTGGCCATGTACCAACTGCTACAGAACAGCTGCTGGCCCTGGCTAGCCCTTGGACAGGGTCTAAACAAACAGCACATGGTCAAAACAAACCCTTTAGAATCAACAAAGCACCATGAGCTATTGCCCAAGCTATTATCCAACAGATCGCATTATCAGACAGTTTAATTTCTTTGTTTTGAAGCAATTAGAAATACCAACAGCACTGGATGCAACCCCAAAGCTTCCATTTCACAACACAGGTCTTCAGCTGAACTCGGCACTGGCAAGTGCCCTACACACCAGGATCACAGGGAAGGTCTGCTAAAAAAATTAGGAACTGTTCAACTTCCATTGGTTTGCTTTTAACATGAAGAAACAACAGAAGCCAGTCTTCTCCTTCCAGCTGAGTTCTATTTTCAGGCTTCTTTATGCAATGATCCTGCTGCAAATACTCCACAGGGATATTTAAAGTACTTGGAAAATGTTCTTTAACTTTGACTTATTTCCAAAACCAAAAAACAACCAAAAAAAAAACCCCCAAACTGGAACTGCTGGATTTACGGACTTGTGACCTTTTAATCACCACCTGAAAACCGCAGGACAAACCTTCCCCTATCCCCATCCTGTGCCTCAAAATGATAAAAGCAACAAAGTATCTCATAAAGGAACAAAAGAAAGGTATAGAATATTTGTGTTTTCATAAAACCTTTCATACAACTACCAGGCAACTCAAGGGCACCTGATAAGGCTCCATCAGGGTTCTAGCATGGTCATGGACACAGGAAAACCCAAATCATGGATAAATGTGGAAGAGGTTGTGCCGGATGAACCACTTTCTCCATCTCAAACCAGTCAGACAGCCTTGACTGGTCCTACAAACCCTCCTGTGAGATACACTTTGGCACAAGCCCTTAGAGGCTTTGGCCAGATTGCAAAACATAGCAAGGTTCTGCCAAAACATTTTAAAGAATCACAAACTGATTTTATTGGAATTTTAAGATGAACCACCTGAACACAAAGCACTCTGTCAGTCACCAGTATTTGAGAGCTCAACTGAACTGCAAAGTATTTTGAGTTTCAAAGCTGAATAAATTAGAATAATCTAAGCAAAGAAACCAAAACAAATTTCCAAACCATCCTTAGGACCCCAGGGAGCGTCTTTGGGTCTACTTTTATTTCCAGCGCTGTGAGCAAGCTGTGTTTCCATCATTAAGAGAAAATTTTTCCTACTTTTTTGATTGCAAAGCAGAAAGGACAAAGCCATCTCTGACATGGAATGTAATCTAAAAAGATAAAATTAGCAACACAGCGTGTACATGGCAAAGTGTGCTTCTGACTCCTCTGCCACCACAGATATGCACATTACTTCAAATACCAGCTACTCCAAACTCTGCAAGCTCAAACAGGAATGGGCAAAAGGAAGTTTAACCACCCAAAAATCAGTATCAATTTCCTAATTAAGAAGTGACAAACAGGTTTTTCTTTACCTAATGTGAAACACAGAGATATTATTTAAGGATTGAAGTAACTGTCATAGCTGAATGTGCAACTAAAAAGTGGGAAGGAAAAGTTTACTTCAAGTATCATGGCACTGGGTAGGCTTTCACTGAGAGAAAGGAAAGGTTTGGGGTTTGGTTTAGGGTTTTGGGTTTCTTTAAGGACAGCCTAAACAAGTTGCTTTTACTGTATTTTACTAGTTTTTTAAGGTTTTACTGCAGATCAGCATGTTTAAGTACATCATCTTGTTCCTTTTGCCTGGAACCATCTGTAACAAGTGAGCAGGTGCTGCTGCCATAAAGAGCTTTTGCAGTCTCCTTCCTAAGCAGCTCTGGCCTTCATCTGGTGTTTGGAATCAGGTGAGAATACAAGAGAATAGTTCAATGATTGTGTTGTGACAGGGAAAAAAAAGAGACTTGAAATAAACCTCAAAAATATTGTGAGATACTGACTTTTTGGTGTAGTGGCCACTGCCTCCCTGTAACACCTAAGACTTTGCAGCAGAACTCACTGCTCCTGCTGCTCTGTAGGAACAAATGAAAGATGCTTTTAGACATGTGAGAACTGCAAAAAACCACACGGAAAAAAGAGATCATGTAAAAAAGTGATTTACAGACAGAGTTTGCCCCAGGAGAAGCAGAGTCCAAGACACCATGCAATTAGATGCTGATTCCTGTTCCCTCCAGACACTGCTATCACTGCATCAGTCAGCCCCTGAGCAGGCTGTGACACACGATACTGCACAGGCAGCTGTCACCTCCATAGCTCACAAAAACAAGGGAACTTTTATATGCATTTTATAAAGGTTTTCCACAAAGCTTACATGCACAATCACTGCAGAATAAGGCTGACACAGGATAAAGCATTGCTCAACCACTGAGCTTCTCCACCAAGTCCTTGTGCACAAATACGCACTCATCTCAATGCCTCAGTTTCTCCACATCCAGATAAAAGCTTCTCACAAAGTTTGAATAGGTAAGATCAAATATTTTTCTTTAACTCTTCTATCAGACGTAGCTCAACCCTTTGCATGCACATCACAGGGTTTACTATGGGTAAAGATCGCCTGATTAGGAAAAAAATGACAAGTAAAATGGAAGGTTTTGACAGGGGCCTGTCATTTTAAACAACAATTTAGCAGGGAGGGACTTTGGACGAAAGTTGGCAGTCACAGACAGTCCTTCACAGAGCTCAGAGCAAAGTCAGGGCATTTCACCTCCTCTTGGCATTACAGACATGGACTTCTTACCTCACTGGTTATAGCTCTGCTGAGTAATGCCTTCAAGTACATCAGCTTCCAAAGGAGAAAAAAAAACATACCCGCTCCAAACAAATCAGCTCCTGTGTGAGTGAATGATCACCTGGGACAGGAGGTGACAAAGCAAAGGCCAAAAGCTCAGTCACACACACTCTGGCACCAGCCCAGAGGATGAAGCTGCTGGTTATTTTTAGGATGGATGCAAAAGAGAAGATCTCTTCTACATGCACCCACGCGTGTAATTTTTATTGGATTTTCAAACACACCCAAGTACTTCTGAGTACTCCAGATTCCCCAAATACAATACAAGAACACCATAAAGAATCTTACAAAGGAGAACACTATTTGCCACCCAACACGCCCACACAGCGATGCACTTCAGCCTCTCCAGGTCTCCAGCGCGCAGTGCCCTCGCCTCGCATTTGTTCTCCGCACCAGCACCACGAGGAAGCCCGAGCGAGGGTTCCCCAGCCTCTAAACTACACCCCGAGTCCAAGACAGCCTGCTGGATTTCCAAGGGCGGCACCAATTCTCCTCAAAGAGCTCTCTGTGGGGTGGTTTTGCTGAGCTGCTGGGCCAGCACGGCTCACACACACACACACACACACACAACGCAAACCGCCTCCTTCCGAGCCCCCGCTGCCCTTCCCGCCGCCGGGGAGCACCCAGGTCCCCCAGAGCCTCGCGGGGCAGGGGCAGCTTTGAGGCGGGCACCCCGAGTCCCAGCCCGGCCGCGCACCCCGCGCCCGCAGCGCTCGGGGCAGGAGCAGCCCGGGAGCGGAGCGGCGCCCAGGGACCCCCGGCCCGCCGCCCACCCCGCCTCGAGGGAGGCTCCCGGCCCGGGGCAGCCCCGCCGTACTTACGGGCTCCGTCCGGCCCCGGGTAGCTCAGCACCAGCACGGGCAGCTCGGCCCCGCCGCGGGGCGCCGGGGGTCTCCACAGCCCGGGCGGCGCGGCCGCGGCGCCGCCTCCATGGCCGGGGTAGAGGAGGAAGAACGGCGGCGAGGAAGGGCGCGCCTCCTCCTCCTCCTCCACCTCCGCCGCTGCCGCCGCCTCCCCGGGCTCGGGCCGCCGCTCCATGCCGGGGGACAGCTCCGCTTGGGCCCCGTCCCGGGAACTTTCCGCCGGCGGCGGCGGCAGCACTGCCCGCTCCGCCTCCGCCATCGCCGCTCCGGCCCCCGCCCCGCCCCGGCCGGGAAGCGCCGCGGCCGCCCCATCCTCCGCCCCCAGGGGCTCCCCCCGCACCGCCGGGAGCGGCGGGACGCGGCCCGGGGGGAGCACGGGAGGTGACAGCAACCCCGACAGCCACTCCCTGAGGGTGCAGGGGCTCTTACCCGTGAAGCGAAGCCAGGACACCATCTCCTCCTGCCTCACCTTGGCTTTCCCCGGCGTGAGGGCTCATGGACAGCAGCGTTTTGAGATCCTGGGACAAAAGGCGACAAAGTCCAAGTATATTCCTTAGTATTAAAACTGCCAAATACAGCGTACCACCGGGAATTTCATGTGGGAGATTCTTTCGGAAGACAAGGCAATTAATGTGGACTGTGGTATTGTCAGCAGGCAGGAAGTATATAAATCTGACAGTTTTTAAAGAACACCCTGCCTTCCCTGCACTTGGGTTAAGCTGAAACACGTTGCTGCTTTCTTTTTACATCTCATCTTTCCACAACTGCAATTAAAATTGCAGAAGCAAAGCTGTAAAGGCAACTGACTTCTGGAGACTGACTTTCCAGCGCTGCCCCAAGTCATGCAACATGTTGCAACTAATTGAACAGATGCTTTAATCCACTTTACAAATCTCACAGCTGAATGCTTGAATTTCTACTTGCTAACAAGAGTAAAACAACGCCCAGACTGTCCATGATGGGATATTATGGAACACAGCTAGGAAAACCTTGACAAAATCTAAGGCAGCAGCAGATGTATTTCCATGTGAGTTAGTCAATACATTTTCCTTGCCCTGTATAAATAGTAATTTCAGGTTGTGATGCAGAAAGCATTGTCCCCCTCTCTGCCACTGTACTTTTCTGTGCAAGCTTCCAAAGGGAGCCAGGCTTACTCTGGATGCTCATCAACCCCCAAGGACTGTATCTTCCGGGTGCAGGAAGACAAAAGAATAGCTCACACCTTGGAGCTTTCTATACTTTGCCTATACCAGTTTAAATATGAATCATTTATGTGCAGGCAGCACTGACTATCCCTTGCTCCAGGTGAGTGGGTGGAAAGAACCCAGGGCAGGTACTTCTATAGCTGTGAGGGTGACAGAGGTGAGTCCCCACCTGCTTGAGGTGCTGCTGAGGCTGCCAGTCCTCTCCAAGCAGGACCCTGGCAAGGACAAGTGCCATCTCATGGCTGAGGCATTCCTTGGCAGTGTCAGCACCTTCTCCAGAAGCAGTACTGGAAAAGGAAAAAAGCAGCATTAACCAAGGCTTTGATCCACTCCTTCCTTCTTCTCCTGTGGTCCTTGCTTGATTTCATGTGTCCATTTTCACAGGGATTTTCCAAACCTGTTCACCACCAGAAATTTCCCTTCAGCACAAAACATCACTCCAAGTATTTCTTAGACACAGCGTCCCCTCCTCTCATGTCATTAATAATCACAGCCTTCTCATAATCACTCATAAAAGCATAAGGGAATTATACTTATGGCTTAGTCCAATCTCTGAACTAACCAAGTGGACATAATGCCTCGTTAATCTTCATTAACCCACGAGCTGTGCTGTGCCATCTGCTGGCAGGCAGGGCTGGGCCGCTGACACACAGTGTTCCCTCTGGCCTTCAGCCTTAACTCCAGTGTTTCTGGGGAACATGTCTGTAATGGCACACCAGTTTATTTCCCTTATTTACTGTTCAGGAAGTAGCTAGAGTTTTGCTTTCCAGCTACCCGGAGCTTTCCATAGAAGCACAAAGCCAGACCCATGAAAGACCATCAGCCCTTAGTTTTGCACCAAGTGTGAAATGTGCACAAGCAGGTTCTGTAATAATGAGATCAGGGAGCATCTCTGCTGGGTATTTTCCACATCCCATGTGATGCCTGTTACACAACACCATCCCTCCCCAGAAAAAGCACCTAAGCTGCTTTTTTTCCCAGCATCTTACCCCTTACTGACCTCTTGGCAGAGCCTCTGGAGCATAGCTTGGCATTATCAGCAGCAGCCTCCAGTCAAGATCCCAATGGGGAGTTAAAGGTGGGAAAACTCTACTTCTCTCCTCAGCAAGGCTGGGACCCTTCTTCCCAGGAAGAAGAAGCAGCCAACACTGTTGCTCACAGTAAGGGCAGGTGAGTAAGCACTGGACCTGCTTCAGGAACAGGAGAGGACCTGTTCAGTGCACCTGAGACAGAAAAGGACTGTTCCCATCTGTCCAACTTAAGCTTATTGTGTTCCTACCTCTCCCTTTAACAAACAGCTTGGAAAATATTTTCCAGCCAGCAGTGAACAGCATGTTTCTGGCAGAAATAGGCCTGGTATATCAAGGTTTACACAGGAACCCCATGAAAGCACATTTCATTTGCAGAGCACAAGCAGAAGCATGTTTGAATTACAGAACCTGGCCTGTCACAAAGTCAAGAGCAAACACTCATATCTTAGCTTCCCAAAGAACTTCACACACAAAAAGGCCCCCCATGATATGCAATCACCTTACTAGATAAGGCAATTATTCCCCTGAAATAATTTAATATGGAAAACTTATACCTTTCAGATGGTATGGTACACAAATCAAGGCATGGGCTCCCTGAAACCTGTCCCAGAAGAAAGTCCAGTTTTTACCTGAGCCAGATTTTGTTACACTTTAGAAAAATCAATCGCTCATTCCTCTTTTACAGCCTGGATTGGAACTGGCGACTCAGAGTCAGTTCCTGGCAAGCATTTCAGTGTGGGGTTAAAATGCATTTACCAACCAGAAGGCACAGAAGCAATCACAACATCCTGAACGTTCACTTGCCCACTGAAGACATAACACCTTACCCGTCTGTCCTGCAGCAATGCTACTTAGTCCTGTAAGCAGCACCCAACATTTAACGTTTATCATAGCGGAAGTTAATATGCTTATCACATATATGGTTATAAAATCCAGAGAAGTCCTTGCTTTGCTTCTCATTGAGTTCAGGAAGGGAAACAGTATTTCAGACCACATGGGATTAAGTAATTTAAGACAGCCTAAAAGTAGTGCCCATACATTTAAGAGCTAACAAAGGAGTTAATCATAACAAGAATTAAATATATTAACCACATCTCTGCAGCTCAATACAGGATGGACCAGAACAAGACAGCAAAACAGAGCAGGCAAGTGACAGCTATTGAACCCCCTTCTCAACTCACCCTCAAGAGGTCCATCCATGCCAACCCATCTCCCCATTAGTTCCATACGGCCCATTTAATTCCCTTTGCCTGAAACATCCCTTGCTATTTCTCAAGGCTTCCTGTTTATGGGAACATGACAGCACCACAACAAAGGAAAACACCTTAAAACACGAGCAAGGTGTGGAAAGGGGCCTGTGCCACTTGGAGATGGCCCCTTCTAGAAAGAATCCGCTGAAAAAAAACCCAAATACCACCCCACCCCAGTTTCCTTAAGAATAAACCCTGCCATATCATGTATAAAAATTTTATTGGATTCAGTACTGCTACTTGCAGCTCTTACAAAAAGATAATCATCACTTAAGCTTCCTGCTTTTCTTAACCCCGGCCCGAATGCCAGACAGTTCCCCAGCATATCTGTGCAGCTCCCTCCGCACCTCGCGGACCTGGCCCTTGCGGCGGATTTTGGCTCGCCGGAATTTCTCCCGATGTTTGACCCGGGGGTTGCGATCGATCTTCCTCCTTTTGGGCGTGAGGCCTTTGTTCTTGATCATCTGATAGGTCACCCCTCTCTTTTTACTGGGATCATCTCCTTCTGACACTGCTTCTTCAAGCACATCTTCATCTCCAGCTCTCTTCCTCTTGAGTGCCAGCTTCTCCTCCATCATCTTGTAGTATCTTAGTGCAGCCTCCTCATCCAGCTCCGACTCATCCGACGTTTCAGCAGCAGCAGCAGCCTGCCCATTAACAGGTGCAGAGGCACGTTTTGGTTTGTTTTTCTTGCCATCCATGGTGAGAAACACTGAAAACTTGTTTTCCTTCCGTAGCTTCTCTTCCTTCTTGTCATAGTAGTTCCTCAGAAGCATACGGACCTGTGGGGAAAGCTTTTGGTCTATAACAGCGAGGTCATTGATGATATTTCTGTACTCTACCAGCCGTTCGATGACCGGGTGACTATGAACTGGCATCCTCTTGGACTTCAAAACCAGATAGAAACTGATGTTGGCACAGTAGTTCAGGTAGAGATGATACTTGGTCTGCAAATAGCGACTGCCCTTCCCCTGAGAGATAGTGCCGTCTCTGACCATTTGCAGCAGTGGGTGCAAGTCATCCTTGATCTCCATGAGCTTCACCTCAAAGTCCTCCATCAGCTGCAGGAGCTCCGGGGACTCCTGCTTCAGCAGCTTCAGCTGCTCCTTCTTGGAAAGGGCCTGCAGATCCTTATCAATCTTCTGCCCCTTGCTATCGTGGGTTTTCCGCTGCTCAGCCAGGTAGCCCTGGATCATATCCAGCCCATAATCATCCTCCCCCAAATCCTGCACCAACCGTCTCTGGATGACTTGAGCCTCCTGCTCCTCTTCCTCCTCCTCAGCATCGATTTCTTGCTGGCTCCGCTTGCCCTTGGCCTGGGCATCACTCCCATAGTCCGTGTCATAATAGAGCTGCTTGCGCTGGCCCCAGGAGAGCTCATGGGGGAGCTTAGTTTCCGGATGGCGCTCCTCCAAGTCGCTTTCCATGGACAGATCCCCCTCTTCATCTTCATCCTCATTTTCATCTTCCTCACCTTCTTCATCTTCTTCATCCTCAGCCTCCTCTGCGCTGTACTCCACAAAAGGATTCCGCTCCTCCATCTCGTCCTCTTCCTCATCCTCCTCCTCGCTGTCCTCGGGCAGCTGCAGCCCCAGCACCTCCTCCTCCTCTTCCTCCTCGCTGTCCCCGGCCTCGTCGCCGCTGTCCAGGGCGGCCATCACGGAGCGGAACTGCTTCTCGTGGAAGCGCTCCACATCGTCCGCCAGCTCCTCGGGGCCGGCGCGGCCGCCGGGCACCTCGTCGGGGCCATCTTCGGGCTCGGGGAGCTCGGCCCGCGGCCGCAGAACGGTGCCGCGCCGGGTCCGCATGGCTCCCACCGCCGGCCCCGCCGCGCTTCCTCTTCCGCTGCGTCCCTTCCGCTCGCTCCCGAGCCCTTCCTGTGCCAGGGCCGGAGCGAGGTCACGCCCCCGAGGAGATGGGGGATGCCCCAGGCAGCCCGCGAGGAGGAGGCGCTTCAGGCGCGGTAGCTCTCAGCCAGCAGTGATGCCGCGTGGAAAAAGGAGGAAAAAGCCTTCCCGCCCACGCCCCCCGTCAGGGCTTTTTCTCCCTCTAAAAGTCTAGCCACGTACAGCTGCTGTCTGTGCGGTCATCGTACAGCAACGAGGAAAAACCAGAAAACACACCTGACACCTGTGCCCTCGTAACCAAAACTTGGTGCTCAGTTCCCTACGATCAGATCAGGAGAGGAGAAGAAGTGTTTGCAAACCTCCCTGGACACCTTCGAGGTGCAGACATGAACTCCCCCGAATCTTTCCCGTCGCCGAACCGCACCTTTGCAGGGGTACAGGCAGTTCCTGGCAAGAGCCAGGCCCGATCCTGGGGGCTGCGGGGCAGCTTCAGGCTGCACAGCTCGGCAGCTGCTGTTTCATCACCTCTGCTCTCCTTGAATCCATGCCCTTATGCCAAGAGGTCCATGCGTACCAGAAAAGAAGCAATTCTGATTTTTCAACACCTGCGGATCCCTCACCAGGAGGGCTTTTAAGGCAATCTCATTCACCTCTGCATTCTCATCCTGGGTTTTTGTATCTGCCAGCCGTCACCAGCCCAGCCTCCCACCCTTCCTAAGGGAAAAATGAGATTAATACTGAGCCACAGGGAAGTGTTCTGTTTTTATGAGCTACAGGCAGCCCCGCCACAAGAACAGAGTCATTAGACAGAGGAATTAGCGTAGTCTGAGCTGAGAAGCCCAGAGCCTGATAAACTTAGCATGCACACATCCCGGCAACAGCAGTTCTAGATACAAGTGGCAGGTGCTTTTTCTCTCACCACAGAACAGGTGCAGGTGTATTTATAAATGCTCCTGGCCACCTCTTCGTGGAAAAAAACAGATCAAGAAAATATTCAAATTAGCTGAAGCAGAGCCTTACTCACTTTTTGGTGACTCATTTGGATTCTGATTGATCTGATGACAGGGCTCAGTTTTGACTTTCTGACATGCTCGACCTCTTCACGTGGTCACCTTTGGGTCAAAACTTTCTTGCACAAAGACAGGCTTTGCCTCACACTCCTTTTCCAAATCTCTCCCTGCCAGTTTTGAGCCATCACCTCCCTGCATACAGGCCTGTTGAAGAAAGAGCAACAAGAATAACTTGGGTCTGGAGACACAGAGCATCCATTGCATTTGTTAGCTATACCTCAGTGGAAATTCTCACTCGATACTTGGCCACTAAATACATCTGTCCCTGGTGATCAGGCTTTGTCATCTGGCTGCTCAATCCTGCTGGTTTTTGTGTGAATCCTTGCAGAGACATCTGCAGCCAGTTCCTGCCAATTTAAAATTCCAGGTAACATTTGCAGCTGTGGCTTAGAGAAACCCTGGCCTTTCTCATGTCCCTGACCTTGATAGTTTCCATCTTAACTGTCCTAATTTTTTTCAGGTCTGCCCTTTCAAAAATTAGCATGCTAACTTCTACTTGGACTCTCTTGGATTGAAATGGAATTGATGTGTCTCCCAATCCAAAATCAATTTCCAAGAGCAGAAAACAATCCATGGCTGTTCAAACCTTCTCCAGGATTTAGGGAAAACATCATCCAGTTCTGGTGAAGCTGGAGAGGATCTCCAGCATGAGTTAGTTCATCCAGTTTACCAGGAGATGCTCAAGCTGAACCAGCTTGTTGTAAGCATGAGCAGAAACACTGCTACCAAGACAACAATCAGGGAATGCTGCTGGTCTGTTTAGGTGCACCATTTTCTTGGCTTCCAAGTGAGAAAGGAGGAGCAAAGAGAAGCATGGGACAGACTTCTCGTGGATGTGTTATCTGGAGAGGCCCCATGCTTTGGTGCCATCCTGCTCACCCAGCATAGCAAAGACACACAACAACAACTATGTTGTCTCACTTCACTCAGGCACCTGCCCAGCTTTGTACCTGGAAAGTGTTAGCTCAGCATGTCCAAGGCCAACTGGAAACACAGGACACATCAATGGATACTGAAACCACAAGGCTGGCTCCCATTTCTTTTCCAGTTCTCAGTTATTCCACCTCTGCCCTGTGCCCTGCAGGGAGGTTGGGAGTCGCCCCCTCCACTCAGTGCCTTGCCAAATGCCGACTCGCCCAGATAAAATTCTAGAAATCATCCAATAAAACAGGGATAGTCCATAAAAGTTACAGTCCATAACACAAACCTTCCTCTCAAGAGCTTGCAATCTAGCTAGAAACCCCCAGAGACATGCAGGTGGCTGAAGGGACTGAAAATAGCTCTTGTGTCATCATATCCAGACCAAGGGACTGTACAGACATGTGTCGATTTAGCAACCGAAATCCAGATACACTGAGCACCAGCAGCCAGGGAAAACCACCAAAGTGAACAGAAAGACACAGATATAATTCTGCTCAGTCTCTGCCTTCACGCTTGAAAATACTCTCCTTGCGTTTTCCCAGTGCCATATTTTTTATTAGTGTAGCCTGGCAAAACAGACCAGAGCCAGCCTCCCTTGCATGTGGTCTATCCTGGTGCTGGCATCTTTCCTTCTTATATAATTCTAAAAAAATTCTTACAAGAAAGGGTGACTGAAACACATGGTACTTTAGACAGACACTCCTACCAGCCCAGGTGAGTCAGGTTTATTTTTTACCTTGTCCCAAAAACGGGGCACAGGGAACATCTTGCCCCTGTCTCAGAGGGGAAGAGAGAGGGCTGCATAAAACTGTTAGCAATGCTTTCTGGGATGGGGAAAGAAAACAACCCCACATTTTTTCTCTGATAAAGATGGATCTCTAACGAGAACACAAGGTTTGTAAAAAACTATGGCAGAACTCTTTGCCCTGCAAGGAGCTGGGCTGTGACCCATCATTCCCCCAACATCCCACGCTCTCCTTGCACATGAGTGCTGCTGATGTAACCTGAAAGCTCATTGCATCATGCAGCTGCAGGGTGAGGTATTTGTCCTCAGGAAAAAAGCTCAGGGCACATGACCAGGGGGCTTGGGACAGTTCTGGGCTCAGGAACCTAGCCAGTAGGGTCTGGAAGAAGGGAAGGCAGCCTGCAAGGTGACAGGAACCAGGATGCCTGGCAGCATTGTCAAAAGAGTTCAGCCTCTTGAAGAAGCCTGGCAAGAGCAACCAGGCCCTTGCTAAGACTGGGCTTCCCTTAAAAAGTGACCTTTCCTAAGCAAGACATGCAAACGGTACAGAGACATCTCTGGCCATTGTAGGCTACATTGCAACATTTGCTCTTCCGAAGTTACACAAATGATCCCATATCTGGGACAAAAGAAAAAGGCCAGGCCCTCTGCAGTACCGCCCTCATTCAGGAAAAGTCTCCATGCCCAATACCCGAGGGTTTTCCTGCGACCTGACTCAGGACCCAAAATCCCATGGAGTCCCTTTTTCATTCACTAGAAGAACTCCTCCATGCAGGGGGCAGAGCTGCAGTTGCTTACGTCTTTCACGCCTGCTCTGTCACCTTTCCTTCTTTGACTGCAGGCTCTCTGGGGGCAGGTCCAGCCCCTAACACAGGTTTGCACACAGCTGGTCCAAACAGGATTCTGATTTTGAAGCCTGAAGTGGTATTTTAATAGGACTCAAGGGACTTTTAAGTCTGATTTCTCAAAATTAGAGCCAGAACTGTGGCCCTTGGACTTTCTTGCCCTCCACCAGCCCTGAAGGGAACGTATTCCCAAGGGTTTTGCAACTCCTTGTACTCAGCAGCTCTGTTGCCCGTTGGTGAAGAACAGAAAGAAGCACAATAAAAGTGCAACCCCCTGCTCCCTTCCCCTCCGAAAGCCAGAGATCTTGGTGCATTAACACACCTGGTTTCAGTCCCCAGCCACATTTTCTAGTGTTGGCTGGGGTGTTTATTTTAGGAAACCAATTTGCACATGCCCTTATAGGCAGAGTCAGGCTCTCCACTCACATTCTTCAAAAGAAAGGAAGGCAAGATGAAGAGCTCTTTGTTCCTGTGCATGGCCTTGGTTGTCTCCTCGGGGATCATCCTCGTGGCAGGTAGGTGAGCAATGAAGAGATGGAAACTGGGATTAAGACATCAATGGCAGGTTTTGTGTAATCTGCCCTGAATTATTCTAACAGTCAGAGGTCAAACCTCAAAGCCTGCTCAAGCAGCCGTGCTTCAGTGGTACTTGGACACCTCAGGGTGTTTCTGCATCAGAGCTGTGTGGTTTTAATTGCTGCCTGGAGGATAAAGTGATGACTAGCTCCAAATTTAAGACTTGATAATTAGGCATTTTTATCGAGTTTCTGAGGCAATAAACTGCCAACGTGCATGCTTGCTTTTCTGCAGTCCTAGGGAGCTTGCAAGACTCTTACCTGCTAGATCTAAAGGCTTCCAGAGCCCTCCCGGTAATCCTGCTGTGTGGCTGCAGCCAATTTATTCTGATTAAACTGTAGTTTATAATCTGAATTTCCTGGGAACTCTGGATTTCAACTGAGATTAGCCTGTCCTCTCAATACATTCCTCAATGTGGGTATCAGGTTTCTACACAGTCTAAATCCACCCTTCTGCACAGGGTGGATTGGGCCTGCAGGATCAAAGTGGTGCTCAGGGATAACCATCCCAACAGCACACAGCCAGCTTCATCCCTACATTTCATCCTGGTTTTGGGAAAAGGCATCTCATTGCCTATCCAAGGCATTTCTGTTTGGCTTCACAGTGTATCACAGGACAATGCAATACTGGAAGATGGGAAATTTTGTCCAAAACACAGCCACATAAGTATTGAGGAGGGAGGGAACAGCTTAGTGCAGTAACTCAGGCACCATGAAATCCAACCTGCAGACATTTAGAACAGCATTAGCAAATTTTGCATTTAAATACCTTCTCCCCAAGGGGACTCTACTGGGTGACACATGGAGATACTGCTGATAAAATCACTTTTTTTGAGCTTTGTAATCTTAAATGAAAAATTGATGGAGCACCAGTAACTTTAACAGTGAAGCCAAGAGCATAACACAAGGAATTAAATCAGGGCAGTATTTTTAGAGCAGTCAGAAAAACCTGCATATGCATAAGATTGTGTTAATCTAATTTTAGAATTAAAGCCTGCTCTCAAAGGTTTTGGGACAACCCCAAAGCCTATAGAATCTGACTTGAACATTGGCTTTGGATTAAGGGCTTGGAAAAACTGCACACAATGTTATGTGGAATGCAGCACAGACAGCAGAGGAAGAGCTGTGTGATGGACAAGAAGCCAGAGAGTTCCCTTGAGCCAAAAGAAAGGCCAAGACAAGAAACCAGGGACTAGAGAGACTTTTGTGGGAGGCTTCTGCATAACAGGGAAGAGCTTATGTGGATAGATGAATTGGCAGAGAAGAAGCTTGGATAGCAAGGGAAGAAAGTGATTTCCTTCCCAAGCTAGAAACTCCATAGAAAATCTTATCCAGCAGGTGTACTGCTGCCAAAGGCCACAGAATCAGCACTTGTAGCCAGCTGGTCAACTTTGGCTCACTCTGAAGCATCATTTTACACAGTATTGGTACCTTTTTCACAGTTATGGTGCCTGTAACAACCTCAGAAAACCTGGAATGGGAGCAGATGAGACCAGGATATTATAGGGGAAGGAAGGACCAAAGCTTTTAAGTCCAAGTGACTCCAAAATCCTTTATAGACATGATTAACACAGATGTTTCTGGCCTGTTTCTTCTTTCTCTCTGTGATTAAACCAAGAGACAAGCCCAGCAGGCAAGTCCCCAGAACTGAGATTCATCTGAGCCCAATACAAACTGTTCCCTTATGACAAAAATCACTGGGTTTGCTACTTCTAAGCAGGCTGAAGGTGCTGTAGCACAAATGATGCTGCAAAGTGATGGCTGTGAACTTGACCTCAGCAGCATTTAAAAATACAGAGGGATGTTAAAACAACACATAAAAGTAAGGCTGGCTTTTATGGGTGAAGAGACCAGAGATTCTGGGTTGGGGAAAACAAACTAGCAAAGAACAAACTATTTCAAATCCATCTACTCGCAGTAAGGCAGCATTGCACAATGTCAGGAACATCCCAAAAGCCTCTGAATGACACCTGGCATGTTTTAGCCTGCTTTGACTGAGTTTCATTTTGTGTAGCATGCTAAAAGCAGCAGCTTGGAGTGGTAAATCAGGACTGGAGTTTTCCCTGCAAACCACAAGAATCATCAAGGCCACCTGCCTTTCCCTGCCTGGTCAGGAAGCTCCCTCCTTGCTGGGTCCTGCTGTGCTTTTTGGCAGCTGTTCCCCCAGGAACCTGAAAGACACTTAAGGAAACTTAAGGAAAACTGACACATCTGCCACATTGGCAAAGTCAGAGACATTTGTTTAGAGGTCAGATCCAAACTGGGTTTGGACTGCTGGAGTAGTCTTGGCACATGACAGGAATTGGGTAACCTGGTAGGGTAAAAGAGCATTTCCATCACCAGGTGTGGCTGGGACTTTCTTCCCATTTTATAAGCAATCCCTGCATGTTTACCCCTCACCAACCACAGTCTACAGATTCGTAATCTTGTTCTTCCCAGTCCCATCACCCCCACATACAGCAGCACACTGAGCTGAGCAGGAAGACAGCTCAAATATGAACTCATATTTGCTAAGAGATTCACTTGTACCTGCTTCAACTGGACTTCAATAAACTAGTGCCACAATGGTGCATTCCTGGCATTCTCATCCCTTGGCTTTCTGCTAGAGCAGCTTTCAAGGACTTTGTTCTTGATTCTGGGATTGCGTATCCTGTGCTTACAGGTTATCCAGTGGACACCAAGGATGAGGAGTATGTGCTGGTCAATAATAAGTGTCAGTGTGTAACAGTGACCTCAAGGTTTGTCCCTTCCAAAGAAAATCCTGATGAAGAAGTCCTGGAAAGAAACATACGCATCCTGTAAGTGGCAGACAAGTATTTCTTGGAAATGGTGAGCTGGGGATGCAGTGTTATACAAATTCCCTTTTCTTTGCATGGTTTCTTATGTTCTGGCACTGCTGAAGTGAACAGATTTTCACGTGGGCTGCTTTCTGTGGTATCCTGAGTATTTCCCTCTGCTTAGTGCCTTTCTACCTCACATGAACCTCTCTGGTGTTTGTCCATTCAGATAGAAAAAGCATCTCCATGTTTTAAGCAGACCAGTAGTAACTTCACAAAACAGGCTGGGCAAGTAGAGCCTGACCTGCCAAAACCTGACCTAACTGGCAACCAGATCGGGCCCATGACACTGGACTGACTTCCCAACCTGACAGAAAGCCTGGGAAAATAGTTAATGCCTAAACTATCAGTTTAGGTCTAAACCGATAAACTACTGGTTAATGCCTAAACTATCTGTCTCCCATGAGACAGATCTCAGTTTAAGAGTAGGACTTTGTCCTCTCCACTCACACAAACCTAACAGAATTGTGTGTGTCTCTGGGAAACAAAGACCAATTTCAGGCCCAGAGCTGCAGAAGTGCTGGTAGAGCTCATAACAGGAGAACCACTAATTAAACATCCCTCCCTGTCCATCAGTCTGAAGCATATGCCAGTTCAAAGTTTAACAAAACTAAACACTGTCAGCCCTGTCACCTTGCAAGTGGCACTTACATCAATTGCTGCAGTCCTCTCAGGGAAGGTTGTTACCTTTGAGGGCGCGGAGGACCAAGATTTCCTGTCCCTGGGATTTGATTTGGAGAAGGGTCAGAATGAAAATAACCTGAAAAAAACCAGAGTTTAGAATTGCTCGCAATAGAGCAGACCCTGTTTAATAAGCAGTTTTCGTGAGAGTGATTCTCTTGCCCCCTTTGCAGAGTCCCCCTGATGGCTCGGGAGAACATCTCTGACCCCTTGTCCCCGCTCAGGACCACTTTTGTCTACCGCATGAGTGACCTGTAAGTAGTTTTATTTCCTAAACTTCACTTCCCAAGACTTAACCTAAAGCAGCTCTGAAAGATGCTTGAGGGCCAGATGTTCCCCTGGAACACCTAGAAAGGGCACAGCACTCTCCCGGCTCCAACTGCAGATGAGCAAGAAAGATTTGGGGTTCAGCGGGGGCATCTTTTCATCTAACTCCTCACACTTGTTCTATTTTCCATCTCTTCCAGCTGCAAAAATTGTGGTCCTGTAGAAATTGAGCTGGGTGGGGCAATCCACCAGGCCCAGCAGGGCAACAACTGTGAGGAACCACAGACCTGCTACACCTATGATAGGAACAAGTGCTACAGCTCCCCTGTGCCCTTCATGTACAACGGGGAGGTGAGACACGTGCCAGCAGCTCTGACACCAGACTCCTGCTTCGCTGAGTAGCTCAACTCTCTGCTGTGCTACAGCCTTGGTGCCCCCTGTGTTCCTATCCAAAATACATGTATAGCACCAAAGTACCTGGATGACAGCACCCCAAATGCCAGCTCCTACAGTAAATCCAACTTGTCTCTTCACATTTTCAACTTCAGACTCGTGCCATCTCCCAGGAGCAGCTCCTGCCTGTCAAACTCCCTTCTCATGCCCCTGGCATATACATGCAATGTGGTCTGAGACACATTTTCGTGTCTCAGACCACATAGACCAGATCCCCAGCAGATGTAAGGCAGTCATTCCCTTGAAGTCAAGGGAACTACACTGATTTACAGCTCTGGGGAACCTGTCCTTTTCAGTCTCCTGTGTGTCTTCCCAACAGAAAGGCTGCCACAGACATCAGCAGGAATGTCTGTGCCTTTCCCTCCCTGAGCCATCTAAACCTCTGCACAACCTTCATACCAGGCCTTTGATGACATTAGCAGCATTTATGCCCTTAGAAGAGTGTTGTAAAACTGTATTTGAGATAAAAGATGGGGGATGAGACTGAGAATCCGGCTTTTCAAGTTACTTTACAATTGGGCATCCTAGCACTTGGGCATCCTTCTAGCACTTGGACATCTGCAAGCTTCCAGTTCTCACAGATTCAGAGATCAAAAGATGCCGCTACCCTGAAGTGTTTTGCAAAGTTGCCAAGCCCTCAGCTGTGCCAGGAAGACTCAACTCTTCTGGGAGATGTTGGGCATTTCTCTTTCCCCACTGCTTTACTGATGCTGCTGCCTCCTTCCACCCCCATGCCTGGTTCAAGTGGTGGAAAAAAAAATCAAGTTGGCTCAAATTTCTTTTCTTGTTCCTCATCTTGCATTTAAAACCTAAAAAAAATTATAGGAAAGGGACATAAATTGCTAGAGCAGGACCCTAGTTCAGGGTTCAGAGTTGGAGTAATGAAACAGCAAAAACCTTATTCCCATAATTGTAGTTTTGTTAGTGGAACATTCAATAAACTTTTTTCTGCATCAGTCTGTGTCTTCTATTTCAATTCAATAAGAAGGCATGAAAAGAAGCCAAACTTGTAATCATATTCTTTTCTCTTTCACAATGAATCTAACTCTCCCTAAATAACTGCTTATATTTACAGGCAAAGCCTCCCAAAATACCAGAATAGAAGTATTTCCATGCACTTGCAGAACTTCTGACAGATTGAGGCTGAACTGGTTTATCATTTTAGGATCAGCTCTGCATCACCGAGCTGCTTTGAGGCCCTGGGAATCAGTGCAGGATCAGAGTCTGAAAATCCAGACATCACCTAAATTAACTCTTGAAACTGCAATCCACAGATCAGAAGTTTTCATTGCCCCTGAAAAAAGTGCTTTTAAGACAGGCGATCTGGGGGATATTCTTTCATATGCAAGGTGTCTGTCCTAAAGAAAAAACAATCTTGTGGGGCCAAATTTTGAAGAACAAAGGGGTAAAAAAAGGACTGACACAAGTTATTCTGATGTTATATCTGAGTTATTAAAAATGAACTTCTAAAAATACCATTTCCCCCCTTCCTTCAAGCAAAAATAAGCCAATTCAAAGAAATGCCAAGAGCAAAGAATCAGACTAAGTGTTGCAGTGGGCATGTATAAGCTCACCAAAATTGGTCTCAAGATATTTTCATCTTCAAAATCCTGGTGGTTCCCCATCTCAGAATGCTGTGATATTACAAGTTATTAGGTCACAGCTACGAAGCAAAGTCTGAGATGGAGAAATTAGAGTTCTTTTCCGTGTCACCTCTTTAATCCTCGTAACACATAAAAATATATTAATTAAAAATTAATATTTTGGGGGTATTCAAGCAGCCTTTAGAAAGCCAGTTTGTAATTGCAAACAAACATTTGCTATTCAGTTACTACTAAGCACATGTTGGGTTTGACCTTTAAGAAATTATTTGCAACAAGTTCCTCCCCTCAAAAGAAGAAACATTTGTATTGCATGCAAAGGAATGCCACAGCAAGCAAAGCTGAGGCTGAAAGTCCTCTTGTTCCACACAAATTTCTCACATCAGCACCATCAGCTGGACTGTTCTTTTCCTCCTGGAGCTTCAAGTGACTGTGCATTTCTCAAGCCATTACTGAAACATCTCCCTGTTCCCTTGAACAAAACAACACAGTTCCTGTGTCTCAAGTCTGCAAATAATTTATGAGTCATGACCCAGAAATAAATATTTCTGTTGGACTTGGAGGTTTGAGGTTTTTAGGTTTTTTTAAAGGAAAGGAACATTGACCCTGTTCTCAATTACAAAATTACAAGTATTTAGTTGAGGAAGACAAATTCCCTACGGGAATTAGGGGCCAGGAATTGACATGGAGTTTAAATGAAATGCTGGTAATCAAATATATTAAATGTGTTCAAGGAAAACCTCCCAGCTGCTGTAAAAGCTCAAACTCTACAGCTTTTGATGGGATGTAAAGGGGCTGATTGCAGCAAGGGCAAAAGAGAGTCAAGGGGTGCCCATCTCCAAATTCCCAGCCTAACATCCCATCCGTGAACATTGCAGCCCCAAGTACTACATTGAAAAAATTAAGAAATACAGTGCAGAGAAACATCTTAGGACCCTAACAGCAACTTTAGTAATAGCTTGCTCTTTTTTTAGCTTCTTTCAAGCTTGAGTGTTTTGGTTCTCTGTTTTGCTTATTTTAAGGCATGTTTAACCCATGTATCAACTATGCAACAAAAAGAAAACCTTTCAATATACTGTCATAGAGGAAGTCTCTACAACAGATAATCATTCCATACTGGAAAACAATTAATTAAAAATGAAGGAAAAAACCCAAGCTTGTTCTCTATAATCCCAGACACAGACACACCCATGTTTAGAAACTTTGAATAGAAACAAAAAAGAGTGCCTTAAAGAAGAAAACCAGCTCTTCTTTTTTAATTAAATAAAATATGAAAAAATCTGTCTGCTAGTTATCCTCAGAAAAGAAAAATTAAAGCTTAATAAACACACATGGATCTCAAAAAAATATATAAGCAAAAAATTTGCCTTTTTTCCATACCAAAATGAGCAATACTTTTAATAAAATTCCTTGCTTAACATGTTAATTAAGCAAAGATACATAAAATGTGCCACTTAGATCACAAAGCAACATAAAACTTCTTGTGACAGTTTTTTCCTTAATATTAGCAATTAAGCTCACTGAGGAACACTAACACAACCCCATCATCCCCAGACAAGAAGCAGCTGGTCTTTTCCAGGTGAATTTAAGCATTCTTGTCCTAATTAGCACATGGAAATCAGACCAATCAGTGTGCAGGAGACCACTGGATTGGTGTATAAATGCTCACACCACGGCCCAATTTGCGGTTGTAAAATTTTTCTGGGGGAGTAATAAGGATTGTACTAAGGCAACTTTTGAGGTGTGTGTTTAGTAGAGTGGTTTTTTTGCTTTTGTGTTTTTTTTTAATGTGAGCTGAAAGTCAGATTAATTACAAAAGCTAATTTTATAAGTCTTTCTACTGCAGAAAATAGATAATAACTTTCATAGTGAGCTAACTTTTGTGGCTTCCTAAGTAAAAACTTCACTAAGAGGCCCATAAATTTGGATTTTTTTCATTAAAGGCACTATAGGGAATATTCTATTATGTGTTCATTGTTTAAGAATGCATATTTTAATATTAGATGAGGAAAAATTGTTTAGGAAGATGATTTTTTTTTGTATGTAGTGAAACTGAATTGGTTTGTTTGTTTAACCTTCTTAATAGCCTTTGTAGAAATCAAAGTAATAGTCCTGCTTCTGCAGAGATAATAAATATTTAGTGTTTTACCCTGGAGTATAGGTAAGGCTGTTTTGCTCCATGCCTTTTTGAAGCAGTGCAGCTATTCCTCACTTTTACTGTGTTATGCTGTAGTCAGTCAGTGACTTAATTGTGTTAGAGCAGTTTAGTGTCAAGTTTGACTATTTTTCTGGTTTTTGTAGGTTAATAAGGCCTGTGTAGTGACATTTTGCTTTTGCAAAACTTTGAGCTCAGGGTGCTGAGATAAGGGTGGACCAATGAGGGTGTAGAATCAAGTGAGTTCTTTGGCTGGCTTATTTAAGGGCTGTGGTGGAGTCTTCGATAAAGTAAAGCTGCCTGAAAGCACAGGGTAAGCAGGTCCAGATGCTAATGAACAAAACTAATAGCTGGCAAGGGAAACATGTTACGTGTTCACTTAACTCTTTAGGTGATGGAGAGCTTGCTTTTGCTCTATGCAGTTGGTAACAGGTTTTTCTCTTACCTTTGCAGTCATTTTGTGCTCCAAGTGATAATAAAGCCAGTTTTTTTGGTAGCTGCATAGGTATGTAGAAGAAGATGTGCTCTTCTTGCTTTAATAGGTACACGAAAGCCCGAACTCACCTGAGCTGCTACGTTCAGGTAGTTGCCATTGGCAACCCACTAGCAGATATGTGCTTAGGTGGTTGCAGCTGGCTCTGAGATTCTTACCAACACAGTGAAAAGCCTTTCAGTGGGAGACATGGTGATGTAAAATGAGATGCTATATTAATGGTTTTTGCCATGTTTAAGCCCCAATACTATCCTGATACACGTTGTCTGGCTGTATATTACGAGCATTTGTTATAAATTTGAGGAGTTATTTACTTCTGTTTGCTAAGTACACTGTATCAAGGAAAAACAATTTCTTTCTACAGTGTAAATAAGCAGCTGCCTAAAGGAAGTATAAGTTATGCAAAGAAAGAGATCAGCTTTCTGTTATCTTGATCAAAAGCTAAACTTAGACTAAATGTTAGAACTAAACTAAACTAGAAGCAACGTTTTTTCTCACTCAGGATTCCCATCTATGGCTGACTGCTTCCATAATGATTGAGATGTATTGTGAAGCATGTTCCCTTAAAACAGCTAGGAAGGGAGGAGAGCAAGAGCTGTGCTGGAGTAGCAAGGCCGAAGTGATGAGGAGAAATCCATGGGGAAGCTGCGGGGGCGGCAGCTCTGCTCAATCCCCTGACTCGCGCTGCGTTTAACCCGCAGAGCTGCCCGCAGCCTTTGTCCCAAGGGCAGCGATGCCAGCGAGGAGCCGCTTTTCCCTGGCATGGGGACAGCTCCCCGCCGGCAGGGGACGCCGAGCGCGGAAGTGTGTCCCTCGCCGCTGGCCGTCGGGGGCGGGCCAACATGGCGGCGGCCAGCTGAGCTTTCGCGTGGTGCGGTGCTGGTGCCGGCAGCCATGTCGGGCCGCCAGGGCAACAAACTGCCCAGCAACCTGCCCCAGCTGCAGAACCTCATCAAGCGCGACCCCACCTCCTACACGGAGGAGGTGCGCATCGGGGCTGGGCTTTGGGGAGGCTGGGGCGGGCTGCGGGACGGGCGCGGGGCTGGGTACGGACGGGTGGTGCTCAGCTGCCGCTGTTCCCTGTGCGCAGTTCCTGCAGCAGTACCACCACTACCAGTCCCATGTGGAGATCTTCACCTTCCAGCCGGACAAGCCGAGTAAGGAGCTGGCCGAACTGCTGATGTTCCTGGCGCAGGTGAGCCGCCGGCCCTCAGCCCTGAGCCAGAGCTTGCCCTGAGCCAGCGGCTGTGGCAGCCTGTGCTTGGTGCCGGCTTCAGTGACTGTTTTGTTATACAAACAATTAAACATTACTGATTGCGGACACCTTGCCAGGCGTGTGAGGTGACCCCAGGTGCGCTCTAGAGCGTTCACTTGCCCTGTCCCTTGCAGGTTGCCCACTGCTACCCTGAGCACATGGCCAACTTCCCGCAGCAGCTGAAGGAGCTGCTTTCCTACCACCACACGGTCCTGGACCCCGACCTGCGCATGGTGAGATCCGCGGCTTGGGCACACCCTTGGCTTGTGCCTCAATATGTCCTTTGTGCGAGCTGAGAGCTTGAGCTTTGCGTGTCAATAGAAGGAAGCTGGAGAGGAATGTGAAATTTGGGTTCTCTTACAGACCTTCTGTAAGGCTCTGATCCTTTTGAGAAACAAGAATCTAATAAATCCCACGAGTTTGCTGGAGCTCTTCTTTCAACTGCTGCGGTGTCATGATAAGCTGCTACGACAGGTAAGTGTGCTGACAAAAGTCTTAATTTCCAGTGGCATTTGACCAGCTTGCCAGAGGTAATGCCGTAATAGGCAGCTGTTCCCTGCTTGGTTATGAAATTAGAGTTTAAAATAGTTCAGCTGTTTCAGCAGTCAGTTCTGGAGGAAGCGCTCCAGCTCTGTGTTGGACCAATAACTGAGTTCTGCTGCTGTACACACCTTGCCATTGCAGGTTGTAGGCTTGTCCTGTTTGGGTGTGTTTGCCAGTGAAAAACCTGGCTGTCAGAACAGGCCTGAATGAAGCAGGGGTAGGATTTTTAAGCCGTGTGTGTTGCTGTTCTTTGTCCTGTCTTGCTGTAGTGTGAATTCAGTATAATTTTCAAATACATGAGACTTCGCAGGGTAACTTTTTGGGTTTTTTCCTGCTCTAACTGGTGTTCTCATTGGTGGTCAGCTGGTCTCATGTCAGTGCTTGGGCACAGTGTTGTCTGTGTTACTCCCTGTCATCTCTCCACTTGCAGACCTTGTACACTCACATTGTGACGGACATCAAGAATGTCAATGCTAAACACAAAAACAATAAAGTGAACACGGTAAGTGCTTTGGCTTTCATGTGTGTTTTGAACTGACTTCCTGCTGTTGTGGAGGACCTCTAACAACATGTTTTCAACATTTTTAGGCACTGCAGAACTTCATGTATACAATGTTGAGAGACAGCAATCCCACTGCTGCCAAGATATCTCTGGATGTGATGATAGAGCTTTACAGAAGGAATATTTGGTGGGTCTGGCAGGCTTGAGTTGGTTTGACATTTATTGAGGCACATGGCCATCATTTGTGGCACATAGTCTAGAACATAATGCAGGGTACAGTGACTTAAATCGGTTTTCTAATTGTGGCCCAGTGGGGCTGTAACTTATGCCAAGGAATTTATCTGAGAATAAATACTATCTTGTGTGAAATGAGTAACTTAAATTGAATATTTGAAGAGAACTGATTTTCTGAGAACCATGTGAAATTGCCAGACTTGAAATAAAGGATGTGATTTGTTTTATTCTAGGAATGATGCCAAGACAGTCAATGTCATTACAACTGCCTGCTTTTCCAAAGTGACCAAGGTGAGAACAGAAACTACTTGATACACTGGATGTTACCTCGCTACCTTTCTCATGTGGATGTGACTTAATATGTTCTTATTCCAAACAAACGTTGCTGATTTGTCTGTTGTTTGTTTAATTTTCAAAACACTACTCATAAATGGAGGCAGAGCTTGGCGGCTTATCTTGTAACAAGTGTAGACTGGTGTGGGGAGCATGGATGCTCTTTTCACTGATAGTCAGAAGAGAATGTCAGAATATCACCTCCTTAATACCTGCACTGTGAGGCTTTGATCTAATGAGGAGAGCAGCTGTCCTGCCTGGGGTCTGACTGAATATTGGGCCTTCTGTGTTGGCTCTGGAGGCTTTAAAAACTTGTATTATGGCTTGAGACAAGTTTTTACCCTGTGAAGGTGCAAAAGTGGTTCCAGTCAATGAAAGTCAGCCAACCAAAATGAAAAATCTAACCAGCAAAACCATCTGAATTAATGCAAGTTTAGAGTTCTGAGTATCATTTTGGCTCTCACCTGTGTAGGGCCTCCTGACAATGTCGATGTGGAGCATCGAAGTGGTTTTGCAGGATGATAAAAAGACAATTGGCATGTTTGTATTTGCTCCAGGCATTGTGAAAGCTCAGATGCTCTTTGGTTCTAAGCGGCTCTGAGTGATGATGGGTGGTTAAAACTGTCTGGGTCTTTAAAACTTGTGGCTTTCAGGCTGTAATTTGGTTTGTTTTCTGCTCAGATCCATGCTGGTTAAAAATCTGGCTAAATCTTTGTACTGCTTAAGGTGTGGATGTAGGATGGTTGTAAACTGTCAGCTTGTCCCACACGAACTCACTTTGTTTCAGGTGTTAGTTGCTAGTTTGAAGTTCTTCCTTGGGAAAGATGAAGATGAGAAACAAGATAGTGACTCAGAGTCTGAGGTGGGTGTTGTGATCAAATATTCCCTTCTCTGTTCTTCAGACCCCATAATACTTCTGTCACCTTGGTGACTCTGGCTCTGCCAGTCTGGCTGCCTCTGTGTTACTTACTGTCCTGTCTAGTTTTCTCCATATGTCTCTGTGCTTCACAAACCATTTCAGTGTCTGACAGAAGGCCCTAAGTGATAGCAGGATGTTTTTGCTGTCTGTTAAAAGATAAATGCCAAGAGCTCTTTTGCTTTTTATTTAAATGCTGGCACCTATGTGTGGTAACATTTAGGAAGGGGGAGAGTTTTTGAGTATGTGGTCTTGAAAAATATTGCTGGTTTGTTGCCCTGATTGCAATTTTAAGCCTGTATTACCCGAGTGTTGTTTTCCCTCCCCAAGGATGATGGTCCCACAGCCAGGGATCTGATGATGCGCTATGCAACCAACAAGAAAACCACCAAGCGCAAGAAGAAACTGGAGAAAGCCATGAAGGTCCTCAAGGTGAGGAGAGGGCTGTCTGACTTGCCATTATCTTGGCTTAATCCTTCTACTACAGAAGTCCTGTTGTTGCCCTGCTTGTTTAGCTAGTGGGAGATAATCCTGTGTGGTTGAAAACAGGGATATGTTTTTAGAATCCAGAGATCGTTTTAAAAATCCTTTTGAAGAGGCAGCAGTCTTTTGACAGCAACCTTGAAACTGAAGCACTTTACTCACAGAAAGAGAAAAATGTCTCTCACTCTTGTTTCTATGCAGAAGCAGAAAAAGAAGAGCAAGCCAGAGGTGTTCAACTTTTCTGCCATTCACTTGATTCATGATCCCCAAGGTGAGTGTGCAGTGAATTTTCTTAGTGCAATTTATATTTATCCCAGATAGGGAAGCTTGCACACAGCTCTGCCAAGGAGAACCCAAGTGATAAGTAGGTGTAGATGTGACACTTGGAATGTGTTTTTACTCCAGGGTTTCACTGCACTTTGATAGATCAGTCCTGTTTTGCTTGTTGTAGAGGAGCACATGTAGGCAGTGAGACAAGGAAGGAGGAATATTACACCATCTGTTTTGGGCTTCTATGGATCAGGGCATGGCTGTCTGCCTCTCTTGTATGTGTGAAGGCAGTAATTGGGTGAACAGGGAATAGTTGATCTACTGTAACTGCTCTGGCTTAGCCCCTGTTAAAATGTACTTGTCTAACAACATTTGGTTTGGTCTTAGTCTGTTCTAGTGAACTTCTGGGGACTTTGTTTTCTCAGATCAACTCAAAATATATCTAGAAATCTAGTTTTCTATGCTGATCCTGTGCTTATGATGTTGGGGAATGTCTGTAGTTCCCTCTGCTGAACCTGTGCACAGCAGGCCCTTAGGCATATGAGAAGTAAAACAGCCCATTGGAATAAGTGCTTTAGTCATCTTAATTTGTTCTGTGAAATGGCACTGTTCTTAGAAATAAGAACAAGTCAAACTGCCTATTTTGACCCTAATTCCATTTGAGGTCTGTGTGGTGCTCTTTCAGTCTACTGAAAATCCATTTTTGCTTCTTCTAGACTTTGCTGAGAAACTGCTGAAGCAGCTGGAGAATTGCAAGGAGCGATTTGAAGTGAAGATGATGCTCATGGACCTAATATCCAGGCTGGTTGGAATACATGAGGTATGTACTTGGATCATGTTATGGTGGGTTGTTGGTAGCCAACCTGGTTTGCATGTGGGCATGTTCTGGCCCTGTGCCTCTGGAAAATGAGGTATAATTTTTCTGTATGTCAAGAAGTGCATAGGGATGGTCAGGGAGTTGTCAGTGGGCTTCATGGAATGGCACAATGGTACAGACTTTTTGTTGTGTTAAGTGAGCTCTGATAGAGAAAGCTGTTGGTCTGGAATAGCTGAGCAGTCCCTAAAGAATAGAGAACTTGGCTCATCCAAGACCTTCCTGGGAAGCTGGTCATGCTGACCACTGTGTTGTCAGCCAGGTGGTGCTGAACAAGAGCAAAGCTGGCAGCTCCAGCACTTCCAGGGGTTTGTGCAGACTGCCCAGTGATAAAATATTTGCACTGGATTAAGTCAAGAGTAGACTAGTCCAAATTGGGAAGTTTCAGAGGATGTAAGGATTTCATTGGCAAGGACTAGGTGCAGAGAGACTGCAGCAGTTTTTATCTTGGTACAATTAATTTCCTTGTCCCACAAATACCAAACTCAACATAGGAGACAGCATCATGCTGTAAAATCTAAGGCATTTGGAGAGCGCACTATAGAATGAGATTGTAAAACAATGTATCAGCTTTTGAAGGTGATGTCAAGTTCAAGCACAAGAAGATAATGTGTTGCAATTTGTCTTGCAGCTTTTTCTTTTTAATTTCTACCCCTTTGTTCAGAGGTTCCTCCAGCCCCATCAGAGGGGTAAGTAGCTACTCTAGGTACTCACAGTCCATATCTCATGTACAGTCACTTCATGGAAGCGGTGCTGAAAATGGGCAGGTAGCAGTGGATTGGTGGGAAGTGGGAGTAGTCCAGAGTATGGACAAAGGAAGTAAAAGTCCCTGACTGCCAGAAGTGCCAAGTGCTTTGGTCTCCTGTGGAGGCTGTGTGCGCTCAGGGCTCCTTACTGGAGGATTTGAGAAGCTCCAGCAAAGGAATAAAAGAAATCTGAGTCCCTAATCCTGACTAGCTGAGCTAAGTGTGATTGCCTTATGCCGCTTCCATTTACTGGTGTTTGATTCTAGTCCTGGAGCATGTCCTTTTGCTTTAACTCGCTATTGCTGCTGGGGGGAGGCTAGAGGAGTTTCTGATGCTTGGTGGGAGAGGAGAAATAGTTGTCCCAAAGAACTTCAGGCTGAATAGCTTTGGGACTGATGGAGCAGCTTGTTGAGTTTTGGGGGCATGTGTTTATTGGCTGGAGCAAGCTGCAGCAATATATTTTGGCATCTTCTTGCTTTTCTTCCAGAAGTGACAAAGATTCTTCTGTTTGCTGCACAGGCTTCACATCAGCTGGTACCACCTGAGGTCAGTGTTCCACCTGTGTTTGATGTTCAATGGGCAGCAGGCCAGCATGGAAGTGCAACTGAGTGTGTGTGTGGGGAGGGGGAAAGGGAATTGGTTAGATTGTTTGGAAAAGCTTGTGGTAATTTCAACTATTTTTGCAAGTTCCAAGGGACTGTTTCATAAAGGGAAAAAAAAATGTTTGTCTTATTTTCTGCAAGAAAATTTTTGTTTAGAAAATATTTGTAGGCTGTACTGGCATGTCCTGATGTGTCTTTCTATGAAAAAGGATCTGTCTGTTAATAAAATCTAGGTGTGTTAAGTTTTCATCAAATGTGGGTTTTTTTTTTTTTCTTGGTTTCAGATTATCCAGTCAGTGTTGATGACCATTGCCAACAACTTTGTCACAGACAAGAATTCTGGGGAGGTCATGACTGTAGGGTGGGTAGAGAATTGAATGAGTAACATCAAACTCCAAATGTGGTAAAATATATATTCTTTTAAACCACTTGCAACTTTTTCCTGTCACTGGTACTATGCTTTCAAGAAGCTGCTTGAGTAAAAAGTATTTCAGCTTCAACTTTTTGTATTTTTATTGGGAGTATTTTATGATGATTTTCTCCTTTCTCACCAAATGTTATATAAATGCTGTATAAGGTTCTTGAAGTTTTGGGTAATTCAATCTGTAAGTGTCATTTTCTCTGAACTAGTATTGAGAAAATAATTCTTTCCTGATTTTTTAGGATCAACGCAATAAAAGAAATCAGTGCAAGATGTCCATTAGCTATGACTGAAGATCTGCTCCATGACCTTGTTCAGTACAAGACTCATAAAAATAAAAGTAAGTGTTACATGAATGACTTTAAACTACTTTTCTTAGTTACAGCCTTCATGATAGTGCTGTGCTAATAGTTTTTTATGGGCTGAAACCATTTTTCAGTGTTTGGGTCACAGTTCTCTATTTGGAGAGTGTATGCATGGGAGACAAAACAGCCAAGGGTAGTTATAACAGGGGGACTAATAGACAAAAAAAAGCAAGCAAAGGGATTGTGAAGAATAGTTAGCCCTAAGGAGGTGCTGTGTTCTATACCAGAGAAATCAGAGGGAGCCATAACCTCAGAGAAAATGTGAGTAGGCTATAAATGCTGGTGATTTGTGTGGGCTTTTGGTTTGCTCAGAGTTCTGCTTTTTTCCTGACTCTCTCATTTTCTGAGTAGATGTGATGATGTCTGCAAGAACTCTGATACACCTGTTCCGCTCTCTGAATCCAGAGATGTTGCACAAGAAGTTCAGGGTAAGTATTTCATGTGTGCTGCATTCACTAAAAACTGCTCAGAAATTGAGAATGGGTCTCAGTATCCTCTTGAGGAGGCAGAGCCAAGCTTGTGTTCTTCCTCTGCCTGCTGCCTTTGGACATGGTGTGCTGCTATTTCCACATTTCCTTAGTTCAGATTCATGTAACTCGTGGTTAGACCATGTTCCAGAAGTTCAACCATTTTCTAAGGTTCATTCAACTGGAGTAATTAAACTCGGCCTTGTGAAGTAAAGAAAGGTCTTTGGACCCACACCCTCCTGTTCCCTGAGATATTTTTATGGATTGGTGGGCGTTAAAATAGCATTTTGCTTTATGTGTGTTTTGTTAATATACAGGGTAAGCCTACTGAAGCCTCAGTGGAAGCCAGGATTCATGAGTATGGAGAACTGGATGCCAAAGATTACATTCCAGGAGCAGAAGTACTGGAGGTTGAGGATCAAAAGGAAAAGGGAGGAACCCAAGAGGAAGGTTGGGCTTTTTTCTTTGGAAATTCTTATTTGGGCATCACTGTCACTAAGATTTTATGTGGACATGGAACCTGGTGTTTGTGTATTTCATTTGCTTCTGTCCTGTGCCTTGACTTGCACAAGTGCAGTTTGTCAGTGGGGTTTGGTACTGTGTTGCTTTGTATGATACACACGGAGATGGGAAAGCAGAGGGACAGACAGTACAGCTGTGAACTTGACGTTCGGCTTCTCTTAAGTAAAACCTTTTGAATATTATAGAACATCAAAACAGTACTTGGATATAATATTTGGCTTAGTTCATTCACGTCCTCTGTAAATGCTTTACACACCCTGGAACCTCTGCCAGCATTGGGGAAAAGAGATGCAGGAGCCTTGAAAAGCAAGGCAGAGTTTGGTGAATCAAGTCTGAGTTGCAGGAGCTGTGCTGGAGGAATGAGTGCCCTGATGGGACATGCTGCATATTGATCACTGTAACATTGTGCTTGGTTGCTGAAGCTGATAACTTCAGCACATCAGCCAGAAGTGTGGTGAAGAGCAATGCTTACACTGTTGTAACTAACCCAGCCATAAATGATATTACTTCTCTTGATTTAGGTGGCAGGGAGTGGGGAACACTATTACTGAGGGTGTAATTAGCATCTGTAAACACCTGTGGTGCTTCAGGCTGTCCCAAATGCACTTTTTTGGGGTCTTGACCTTGAGATGAAAATTGAGCTTTGCAGAACATAGCATGGATCATGTCCCTGGGCAAAATGCAGTTGGGAGATGGGTGAAATAAATCAAAGGCAGCAAGAGCAGGTGATCCAAGCATCAGTTATTGACCATCTGGGTAGTTAAGGTGAGTTTGTATTAACAGCTCTCTACTTGTTCCCTGAGCAGATGGCTGGGAAAGTGCTAGTATGAGTGAGGAGGAGGACAATGAAGATGGAGAATGGATTGATGTGCATCACTCCTCAGATGAAGAGCAGCAACAAGTAGTGAGTTCCAAGTCTTTTCTATGCCAAATACAAATGAGTCTTGTTTATCACACACCAAATCCTCTCACACTGATGTGGCTCTTCTCCAATACCTACACAGGCCCTCAGAGTGAGCTGTCCAGAAGCAGCAAGGCTGAAGTGCTGGTTAGCACTGCTCCTGAAGTTGTTAGGGTGGGAGGGAAGAACAGGGAGTTCTGTCTCAGGGCTAAATACTTTCAGAGCTGTCATAATCAGATGAGAGCTTTTACTCCCAAAAGCTGTTGGTTTTGTACTTTATTCAGACCCTGGATGTTGGATATGAGACTAGGAAAAATCCTGACATCTGGTTGTAGCATTTCCTAAAAATATTGCACTTGTGTTTGCCTCCATAATGTGTATTTGGGAGGCAAGGATAATGGATTGTGGCACAGGAGTGGTTTTCAAAGCTCTGAATGATTGTTTTGTGCTTTTCTGTTTTCCAAAGGCAGAACAGGTGAAAAGCATGCCCATAGAGGAACGAAAAGCCAAAGCTGCAGCAGTCAGTACAAGCAGGCTGCTAACTCAGGAAGACTTCAAGAAAATACGTCTTGCCCAGCTTTCCAAAGAACTCAATTCTGCACCTGGCAAAGCTGCAAAGCGGAAATATATTGAAATAGATGATGAAGAGGAGGAAGAGGGCAGGTAGGATATGGGCTGATGGGTGCTTTTTCTTACCTATCCTCTAGTGATGCAGCTTTTCATTGTAGCAAGGCACAGAGCTCTGCTGTTGATCAGTGTTACCTAGTGACAGCCAGCAGCCAGAGCCTAGAATGGACCCTGGGCTGGGGGTTTGCTTCTATCTGGGAGAAAAGACATGAGGAGTCTGTGGAAGGTCTGAGACTGTTTGACTTGTTCAGACCAAGAGGCATGAGAGGGTTGTTTTTGTTTGGGTTTTTTTTTTTTTTTTTGTAGCAGTAGCTGCATGGTTATATATTCAGTGTTTCTTAAACTTCATGAAAAAAGCAGACTGAAAAAATAAAAATGGGTGACTTTTGTAATGGATATCCCACACATCAGGAACAGCCTGAAGGGAACAAGAAGTTTGTTCCCTCTAGTTTCTGTCTAAATTCATGGTAAGACAGTGGTCTAAGATGGCTGAGAGACAAAGGGTGAGGAGGGCATCTTGTTTTCCTTGCCAGATGAAGTTTGGTGTGGTGACATTTTACTGGATTTGTGTGTATAGGGGGGAGTTGCTTTCACTGAGAGATATTGAACATCTGCATAAGAAGCCCAAGTCAGACAAGGAGACCAGACTGGCAACTGCAAAGGTGAGGAACTGGGACGTTCTGTGTCATGTATTTCTGGTTTGGGTTTGTTTGTCTTGTGCAGGAGGAAATGTGGGGGTTGCATATCTAAGATGGGTGCCCAGCTGCCATGTGGGTTTTGAGAGATGATTTGTTAGGTTCTTTGCTGTTATATCTTTGCTGTAGCAAATAAATATCTTCTTGCTGGTCACAGATGACCATGAAGATACAAACAGATCCAATTTTCTCTGTGACCTAATGAATACAGCTAGCATGGGTGAAGGCATGTATCAACAGTGTCATCCTGAATGCAGATTTGTTGTTGTTGCCATAGAACCTGTTACCATCAGGCAGCTGATGTTGATTGTAGGGCAAGGAAAATGACCCCCTGTTATTCTATTACACTGTCTATTCTAGGCTGGAAAAACAGACAGAAAAGAATTTGTGAAAAAGAAAACCAGAATCAACCCATTTGCCAGCTCTTCCAACAAGGAAAAACAAAAGAACAAGAACTTCATGATGATGAGATACAGCCATAGTGTCCGGACCAAGAACAAGCGTTCCTTTAGGGAGAAACAGGTAGTGTTTCATGTTGGGGATGGATGGCGCAGTGTGAACAGAAACTCAGAATGCAGGTGTGGTGCTGTCTACCGTCTGTCCTGGGGTGTTATTGTTGTAACTCAGGGAAAGCCTATGGTTTGGCTTCCCTGAGTCCTACCCCAGGGAAGGAAGAGCTACTTTGGAGATTGTGGTGAAGAATGCTTTTGTTGAGCTCCTCTCTCACGTGCTTTGAGATGCAAGCCCTGTTGGAGAATCAAGTGTAGGTTAGGAAGGCTTTGCTTTCCTTGCTATCAGTTAAAGAAGGTTGTATTTGAACTGTCTATAATCCAGTAAATGAATGTTTCTCTGTTGTGGAGAAATTCTCAGGAGAGGCTTTTAGTGTGTTTGTTCACTCTCCCTAGTCTGACCTTTCTCTTGTTATTGTATCATGGACTCATCTGTCCTGGCCTCGAGGTGATCTAATAGCTTGTCACCAACGTTCTGAGCAACAGATGCAAATGCTATTTATTAGCTGCTTGAAACGGCTGTTTAGAAAAAAATTACTTCAGTTTAACAGTAGTTTCAGACTAATGCTGCTCTCAGTGGTGAAGCCCCTGCCAGGCTATGGTTTTACAAGGTTTTACTAAACTCATCCAAACGTGTTCCAAGAAAATCTTGTAGAATAATCCAGTGCTTTAGTTTGTGTGTTTTTTCTTGCTAGATCCTGTTTGGTGCTAGTGTTCAGATGCTTCTTGAGCAAACTGACTTCTTTCCAGGATTATACCATTTGGATAATGTATATTTGCCTGCAGTTACTTGCCTTAGGAATGGCAAGATGGGAACTCTTTGTTGACTCAGTAGAGAATATCTGACATTTTTCTGTTGAGCAGGAAGATATGGACTACTATCCTCTGTAGTTTTTTATTTGGTATCATTCTGCCTCCCCTTAATGAAGGCTGACAACATGAAACCAGCTCTCAAAACACACAAAGTAGGTTGTTAGTGAACAATCTAACAACCTACTGTAAAGAAGGCACTGTAAAGAAGCTGCTGTTTACAGTTATTCTTATACTTGGCTCAGTTACTTTAAAAAGCATCTTAAAGGATTTTGTCCCTATTTCTTATTAATGTTTTGAATTAAAATGTAACTGCTGAACAGTAAAAGAAGCCTTCATTCATATTTTTTCCCACCAAAGTTAGGCTACAGCACCAGGCTGATAACCATAATTTGGAAGTAACTGTTTTGAGTGGGTTGGAGAACCATAGCTGTATGGTGCTACATTCTGCTGCACTTTCTGGTGGTAAGATAAAATGGCCTTTTAACTCTAGTCCAGAGCCAGTTCCTTTACTAGCTAAAACATGTCTGAAGCTCAGAAATATCTCTTTAGAGGGATAATGGCACTTGTAAAAATTCCTCCTTCTCCCTTGGAAAGAAGTTGTGTAGTACTTGTTCACAAAATACCATTTTTACTTACCTCTCAGCTGAAGTTTTTTCTTGATCTCTTCTGACTGAAATGAGTCAGTGGAAGAACAGTTTGTTCTGATTTTTTTCATTGTACAGGATTTGGTAATGCTCAGCTCTTTAATTGTACTGTGGAGTTTAGCTTAAATAACCCCTGTGTTTCTGCCAGTATCATTGTTATCATTTGCCTTGCTGCTCCCAGTTGGAGCTGATGAGCTCTTAGTGTTTTTATCAGAGGCTAAAGAAATTGAAAAGAGTTGTTGATGTGATAGTGCTGTCTCAGTTATGCTCCTTACCTGAGTGTTCTCCTCTTGTTTCATGTTTAGCTGGCTCTTCGAGATGCACTTCTGAAAAAGAGAAAACAGCTGCTAAAATAAATGCTGGAGAGAAATTCATCACCCCTGAAGAAGTAGCTCTGGAAATGCTTATTTCCACCCACCATCACCCAGATGGAAAGAAGGACCCTGGTGCCTTATGGAATTTGCTCTGATCGGTTCAGAAAGGCAAATGGAACTCTTGCAAGCTGATGGGTACTGCATCTATAGGACAGAGGCCTTAATCCTTGGAGGATTTAATATTTTTTTAAAGCCTTCTAGGGAGGAAGGAAATTGTATTTTTATTTAATGTAATTTACTTAGCGGGTTTTGTATGTATAAGTATTAAAATATAAAACCTTATGGTAAAAATTCTACTTGAGGCAATTAATGAGCAAGCAATGGAAAGGAAAAAGAATATTCTGGGCAGTCTGTAAAGCATGTGCGTATAGTGTCTGCCTGTCTAAGGGGAGTGACTGTACAGACAGAGCAAGCTGTTACCTCAGCAGCTGGTTTTGACCAGTTAATAAGACCAGTTCATCTGTGATGCAGGTAAGATCAAATCAAGAGTTGGGGGTAAGAAGAGTTTAATTATGGCATAGGAAAAAAACAAAAATAAAATTAGTGTACAGGAGATGGTTTTGCTTTCTTTTTTTTTTTTTTTGGTTGCTGTTTAAATACAAAGATAGCATCTTCTGCAAGAGAAAAAAGGAATGTTTTCATATAGTGGTGTCATCTGGTGGGACTTGCTGTCCCTTGGCAAGTACCTACGAGAATAATGTGGATATCTGGGTTCTTCGTCTGTTTTAACTTGTGCTTCAGCCTTGACCTCTGCTGGGACCATTAATGGGTTCTTTGTACCTTCCCCAGCCACCTGTTTTAATGGAGTTGATAAATTATTTATAACTTGAGGGAGTTACTTATACCATACTTGGTCAAAATCTGTTGGAGATGGATTTCTTTGTGGTGCAGAAACAGGTGTCACATGCACAGTATAATGGAAATTAATTTGGTGGAGTGCTTTTTCCTTTCTTATTAGGAAGCCAGGTTAGTGCTCATATCCCATGTGGTAATTCACTTAGCTATTTGTTGGATACGTATTTTTAATAACTTCATTTCTTTCTTGTACTGATTTTGTATTGTTTTTGTCATGTTGCTTCCTTGAGCAAAAAACCTGAGGCTTTAGGGAGAGAAGGACAAAGTAGGATTTTTTTACCACTTGCTGTGTTGTGTTCAAATTGTATGTTCCTGCTGAGGGAATAGCAGGGATTGGCACTTGTCAAGGAGAGTGGTGAGCTCTCAGGGGGAGCATGTGTAGCTGGGAGCTGGAGTGGTATGGGGATGGAGTGTGGAGCAGGGGCTGGAGACAAAGTTAAGGGGAGAAGGGGAAAGTACGGTGTGTAAACTCTACTTGTGCTGGTGTTTTTTTCTGCTGAACAGCTGAGTGGTTTGCCTGCTTGAACATATGTCCCAGAAACTAATAACCTCTGCCACTGAAAGGGAGTGGTAATTTTTTCTCCTCGGAGTTGAGGACAAGTGTTTAGTCTCCTCTCTTCCTGTTTCCCTCTTGTTTACAGCCTTGCTGTGTCGGCCGGCATGCTAACAGCTGTGCCAAGCGTGGGTTTGTCCCCTCTGCCCCAGTTGTAGAAGCGACTGTGTTGGGCTGGCTTTGATCAGCTTGGCCCAGCAGAAGCACAGGGGCAATACACGTGTTATCCGGTACCATGTACCCCGTGCTGGGATTGTTCCGTCGCCGTCTCTCATGTGACAGAGCGGGCTTGCAGGCTCCGGGCGGGCTGCCGGTGACGCCTCGGGGCGGGCAGGGCCGGGGGCGGGCGCTGGAGCTACGGGGAAGGGCAGGCTGGCCCCGGGGCACCGCGGCGGCCGCATCCTGCGCCATGGGCTGCGGGCCGTGTGCGCTGCTGGCGCTTCTATGCGGGGCGGCATTGGCGGCGTCCCCGCTGCGCTGCAACGTGAGCCTGGACAGCCCTCCCGAGCAGCGCTGGCTGCCCGTGCTGCAGCACTTCGAGCCCGCCTTCCTGCGCGCCGCCGTGCAGCGGATCATCGAGTGCGTGCGGCGGGGCTGCCCGGGGCTGGGGTGGCTGCGGGGAGGGGGCACAGCGCGGGACGTGCCGCGGCACCGGGAGGGGCTGATGGAGCAGCGCAGGGCTGCCAGGTGTGAGCTGCACAGCCACTGTCCCGCTCTCGGCTAACGCCTCGGGTGTGTCTTGCAGCGAGAGCGTGCCGAAATGGGTGCACGAAGTCATCCAGCCCATAGCAGCCGAACTGGAGCTGTTCATGCCGCAGCCCTTCGCGGGGGAGATTGCGGGGATGTGCAAAGCATTGGGAGTAAGTCTCGGAGATGGAATCCTGCTGAACTTCGCCTACGAATCCACTGCGTAAGTGCCTGGTACTTACAGGGTCTCGTACAGGTGGGTGTAGAGCTGTAGTTCAGCGTGGGACGAGGCACTGAAGGGCGGGTGAAGGCGTGTGCCGGGTGACTTGCACTGTTCCTTCTGGGACCACTTCATCTGTTCAAGCGGAAGTCTTCATTCTATTGTGGCAGCTGGGATGCTGAATGGAACAAGAAACAGTTATGTTTTGTGTTGTGAAGTACAAGTAATATCCAGCTGTCATGATGTTGTGTACGTACATATGTGCCTACATAAACGTATTAAAATCCAGAAATCATTTTTGCTGGTAAGGTATGTCCATCCAAAAGTAGTTGAGATAATATATCTTTGAAGATGATGTAATGCTCTCTGACATGTAAAAGTTGCCAAAAAAGATGCTAGAAGAATTAATCTCTCATTTGTCTGAGATAAAGTTACTACTAAACCATTTTCTAGATGAAGGTTCACAATGGCTGCATAATGTCACTTGCTGATTTGAACAATGGAAAGTGACTGTAGTATATTTATGGCAGCAAACAGAATCTAAGTGAAAAAAATACTCAGTTTCGTTGTATCTTTTTGCCCTAGAAACGTGATGCAGGAGAATAATCAACACTTGGTGTTGCCTCTGGGGATATTTCTCCTTACAGATTTCAGCAAATATCAAGGCATATGGCCCCTTGTTTGCATTTGGATTATTTTTTTTTGTAATGTGTGGTACTCAGTTAATGATCCTTTTTTTAGTAAGGACTAATATTGGATATGACACATTTAAATGCTTGTTGTTTTAGTGTTTCGCAGAGAACACTTATACTTAGCCCTGGTAAACTTGAAATTCAGTTTCTTGGCTTGGATACTAAAAAACCCCATCAACTGCAAATAGCCTACTTGGGGGAAGAACTTTTTACTTTCATATTTTTGAGTGGCAGGGTTATGCATCACTCAAATGACCAACTCCTAAGTACAGAGAAAATAAGTTAATTCCCTGCTAATGCAAAATACTTCTCAAAAAAGCCTGTTTTAATGAAATGGAACTTGTTACTCAAGGAGTTTGAGCCCACTTTTTGTTCTAGAGAATACTCTGTTATTGAAATGGCTGATACTTAAATAACTAATGTTTTTCAATTTCATTGATAGGTCTTAATTGGAACTTACCTACTTGTGATTAAAATTATAAAGAGTACAAATGGAAATGAATTTATTTAAGTTAAACGCAGAAAGTGTGACACTTTAGGGTTTATTTTACATGTCAGCTTTTTATTATGACTTAGAAAAGTGAAATGAAATGATGCTATTTTTCCCAAGTGGAAGTGCTGCTTTCTGCCTGCTCTGTAATTTCTGGCCTGAAGTAGATTGTAGTGTGCTATTTGACATTTTTTTTCTGTGCTAACATTAATAAAATATTTAGCAGAACACCAGCCCAGCTACTCCTGAAAGTCTGAGCTCCTTCAGCTAGAATACTGAAAGCAGTGTCACAGCTCTTCCTTCAGTCATTCCTTGTTCTGTTCTTTTTGCAGGTTCTGTACAAGCATTGTCGCTCAGGATGACAAAGGAAACATTTACCATGGTCGAAACTTGGATTATGCTTTTGTTGATCTATTGCGCAAGGTCACACTTGATGTGCAGTTTATAAAGGATGGGCAGGTATGACCGAGGGTTGGCATGGCTGGGTGGTGTTCCTTGAAGAATGGCATAGTCCTATAGCTGCTTAAGACAGGTTTTTTTTTGGTAGGAATTTAATGTAGTTCCCATCCCAAATGTACTGGATTATTAGAGCTGCACATTTATGCCCCAGGAGTGTGGGATGAATGCTGATTTTCTTTGCTTTTTGGACATACAGTTTATGGTGATGGACTGGAAAAAGTAGAACAGCTTAATCTAGTATTGCAGATCATTGTTTCTTAGAGATGTTGAAAGAATGAAATGTGAAGATGCTAAAAAAGTTAGGGAATATGGCAGAGATTAGTTTTGGCATGAACCAATTCTAAGGCTTTTTTTTTTTTTTTTAGACCTTGTGAATTTAATTTGTGAGACCAATAAGTGTGGGTTTTTTGAATCGAAAAAGGAATTAGTTGCTAGTGCAGTTTGGTTAGTCTGATTTTTTTTTCCTGAGTTCATTAGTCCATTTTGCAAATGGAAAACTTGCTGTTTGTTGCTCTGCAGTTTGTTAACTTGAGCAAAACTCTTGTAGCAGCTGGTGATCACAAACAAATGAAATGCAGTGAACTTGAGGTCTCAGAGTCCCTTGATAATTTACTTGGCATGTTTTAGTATAACTGAAGCCAGAGTGTTATACAGTAATTTAAGTATGAAAGCTATAAAACAAGTACAGGATGCAGGTTTCAACTGTGTTCTGTTCTGGAATGCTGAACTGCTCTGTTTCCTGGTTTCAGGTAGCATACCAAGGCACTACATTTCTTGGTTATGTAGGCTTATGGACTGGGCAAAGTCCACACAAGTTCACCGTCTCTGGGGATGAACGAGGTAAAGGAAATGTCTTTCACAATAGATGTTATGTGTGTTGTTTTTGTTGATTGTTGCTTGCCCTGGCCTTTTTCTCCTAGAAGGGAAAATGAGGTTAAGGTTGCTAGGAAGGATCTGAAGTGGAATGCCTTGCCTTGCCCTCAGGGACTGAAAGTACATGTGCTGCCTGATTTTGGCTGCTGTGTAGGAGAAGGCATTTGTCAGCAGTGTCACCTGAGCTGAAAGTGTCAAAGGATGGGGAAAGCCTTGGGAAAGCTGTAAAAGACTAATTGATGTGGTCTGGTCAAGAGACACCATTGGAGGTGGCAGAGTACAGGCTGAGAGACCAAGATGCAGTTTGGATAGCAATGAAATTGCTGCTTTCCTGGTTCTGCTGTATTCCATTGTTGTCTGGCCTCATAAGGCAGATTGGAAGAGACGATGGGAAGAGAAGCATAAGGCAGCAGGGCTTGAGGGAATGCATGGAGACACTGGAAAGGCAGTTGGGCAAGACCAGTAGTAGAGGGAAGTTGAGAACTAAAACTTGTAGCAGTGGGGAAGGCAGGGAAAGGTCACTGCCTTTATCAGGGCTTCAGTTTCACAGATAATGACAGTTATGTCAAACTCAAAGTCTGGGAAATTGTCTCTTCCATTTCTTTCTCTTTTCATTCCTTTTAAGAAGCTGATACTTTGCTGTTATTTATTAGGTGATTAGAGCTGGCAATAATGTATTCTCAGAACCAACATCTAAAATGGTTTTTTTTCCCTTGTGATGGTGATAAGCATTTTTCCCTTTAATTTTGAACAATCTGTTCTTGAACTTTTTAGATATGCAAACAATATTCACTGTATATGTTATACCTGTCCATTATCTCTGAGTAGGGATTCTGCTATGGAGCACTTGCACCTCTTGATTCCTGTTTGCTTTGTTAATGCTGCCTTGTTGGATTCACTAAACTCTTTTCATAGTTTACATACACACTGCTTCCGATACCAGCGTAGTTAGTTAACCCTTTTGAGAACTGGAGTGTCTTGGGCTGATATGCACAGATGCAAACTGCTTTTAGTTCAGCTTAAAAGCAAGTGTTAAGTGCAAAGTGTACCGAAGTCCTGTCTCTCCAAGTCTTATGTTCACTCCACACATGCTGCAGTCCTGTCCGTGGGCTGCTGCTTGCTGATTTATTTCATGTGAAAGCTGTTTTTAGTTTAGATTCCAGCTGAACTACAAATTAAGGGAAATGAGCATGTGAAACTTGGCCTTCTGGTGTTTGAACTTCTCTTATTTTTCTCAGTAACACAAACACTATCATTACCTTCTTAGCTGTTATATTATTTCTGTGGAATTATTCCTGTTTTAATATTTCAGTATGATGAGTAATGAGGTGATTACTATCACTCCTGTCATGACGGGTCTGAGATGCTTTCTGGAAAGCAGGGGTGTTAATCCAGCTGTCGTGGCAGAATGTCAGTTGGAATTATGTTGTCTATTTATATTTCATCTGAATGGTGTGCTCATTGTTGGCATTTCTCCCATAACATATAGATACTTTGTGGTGATAGGAGCCTACTCTGTCTCACTGTATATAAATTACATGTATTATAATTTATTTTTTCTCCCTAGATGGTGGTAGATGGTGGGAAAATGCTATAGCTGCTTTCCTCAATAGGAATTACCCTGTCAGCTGGCTTGTCCGAGATGTAAGTGCACTGAATTGTTCTTACATTTCACAGTTGTGCCATTTGTATTTAAACATCTAGTAAATTTGAGTCAGTTGCTCAGAAAAGTTACCACCTTAATAAGTAAATGGATTTCTTAGGAGAAACTAATTGTTGACCCAGTATTGTCAGTAATGAGGCAATTCTGATCCTTTTGGAGGGCAAACTCCAGTGCCAAAGGTCCTGGAGACCATCTGCCAAGACTTCCTTCCTAGAGAGTGTTTGAGCTAGCTGTGACTTGTGTCATAACCAGTTAAGACAGCTGTACTCGTAGATATGAATAACTGTGCCAGGGGTTATTTTATACTTTTTGGTATATTGCTGTATTAACAACATTTTCAAGTAGTATTTCAGAGTCAGTTGCCACTTCCAGAAAAGCTGGACCTGTTTACTTGTGAAGATGTCCCAGTGCTTGTTTTGGTGCTTAACCTCACTGTCATCTTGTTTTTGCCTTAGACCCTGAGTGAAGCAGAGGACTTCCAGTCAGCTGTTCTCAGACTGGCTGGCATTCCCATCATTGCTGAAGTTTACTATATTGTAGGAGGCGTCTCACCCAAAGAAGGCATGGTCATAACAAGGAATAGAAGAGGGCCAGCAGATCTCTGGCCTCTCGATCCCTTAGGTGGAGCGTAAGTAGGAAAAAACTACTTCATTTTTGCTTCTCACATTCCATTCCAAGCGATTGGGTTATTGGCACAATTTCCTTGAGAAATCTGGGGCACTTCTTGGTAATAGTTATAGCAAGAGATCAGAGGTCACCCATGCCATTCCTGTGTTCCATAGTCAATGGTAAAGGCTGCTACATCTACCAACATGGGGCCCTTGGGCTTGCAGCAGGCGGAGGGAGTTGGCTTTGGAGGGAGTTTTTTCCTTTTGGCCAGATAGGGATACTGATTGTTGGACTTGATGAATTACCTGTTGATTCATCTTTTATTTGCTTATATGCTTGTTACAGGTGGTTTCGTGTGGAGACAAATTATGATCATTGGACTACCCCTCCTCCTTTTGATGATCGCAGGTAAATTTGTTGGAAGCTCTGCTGGGAGACAACACTTAGTTTTGAAAGAGGTTAAGAGATATGGGCAGGTGTTACCTCCTTGAGCAGGTGGCTTATTCAGTTCCTGTAATGCCACTCTGAAAGGAACAGATGAAGTGTAGAGCAATATTCACAAAGGAAAGGGTGTGAAGCAGTGATTCTCATAACTAGTGAGAAATTGCAAGAATAATGCATAGGCCGTAGACTTCCTCATAAATCAAAATTTAGTAGAAGTTAAATTATTTATATTCATAGTGCAAAAATACTGAATGGCACTAGGAAGGTGCTCACATGTGGTTTTTAGGCTGTGTAATGTGCTAAAAGGGATTGGCAGGTTCTTTCTTGGTATGTCCTCAATGGAGCAGTAACAGGAGCTTCAGCAATGTGAGATGAGATCCAGTCACATAACTGTGGTTATTTTAGACCAAAGCAGACATTTTAATGTTAAGGCCTTTAACGAGAAGGTTTTTGTGTTGGTTCTTTGTAGCCTTTGGAACAGACAAGTGTGTTTAATGATCCTGTGTTGCTTTCCCACAGAACTCCAGCCATCCAAGCTCTTAATGCTACTGGACAGCAAAACATCAATTTTGATACACTCTTTAAGGTACTTCTCAAATTCTGCATTGTGATTTGCACTTCAAGCTCTTTGACAAAGCATAAGTGCTCTTTTATGAGGGATTTAAAAGGTGTGCTTTTTTCACGAGGAACAAGATTTACTGCATAGCTGTCTCTAAGGGGGTTGAAGATTGAAGGTTGTTTAAAATGCTTCTGAACTCCTATGTAGGCATTTTGCAGCAGTCCTGCAATTCAGGTGGAAAGTGCAGGAGGTGAATCCCGTCATTTTTGTGTATGTCATTTTTCTTATTTCAAGCACAGGCACATAGTATTAGACGTGGGGAGCTTTGGGAATTGGAGTGTTCTTCAGAGGGCTTTTCGGAAGTACTTCTGTAAAATGGTCTGACGTTAAAAAAAGCAAGGGAAGTCTTTGACTTTATATTAGTCTCTTCATAATGTTATCCTACTGCTGTTTCTAAATAGCCTTTCAATTCGCTCTTTATCTATCAAAATGACAACTCTTCAAACTTTCTGTACAGGTGTTATCAGTGAAGCCAGTCTTAAACAAGTAAGTATTAGATTGAGAGATGTTGATCTGTGCCTCCTGCTGTGTCTCAGGCCTCTTGAAACTAAACCACAAACTGCCTGAGGATTTTCCTTATGTGTCTGAATGTCTTGTGATTTCCCGGCCTAGATTTTGGTTTGTGGTCATGGCCCTCTCTTTTCATTTCCACAACATGCTTCCTTTTGGCTTTGCCACTTCAGCGAAGGAACTGCACTTGATTTGACTCAGTCTGGTGATGTGAAGTTGCTTTGGAGTAATGAAACAAATGACTGCTTTGGATGAGCAGCTGGATGTCACACTGAGTTCTTTGCCCACTTTTGGAACTTTTGGGTTGTTGTTAACACTTGCAGTAGCTTTTTCTGCATGTTCTGATATAGCTGTGATTAACGTATAATAAAGTAAATGGGATAAAGTTTTTAGATACCATTTAGTGGGTTTCCAACAAATTTATTTCAGTATACCATTATTCTGTATTGTTCCAGAAATTGCACTTTTGCAGGGTGTCATGTCTGGATTTAGTTTTACATGGAGCTCAGTGTATTCTCTGCATCACTTATTCTCATTGGAGCTTGGCAATGGCTCCCTCAAAGTTAATGCCAGGACCTCTCCTCTGCCTGGTCAATGTGAAGAAATGGGGAAAGGAAAAGGTTCATCTCAGCTGTGACATAGAGACAGTACCAATTGTTTAATACAATGACAAAAAGGATGTGGAAATAAAGTTCCTCTGTTGTGCTGAGTGGGGAAAAGAACACGAAAAATTAGTCCCAACAGTCTTTAATTTGATCAGTCTCTTTTCCTAATCCTTCTGTACCTAAGCAGAACATTTGTTTCCACAAAAATTTGTCCTGCTGCTTTGCTGGCTGGCTCAATTCCCCATCCTTCCTTTGCAGTGTCACTCATTCACTCCCTGTGTTCTTCTTTCCCTAATAGTAACACAGTGTACACCACTGTCATGAGCGCTGCATTTCCAGATCGGTACCAGACGTGGATGAGAACTGAGGAGTGAAGAGGTGCAAGTAGCAGAGGTGTGAGTGATATCTGTGCTTAAACAACCATTTCAGCTGTAGAATCACTGAGGGACAAAGCATTGCAGTGGTACTGCAGTGACCCAGTCTGATTCCTGATTCTGCTTGTTTATTGCCCTTGGAGAAATAACTTCTTTTGTTGTTTTAGAGGTAGTTAAATATTGACTCTCCTAGTGAAAGTCTTGGAGATGATCTTAGGAAGAGTTTGGCTCAGAGAGGAAGGGGTGGATGTTGAAACCAAAAGGTGGGGGTTCCCTCTGGGAATGTTTTGGCTATTTTTACCATGCCCCACTACTGCACTTATTTGTCTCCAGGTGGATGATGACAGGAAGCCCTGCCAGAGGGAACTGAATTCCAGCAGGAGGGGATGGTGCACTTAGCACCAAGAAAAATTAAGCTTTGTTTGCAACAGCTGCTCACCAATGAATGAATGTGAGCCCCATCCTTTGGGGACTTTGTCCTGTGAATGTGCAGAATAAGTCCTAGTTCTTGAGCTCACAAGGTATCTCATGGGACAGCTTCGGAGAGATAGTGTTATCATAATTTCTATGCCAAGCAAATGGTTGCATGGCCTTGGCAGGAGCACAAGAAATTGTATTCCTGTTTAAAGAGTTTTTTGAAGCTATTATTGCTACCATATCTGTAGGAATTCTCAGATCTGATTTTAGCAGGAGTAATTCTTTCTAGAGATTGTGTAGATTTAGTTTCTTTTCTTAACTCTGTACAAACTTGTGCTCTCTTATCTATTTTTCTAGTTCAACACACTGAGAAGCTGAAGCTGTGCAAGACTGACATATGCTTTTAAAGTCACTTGTGGGAGCAGTACAGTGGGTTTGGTTCGGTAATGATGTGAATCATTCAGGAAATAGTGATTTGTTAACCCATTGAAGTGTTGCAGGTGATCCTGTGAATGGCTTGTAATAGAACTTTGAAATGTAATTAAATTGATGCTCTAGTAGATGTTGATGGGTAAAAATGGCTTGTACTATTTTTGGTAAGAGCTGTGCAACTGCAATGTACTTCCGTGCTGACTAATAAATACGTTTTGTAATTCGCCTGGCCTGTGGGTCTGAACAGAAATAAAAATATTCAGCTGATAGCTTGATTTATGAAGGATTGTGTGGTTACTTCTATGTCATCATCCTTCTCCCTCATCTGTGAGGGGTTGTTGGTCCTGGGCCTAGCAGGGGCAGATGCAGCAGTCAGCAGCATGCATAGCTGTAGCCTGTAGTTATTTTATCACAAATCAGGAGCTGTTTCAGGGATTGTGGTAATGGATCATTCACCCTGGTAGCTGAGAGAAAGTTGTGTTGGGTAGCAGTGAGGTTATAAAAGGGTTTGAATTCATTTTGCTGCATTCAGATCAAGTTGTCTGCAGTAAAAGTTAACATCTTGTTTCACGGTGCAGAGCAGTGGGTTTTTGAAGGGCTGTGCTCTGACTATATTGAGTTCAGGCACTTAGGTATACTCCAGAAATACTGAGGGATTTGAAGAGTCAAGACCAGTGGATACCTTCAAAGTAAAGCTGAACGGTGCCCTGCCTCCCTGGATAAAATGTCTCTTGAAAGAAGGTGCGGCCAGAGCACTGTTTCGGGATCCATGCCATACTGGCTGCACTGGTTATGCAAACTTGCTCTGAAAGCACCTTCTGGAGGTGAGGGCTCTTTATCTCCTTGTGCTGAGTGTCATAACCTACTTACCTGCATCCTCTCCTCCTGCCTGGGTAAATGTGCTGCACGCTTTGCCTTGACCCAGTTTAGACAGCGATGTACAGCAGTCAGATGCCAGATGATAAATTTGAAGAAGAGTTCCTGGAGGAAGATTTAAAAATGCTCACCATTTTTGGGATTCCAAAGTGCCATTGCTTTAATTCACTGAGTAGGCACTGATTTGTGCTCCCACCATGTTTTCTTTAAATAACAGCCACCCACAACAACAGGATTCTTACAGGTGTGGCTTTGTGTAGTCACTCTGACCTCTGTGGCATTAGACTGATTATCCTCTGGCAGGGGTGTGCCCAGATGCTCAGTGGTATATAAATTTAACTGAATGTATTTGTTTCAATGTGTACAAACAATCTGGAATATATAAATTTTTAGTGTCTATGAATATTCAGGAAATAATTTGTTTCTGCTGTTGTTTGTGGCTTGGCAGCTGTTTAGGGTCATGAGGGTTTAAACAAGTAAGGAATGTAGATTGTTTTTTCCTTACAAATGACTTTTTTGAGAGCCTTGCATTTTTTGTGGTAAGAAGCACCCCAAGATGCTTACTGCCAACAGGTTAAAGTCTTTCTGCCACCTTGAATGTTTTTTTGCTAACTGAAAGGGTATATAACTTCCTGGGTTTAGTTTCATGACAAGCTAAAAATATAAATACTAATGAAGTAGTAAGTGATGTATCTTACAAATTAGATAATTTAACATGTGAGTAGCTAAGCTACTTGTGATAAGAATATGAATTTGGTAAAAATGCAGAGATGGGATTGTCAATACTTTAAATAAAACCATCTTAATGCTGAAAACACTAAAATGTAACATGTAACACTAAAATGTAAAATGTAACTTGGGTTTTTTGTAGGTTTGTTTTGTGGGAATTTTTGCCAAAAAAAGGCTAGACCAGTAGATCCTGAAGGTATTTCTCCAGCCTGGCATTCTATGATTTTATCATCATTGCTTTTTATAAAGAAGGGGGATTATTTATAGTTACTTGAATGTCTTACCGATCATTTTTCTATTTGAGATTTCATCTTCTTTATGTGTACACTTTTTAAAGTCTGGAAAGTACAGTGATTTTTCTGCTTTCTTGAGCCCTGGAATTGTGCAGTAATAAACCAGAAGTGAGGGAAGTTATCCTTGCTTTTTTTCACATCCCTTCCTTTCTGTGCTAGAGATTCCCTAGCTACATAATCCTGAATATTTTTTCAGCCCAACACAGATAAGAGGTGAAACCTTGAATTGTTTTTCCTCCAGAAGTTTGCATCTAGCAGAAGGGAGCTTGAAAATGTGCAAGAGCTGACTCTTAGGATGAGAGAGGCCAACATGCTGTTTCTCATTGATAATCCCTTCAGTAATCCTAATCCAGTTAAGATCTGTAGCCTTTATTAAGCATCACATGGTAGACAATTCTTAAGGCTGCTCATAACAGGGCAGTAAATAAATTAAAGGGTCTGCAACAGTTCTCGGCTGCACGTGTAAAAAGACGTGGTCTGTCCTGCTGTGTACTCAAGATAACATCTTGATTATTTGGATTCCAAGGAGGAGTTTTTGCATCTGCAAAATGAATCGCATCAGAAATCATTGATTGTTTCAGTACTGAATACAACCAAAACTTATCAACTGGAGAGCTTCTGTTGTGTTTATCTCAACAAATCAATACATTAGGACTTGGCAAGGTAAATTGCATTTTTATTTCTTTGCAACAGGGTTTTGTATTCAGAAATAGCTTATAGTTAGAGGTCAGATAGCCTTTCTGTGTGCCAAGGGGTATAAAACTGCATTTGGGAGTTTTGTATCTGAATTTCTCCTTTTTTGCACTGCAGTAATTTTGTTGGTGCATGTTTGAAATACATGTGGGTAAGACTTGTGCCAAGTCTGATGTGCACGTGGGCCATACATAGGTATTTACTCTCAGGGGCAAGGTGCAATCATCACTTTCCCTACTGCCAGCTAGTGTTTTTATTCTTGGAAGAAGTATTTGATTTTTTTTTTAATTTTTGTAATTCATCTGTAGCTCTTAAACTCCTGCTGTTTATCTTTTAGCAGAACCTCACATTTATTTCCCTCCAATATATCTTTTAGGTTTTTCTCTAGTAAACTTTCTAGTCTGAGATCTTCTTGTTGCCTTCCATATTCTGCTCATCTGTTCCCTCAGTTGCTGGACTGTCTATAAAACTCTCAGGTTAGTGGCAACCCTCGTCATGATACACTAAGTGTCACCTTTCCTAGGAGCAGGCATAATTGTGGTATTTCTGGCAGGTCCTGTGGGTTGAGCACCAGATTCTGCATAGATCTGTGATGTGCACAAGCTCACAGATTGTGTAGGACTTGGTTCAGAATGCTGTCCCTTGCTTTGGCTTTGGAGAAGTTAAAAAAATTAGGCTAAACCAGGAAATTTATGTAGCCTTTTTAGTTGGTGATTTGTGCAAGGTTTGCTTTCCTGAATTTTATGGGGTACTAGATGGTATTATCAAAGAAGTCATCTGCTTGCATTTGAAGAGTTGCAAGAAGGGTGTTATCCAAGAGCTCAGGAAGTGCATGGTATCTGGCTGTTATGTATTTGTCCTGCTTGTGGAACATTACCTCTGGCGATCAGGGAATGTGCATCTTCTCTCTGTGCCTGTAGCCTTCTCCTGAGGCCCTAAACTGTGTGTTGCACTGGTTATCTGTATCCATGTGGGGCTCTTGAGTCCATGATTTTTTGGGTGGTGGTTTAGTTCTGCCCTGGTTTAAGTGTGTGTAGCGGCTTTTCTCACCTAGCTTTACAGAGTGGGGGTGTTTGCTGGCGGTTGCTCTGTGCCATGGCACGTACCAGGAACACACTCGTGAGAAAGAGGCGTGAGGCAAACCTGCTCCGGAGGCCTCCTAATTGCACCAAAGAGAAGGTAAATATCTACAGGAGAGAGATGGCAGTCAAGAGCAAGATGAGGAAGGAGCTGTTGGTAGCTGGCTGTATCCTGGGTGTATCATGTTTCTCACCTGGTTGTTTAATACAACCTGTACCTGAACTGATGCTGCTGGTCAGTCCATCCAATCTTTGAGGATGTGCCTTTGTGGGTCTCTGTTCCCCTTCTGTTTCTTAGGTACAGGAATTTAGGAAATGAATGGTGCATGTCACTGTTGGGTGGATGCGGAAAGATCCGAGGTGCTGAGCAGTTGGACTGGTTCCATTTCTTCCTCACTCCTTCCAGCCTAGGAACAGGTTCGATTCCACTGGAGCCTGACTTACTCCTGTGAACTCCTTTGCTCAGGTTGTACCTCTCACAAAAATCTGAGGGCAGCAAAGTGAAAAAGTTCACAGTTCCAGGAACTGCTGGGGAGGAACCTGTTGATAAGCCTGTTCATATGATAAATAGGGCACCCTAATACTAGGCCATCCATAGCATAGGATGGCTGAAATTTGTTTAAAGAAGGGCTGCCCAAATAATAAATGCCTGTTTGTTTTGTAGGGAGAGAAGGAAATAAGGAAAAAAAAATGTTGCCAAATGTGACCTCAAATCCAAGGTCACATTTTATCAAAGCAGGCAGATGGTACCCCTGAACACACCCTCAGCAAGCAAAGTACTGAAGTGTTTGCTTCATGTACTCAAGTGTTTGCTTCAAAATTGTTCTCCATTGTTTAAAAAGTAACCTAGAAGCGTTCTAGTTCCCAGAAGAGGGGCCAGTGCAGAGTGATTCATTCCTATCATTGCTTCTCCGGATAGCTAAAATTTGCTGAAATCCTCAGATCCATGCTATTAAAATGAAGTTTTTGTTTGGGTAGGCCAGATGGGAATTACAAGTCTATGCTCAAAAGTTATGAGCTTGAAAATTTCTTTTTCCTGAACTGTGATTTGCCTGGTACAGGAGGTTACAAACAAGAGCCTTAAGTGCTGAGTTTTGTGTGCAATTATCCCTTGGAGTTGTTAATAATCTGAAAAGTTGTCAGAGTACCTGCATTATTTGAGCATAAAGATCGTAAAGCACCAGAAAAAATTTGGTGTAATTATGCAGTGATTTCAGGCAATTTTTGACATTGAGAGGAAATGATGTTAGAATAAAACAAGACTGTAGGTATTTTGCTGAGAATATTGTAGTGTATCCTGTTGTCACCCAGTTATTGTGAGGATGTCATCGTACAATTGGAATCCTGAGCAAGCGGGCGAGAGTTCCAACATTTCCTCTGCTTTAGGACCTCTCTGTGCTGCAGTGTTGCTGAGCAGGGCTCACCTTCCTGAGTAAACATGGAACACTCACCTTACACAACACCAAACATGCTCCTTCAATTAGTGTTTGTGCAGATCTGAGCTATTTTGAGAGGAAGGATGTGGGTTAGGAGCAAAGAGATTGAAGGAGGCAAAAGGATTGCCAGAAGTGAGGAAAGGAGGAGGACTTTTCCTGGTGAGAGTGCCTCTGTAGTCACTCCATCCTGACCCTTCAAAATCCTTTGAGCTGTGTTCTTCTGCAAACACCACTCTTTACATTTTTACAGGTGTTTATTTCCTTTTCCACTTTTCAGCTTTTTCCTCCCCAAATTTCAGGAGAGAATAAAAATCTGTTGAGTTCTTTGGCAATAAAGCCTGGGGCTGCTTTAGCAGTGGTATGTGACTGGGTTTTTTTCTAGAGGAAAGATGCCTGACTGTAAATGACATTCTGGTGGTACTCAAAGTGAGAGACTTCAGCATTTGACCAAATCTTGCAATAGGATCTGTTTGCCCTAACCAGAACTTCCCACAGCAGTGAGCTTACCAAAGCCAGGCTGTCTGTCCTTTTATACTGGCAGTTGATGGCATAATATGCTCCCACAGTTGAGCAGATGCATGAGATGGAGGAAAGCAGTGTTTAACAAAGCTGGTTATTTTCCTTGGATGGCTAATTGTTATTTTAGACTTATCTCCCTGCTACCCGTGGTACTGCAAATAGATTAAATACCATGTGGGTGTTCATCCCTCATAGTGAATTGTCCTTTACAGAGGACTACATGCATGAATATTTGTCTGCGCATATTGCTTCTTAATGACACTGTTAAATTTCTTGATCAGTATTGAAAAGCTTTTTATCTGTTTGCAAGACAATCACAGTACCTATTTTTATGCAAGTAGCAGAGGTGCTGAACTGATTCCTACTTACACAGCTCACTTGAAATGTGAAGCAGTGAGACAGAAATCCTCATCTGGTTGTCTGGAAGTATCTGGACAAACCTGATAGTGGAAAATGTACATGGGCACAAGAGAGGATCATTGATATTAAGTGTTAATGTACTTAATTGTAGATTCTTGGCACTGTGGGACATGTTGCGGCTGTTTTGATTCTGACCAAATGGTCTTCCCTGCCTGTCTTTTGTGGTTTTGGTGACACTGGGCCAGTCTGCAACGCTGGACCATTGGCTGGAGAACATGGGATCTGGTACTTCTGTAAATGTCAAGTACAAGTACTCCCTGCAGAAGTCTGAAAATGGTGAGTGATTCTTAGAAAAGTAATCTTTTCCTGTTTGCTCCTGCATGTATTGTTGGGAGGTTGCATTGAATGTGTTTCTATTCTGGCTTACCTGGTTTTCTTCATAGCATAGAGGTGAGGTTCTCTCTTTTCAGTATCCTGTGACAAGGATTCTCAGGTCTCAGGCAGAAGACAATGGACTTGAGCAAATAACAGCAATTTAGACCACCCAAACCTAATGAGAAATGAAGCAACAGTTAGAACTGACACCATTAATCACTTGCTGGGTAATGCAGGTGTTGTGTCTGCTGACAGCAAGACAGATGTGTCACTCTGCTGCTTCTGGATTGTTTTCCAAGGCTCTTAATGATGCAGGACTGGTTAAGCAGAAGCATTATCAAAGCCAAAATAAATCTAGTTATAAAAGAGGTGAAATGGTGTGGCTATGAAAAGCTGAAAAGCAAAAAGTGTGCTTTTTTTTTCTAATTACATCATTACAATGCTCTTAATCTCTACTAATAATCTAGATGTGTTTATGGCTCTCAAAGCTGTAATTTATTTTTATGAAACTCTCTGTAATGGTATCAGTTTTGTGGGGGTGTGCCTAGGCCAGCTGTGGAACAAAGGGAGTTCATGAGGGAGACCTTCGACATAAGGAAATGTTAAAAAGTAAACAGAATCATACAATCACAGAATTAACTATGTTGGAGGTCATCATCCAACCTATGATGCAACCACTTTATCAACTAAACCATGGCACTGAGTGCCACATCTAGTCTTTTGTTAAACACTGTCAGGGACGGTGACCCTATCAGCTCCCTGGGCAGTCCCTTCCTGTGCCCAATCGCTCTTTCAGTGAAGAACCTTTTCCTGATGTCCAGCCTAAACTTGCCCTGGCACAGTTTAAGACTGTGTCCTCTTGTTCTGTCAGTGGTTGCCTGGGAGAAGAGACTGACCCCCACCTGGCTACAGCTTCCTTTCAGGTGGTTGTGGAGAGTGATGGGGTCTCCCCTGAGCCTCCTTTTTTTCCAGGCCAAACAACCCCAGCTCTCTCAGCCCTTCTTCATAAGGCTCATGTTCCAGACCCTTCCAGGGCCTTGTTGCCCTTCTCAGAGCATTCCTTTCTTTGTTGTTTGAATTGTGCAGTTGTGAGCATTGGCAGACCAGCAGGATGAGGCAAACTGTTTGCAAGTGCTTGGAAAATAGGGATTGAAAGTGGGGATAAGGTGGTGACTCAGACTCTTCTGTTTGTTACTGTACACTGTTGAAAAACTCCACCTTTTATTTAAGTTAGAACTACTTGTCACACATAGCACTAGAGGTCCATGGACTTTGCCAACAAGTTCAGGGTTATTTTAATATGATAAAGTGTAACATAAAACTGGATACTTATTTGAAGCCTTGCATTACATCTGATATCTCAGCAACAGTTTCCCACAGCAGTAAAACCATTCTGAATTCCTTGCATTTGGTTTTCAACACCCTTCAGATTCGCTCATCTGTAGAGGGTGTATTTTTAATACATAAGCGATATTATTTAATACATAAGCGATTTTCCCTTCTTTAGGGAAAAGTCACTGTTTCCTGCTGAAGTACATGGAGGGTGGTTTGTTATATAATTAATGCAAGCTGATTGAATTAATATGATCTCATTGTCTCTGGCCAGCACATAGCACCTTTTTTGGTAGGGGTGGGGGATTTTCTTCTTTGTAATGAAGGTTTTCCCACACCCACCTCCAATTGCTCTCCCTGCTTTGGTGAATGTGGCAAGGGAATCTGCAGCAGGGCTGGATCCCTAACTCTGTTGTTTGCCTTGGAGTATGAAGCCAGCCTGTGGATACAGCAGTCATCCCTTTCCCTGCCTCAGCTAAAAATGACAGAAGAAGCAGTGTTAAAATATGTTTTAAGTACAGGGCTCGAGGGCAGGGCTCCAGAAATGAACAGGAAGGGATACAGTGTAATCTGAAGAGAGATGCCTAGCAGTAGAGCTGGTCCAAATGGGATCAAGGCCAGCCAAGGTGGATGAGAAATTCTAGAGGTACATAAAGTTCTGTGGCAGAACTTGAAAAAGGAAATGTGAAACTGCACCAACGTACTTCACTTGAAATATGCACACACCCCACCTGAAATTATCTTTTAAGGGAACACACTGGAACTGGGAGAACACAGAGGCTATGTTTTCAAGATCAAAGGGCAGATAGCCATAATTTGGTGGGAAGCACCCTGGTGTCTGTGCTGGCTGGGGACTGAACCATAAACAGGCACCTAGAAATTCTGGCTTCTTGTTCTTTCTGTGTCATTAAGTGGCTGAAGTTCTGCCTCCCTTTTTTCATTGTGGGTGTAATTTTGTCTTTATTTTATTGTAAGGTAATGCTATGTTGACATTTATGCTGGAATAGAGTCTGTCTGAAGTTCCTCCAGAACTGCAAAAGCTGAGGTATTTATTTGGCAAAAAAGAGAAGCAGAAAGCCCCCATAATTTTAAGGTTCTAGAAGGGAACTTGGTATCCTGTCTTCCCCCAACTCTTTGTGTGTGCTCAGTTAAACTTCTGGTTTCCTGAAGCCCCAGCACCTGGAGGTGGTAAGACAGACATAAAAATGATCAACATAGGTAGAAAGATATCGTCTAATAATACTGAAGAACATGTTAGGACTTTTAGGCCCCAACAATTTGTTGTTAATGCCATGCTGAGGAGCCAGCAGCAATGGACAGAAATGCTTCAGAGGTTTCTGGTCAGCCGGGGTCAGGTCAGTGTCTTGCAATATGGTGAAAAGACACAGATTGGTTTTTTGTCCTTAGGCACAAGAAGACAATTCCTGAGAACTTGTTCCTGAAAAGGAAAGGTTCCTCTTCAATTTTCAGGGCTGGGGAAGGAGCAGTAGCGGGGTACCTCAGCTGCAGCCAGCACAGCTCAGCAACTTGGTTCTGTTCTCGTCCCCCAGCTTTCAAGGCAGCTGTCTTGATCCAGCAGTGGTATCGGCGCTACATGGCTCGGCTGGAAATGCGCCGCCGCTGCACCTGGAGAATCTTTCAATCCATTGAGTATGCCTGCGAGCAGGATCAGATCAAGGTATGGTGCAAAAGAAAGAGCAGGTGGAAAACACATGGGAAGATGGTTTCTGTGCCAGACTTGTTCAGTTCTGGCTGCTGGCTGGTAAGCCTCTAAGTGCTTCAGTGGGCCAAGGACTGGGTTTCCTGCCCCTTTTTAGTCTATTGATTCTCTGTCTGCTCGTGTTGCATAAACCACCAAGTAATGGACCTAAAAAGAAAGCCATAAGAGTAATGTAACAGTTGTTCTGGAGCCTGAACACAATAGGCAAGTCTAGTTTGGTTTTTTAATGCTTTAACTTTGACTAAAATTCTCTTACATGGCTGCCTTGCTCTTAGGGAGAGGAAGGGCTCATAGTGTACTTCTGCCTGTGGCTGAAGGTAAAGCTACTGTTTTGACTTCATCTCAGCATAGTCAAAACTTAAATTGGTACAATGGGAGTTGCTGTACATACCAGACAGCATGAGAAGTGCAGAGGTAATACTTGCAAAGAGATCGTGGTAAGTTGCTGCTCTGTTGAATTTCATTCTGGGGTGAATGATGGGCTCTCCCTCTTCTTGCAGCTTCACAACTTCTTCAGTTACCTCATGGACCAGTTCACACCAAGCAGCAGCAAAGAGAGTAAGTTTGTGCTGTTTGTAGATGTGGCACCAACACACTGAACGCAGCACCCTGTATTCATTGCCCAGTGAAGGCAATATTCAGGATGGCAAACGTGGCTAAGAGTCTCAAGAGTGATGGCGTCAGGAATAGGGAGTGAATTGTGTGGAGACTCTCAGAGCTGTCTGAGGGATGTGGGGCAATTCCTGCTCTTAGGAGCTGGAAGAAGGCATAAAAGTTCAGTATGATTTTCTGGAATCACAGAATGGTGCACACTGCACACGGAGATTTGTCCCTGCAGCCTTTCCCCCACTGCAAGTTTTGTAGCTGTGTCAAGCTAGGACTCAGCCTCTGTGGCTGCCACTGCTCCTGAGGTCCAGCCTAACCGAAGAGCTTTTCTTTAGTACATTATTAGAATGGTACCTGGAGCAAATTAACTTTTTTATGTCTGTTTGTCTCTTTTTTTTAATCAAACACACTTATCTGCTGTCCAGGAGATTTTATCAGTCGCATGTTCATAAGTGGGGAAAGTTACAAAGAGGCAGAGCTGGAAAAATACTGTGACTATGAATCCATAGAGGTGACAGACTCCTACACCGGACCCCATCTCTCTTTCCCACTCCTCCCTGACCATGCTACGGCCTTGCTGGAAGCTTTCAAACAGAAACAAGTAAGAATCCCAAATGGTACCACACTTTCCCTTCTATGCACAGGGATGTAGGATGGATACTTTGGCTTTAGCCTTCCTAACAAGCTCAGCTGGCTGGAGTGTAACAAGCTGGCTGGCTGTTAAATAAAGGTGAATGGAAATGATATGGTATTTCCTCCTGCCATAGAATGTTTTCCTTTCTGAAACGGTACTTCTGACAAAACTGAACACTTTACATTGGGGTGTACCCCTAGTAACCTGAATTTCATTTTTAAACAAAAAAATCAATGACAGCTCAAGTTGAAACTTTTCATCATTTTGGGTTCAAATTTATCAATTTGTAAATAAGGATAGGATGGCCCAGAGGGAAACAGCTAATTAAAATGTTTGGTGCCATGCAACTTGGGGCTACCATTAAAAATGTAAATTGTGAGGTTTTTGATGAGGAAGTTGAATACCACTTCAGCACTAACGAGACAAGCCTTCATACCACTGCAGTGTTCTGCTGCCCTCCCTCTGCTGATGTGCTAAACTGCAAAATAGACCAAAACATCCCTTCTCCAAATATAACTTCTAAACCAAAGATGTCTCATGTTCTGACTGTATTAAATGCCTACACCCTGGCTTTGAGCATATGCATCACTGCAGGACACTGCAGGACACATAGAAACTCACAGACTGGTTCAGTGTGGAAAAGCTAATAAAGATCTAGAGGAGCAACTTCTTACCTGTGATATTGGGCTGGAATTTCTGCTGTTCTTGGAGGTGGTGTGGCCTAGTGGATATAGCCTTGTCTACAAGGTGCTGGGGCTTTAAGGTTCCCGTGCCACCCCTGTCAGTGCTGAGGCTGGGCTGCTTTGGGCAAGCCTCTTCCATCCTCCCGTTTTCCCAGTTTTGCCTGGGAAATTGCCTGTCTTGTTTGTAAGCCCGTATTTTCCTGTCTTGTTTGTAAGTCCATGGGTCAGCACAGAGTGCCATCTCAGGGAGAGTTTCTGCCATCCAGACTATCCTGGTGGGGTCTTTGCAGCCAGACTGGTGCTACTCAGAGGCCAGTGATTTCCCGCTTTAATCTTTTCACTTTCTCCTAGTAGCAGCTCCACGCTCGCTATGTCTTAAACCTCCTGCATGAGACCAGGAAGCACCTCAAGCAGTTGCCAAACATCAGCCATGTCTCCACCTGCTACAGCGAGGAGGTCACCGTGTGCGGTGCGTCCCTGGCAGTCTCCAGGGTGGAATGCTTGTGTGGGAGGGTGGGACAGAGAGAAAATGATTGTGAGAGCGCAGTGCCCCCCTCTGTACTGAACGTGGAACATAAATGCTGTCTGTAAGCAAAATGTGTGATGCATTGAGAAGCAGCTGGGTTTGTCTGAAATACCCAGGTGCTCTTTTTTCTCTCACCCCAAACTTGGGAGTTGTATTACTAAACCACAGAAACAGCACCTAATTGAGGACTGGTCTCAAAACTTGGTAGTTTTCTGACCTGTTCTGTGGTATGGGATTTTGTAAACAACAAAATCATGGAGCTATTCTGGATATTCTGCAGCACATGCATGCAGATCCAGAAAGCTACTGCATCTTTGCATCCTATAAGTAAATTTGAGACGAAGTTTTTTGCTACTTTCCTCCTCTGACTAATGTTAAAATGTTGAGATATTTCTGAAAAATACATATGGAACACAGACTTCTGCATGCAGTCAGCTTCTGGAAAACTAACCTCTCTCTCCACTATCACGTTAAAGGAGAATTAGACTGTTATTTTGAATGCAAAGCTTCCTCCCATGTAATGATAATCTTGTGCCATGTGCCATTACATGAGAAAAATGAACAAAGCTTCCAAATGAGTCTTCAGCAGATGGTGTAGGTTTTTTGCTGTCCTTCTCAGACTTTAGCTCAAGCCTTACATCATGTCTTTTTCCTTTAGGCTTGCACTTCCCAAAGTATTTCAGTGGTCATCAATTTATAAAGGACATAGTTCATAGGAAGTAATTTATTGGTGGATTTTTAAGTTCAAGGTAAACATACTGTCACTTGTCTCTTTGTGCCTGTTAGGAGACTTGCATGGCCAGCTGGATGACTTGTTCCTCATCTTTTACAAGGTAGGCACCAAATTTGGAGAGGGAGGCTGTCCAGGCATTGCAACAGGTATCCCATGGATCATGTTGAGAAGTGTTTGCAACACTGGGCCATTCATGTGAAATTCTCCAAGTCAATTTGATTGGTTTTAAATGGTTTCACCAATCAGTAGCTTATTCCCTTGCTGATTTGGGAATCTGATATCCGTGTCCATTTTAGAAGTGCCGGTGAGTATTTTTCTAGCGCTGATACTAACGACAACACTTTGTGGCTGCCAGCTTTCTCTGCTGGGGGCCCACAAGATAAAGGTGAGTGAGGATCTGTTGTAACCTGAGACAGAAGTGAGAGCGGTTGGGGGAGGCATTTGGGGACCACGGGGAGGCCTCTCTGGTAATATCCACCTTTTCCTTCCTTTTACAGAATGGCCTTCCTTCCCCTTCCAAGTCCTACGTGTTCAACGGGGACTTTGTAGACAGAGGCAAGCAGTCCCTTGAGATCCTTATCATCCTCTTTACCTTCCTCCTGATCTATCCCAAGGAGGTTCATCTCAACCGCGGGAACCACGAGGACCACATGGTGAACTTACGGTACGGCTTCTGTGCAGGGCTGAGCATGATGTTGAGGGTGTCGTGCAAAATCCCACTGAGCTTCCTTTCTCCTGTTCCTTTAGCTATGGTTTCACCAAGGAAGTGATGCAGAAATACACGGTAGGCCTCTGTTTGTGTCTCCTCTACCATGCAAGACATGCATTTAAAAGACTAGATGCTTCATCTCTGCCCTGTCCTCTTAGGTGCATGGGAAAAAAATCTTGAGGATGTTTCAGAATGTCTTCTGCTGGCTGCCCCTGGCCACCCTGATTGATCAGAAAGTTCTCATTATTCATGGAGGCATCTCTGACACCACTGACCTGGACATGCTTGAGAAAATTAAAAGGGACAAAGTAGGTTTTATTTCCCAGTTATTGCAAGAGACAACAGTGTTGCTGATTTTTGGTGAGGATCTCATTTCTACTTGTCAGCTTAGCTGTTGACAAGACAAATCTAAGAGATGGCCTTTGTAGACAAACTTGTGTGTAGGTATAGGCTTTGGTTTGACAGTGTGTGTGCATGAGCTGTGAAGGGATGACGCACTGTTGGTTTCTGGGATATATGCTTGTCCTGAAGTAAAAACACAGTGATGATGAGACATTGTCTTACAGTTCCTAACCCTGTTTTTACCCCCTAGATTTCCAGAAGAATTTTGATAAATCATTTAACTTGTCTCTGCCTCGCTCTCTAGTTTGGAAATACTACTTCTCCAAATGTAATGACAATTCTTGCATTAGTCATTAATGCTTCCTTTGCTCTGCTGCCTAGTTCTATTGCAGATTAAATCTGTGTGCATGAAGTCATTGAGGAACAGTGTGATGTGATGGATGTAGGGCCGGGCTGTAAACCCAGGACGAGATGTCTGAGAGGATGGCACTGATAATCCCCCACAGTTCATCAACAGTTGATGGCAGAAGGGACTTGGGGCTTAGATCACTTGAAGTGTGCCAATGGAAGATGTTAGCCCTGGAGATCTGAGTTTTCATGACATGTTATCAGCTCCGTTTCTCTCATATCTTTCAGTTTATTTCTGTATTAAGGATGAAGAAAAGAACAGAGTCGAGTAGAAGACCAGAGTTACAGGCCATAAATGGGGAGAGCAAATCAGAGACTGATGCAGCAGGGAATGTGGCAGCTCCCAGGTTATCTCTGCAGCCCCAGTCAGCCCAGGCTCCCAGCACAGCCAACAGGCTGGAGTTCTCCAGGTGGCTCCGGCAGACGGTGCAGGAGCAAATCGACACTTGCCGGCGGCTGGTAGACATCAGTGAGTCAGAGCCAGAGGAGCTCACCTATTCCAGCATGGTCTCCTTGAAGGATGTGGATGAGCCGTGCTGGACGCACCAGGAGGAGTGGAAGCAGGTGAGGAGTCTAAGCAGGGTCCTGAGCTTGGTATGCTGTGGGTTCCTCCTGTAGCAGTTGATCCTTCAGCAGTAGGTGGCTGGGAAGGGCTGCTCTGTGAGGTCTTGTGGAGGTTTCATTAGGTACATGTGCTACCGCCTGGGAGGAGCAGCCTGGTGATTTGATTTCCTTGGTTTTCCAGCCCTTCTGTCTCTTCTGTGTGCTCTGAAACCAAGATTACTTAGTTTGCGCTACATATGACCTTCCAGTGCTGCACACCTTATCACTATAGAGCTATATATTGAGGTCAGGATTAAAGAGATTAAACTTTAATCCAACACTGGTTACTGAGTCAGCACTTGTATTTCTGGAGGCTGCAGAATGTCCTGGCTGGAGAACAAAGGAGTGTAGTACTAAGCCTGCTAATGGCCTCAAGATCTGCTGGTTGCTTTTGCCTGGGACTTGTGTTTTGGGATGGAAGAGGATGCTCAAGGCTCTTGCGCATCTTAATGCTAGCAAAGGCAAAGCTTGTATCAGATCTGATTTATGCACATCCCTCTTTCCCCAGGCACTTTGGGTGTGCCTGTAGCTCCAGGCCAACAATATTGTCACTTCTGAGGTGGCCCAGATCTGTGACAGCCTTCAGCTGGAATGCAGGAAACAAGTCTGTTCCCCTGCACGATGGTTATAGCAGCAGTCTAGGGAGGGATTCAGAGACTGAGCTGTATTTGCTTAGTGAACTTTTCCAATCCTTTCAGATTTTAGACATCCTCTGGAGTGACCCCATGCCTCAGGAGGGCTGCCGAGAAAATAAAGTGCGAGGTGGTGGCTGCTACTTTGGGCCTGATGTGACAGAGAAATTCCTTGAGAAGTACAATTTGCAGTTCCTGATCCGTTCTCACGAGTGCAAGCACGAGGGCTATGAGTTCTGTCACAACCGGAAGGTCAGTCGGGGATGGTGTGAAGGATACTTGGGTTTCCATCCTGCCAGGGTGAGGCTTCTGCAGGGGTGGCTTGTCTCAGTTCTGCATTTCTTCCAGTGGGACTTTAAGCACTTAGAAAATCCTTGAACAGCCTTATTGGGAGTTACTGAAGTGTGCTTCCAGATGAGGTCTTAGGTCAGGGTAATCTGGAGCTGCCTGCTCTGTTGGGGACATGGCTGTGCAGGCAAACAGTGTCCTTGTGTGTGTCCCCTCCCCCCCCCCCCCCCAAACCCACTCATGCCCTGGCCCCCACTTATTGCAGCTGCTCCTGCAGATGAGCTACAAAAGAGTTACTGAGCTGCTGCAGCCAGGTTCTGTTCTCAGAAAATTTACAGTCAGGTCAATGACTTTGTCAGGGCACTCTAACTCTGGAGAGCAGAATTGTTGGGAGAGAAAGAACAGGGAAATCACAGAAGCCCAGCATGTGGGCAGATCCCCATGTGACCAGTGCTTTCCACAAGGAACTCACACTTGCAAGGCTTCCAGGCCAGCTGCCACCCCACTCTCCCTCTTCTGCATAAAACATGGTGCTTTCACAGTTTGTGGACTCTGGAGGGGACGGGGTGTGTTGTTTACACATACATATATATTACAGGATGTACATACGGACTGTAAACGCCTCTTTTTTGGGACTAGGTGCTGACCATCTTTTCAGCCTCCAACTACTATGAGATTGGCAGCAACAGGGGAGCCTATGTGAAGCTGGGACCAGACCTCGTCCCCCACTTTGTTCAGTACCAAGCAAACAAGACAGCCCATTTGCTCACTATGACCCAAAGGCAAGGCATTCCAGTTGCTCTGTATTCATCAAATTAAAATTTCTAAAGAGAACTTTGTGAGCTTTTCTAAAAGTTTGACTCTGCAGATGAACTTTCACAGACTGGTTTTCTAGTAAGAGCTGTAAAAGGGGCTTTATGCTTTGTACTTGCAGTTACTGAGGAAGGCTCAAGTGTTGAGAAGGGAGTGTTACAAAATCCAAAGGGGATGTTTTTACAGGTGGCAGATTTTTCAGCTTTTCTTTTCAGTATCAGGTTTTAACTTTTGACCTTTGCTGAGTTTCCCTTCTGCTTTACTTCACAAATGAATGCAGGGACTCATGGCATCAGCTGTGGGGAACTGTGCCCTGGGCATGCAGTGCCTTGTCACGAGCACTGCAATGTAATGCAGCTGTAGATGTCCAGAGCAGTTGTGTGAGGGTCTGGGCAATCCATGGATAATCCAGATAGAGGACTGGGAAGGTGCAGTTTTTCTTGTGATTTGTGGCAAGTCCTTAAAGTGCTTCTCTCTGTTCTGCATCCTCCAGAATCAGCAGAGTAGAGGAGTCAGCCTTTCGAGCGCTGCGGGAGAAGCTCTTTGCTCACACTTCAGCCCTCATCAGTGCCTTCAAGGCCTATGACACAGACAATACAGGTAACTCAGAACTGAGGGACATGTGGGTTGATTCCCTGGGTGAATAGGGTTGAGGTCACTCAGTGGCTGGCTTGGAGATGCCTCAATGACAGTTGTCACCAACTGTCATGGGGGGAGGCTATATCAGACCTTGCCAGAGGTCATTTGCTGTTACTCAGTGGCTCTGTGAATGCCTCTGAGTGACACCGTAAAGAGCAGGTGCTAGAAAAACAGGAGGTCATTATCCTAATGTGTAATAATTGAGACTGGTACTAGAAGAACTCTTTGCAGCAGTACTGATGAAGCAGTGGAAAAGATGACCTAGAACATACATCATGTCATTTGAGAAGGACTGGGTGGTCTCTAGAGCCCCTTCATCCCTGGAGTCTAAAATCACTGGGAAGAGGAAAGTGAGGGATGTCCTCCATGGCCGTTTCCTCTGTCAGAGCCTTAAGGAAGGAGCTGAGAGTTCTTACTTGTCTGGCTGACAGGAGTGCTGTGTTGGTGCAGTGACCCCAAGGTGTTGCTGAGATCTGTCCATTGGTGTGCTGGGGGAGAAAAGGGACATAGTGGCTAGCAGAACTGCTTGTGGGGAGAACTGCTTTCTTGCTTTCTTCTCTGGCAGCAAAACTGTTCATAGGAATCCAGCTCAGTTGTTACACCAGCTGCTAAAATGGGCAGTGGGCTACAAATTTCTAATAAAATACCCAACATCAGTGTCTTGCCTTTGTTCAGATGCTGGCAGCCTCATAGCCTGGATTTGTTGCAATGATTAAAAGCTTACTGAGGCCTGGGGGGGAAGTGTGCTTGTGCCTGCAGTGCAAAATAATGGTGTGCTGTCAGCAGCACCTGAACTGGGTATGTGTCACTGCTTTAGGCTTTTTCTTTGCCTTCATGTGCTTTCCCTTACCTGTGTCCCAGAAGTGTCTCCTTTTTCCTTACAGGAAGGATCACACTGAGCAACTGGGCAACAGCAGTGGAGTCAGTACTGCGGCTGGGACTACCCTGGCGAATGCTGAGGCCGCAACTAGTGCACAGCACAGAGGATGGCATGCTGGAATACAAATCCTGGCTGGACAACCTGGCCATGGAGCAGAGGAGCCAAGAGGTAAGCACTCATCCCTTTCATGAAAGCATGAGGTGAAGCAGCTGCTCACCAGATCTCCAGCATGTGCAAATCAACCATGGTACAAAAGGACAGTGGATGGATCCCACGTAATGCAAAACCACACTGAAGTTGATAAAAAGTCTTGCCTGAGTTCAAATAGTCTTGAGGCATCCAGCCGATTTTAGAAGTAGATGATGGATGTGCAATCAAAATTTAAAGGTAGTTTTGGATGCAGGCTTTTGAGTAGGAAAACTGTATTCCACTCTCTAAGTAGCAGTTTCTTACTGCTGGTGTAATTACACCCAGCAAATGCAGTTCTGCAGTGGTCATAAAATGTAGCCTTGGTTGCTATTAGCCCAGAAAAGGGCAGCTGGGAAGGGACAGGTTGCTGATGATCTGTTCCGCAGTTGCACAGAGGGTCCAGTCATCACACACCGGTTTGATAAGGCACTGCTGACACATTCTTGAGAGAAAAAAATCTTATTTATGGGGACAGCTGCAGCAATGACTCAGAACAGAGGTGTCAGAAGTGTGATCATGTCTTTCAGCACATCCAGTCAAGCTTGCTGGAAGTCATTTATCGAAACAGATCCAACTTGGAGACCATATTCAGGATCATAGACAGAGACCATTCAGGTTAGCAGGTGTGCAGGGGGTGTTGATCACTGTCTCGTGTTCCTTTCTGCTTTGGAGCTTCTTTTAGTATGTACAGAGGTGTTTTTATTTAACTGCTTAAGGCTTGTGGCCTCCTGCTCTATCCCAAGCTTCTGAAATGTCCATTTGTGTTATGTCTCTTTGCTGCTTTAAGTTGTGTTTTAGCTGGTGTTCTCCATGTTGGGAGATGTAGCTGCAGCATGTGAAATGCTCCTCCACAGGTCTCATCTCCTTTGAGGAATTCCAGCAAACTTGGAAGCTGTTCAGCTCCCACATGAACATTGAACTCACGGATGATGGCATTAATGACTTGGTCCGTAGCATTGATTTCAACAAGGATGGGAACATTGACTTCAACGAGTTCCTGGAAGCCTTCCGCCTTGTCAAACAGTGCCCATCGTGAGAACCTGCACAGGGTTGCCACATCTGATGCCTTGATTTCTACAAAGCCAGGACTGTCTGACCTAACCTAGAGCGTGCCTGCAGATGCCAAGCAGGGAAAGGGAAGGCAGGTGCCCAAAACAGACATCACTGTAGGCAACAGCTGTGTCCCATCTGGGGAAGGTAACAGCTAAAATAAATGAGCTGCACTTCAATTCTGACCATTTTTTAAAGAAGCTGTATTTTAAGTAGAATTTCCTGCTCACAGGGAAGATGCAACTTAGCTTCTCTAGTCTACCTGATGAAATGTTACAAGTATATTCAAGAGCAGTAAAGTGGAAGTAGAGGTAGGCCATGTTTTACAAAGTAGTACCTGCTTGATCCCAGCTTTCTGTTTAATAAACCATTTTTTTTGTAGATAGCTGTTTCTTGGCTGTTCATTTCTTCTCTAGTCAACTCTGTGAGCAGCAATGCTTTTCCTGTGATGATACCTACTTTCCTGCTGGCGTTCCTCTGCTGTGGTAAGCTTGCTCTGGAAGTTTGGAGCTACTACGTGTATGTAATAGAGCAGTATGTTGAAAAGAAAATACCTTAACTGTGCAACACTGTCTCTAGCCAGTGGGACTTGTTTAAGGCATCTATGGAGATAACTTAAACATGCAGCATAGGCTCTGTAGCAGCAGGCTACTTGATCTCCTGCCCTGGGCTTTGAAAATTAAATCCTTTTCAAAGCAGGCTACAGCCACAGCTTACTAAGTGAAGTGGGTGGGGTGTGAAGAGTTTGCAGAAAAAGAAACAATGTATTTCTGAAATACCTGCAGCACAGTCTAGGAGGGGCCCCATGGCAGAAGACTTCACTTAAGGCTGCTACCCCAGCCCCCAAAAGAGAATTCTAGTCTCACTGAACTTCTTACCAAGCCTATGTTAGAGCCTGCATTCTACAGTGCAGACAGTTTATTAACTGGAACTATGCTTCCAACAGGAAACTAATCCTTTTCCCCCTTAAGTTCCACATATGCTTTTTTAATTGTAATGGAACCATGCTTCCACAAACACACTCAGATGCATAATAAAGGTCGCAGCACACTGCAGCTGTATTTCTTTTTTCCATCCTTCAAATTTTATGAATGGAATTAATTTTGACGGCTAATGAACAAAATGATTCTGCCTCCTCCCTATTTGTTTCTGCTGTACAAGCTCCTACTGCACTGTTTCTTTCAGTTATTTTCAGTGAATTTTGTATTGAGGGCAAAGGCAGCTCTCTATCCACAGCATGGAGCGAGTAGCCACCTGCTCTGCAGCACTTGATACCAGGTAGGATCTAAGAATCATGTCATTCATTTTGGTTTGGGGACTGAGGCTGCCCAGCAGCTCTGTGGCACTGGGTTTGACAGCCTGTTACCTGCAGTGCTCAGAGCAGAGTAAAGTACACTTACCTGGAGTTGTGAGCAGCGTCACCACTCTGCAGATGTCACTGAGAGCCAACACCACACACCACTTATTACAAAGTCAGACTGAATTTATTACTCTTGGGGAATTAAAAAAGGCAGAAGACCACGTCCAGACATTCTGTTACTTAGAAGGGCAGCAAAGCTTTGTATAATTCACATACATAAAGTGAAACAAACATAACCTTCAGATCCTTGCAGTCCAAAGGAAGGACAGAAACTGGAAACATGAACTTTCTGTAGCTCACCCCAGTAAACTACTGGTATTGCAGAGAACAACATCGTTACAGCAACAAACATCTCTGTAATGATTTAAATTAGCTGTTTGCACAATGATGTTACTTGATTGTTTTGACAGAAACATGGAAGTGGGTTAAGCTTTCCACAAACGGAGTCATTTGTGAAACAATCCCCTCAGCACTGCATTTCTTAGGAGAATGCTGTTGTAAAAAAAGGAGAAGAAAAAAAGAAAAAATGTACAATAGTACATATAGTTTTATAGTAAAATGGTATCTGAACAGATTCAGTTTTCCTTCTTTAGTTAAAGCATATACAGCTTTATAAAATATAAACCTTCCAAAGGTCAATTTTAAAAGCTTAGAAGAGGCTTTGCTAATTCTAAAAGTAACAGCCAAACTACCATTTTTCTCCTACAAGATACGTGTTTTATTTTACCTCAACAGTTTTAGCCTTGGAAGGTGAGCCATGAACTCGACTAACATGTTCCGTGTAAGCCTCCACCAGTCAACTGAAGACTCCCCCTCTGATGGGAATGCTCTCGTTCAGCCCGTGTTCTATTAGCTTGATGTCCTCCAAGTCATCCTTGATGATGCTGATTAGGTGACTCAGCCCTTCTTGCTGCTGCTTGAGGTGCTATAGATAGTTCAGAAACCAGTGTGAGTATTGTCAACTTCACAGACCTTAGTAATATTTCTCAAAGGTGTCATGACTGGCCTTGGCACATGGAAAAGCCTGGCATCATTTCTTGGAGGAAGGAATAACAGCATTTTCTGTACTAACAGCCTATCTCCACTGAGCAGGTTTGTACAACAGCTTGATGCACAGGCATTGAGAACAATTAAAAGGATGACTTCCCCAAACAATTGCAAGAACATGACACTATAGATAGAGTCAGTGTGTGTCTGGCCTAAATTATGAAGTTGAGAGAGTGTGCCAGGCTTCTACCCAGCTATACTTACTTGCTTGATTTCCCTTAAGAGGTCTGCATCTATGTAATAGCGCTCTTCAGCTCGCACTGCTCCAAAGTGGTTCTGCATCCTGATTTGGGACATGAGCTCATTCAGTCTGCCCTGGGAAGAGAAACAGGCTTAAATCAAACACAATTCCTTTACATCTGGCAGAGCTCCAGCATCTAGCATTCCTTGAGTCTCCAGGGCTGGAAGCATTGTCACCCATTCAATTTTTAAATGTTCTGGAAGACATGCAAAGGGCAAGTGACTCCAATACTTCTTAGAACTCAAAACTACTGAAATACCTATTGTTTACACAGCAAAGAGCATGATGCTACAAACCTACTAACACTGGTGGATTGGTGAAAGCTTTCCACAACAAATATAAAAGCATGGTTTGGAAAACAGACATATTTCTAGTGAGGAAACCCCAGAGCTATTAGCCAAGCTCTATCAGCCACTCACCTTGAACTGTGTTGGTGCATTAAGTTCACACTGAATTGTATCCAACTGTACACGAAGCTGCTCCTCATCCGCTTGAATAGCGTAACCGCTTTTCCTTTGGATCTCCTGCTTTATTAACACCTACAACAGAAGCCTTTGATGTTCATTAGAGAACACTTGGCCCATCTCTTTCCACACCAGCCCACCCACATCTTTTTGCCTTTTCTTCAGCCTGTGTTTTACTAGGTTTGTTCTGTCATTTAGTTTGCTGCTCTAAGAGCTCAGGGCAGTCTCGTCGCTTCTGAGTAAGTGAGAGAGAAGGTTCCCAAGTACTGCAGACCTGAAGCCTTCCCCGACAGCTCTTCCTGGTACTTAAATGAACACTGGTTAGCTGAAGTCAGAATAATTTTCAGCACTGGCCTGCACAAGATGGCACAGGTCCTCCTTCCCCCTCAGAGTACTTCTGACATTATAGACAGTGTCAAAATAGTTACTTGGATTATCCCTGTTACCTGTAATGTTCTGTGAGAAAGAGCCATCAGTTTCCTTTTGTACTGTGCAATTTTTGCCATAGTTGTTGTTTGGTTTTTCTGCAACTCACTGATGTCTTCTGATATTATCTGCAGAGGAGATGGGAGTCAATTAGAAGTCAGAAGAGCTTTTGATAACAGAACATGTTAGTCCTGATTTAAAAATGGGAGTTTCATGACTTTACACAGCCCAGCAATTTAGTGTCCTTGACCAAGATGATTTTAGAAAGCTTTCTTCTACCTTTACTGTTCTGCTTTGTGTTTATTTTTGTATGCAACTGGGATTTTTGGGTTGCCCAAATTTAAAAGTCCATGCTGATACAACTCAATTGAGCTGGTGTGAATTAGCCTATAACAAAACAGTAAGCTTGAACCTAAAACACATGAAAGCCAAAACCACATTGCTCAGTTTTGGGGCAAAAGATCTATTCAAGGAATATATTAAGAACATGGTTCCCTTTTCAGTTTTGAACACACAGGGGCAGATGCATTTAACAGCATATCCTTTGTCAACAGCAAGTAAAGATAAAGACAAGCAACCTTACATCTAATCGAGTTTGATGCTGTTTGGTCATCTGATCCTGGACCTTCAATCTTCTCAACAGTTCCTTAAAACCCACCATTGGCACAGGAATTAGCCTATGAGAACACAAATATTTCTTACAATGCATTTTTATACTGGACACAGGGTAAGGATTATTAATTATGAATAGAATCTAATATAAAGTTACAGATAATGTTGGCCTTTTATAAGTTAATACATAAACACATCTTCTTTTGCCAAGCTCTAGAGTCCTCACTATTCCCAACAACCTGTTCCTTTTTAATAAAGAAGTCAGCCCAAATTACCTGTAACCACTGATGGCTACAAAGGTGCATCACCTTCAGTAACAAAGAGAAAAAAACATAATGGTTGTAAAAAATAAGTCACAATAACTAATCCACATAATGGTGGACACCAGACCTCCAAGTAATGCAAGTAAGACTCTTTATCCTGACAGCTCCTAAGTGCCTAAATGGGTAAAGGGATTAAGACAGGCACTTCCAGTAATCTTCACTGCTTTCAAGGAGATCAGCACTTGGCCAAGTTGTACGCGAGTAAGTTTCTTGCAAGTTACCTGAAGGGTATGCAATCACTATGCAATCACTATCTCTTTCTCTCCTTTCCTTGTTGCAATACTAGGACAGACTATGGGACTTACTTGTCAGGATCAGGGTTATCAACTTTGGCTTGTTCCCATATAATAGGATCAACACCTGAAAAAAAAAAGGATTCTTAGTACTGGTACATGAATGGACAGATCTTACAGCTGTTAACCAGGAAAAAATGCTATGGAATACACAAACCCTATGAACTATGCTAAACCGAATGACTGTTACACAAATTAGGGTTAATTAAACTAGGGTGGTTCTTCAAAAGTCCTGGTCCTGAGCAGTAAATTCAGTCACAAAGGCTGTCAAGCACTCCTGCTGGTTTGAAAGCAGGGGAAAGGAACCCATACGGGTTCCCACTGGACAATCCGTACTTCAAACAGAGAAAGTGGTACTGTTTCCACACTTGGGTCATCTGTCCTTTCAAAGTTGCTTATTGTGTAAAAAAACAAATATTAAAAAAAATTAGCAATTAAGTGATCAAAGTACCAAACCAGTTGGCAATATAATCCCAGTAGGAGTCAGCTCTGACTTTTCTGGAAGTTCTGTTTGCAATTCAGATTTCATAAGCTTTCATATCCTAAACACAGACATATATAAAAGCTATAGATATAATGGTAAGTTATCTCATAAAATGGCACAAACAACACTTAACTACTCTAAAACAAAGCTGTATGTGCACTAGCTGTGGCAACATACACAAGCTAAGAGACCCATTTGAAAACTAGCAAGTCAGTACAGGGCATGATTATTCTGATTTTTAACTTTTTTTTCCCTTGTAGTTTTCACAGGTGTTTTCCAGCAGACTGCATTTTTCCCAGACAGCCCAAAAGGCCCAGTGCACGCACCGGCAGGAGGGTTCTGCAGGAGCTGCTTGACTTGTGCCGGGGACAGCTCAGTCCTGGCCATGGACAGGCTGACCCCCAGCTGCTGCAGGGATGATTTGATGTTGGCTTGTTCAAAGTGGGCATAGAGGGTTGTTGCAGGAACTCTCCTCGAGGTGCCATTGGGTGAGCGCTCCACAACGTAAATGATCACTTCAGTCCTGAGTGAGGCAAAACATGGAACTTCAGGAAAAGGCCAGCAGCACATACAAGCTTACACTATAAAAACCAAACTAAACCCAAGTCACTTCGTCTTCCAGCTAACTTTTAACTTTCTTTAGCTAAGTTGGAGGTAAAGTACCCATAACTGCAGGGTTTAACACAGCAAGGCAGAGAGAGAAAAGCTGTAAATACCATTCCATTCTCCCCCCTCCCCAGAGGACATATACTGGGAGATACTGGGAGAATGACCTGAAATCTCTAGAAAAGTAGTGGACTTTAATGCCCTAAGAAAAAGCAACATGAAGGAATTAAGAGACAGAAATCAAACTCAGGACGAACAGACGCAAAATCAAGGAGAAGAGGAAAGAGTAGACTTAGGCACCAGCCCTTTCTAACATGCAATATAAACAGGCAACACTGGGGGAAGTTCACGTACTGGTCATCTGGCATTGTTTTAACACCTTCAACATTGACAGTGAGGGTCTGGTTTGCTCCCAAAATTTTGTGTAGTGATTCTACAAGCTGCTGCTGCTGGCTTCGAATATCTGCTTCTTTTCTGTTAAAGACCAAGACCACGAGGCCATCTTCATCTTTGTTGTTAGGCATTAAACTGTAACCCACAGCCTGCCAAGGAACAAATGAAAAATGAAGGTATGTTACTTAGCAAAAGCATATCCCTGTGAAGGGGAGGGGCTTAATCCCTCCATTCTTAGAGCAACTGGTTCAAAATTTACCTCACAATGTATTCAGAGCTGCAGAAACACAAAATCAATCCCCTTTAAATCATTCTCTCACACAGCCAGCAGTAGAGCAACTTTTGAAACAGTACGGATTTTTACAAAAAGTTCGTAAGTATCTTTTTCCCACTGGGGGAATTGCCAACTCAGCAGAGCTGATAGCTATCAGAAACGTTTTACAAACTGACCCTTTCTCCAAATTGTAAATGGAACCAGAGGATCAGACTTTATTACAAGCAAAAGCAGAGTGGCAGCCTTCATCTCCTCTTGCCTATCAGCTGTCACCCCAACTTCCCACTGGTGACAGGGTGGGCAGCAGGGGCTTTGTGAGGCTCTGACACTGCATGTGGGTGGGTGACCTGCACCTTTCCCCCCGTGCAAGTTCAACTGAAGAGAGAAATCAATTGAGGACATGCCCAGGAGCCTAGTTTTGTCAGCAGAGGGTAATCCTCTGCCAGGGTGAGCCTTGCAAAATCAGCCATCCTGTCATGGAGCACAACAGTGACAGCTAAGAAGAATTTGTTTTTAAGTACACGACACCTCTGTTATTTCTGCATTAAACAAATCAAGATGTCATCCATGATCTGTTTATGCAACATTGTATTTTCAAACTAGAATGGATTTTTTTTACTTCACTGTGGTCCTTCAAACAATGGCCTGTAACACATACCTTAGAAGCACACTTTTCTTGGTCTGGAGCTGCATGTTTCTCATGTGTCCTAAAGATGGAATTGTGTACAAGTGGATTCCTGTAGAACCTTTCAGGTAATGCTTCATTCTTATCAGATGCCTGATGCCTCCAGAGGCAATAACCAAACTAACTTATGATGCTTTGCTCCTACCCCTATGCCACCTTCTTCCCTGTTTTTCACAGGCATCATCCATTGCTGGCACAGAAGGAACTTGTCAGTATTTCCCTTAAGGCTGCGAATTCATGGCATTAGAACTACTCCAGTCATAGGGACAATAGTAAACCTGGTATATGGCCTTGTCTAACCTTAAAACTCTTCTTTTTGGTAAACGAAACTCTAAAATAAATGATTTTACATCGCACAACTTACATTGGGCAATTTTTCAAAGCCCAGAAACCAAAGAAGTAATTTCAGACAACAGCTTACAAGAGAACAAGCTTTCAGATGCATTGCCAACAAAATTTTCAAGGTAACACTGAAAAAGGTGATGTAACAAAGCCAAATATTTGTGAAGCAGGCACAGTTACTGCACAAATTTTACGGAAGTCTCATGATGTGCATAATCAACACTAGACTTAATTAAGTATTAACCTACATTCAGGTCACAAAGTCCGTGCTCCAAAGAATCAGCTCAGGGAAGGAGGGTATCACCACGCCTACCCCAAATCCCCTTACAAGCCTGAGGCTTAGCAAGACAGTCAGCAGGTGCAGGATTTGCAGATGAAGAGCCATGAGTTCTTTATCGACATGAGAAGCAAGATCTGGAACTGCTGACAAGTGGAGTCAGCATGAGCATGGGCAAGGATAAAGGCACAAGAAGGATTTTAGACCTGGCACTGGCCAGGTTAATAGAGGGTTATTTTAATGTAGACAAAGCAATAAAGAAAGAGCCTGAAGTTCTTATTCCAAATGTTCACAGTTTCTTTCAGACCTGAAGGTTATTTTAAATAGTTTCAGTCATATTGTAACATACATAGATACACATTAATTTCCACAGGTCTGTTCCAAGTACACACACACTAACCTGAATGCTATCACACGAAAACGTTACTTTCATGATCCACATCTTGGCTCATTATCTAGTCCCTCCACACCACCCACATTTCCAGCATCTTCAAACCTTCTAATGAGTATGCATCAGATTACTTGGAAAAATACTGTTTCAGAATACTCTTACCAGTAACAAAATCTGATTTAACACCCATGAGATGCTCAGACTCAGCAGAGTAAGGGCATCAGAGCCCTTTGTGGGCAGGTGAACAACGTCATACCTTAAACCTGCAGAAGGGGTTTTCCTGCGTGAACTCCACCGGGGCGATGTTGTTGTTGAAGTACCCTTTGCCCGTGCCCCAGAAGGCCTGGAGCTGGTTCCACTTGGCCAGAATGGCATCCCTCTCATCTCCCAGGAGTGTCGGGGCCGACAGGGCACTGGCTGTATTGATGAGCTGGTTGGACTGAGCGGGTGTCTGGGCAGGCTGGTTGAACAACCCGCTGCCTAATGCTGGGTGGGATGAAGAGAAACAAATGAACTCCTTGACCAGCCATGATCATGCTATCAACTGAGATCTGCCTATCATTGATATAACTTCTTATCATATTCTGAGAAGCAAAATAAAAATGCCAAATAAATAAATGAATTAAAACCAGATCATGTCTTCTTACAGTCAATCTTCATCTACAACAGAAGTTCCTGAATGCTAAGTTAGAAGAAAATAATTTTTTCTTTTTACATTTTTTTTTAATGAGACATCTGTATTGATCCATGACATCATCTGGCACCTCCAGTATCTATATCTGAAGGGCAGGTTGGCTGTTACAAACCAGGTGGACTCAGAGCCTGCAGCTGCTCATTATTCAACTCACATTTAAATCAACCTCAATGCCTTTTTCCTCCCCCTTCTAGTAATGCAACATCAACTGTGACTGCAGCATCAATTCTCTGACTTCTACCAGCACTAAACCAAGGGGCTAAATATTGTTGGAACCTCAAGGGTGAAGCTCAGGAACTTGCTTGAGCTCTAGTTTAAGAGTTCAAGTGTTTAAGTGTTACAGCCTGCCCTTATGATACACTTCTATCCCACTACCTGAGCAACTGTGTGTGGCAGCCTTAGGCTTTCACTGCTAAGGGAGGGGTAAATCCACTGGAGGCCATACTCACTGGTCTGCTGCTGCTGCTGCTGGGTTCCGAAGCCTCCAAAGCCTAGCCCAGTTCCCAACCCACTACCCAAACCAGTTCCAGTTCCTGTGCCAAAACTGGTACCAAATCCAAAGCCTTTGTTCTGGGTAGCACCAAAGAGTCCTGGGGAAATAAGCAGATGATGATTGAGAAAAAGAGCATAGCAGCCATGCAATCCAAAGCATTCCTGGATTTGTTCCACAGCCAGTCCTTTAGTCACTTACCACCGGTGCCTGTATTGGTGGGAGCAGAGAAGCTGAACGCTGGTGCCGCGGTGGTGGTGGTTGTCCCAAAGCCCCCGAAGGCACCTGCCAAACACAGACCGCAGTCAGACAGTGGCACAGCCCCTGGAGCAGCGCACAACACGACAACCAACCACACGCCTCGGGTGTTATGAGAACAGGTGCTGACAGATGGATGTCACATGGCACAAGCATGTAGTTCACACTGATCATGGGGATCGACTTCATTGTCCAAGGAAATGGGGGAGAAAACATGGACCAGAAGCCAGAACTTGTAAGGTGTGTCAAGAAAGCAAACAAAAAGACAGCAGTCAACTGACATCCTGTTGCTTTACCAGCGGCATTTCCTTTCCCTAGTGACAGACACAACTAACAACACTATTTCTTAGACTCATTCTTAGGAATACTTCTGGCCAATGTCACTGCTAAGTGTTTAATAAACAACCTGATGTTCTGTCAACTTTATAAACACTCCTAACCTCTGGAAACAATTCAAAGCCTGAGGCCAGCGTACACACAGTTGCTATGGTTACAGGCAAAATTTACAGGTAAAATTCTACAGCGTCCTTTTTTCTTTAAAGCCTTGCTTCCCATCCTCCTCATTACATCTCATTTAGAGGTTCAACCACTAGTATAGGAAGACTGATGCAAAAGCAATCAGAAATCCATCGATTTTCAGGAAAATAAGCCACTGGTGAACAGGGGAGGACCTAAGTGAGGGCCTGAGCTTCAGTGGTGCAAACAGCACTGGCCCAAGGTGCAGCCTGCAGAGTGCTGACCAGTCTGGGAAGCCAAGGTCTCTGCGTTTCATGCTGCTTCTACATGTGTTCAAACGAAAAAGACAGTCTGCAACAAAGGATTTGTCAAAAAGATGCTGCCACTCTTACATTCACATGCCAATATGCAAAAAAAAGTGGTTCTTTAGATCTACTACACTCACAATCCTCCTGTATGCAAACAAAATGAAAAGCATAAACCAAAGCTGATATGCAATTGCATTTTATTTCTATTCAGCAAACATCTGAATGTGAGTGGGCATAAGAACCTGTTCCCTGTAACAGCCGTGTTTCAGTCCTGCCAGTGAATGAGACACTCCGGCAGGGGCACCAGCAGATGACACCATTTTTAGGTACCTTTGTACTCACAGCAAATTTAGTCATCCTTTCTTGAAAAGCCATCTAAGAGTACCAATTAAGTACCAAATTAAATATCAAATTGACTATCTATGGTCTCTTTTGGAGCAGCTCAAAGGAAGCTAAAGAAATCCAGCCCAAGAGTGTTCACAGCAAATAAACGCCCATCAGATCCCCGGAGTGCACACAACAGGTGAGAGTCGCTGACAGAGAGAGCAATGACAATGTGGGATGGATGGAATTCCTAGAGAGCAGCAGCAATGGGACCACCCAGGCTAATTCCACACCAACAAAAGCATTAGAAATCCATCCAGTCCAGCGTTTTTATATGGAATGGGAAACACTTAAGGTGAAATTACATCAGCTGATCACTCAGATCTGATGCATCTCCATGGGGCCACAAAAGCCTTTCTTAATCACCCCGCAGTGCACCCATCCCACACAGGGCCATCCCGGGAGCATCTCTGGAGAGCTGGGGCATGGCACCTTTGGGATGCACAGAGGCATTCAGAGAACAGGTCACAGTGGACTGTGACTTTCTGCCTGTCTTAAACAATTTATTTCTCCACAGAAACTACTGAGGTGTGGTGCATTCATGAGAGCCAATGCAAGGCCGATGAGGAGACACGGGGGAAGATGAAAACATGACTGCAGTAGTCCAAGAATCTCATGTCTGGAAATGTGGCATAGGGACCAGCTCTGGGATTGCTCGGGATTACCTGGATTCATTGCCATTTCAGAGACTTTTGGTATGGGGTTGGTTATTTTTCCTCAAAAGCTATTCCTTGAGAATTTAACAGGCAAAACCCCTACAAGCCTAAGGCTCTCAAACTCATTCCACTTCCAGAGCTTTTATCCCCAGTCTGCACTAGACATGACGATTAGTGGCGGACACAGATTCCCAGTTAGGGATGTAATTCTTGGACCCCTGCGGGTAACATCAACCACAGAACATGTATTTATGCATTATCTACCTGCACTTGCCAGACTGTTACCAAAATTGAATGGTGGAGTTGAGGTAGTAGAAACACCGAAATTCCCAATATTAAAATTCACTGCGGGATTAGCAGTTAATCCGAAACCCCCAAAATTAAACCCACTGGCAGTGGAGTTTGCAGTTTCAAGCCCACCAAATCCTGACGAGCGGGAAGCAGAAAAAGAGCAAGGCAACATTAGTTCGGAGTGAAAGGCAGGTCCAGGAAAGAAAAGCTGAAACATTTTTCTACCTCCACGGGCAAGAGAGGCATGGTTAGAAACAAGAGGAAAAGGTATTAAGTGGCATTAAACATTATTTACTGAACACAAGGAGGACAGTTAAAAGCTCCACACATTGCTGCTGTAAGGATGTTATTTTTCAATTATACTGCACATAAAGCAGGAACATTTTCCCACCTTAGCTCAAAGCCCGACATGAAACCATCTCTGTGATTCAATATTCACATTAATTCCCCCTTTCCTTTCCCCCTTTCCTTTAACAGCCTAAGACTGCTCAATACAGCCGCATCTGTGTTAGTGTAACAGATAATAGCAACATTAATTAATAAACTATCAGGAAGGCAATATCATACAAATAATACACTCAGAGACATGATAGCTGAACAACCTCAAAACTCAACTCTAGCAGCTGAGGCACCACCCAAACCTCAGCTACTCCAGGCAGGACTTATCCAAGTCCTACTGCCAAAATCTGCCCACCTCAGCCTTGCTGGACTTACTGATGCATCCAGCACCCCTGGGATGAAGCTGAAACAGGTTCATGCTGGACAGAAAATGGGAAGTCCTGGGGTGTGGTCCCAAATTTCCCTCTGATATTGGTCAGTGAGTGTCATAAACCTTGCCACGGTGCGCAGGCAGCACGAGGTGATTTTTCACTCTCAGATGGGGCCAGAAAGAGTGTAAGACTCTCACAGTGGAAGGGACAGTGAAATTCAGGTAAACCACAGTAAAGATAAGTCTCGTCCGAAGGACTTGTTTAGATGCTCTACTAGGAGCCAACAATGAATTATTTTACTAAGTGAGGGTAAGGAAAGCTCTGCCTTGCACTTCACCATGACTGACAGCGACAAACGAGGGAAAAAGATCTTCCTTTACAAGTTAACCACTGTCATTTACCTTGCTCAAAAGTGAACTTCCAAGGACACCTCGTCCAAACGGGGACTTTATTGCGAGCAAAATGCTGATCCGAGGGAGCTGCACCGCCTCAGGAGCGATCCCCGGGCCCGCCAGGGGCCGCGCGACGGCGCCTCTGAGGCGGCCGCGGCTCCCATTGGCCGGAGGGCACGCGCGGGCCGCAGCCGCCGTTCTCATTGGCCGGGGGGCACGCGCGGGCCCCTGAGGGGATCACGATCCCCATTGGTGAGGGGGCACGCGCTGCCGGCCTCCGCGGTTCCCATTGGTGGGGGGGCACGCGCGGGTGCCTGAGGCGGCCGCGATCCCCATTGGCCGGGGGGCACGCGCAGCCCTTTGAGGCGGCCGCTGTTCTCATTGGCGGGAGGGGCGCGCGCTGCCAGCTGCTCGGCTCTCATTGGCCGGAGGGGGTGGGGGGGTGCACGCGCTGCCCGCCGCTCCGCTCCCCCCGCACTCACCGGTCGGGTTGGCGGCCCCGGCTCCTGCCGTGGCGCCGAAGTTGAAAGCCATGGGGCCGATCGTGGGACGGCGGGCGGAGGCCCCCGCGGGAGCCGCGTGCGAGCCCCCGCGGCGGGTCCAGCCGCACACAAAACCGGCCGCACGAGCCGCTTTTCCGGTGGCGCGGGCGACGCGTGGTGACGCAATCAGTACGCGCCAGCGGGCTGTACCACTGCGGGGAGCGGGAAAGGGGGGAGCCGGGATGGGCGGACTGTCCCGCGGAACACAGGGAAATAAAGGATAATAAATAGCTCTTCTACGAGTGTCAGGGTAGGAAAACGTCCTGCCTTGCGCTAAACAGCGATTAAAAAGGCTGAGCTCCAGGTCGCTGAGAGCTCAGGCCGAGCCTGGCTCACCCCAGGCTGGGGTCTCCCTGGATGCCCCGCGGGGCATTTCCCGCATTCCCCAGCGCTGGGATCAGTTCCGCCCTTCCTTTGGGAGTCGCTGCTGTGCCACGGGGCGGGCAGCCAGCAAGGCAGCTCGCTGGGCTCTTCCCCGCCGGACAGCTCCACAGGAAGAGCTTCTGTCCATGAAGGTGGCCGGGCGCTGGAACGGCTGCCAGGGAGGGCGTGGAGTCTCCCTCGCTGGAGACACGGCCAACACGCCAGGACACATTCCTGGGGCACCTGCACCCACAGCGGCCCAGGGTGCTGTGGAAAACTAGCATCTGGGGAAAAGCAGAGCTAAGCCAGTCCCCACAGTGTTTTTCCAGGCATATCCCAGAAAGCTGCCTAGAAAACAACACCTGGGGCGAGCAGGGAGAAGGGGTGACTGTGCTGTCACAGAATTGCAGGAGAGTTTGGGCTGGAAGGGACCTTAAAGCCCATCTCACCCCACCCCTGGCCATGGCAGGGACACTTTCCACTGTCCCAGGCTGCTCCAAACCCTGTCCAACCTGGCCTTGGGCACCGCCAGGGATCCAGGGGCAACCACAGCTGTTCTGGGAATCCATTTCAGGGCTTCACCATCCTGAAAGGGAAGAAACCAAAGCACCGGCCAGGAAAAAAACCCCAAACCAAGCCCAAGCAATGCAAATCCCACACCCCAATGCCCCTCTTTAGAAGACAATTACACATTTTAAAAATACATTTTGCTCTCCAATGGAAACATTCTTGGATGAGAATATTCTTTTAATCGGGGGAGGGGGGAACCAACCGTAGTGACTTTTAAAACAAGTTTCTGGTTGACAAGTAAAAAAAGTGTCAAGAGTTCTCAGGACTCTGTCCATAACATGGAGGGGTGCTCTCATCCCAAACATGCCAAGTCTGCATTCCCACCAAACCCCCACAACCAAACCCACCGACGTTGTCCCTCCACCCCACGAACAACAGCAAACCGTGGCTCCTTAAGCTGCAGAACAACCCCCACACCTGAAGGATAAAAGCCTGGCAAACAAGCAGAGTGGGAACACTTGGGTGGTCTGCATGGAAAAGCACTTCCAACCGCTGGCTTAGTTCCACCTGGAGCTGCAGACACCACACAAAGCTTCGCTCTGGGTTGGATTAGCTGGACACATGTGCTGTGACAGACCAAGGACACGAGTAACAAACACTCAGTGCAAACTGGAGTAAGTACACGTAACACGCCATGGAGAGGACACCACCTGGCCCACAGCAAATCTGTCCCTTGTCCCAGGGCCATCCAGGAGCCTGCTGTGTTCCCAGCAGGCCATCCACACTCCCAAGGCTGTTTGCAAACACCACCCGTGTCGCTGCTGGAGGGAATCAGGCAGCTCTGCGGCTGCCCATCCAGTGGTTATGATCCTCTGTGGCTGCCAGTGCGGGTACAAACAGAGGGCAGGGCTGAGAAAAGCAGGATCTGGAGAAGTTTTTAAATGGAGTTTTAAAGTTGTAATGTAGCTGGTGAGAAAAAAGTCTCCTCTCTGGCTGACAGTGCAGATTCTCTTCCACCTCCATCCCACAAAAAGCGATGCTGGACACAACCGTGTCTCCACAGGGGACAGTTGGTGTTAGGTCAGCTCTAATCATTTATTCTCCAAGCTCACAGGGTAAAGAAAATCTACTAAGACGTCCTGATGAGTGGGGACCTCTCTTCTTCAGTGCTCTGGAAGAACAAAACCGCAGCAAATTACATGTGGCCATGAGACACCTTCCACCATGGGAAGCTGCCCAGACTCCAAGCAGGGAAGGGAAAAGCTCCTACTTCTAAGGACAATTCCCCCTAAGAGAGCCAGGGCTGCACTAAGAAGGCACCAGAGGGTGGGTGGCAGCTTGGGCAGGGACCTGCTGTGACACCTGACAGAGGAGGGAAGGCCAGAACCACGCAGGGATCACAAGGAGAGCTGCAAACTGCTGGATTACCTCTGTTTGCAGGAAAAGCAACAAAAGCAAAGTAGGAAAAGCATGGCATGCAGCTGTCCCTTTGTTATTTTGATCCCTGTAGAGTATTCCAGCACATCCAAGAGAGCTGGTTTGAAGCTGTGTATGTAGGATGGGGCAGGAATTCCTGGGACAGGCCTTGGGCAGGGGGACAGGCTGACACTTGGGCTGAGCTGCTGGTAACACAGGCAGGCTCAGAAGGAAAGGAAAGGAACAAGGACTAGTCTCTTCTGTACAGGAGCCTGAAGTACAGTCCCATGGGGATGGGATGGCAGTGGGACACACTGAGCCAGAGGGGTCCCCCAGGCACAGTGATCCAGAGTTTTTAAGACAGTGTTTAGAGAACACCAAACACAGAGATCACACTAAGCCCACAGCAACTATGAGAAGAAAACAGCCTCCTAGAGAACCCAGGCTATTCCTCTAACCAAAGGCTCCACATCATCTGAACGCTGATACAGGAAATTTTGGCATCACCTTTTGCCCTGACAAGCACCTTAATGCCAGCGTGTAATCTTGGGACAGAACTTCTCATAAACAGATTTACAAGCTGTCTTGTAAATATAGAATACTGGAGAATACTTTCTGATGCTGCTGTCTGTGCAATTCATCTGTTCTTTGGCCACATATTTGCATTACGATTTGGAAAATAATCCACTGGCACAATGCAGTTTTGCTGAGAACACTGGCATCAACTAAATCTGTCCTCAAATATGGTGGAGTTTTTGCATCTTATCCTTCAGGGTCCTCTAGACAGGCTGATTTATTTCACTACTGTTGGCAAGGGAATTGGGCACAGAGACAGGACCTGTCTTACCAGGTTTCTCAGATTAACTCCACTCCTTTGCTTTGGCGCGTTTATTCTGAGTCTATTAAAACTTCCCCTCCCTGGAAAGGTCATTTTCAACAAAAACAATATAAAAACGTGCAGGAAGACACCAAACAGATAAAATCAACCAAAAGAAAATCAAATGCAGGCAGATGTACAGCAAAGAAGGTCAAATCTGAGTGCTGCTTACCTCTTCACTTATCCCCCGGGACCTGCACACCATCACAATGAAAACAATCCCAAAAACAATCCCTAGGGCCATGATTACAAAAGGAATCCCAGTCACAACGCTGGCTTCCAGCAGGACATGCCTGAGTTTGCTGGCAGATGCTTCATCAATCAGAACACTCTGGAGCAGAGAGAGATGAAGAGGGGGGAAAAAAAGGTTATTTCTATGCTTTCTATGTGATCACTTTGTGGAGAGCAGGGAAACAGCACTCCCACAACTCTCCACCACTGCTTCATTGCTTCCTGATGTACTTCCCTCTAAAAATTCTTCCAGGGGCCAGAGGGATCACCTAGTCTGCATTTCAAAGGGAAACAGGAATTTTTAACTTTTGGTTTAGGAATGGACTAATACTGGAATAACAGTGTATAGCATCAAAACCAGTCCCCCCAAATCCAATTAATTCAGTGATCCAACTGCAGCAGAGGAATATTCACAATAGATGACTCAAAAAAAGGTGTGATCTCCTGAACTCCTGCCTCCATCTGAGCATCCATTTTCCACACAGCCAACTACTTTGTATTTAAAAGGAGTGTGTGACTGAGGGTTTGGCAGGGCTGAACTTAATACTACAACAAGCAGCAGGATGGTGTTAGTTAACAGCTTCCTACCTATTGCTGTACAAAACATCAAGAAAATCAGCATTTTCTTTTCTGGCTAGCTCAGAGGCTATTTTGGCAAGCATTGACATGCCACAAATACTGGAAAGACATAGCAAAACTACTTACCTCATTTATATACATCACTGGGAAAATCAGCGTTCGGATGTTGCCTGTTTCACTGTGTGGAAGAAAAAAGTAAAAAAATTATCGCTTTGGAACTTTTCAGCCTGAGGGTTGTGAACACAGATTATACAAGAACAATGAATGAGGAAACTGTCCCTAAAAACCTCTGGGCTGTTCCTTTTTGTTGTGGATTTTCACCTCCCTGCTGGAGTAGGACAATCTCAATCTCCCAGATGGATAATAAATTCCGGTTTGGGAGCAGGGACAGATTTTGGGACTTGGTGGGCAGTGAAAGACAGGGATCCATACGGGGCTCATTCGTAACTGAGTGACAGATTTGTGCCAGGCAGCAGGAATGTGAGCTAAGCTTATGTTGAAGGTTACTCCTATTTTCAAAACACAGAAACTATTGTCCAAGCAACATGGGCACAGCAGCAAAAATCCCCCAAGAGTTGGCACATGTGGAATCCCAGCTCAGGCAGGAGTTGTGTTACTGTGACAGCTCCTGGGCACAGGGAAACAAGCCTGAAGGAACACCACTGACTCTCCCAAGGGGACTGGGCAGATAAAACACTTCTATTTTAGTTATTGTAGCTAAGATATGCCAATAAACATCAGCCCTGCAGCTGAACACGAGGAGTAGCTACCATACAACATTCTTTACTCTGCAGGTGGAACTACACAATCGACTTGATCTGTGATACTGCCCCTTCTAATTGAGATTCAATTGGACTTCTCCCTCTCACACTTGCTCTCTCCAACCCATATTCGATTTGAACACTGCAGAAAAATTAATTCTGAATATCAGCTCAGATCTGAGACATTCACCCATCAGCAGAGAACACTCACAAAAATTCAGGTAATTTTCGGACGTGAACATTGACCTGCATCCGCTTGGCTGCCTGCAGGACGAGCCCTGTCAGCTGGGGAATAAAAGAGATCAGTATTAAAAAAAAATAGTAAATGTAAAAGAATGGGAACTGTGAGAAAGCAGGAAGAACCTGGTACAATACCAGACACACAGCACGATCTGCACTGGACCTTCAGAGAAGAGCTGTGGAATTTCCTCCCTCTTTGGCTGCACACAACAGCCCCATGAGTCAAAGCACTGTTTCTGTAAACCAAACAGGTTGTGATTGTGCTCTTTTCCTCAACCCACATTCGTATGTGGGTGTGTAGGGATCACTGCTGTACTGGTTTTAGCTGGGAGAGAATTAATTTTCACCACAGTATCTGCTATCAGGCTGTGTTTTGGAACTGTGATGAAAACAGGGTGGGTAACACAGGGATGTTCTGGTGATTGCTGAGCAGGGCTCACACAGCCTCCAGGCCTCTTCCGTTTCTCACACTGCCCTGCCAGGGAGTGGGTAGGGTGGGGTGGTGTGTGACAGACTGGGAGGGGACAGGGACAGGAGAGCTGACCCAAAGTGCCCAAAGGGTTCTCCCATTCCATCCAGCATCATGGAACTACTACAGATTCCTTGAGGTCAACGGGACTACACCAATACACACCACCCAAGGAGGTGACCTAAACCCATGTGCTTGGATCCATTCACCTACAGAACCCTTGAAAAATGGCTGCACTTACAGGATTGATGTCCAGAAATGTCTCATGGTATTCTTTTCTAGGATGCATGCCCTCTATGTCCTCTACATACTTTGGATCTGCTTGGTAAAAATGCGGAGCCGACAGAAATATCGGAGCACCTGGAACGCGAAAACACGGTCACCACTTCCAAAAGGCCGAGCAGGATTTGGGGAAGCCTTTGAGGACCTCACAGCTTGGAGCCATTTACAGAGCAGGGAAGAGCCCATTGTGGAGCTCCAAACCCTTGTCCTTGGGACAAGCCCCCCATCCCGCGGTGCAGCACAGCCGCACCTTGCTTGCAGACGCTGACGTTGAGCACGCCGGTGCCGGGGCAGTTCCCGGCCGGCACGCAGAAGCCGGCGTTGGCAGGGTTCACCGAGGTGTTGGCAAACACCATGGCGGAGGGCACGAAGCGGAACGTGGGCACCCCGGCCACGGCCCCCGAGCTGTCGTACACCAGGAACAGGGACCTGCAGGGAAGCACAGCAGAGGCAGGTGGGTCAGGCTGCAGCACACACCCACCCCAGCTGCTCCTGTCTCCCTGCTGATGCCCGTGTGTTTACTCCAGTCTGCATTCCCACCACCTTCTGTGTGGAGTTTAACAGGCTCTGATCAGCAAACACATCTTGTCATCCTGCTGCTGCACAGAACAGAGGGTCCCCATGTCACTACTGCATGCTGGTCCCTCTACTGAGACGGACCAGGAAAGGAACACAGTCGTGGAAGACAGAACAATCTGGTACGTCCTGAATTTAGCCCTAACACGTCTGTATTGATTTAAATAATTTCAGATTGGTTTGTTCTTCGCGCACCGGGAAGTGGGCAAGGGGGGAGACAAGGTGGAACATGAGGAAGGAAATACATCTTCTTGCATTTCAGACAGCATCATGCAAAGTCATGATATCTCTGAAGAGGGCAATCTGGGTTCTCTAAAGAAGCACAGCACAGAGGAAGACTCTGGAGGAAAGACACTTAAGGAAAGTTCATAAAAAGTCCTTCCATTCCCCACATTACTAGCCTTGCAGTCCAGTCTGTCCTTCCAGTTTTCTTCCAGATTTTCCCCTCACAAATCTTCATTTTGAATAACACATCCTTAACTTGCTGCAGATTAGGAGTTTTTTCTGTAACTCTCATCCTTCACACCACCAATAAATGTGGAACACTGCTACTGTTAAATGAAATCACAGGAGGAGAACCACCAGCCTAACATGACACCTCAAGAGAAAAGGATGTAAACACTCTGCTATAAAGCCTGAGTGACAAGGTCTTCTCCTTACCTGCAGAAATCAGAAGAAAAGATGTAAATGTTCTCATCTTTGCTGATCAGCGGGTGAAAGGACGTCCCATCTGTGCCATTGATCATGTTACATGCCTCTGTTGTCCACCAGCTCAAGGACCTGAGGAGAGGGAAGAAAAGAGAACAAGGGATAAAAGACCTCTGAGCAGCATTCAGGCAAATGGCAGCTCCTAGTTTAAGCAAATAGGAATCAGACCTGTACAGGGCTAATTCCTCCTGCCTCAGCTCTGCTAACAAGAAAAGGGATCGAAATGGGTTTAAACTGCACTTGCATTCTCTTTAAGCTGGCACCAGGCAAGCAAGGGACAGATTCTGATGGAGGCAACAGCACACTGAAAAACTTACTCTTTTCCTTTCCACTCCACAATCCTTGAGAAGTTCAGGTAGCTTGTTTCCCCACTCAGGAAAACATATTCTCCATCATCAGTTCCGTTCATCTGCAAACAGAAAGAGGAGTTTCAGTGGCTGCAATCATGCTGTGGCACCTGGCTGGTCACTGCAATGGGGTGGCAGGAGTTGAAGTTGTCACCATTCCTAATCAACCCCAGGAGAGATGGACTACCCCTGAGACCTGTGCAGTTCATTGAACTCCATCTTGAATAGGAACAAAGTGGAAGTGACCAGGCAAGATCTTTACACGTCCCAAGTGTAGGAAATATAACACCAGATGAGCCTTTACTCCCTTTGAGAGCTGCCCCTGAATAAGCAGTCCTCAGGAAGAAAATAACCCCATGGAAGTAGGCTCAGCACTGCAGACATCTCCAAGAAGGAAGGATTCCCCACAGACCAAAATGACCTGAAACACTGTGGAAGCCAGGAATGGCTCCAGCACAGAAATAACATCCGATTTCAATCAATTACTAAGGAAATCAGTCAGGACATTTTTCTAGCAGTTTGCACAAGTGGCCCCACAAAGCCCATGTTATTCAAGTGAGCACAGGCAAGAGTGGAGGGGGTTTGTCCTTGGAAAGCTTATCCATACCTCACATCCAGTGCCCAGATGCAGGCAAACTGAAGAGGGAGCATCCCTTTGCTATCCCTACCTCCTGGCTCAATCCAGGCACACCCCTCTCATAGCCCAGACTGCAGCAGTGCCATCCTTCCCCACAGCAAGCCCCAACAAGCGTGGCCATCCAGTTACCTTGTTAAAGAGCCCAAACACAGGATCTATCTCGGGATGCAGGACATGGATGGTGGACATCAGCCTGTCCCTGTAGCCCCACAGCAGCTCGTGGACCGTGCGGATGGTGAACAGGGACTCCTGGTACAGAAGCAGCAGCACCTCTGTGGCAAATTGCAGAGGGGTTGACCTGGTCCACTCCATGGCAGTCTGTCAGGGCATTGGAATGAGACAGCAATGGTCAGATTTATGGGGGAACAAATAATACCAGCAGTGTCCAGACACAGACACTTTTCACCACTGCACATTCATATCTCCAAAATGTGAACAGTAGTAACGTTTATTTCCTTTCCAGACGACAAATGGGTTTACAACAAGTCTTTAAAGAGGCAATAACAAAAGAAGGACATTTCTCTGGCCTAAACAACCTGTGGTTCTTCTCATACTGCCTGTTACAGTACATCACAGCCAAAAATCTGAAGGAGAGATAATCCTTACCACCACGAGATGCCTGGGAGGAATGGAAAATACAGTGTCCGTACTGTCTGCAACTCTCAGTAAGCTGAGTCCTATCTACTACTATACAGAGGGCATTTCTGTACTCATTCATAAAATCAGGCATTTTTGGAAATGCTGGGGAAACAGTCAAAATGAATGTACTCAGCAACTGAAATTAAACTAGGATGGAGAGTAAAGGCTGAGTCCCACCCCCAAGTATGTGAGCACAGCCTGATCTCCTCTGGAAGCTGTGGCAGCTTTATATCTGCTTGTTCTCATGCTATCCCTGTATGAGACCAAAACAGTGGTGTGATCACCAGGAGACTCCCTTTCACCTAGCACAGTCTAGGGGAGCACTTTTAACTTTAATTTTACTCTGAGAGGTCCTTTTCATTCAGCTGTGTCTGAAACTGTATTTTCTCTTCAGTTTGAGAAGCAGACTTAGAGGCAACTTCTCCAATTTTGACAAAACAACCCCAAGCATTTCTAACTGTCACACAGGGGTCAGAGTTCCTTCTAAGCATTTGACATTACTAATTCCCTAGTTTCACTGACTCAAGGAAGCTCAGCAAGGCTGGTTTCTCCTTGTCCCTGGAGAGTGTGTCATGTCTTAGCACCAGAGCAAGGCACTAACACTGCAGAGGTGTGAGGAGAGGGAGGAACAAAATAAACCTCCCACAAGAGTCCAGCCCCAAACTGAGACCAGCGTCTGCCCAGGACAAGAGCTGCCTCTCTTGTTCTTCCATCACATTTATCTACCTCAAAGGAGGAGTCAGGATGAAGCAACACGCTGTTCTCAAGTGTGTCAGAATGAATTCCAAGCAGGAATGAAAGAGAACTCACCACTGCAGGAATATTTATTGTCCTTATCAGGTCCACTTCAGGGTCTCCCACTGACTTCTCAGGTTCAAACACATAAGTCTTTGGGTTCAGAGCAGACACTTTGGTTCCATTGTCCAAAAACTGGACGTGCACTCTTGGCCTGTATTCCCTGAAAGACAAGAGCTTGTTCTCTAATCAAGTTAAGCAAATATACACAGCATTAACTGAAATTAACCTATGTCTGTTCTACTGCTTTAAGCACATACATGGTGGGATTTTCAGTTCTTTAGGAGTAGATTCTCTCACTGACACAATCTCCCTGCTGTGTCAGTGTGAGCTGAGTCAGACCTCATGGGGTGTTTCCAAAAATGCCACCCCACGTGTTGATTGCACTTCACATTTTTGCTTCGTCTTTAAAAACCTCAAAGGAAGTAGAACCATTTCAGATGGCTCAGAAGGATTTAGAGGCACAATATAAGAGATTGCCCTTGAGATCCAGGTTGAAAATGAAACTTTTGCCTCTGCTGCAGGCAAAATTCACTCCAGGAAGATGCAGGCTGCATGTGTCTCATTGACCTGACCTAGGAACCCACCAGAATCCTTCTTGCTGGCTTCAGAGCACTTGGCACTAGGGCTTACATGTGACACAACCACAGACAAGCCTCATTTTAGTTCTTCCCCTTTAATTCTTGAGCAGGAATCCTGGGCACAACAGAAATTCAAGTGAAATTTTGCTGCTCACTACCCATGGCCTGGGAGGCTGCTGCTGTTCCTGTCTAAGCACCCAGACAGCAGAATAAAGCTCAGGATTGCTGACAAACCAGTCCAATTGCCAAGGAACATCAAACGCTACCTGCTGGCCTGACGAGGAAGTCAGATCTTAATTACCCCGAAACAAGTCAGGAGCACAACTCAATTTTCATTGCCATTAGCACTTTACAAACCAGAACTCTGCAGCTGTGCAGAACACACTGACACACACGTGTCTCCAGCAAACCCCAAAAGGGAAATGGCAGGCGGCTGCTCACCGCCTGGCACACACACAAGGTGAAATTCCCCGTTTCCTAAGCCTGCATTTACTCAGGAGGCTGTTGACTTCCACATTTGCCTGGGCAAGTTTCAAGTCACAAGATGTGAGGGAGAATTATTCTGCCAGATGTTGTGCTCTGATGTTCTGCATTCAGTTCAGATCCCAGATTCTACCCTGGCTGCAATGAATTCATCAGTGCAGCTTCACAACACGCTGCATTACTCTGGCTCAGCTTTCAGATTTAAATCAAACTGGAAAGGCCTGTGAAACTATTGTTATTAGAAACCAACCACTTCACATCTTTCTCATCCAAACAGTGTCTCTACCACTCTCCAGCATCCCTGCCACTCAGGAACACTTTGGTCTGGCAGCACGTCCAGCTTGACTTGGCAAAAGCCTCTTGGACAGCAATCTATTTTATTCCCCAGGGCTGGAACTGGGGGGATGGAAATGGACAGCTGTGAAATGCCTTCCTAAAATAGGCCAGAGGTAACCTGAGACACCTCTCCATCTCTGAAGAGGAAAATAATACTCCCTGATGAAGGATACAAGTAGGAGGCTCTAAGATGTGAAAGTTAAAAAGTTGTAAATGTGTGCAAGACCAGACAATATTCCAGGGTTCTTTGGGACTCAGCAGGCTTGGGCAGATCAGCAGCTTGCACATTATAATTACTTATTTTACATGCTGCCAGTTCAACTTCCAGGATTTAAAAAGACCAACTCTATTATGTTTTAGTTACAGAATCTACCTCAAGTGCTTTACAATGAATGCTGGTGAAAACTTGGAGCTGCAGGAAGAGACTCTCTTGAGCCCTCCCACATCCTCCCTGTCACTCACTCGATTTTCTCCCTCTGCTTGCTCAGCCCAGCTCACTCCCAGCCTTTCCCCAGACCCCATGTTTTATAAAAACACAGAGCCACACACTTCATATTCGGGCATTTTAGGTATTCTACCACATGCTAGAGCCAAACGAGTCTTTAATGCTTTGCCACACAGGGCCTGTGAAACCAACGGGGCTTTTATTCCCTGGCTGGAGCATGCAGTGTGGCTGGAACATCCCTCCCTGCTCCCTGTGCTCCCCCATGCCTCCTCTCCTTCCCACCCACTGCCAGCAGCCTGCTGCAGCCACAGCCCGGCAAGGATTGTGGAATCTGCTGGAAGAGAGCTCTCCACTTCCTAACGTTTCCTCCTTCCTCTATCAGCCAGAGCAGAGCACAGGGGAATCCTGTCCAGACATGCCAGAATCAGGCTAAGCCAACAAGCCAGAACCCACTGGAATGTGCAGCCTCCTTCCTTCCCTCCCTGTCACCGCCCAGAGCACTGCAGGGAGGGCTGGCGTCAGGGCCCCACTCGCAGCCAGCCCGTGGCGTGGGATGCAGGGAAAGGCTCTCCCAGCAAACCAGCAACTCAGGCTGGGCCTCCCCTAGGGCAGGGAACAACCCAGCCAGCACAACACCAGCCCATCCTGCTGAGCTCCTTCACGGACAAGGTGCAGCTTCCCAAACCAGGTTACCAGTGACACCCAGGAGAGACTCGGAGCTAAGGAAAGGGAAAAGAAGAAGCTGGCAAAGAGGACTGAATATCAGCCTCTGTGGTTCTCTGCAGCTCTGTTAACCCTGGTCCTATTTATCTTCCTACCACAGAACACACTGCTGACTAGTGACCAGCATTATGCTGCGTACACCTGAAGAAAAGCTTGGGAACTTGAGAGCTTGTGGATCCCTTCTCCAGCTCTACTAGCTCGTGTAATACCAGGGATTTTGCCAAAGTACCACATGGAGTTTGCCAAGGCTAAACAGACAGGACTGGATCACAAAGGAGACAGGGTAAGGGATTGTTGGCAGAGGGAGAAACAAAGCTGAGGTGTGGGAGGAAGGAAACTGAAAGTCAAGAGATAATGCAGAAACCAAGGCTCCCACAAAGGCTTCTGCTTTCATTCCAGCATTTTTTCAAATACCAACAGATTCTGATAATTTGGCAGCTTGGGTAAACACAGCTCCTTCTGGCACTGAGCCAGTGCCCAGCCTGGATGAGCCCATGTGACCAGAAGTGAGGAATCCACCTTTTTGTCATGGTGGTGGAGTCTTTTATAACTCCAGGACTTCCAAGACCACGACCTTCCCTGCCACAGGACTCCTCCTGGTTTACAGGTCAGCAGGCAGCTGAGCAGAACATAGCTCTAAAGGAGAACTCGTTTTTAAGGTGACTCTAAAATCTCTCCGTGCCACAAAGGACAGCTCCAGAGGCTGGACAACAACAAACATGTGGCCTTAGTAAATCCATCAGTAAAAATGAGAGGTAGGTCTAAAACCTAAGCAGGTTTTACAGTGAGGGTTGGCTCAGGATGTCCCTTTCAGTACCACTCTAACCATTTTTCTGGCCAGATTTTACCCATGTGGATTGTGCAACTCCAGCTAGGAACCAATTCCTGAGTTAGCACGAGTCACACTTCTGTGCAACACTCCTCTCTCCAGCCTCCCAGACATCACCCAGCTCACAAGACAGGAGGCCAGGATGCAACAGCTGCGTTCAGCAGCTGAGGAACAGCAGCACAGCAGCAAAACCCTGCCCAAAATCTGACAGAAGTCACTAGCTTCAACTGAAACCAGTTGAAAGGGTCAGTTGTTCCTGTGTGGGGTGTGACCATGCTCCCCTGGATAAACTTTCCCTCACACATTAACACCTAGGTTTTCTCCTAGAATCGGATCCCAAGCGTTCTGGATCCCACATTTTGGCTTCCTCACACACCACAGCTTTTGTGAAAGGTGGAAGCAGTGAAAGGGTCCTACCTGTAGGTGTATGGTCCTATTTCCTCTACGAGAGGAGTAGCGCCTTGGAGCACTTCCAAAGGATTTGTGACATTGAAGAAGTAGAACTGCATGTAGACTGGGGGAGGAGGGTCCTCCCAGGCCTCAAAGGTTTCCGTGCCATTTTTCAATACTGTTCCCTGAAACAAGAGAAAGGCAGACCAGCTGCTAATACTATGATGCTGCATGATACTGACAGGAAAGAGAGGAATTCCATGCCTTGGCAACAAGCACAGGCAGTAAGACTGGAGACTCCAGACCTAGATCTGTACTTTGAAGCATCTCACTCAGTATCAACCAGCTCAGGCACCTGCTAACATGGCCACAGGCCAGGAGCAATGTTGGTCGGGTTTGTAGCTCCACTTCTCCTTGACATTCTTTGGAAGGGAGACTGATCAGCTATTACTCAGCAATCCTGTGTCCTTTCCTGTGTTAGCAAAAACCTCCACATGGAGCAAGACACCAGAAAACATGCCAACATTACAGATAAAAGTGGAACTCAACAGTGGGAGGCCAAGAGTCCTGGCCTTTATGATTTCTTTGCCCAAGAATGTCAAGATTCCAACACAGCTGTGAGATTCTGTCTCCAAAGCAATTAGACTTTGTTTTTCAGTGCCCTGTGAGAAAAACTGCGAATGACAAATTTCTTTCACAGAGGCACTCTAGGATTTGCGCCTTTCCAAGGTCTTGGAAGAGGACAGAGATTCTTTGCCCTCTGTCTATAATTTCTTTCCTACAGCACATGCATCTCCAGACCCACAGTCTGTCAGTCTGCTTTGTAACCAAGCTATAAATCATTATTTTACAGCAGAAGCACTTACGAAATGAAACACTAATTCCCTTCCTTCAGTAATACCCCATATCAGTATATACATAGCATATGGGAAGTCACAACCACACCTGTAATGCAGAGCTCCATAACAGAGGTCCCAATCTCTTGTTTTATTGCTATCCCATTTTAGATAAAATTCACCCCACCCATAAAGCATCCCCACCACCAAAATCAAGGCTTTTCATGTAGTTATAACACTGGAACTGCTTCAGTGGTCACAAAGAGAGATTTGGCTTGCAGAGTGAATTTTCAGGAATAAGGACATAGAAAACTCTGTCTTTGACAACCACATCACCTGTAGGTGGAAGAAGGGGAGGGGGGAATAATTTGCAAGTAAATGGGTCTGACCAACACTCATTCTTTCTATTCTTCTGAGAAAACAAGTCAAATATTGTGAGTGGAAACTCAGAAGCAGGGCAGGCTGGACAGCTGCCAGCCCGTGGTCAGTGTTTATGGGGTCTTATCAGCCACTGTTGCCTCAGGACTCATTCTTGGCCTTCCCACTTAAAGAGCCATTTTCTTTCCAAGCAGACTTTAATTTTGAAGGATGAGATAAAGAGACGACTGTTTCAAAGACAAACTTATTGGCAGGAGTTTGGCATGGCAGGAGTAATGCTGAATGGCAGTGAAAGCCAGCCCAGCTGGTGGCATTTTGCACTTGCAGCCTGCTGTCCCCTAAGGATTAAAACCCATGTATTCTGTGCACAGCTCAAAAATTAATGTGTTTCAGACATGCTTGAGGAGCTTGGAGCATTCTCTGGGACTACCAACATCACATATGTACAATTTCCTACACAGCCTCATGCTTTTGATCCTGTTTTCTTATGATTTATGCCAAGAAGACTCATCCCTGTATTCACGAGTATTCACTGGTCATATTCATTCCAGATTTATTTCTTGGATCTGCATGGCACAGTTTGGACCTCCCACAGAAATTAAGTGTCTATTTATAGCTCTGTACAGTGACAGCAAACCCAGATTCACAAACTTCTGAGCTGGATTCAGAGAGACTCCCAAAAACTGTCAAATAATGACACATGGCAAGCTCTTTTCTTCTGACTTTCACCAAATGTTACCAGGGATATTTGTGTCTATCACATGATATTACAAGGACATCAGGGTTTCTCCTTTCCAAGTGGAGTCCACGCTCATTTCCAGTGTTCCAAAGCATCCTTCCTGCTGACTGTATTTATCAGCTAGCCCTGAACTCACAGCTCTGTCATTTGCTGCTGTTTCCTTGCCTTGACTGTGCTTTACACACGGGAAATAAAAAGGGAGCTTTCCCTCCCAAATATAACTGTTACCGGTAGTGATGGTAGGAGTGGGAAATGGTACTGAACATTTTTGAAACTGGCACAGAAAACTGAATTCCTTTTTTTTTTTTTCCTGGAACTCCTAAGCATTTTAATTCCAAGATGCACTTTTATGTGTTCATCTATGACAGAGTTTAACTGCAACTTGTTAAGGTGATGGGGTAGGACCAGGATGAACAGACCTCTCTACTCCTGCACCTTGGGAATGCCCTGTCCCAAAGGAGACTCCCAATGGATCCTTCAGCTGTGCCTCCACACTCAATGCTGCTGAAAGCTCCAGTACCTTGCATTAAACAAAGTCATGTTTGTTTAATGCAGCAGCAAAAAAGATCAATACGTCAATGGAGAAAACATCCTCCTTGTCCTTTTGGGCCTGAAACACTCCAGCCAATCCAGCTCAAGAGATGGCTGGTGACACAAGTCCCGTGGAATTTCAAGGGGTTTGAAGACTAAGTGTTTTCTAAAATTATTGGCATAAGGGATGTGGCATGAAGGAAACACCTGGGGCAAAGGACAGACTGACTTCCAAGTTTGAAATTAGGAGCCTAGCTCAACAGTTGAATATATATATATATAAAAATTAGGTTATATTCATCAACTGCACACCTACGGCAATAAAAACACAAGCATCTACGCATCAGAGAGAACAAGACAAGACCACTGGCAGCTGGGAAGGGGAGATTCATGCTTGTCCATAATAGGTTTTTTCCCATTACTCTCTGGAGTTTCAGGTGCCAGGCCCTAACAACAAACAGGTATTTGGCATCTGATTGGGATGGCACATTTAATTCACAAAAAGATATTAAAATGGCAAATATAGATTAAATTGACAAGATTTTCATGCCTTTCCTCTGGGAAAAGAGCTGTCACTGTTCTTGTCACAACACATCTGCCCACTGAATTTCAAGGGGATGTGAAGTCTCACAGCAGGTTGGATTTCCCACTCTTCCCACACCCTCTCTGTATCCCAGATCCTGCCTTTGGCTGGAAATGCTTCTGCACACATCCCCTTGTGAAAGCAGAGCCATCCTCAGCGGTTCACAGGTGCTGGGTTTGGAGACACAGGTGCTTCAGCTGCTCCAAAATACAGCTTTCTACTCCAGCTGCACTCGAGACTGCAAAGACAGCTCTTCACTGAGAGTCAGCCCTGTTTCACGACTGCTGGAAAGCCCTTAAACGAACAGGAACTCCTTACAAAAGCTCAGGTCTTGCCCCATTTCAAAGGCAAATTGAGATTTGTCTGTTTGCACAAGATTTTCTAAGCTACACACACAGTTACACAAGAGACAGCAGCTTTCTAGACTACACACAAATGAGGTAGAGCTCACGTGGGATAAAGCAAATGTGGAAAAAAGCCAGATCAGCAGAGGGACTGGGAGAACTCTGCTTTGGGGATGAAAGCTGCCCTTCCCCAACTGGGGGTGTGTGCCTCCTGGAGAAGGCTAGGAGGGAGTTGGCAGCTCTCTCAGGGAGCCAGAAGCCTCATTCCCTGCAATCCAGATGTGTCCCAGCACGAGCTGGAGAGCAGCAAGCAGGAAAAGACTGAGCTCTGGAAGCTTTATCCTGCTTTACTGAAAGCTCTGCTGAGCGAACACCAACTTGCTCTTACATAAGGCAGCACTCCGGGGAAGGAGCAGGCAGCCAGGAGATAATGCGCGTAAGGAGGATCACGCCTAATTCCTGAGTCCTGCTCCAAACCCCTGCTTTCCCCCACTGCTCCTGCAATGACAGCGTGAAGCACACTCAGAAGTAGGATTTCTGGGATGCAGAGGATGGCAGACTCCTTCCCAAGGAGATCCATGATCAGGGGAGTGGAGCTGCACTTCCAAGTGCCACAACCTGCTGTAAGCTTACTGCCAACCTAAAATTGCACTCGTCAAACCAAAATGATTCAAGTTGACAATGCAGTTTCCAGGGTAGGAAATGCTCCCTGTCAACAGCCCAGAGGAAAGAACAGGAGATCACAGGTGATCTGGTCACCAGTTGGACAACAGCACTGGTGAAATCTCTCCACTGGTTAGCAGTCCTACTTTCTCTGTCAGAATAAAAACTAAAATAATATTCCTCAGACTAGGCAAATAAATAATTGCACATTTACAAAGGAATTCCAAGGGAGTTACTAACACAGTTGACCTTTCTCACTGGACCATTGGATAAATGCACAGAGCCACTCTGGCAGAGAAACAAAAGCTTAGGCAGAGCAGGAACAGTCCAGGCCTCTGCATCCACAGCAATGCCAAGATGGGTGTCCCCAGGTGTGGAACAACAGGGTGAAATGCCTTGCTGCCATCACCCAGCCTGGGGAATTGGGAGACACCACGTGTTCCAGCCCACAGCACCTCTGGCAGTGCTCCAGAGGCAGCAGTAAATGGAGCAGCAGGACAAGTATGAAAGCTGAAAGTAATGTATGACAGAGATGGCAAAAAGAAGGGGTGTTTGAGCTGTCCCCTGCTCCCCTCAGGTGCTGCTGCTCCGGAGAGGGCTCCTTGCTACAGCTGCTGCCTCACAGCCTGCAAAGCTGCCTCAAGAGGAGGTATTTTTATCCCTACTCACCCAATTTTCCCCCAGCCCTGGGGCCACTGCAGACTGAGCTCCATTCAGAGCCCCAGCCCGGCCGAGTGGCGCTGGGCAGGGGGGGTTCACTGGGCCGAGGGGGCTCACCGCCCAGGGATGCTCCTGCCCACCCACCCACAGCTGCCGCAAGGAGAGAGCCAGCCCACCCCTCCCTCCCAGGGCTATTTTCAGAGGGAATAAACCGGTAAACAAGCACCGTGACGGGAACGCGGCCGTGCTTTTACCTGCTTCACCTGCAGATCCACCACCGTCTGGAAGACGTGCGCGACCAGCAGGGAGATGCTGGCGATGAGCAGCGTCATGGCCAGGACCCCCACGGTTACGAGGCATAGCGACTTCATGGCTGCTGCTGCCGCCGCCGAGCAGGGACCGCCCGGGCTCCGCCGGGCTCGGCTCCAGGGGCGGGCAGACTGGGAGCTCTGCCCGCCCAGCGCCGGGAGGAGCCGCCGCCGCCTCCGCCCCTCGGCGCCCGCAGGGACCGCAGCGCTCCCGGGGGTTGCTCTCCCGGAGGATGCGCTCCCGCCTCACTGGGGCCGGGAGAATGTATCCCAAAATAACGGGGGTTGGTTCCTGCCCGCAAGGATTCCTGGCACAGCCGGGATCTTCCTGCCCGCTGGGGATGGCGCTGCTAGAGCGCCACGCTCGATGCAGCACCAAAGGGCTTTCTGGAAAACAAGCGGAGAAATTCCACAGCAAGATTATTGGGGAGAAACTTGCAGGGAGCGTGAAGCACCTCTAGGCTGAATTAAGCATCGCAGCGATCAGATTCTGTCACAATTCAATGCAGTTCAGCTGCCACTAACACAGTTAAACCGCACTTGAAAAATAAATCAAATTAAGGAACCTGCTTTTTTTAAAAGCCAGGGGGATGTACTGCTCCACTTTCCCACCCATCATTGCCAGCAGGAGGGAAAGACACCTGCAACAGGGCTTTCCCAGAGATGGATGTCATGCCAATCCCTTTCCATCACGGCACAACAGGAAGGAAAGCCCCTGCGACACAGGGCTCCCATCCCATGTCCCATCACCAGGCTGCCAGCAGCAGCAGTGTTTCCCAGGTCACGAGTCAGTTCCCTATCCAAACCACCAGGCTGGCAGTGTGCCAGCTGCAGTCTGATCCAGTGCCTTCCTGAGCAAGAGGGCAAGTGACCCATCAGGTGGATTTCCTGCTAAGATAGACTGAAGCATCTTCCTTTAGAAATACTTCTTCCTGTAATTGTGATTGCAGCAACAGTGTTTTGTTAGTATGTGCCCTTTCGGATATTTTTGCTTATGAAAGGTTCTGAGGTCACATGTCACAGCTGTTTGGAAAACCAGAATTTTTGTGGTTCCACCCATGCAGTTAAAAAAACAAAAAACAACAACAAAAAAAAAGCTTTTCTGGCAGCTTGCTTTTATTTGGATTCCCATTCCAGAGTAGTGTTCTTAGCCCTGTTTCATCATCTTGCCAAAAAGGAGAGTACATAATTAGAATCTGGTTTATAAGGCTAATTTAACTACAGCAACAGAACTCTTCCCATAGAAAGACTCTTCCATGGGAAATTTCTCTCTGAAACTGTAAGCCTTCCCTTCATGGTAAAGTATTTTAGCTGAACTCAGGCACAAATATTTATAGATCAAGCAAAGATGCCTGCAAAATTTTGGGTTTGCTTAATCCAGCTTTTTGGTTTATTTTTCCATAAAAATCTACCCATGTGATGCGTAGAACCACACAATTTCTCCATACAGATTTTCTAAATTCTCAGCATGAACTATTTTCTTTATTTTGGAAATTTATTTTGCCTTTAGAAGCCAAGGAAGTGCTCACTAGCCATGGCACACTGCAAACACTCCTGTGAGGAGCTGCTCTACCTCTGGAGTGCAGCCTGGGAATGCAGTGGGTGCATTGCTGGCTCAAGGCACAATCCTGTGTCATAATTACAGATCCCTGAAACAAGCAGAGGCACATCTTCCCTTTCCAACATCATGATGATATTACAGAGAAAAGAGGCAGACAAGGCCCACAGTCTGGAAAGCACAGACATGGTGAAATTGTCCTGTCCCGTGCACTGGGAATATCTTTAATAAACATAAAAAGCCAAACTTACTGAGGCTGTGATGTGGCTCCTTCAGTTTGTGCAACACCAGGTACTTGGCTCCTTGGGGTCTGTGTAAGGCAAAGGAAAAGCTTGTGAGGGAAGGAGTTAGGAAATCACACAGCATGGTATCAGACAAATCAGAACAGATCCCAGAAATCCTTAATCCTATTCCAGTGGTTTAGTAACTATCAGACATTTATTTCTTCAGTGAATGTTTAATGTTGGCCACAACAGAGGGCTGGACCAGCACACAGGAGGGGTGGGGTATTGTTCCTTATCTCTTTGTGTGCATCCACGTCACTTCATGGATCTCTGGACTTTAACACCTGAGATAGGAATCGTGCTTGCCCTTACTTCAGACTTGGGTGCTACAACCATCTGCCACTGCTGACAGACCTGTTCACACCATGTCTGACTGGATCCAGGCCTTGCACTGCTTCCTTCAGGAGCTGTGACCTCGGGGCAGGCAGAGCCATCAAACAGCCTCTCCAGCACCAAGTGCAGTTTCATCTCAGTGCTGAGAGTGCAGCTGTAACTAGAAAGGTGCTTTACTTAATAAACACTGTACCAGTTTCTGTCTTATCTACTATTCCAGTAAGCTTGTCCATTCATCCCCTGCTGCTACATGATGTTTGCAGGCTGCTTCCCTCTATGGCCTTGGGGTACCTGGCTGCCCAGCTCATCCACACCACATAAAACACATTACAGGGAACCTGCAGGTCCTTCCCATTCCCAGTTTCCTGACAATGAGCCTGTCCTGGCTGCACTTCCACAGGAAGGGCCAAGAAAGACAGCAGCACAAGCTTTACACACAGAGAAAACTCCCAGCCTTGGAGGAACAGCTCTTGGGAAACACCCAAGTGCATCACTAACACACAAGGAACAGGTTTTCAGAGGCTTTGCTCTTCTGCTTTCCCTGCACAGCTCAAACAAATTTTGGCAACCAGAGAACTCACACACACTGTCTGTGTTTCTAGTACTCTACGCTTAATTAATAAAATAGTAACCTGATTATAAAATCCTGATTTCAGCTGAGAGTTGAGACATTTCTGAGAGGTTTGCAAGTGGGTAGCGATCACATTTCACTGTCTCGAGTTTTAATTTATTCTTCCCACAGAGTGCAAATTAAATGCTGGCAGGAAAGCAGTTCACTGTAGGGCAGAGCTATGCTGCAATCACTGGGCTCATCAGTGGCCTTGGAAAGGGCTGGGAGTAAAGCTAATGCTTTTGTGAGAGCAGCTTTTGATTTTGAACATTGGCTTGATTTCCAGATTTAGGACAGTGACATTTCAGGAGACAGGACATTTGCCTGCAACAGCATTTAATTTTGCTTCTGAGGAAATTAATACTTTCAACTGTTACAAGATTAGCAGCAAAAATGTTTTTCCTTCTGAACTTTGGCCCTGACCCTCATGTTTTTGACACTCCCCAGCTAAATAACTGTACTCCTTGTGGATTGTAAGCCACTCACACACACATGCAGGTCGTAACTGTGAGATAGGCCATGTGACACATTTTAAAATCACACACACACAGAACCATATTGCTTGTAACTTGAGCTATACCAAAATTAGCAAGTGCAGCCACTCACACCCATCAGCTACTTCTCGTTTGGTTTGCTGCTCCCCTGATTCATCTGCTTGTGCAACAAGAGCCTCATGACTCAGGGGTGCCAAGCTGTGCTGTCTGTGTGGGACTGAGAGTCACTCCAGGCCACCTTTTCCTCACTGTCCTCTTCACCCAGATTTCTCCCCTCATGCTGCTCCGTGCTTTTCCAAACTCGAATTTCCCCTCGTTCAGAATACCTCCTTCTCAGCACTGGCACAGAGCAGGGCTAGAGCCCTCCCTGCTGAACCAGGAAATGTCTTCTGGGGTGGCAGAATGCCACGGCTGGCTGTTGAACAGAGACCTTGCTGGGACAGGAAGGCAAGGCATCTGCAGAGCCTGCACTGGGATGAACGGGAGGCTCTGGCAAGTGGCACTTTCAGGATAACTTACACAGGTTTGCTGAGGGCCTGGCTTGCAGTGCCAAGCCAATATCATCAGTGGAACTCCTCCTGTCAGAGTTTTACTACCTTAATTCAGGTTTTAGCTTCTGCAATGCAGATTGCAACAGGAAGAATGACATCTTTTCAAGTGCTTGATCTTGCACTCTTGAGCATTGCCCAAGGAGAATGACCATTTCCCAAGCCCTCAGTTTTCTATGCAGCCCTAGAGGCAACTCCAGGATGAACCAGGTTTACTTGTTCTGCTGATGCTGAACACTGCAAACAGTCCTGGACTACTGGGAACACCCTCTGCACGCCAAGGGATAAGCACAAGTGTGGAAGTGGCCAGGGGGGAACCAAAAAAACACAGCTGATTTGTGCCCATGCTGTTCCCAGCAGTAGAGCAAAGGAGAACCTGGCAAAGAAAACCTTGAGAAATGCAAAACCAGACCAGGATTGTGCTCACTCTTCCCTTAAAAGGAAGGAGAGACAAACAACAAAGCACAAATCACCGTAAAAATCTATCTCTGATCTTATTGTAGGGAGAGCTATAAGGAGGAGTCAGGTTTCTGACACACGTGGCTAACAGGTTAGTCATGCAGGTCAGATACTTTATCAGTCATACAGTTCCCATCAATATCTGACACTGCAGAGCAGAGACTTGACCCTCCAGCCTTGAAAACCTCTCCTGGTAACCCTGGACATGACAGACATTATAAAGAACCTCCCATTTAAACAGAATAAACAGTCATCATGCACTTTTTTCCTATAGTATGGCATGTATGCCTCCTAAAAAAGGGACAATTACAGTCTACAACTGTCAGTGGGACTTCAGGGCCCAAATCCCACAGCACAGGATGAACACTCCAGCCCCTGACCCAGGCCCTCTGGAATGGAGGGGCGGAGAGAGACCTATTCCATTTATTTGCTCCATTTGGAACTCAGTCTGAGTTTCAACAACCCATCTAGTTTTAAGTACTGTACTAGAGATAGCACATTTAAAATGAGCAAGCCAATGGCACATGTTTCCCTCACCTGAGAACCCTATCCCACATAAATGCCACTCCAACATCACAAAACTGAGGGATGCTCTATTGGAATAGGATATGATTTTTCCTTTCCTTAGCCTATTCTCAGCTGCTTCTCAATCTGAAAGGGTTCAAGAGCAGACTCCACCCCTTAGAAAGTCTGCATGCACACAACCTCTCCAAACAATTTTACTGAAGAAAAGTCGAGGTCTTGCATAGAGAGCCAGGAATTTTCTCACTCTCTACTGACTGCATTTCAGAGAGGCTGCAAACCTACAATCAGTGCCTGCTTTGTTCTGAGCCTTATATCACAGCCTGAGATCTTCCCCCATTCCTGAAGTAAACATAGGTATTGAAGGCTGCAATTAGATGATTTTGCCAGCCTGCATCACCTTATGATTTACTCAGGAAATCAACTAACTCTAATTATAATTCTGCAGTGTAAGTATCTTTTAGCAGGCAGCACCAATGGCACCAGAGCAGCACAGCTGAGCTCTATGGAGCCTTCCCATGCACAAAATCTGGGGTGTCCATCCTTAAAGTGCACCAAACTCACTGCCACAGATGAGGAAAGACCAAAAAGGCTCACATTGGGAGTCTCTCCCTGACTCCCAGTGTCTACTTCACTTAAAGGCACACTTGGTAGGCCCAGAATGAGTCATCCTAATCCCCAGCTGGTCAGTGGCAGCCACTGGAAAACAAATGCTATGTATGCCAGCCTGGATACAAACAGCCCCTGTCTGCCAGCTCAGACAACGAGGCTGTGTGTGGGACAGCCCTCAGCTCCCATCCCGGGCCAGGGCAGCACTGCCCAACACCATGACAGCCACCAGCTTCCTTGGAAATGTGCCAGAGGTGAAGGTCTAAAGTGACCAGGTCAGGAGAAGGATGAGGGAAATGATGTGCAAAGAGTTAAGGGAACGAAGGGTATCCTAGGGGTCTAATCCTGGTAGGAAGGCTATGGAATCTCCTACCTTGGGATATGTTTTCCCTTTATCTCCCAGCCCCTGCGGGAGGTGCAGAGCCAGGCTGCAGCAGGCTGTGGCTCTGAATCCCTGCTGAAGGCAAAGTTTTGGTCCCATGCTGTGATGGCACCAGTGCATAGCAGGGTTCTGTCCCAGTGCAGTAAACAAAATCCCAGGAGTGTTTGGATGGGCTGGATGCCAGGCTCCCTCCAGGACAACTCCTCACAGGCAGCTGCTGACAGCAATGCTGCCTTCAACTGTTTGTATCATCTGCTCCACACAGAAGAGGCACTGAGGAAAGAACAGAGAGGGAAAGGGAAGGCAAATGGTGTCTGATGACAAAGCCAAGCAATACAGCACCCTTTGGCTATTTCTATGTCTGTGCTTCTTCCAGAACCCAGCTCCTCTGTCCCCATTCCTTGTCAGATCCCAGACGCCAGCCCCAGTGCCATGTTGCACTTGGCTGCCTGCCAGCCTCAATACTGCGTATTTAGTATCTTAAATATAGGCCAAAAGCAGAGCTGGGCCCTAGGATGGGAGCCACTGGGCTGCAGCACAGTCTGCACTACCTTGTGTAGGCCAGCTGTGTCCCTTGGCACCAAAGGGAACACTTTGGGGAAGCAATAAAGTGTCCCCCCACAGTTCCAGCATGTGACCTGGGCCTCAGGACAGTCACTGCATCAGTGCTGGCTCAGGGCTCGCCCTGCCCTCTGACATGACTGTGTGGGAAAGGACTTCATGCTTTCTCCTGTCATCAGACCCAAGCAGCACATGACCAAGTGACCACTGATGTCCACCCTCACACAGATACCTAGGGAAAGAGGAACTTGCTGGAACGGATTCAGAACACAGATTCATGGCAGAAAAACTGTGCTTCAAGGCACACAAAAGATCCCTGATGATGCTGCTGCTTTATTTATATTCCCTGTCTTTTTATTTCATGGAGGAAAAATATGTCCCACCAGTGAAGGCACCTCCCTGCAACTCTGTGATGCCAGATCTGCAACCAAACTTAGGTCATGCAGATAAGCACCACGATCTGAGCTTACATGCCATTTGGGAGAATCCTTTCCCAAGAATCCCCACATGGTAAGCAGCCAGGCAACACAGAAAACAAACACCTCCCCCCCTCAATTTTGAATTAAATTATGTGATTTATAAAACAATACAGTTTCTTGCAGCTTTCAGGAAAGAAGCATCTAAAATAAGGGGGCATCAACAGCCATATTCAGAAATTATAAAAAGGTTCGGCCTAATTAAAAAAAAGAGTGTGAAATAATACCACACTTCACCTGTCTTTTATGTTGCATTTTCCTATGGGCCTGACAATGTAAAGAATCCACATGGAAGTCAAAGCATGATGTCTCCAGGATGTAAGACAACCATGAGAGGCTGTCAGCAGGATTTTGTCGGAAAATCTCATTTATAGTTCAATTTCTAAGAGCTACTGAGTACCATAATTTCAGTGAAATCTGAGATGAGCTTGAGACAAGTTAACCAAGTATACTATACTTTGTTTTATGCCTCGGAGGAGGTAAAAAGCATTGAGCACCGACCATGAAAGGGCACCTGGAATGCAACTGTACCAGCTGGGGAAACGGAGAGTGGAGAATAACAGAATAGAAAGTGTGACTTGCGCAGACTGACTAACAAACTGAAAGCTGGCAAATAATGGCTCATGGGAAACAAATCTAGGAGGAAAAGGGATGTAGGGAAAGCTGTCATTCCTTGACACTACTGTCACAGTACAGAAATCTGGAGAAAGCACAGGGCAAGCAATAAGCTCTACCTCAAACCCAGGAAGGAATTCCAAGTCAGATTACTATGGGCAAGTAGGAAAGAATTGCATTAGAGCTCTTATACGTTCAGCTAAGTGAGGATGAAACGCATTCTAATGTGGAAAAACAGCAGAGCAACCTCAGAATCATAACCTGTGTTCTTAAAAATACATGGAAAACTTGTGTGCTCTGTGCTTCTCAGCCTGGGTAAGACCTTTGGGAGTGACAACTGTGTCCAGGCTGGTTCCCTGCTCTTAAAGAAGAATGACACCAGGCCGAAAGTGGACCCCTGAGGTCCCTTTTAGCTGCCTTCCCGATTTTAATGGCTGATAATGGAAAGTAGGTCTGGATCTGGGATCTCCTCATTCCTAACCACTCTTCCAAAAGCTAACAGTAACCAAGAGAAAGCATCTCCTCTCTGGGAGGGATGAGCTTTGCCTGCCAGCCGTATTCCTCCTGTGCCACCTGCTGACTGCTGAGCAACGTTGCACAAGAGTGTCCAAGGTTCACAGCTGAGATATGCTAAATAATACAGCAAAGGGACGGGGCAGAATGCCAGTCAGGGTCATGGTTTCTTCCAAAGTACATGAGTACTTTGCTCTTCCCATTTTTCCACCTGTTTGGGTGGGGATCCAACACAGAAAGTGCCAAACAAATGCCCGAAAAACCTCCACAGCGCCAGTCTTGAATTTTAGATTTTAACGTGGCTCCTGGGGAGGCTACTTTAGCCAAAGCTCTTTGGGTTATGGTTAACATGGGAAAAGGAGATGGGACAGTGTTCCTTTTCCCATCTCCTTTTAGCATCTGACCATTTCCAGTAGAACTAGAATAGGAATTTTTCACATGAAAATAATCAGAGGTGCTGAACTTGACTATACCTTGCAGCTACTGCAAGGGGCAACTACCAAAGGACACTGCTGCAGCACCAGCACTTGCCATCTAATCCAGCAATAGGGCTGCCTGTGGCACTTCCAGATGCCCCAGCACCACATCTACAGGGACTAACAGGGCTCCTGGATTTGTGTTTCTTTCTTAATTACTCACATTTTCATTTTGTTCTGTCGCAAAACTGGAGGAAGCACTGTACACACACAAGGCTTTAAGAGCACTCTCTCCACGGGATCAGACAATGGCCAGGCTCACAGGAGCTCCCTAAATACATCCCCAGCTGGCTCTGTCACAGCCAGGATAGTGGTCTGACTGAGCAGGGCATTTCTCACCGCAGATTCCCTGTCACCACACTAGATGGCACAGCTGACAGAGTAACAGAGTTCCCCTGAGGCACTGCCCGTGGGCCAGCACTTCCTAACAGCTCGGGCTACAGGCTGCCTTATACAGGCTACCTGCCCTCCTGTTTTGGTTTTGGTTCTGGAATGTGGAAATGTGTCAGGTTTGAGGCTTCTGATCTTGGGCCAGCTGGCTGGGAATTCCACAAATGTCACATGTGGCTTTTCCAAATACAGTTCAGCAACTGCTGTCCCACTTGCTGAGCAAACAGTGGTGCAATGGAGCTTCGTTCACAGAACACTGCTCTCCAAACTAAAGCCACATCAGGAACGACTGCATGAACAAACCGAAGTCTTGAAGTAATTAGGAACAGAGCTGTGTCCCTGAGACTTTGAGAATCTGTCTCCTTCTCCCGTTATTGTACAGACACCTTGCTGGGATCCAATGAAAGCTTTAAAAAAATTTCTCAGTTACCTTTTGGAGCATTTCTGTTCCTCTGCTTTGGAAATCCCCTTAGGAGACAGAAATGTCCAAGTTCTACAGGATGTGAGCACTTTAAGAATTCCTAGAGGAGAAGGGACCAAAGCCTCCAAAGGGTTAAGTTACCATCTGCAATGGTCCATACGTTTGCCTCAGAACAGGAACCTCAGCCCTCAGTGACGCTTTTCACTTCTCTCCGGTCCAGCATCTCTGCAATTCAGGAATTTCACCCTTAGCATCCACCAAGAACCCTTGTTTTAAAAAACAGGAGATAGAAAATAAATTCTAGGCATCCTAAGAGGAGTTCCAAAGCAAACAACTTGGCTGCTGCCTGCACAGGCCATGACTGTGACAGGCACGAGTAAAACTCATTACATCCAGCATAAATCCATGCTGCCTCTGAAAGGGAAAGGTCCTCTGGGGACTATGTAGACTTGGTTGGGAATGTGGGTTACTGAACTGTCCCTCCCTGCCTGGCTGTGCAGCAAGCTTGTCTCTTCATCACAAGCTTTGTGACTCCCTCTTTTTGCAATGATCCAAATGCATTTGTGATAACAATTACCCTGAACACTCAAAGCAATCGGGGTGCTTTGCTTTTGTTTCTTCTGCAGCGACTGGGTGAAAAAGTCTGGCATCAGAAGAGGCTTGAATGAGCATGGAGATGAACAGAAGCAGGGGAGACCTTTGCTCTTTTCATTAAAGCAGCGCCCTGCCTTTCATCCTGTGCATTTCTGTATCTTCAAAATAAACTTTTACTTAAGGACTCTTGCATAAACTGTGTTTGATTGGTGTCCCTTCCTTCCTATGCTGTTTTATCAAATATGTTTAAGGAAAGAAATGTAGAATTAGCAGCTCCAAACACTACCCCTTCATCTGTGCTGGGGGCTGGCAGAATGATGCCCTTTTAGTGTGATGCTACAATAATTAATGAGCTGTGTCTGCTCTGCTCCAGGGAGGTGACTGGGAAGTTGAAATTGCAGTGCACACATAGTACTTACAGAACAGCAGTGTGTAGGTGCCCTAACTGGCAATCCCAGCTCAGCAAGGTGGTGCACAGACACACAGCAGGGAACTGGCTCTGTTTTGAAGGCTAGAAAAAAAAGGAATGTAAGTAAACTGCAAAAATACCACCTACTCTGCAAAGAGTTTCAGTAGTTAGCAGAGCTCATTACAGCCAGAGGTCTGTTTTAAGCAGCAAGGCTGAGTTGCACCTTGAAGCACTGACAGCAGTAAAAGAGAGTGCACCCAAGGCCCCAGTCACTGACAGAGTGGCCAGGCAAGTCCTGGCTCCTCAGCTTGTCTCTTCCCCTGTGTCACTGAGCAGGAGATGTGAGCAGTGCATGTTCAGCCCATGCCAGGACACATCCCAGACACCCAAGTACCAAAATAGATACTTCGACTTAAGCACCAGCTGAGCACTTTGCTGGAGGAGACTGTTCCTCAGCTACTGTGGTAAGCAAAGAAAGGGAAAATATTCAGATCATGAATTCTGTGTCTGTGCACAGCCACCCTCCTCCATGTCAGCCAGGGAGCTGCCCCACAGAGGCTGCACACTTGTGCTTCTATAAATTCGATTGACATTTACTGTCCTGCTAAGCTGAGGGAGCGCTGCTCTGACACTGAAAGCTTAAGAAGTTCACACACTGGAAATAGACTTACTGGGACATCCACTTAGCCATTCTCTTTTCTAATGAGATAGTGGTCAAAATCTCATCAACGGGCTTTAGAGATCCAGTCATGACCACACCTTTGGGCAGATAAAGAGAATGGACTAAAAAAGAGGCAGCAATCAGAACCGAATGGAGCTGCCTCCCCTCACTCCTTCCCTGGTGTTAATCTTTGGTGTTATAAACATTTTCACAGTTTGTCACTCCAGAACTGCCAATTCAAAATACAAAGTCCCAAGCTTCATTTACTAAATTTCTCAGGGTGCTAGTAATATTTATCTGTATAACCTCTCAATTTTGAAATAAATTTGACATCATCACTTCAAGAGTAGTAAAATTAAAGTAAACTACATGTAAAATATCCTCTGGACTGATGGGCTCTCAAGTCCTGGTAGTCCAAAAAGCTTCCTGAGCAGGGCAATGTTAAGGAATCCATTTGTAGTCAGAGTATGATGACGAGGTTACAAAATTAGTAGTGAATCCATCTCACTTCTCAGGGATACCAAAGCACAACTGTATTTTCACCAGTATAAGCATTAAAATTACCAGCAAATCAGTGCTCCTCAGCACATCCCTGCTGGAGTATCTAAACCCACCAGCACTGCTAGAATTAAACCTGCCCTGGGTGACTCTGCCTTGGCAGGGGGCTTGAACTAGATAATCTCCAGAAGTCCCCTGCAACCCTAACAATTCTGAGAGAAGGCAGGAAAGGGGTGTGGGTGAGTGAAAACTCGAAACTTTCTCCGCCCTGGCTTTGGGAATTTATTCGGACCTGCCTCTCTGCCGCCTCCCCGGCGCGGCTCAGCCCGGCCCCGCCCGGCCCGGGGGCAGCTCCTCCCCGGACCTGTAGCCCAGCTAAAAGCGGCGCCAGGGGGAGGCCCCGGCGGGGTCTCGCTGCTGCAGCGCCCGGCCATGGCCCGCGACCGCGGCCCGCCCGTGCTGCGGCCGCCCGGCGCCGCCGCGCTGCCCGCCGAGCCCCGCGGCTGGGGCTGGCTGGGCGCGGGGCTGTGGCCGGCGCTGCTCGTGGGACTGCTGGCCGCCATCGTCGCCTGGCTCTGGTACGGCGGCAGCGACGGGCGGGCCGAGGCGGGCGGCGAGGAGGCGGCGGCCGGCGCAGGGGGGCCCCGGCAGGCGAGCGCGGCGGGGAGCGCAGGTACCGGGATGGGGAGGCGATGCTCGGGGTGGGTGTCTCGGGCCGCCCGAGCCAGCGAGGACTTGGGTTTGCCGACGCTCAGCTTAACCCTTTGCCGCTCTCCCTAAATGTCACTTGCAGAGGATGCTGCGGCGGGAGGGGAGCCCGTGCGGCGGGAGGTCCTGGCAGCTGCCCCGTCTGGCCCTTCGAAGGCAGGAGAGGATCTGGCGGCTGTTTCAAGGGAAGAGCTTAACCATGTCCCGAGCGGTGCAGTTTTGGGCGAACCTGTGGAGGTGGAGCAGCTGATCCCGAAGCAGGATGTCACGGACTCGGGGGAGCATCCAGCTGATATGGCCGGCAGCCAGGCAGGCGAACTGGGAGCCCAGGTGGGACAGGCAAGTGACGGATGGTGCGTGATGAACTTGGCAGGAGCCTCTGACGATGACTGTAAGGACAGAAATGAGGAGCGGCCGTGTCAGCCAGCTGAGAGCAGGGACTTGGACCATGAAGAGTGGGAAGTTGTTTCTGAGCACCAGGTCGAAGGGGAGGATGGTAAGGATGGCAGCATGGAAGACTCTGATAGCAAGGAGTGGGAGCAAGGAGACTGCTGTGATGCAGACTTGAAAGCAAAGAGAGTTGCAGCCGTGCCCCCCATGTTCCAGAACATCCACGTGGCTTTCCGTGTGCACTACATCACCCACTCTGACGCGCAGCTCATCGGTGTCACGGGGGACCACGAGTGTCTGGGCCAGTGGAACAGCTACGTTCCCCTCAAGTGTGACAAGGATGGCTTCTGGTCCGTGTCCATCAGTCTTCCTGTAGACACCAGAGTAGAGTGGAAATTTATCTTGGTAGAGAATGGGAAGGTCAGGCGGTGGGAAGAATGCAATAACAGGACCCTAGTGACTGAACACGAAGATCAAATTGTTCATCAGTGGTGGGGATACCATTGATGGGAAGTTGGAAGCTGCTGATCTAATGGCAGACCTGCCTAGGTGAATCACCGAGCCCCTAAACCTTAGGGGGGCTCCCCTTCTTCTGTAGGAAACCTTCTCAAGGTGCAGAGCTCTGGAAATCCCATATCGAACCATGTGAGCAGCAGATCTCTGCCCTCCCCTTTAGGAAATCTTTGGCAACCTGAAAAATCAACTTGAATGCATACTGAAGAGACATAAGGTAGGCTAAGAAGGCAAGAGCAGCATTCCAAGCACCTGCCTGTCCAGGTGGATCTGGACCCTGGACTTGAGTTTGTGTTGCTTTGAGTGTGGCTATGGGATGCATCTTGGTACCAGCTGCTTGGGCTTGGGAAGCGTGCTGGGAGGTGTGGTTACCAACACTGTAACAGGAACTTACGTGTTTTAATTTATGAAATGTATTAAGTAAACAATAAACATTTTCAGATTGATAGTTCATTACCAGCTGACCAGTGACCTCACTCATTTTGATAACTTTGATCCAAGTGAGCCCCTTGACCTGCAATCTTAGTGCTAAGGAATTACTGAGAAGTGGCCATCACTCTTGGGAGTAACAAAAGGTTGAACCCCAAAATAGTTCATTCTCTACCCCCTACTGTCCAGCAATCATCTCGGCTCAAATGAAAGGCTTGGCAGGCAGCTCCTCTCCTACTGAGGGGAGAGCAAAGGTCAGAAAGGACTGCCTCGGCTTAATGAATTACTTTGTCAGGGTGGGAGCAGGCTTTAAAAAAAACTGGACTGCTGTGATGGCTAGGGAATAGGGTTCTGGCTGGAACAGTCAGGTGGCATATCCTGCTTACTGAGGAAAAATACCACAGTATTGTTAGCAAATACTTAGCTTAACCTGTATTTACTTTTTTAAGCCTAGGCTTTTCATCTTGAATTTATTTTAAGTTGTGGCCTTTAGTAAGCCAGATGGAGTAGAATACTTCCAGCTTCAGCTACTTGGTGTGTCTGTACGATAGAAGCAGAAAGCTGCTCTGCTTCCCTGCTATTTGTATCTTTGGGTACAAATACATGCTGCCACTTGAGCAAGCTCTTCTTTCCCTAATGCTGAACAAAACTCAGGCCTGCAAATAGCCCTTCCCTAGAGTGAGCTTGGTCTGGGAGAGCAGACTTTTGTAGGAGACGTGCAAGTATACAATTTAGCACTTTGGTTTGGAAGATTTACTTCAAAAAGCACATCACTGATCTAAATGCCTCTGCTAATTCCTTCCTGCTCTGTGCAGTGGAGCAGTCTGAATGTGTGAAATAGAATGGCTTGGGTGAGAGACTGGAAGATGAGCTAGAGAGGCTGAGCTCCTCCATCCATGGGTCAGTGGGCATCCAGTTAGTGGTACAATACTAGAGCTGCTGGGAAGAACAAGCATCAAAAATGTTCTTACTGGGACTTTGATACCAACTGTTCCATGAGAGTGGGTTGGGCTGCCTGCTCCTGCAGGCAGCACAAAATAGCTCAATGAAGTCCTGGGAGGATGTTGAGGGGAGGGTGAAGAGGGAGAGAGACTAGGGCCAAGGAAAAAGTGCACTGGCAAGCGGGAATTTTGATTTTTATCGCTTAAAACAACCTCAGTTACATTCTTTGCACTTGGCTTTTCTAACAATAAGCTGAAGTAGACATTAGGCAGTGGACTGCCTAATATACAGCTGCAATAGAAGGTGATCTTCAGAAATCACTGAAGTCAAACCAAAACATTTCCTTTTAAGATGACTACAAATCTTTTCCTCAGTAATGCAAGCTCTTCAAATAGTGGGATACTGTCAACTTAAAAAGCACTTGTCACACAGCCGCTGCTGCCTGAGCGTATTTATACACGCGTTTGAAGCTTGTCTGAGGAGATTAACTGTGCTATTAGATTAAGTTATTCATTAGAAAGCCACTTAACCTATGCTAGAATAGATTCTCTAATGCAATGGTGAACATGGCAAACAGACCAATCCTGAGAAGTCTTTCAAATTTTTTTAATTTAACACCCTGCGCTTTGATCCCACAAACAACTCACAGTCCTCGTGACTGTTCCATCTTGCTGAATGATCAGCTGAGGTTTCTACAAAGACCTGCACTGAACTTTTGCTACAACCTCAAAATTATTATGCCATTCACATCGCTGCTTGTCCAGCAGGACCTATGCTATTTCTTTCTTTCACCATATCCAAACCATTAAGCTATGCTTAAATGGTTTGGATATGGTGAAAGAAAGAAATCTGCATTTCAGTTTTTCTGGAGGAACCTACTAGTATTTTCTCCAAGTTCACAGGGGTGTTCTCTCATTATTGAACAATCTAATTGCTCGGAGGTGAGGGTAGATTTAAACAAAGTTGCCTTGCTGCATAATAAAGATGCTGCTGGAATGGCTGATAGCTGTCTAATACAATGTCCTGGCTGTGAGCCCAGTGAAGCTACATGTGAGAAACAACTTATTGTTGACATTCCTGTGTGGATCTAACAGCCAGTGGCTCAGGAGATCTCCAAGCAAACAATAAACTGTCTCACTCACAGTTTGGCAAAGCCCACAACCTTTAAAGTTCACTTGCTCACACCCCTGATGACAAACTTCTGACAAACTGGACAATTTGATTACTTTTAGGTGAAACACAAACTATTCCTTTTCATGAACTAGTTTGGTGCACAAATGCTGAATGCTGCAGCTGGATGGTGAGCTGTGCAAGCAGCCTGAGGGGACTGGGCATAAACCATTTAAAAGTCTCCTACAAAAACCTTCACTGCAGCTTGTTTGCTTTGCAAAACCCATACCCATCACACATTCTCTCTGGGAGTTGAACTTACTGTTCAGAGACACTCCATATATGAGCTTGGTATTAGGTTTTCTCTCTAGGGGGTTGGTTGCCATCTGTAGTGTCCTTGCTGTGGGCAAGCTTGGCCTAACAGTCCTCTTGTGCCATCCACCTGCATGACATGGAATAACAAGTGCTGCTAGAGCCGCAGAGGCCAGGATGTATTCAGCTGCTCTGAGGCTCATGTGCCTACCAGCCTCTTCCTTGCCTGCTGCTGGTTCCAGGGGGGAAGCTCAGACCTGTCCCCAACTCTGCTGGATTCCAGCAAAAGGATGTTAAGCTGCTCTTCTGGATCAGCAGATGTCCCTCCCTTTTCTCTGTCTCTCTGACTCCTCCACCTGCTCCCTGCCTTTGGCACAGGGCTGCAGCTTCTGAAACTCTTTTTAGCTTAGCTCCTTGAACACAACTGGGAGTGCACTTACCAGTGACCTTTCCCAGGGGCTCTTATTCTCTACACCTGACCTTCTTCTTCAGAAAATTTTGGTGTATTTGTCCAATATGTGTGGCAAGTCCAAACTGTGATACACAAGGCATCTAAACCAATCCTTTCATTTTCAAGGCAACTGATTCCTAGGAAAGGGGAGATGCCTTTATTAATATTGCAAATAAGCGTGCAACACTGTTGCAAAAACTATCAGAAACAGTGGGAAAAAGCATTAGGAAATCTCAAAAAATTCCTTTAATTAAAATACTGTTGACCATAACTGAGGACAGCTTAGGAACAACTCAGTAATCTCTTCTTCCCACACAAGACTTGAACTAAAGCTTGATGAGTCCATTCTGCTTAAATGAATCATGGAGGCACAGGGTGCGCAGAGAAGCTGTGGCTGCCCCTGGATCCCTGGAAGTGTCCAAGGCCAGGCTGGACAGGGCTTGGAGCAGCCTGGGATAGTGGAAGGTGTTCCTGCCCACGGCTGGGGGTGGAACTGGATGATTTTTAAGGTCCCTTTCTACTCCTCTGTACTTCCTGCTCATTTAAAACAAGAGCTATAAACAAGAGTTTAAAAATTGTAAGAGCTTTTATTATTAATCTTTAAAAACATAACATGTTTAAACACAACGTACCTACATGAAAGCGATCACTAACACATACAGCGTCATCACTTGGACAGCTTTCTCTCCTTTCCCTTGGATTTCTTTGTCTTCACCTCCTGAGTTCTGATCATTGGTGACGTGGCTGAAAATAGCAGAAGAACAGATTAGCTGTTCATTATGTTCAAAAGATTGAGGTCTCAGGTGCAGACACCTGAAGCTTCATAAAGTCCTCCCAATACGAAGTTATGCTCTACTCACCAAGCCCTTACAAATGCAACTTCAGTTTGCAATTCTTTATGTGAATATAGAAAAAACACTGAAGATATTAAAGGATGGCAAAGAATGAAAATAAGAACGCTTACCTTTGGCTTATTTATATAAATAACTTGATTAGTTTTACCTACATCAGGTCACTTGTATGTCCCTGACGCAAATACATTGTGTGATGAGGGAAAATAATAATTTCCCAAATCTGTACAATGAGACTTAAAGGGCCAAAGGGGAAGAAACTGGAATCTGCAATAAGAAAAAGTGCAGAGAAAAGAAATCCCATCTCATTTGGCATCCTGCCATCCCAGAAGCTCATGCAACTATGTTTTGGAAATCTTGCCATTTCCATGAAAACATCATCAGCTTGTTAAAAATGTCCTTTAATTGGCCATGACAGCACACAAGGACACCCCTGAGCAGCTGCCATGTTTGACATGTTAAGGATCTTGAAGCTTATTAGAGTTAAGGGGCATTGTGGAGTTAATCTAATTACTCTCCCAGGAGCAGGATAATGGAGAAGAGGGTACTGCTAGTAAAACTAGTGTGTGCCAGTAAAAGCACAGGTAGTACTTTGGCAGGTACCAAGAACAGTTTCTGGAGAGTGTTTTTCGATAAAACAGGAATACTTTTGGTAAATTTTGGCACCTTGTTTTTTTAACTGTAACAATTCCACCAGGTTTTGCAGGCTTTCCATCTTTTTCTGTAGCCTCTTTGGTGTGGGCTCGCTAGTTTCCATGGGATGAGAAGCGAGGCAAAAAAAATAATAATATCATCATCAATAATAATAAAAAGGGCCATTATAAATTATCTAAACATTCCCTTTAAATTGAAGTTCTTGGGAAATAAAATTTACACCAACATTTTCAGTTGTTTTTACATCAACATTTCAGAGTTTTCAACTCCAGAACTTTAATAAATGTGTTACAGGAACCAAAACAGCTATTACAAATATTTGTTACTGCAAATATTTATGTTGAGCATCCTTAAAGTCTCTTGACCTGAAAAAAGCAATTTACCAGGCCTTAAATTTAGTGATGTGTGGAATTTATTTTCTCGTTGCATAAAACATTATTTAGCTGCTACACTTGACTCACAACTCATTTATCACAGAATAAACCTTCTGCTTGAACAGAACTGGGACAGGGTGAAGGCATCCTGATCAGGAAATGGGACAGGACATACCTTTTTGTGGGACTGTGGCTGCTCCCTCCGGAGAGCCAGCCTTCCTCGTGGATGGGCTGTGCCCTGGTGAGGAACCACGCCCAGCTGGAAGTTCAGGAGGAGTAGTTAAGAGCAAGTGTACTGGAGATCTTGCTCTGTATCTGCCCTCCTGAGAGACCTGCGTGGGAGAGGATGTGTAAAGAGGTGCTGCCGAGCAGATGGATGCATTTCCTAGGAGATGTCCAAGCAAAAAGCAGTGAGCACACACCTGAGGAGGGATTCCCATACAAGGAGGAGACTAAGCCTCCTTACAAAACATGCTTGCTTCTGTTGAAGTCACTGGCATGTGAAGATGGCTTTTTTCTGCTCTCTATTCCATGTTTACTTCCCAAACAGGGAGTATCACAGCTGCCCACGACCCAAGACTCCCTGTCTGTTACAAACTCCCCTTGCTCGACTACTTCTCGAGTCTTCTGTGCAAAAAACCCCTACTTGCAGCTGTTTTGGATACCAGGAAAATCCCTGGATGCTGCACTTGGTTTGCTAGAAGGCTGACAGTAACTACCCAGGAGATTTTCTTTAGTACTCAGAAATACAAAAAGAACACCCAGAGCAGTTACTCCTTGCAACAAACAGAGCCTGTCTCTGAAGCACAGTGGCCTAAATTCTAAATAGAGAATAATATCAGTGTGTGCAAGCAATTTACAAAGAATGGATAGTCTATGGGCAAGAAAAGAAAAAGAGGTTAAGACCATTATCTTCAAACCCTGCTGCTCAAAGCCACATCCTGATATTTCTATTTAGATTGAAAAATTCATGTCACCACAGTTTAAAAGGTACTGACCATCTAGTACTTGGAAAAAAACCAACATTTGTTGATTCCTCTCAAAAGCACATCCATATCCAAATACCCAACTACAGAACTCAAGACCCTAACTTTAGGCTCCAAAAATGTGACAATGTTATTCTTGCTAATTACACAAGACTAACGTGGAAGTTCCATTTTGGGTGTGCTGGTTTCAGTCTCCAGAGAGCTGCTCTGCATCAAGATACAGATTTTGCAGGAAGTGCAATAGAGACTTTGTAAAGACACCTGCTAAGATGTATTTGAGTAAATTCCAAGGAAAATACACTGTATTGGGACTATATTCTTTGTCAAGTTCTGTAATGTTCCAGTGCCATCAACATGGCACAAATGCTGCCAGTGAAAACTTACCAAGGCATGCAACGAGCAGGGAAACATTCTGGGACTGAGGATGTGCAGGATGTGAGCAGGAAGGATCCCTGAAAGCAAAATGAGGTCAAAACCTGGATTCTGGAAGGATTATGCTAAAGTTTGCTCATGCTAGCCAGCATCCACAGTGAGAATGTGAAGCTGTCATACTGAGTCTCCATGTCTTACACATGGAAATTAAAAGCAAACAACGTAAATAAGTTTCAGAGCTCTTTCCCAGAGGGATGAAAGTGACATGACAGCTTTGTTTTATAATTCCCAGGAAGCTCTTAGCATTACAAACAAAACAGAACAAACAAGCTCATGATTGAGGTTATATTAAAAAGCCCTTAGAAACTGAACCTCAAATGCGTACTGTAAGAAGCAGGTCACTCAGCTAAGTGAAAGCACTTCTCACTGTCCTAAAATGTCCTTTTCCAACATGCTTGTGGTAGCAGCTTCTCCAGCTGAAGTTCTGATTTAATCCTAATCAAAATTCATGAATTACATTTTCCTTTAAGAAGTATCCTTATGTTCTGGATCAGAAACACCAGAATTTGTGTCAAATTGAATTCTTCAGCTTCATGTACAACTGTCATTATCATGTGCTAAATGAAAAAAAATTTCCTGCATTTGGATATTTACATATGGCAGGAAAAGAAGAAAGGAATTCTGAAAAAATAAAAGCAAGCACTAAAGGCAAATGGTGTGGTCACCACCTACTTCCCTACCACCTAAAACATCTGAGGAACCTGGCAAACAACAGAAGTTTTGGATGCTTCCAGATTATCTCAGGCTTACATGTAAACACATGTTGTAAACACAACCTTCTTGCAAAAACACATCCCACACTGCTCCTGAAGCATGTGAAGAGCCACATCCCAGTTTCAGAGGGCACTGTAAGTACACAGCACAAAACAGAAATAAATCTATTATTCTTACACTGCATTCCTCATGGTTGTTAAAGGGGATTTTCCCCCACCATTGCTGCTGAGATCCACAGAGGGAATGTCACTGTCTGAGCTTGTTAATTCTTGAAGAATCCTCTTTAGATCCTGCAATGGCTCTTCCTCCAAAATGTCCAGCTTGGAATGCATCTGAAATAAAATAATTGAGCTACAAAGTATTAAGCAAGACACTCTGTTGTCAATTCTTAGCTCTTCTCATCCAAATGCACACATACTTTCCCCCATAACTCGTTTTGTCCTTTTTAACCCCTGACTCCAGGTACTGCTGTACAGAACACAGACACAGGGCTGAAGTGAGACACAGGAGCACATAGGGTTGTTTTCCAGGCACTCATTCCTGTAACAGCTGAGCTGTCTGCAGATACAAACCCCTTTATTGCCACAGCCATCTCAGAGACGAAATGCAATATCATTCTCATTTTACTACTCAGGACTCGAGGCAAAGGCCTGGTTCAAAGAACCCTTTCTTTCTGTGAAAACTGGATTTTTCAGACTACTCAGCACTTCAAGTGTTCAAAGCACTGCTCCCACTGACCTCTGCTCCATCTGGGGATGGAACAGGCTGGAAACATTTTGCTACCCTATTTTCATTGAAAAGGTAATTTTCAATGGGAACACTGGTTTCAGCAGGGCTTATATGGGGAACAAACCCTCAGCTTCATAATGGGTTAAAGTGATACTGGATCAGACCAAACCCTCTTTTCCCACATTCCAGCCAAGAAGACACACTCTCACCCGGGCAGAGTCTGTCTCCAGTGTTGGAGCCACTTCAGTTTTTACAATAACTAATGATGCAGGAACCAAGAAGATTAAAGCAGACTTTGATTCAAGTGCTCCTGCAACCTGTTGGGTCCTCACTTTGGTACAAAATTAAAAATCAGTCTTCTTTACTTCTTTATCTTCAGAAGTAGAAATTGATCAACTCAAAGAAAAGAGAATGGGAGTGCCTGATGCTGCAGGGATTTCACAGAAGTGACTATCCTTTGTTCTTTGATGTAAATGTTTGCCACCACATCAGGAAGTAAACCAGAAAATATTCTTGAAAAATGCCTGCACTAGCTTGTAGCTTCCTACAGATTTTGTGGGCAAAATTAATGAAAATACCGGGGAGATACATCAGGTCACTTCCGGAGACTGATACAAAATCTACACAGAAAACACAAAAAGTTATTTTTTCATGAGAGATTGGAGTTGATGTTTTCCACAATGAGAAACCAGAGCAACACAAGAATTTAATTTAAATCCAAATGCAGATGTACAAAATCAAAAGGAAGGACAATGATGTGGATTAAACTGATCAAAATCAGTGAAGGCCAGCTTTGAGCACGATTTAAACTTCAAGGAGAATATTAAATTTATCAAGAACTATGAAAAAACCTATTTTCATTGTCAAATGTAAGTGATCCACAGTGAAAAAAAAAATTCAAACCAAACTGCTTACAGATCAATACCTTCAAATTTAATAGTTTACAAATGTTATTGGTGGTAGAGGTAAAATAAACTCTTAGCACAATCTACAGGATTTTTTAGTTGTCTCATTGTTTTTCAGAAAAAAAAAAACAAAAAACCAAACCTGAAAGGCCACAGCACATGGGAAGCTACAAAAACTTATTTCATCTTAGGTGTTGGGAATTTGCTCTTGGACTCTGAGCAGATGCTCTCCCATTTGGAAACTTTGTTTTATGCTTACTGTTTGGGACATGCTGGTGTCCCATGCTGAGGCAGGCACTCACCTGAGGGGCAGAGCTGGGCAGGTGCAGGGCAGGTGGCTGGAGAGCAGAGTGCAGGTTGGACAGAGGCACAATGTGCTGCAGCTTCCCTGAAGCAGAAGCTGAGGAGTAGCCTGGGCCCTGCAGCTCCTAAGGAAAAGGAGTAGAAGTTCCCCACCTTGGTCATTCTTCCTCTGAAGCATCTTTTGTGCTGCTTATGTAGAGTTATATTTTGAATACAGCATTTTGTTTCTCCCCCAAAGCCAGCAACTGGGGTGAGTCACTAAATTTAAGGAGGATTTCTTATGATAAAAGTGCTGTTCCCATTTAGAGCAGTAGCCTCACTGCAGCCTGAAAAGCCCATGACTATAGATAAGGCAAAAGTAAATAACATCCTCTATCCATCTCAATAGTAAAGATAGGGATTGGACTAAATCTATTATTTTGTTGTCCTTTCTGTAAATAGTACTTCAAAAACCTGGAATTACGGATGCGACTTGTGCAGCAGTGAAGAATTCCACACAGAAAAGGGTTTCAGAGCACAAGCTTCGGAGGTTTTTTTTGCAATGAAGAGTAACCTAAAGTCAGGCCCCAAAGCAAATGCACCAAAGGTTAGGCCCATGCTTCTCAGGAAGGCTCTCACCTTCACATCCAAGGTGTGCTGCAGCCTGAAGCGCATCACTTCCTGCTCCTGGCGCTGGATGATGCACTGGCACTCTGCAAACTGCAGGGATGCCTGGAACAGAGCACAGGAAGGGCATGAAGGAAGTGTGCTATCTTTCTGTGCATTACACTCTCTTCTGTCCTCTCTCTGGTAAAGAAACAAGGTGCACGTGTGGATGCTATATTTATCTCCTGCTATCAGCACAGAAATATTGCAGGATGTCTTTGCTGACAGGCTCACAAAAACAACTGGTTATACAACCCTGGCAGCCATAACATGCACACCAGAATACCCCTGAAGGGAGCTGATCCTGTCAGGGCCAGTCCCAGACGTACTGAACACCTCTGGGATGAGGAAATGCAGCTGTGTTGAGGCAAAACTATACCCAAGGTTTGAAAAGGAATGGCTGAGAACTTGGCTGACCTGTCTTTGCTAAGTTGCTGTCTACTTTTTCTTCCTTAGAAAGACTTACTCTGAAAAGGCATGGGAATATCTACACACTACAAGAAAGGTAAGCTTCCAGTGGCAACCATTTAGAGTAAGAAATGCTACACTTGGGAGGAGGTATCACAATTATTTCCTCATCTTTTTAAAAGAATTTGAGAATGACACCTTAAATAGAAACTTACATCCTGGAAAGTTAAAATCCTGAAAGGTCTTTCTGGAACAGCAGCACCTTACCTGCAGGGCACCTGGGATTTCTGTGCCAGTCAGACCAGACCTGTCCTTAGGGGTTAGCTATGCCAGTAACACAAACCTCACCTGAAAAATGTAAAAGGCAAATGCAACACCATGCTCTTTAAAAATTCCCTCATATGGAAGAATGGGGAAAGCAGCTGTGCCCAGAGTCAGTGGAAAGTTTTACAGCCTGTATGATCCATTTGCAGTTTACATTTCCCTGAAACAACGAGTAAGTCAAGAATTCTCTTAATGAAAATAGAAGCCTTTTACCATTAAAAAACTAGAGATAGCTCTTCAGGTAAGGATCTTACACTACATATGAAAAGAACATATTAAATACAACCTTTCTCTTCCCAGGTGGCTGTAGAGGAAAACATCCAGAAGTTTCCCTGAACTGAAAGATTCTTTAAATTACCTTTTCAAGAGCTGTCTCCATCTTAGATAGTTTTTCTTTCAGCTGTTTGTCTTGTGTTCTCAGGATCTCCAGGTCCCCAGAAATCCTGATATTTTCTGCTCCAATACAGCTCAATTTTTGACTTAGTTTACTATTTTCTTCTCTGAGGTAATGCTTCGCCTGAATTTAAGATGAGGACATTGTATGAGTCAAAACTTTATGCATTATACCAATTTGTCTTCTGTAATTTTAAAAAAAAATCTTTGAAATGTTTGAATTAACTGTTTGAGAAGCTTGGATAGTGCATGTTGCAGAAAGATGAGGTTTTGCATAAGAAAAACAGATCTTACAAGGAAAAGTGCAACTGGACTGGTCTCAGTGAAACAATATCTCAGATTTTTGATCCATTTTGAAACTGGCATTTTAAGCTTCAGGATCCACAGCATCCAAAGCCAGTAAAGAAGTACAGGTTACAGTGATAGCTATAAATGATCATTCATTTAGCTGTTGGTAACTGAATTATTTATCACAGAGAATGAAAAAGGACTCACTGTGATAGACACACCCTGACAGAGAGAGTTTACAATCAGAACTACCTCGGAATCCAGAGGGGAAGCACTGTGGACCAGGGTCAGAAGGATACAGAATGTGTAAGTTGAGATTTCTAGGAAGAATTGATGTGTAAGAGCCTGAATCTCAGCGAAACTATTCTCATTCTTTCAGGAAGAACAAGTTATTAAGAACAAATAAATTAAAACCTGTCTCTGTGCAGAAGGCTAATTTCCATGGACACCAAGTAAAACTATTTTTGGTCCTTCATGGGCTGACTGTGCTTTTGCCCATGCATTTCTCCCAAGACCAATCTCTCTAAATGCAGTGAAATGCTTTTACATGGAGCTCTTGTGACCTTAGCTGTGTTTGCCATTGCCTCTTCCAAGAATTTAATCTTGCTCTGTAGTGCATCTATCTGTACTCTCTTGGCTGTGACCTGCTTCTGCATTCTCACTGCAACTTCCAGAGCTGGAAAACACAGGGTTAATTCTCAACAAACAAGGATTATGACTGCAATACTTCCAAACATTCTCTTCTTGTTAAGACAAATGTGTGTAATTTTTGGGAAGTTCAATCCATAGTTACCATTGCCATCAGACCCCTCCATAGTCTCTAGAGCAGTCCTGGCCTGTTTCAGTTCAGCTTGGGCTGATTTCAACTGCATTTTCAGTCTGTTTGCAGTATTTTCCATCTCCTTGATTTCACCCTGATAATTCCTCTTCAAATTTTCAAATGCCTCTGGTGAAAAAAAGTAAAGATTGAAATCAGAGTGGCAAAAAACAATTCATTGTTCTAGACTAAGATTATTGACCTGCTGCCAATTTATGATAAAGAAAGTGTTCCCAAAGGATACTTCCTGAGGGTACAGGGGTGTGCAAAGAGCAAAGCACGTGACCAGCAGCATCTGGCCAGCTGCTGTGCAGATTCAACCGAGAATATCCTTGAACTTTGGTGGTTGCTTTGGTCTGGATCCTGCTTTTTATATATTTCAAATAATATGCTCATATATATACATATAGGTACACATATACATTTTTTTACTTTTAAATTTTTTATATCTGTCTAGATTTTAATAAGGTATCTTGATGGGGTTTCCCACACATTAGTTGTGAAAACATCAAAGTTAAAGCATCAGCTTTTAATAACATTGTAGCAAATTCACAACACAACAAAGTTTCACTACAATTTGACCGTAGATGGCAAATGGGCTCCACTACTGCCCTTAAACAACAGGCATGAAAAAAGGGCCAAGCTACATTCTGTGATTTACTAGATCTACTTGTTTAATCTCCTGACTCAGGCAGTTTTAAATATTTTTGCTCATAGTGAGATGGGCCATTAAGATTGTGTTCCCCCCCTCCCAGTGTCAGAATCCCACGCCATGACATAGCTCCCTGGAACCATCTGACCATCCTGTGCTGGCAGGAACCTCGTGCTGTACCAGCAGCCATATTTGGATTCAGCCAGCAGCCTGCTCTTTTATTTTTAACATGAGCCCAAATTAGCAGCTGTGGGAGCTGAGCTGAGGCTCCCTACCTGCAAGGCCAGCTAGCTCCCTCTGGCCAGCCTGGAGTTCATGCAGGAGTCCATCTTTTTCCAGTTTTGCATCATTCAGTGCCTGGAGCCTCTCAGTGCATGTGTTAACCAGCTGAACCTTTTCCAGCTCCAGCTCACTCAGCCTGGCCTCCATTTTACATAATCTGGCTTCTTTCTCATCCTTTGCACTCTACTTATATAAAAAACAATTATGTGTAATATACATAATTATACAAAATAACCACGAAGATGTGTGGATACCACTACCTGAAATCTCAGTTTGGGGAAAGAAAGAAAACCAGAGTAAAACAGACCAATTAATTGTGTGAAGATTGCTAATCCAGGCAAACAGGGTGCAGCAGAATTGGAGCTGATGGCTTTAAAGAATAATTAACCTTACCAGGTGTAGGATACAAATATGATTTCCATCCTCTCGTAGCAGCACCCCCATGCACACTCAAATGCCTCCTCGCAAAAGAAGATCAAATTCCCTGTCTGGAGTGATTTTTCTTCTAAAGATGCAGACCTGCATAAGACTACCACATCCTGTATTTCTTGTCTGAGAAATAACCAGTGTTCTCAGTTTCAAATTCTGAGTGCTGCCTGTCTGCTGCTTCCCAGTAACACTTGGTATTTCTGGTTCTGTTCTGCCATGGACACTCATCTCACCGAGGTCATTCCAGCCCTCACCAGCCTTTTGGCAGCTGCTCTTCACCAGAGAATTATTCATTTTTAGTGGTAATGTTATAATATTATCCTCCTCTGCCCACTAACTGAGTGCTGTCAGAATTCCAGGGGCATTGCCTGACCTTCTTCAAAACCACAGTATCAGCAAATTAAGGCAGAGATTTAAAAACAGAAGACATTTATTGTCATAAAGAGACATAAACACAGCATCTTTTGCACACCTTAAGCTCTTCCGCTTTGAGTTCCCAGTCATTTATTTCTTTTTTCAGCTGGGATTTCTCAACTTCCATTGCTCCAGCAATTTGTGCTGGCCCACGATCTGGGTCATCTTATCAATTTGCTTTTGGAAGATCTCAATGATCCTTTCCTTTTCCAACACCTGCCATTTCAGCATCTCACACTCTGACTGCACCTTGTGTAAGCAGCCCTCTTCGCTCTTCACAAGCTGGAGCTCCTACATCCTGCTGCCAAGCTGGGAACGCAGCTCCCTGATTTCCTGGTTGGTAACCCCAAGGGCTCTCTCCTTCTCCTGCAGACAGGCCATCAGATCTGACACTGTTTTCTCAGCAGCCTCCAAATCCATGTGTTTGGCTGCAAGATATTCTGTGACTTTATGGAGTGCTTCCTTGGTCATCTCCAGCTGGACAGTCAAAGAGGAGATTCTTCCAATGCTTTAATTTTTTTCCTCAAGTGCAGCCATCTGAAGAATAACAATATAAGGATCAACCAATAAATTAGTTTGTTTCTACCTTTAGAATGTCCTAGCACATTTCTGGTTTTCTGCGGTTCATCCTCAACACCTGAGTTCTACAGAAAAATTAGGTCAGGATGCTCTGACTCCTCTCTCTCCATTTTAATAACTGAATAGAATATTGGTTTTTTAAACACAGTAAACAAAAAATGGTAAACTGATTTAAAAAAATAATAATTAACTGGCAATGCTAGTACAAAATTTAGAGCACTTAAGGCTAGAGAACTTGAAATGCTGAAACTCGACTGGCTGCATTATAAAGTTGAGTAAAAATAATTACATGAATAATTTATTACTCATTTGATTCCTGCAAGCAGCAATATGCACCATTTAAAGCACAAAGTACTGTGATTCAGAAACTGGTAAAAGTGCAGTGTAGAAACCAAAGAAAAGAGTGAACTTCCTGGTGGGAGGATTTTCAACAAAAAAAAAATGGATTGAGAAAATGTGGAACGGTGTATGAATTAGTTCATGCCTATGGTTTGGTAGAAAATAAAGGAATCAATGGGATCTTTATTCATAATGCAAAGCAGGTTATCTAATTACAGCTCATTTTTGAGGGGCTGAAGTTTGGAAGAATGAGGAATATAAAGGCAGTGTTTACTTTGTCAGGAGGAATTCTGACAAAGCACTGGGTTACAAGTACAAGCTTCATTATGTTTCATTAAATACTGCATTAAGTAAAGCACTATGAAGGCCTTTAATTTACTAACCTCTCCTACAGATATGCTCACTGCTGAAAATACCACATTCAACAGCTTGTTTGGTAGATCTGGCAGCATTAAACTTTCTGGAAATGTACAAAAATGTCATTTTGCAGGTTTATAGTCAAAATCACCAACCTGGCACTCCATTTGTCTCCGACACTCCATCTGCATTTCCTTCAGTGCCTTTTCCATGATCAGCAGCTTCATGTTTCTCCTGCCCAGCTGCCTCCTGGGCTGGTCCATGGTGATGCTGTTGTCTTTAGTCCGATCCCAAAATCACTTGTTCTGCTCTTTTTCTAGGCTTAGTTCTACCTCTTTTTTATGGAGTTCAGTCTATAAGAAATTAAAGTAATCTCCCTCCTAAATAAATCTAGGTTTTTTTTGTCCTCTTAATGATAATTTAAAATGTAAATAATGTTAAAAATACTGACATACACATTTCAGAGCTACTAATTTCAACAATATTAATTTGAAGTGTGGCCCAAACTGAATTACCAGAGGGCACTTCTGCTAATGGTAACTTTTCCTGTTGTTTACTGCCTGTATTTTCGGTAAGTCTTGCAAACTATGTGTTAAAGGGACCAAGGTTCCTTAACAGACAGTTCTAAACGGTGAGGTTAAAGTGGAGATAGCTCAGCATCTTTAATGTGATTTGCATAGGTTTCTGTGGTTTTGAATTTTTGACAAAGTTAGTGTTAATTCCAAATGTCCCTCAATGCTAATGGCAAAGGCCTTTGGGCCTTTCACATCTAATTAACGTTTCTAGTTAAAAATAATGCCCAAAGTTAATTAAAAGGGGAAACAAGCAAGATGCAATTCTGAACACCAACAGTAAGGAGAGGCTTTTAAAAAGCAAGATTTTTTTCAGTACTATCACTTGTTTTTACCAACAATTGATGAATCTGGTCATGTTGAGCCTGCTCTGTTTGAGCTTCTGCTGTCTCAGAATGAGCCAGGTGCAACTGTTTCTCAAAGTCTTTGACCTAGAACAAGGCAAATATTCATTAAGAATTATCTTAAAGTATTTTATTTTAAACAGTACATTTGGCTTCTTCTAGTTTTCTTCTAGGTTCTACTTGAAAGAAGTACAAATGTTATCTTTTGGCTCAGCAGAGTTATTCCCTTGGTGTATTCAGAATTGTGTTGTCTTCTTTTAGTGATTAAGCTCAGTTTCATTTCAGAGTTAATTAAGGTTCTAGAGAATAATTTTGCTTCCACCCTGATCCAGAACTCTTCAGAAGTCTCTTACCTACACCATAAATGCTGCCTGGAGTGCTAAAACAACACTTCAGAAAAAAAAAAGACCTTTTTCCACAGAGAAATATTCCTTCACTATAGCTACATTCAGAAATCTCCAGGCAAACATATTGTGTACTAAGTGCTGTTAATTTTCTCTAAAAGGAAGACACTTCTGTCAGTGTATGAGATGATGGACCAGTCTAGAAGACTATTTAATAGACACTCTTATGTGCAAAGTTTAAGATAATGTAATTTATCTTATTGTCCACAGTTTTTCTGAAGCAGTCCCTCATCAAAAGACTTTCCTCCTGTCTCCAGAACATTTCAGATCTCCACATAACCCAGTTTCATTGGCACCAATGCTAACAAACAAATCCATACACACCTTCTTTTCAGAGATCCTCTTCACCTCTAACTCAGAACAGAGCTGATAATCTGTGGATTCCAGGTGACAGTCTTGATGTGGATGCACTGCATTTGGGGCTCTTGCTTGTTCTCTATGGAAAGTTTGAGGTGGAGAAATTAGAAACTTTAAGAACTATCAAAGGAGCAACAGCCTCAGCCTCCTGATTCTCAGCCTGCCTAACACATGAATGTTCTGTCTCTGCTCTATATTGTGTGGATTTGTGGGGCTTCTCTCTTTTTCCCTATTCATTTCACAGTCTATGCAACAAATGCTTCATATAAACAAAAACACTGAGAAACCAAAAGAATAGGGCAGAAAATGGAGCATAGGAGCAGCATAAGCTTTCTCTCAAATTAAGGTTACTCTTAACATTTTCTACACTGTAATCAAAAGCCAGGTTTAATGATCTCTCTCCATCAGGCTTCGGATGCTACTTGCAAGCTGCAGGCACTGTCAGCTTTATTAGCCACTGCTGCCACCTCCTGCTCATGCTTATTTCTTAGCTGCTCAATCCTCTTCCCAAAAGAAAACACTGGTTAGAATTTCACCTTGGCAAATAGGAACTTCTTCCACTTGTCAAAAATGTGATGATTTTGAAGTTCTTTTACTAAGTAGTGAGTTATGGATAGTTTTATTTTGAAGAAGTTACTGAATAACTCAAGTGGATGGCAAGGCAAAAATTCGGACTTCCCAAACAAGTAAGGACAAAACTCTTAGTGAAATCAGCAAGAAAAAATTGATTTAACCACCAAAATTACTTTCAATATTTTCTTTAAACAGTAGAACTGCTGTCCCAACAAATTATACATGTCCACTTAAGTGATGCTTCAAAAATAAGGTGTAGAGATTGCTCCAAAATAAAAATTTTGGGGCAGTTAATAAACCAGGAGATTGTCAACATGGAAGGAAAAAGCAACAGAATGTCATGAGCAAATAATCATCTAGAAGGAACAATTATTAAAGTCCCCAAAAATATCACTTGCTACCCTCTAGTCACACCAGCCCAAATCCCACCATCATCATTAAAGAATTCTCTGTAGAACATGTGAAAAATGTCTGGTTACACTTTATGAATGGAAAAACAGAGAACAGGTACCTAATTTGATGTTGCTGAAGCAGAAGTTCTCTTTGGGTCTGTGAATCTTTTGTCAGTGACTGAAGTTCTTCTTCCACCTATTGTGAACAGAGACAGTGCAAGAAAAGAAGAAGAAAAGGCAGTCTGAACATTAAATTCTAAAGTGTCATTTCCTTCCTTTAGGTTCCACCTTGAGCTGTGGAAATGTGATAAATCCCAGCAGTAAACCCAATCTTGAGGTGGGACCAGTGCAAAAGGCTGGAGTACTGCCCCAGCCACTTTCACTGCAAAGTGGTATCTGTACCTCTTTGTGCCACAACCCTTTTCCTGCGCCAGGTTAGAAGGGGGCTCATGGAGTTTTCAAATATATTGCCTAAAAGCCAGAAGACAGAGCACTAGAAGGAAAATTAGGACTTTCTTCACATACCAGGACCACCTTTTCTTTGAGGTGTGACACTTGTGAGCCTAAATCCCGCAGGACATGACGAAATGCTGTGCTCAGGTTGTGGATGAGCAAGTTGGTAATGTCCTCATGCTCACAGAGATTCGTGCCTGTGCTGGCTTTGTAGTCCATTAGGACACCATGTAATTCCAGAAGTACATTCTCGTGGCTGTGGACCACCTCTGTCAGATGCTCATTTTGGCTGCCAGCCTCCCTCAGCACCTCCTGCTGCTGGCTGGCAGCTTCCAGCTCTCCAGTAGTACTTTTTAACTGTATTTTTACATTCTCTTGGCTCTGTGACTCCTTTTGTCTGAATTCAGAAACAGAAGTAAGATAATTGAGAGAACAGGATTCACATGGATTTTTATCCTAATAGGTGTAATACTTCAGTTGATTAACTGCTGGTTTTGACAACTAACTAACGAGTTGTTTTCTAAACCAGGAATGCTACAGTCTCATTCCTGGAAGGAAGTTTCTCCCTGAGGAAGCTTGCTGTGCCTCTCCAAGCTCATACAGACACTCCATGATACATCTGGCTTGGCCTTCATACCTGGTATCCTGAAGTGCATTGCTTTCCAACTGCATTTCCATCAGTTTGCTCTGCCAGTCAGACTTAAATGCATTTCCTGTTGCTCACATAGCTCAGTGGCCAAAAGGAGAAAAAATGAACAAACAAACAAACAAACAAACAAATTAAACCAACCAAAACACTAAAGACATTACCTAAATTAAAAAGAGGTTGCTCAAGATAGGGCTGGTGAAACTGTCCAAAACTCAGCAGTGACAAGAGCTCATCTAAATTTAAGAAGCTGCCCCAAATTTCAATTCACTTCAGGCAGCCTCTTCCGCACACCTCTACCTTTCTGAAAGAAATTGTAGACTAAGAGAAGAATTTGGTTATATAAAACCTTGAGCACAGAAGGAGGGAAACCTGAGCCAATTCACACCATCTTATTTTATAGAAATTGATAAAGCAATGGATTATTTGCTCCATTCCTGATGGGGTGGTGTTAGTTTGAATCATCAGCCTGAGTGTATCAGCAAATCAAATCTCAGTTTGCCATCAATTTTCAAACACGTTAGTGACACTTCTGTGGAAAAAACTTGCAAATATTTGATGCACAATTGTATATAAAAATCATTAAATTCAAGCACTACCCTCTGGGGGAAAAAAAAAAAGACACATAGCAGGAACAGGAATTTCTCTAATAGCAAACAAATCCTGTGTGCTACCCTAATTCCTGGAAATTCTTGCTTATTAGAACAGCACCTGTGAAGAAAAAGATGTGTATTTACTTTTTAATTTATTAAGAATCAACTTTATGAAACAAAATAAATTATGCCGATTAATTTTAAAACTGTAGGAGGACTTACAAGATATTTAGGGAGAGATAAGTTTCCTTCTTTTTCCAAGTCTTCCAATTGGTTTGTCAGGATGAACTCAGATGCAGAGGGGAAGGGAGAGAAAAGAAAAAGAGAACAGAGAGAAAAAAAGGAGGAAAAAATAAAGGAGGAAAGAAGGGGGAAAGAAGAAAGAAAAAGAGGGGAAGGAAGAAGAAAAAGGGGGGAAGGAAGAAGAAAAAGGGGGGAGGAAACAAAGGGAGGGGAAAAAGAAGGAGGAAAATCTATCACTCAGCGGTACCTTTAAGCCAGACGGTACTGAGTTTTCTCACTTTGGTTACTTGGTTTCTTACTCGGTTACTTTGGATTCTTACTTGGTTATTTGGCTTTTCCCGTGTGACTGTTCCTCTAGAGCTCACTGACCACACCGCAAGGCAAGCGGCAGCTTCAGCAGCTCCAGCAGCACTTCCCACACCTGGATAACTCAACACCTCCAACAAACCCTCTGCTTAACACACTCCCCGCGGGTGTTCCATCAGGGAGAAAAGCGGAACCATTGATCCCAGAGCCCAACCCTGAGGGGCCAGAAAGGCGAGCCGAGCAGAAAAGCCCCTCAGCCCTCCCAGCGCAGGCACTGCAGGTCCGAGGCGCCGCCAGCTCTGTCTCGCCTCATGAGGGCGGGCAGCTCCCGTCCCTTCCCGCCATGGGCAGCGCCGAACGCCCGCTCGGCTTTGTCCCCTCAGCTCTCACCGGGCTCCCAGCGGCGACACTGGCGAGCCACCCGTGGTGAGGAGAGCCGCCACGCTCCTCCCGCCTGCTCCCTCACGGGAAAGGGCGATCCCCAGCCGCCCTCTCCAGCGGGAATTCCGGCGCCCAGCCCCGCAGCCCCAACATGGCCGCTACCCCTTCACGGCCTGGGCACCATTTTGTGCTGAGGGGTCGCAGGTGGTTTAGCCGTGCCGTGCTTGAGGGTGGGGAGAAAAAGCCTCTCGCCGTATTTAAAATTATCTAGGGAAGGCCCTGGATGATTTTAAAGACGGTATTTGGCCGGAAAGGGGGCACATTTTGAAGAGATGAGCGTGAGCTGACAAGGCAGAAGTCGGGATGAGGAGACTTCCTCCCGCCAGAAAAAAGCCCAGAGGGTCAAAAGCAAAGGATTCAAAAGCATCTTCCCCTAAATCCACTTCAGTAATAAAAACTGGAATATTTTTATTTTTACTCCAACCTCGTCAGAGAGGACAAGTTTCTGTGTTCCCTGGTATTTTCAGGGAGAGGGTGCAGAGTCAGGAGGCAATTACTTCACTTCAGCAAAGGAAATTTCACGTCCAACTGGCCCATTTTGGATCTTGATTTCAGGAATGAACATGCAGGTGTCCATAGGCTGTCCCTCTTTTCAGGTTATCCAAAAGACCACCACGATACAAGTTTCCAGGAAGAGGTATATGACCTGGGTCCAAAACAGAACCCTCAGAGAGCTGGAGAGATTACATCTGAGCAAACTCAAGAGACAGGCAGGTATGATATGATATATTAAAATATCTGACTAAGATGAAAAACACATAACTATTCCTCAAGGGTACCACATCATTTTAATTTACAAGAGAAGAAAACCATTCACCTAGTGCTGAAGGACAGACAAAAGGAGAAAAGTAGTTTTCTGTGGACTAATTCAGAAAAGTAAAAATTAACCAGCTGAAAACAGACCTTAGGTCTCCATTCTCCTTGCTGCACTGCTATCCCGAGTGGAAAACAGCTCGAGGAAAGGACTTTTTATTGCACCACCCAGAAGAAGAGGCAGCAGCAAAAATATTTTTCTCTTATCCACAGGGATAACAGGCAAATGAGTGTTTAGGTAAATACCATCTTCTACAATATCCTGAAGGAGATTTCTGTCCTCTAGTAGTCTCAGGTGTTAACAAAGCATGAAAACTCACCTGGGAGGGGCCCAGCACCTACCTCTGGCAGGCAGTGCTGGGCTTTGTTTCTCCTGGATTTTGGATAGTGCACTGACGTTTTGCTCCTTACTGTGGGGCTGGGAAAGGAGGGAGGAATTTATCACCTCGCATTCGCTCCTGGTTTTCCGTGCTGCGGGCTGGAACTTCCCAAGTTCCCAGGCCCTGCTGGGAGCCACCTGCCCCTTATTCCAGCCCCTCTGCGTGACTCGGTAGCCTCGGGAACAAGCTCCTCTCTCTGGAGCCATCATGTGCAAGAGGGAGAGGGAATAAACCCCCCATCTAGGGCTTGATTTCCAAGTGTCATTCGAAGTCTGGCTTCAGTGGGAAACTCAATATCCTCATCGGGATCCTGGCAAGGTGCTTTTTGCAGAACACCACCTGTCCTGGCTGCAGGTGCCTGTTTTTGTCCCTTGTTTCTTGGGAGTCTAGTCTGGAGCACCCCAGCACCTTCTGTCATTCTGAAACAGCAGTTACAACCTGCAGACAGAATAACTCTTAGGATCAAATTCCTGAGTAACTTTCCTCCTGTTTGGGCGTACCTCTGAGAAGATAGCATAGATGCAAATATAAACTGCTTGTGTTTAAAATAATCTGATCCTCCCAGAGATCAGAAACAGGCTGTTTGCTGTGCAGGGGGAATAGAGCTTCAGAGGAAGGAACTGGAGTGATTTATTCCAGCAGACACTCAAATAAAATACCTGGGCCATACCCATCAGACACTTGGTCAAAGGCTCTAACAGTGGCTTCCTGATCCAAACTCTGTTTTCAGCAGGGTGGTGACATCAGGTAGAAGAAAATTCAGATGCAGAGGGAAAACCTGCAGTTCTGAGTTCAAATGCCCCGAATTCACATCCTACAGTGTGACAGCACTTGCTGCTTTCCGTGGAGGGATGGATCCATTCCTCACCTTGGCTTGTTGCTTTTCAGTTTGCTTTGAGGAACTGAGCAACCCAGAGCAGGTCTGTGCCAGAGGCAATATTAACTGGAGAGTCTCTTTCATGTTCTCCAAAGAAAATTCTTTCTTTTCAGACTTCAAAGACAAGTGCCTTTTCCAACACCAAAAGCGTGTGTATTCATTGATTTCGCAGGTTACTTCTGTTTCTCTGCTTTGTTCTTTCCTTTCGCTCTCAGATTTCTCTTTTCCCCTTTCTCTGCCTGATTTTTCACATTTTTACCTCATGCCTATCCAGAAAAAGAAGATTATTCTGTGGTTTGGAAGGAAGATGAACTCAAATCCAGCTGGGAATGTGAGTGGAGGTTCCCTGTGTAGCCCGAGGAATTTTTCTCTAGAAACACATTTTGAACATTAGTTGATGATTGCAATCCCCCGATGCCATACAGAGTCTCAACATGTGTTCCTTCCTGTTATTTCTTCTTGTAGATGCCAGACTGACATTTTCCAGAGATAAAGAGATGGATATGGTACAGTCAGCCCAAGCTGATTGGAGGTAAGTATAGGAAAGCCGTATTTTTTCTTTATTTGTTCCTGATTTTTTAAATATAATAAACCTTCAGGGGAATTGCTACCCCAAGAGGGAATGATTAATTCCTGAAGGGGTCCTGAGCAGATCCAGGAGAGTTGTGTCTTTTGACATTTGTGTTTTGTTCCATCCTACCACAGATTTAGGTGAATGGCTTCAGGACTCCTGGGGAGAGGAAGAAGCTGGGCCCACTGGTGCCTGAAGGATGTCTATTATTTAAAATTCCTGACACTCCTCAGCTTATGCAGAGCCCTGTCTAGAAGAAAAAGAGAAGTTCTTCAGTGATAAAACCAGGGACCAAGGAAAAAGAAGCATTTCCTTTTTCAGCCTTTTCAGGCTTTCTGTATGGCCATCAGCAAGTCACCCGTTGGCTCTCTTTGTGAAAGGTAGGAGGGCCCACATTATTGTACAAAACTTCTCTTTAGAGATAAATTGTGAATTTGTTTTCTCTGCGCTTACAGGATAGAGCTAAGCAGAAGGTGATTTAAACTAAGCCTAGCATTAAATTCTCCTGCCAAAAGGGCAGGAACAGATGTTTAGCAGCTGAATTTCCTGTCTTTGGTTTCTAGGTTTACCTTTAATCTGATGACTTGCCAGCTCAGGGACTCAGGTAAGATCAGGAATGCCACTCTGAATTCTCAGAAAAGATTCTGCTTCGTTTTTGAAAGGGAAAAGCATAGCAAATGCCTTTTAACTAATGAAATGTTTGCATTTAAATCGGTCGACTTAAACTGACAGTTTCTGGTTTCAGCAGATGGGGGCATTGTTGCTCCAATGAACTTAATTTGCAAAAGAAACTTGAAATATTTGAAGGAATTTAGGAAAAGACAGAGCAGTTGCCAGCTGCCTTGATTGATGATAAATACAGGGTTTGATTGCAAACTCTGAAAAGTGAAACCAGTGGTAATTTTTCCTGCTTTAGCAGAGTAGTGCTTGATGAGGGAAAGGGTTCTGACATGACTATTCAAAATTTATATTCTCTTACACTGAAACTGTGCAAACATTCAGATATATTATTCTGTGAGGACAGATATTTTCTGAGCCCAGGTCTCTTTTGTTGCATCCCAGAAAAGAGTATCTCGGCTCTGTCCTGAGAGGAGGTCCTGTGTGGAGCCTGCTGAGGAAGTAGCACAGTATTTGGCAGCTGTTTTTGGGTGGTTGATCAAACCTTTTTCCTTAGCTGGTTGTGACTCTTTGATACATGGAAGCACCTGAATGTAACCTTTTTGGAGCTGAATTAACAGGATGAAAACCTAGCAAATCTGGAGATGGTAAGAAGAGAAAATTATGTGCTTGCAATGGTGACAAATTTGATGGAGTTTTTGGCGAAAATTATATTGGTTTCAGCACTTCAAATGAACCACAGTGCTGGAGGACAAGTAAACTGTCTCTCAGAAATATGCTGATAACTTTTAATCATCAGATGCAGCAGGCACCGTGGGAAATACAGCTCTCACTGGAAATCTGGTATCTGGAGACGGGTGTGGTGACAAATGTTTTGTATGGGAAATGGACGTAATCCAAAGAACTACCCTGGCTTGTTAACAGGCTGGTGTGTCCTTACACAGCCTTAACTAGTCCTGCTGGCTATGGATAGCAGGAGGCATGGCCCCAAGAGAGCTCCTGGAGCCTTCACCTGTCCCTGCAAGGGCTATGCAGAGGACGGAAATGAATTGGTCTTTGTGGTGGCTTGGAGTGAGGGTTTTTACGCTGAAACATTAGGAGTGTAAAACCTCAGAAATCTGATTTGAGTCAGGCTAAAGGGTGAGTTCTGGATAATGGCAATCTGTGAGCCTGACTGGGATATGAGGCTAATGAAAACTCAGCCTCAGGGAGGGAAGCTGAGGGGGCAAAGCTCAGTATAAGCAAGGACTGAGGAATCATCTACCATGGAAAATAAAGTGAGGGGCCTCTTTTCTGCATTTCTCTTCATGGCTCTTGGGAATGAGACCTGGGACACATGGGGCAAATAGAAGGCTCTGGGAACCTGTAACATCTTAAAGGGAATGTGAACAGTATGGCACGGACAAACGCGAGGATTCCTGGGTTTAGAGTCCCAGCGCCAAAGCTTTTCCCCCACAGTTCATTCAGGTTTGGTAACACAAGGTCCTGACAGCTTGCAAAACCCAAAGGAGAAATAATGCACATCCCAGGCACTGTGAGATCAAAAGCTGGGGGTGCCTTAGAGGCAGAGACACTACTGTGGGTTTCCTCAGCTATGCCAACAGGAAGGGCAGTGGGCTCTGGTCTCCTCTCTCTCTTGTCCCATTTGAGATCTAATTAAAAATCAGGAAAAGTTTTGCACACCTTCAGTGGCACATGCTGTGAAATATGTTAAGTGATGAGCCAAGTCCCTAAGCCTACATGCACTTATGGAAGAGCAGATGCACCCACATCTGCATGTGCTACTGTAGGCAACTGACTACATTAATAAAAGTATCCCAAGTTTTTGGAGTTATTTCTTATTCCGTGTGTTGGGAAAGCATTGGCCCTTTCTGGCAGTGTAAATGGGGAAAAGAAATCCGTCCAAGGAAGCTGCTAGGCTTCATGCAGAGGAAAAGCTCTTTATGAGAGCAGAATTATTAGCAGTGCTCCACTGAGCTGATTTGGAACAGGTCCATTGTGTTTTCAGCAACTGGCAGTTTGGATTGTTACAATTCCTTGGCAAGGACAATAGAAAGATGGTGGTTTCCGGGGGCATAATAAAAGGGTGAGCCCCAGCTTTTGCACACTGCATTTTATAATTGCATGCTTGATGTGCACAATTGGGCAGCACTGCCTTACTTGCCTTAATCCATCTCTCTCTCTTTCTCTCTCTCTCTCTCTCTCCCCCCTCACTTCCTCACCCTCCCTCAGAGCAGCAGTAGCTGCTGCAGCTCTGGCAGCTCATCAGGGAGAGCACCGAAAATGAAGAGTTCGGTTATCGCTTTAACGTCTTCCCAAAGGATTCATTTCACCTGCTTCTCCAGTGTTCCCGATAGCTTTTTTTTCACTTTTTAATCCCATAAGTATGGAGTTTTTTCACATTTTAAAACCCTCTAAAGGGTTTTAGGAGTGGACTTTCTCTCTCCTCCTCCCCCAGCCTGTTTTTTTTTTTTTTTGACAAGTCAGAAAATTGTGAAGTAAGCGAACAGAGTAACTGAGAGCTCGAGAGGGGGAAGACGCTTCCATTCTTTTAGTGCAGTGGGCTGAGGCAAAAAGGCCATTGTAATGGTAAATCGCGTGCAGAAAGGAAGAAAAGACTGATAATCAATCACAAATGAAGCATTCGTTTGGATTTTGGCAATTTGCTGGTCAGGAGCTTTTAAATCTATAAACTTTTCCTTTTTCCCGTCTTTTTTTTTTGCCCCCACCTTTAAAACCACAATTTTGATCTGCCGAAGACAGGAAGAGAAATCTTTACCAAGCTCTCATGCCCAGAGTACCTGGGAATGGGGAGAGCTCAACTGAAACGCCACAAAAATCCTGACAGAGAAGCAGCGTGCTGAAATGTTGATGGGACTGTTTTTAACCCATCACCTTGGACTCTGGATCTGAAGAAGAACTTTCCAATTCAGGCTCTTCTTGTTTCTCTTACTCAGAGATGACTTGTGGTGGGCTTCTGAGGACTTCGATTTCCAGCCTGGTCTCTCTGTGACTGCCTGCGTGGGTTTTGTGTTTGCCTGAGTATGTGATTAGGACAGATGAGGATGTTAGACAATATTAACACCAGCATATCACCTTCAGAGTGCAGCATCACCCACAAAGGAAGATACATCTACCTGGAGGCACTGCTGCACGGAGGAGCTCCATGGGGATTCACGCTGAAGGGCGGGCTGGAGCATGGAGAGCCATTAATCATCTCAAAGGTACTTTTCTCATTTTCTATGCCATGCAACAGAAATAGTTGGAGTGGGGCCCAGCTCAAAAGGCAAAAGTTGTAGACGTAACACTGAAATGTTATAATTGATGTTGTATTTGGCTTGGGTTTTATGTATTGAGCACCTGTTCAAGTCAGCAGGTTTGCTTAGGAGCTGTGTATTTGTGAAACTCAGGAGAGCTCTCGGCATTGTTTAACTATCCAAGTGCAGGTTTTGTCCCACAGGAAGGACTTTGGCTTGGAGAAATGGGCTGTATTTATTTCACTGCTATGAATGGGAGGGAGTAGGGGACTCTCATGAAGTGATCTTGTGTCGTGAAGTCATGGCATATCTGAGCATGGTCAGTAATCCATCCCCACCACTCCTGAGGTGAGAGCAAAGTGAATGCTTTCATTCACAGGGTGGAATGTTGGCTAATTGGAAGTGTGTGTGTGAAACAGTGCAGTTAATACTTTTACCTATTCGGTGTGTATATTGTGCTGTGTTAGTAGTTTGCTCTGCTTACAAAATATATTAAGTATGGTGCACCTTCAAGATTTTTATTATTTAATGATTGGGTATTCTCAACAGGCAACTAGTAGCATAGCTCACAAGGATATTTTGAGGGGAAAAAATGGGAGAAGGAATTCCTCATTCTCATCAGAATGGGTCTGTTAGAAGTACTGAGGTACCTCAAGATGCAGGTGCTGAAGACAATGGATTTTCAAAAGCATCACATTGAATCTATGAATATCTAAAATATGTTTAACCTATGGCCCTAAAACTGTTCTGAAAATAGGATATAGGTAATTCTGAAATTTCACCTCTAGTGGGTCTGAACCATATTTGTCTTGTGTTATCAATCTGGTGCTTTCTGTGTGTTTATAGTGTGTATGTTGAACTGCGAGGTGCATGGGGGGACTTCTGTCCAATCTTACTTCCTCCTGCAAACTGGGATGTATGAGGGGATTTCAACAGATCAGAATCAGCAGCAGCTAAAAGAAAATGTTGGTACTCAGAATCAGTGTTGTTCAAATCCTTTGCAATTTCAAATCCAGTTGCAACTCCCTGTGCAAACACATTTACATGAAGACTGTCAGTCACTGAAGTAAATTAGTTGTGATTAATGCATTTACATGTTGAAAGTAAAAAAAGGGGGACTCCCATAAAAGTCCTTTCATCATTAAGGGATTTTAGAAATTTCTCATAATCATCTTTCTTGCAGGGCCTTCTTGGAGACAGTTTGGCATAGCCACAGACAGCACAAGTTGCCTCACTGAAATGGTGTTATAATTTTTCTTTTATAAACACTTGAGGCTAACACAGGCTGTTCACTGTTCCTGGCAGTGTTCTGCAGTTGCGAGGAAAGAGTTTCTTTTTGCTTTGACATTCTTCTGTGATGTAAAAATCAGCCCCCCTCTTTTTTCCCCCTTTTTTTTTTTTTTTTTTTTTTTTTTTTAATTGGGGGCAGGGAGACGGAGAGGATGGGAGATGGCTCTGGCTGCTGAACATTAATTAATCTATGGGATTTGGTTTCCACAACAACCAGGCCCCTTAATGTCAAACATGCTTGGAGTGTGCATAGTGCCACTGAGAGCTGTATGACTTGTGCCTGCCTTTCCTGAAACAACACTGCAAAAATGTGCTTTTATTTTTCATTGGGTTTTCCCCTTTTTTCTCCTCGTAGTCCGTGCTTGGTTTGTGCTGTCAGTGTCAGCATTTTAATGTTTTGCTCATGCATGGGTGATGCAGAACTGGAGAATGGCTGCATGTGAAAGCTCTGCTTTCTGGAATTCAGGCAGCTCCAGTTTCCTGGTTTTCAGTTTCAGCTGAGACATTCCTCTCGTGCTTCAATTCACTGTGTGCTCTTCAGAATTAATTGCATATTAGTCATTTAGCTAATTCAGTATTCGTCGCCTGATTGTACTGTGAAGAAATGAGGAACTGTGGGGAAATGATGAATTATGTTACAGGTTTAATTCTGCACAAGAGTGCTTTTGGAGAATCATAGAAAGTTTTGGGTTGAAAGGAACCATTAAAGATGCAGGCCCAAACTGGGAATGATCCAACAATAATTCTAAATAATACTACGTATAAATACCAGAAAATGGGATGTCAATTTTTAATTTCTGACTTTTTATAATTAAGAAGTTTTCATTCTATTTTGGTTCCCTGTTTTGTTGGCAAATACATTATCTTTATGTATTTATCCACTTACCTGTCTGTTTGCATTGACAGAGTGGTGTTAAATGGCCTTAGAGTAAATAAAAGTGGACATTTCAGCAAATATATAAACTGGTGCCCATGTCAGCATGGCTTAAAACAAAGTAACATTGATGTATTGTTATGGCGTAGTAGACAGATAACAGATCTGTGTGGATACAATAGCTCTTTCTAGCCATCAGGAACTGCTGGGGACTCAGACTACAGATGTGTCTCAGCTTCAGACCAAAGGCTTTAAGGGAAGTTCAAAACCAAGAGGAGTGAATTTACAAAAGGCCCACATGCACAAAAACTGGTTCTCACAGCCCTGGGCTGCCCTTGGGACAGACATGTTTCTCTACCAGTAACATGCCAAGAATTTACCCAGAAGTGAGAGAAGCAGCGGTTGGGAGTGGAAGTGCAAAAAGCAGACCTGTATTCTCAGCTGGTAGAAAGTGCTGGTTTAGAGAGCCAACTATCAGAGATTTAGTATCTTTTTAGTGTGTTTGTTTTTACCATTGCCTTCAAAATAAGACCAAGTTATTTGCTGCCTTTCAGTCAGATTCTCTTTGCTGCACAGAGCTATTGCACTCTGTGCAGCAGGACAGGCTGATTTTGGGGAGGGAGGTGGTTGAGTGCTCAGATGGGAAAACTGCCAGTTAAAAACAGTAGTAAAACTTTGCAGACTCAGCCACAGTGCTCAGCATATCAGGCAACCCAGCCTAACTCAACGTGTCAGAAATGTTGGGTGTGCAGCTAACCTGAGTTTGCATAATTAAAACACACAGATTCTGTATGCTAATGTTCTTTTTTCCCTGTGGAAAGAGAGCCCTACACTGAACCAGTTTCAATGCAGGTCTATTCATCATTTATTTTGCTGGAGGTGAGAGCAGACCATAAATTTATTCCATCTGACTCATATTTCCCTGAAGGAAGCCTCAGAATTAAGCTGGAATCCTCCCAGCATCTGTTTTTGTTGTACCAGGAGGAAAGGAATGGAAGGATGGGTGAATATAGTCAGTTGTGTCTTCCTTTTCTGCTGCACCTCATGGAAGTGTCCAAAACTCAGTATGTAAAGGAGCACCAGAATGTCCCTGGATAGCAGTGACACAGTGCCCCCAAAGAGAGGCAAATTAACACTGTGTGTTTTCCCTTTTATATTGATTCTGTGGTGTGAAACATGCTGTCAATGACATGTTGTCAAATAGACCTCTGGCAAGAAAGTTCTCAAGTTTTTAATTACTTTCCTTTAAAAAAAAATAAATCCATGACAGTTGCTTGTGTTGTTTTTAGTGTTTAAAGACAGACTCAAAATGAGTAGAAGTCAGATTCCTGCAAGTGACCTCCACTCCTCTGTTTCCAGACCTTGGGTCATGTAGTTGAATTTCTGATTTTTTTTATTATACCTGTTTAGTAATTTAGAACCACGTAATTTTGGCCCAGATTTAGAGATATTTTGCTCACAGTGGAAATTCCATTAAACAAGTGGTTTCTTCATCTGGAAACAGAACTTCAGTGACAAATGCCAAAGTGACTGCAGGTGATACCAAATGTTTAATTAGAATCCAATGTCCTGTGGCCTCAAAGTCATGATAATACCCAGAAGTAAACCCAGATTTCTATTTCCAAATTACTTTTTTGGCTCACCTTTAGCTGTAAGATCAAAAATACAAAAATGAAAGCCCTGACTGTTCGAGGCAGTAAAGGCAAACTGGTAACAGAAGGGTTCATTCCCTCTCAATTTTCTCTAAGAATTTTTAACCTAAGGTAATTAATGTTAATCAATCTCAAGCAATTTGGAGCCAGGAGAGGTATTTCTGTGGTCTGTTTCTCTTTTCTACACAAACCTTTGGAATAGCTCTGGCTGTTGTAGGCCTCTGAAATGCCCTTTTATTTTGAGCTCAGTGTTGACGATACTAACAAAGGAGTTGTTTCTCTTGCCTAGGAATTAAAGCATCCAAAGCGTTCTCCCTCGGACAGTGGCTGTGTGGGAACACTTTTCACATGCTGTGCTGGAGTTCATGGGTTCCCTTCACTCAAAAGAGCAGGTCCTTTGCAGGGACCTCATGCCAAAAGCATGACACAAACTCCAAGGTTTACCTCTCAGCAGGGATGTAGGAAGCAATAAAAGTTTAATAATAATAAGAATAGATTGGAACAGAGCCGAAGAAATAATCTAGAATTCTTGTAAGGTGTTTAAACCTTGTCTGGAGCCCAATCCAAACTCTGATGCAGTGAACAGCAGTCAGTGCTTGCAGAAGCTGCACCCAGCTGCTTTCCACGAGGCTCCCCTGCCTATGCTACTTCTCCGGTATTTTTGGTTGAGAGAGCTCATAGAGCACTTAGTGACATGCATTGAGAATTTTTCCACCATTCTTGACGAAACAAAACTCAAAAGGCCATTCTATACCCAGCTGATCCACACTTATCCCTGTCTCCGATCCAAACACTGGGAATCACTCTTCTCCCAATACCAGGAGCTCGTAGCTTTCCTCACTTGAATGCCCAGAGTCACCACAAACAAAATCAAATTATCTTATGCACTGACAGGCAAAGTTTCTTTGCATCTGTTCCCTGTATGCCTTCGTGTGACAAGTGGCAGTTAAGGAACTGTTACCCTTTTTGTAGGGCTGCAGTCACAAAACCCAAGGCCAGTTCTCATGTTAGAGAGGCTTCTCTGAAGTTGGCAGAGTCATGAGAGATTTTTTGGCCCAGGCATTAGGGCAAGAAACTACAGAGGCGTGGTGATGCCTTCTGTAATTAAAAAAAAAATAAATTATTTTTTCTTTGAACATTTCTACCCTTGTTCTTGTCTATATAAACTTTGTTTTTCTCCTCACTGCTGAAGCATAGCTTGGGGCTGGTGTTGTTAATGTTTAAAAAAAATACGCCTTTTCACCCTTTATTTTCCAATATTCTGCAAGTGGGCTGGTGATGATAAGGGGTTCATGGCACAAAATCATCTGCCTGCACATCTGACTCTTGTTGCAGATGGTGGCAACTCACAAGGCAGATGCCTTATTGCAGACAACAAGGAAATCTGAATGCTGCAGACTGGCAACTGATGCTGGAATTGTTTCAGGAAGCAGGAGGCAGTTCCTCAGCCCCCTTCCTGGTTTCTCAGGGCTCATATGAGGGCCTCTCTAAAGGCTGCTGATGCCAGCACAAGGGACAGGATCGCCTACCTTGTCTTAAAGCGAGGGAGTTGCTGCATGAAAAAGCTTCTATTGTCAGCCCCTCCATTAGGCTGCCGAGCGTTCTCCAGCACAAAAAGACTTCTGTTCACTTCCACAGGGCCAAAGCAGCAGCTGCAGGCAAACCCTGTGCCTGATGTGAGCAGGGCCTGGTGGGCACTGCTGCTGCTCCAGCAGGGTCAGGGGTAGCTCTTCAGACTGCTGAGAGGGCAGTGCCAGCTGTGCTGTGATGCATCACAGCGAGCCAGCCTCTGGGGAGTACTTTGCTTGTCCCAAGCTATGAATCCCAAGGGGCACAGACAACTCTGTTATGAATGTGCCTGTGAAAGGAAATGATGAAACAAATCATCTCTGTGCTGAGAAGGGGTGGAGAAAGCAGCTGCCAGGTGTGGGTGTCCAGTTGACCAGTCATGCTTTAGAGTTTCCTCCTTAGCAGAGGTCAGCCCAAGCAGTGAGGTTTTGGCCCAAATCCCCAGACAGTTGCTCTGAAAGATCAGTTCTCCACCCCTACATTGCAGCCACAGGAGTTATGGAGTGTCATGTCTTTCAAAGTCCCAGAAAGGTGTAAGAGAAGAAATATTTTCTTCTCAGGTTCTTGGACAGAGAGGAATCCTGTGTGATTAAACACAGCATGTAATCCTAAGGGTCAAGAAATGAAGCCTTCGTAAATCCCGCTCTTTAGCTTACATGAAAGATGAGACAGAAAATGCCACACTTGGCTGTAGCAGATATAGCCAGAGTGGAGGTTTACACTGATCCTAAAGTGAGACCCAGGGAATGCACAATTTAACTCAGCGTTTGTACAGAATAGATGTTTGCTTGTAAAAGGGTCCACTCCATTCAACCTTTCCCTCACTTCTTGGGAGCCCAGGGTGTAGGAAGAAAACTCATCATTGATAATACAGCTGGAGCTGAGCTAATCTCATCTCAAATGTCATTGGTGTTTGCCTTCAGGATCTTTTGATGAAGCTCAAAATTGTGGAGCATGAATCCAGCATGGGTCTATTGCATGGGAAGTATCTGACCAGTGACAGGACCCAAGGGAATAGCTGGAGCTGTGACAGGAAATGTTTAGGCTGAATATTAAGAAAAGGTTCTTCACCCAGAGCGTGGTCAGGCACTGAACAGGCTCCCCAGGGCAGAGGTCATGGCCCCCAAGCCTGCCAGGGCATAAGGACTATCTGGAAAATGCTCTCAGGCACATGGTGGGATTCTTAGAGTGGTCCTGTGTAGAGCCAGGAGTTGGACTTGATGATCCCTGTGGGTCCCTTCCAACTCAGGATATTCTGTGAACTACTCAGAATTGGGAGGGATCTCTCAAAGTGGAAATGAGGTGAACTGTAATTTGCTTTCTAACAAACACTGGTAGTCAAAGGAACAATGTCCAGAGGCGTTTGAAAATAGACCGTGAAGGCAGAAAATTTCTGTCACTCATTGGTGTCCTTCCAAAGCCTTGACTAAATCCCCATCCAGTGGCAGCAGAGAGAGCATCAAAGGACAGTGCCAGGAAAGCCCGAAAGATGTTGGCACTCATCACTACGAAATGAGCGCACCTGAGAGGGGGAAAAAGCCTCTTTCCAAGTGTTGTTTGTTTTAAGTAAGGGAAGGTTTGTGTCCACTCATTCACACACGTGAACTGGAGATAGAGTTCCGGTGTTTCCATTTTTAGCTCGCCACTGCCTAAATCATAAAAAAACCTCCAGCAAATAAATGATTCCGGGTTTCTTGCTCAACTGAAATTAGAAAAAGAACAACAGGAGTAGAACAAGAGCAGCTTATCCCGGACACAGCTTGTTAACATCCTAACTGGTATTCAAGCATGATATTAATTTTTCACACTTGCATGAAAGAATCCCACCAAAAAAAAAAATCAAATCCCAGTGAAGAATGATTCCTGCTGATAAGAAAATCACTGTGCTTAAATTCATTAATAGAATAGGCTGTGGGATACATTTCAAAGCATGGGGTGAGAAATAAGCTCCCAAATCCCATTAAGAAATAACAGGATTTATGTGCATTCCTCCCATATATTAACTTTCCCCTCTGGAAACGTCTTGTGCTGAGTTGGTGCCATTTTTCAGGCAGGTGCAGTGTTTTGCAGTTCCCACAGACTCACCAGATAATCTGCCAGCCTGAAAGCCATTCCCCATTCTCCATCAAGAATGGGGATTTTCCAACGCACGGCTGAATGAGGAGTTTGGCTGACAAATGCCATGGCTGGGTGTTGCAGCGGGGTTCAGTCACACATTCTGCAGTGATGCCGTAAGCAGCTCTGGCCTGGCCACATCCGCTGCTCCGATGTTTTCAGCCCCAGCCAGCAGAGATGCAGAGATACCAGGGTTTAACAGCCACTGTCAGGAGTGGGGCATTTTCTAAACACAACAGGCAGAGGTACCATTTGTGAGCTGAAGTCTTTGGGGAATTGCTTTGTTGGATCAGCAGGGTCCGAAAATTTCCCAGTACCTGTGGAGAACTACTGACTTCCTGAGAAGGAGCATCCACTGTAGCCATATGGAAGTTTTTACCTTGGTTTTGTGTTGAGCTTGTGAGCGGTATTTATTTTCTCTATCATGGTAGTGGCAGCAGGATAAAGTTAAAAGCTACAGCCCCTTTAATGTTGTTTATGAGTGTAATAAAGAAATCTGTTCCCAGGTGGTTGGAATTTATAGTTGTGATATGGTCACGAGGTGTAACTCTAAAACCCCAAAAGTGGGGACTGGGGAAGAGAGAAGCAGGAGTGAGTCTGCAAATGCACCAGGGAGTTTACTACCTCACACAAGAATGACGTTGCATGCGGCTTATGCATCGTTCAATACTGGATTTTAAGATGTTTACAATGGCACATAATTGCTGGAATATTCGTGTCCTTGAAAACTTGCAGTTGTGCTGGATCCATTATAGCTATTTAAAGAAAATTTTCTGTAAAAATACATGTTCTTTAAAGGAATGCTTCATTTAAAAAAGTGGATTGGTCCCCAGTGTCAGACCTCACGCTTTCATACATTGATTGATGACCAGTCTTGCCAGCGGATGGAGAGAGACCCACATTTCTCAAATGCAGTCTCGTAGAAACTGGGAAATGAGCTGATGGAATCCAGACCAAAGATTTGGCAGTTTTCCAGGGGCAAATACATGGCAAGACACATTTCTAATTTCAAGAGAGGGGCTTGAAATGGAGAAAGAAATGTGAAACATTTGGACAGAGAGGGGTGGGGTCGTGGGGGGAATCTTCATTTTCTCAGTGGTCCCTCTCCCCTCCCTCCTGCCCTGTTCCGTTTGGTGTTTGCTTAAAAGCAGTTGCCAGTGTTTGTTGAATAGTGTCAGCACAGAAGGGATGCAGCCGCTGACCTGACTAAAAGGCAACAGCAAAAGGTTAGTAGAATTAGTCTTGTACTGGAGACTTGTATTAATAGTTGTATTGTAGGGTTGTTGGCACAAACTCTGCAATTAAATAAGTTGTTGGCACTCTTCCCTAGGTTAAATTACTACGGCTGTTCCCCCTGCTTGCAAGTCAATGAATACAACACTTTTGGGGAGGCAAGTTCAAACATTTTTTTTCTTTGGGGATTCTGCACATTTCTGGTCTCAAGCTAAGAGGTTTCTGCTGGCTTTGCAAGCAGACCTCTGTTGTTGTTCTGTCTCTGCAAACAGGCCGTGCAAACTAATGCTGGAATAATCAAGCAGGGAAGGAGGTGGGTGAGAGGGAAAGACACCACAAAAGACTGATGGAGAAACAAATGCCCTTAGAAGAGGTCCTTGCTTTCTCTCCTGCCCAGATCCACAGATGTTTCTTAGCACTGGGCTATTGTTGGAGAGGATTAGTTTTCCATCACAGCTTCATCAGGGGCAACTTACCCTTTTTGTTAGGCCAAAAACACAGACACGGGAGGGGAGGGACTCCCTGCCTATCCTTGCCCATAAGTACAGAGTAGCCCCTTTTTCCAGTCTGAGGCCCTCTTCCCACTCCTGCCTTAGTCAATGGCAGTTTGGCTTGGCCCTGGGGTCCACACACTCCTCTGTGCCATTCTGCAAGGACAGCTCTCAGCAATACACCTTCACATTTGGAAAAACTTCGGATTTCCAAGTTATTAACAGTTTCTTCTACTTTTGGAAAAGAAGTCTTTGTGCTTCTTTCTGAGTCTGTCTCTAATGTTGGCCTGCCAGCAGCACCTGTGTCTTCACCTGTTCATTAAGGGCTACATCCAAAAATCTCTTTTTCCTCCATTGTCCAGTCCTTTGGGGCAGCAGCCTTTGGGGTAGCAGTTTTGGGGTAGTAAACTTCAGGCACAAGAACTGCTGGTGCCTCAGTCTCTCTTTTCCCGTGGCCAGTGTCGAAAGGCGGCAAGCCTATGGGAAGACTGTGCTCTGTACAGTCTGAGCTGAGAAACCTGTACAGAGGACATCCAAGATTTCTAAGGAACTGGTGCTATACCAAAGTGTCTAGGCATAACCTTCATCTGTGCTTCCATTAAGACTGGCTGTTACTTAACCAAGTGTTGGACATTAATTATGAACTGCATTTAGAGGTTTCCCTGCCTACCAGGGACATGGGCTTTTTATGGTTTTTATCAGTGTTTGATGGAGAATGAACCATGGACACACCAACAAAAGCTGGAGGTTTGGAGAAAGGAATAGGTAGAAACAAAAGTAAGTGCACTTGAGTGACTCTACGACTTCGTATGTATCTCATCAGCTGCTGAAACAAAAGGTTCCTGTGCTGCTTGGAGCTGAAGAGAACCAGGGCGAGCATCTATTGTTCTGTGTGTTTTATTGTTCTCAGGCTGGGATCTTGTCAGCTCTCATTAGCTTAACAGGTTGGATTGTGTCACCGCTTGGATGGGAGACTTTGCAAGGCCAAGAGAAATGATACAAAGTGGTTCAGTCTGTGGTCTTGCTCCTGCTGAGTCAGTGCTGAATCACTGACCCCTCGGGGTTTGAGGAGAGGATATGATAGCGCTGCTCTGTGAGACCTTCCGCCTTTGGTGATATTATAGAAGCTCAGGTGGTGGCATATTGTACTCGGGAAAAAATGTGATGCCACAAGCTAAATTCTGTTCGGGATAAATCTCATGCCAACAACAGCATTATCATCTTAATTTTGCATGAGTCACATTAAGCCCTCTTTGTAATTCACATGGGGTATAGTCTGCCCTTGTACTTTTGGTGACCAGTTGTAGACCAAGCACAATCCTCAGTCAAATGTCTTTGGTTAGTAGCTGACTCTTCAGCACTCCAGAGTGAGTCTGCTTCTCTTTAGGGTAAGTTGAAAATGGAGGTAGTATCCTGCCATTTCCCATAAAAGCATTATCTTCCATTATGCTTTTGGCCATGGCATTCCCCAGTGATTGGAAGGTAGCAAATGAATCCAGTGGCAATTGGATTGGAGTTGGCTCCCTGCATCCCTGTGGGATGTCACTGGCCAGCTTCACAGCAATACCTTGAAATCTGCAAGGTTTATTGTTTATGAGTTTATTGTGCCAGAGCATGACTTTAAAGTACTTTCCATCAAGGCAGTTCAAGGCAATTACCTCTCTATCTGCTAAAAGTTGGTAATATGGGAGCTAGCTAAGGAAGCCAAAGTTAGAAAGACACCATTCTGCATAGTAGAGATGAGAGACTGTGCCTTTCCTTTTCTGTAGCTATCCATGCAAATTCCCTAGCCAAAAAAAAAAAAAAAAAAAGAAAAAAAAAAGAAGATGGATAAAAGGAAAGTGTGGTTGCCTCATAGCTGCTCAACAGGCAACCCTGAGATCCCTCTGGCAAGAGCAAGTGAAGCTGAATTTGTCATTGTTTGGCTTGTGTCACCCAGCTGGTCGGGTCAGAGAGCTTCTCTGACCTGAGTCCATGAGTGATGGACAGGTCTGTAGCGGGCATTATCACAACATAATCACATGGAGTGAAAGGAAAACCCTGTGTGCCTTTCTTAACTTCTTCTCTCCCTCTTCTCCAAATCTTTAGGATAATGCATCTTTTCTTATTTTACTCTGAATCCGTTAATGCTTCTGTTGTGTAGTAAGGTTTTCACAGGACAATATTGCCTGGAGAGTAGTAAATGGAATTCTTCCAAGGATCCCCAAAGATCTGCAAAGATTCTGTTCCACTGCTAAAGGAAGCATTAATCATGGTCAGAAATATTTCCTGCTGGGTTGTAGTGTGCTTTCTGATTTCCTCTGTTCCTCAGGCACTAGTGGAAATTCCAGCTGATAAGAAGGTGTGGGGGGTGGGTTTTGCTGGTTTAAGTTAGCTAAATTGGCTTTGGAATGGAACAGAGGTTCTCTAACTTCTTAGTGGTATTACTGCTCTTGCCAAAACTAACAACAGCCAGGAAGAAAAATGCTGGAAACCCAAAGACCCTGGTCAGGAGGAGAACAGAGGAAGAATTTTGTTGGCCTGGGGACTTAGGAAATTCCTTTTCTCTTTCTGTATATCTGGATATATGTGTATTGCTGGCTTGGGGGGAGTGTAGGAGGAGATGTGCATTTGGAGCAGGCAGTGTCAGGAGTTTGGTTGTTCACTTGGATTTACAATTTTCATTCACTCACAGCATATTGATCATGGCATAAATACTATTTTTTAATGCATGGAAAGCTTAAAGAACATAGAACCATATCATATTCTTGGTTTGGTGGCCTGTATAGAGAGACTGGTTCTTGTGGACCCTGAACCAAAATCATGGCAAGATGGGAAGAACAGAAAAAAACTCAGGGACTCGTGCGGAACTGATAAGTTTTGTTTGATGCTGTACAATAAATGCAGGTAAACTTTGAAATAAAAACAATCACCAAGACCAAACCTGAAGTATTCTGCTTTAAAAATGTCCAAGTTAAAAGTTTCAACCCCTTAAACTTACTCCTTCTTCCCTGCCTCTTAGGGATCAACATCCTTTACTGCATTTAACCTCCGTGTGGAAGCAGTCTTGTTCTTGCCACTGGAATCAGTATAGCTAAATAATAAGGATGCCCTGCTCTTGTCTTTTAAACTAAAGCTCTGCTTGAATGTGGAGCAATTTAGCCCTCATCCCACCTATGAATGACATTCCTTATTATCTTTGGGGCTTATTTTGACCTTTTGTCTTCTGGTGAAATAGAGCTGAACCTTGCCAGAATCCCCCTTTAAATCCTTTTCTTAATAGTACAAGGCATATCATAAGCTCCTAGGAAAACTTAGGTAGTGAGGCAGAATTTTCATAAAGGAATGGATGTGATGATATCACTGGATATTATTCCTGTGCATTTCATATTTCTAATGGAGAAAGATATTTTGCTTTCTTTATTATTATTGGTAACTGGAGCTGAGTGAAAAATGGATTTTCAGGTCACTGGATGCTAAAAAAATATTTGCACTTGATCCAGATGGTTTGTTTCAATAACACTTTTAGTTTTGACAATTCCCAGAGATAGCTTCAACTACTAAAATCAAATAAAATAATGACACACTAATTTAAATTGAGAAATTGTAACTTTTTGTTTTAAAAATAGTGACCTTTGGGCTGTTTTTTTTTTAATAAATATCAGAATCAGTGTGTGATGGAAACTGTTTCCACTGTTAACGTGACACCAATTGGATTTAATCACCTAAGTCACATAGGCTTTAGAAAAGTTGATGAGCATTCTTTGAGCAAAGTAGATGAGAACCGGATTTGCAGGAACACTCGGTGTCCATGGAGGTTTTCCTGGTCCTTATTTGAATACTCATTAAAAAATCTGGCTTTCTCATTCAAGTTCCCTAATGGCAACTGCACTTACTTATTCACACCCAGAGCTCTCACCTTTGATGTCTTTCCTCCCAGAGGGGATACTGTGGCCCTTTGCTCGTGAATGCTGCAGTGCAGAGAGGCAGGGAAAGAGATCCTATGATGACCATCATCCCCAAGTCTGTCAGGAGGACCAGAGTTCCCTCTGCCTGAGCTAAAAAGCTTCTCTTTAAGCAGAAGATTGTGTGGAGCTGGGTGAGGCCAGGCAGGAGGCACCGTGTGCTCAGCATTTGTGCTTGACCTCCCCACAGAGCCCTGGCTGCCAAAACCTTGTTATTTCAACTATTCCAAATAACTTGTGAGATTTGTCTCTAAGTCTAGGGATAGCACTAATCCAGGCAAAGAGGTTTTGGTAGTGTAAGGCCTTGTCAGTGGAGCAACGTGTGAGAGGGAGTGAAGCAGCTTTTTTTAAAGCTGATGTGTACACCGCTCTGGTACTCGTGTGCTATGTGAGCCATTGGCTTTGTGCATCCTGGAAGGGTCCAAGGCCGGGCTGGATGGGGCTTGGAGCAACCTGGGGGAGTGGAAGGTGTTTCTGCCCATGGCAAGGTTTGGAACTACATGGTCTTTATAGTCCTTTCCAACCCAAACCACTCGGTGATTCTAAGATAGATACACCCCTGTGGGCTCCATTTGCATTGGTGCCGTAGGATTGGGTTACAGTGACCCAGGCATCCAAACATGCCTGTAGCTCACCATACCTTGCTGGACTTTATTGGCCTGGTGGAGCCTGCTATGGAGATGGGAGCTATCTCTGTGCTGGTGCCCAGCAGAACCCTCGAGCAGCAATGTCAGCTGGAAGGTCACAAGACTTGGTATTTCTGCCCAACCTTGTCCTCAGTTCAGCATTGTTCTGGCTGTAACTCCCAGCACGTGAGCTCTCGCCCTCCAGAGCTGCCTCAGCTGCAGGGCTTGCCTTGGCTGGAGGAGCTGTGGTGGCTTGCCCTGCCTGGGCTAGCCCCAGGGTTAACTGAGGACAGCTGCTGCAGGAGGGTGCTGGCTCTGCTCAGCCTCCCGCATCCCCTCCCCATGGCACATGGGAACAGCCAGCGCGGTGTTGGAGGGAGGCTGGGATGTGTGCGTGTGTGTGCTAATGAGGCCCAGAGGTGCTGCCAGCCAGCCCTCTCCAAGGGCACTTTGCACATGAGTGCACCAAGAATGCACCAGCTATTCAGTGGTAATAAGTTTTTATAAGCGCACGTTTCTGACCATGTCAAATTTTGTACCCATTCAGCTGCTAAAATCCATGGAATTTGACACTGGGGAAACAATCACATTTGAGAAGAGCTTGTACAAAGGGGAACTCACATTGCTTCCCAGCTAGAGCCTGAGCAGTTGATTGGCTTTTCTAACACAATATCACACATTTATTCCTTAAGCAAAATTAAAACTTTAGAAGAAGAAAGATTAGTCAGCAAGATTAGAATAGCAAACATTCTTAGAGAGTTATATTAACCATAAAGAATCATCTGCACTCCACAGCTACAAATGGACATTTTTTTCTTCCACAGTTTTGGATAGCAGAGGTCTACAAACACACAAATGGGGCGTAGTCCATTCTCAGCTCAGAAATCTGATTATTTTATCTAATACTACTTATGTGGGTAAAGTGAAACATGCTCAAGGGTGTGAATAAGATGAGCAAACAGCAAAGAATCATGTTCCTAGGGGTCTCGGCATCACAGTACCTAGATAACAGCAGCAGATGCTGATGTGCCAAAGGGGTTTTCCCACTGAATAAGGGGTATGCGGTATCTTCTCCTTTAGCAAAAGCCACAGAATCTATATAATGGAAAATCACTGGTGAGAGAGACCTGGTAAGCATCAAGGACATCACCACTGCACTGGCAACAAGGTGTCATCCTTGTTAAAGACAAAGAAGGCTCTTAGGTTGGCTCTCTTTTTGCCTTCCTGGATGAAGTGTTGAAGTACAGGAGATGAAATCTTATTTCCCACACTGCCGGTTTGATATCAGTTTACCACAATAACTGCTCTTTGGAAAAATAAACATTAGCTCAGCAGAAGGCAAACTGCAAAGCACAAAGAGACGGAATATTAAGGAAATGGTGAGCAGTCACTTGAGCTTGTACAGGAGCACTTAACTTTCTCACCCCAAGGGCTCAAGCAAGGTGAGAGTAGTTCCTGGGACTCATTAACCACAGATCCATTGTTCATTGGAAGCTGTTGCTGTGGGGTGATCAATACTTTAAAACCAGCGTGGGAACTGACGGGAGATTAGGAACAAATAATAAAAGTGAAACCAGCTTACAGGCCTGATCCTTTCTGCGCTGTGGCTTTGGGCAGTTTAATTCCTGGTCAGTGAGGAAAGCACTGTGGTTCAAGAGAAGGGGCCCTGTGGCAGGACCAAGAGCTGCTGTTTACAATCCACTTCTACCTCTGGTCCCCACTTGTGCCCTCTTTCACCTCACTTCTGTTTTGGGGCCATTTGAGGTCTTCCTGCTGGCACACAAGAAATGCAAGACAAGAGCAGACACATAACAAAATCATAGTTGTAGGTGATGGGCCATGAGACTAACGTGGACACAGAGGGCTTTTTGGGCTGTTGCACAACAAGGGTTTCAAAGTAATGTCCTTGAGTGCCTCTGTGAGGGGTGTGATGAACCATCAGGGCGGGAATCTGCTCCTGGAATTGTCCTGTGGTAAACCTGGAAGGAGTGAGTGAGGTGTCAGCAGTGTTTCTTCTGCTGCACCCTGACGTAGCTGAAGCAGAATTTGGTTCTGGCTATTTAAGTGTGATGGATGAGCATTATTATCTGCCTGGAGAAATGGAAACACGATGGCAAAGTTAACCAAGGACAGCCCTTGCGAGTTGGCCAATATCCCAAATCTGCGCTATGGCATCAAAGAACAGCATTTTTTTATCTGGGCTGCTTCTTTCCCAGAAACAGGGAACTAACCTCTCCTGCCTGATACTCCTTTGCTTCACACCTTCCCTGTTTTTTTCCAGGCCACAACTGGACTTGGAATTAACTGTTGATGGGAGAAAGAGATGTGAGTGCTGTGTCTGAGCTATTGAGAGGGGACCTTTCATATAACAGAGTGGCCAGGCCTTAGGAAATATTTTTTTTTCTTTGAGTTCTGAAGAAAAACTTGTATGATGGTGAATAGCCATGGGACCTTTTCCTTAGATCCTGGTTCAATATCACCTCCTCCATGATTCCCAAGAAAGCTCCCTGACTCATCAAAATCACCAGATGTAATGCACAGAGCAATGATTTCCAGAGGCCAATGCTTTAGCTGATGTAAATAAACATGTTATACTGGAGCAACACCAGGATCTTCGCTGAGAAATTGCCCTGTGTTTTTCTTTCACTGGAGTGAATAATGTGCCCCTAAGGTACAAAACTAATTACTTCGGCATATTGCTCTGTCACAAGGAAAAGACTCAGGAATTCAGGTAGGCAGTGTTATGCAAAAAGCTCAGGCACAGTGTTCAGCATCTTGGAACAGAATTTCATATACTGCTTTAGCAGGACATTCAGCCTCTGAACTGACCCGTCATAAAGGAGGAGACAGGAAAAAAATGCAGAGAAATCTAAAAAATACACCAGGTTGTTCAGGTGAGTGAGTTCTTGTGCTGCCCAAATACCGAGCCACACAGGTTTTGTTCAGAGAGTACTCTTTCCTGTGGAAAGCATGAGGAACACTTATCGTCATCCTCCCAAGAGAGAAAGAAGAAATATCTGTTGGCTGACATCTGCTCCAAGACCAGCAACTTCCATGTTTGCATGTGAGATTGGAAGGGATCACAGAAGAGTCTGATGAAGCAGCAGGGTGGATACTTGCAATGGATACTTGGAAAAATAGTTTCAAAACTGAAAGTTTCTTAAACTCCACTATGGATGTGTTTCCACAATATGAAAATTTGCATAATGAGGGGTATTAGACAAGAATATTTTGGGAAGCTTGGCTCTGTATATTTCATGGCTTTGGTTCCCTGCACCCAGTGAACCACCTGTATTCAGTGAATCCTGTGCCCAACTTCTAAACCTTCTGCTGAGGTAATGGGGCTAAACAATGCCAGACCACTAGATATTAAAACTTGGTCTGCGTTTTTGGACTGATAAGAGAAATGTTGTGTTAACTGGTTTAATGCATTCTCCTATCCCATTATGTTTTTTGTATGCATTTACTTCTTCATTGTCAATCAAATAGTAAAATTCTGGTTTTAATTCTGTTCCTATAGTATTTTAAAATCTGCAAAGAATTCTATTGACATGTCCTGCTTCGGTGCCTAAATCCAAACGGATTTCACCTGTGTGCATTTGGGGACCTGGGCCTTTATACATTGATTTCTTCTCTGTACTTCCTGTATGAAAGAAGCTTTTTTGAGACTATGAGGTAAAAGCAGACACCTAAACATATTGTGAGCGTTTCAGCAAAAGCCCTTATTTTAAAGAATAGTTTTTAAACCAAAGCATAGGGCTGCAGTTTCGCCAGCATCTTACTTTTTTATTGGGCCAGGGAAAAGCCGTATTTGGGGTTGCACTAAACCTGCAGGTTCTCTGGCTGTGTTTCAGTCTGCCTTCCAGTCAAACTGGCATTTGTCTCCCAGTTCCAGGAATGTTACTGTGATGATGATGTGTGAAATGGAAACAAGACAATTAGCGTTTCAGACACGCCAAGCTGGCACTGGAACCAACTTACTTGAACTCCAAGGGAACAAATCTGACGTGGAGCCCATTCAGTGTAAACAGCAGTCTCAAAAGAGCAGCACGCCTTTATTTTCTGATCACGGTGGGTTAACGACTGCTTGTTAGTCCCAAGGTGTTCTCTCCTTCCCCACGTCCATTCCTTTGGAAAAAGGAATGGGGTTTGCCCTTATTACTCAGATTAAGAATTTTGACCATGAAGTGATGAAGCATATGCTGTGAGCTATTACAGCTTAGTTGGCAAGTGGTAGGGCAAAATTGTTCAGGGACTCTGAGCACAGGAATGGATGATAAGAGCCTTTTCATTTATTAATCACTTTAATTCACATCTAAAACTCAGCCATCTGAAGAATAACCAGCTCTGGAGAATGCAACATGGTCAGCTCATAGCTCGGCCATGACATCTGTGTTTTACATCTTGTACTTTAGGAGGTTGTGCCAGGATTAATGACTCTGGACAATGCTGAGAAAGTGTTCATTATAGGCAGAAGTTTATTAGATTAATGAACTAGGAGATATTTTGTGGAGAACTTCAGTGGGATATTGCCAATCCCATGTTTTAAATTGAATATTAGTGTTTTCAGTTTAACTACAAAAAATACGTCACCAGTAGTTGGATACTGCAGGGAAAAGGTTAAACTGAAGGTGTGATTTTTATTTTCAATTATTTTTCCCCAGAAGAAAAGTTTCAGATTGGTTTATGCAGGAATTAATTACTCACAAACCTGTGTTATCATGCTGAATGTTCAATCATTTAACATGTTTTTAGCTGTATTTTAGAAGTCTTCCAAGACTTAAATCCCCTGTAGTCTATGGAGATGGAGGTAGATGCCTTAGATAGATCAGACAGCTGATGTTGGGAAGCTTGTAAAATCCCACAGCCTTGGAAGGAGGAGAATGTTCACGGTTACAGACACCCATCAGCCAGTACAGCTGTCCTTGCACCAGGGTTACCCTTGCTGCTACTTGGAGTGGAGGGAGAAGGAGAGGATTTAAAACATTTTCGTTCATTAAAGTATGACAAAAGACCTTATTCTGCCCAGGCATGCAGCCCACAAAGCTGTTTAGGGACTGAAAGAATCAATTGAGGCGATCCAGCGGCAGCAGGACAAAAGACCTCGGGCAGTGTAATTAGCTAAGTACTGCATGCTGCTCCTTCAGCCCCCACTCAGTTAATCAATCAGGACAGGGATGGCTGAGTGGAAAACATCGCTGAGATCATGCACTGGCCACAGTCACCTGGGCTCCTCTGAAAGCCATGGCTGGCTTCTGCAGTTTATATATTTCATCAGTAGTTGAAACCAGCTTCCCCACAGATGGACATCCAACTGAAGGCAGTTCTTGTGACAAATGGTGACAATAGTAGTGGTGAGTAGAGAGGAGAGACTCCATGCCTGCGTTGCACACTCCATAGCTCTGAAGACATACATCAGCACACAGTTACATCTGCAATTTTCATAGGGATCTCTAGGATCCAACAGGAACAGTCAAGATGCCACCATGATCACTGTGCTGTTTTCATACCCTGTATTTTGCCTCTCCATGCAATGAAGGCATTAATCCTCAGTAAGGGCCAAAATGCAGGAGGGAATCAAACTGCTCAGGCTTTGTTCAAATCTGGGGGTCTGTCCTGTCAGCAAAAGGGAGATTCAACTAAAAGAGAGTAAGCTGGCTTTGTTCCTAATTCAGCATGAGGAGTAGATGCTGGGATTTTACTGGAACTGGTGCTCTGCTCAGCTTTTCAAAGGGCCAGCACTGTACATTTTTAATTATTGTGTTGGCAAGGGTGAGAGCAAACAGCAGCAGTTCAATATTAGTGTTCCCAAAAGTCTCTGCTGGGACAGCTGGAAACTCACACTTGCAGCCTTAGGGTTTGTTGTCCCAGTCCCCTGTGGTTTTGCTCTTCTCCTGCCAGACCCTTTGAATGTGAGCTGGTCTTCAAAGCTCATCCAAGCTTTTCACAAGTTCAGCACAGCCTGCTTTGATATGGATAAGGCAGTATCCATATCCAAAGTTTTCACCAACTCACATAAAGACACTTCCTCTGAGAGAAATGGTATCTTCAAAAATTTGGAAGCCTGGAGGAAGAGTTACTACTGGCCATCTGTAGCCATACCAAAAGGAAATACCTATTCCAAGCCCTCTTACAGTGGAATTTTTTCCCTGAAAATCCTTCTGTACAGGCTTCATCCAAACTCCATGAAATGGAAAAGGCATATACTGAATTTAGCAATATGTGGGCAAGTCCCTGGAAGGATATTAATTAAACTAATTTCAAACAGAGAAGTGTCTGCTACTGTATTTCTGCTTTGAGGTTTCCAGTGTACTTTTTGTTCTTTCCTCTTGGAACTTTTATGCAATCTTCTGGTTTTCTGCAGCTTATTTGTCTCAAAGTTGTTGTTGCAAATTTGTTTGCCAGAAGGGACATTGTGATCATTCACAGGTCCTATTTTTAAATTCCACCAAGATTCCTTAAGTGAGAATGTTGTCTCAGAGAACTGTACATCTCAGGGATGCTGCGGAGCGACTTGGAGCTGAAACAATGGACCACATTCACTGAAGTGGTGGGGAGACTGTAGGGAAACAGTATAGTTACCTTCACTGGAATTTGGCCAGCATCCCAGCTGCCACTAATGCCTCTGGTCTTAGAGGAATGTCCTGGGATTTTCATTAATGTGTAAGTCAGCTTATAAAAACATGTGCCTGCTGCCTTATCCCCTGGAGCTACAGCAATTAAAGAAATGCTGTTTAGCCTCTGTGTAGTGACTGGCTTTAGCAGGCACATTCCCTTCCTTTGTAGTTATCCCTGCTCCTCTCCTTCCTCCTCCCACCCCAGAATGCGAGGGTAAAATTTCCAGTGCATTGTGTAAAGCAGGAATATGATTTTTCAATGCTTAAGACTGAAGCTAAGAAAATGGAAAAGGTTGTGCAATATTTGGATACAAAATGCTCCTTGTAGCTGGGTTCATCCGTCACCCTGTGTTTGTAACAATACCTTCAGAACCTGGCACCATGTACAAGAAAAGAGGAGGCCAGCAAGCCAAATGGCCTCATGATGCAGGAGTTAGGGCACATTTTCTGTGCTGCTCTAGTTGAGATTTAAAATTGGGATATGGAATCTTTATAATCCAGTTCTTCCTGAGATCAAGGGCCTTTCACTGCTGAGAGCCAAACATGTCATTTCACATCACTCTTTCTAGTGGGAATCTCAGAGTTGTTTGTCCTGTCAGTTTATTTTCAATGACATTTTTGTAAACAGAAGAGCAGAAAAGAAAAAAAAACCCTAAGAAAGTAGAAAACTGTGAGAAACCAGGAAATGGGACCAAGTGGAGGAGAAGGCAGGAAGGGAATGTGTGTGTTCAGTTTGTGTTTGCAATGCTTGTGTGGGACTTTTCCCTGGCACATATGGTGGAACAACAATTTGAAACCCTTCCTCTAGAAAGGCATTTACATGTCATCCTTGAGATGCAGGGCAAGATGTAAATCCAAAGCACACAGGAAAGAGGAAGACAGCGGGCACTGTGCCTGGTGTTTTTACAGGTATGTTTACCTCATCCATCTCCGTGGCACCTGACAGCTCTGGAAACTTGGACCTGTCTCAAACTGAACTGCAGCTGAATTCATTTCTGTATCTACTGCAGCTAAAAATAGTTTTGCCAAAAAGTGTTTGGCTTGGTGTATTAATAAGCTTGGAAATGCAGATATAAATTCTCCTCCCTAAATGTCTGGATAAGACAGTCCCAAGCAAGATGTGTCTACTTCAGAGGATTCAGGCAAAGAGAGGGATAGGTGCTGTGTGTGACTGTGAGAGTGGCTTTAGGGGGAACCTTTCCCTGTCACCCATATCTGACGGCTTTTTTTTTAAGGCAGAAGAGAACAAATGTCTTTCATCTCAGACTCTGGCAATTTTTGCACTATTAATGTTTGTATCTCCAGTATAAAATTAACAAGAAAATCCACGGAGTGCTATGAAATGCCTTGTTAATCACTAGCTAAGCCTGATGTTATCATCTCAGTTTCAAAATTGCTCCAGCATTTTCTTGAGCTGGTGAAAAATCCCCCCATGCAGGTTGAAGATATTTTGGCTGACATGTGGGCAGGGAATTTCAGGGGCTTTTGGCCTCTTGGGCAGTAGTTAAAGAGTTGACACAGAGAGCGAACAAAATTAATTCTGTGCTTGTTAAGATGAGTTTTATCCCATTTTTGGCAGTCTAAGGTACTTTCAAGACAAACTCACAGGCAATGGGCTCTCAACCACAAGGTGTAGGATACTATCATGTGAAAGGATGATGCTATCAGTAAATAGAGGGGAAAAAGAGACCTCAGAGGTCATATCTCTCAGAGTAGGAAGCACTGAAAGATGTCAGCCAGACAAAGTGAAGGGATCAGGACCCCTTTCCTCTGATTTTGTACTTAGACAGAGGACTGCAGCATTTCCTGATGAGTTTGCCTGTTTTTTCAGTATTTATATTGAGAAATAAGGTAAATACCACTCTTCAACAGTTTTTTCTTGCATTCCCACACAATAAAATTTATTCAAGCGTCTGCCTTTGAACCTTTCAGATATTCACTGTGGCTTAAGTGCAGCATTGCTCTATTTTCACAACAACAGTAGTAACTGAAAAATTATTTCCATTGAAAAATGAGTTCTGTGGAAAACCAGTTGTCCCCTGATTGTCGAGCAGCCGCGGGGTGGCAGCAGAGGACGGGGATAGTGACTGCAGGGGCAAACGGACCAGGGCAGGCTATCTCCCTCGTAGGGTTTAGTGCTCCTTTCTCTCCTCTCAGGAAGACCAGGAAGCACTTCAAGGCATCCACAGGGCCAGAGCAAGAACAGGCTCTTCAGTTCCCGTGCTCTTTTCCATTTGGATAGCCTGGTACACAGAAATGTACATTTTTTTAAAAATAGCTGCTGCAGTTGGATCTGTGGAGCTGACCATTCCTGAAGATCTCAGATGTAGAGTCTTCCTTGGAGACGAAAGAAACTGGGAAGAAGGCAGCAGGGAGGAAGGATGACAAGCTGATCTGTAGGGAAGGAAAAGGAATCTCCCGGGCTGTGAGGCTGGCATCTTTCATGGGCACTAAATTCACTTGAGTAGACTTTCTAATAATTACAGAAGGCTGGGGGAATAAAGAAGGAGTTTGCCAAGAGTGATGTGATGACAATGGCTTGGACCGTGAAATTCCTCTTTTGTCCCGGCACCGTCGCTCTGAGCCGCACGCTGTTGCCATCCATTCTCTGGTCTGAGGGGAGCTCTGGCTGTGGCATTGTGCAGGGTGTGTGACCTGGCAGTGAGTCAAGATGCTGGGGTGAGCCGGCCCAGCTCCTTCTGGAAAGTCTGTTAGCTTTTCCTTCTCATCCCTAGGATGCCAGTGCCCTGAAGGACACCTCTCTGAATGTTGAACTGAGTTTTATTTGCTGTTGGCTGTTCTAAGCTTTGATCTTCAAAGAATCCCTAAAAATTTTGATGTCTGATTCTCATTAAAATGAGGGAAGTGAATACCTAAATGCCTTCAGCAGCTATTGAGTCCTGGCAAGCGCTCCGGTTGGTTCATCAAGCATAGCTCTGCTGCATCATCTGTTTTTATTTCCTCTCAGATATAGACTGTTTAGTGGTTAGTAGTTTGTATTACTGGGCTCAGGAAGGAAGAAAGAGCATGATGAAGAAGGGCAAAAGGGAGGAAGGGAAATGACAGCATCATGAGGGAGGGGACAGCTGCAGCAAACAGAGGAGAATTAAAGCTGTGGAGACAAGTGGGAAACCAGAAATAACGACGGAAGGACATCCAAGAGCAGTTCCTCATGGTTGTAGGAAAGGGAACATTGCTGTGAGTGAAGATGCCCTGGTGCTGGGGACGTGGATGACATATTAAAGGTGGGGAGTCTGGTTTGGCATCAGAGCAGCGTGACCTCAGTCAGAGCAGGGAGTGTGGCTCCCGTGCTGCTGTGTGATGCTTTCTGTGACCCTGGAAAAGTTACATAAACATGGCTCCTGTTTTTATTCCTCTCTAATTTAGGAACAATACTTCCTACTGTCTCCCCATGGTGTTGAAAAGTCAAATTAGCTAATGGAAGGAAAGTTCTTGAGGATGATTACTGCTGTTTTCATTACTGTCATTACTGCTATTTAGAATAGGTATAATGGAAGTGTTAATATTGGGGAAGGGAAATAAGGGAAAGAGAAGTGGCAAACATCAAAAGCAGTAACTGGCCATGCTGGGGCCACGGATCTGTCTACAGGAAAGATAAATACTACCTGTTCCAGTAGCCAGAAAAATCCCATAGTTTTAGATTCACCTAATTTATGGAATTACCTGATTGCAAAGTGGATTTTCTTGACATTTCTGCTTTGAATTCATGTGAGCAATATGCCAAGGCAGGAAGTTCACTGCCTAATCATGTGATGAAAAAAAACCTCAACAGCTGTACTTTGAGAGCTGCTGATTGTCTCCTTTCTTCTCCAATCCGATCCCAGGTGTGTGCATCTCAGCCATATTTTCTGGAATATTTTCCAGTTACCCCAAAATGAGACAATCCTAAGAAAGTCACCTGGCAGTCGGTCACCCTATCAAGCCTCAGGGGGTTGTGGTGATATAGGTCATAAAAGCAAGTATAAAAAATAATACAAAAGTCTGGGAAAACTAGTTAAGCGTCCTGTAGAGAAGGGCACAAGGCAGTGCTATGTAACAAGGATTGAAAAGCAAATCCCAAACATTGCCATTTGCACCGTGATTTTAGAACAGCCAGAAGATTGAAGCAGTAACCTAATTTCCTTCTATGGCTAGGGTTGGCTTTCCCCAGCCTTTGAAAGTTGTCCTTGGAGCAGGGAACAAATACAATTTTGCAGACACATCTCCAACTGGTCTGCTCTCCTAGATGGCAAGGATGGGCAGAAGGAGGGAACTGAAGTTACAGAAGGTTGTGCAGTGCAGAGCAAAACAATCTGCCAGCAGCAAAAAATAATATGTTCTTATGCTGATCCATTTGCCCTCAGCGCCAAAGGTGACATTTTTGAGGTGGGCCAATTCTTGCACCTTTTACCTCTTGGTTTGTGAGCAAATGTTAGTACATGACATCCCATAGTTTGAGGGATACACTGCAACCACCAAGAAGGGCTACTTGGAGATCGTGCGTGGGCTCTGTACAGGTGGGAAGGATTAGGGAACAGCTGATGCCATTGACTGTATAAACTAAGGTTTGTAAGGTTCAGACTGTCCCTGAGCAGCACCTTACCTCAGTTTTAGTAATCACAGTTGTTGCCACAGGCCCATCTCCATTCTTGAGGGATGCATGGGTGAGGAACAATGAATGCCACGGACTCTGCAGCTGTGAGGCAGTGCTTTCTTCTATGCTGGGTGGCCACCTGTTTGATAGCCTCTTGCCTAGGCTGTAATGGGCTCACTGTCAAAATGTTGTAGGAACTGGGTTTCTAATTACTTAATTACTGACACCTTGTGAGGAATGTGAGAAAGGGCTGTAAGGTTGGGGGCAGGATGGCAAAACAAGATGGAAAAAAGGACTCCTTGGGTGTGTTTGGGGCAGAGCAGAAGACCTTTCTAGCAGACTCTTCGGCAAACAGCTATTTTTACCTCTCCCTTTGAGAAGCAAATATTAACTCTCAGCCATGTGCAGGCACTGGCTTTGTGTGCTCTGGAGAGGGGCGAGCTGTATCAGCGACAACAGAGGAACAGGGAATGAGTTCTTGTAGCCCCTTGAGCTGATACCAGCCGATAATCACTGCAGACCAAACAGGATCAAGTTAATGTGCTCAGGCCCCAATATTTGTGTCACCTGGTGCTATACCCTCTATGGCATGCTTGGAATGGATTGTTTGCAAAAACCAAACAGTGAGCAGAGAAGTAACGCTCTCTGATTCCCAGGAGCAGGGTGTGTTCTGCAGGCTGGGATGGGAGCTGGCCTCATGCCCGAAGCTGAGGAAGAGCAGGAGAAAGTGGTCCCTCAAAGGACAAGCACTGCCCTGCAGCTGCACTGGCATCACTGTTCTGTAGCTGACCCAGGTGCACCTCGGTCCTTCCTTGTCTTGCCCAGTTGCTGTGGGCTGTGAGCAGCAGGAGGGAGAGGCAGAAAGAAGCATTGGTGATTGGATTTATTCTGGCTGAGAACCAGCTGGTTTTGCCCTGTCCTGCTGCTGCTCTTCTCCCTGCTCAGAGGTTCAGTCCATATGTTGCCAGTGTGTAGCTGAGAGCCAATTTTGGTGCTGTCTCTCTGCTTGCTTATCACAGCTTTTCCAAATCTGTTTCCTGTCCCTCTGTTTTTCAAACCTACCCCTTCATTCTGGACGGCCTGAGGCAGGAATTGTCAGTGATGAGGTGTTTGGACCGTTCCTCTAAAAGAGGGACCTGATACAGCTCAAGGCGTTTCCCACAGCAAACACAGATTAGTTCCTTGTCTTGTATATACGAGGACGGGTGGAGAAAATTTATTGTTAGTTTTGCCTCTTATTACAGAAAAGATCCTGGACGCTTCTTGAAGGCCTGAATCTAAGCTGCATCATAGGCCCATCTTTCTTTTCACATTAGTTGAAAGAAGACTTGATTTTCCCTGCCCCTTCCTCTTTTAAATGTAAAAATCTCTGTGGGAGCCCAACAGTTTTGTGCTTAAGAAGGTGGAAAATTATCTTAAGAGCTAAGCCTTCTTTCCTCCACTGGCTTAGGAATTTAGAGTCACCAAGAGGAGTCAGACGCAAACTCATCCAGGCATGTCTCCTTATCTCCTGGAGCCGAAGCCAGCAATCTGTTTTCCATTCACTTCTTGCCACTTTTTGCTGAGAGGCTGGCTGCTGAGATTAACCTTGCTCCCAGGACAGGAAACAATCATGTAGGAAATGGAAAGGTGTGGAAGTGTTGCAGTCTGTAGGGTAGTCCTAGGAATGACCTTGAATCCTCACCAGTTGTCAGTAACTTGCATCCCCCCTGCAGAGATCCCCCGGCATATCTGCAGCTGGATTGCTGCTTTGGTGCACAGAGTCATTGTGCCATCTGTACCACTTTCACTCACATCCTGGATGTTCATTACCATGTTCAGGTTGAGTGTGGGAGAAAATGCCATGTTTTGCCTGTATTAAAGAACAAATTTACTTTAAAGTATTGGAAAGGTTTCAGGGCACTGCTATCCCTTCAAAACTGTGGAGTTTGACGTGTTCTTCCACTGAATAAAGTTCAGCCTCTCAAGTGAAGTCATTCAATATGAACCTTGTATGATTGCCTGTAATAAATTAATCTGTCCACTACCATGCTTTGCACTTGCGAGAAGAAATGTTACTGTAGAACAATCCAGAGCACCATGAGAAAAATTACCTTGCTTGCTTCCCTGCAGCATAAAACAATAACTAATTTGGAAACTATTTCCTTAGCTTGGAGTTAATAGCTGAATTCTCTCAAGATGCATGTTTGCACCAGGGATGGGGAAATCCAGCAGAGACAAGGCTCCAGGGGGAGACCTTTGACTTAACTACTTCTTGATTGAATTGTGTTAACTGTTCTGTCATGCTGACACAGAGGCTGGGGACAATGCGGAGGAATTTCTGTCTGTTGCATGTCGCTGCCCCCAAATTGTGACATGGCATTAAGGTTGAACGAGGGAGCAGCTTATTCTCTGGAGACATTCAGCAGCTCTGCAACTTTGTTTTTAGGTTTGAGAACCATCTCTGAACTCCAAAGGGGATTAAAAACCTCCAACACAAAGCCCACATCAATTCAGCAATTCAACGAGTTTTCTGAGCCAGCCAAAATATGTGTGCCCTGCTCCGTACTGGGTGCAATGCACAACTGGTCTGGTGTGGCTGTGCTACACCTGATAGTGGACAGGCAAAGAAATTAAAGATCCCAGTCTTTCCTGTTTGAAGTTCCAGTGTGGGCACTGAAAAGTGATTAAAATCTTGGCTGTTGAATTTGGAATAGATGCAGTCAGAGTTTCTGTTTTTTTCTCTCAAAGGCACTGCTGGTTTAACTCTTTCCCTTGCATTGCACTGGTGCTAATGACCTTGTAAAGAGATAAGCCCCAGATTAACTGGAAATGCATCTTTCCACTGGAAAGAATGGAAATGGTTCCAGTAAAATATTTGAAAACAGGAGGTCTAAAGCAGATAACATTTTTCCATAATGGTCCTTCTGGAAAAGTCAGGGACTTCCTGCATCAGAGGAAGCTCCCTTTCTCTGTTCCTTCATGGGGCAAAATTTCTTCCTCTTCCATTCTGTTGGTTCCTATAAAATCTTTTTCAGCAGCTCAGGAATTCTGAACAGCCACCTCCAGCAGTTCATTTGTGATGCTTCTCTTCCCATATTACAATATCTGACACGAAAAGGGCAGTAGTTTGTCATTGCAATTGCTGCTGCTTCTGTCAACACCCTGCAATGCTGGCTTGTTGTTTTTTCCAGAGCATCACCTGGTGTCCCTCAGGAATTGTCCTAACCTGTTACTCACAGGTGGCTCTGCTCTCACCTGTGCAACTGCATACAATGTGCACACATCTTTCTTGATTGTTCCTCTTTTTTATTGAGAAACTTGAGCAAGTAAGTTTGCAGCTTAGGAATCACGTGTATCATTCATCATAGAAAGGACACAAAGATGGAATAATCCATCTTAAGCACTGCAGAGAATTTGCTGTTACAAAAGCTCCCCGAAGAAAGGGGAAAGAGGAATAAATAAAGAAAACTTCTTTAAAATAATCAAGAAAGACTCTCAGTTAGCCAGTGTTCTCCGAACTTACAGTAACCATAGTGAGCCAAACAAAAGGCAGTGGTAGTAAGTCTTATGTATCCTTGGTGATCTGCTTAAGCAACTTCTTGCTTTTACAGTAAGCCAAAAAAAGGGGGAACACATGGGTTTGAAGTCTCCTGCAGGATCTATTGAGTGACAAGAAGCCTCCTCTAATGCAAGAAGATGGTCTGGAATGTTCATGCAAAGCAGGACCAGGGGTGGCCTTTGGGGTTTTCAGCAAAGGGCAGTGGGCATGGAAGGCTTTGCTGCAGAAAAGACAACAGAAAGACTGGAGTTTGCATCGGCCTCAGGAGACTGTGGAGGCTTTTTGAAGTGGATGTACTTCAGGAGAGGCCAGCTTGGCAGGGAGCTCCTTGTCCTCTCCTTCCAAAAGAACCTGAAAGAATCAGCTAGATGGGTTTGTGGTAAACAGGAAAAAGAAAGAGGTGTGAGGGACATGCTGGAATCATGAAAGTTTGATGGGATTTCACAAGAAATAGGAGCCATTCTGTTGATGGGTGGTGGAATACCCTCTGGAAAGGGATACTTTGCTGTTGAGTGGTTCTAACTGGCATGGACTCTCCCCAGGGTCAGGATCTGTGAGCCAGGGATTTGCAGAGACATCCCCTGGAATAAGAGCCAAGATTTGGATCATCCCCACCCACAGAGAGCTCACACATTAATTAAACATGACAGAGCAAGGTAGAAAAATTGTGTCCATTTCCAGGTGGGAAATTGAGGCATGGAAAGCAAGAGCCTTTATGCTATGGGCATGTTTTGCTGTACAGATGCTCCTGCTGATTTCAAGGAGAGGAGTTTTGTTCTCCCCTCCTGGCACTGCCCAGGCAGCTGGCTCTGTTCACAGCACCTGCAGTAAGACCAGCCATGGAATCCAGCCCCAAAGGTTCAAAGCCAGACTGATTTTCAGGTATTCCTCCACCCTGTGCTTGCCAGAGTCACCTCTTATAACTTGACTTGGCAGAGCAGTTGGCCTAATCCAGCCAAAAAGAAAAAAACTTCAGTCTCTGGCTGGCTTCTCCTGGCTCCTCCTGCTCCTGATGGATGAGTGACAATCATTACACCCACAATCATAAGGTTTGCTGCCTGCATTTCACCTTGTTTTCTCAGCTTAAATAAACCGTAAGAGGTCTTGTTCACTATTGACTGACCCCTTGTACTAGGTCCTGTAGCTCATGGCCATCACATTTGTGTTACAGGTCACTAGTGAGGGTGATTTTGGCAATGCTGTGGCTGCTTGAATACTCCACTTGCACACTGAAAACAACAGACTGCATTGCTGGCTCTGCCCTGGCTGACTGACAGCACTGAGATCCACTGGGGATTTAGGGAACAGTGGAAAACTCACCTTCCCATTTCCTCTCACTGGGGATCTGGTGCATGGGGTGAGTCAGGTTGTTCAGAACAGGTAACCACAGGCACCTGCTGTTACTTGGCTGCTGTGGCCTGCATGGTGTGCACACATCTCCCATCCTTGACTCCGTGCCTCCTGCACATCCCATCCTGGACTCTGTGCACCCTTGTGCAGGTGAAGCAGGTGCTCATTTAAATAGGTTACCTTCATATCGAGGTTTGTTTGCTTTGTTGATAATTGTTACACTGTGATAGAGCTTTGTGTTTATAGTGCAGCTTGTTTTGTTTGAATCAATCAATCCTTCCCATGAAATATCACCACTCCTTAAACACAAATATTTTCAGAGGCATACAAAGGAAGAATGGACATGGAGCATCTGAGCCTTACATTGGGAGACAAGGCCTTGTTTCTTGTTTTGATGGAAACTTATGAGTCTTTTTGCCTGTTTTGCTTCTTTGAGCAATAGTAGCAGGTCACAGGCCTGTTGTGAATGTTTTCCTCCAGGAATTTTCAGGAATTTGTGTCCAGGTAACCAGCTGAATAGATAACAGATGAGAATGCTAACAGGTTAGTAATAGTTGAGAGAACTGTGCCAGCAATAAAATACAAGTCCATATCTCCATTTATATTCTCTCCAAGTCCATAAGTAATACGGTTTTGATGCTGCCATCAAAAGCTTCCAAAGGCAAAATATGGGTCTGGTTTTAAGTCTTGCTCATGGACAGTTCAAGCACACAGGAGCAAACCAATTCACTTTCAGCCTCTGGACTTACTTACAGATGACCCTGTCTCATGCTAACAAACTTTCCTTATAGGCACCCTTTACTCTGGTATTATTTCTGGCTGCTTGGCCTTGCAGGCTGCAGTTTAAGAGCCCTTGGCATAGGGATAAGCTGGAACACATCAGGATTTGAAGAAAGATTTCTTTCAGAGCAGTTAATAACGTTATCAGGCTTATCGGAAGCATTGCGGGGTTTGGTCTTCCCTTAAAGTATTTGATTTCACATTATTTATAAAGGTGAATATGGAAGAATCCAGATGTCAATTTTCACTGAAAAAGGAGAAAAAGAAAGGTCTAGCCCATGTGGTTGCAAAGAGAACCTTAAAACAATGTTCCTGTGAAGTGAAAAATCTCAAATAGAGAAATACAATCGAAATTATTAGATGATAAAGCACAGATCACAATTCTGTTGATTTTTTTAAGGGCAGGGTTCATCAAGCACAAGTTAACACAAATGGTTCTGATGAGTATCACAGCCTTTGAAGTAGCTGGTATTTGTTACAAGAGATATTTTTCCAAGCTGGACTTTTTTCCATTATATGTGCTGTAACATAAAACAAAAACAAACAGAAAATCCCTTCTGTTGACTATATCACGAGTTAATCTAACCCCTAGTACCCCACTATTGTATTTCATTGAAATTACACCCACCTGTTCTGCTTTACAGCAGCAATAAACTACAGCAATACTGCATTTTTCGTTTGTTATTTATTTATACTGGCAGCAAGGGCTAATGTTTCATCTTTCACCCTTCCTGGTAATTGTGATACAAGGCTCTTTATGGGAAGGCTCATTCCTGTGGTTTTATCCATTCTTAAGAAGAAAAGGAAAAACTCATTCATTAATGGAATGACTTCCTGGTAAGATGAATGACAATGATTTTTACCTGCCTTTGTAGGGGGTTTGGAGGATTTATTGGCTGATGTTTGGGGAAGTCAGGTTTTATATTTTAGAAGGTACCTGGGCTGGAATTCCTTGGTTTAGAAGAACAGACAGGCTTTGCCTGTGAAAAATCACCATTCAACACCGAAGCTAATGCCCTGGTAAAAACCTGGGCAATGTGTCTGCATGTGTTGAGTTACATGTCTGGGGCATGGCTCAATTACACATTGCTTGGCGTGAGTTGAAATAAAAGCAACTCCCAGAAGTATGCATGCAATTTCACTGCTCTGAAAATCATGCTCCTGCAAATAGCAGTCCTTCCTGCCTGGATCCAAGGCTGAATCCAATCCAGACACATTTCTTTGTCTCAGTAGGATGTCTGGGAAGGTGAGGGCCTAAAGGAAGAGGTTATACTTGTGCTGTGCCAGGAGATGTTACACAGAAGTGTGGGTCCCATGACATCTGCTAACACAGGTCACAGCCTCTGTCTAGCAGGGACTGCTGGATGCTTTGAATATCAGATTTTGTGGTGGAAAGTTTTGCACTCAAAGTGATTATCAGTTGCACTCAGACACAGTGACACTCCCGAGTCTCCTGAAACGCAGGATTTGCAGTGCCTAACCTGACCTTCTGAAATGGTACTGTATGCCTTTGCAGAGAGAGTGCATCAGTGCACGAGGCTGAGATTAAGAGATCCTGAGCCAGATTTTATTGTCCTCTGTCTTGTCAGGCTTCTTTGGAGACTTGGCTTATTTCTGCCAGCACAGTGACAGGGAGTCCCCACACCATGTACATGATGGGCTGTGCCAAGCAGAGGGAAGTGCCCTAGGATTCTCCTTCTAGCCTTGCCACTACATAGCCTTGAGCAGGCTGCTTACTTTCTCATAAAATTCAAATAATCATCTACTTTCTTTATATCCCTAGCTGAAAAACCCTGCAGAGACACTGCACATCATTAACTACCTTCACCTGAGTGCTCCTGCTTTGCTGCTGGCTAGTAAGAAAGAAGCTGTTGTTCATCAGGTGTCTGGATCACGAAGAGGAGCTTGAACCAAAAAAAAAAAAATTGCATTCAAGGTCTTCTAATCCTAGCTTTGCCATTGGGCTGGTGCCTGGGTGCTTTTATCGAGACGCCTTCCATGGCCATTTTGCTGTCATTTACTGCTTCCAAATACCAAAGACTTTTCAGGCTTATTCAAAAGAGAGCTTCTTGGCAGAAGTCATCTGGCTGCTGATTCCAAGCTTCCATCTATATGAAATGTAGGGGCAGCAAGCACAGTGTGATCTGGCTGACAAAGGGTGATTAGGTTTTTTTAATCCAAGAGCAGAGTTTGGGGTTGGTAGATCAATTCCTTCAACAGAAACACACACTCAGCAGGTGAAAGCTAAACTGTGTCAGGCATGTCTCACCTTTGCCTTCTCCCCTTTCTCCTGTGCAGATCGAAGAGGGAGGGAAGGCAGACTCCCTGCCTTCCAAGCTGCAGGCTGGTGATGAAGTGGTGAACATCAATGAAGTGGAGCTGAGCAGCTCCAGGAGAGAGGCCATCTCCCTGGTGAAAGGCTCCTACAAGAAACTGAAGCTTGTCGTCCGCAGGTAGGCAAAAGCCACACTCCTTCCCTGCCTCCCTCCTGCCCCACAGGCCACCCAGCCATTCCCCTCACTTCTCCAGCTGGAAACCTAGGCTTGGCCTAATCTTAGCACAAGCCTTGTTTTGAGCACACAGGCATGAGCCCAAGGGCAAATGCTTGTTCCTTTCAGCCAACATTTCTAGGACTCCTCTGTTGCTGATATGTCCAAGCATGTGAAACACTTAGCCAATTCTCTTGCACTGCTCCCCTACCACATGACACTCCACGATCTCTGTTCAGTTATGTACAAGCAGTCCCATCTTCCTCCCAAGTGCTCAGGGTTCCCTGTGAAAGGGTGACAGTTCTGTACATAGCTCTTGCCTCATTTGCTGCATGTTGTCACTGTTGCTGCGACAGCAGAAAGATTTCTACTGGCCTCAGCAAGATTTGGAGCTGATTGGTGTTCTCCAGGTGAGTGACAGAGGATGTTGAATCAGAGATGTTTGGATCTGGAATCAGTGTTGTTTGGGTTTTTTAAACCTTAACAGAAATGCTACCTCTATGTCTTTCACTGCAGCCATATCCAGCTTCTTTCTGTGCCAGTTAAGTGATAGCTGGTATCACTTTATGGAGTGTTCTGTCCTGAATTTCCACACTTAGCCAGAAAGGAATCTGGGTAAAGATCAGCACAGCTGGGGAGCTGTCCTTCGTCAAACAAAAGGTGTCGTTTTGGGTCACTAAGCTGGAACAACTGAGTAACATCTGAGTGGTGATGCCTGAGTGGGGCAGGTATGACCAGATCAGATGCTCTCCTGCTCTCTGGACTGTATTTTGTGCTTTTGCTGACTCTATTTTGTTATTTAACTGACGCATCTTTAGGTAACCTTACAGCAAATTCTGAATATTCACATACAGGACTGTTACATGGTTTGTGCACCCATTGGGAGAGGATTTGCAAAAGGAGTTTGTTGCAATCTGGGCATTTCCCAAAAATACATGGTTTCTACTTTAAACCCATGTAGATTGTAATCCAACTATACCGACTGAACAAAATGTTTAATTCAATCTAATTTAGCAAAACTGTGAACACGGAACATGTTTGTTTTGTAATGTAATAGTTTATCTCAATTTTGTTACATTCTCAAGACCTTTTCACCTTTTCTTTTCCTTTTTAATGAGTATGCAAGGGTTTTTGCTGTCTTTCTGGTTTGGAATACTATAGTGAACTTGAAGAAAATTTGATTGGGAATCTTTCATGGCTTCATTTCATCACCACTAGAAGGATCAAGCACATTAACTTTTAGAGGTATTACATTCACATACCATCCCCTTTCCTAGGTACTTTGAATGCTTCATGCACATTTAAAGCTCAGTTCTAATCCATAAACATAGAACTGGAAAATTGCAATTAAGAGCTAAGAGCCCAGGCTTCAGGTAATTTGACCCAGTCCCAGCTGACCCTGAAGTGCTGGCATGAAGGCATTAAAACCCAAAAAATATGAGGTTCTGACTGCTCTGTGGGCAGTGGGTCACAAGTTTCTCTGAATTCTCTCTATCACCAGAGGTGACCAGACTCAGCACACTGGCCAGTGTAGAAGAAGAGATTTTATCTCCAGTTCTAGAGGGTAAGAAGGGATAAAATAAGGATTCCAGAGGAGAATGGTGAGAAAAGAGGAAAGAGGGGCAGATTAGCTTGACCTCAGACAGAATGGGTTTAGTCATTAAGCCTGATAAAGGCAGCATTGAACTGCTTCCCACCTGGGGTTGGGTTTGGTTGGTTGGACAAGATGATGCTTTGCAGTACTACATAATCTGAAAATAAATTATTTTCTGAATGCTTGTGATGCTGATTTTTGTAAATTTGCCATAATGATTGAATTTAAATGGATTAGGTTTGCTTGCTGCAAGTACCAGCAGTCTGAAAACTTCTTGACCTGTCATTTGTGATCTGAATTTTTGGTCAGTGCTCTCAGTATTCACAGAAACTCTTTTTTATGTAGTGACACAAATTCTCACAGACATGGACTTTACTCTTTAAAAGTCATATACAAACAACAGCAAAGTCTGCTTGGTGTATGTTCTGGTTCCTCCCAGAGCATCTTCCAGGTCAGCATGTTTTTGAAGGTTTAGTTGTTTGTTTTTCAAAAGAAAACCTCAAAAATTCTCTGTGACGGTGTGGTGACACCAACTATCACATCAGACAGAAAGCACACATTTTTTTTATCAGATGAATTGTGTCATAGCCCACATAGCATACTCAGATTGCCATTTAATCTTGGTTTTTATTTCAGGGCAAAGGTTAGTCTTTAGTACTTAAAGGGTGAGCCTCTTCTTGTGTTACTAAGCAAAAGTAGATGTTTCAGCACCTTGCAGATCTGCAGACTGGCTGATGCAATGCTGTGGTATTTCCCTTGGAATGTCAGGACTGATGTGTCATCGTCAGTCTTCATCAGCTCAAGTTTGATTGATCAGTGTAAAGGAGGCCAAAAGTGGGAATAGTTTCAATGAAGGGAATGTGAAGGCAAAATCAGAGGAAATTCAGGGGAAGAGGAAAGGGTAAAAGGCTAAAATAAATAAAGATAAGAAAAATGAGCTGTGTCACAAGGATATTTAATATTTATAAATACCAATGGTTTAAATTAAATGACCAGCAGCAGAGTAGTTAGTATATGAGGACCATAGTCTGCCTTTCACTCCTGTGCAAATGTCCTGCTGTCCCCAGGAAGGAGCTTGCAGGAGGAGAGGCATGTGAAGCTGTGAATTTATACACTTTCTGCTTCCTTGCTCACAGACTTATGGTAGGGCAGAGACAGAGAACGACCTAATGAGCCCTAGTGTTAAGTAAATCCTGTGTCTATTCCCTGAGGATTCTTATTTGGGAGATAACTGTTGAACAGTTTTCATGGATACTCTCTAGCTGCATTTTGTTTGTCTCATCCCCAGCTCAGAAGCCCTCAATGACAGTTTTCAAATGTTCAGTTTTCTCTGCTTCTTTAACAGGGGCTATTTACATCTCCCTTGTTTCAAAGGCTGTTCCTAAAGCCAGGTCCTGCCTCCCTATCCATTCCTCTCTGGCTCCCTGTGCTTGTTTTGCCCATTCATTTCCAGGACAATGGACTCAGATATGTGTGTGTTTGCTCATTCCTGTACACCTCAGGCCTGCCACTGGGGTGCTCTGAGGGACCTTGCTGACGCTCTTACTCCATTGTGCTGAGGCCAGAACCAGCTGGAATAGGAGCTACTCTGCAGCCCAGGGAGTGACTCTGTTTGTATCACTGCTGGTGACAAATGTCTCTCACCGTGGGTATGAGCAGAACCAGTTCCATCAGGCCTGAGGAATTCACAGGCTGATGCTGGAGAGATCTCTTTGCTCAGGGTTTGCCGATTTGGAACAGCCGTTTGAATCACAATGGGAAACTGGAGAGACCAGTTTGTTGGATTTTGTAGTGGGAGCCTGGCCTACTATCCTCTGCAAACTGCCTTACAGAGGTTTTGATACTCAGTTGATCTTTAACCAGCTGGAGGAAAAGCTGTTTGAAAGCCACAACTACAAAAGAAATAAGACTTAGCTGGTTTGTTGTGAAATAGAAGTGGTTTTTTTCCAACCTTTTTTCTGTTGCTTCCTCTCCAACTGCAGTATCCAAGCGGAGTTGGATGCAATTTAAAAAACACCCTTTTCAGTGGTATCAGTCTGATCTAATTGCGTTGTGCATGCCTGGATCCTCTGAAGATAAGGCTCAAACCATGGGCATGGCCTTGTGTGCTTTACAGCCCCCACAGCGGCCTGGAGCAGTTGCCAAAAATAGGCTTTTGCACAGGTCAGTGGGCAGGAATGGCTGCAGGAGTGTCACACTGTTTACATGGCTGGTCATCCAGTGTGTCCATAACAGCAGCAATTAGGGCAGCCAGGCGTGGTGGCACACGGAACTATGCCACCAAGGGGACCCACAGCCACGGGGACAAGTCACAGACACCCTTTCTGGCACAAAGGCTGGCTGAGCCAAGGACTCCCACAGGCTGCTCCTCAGCCATTGCTGGTGCAGGGAGGGCAGAGGGCAGAGCGCATGAAGTCATTCTTGATGAGCAGACAGTGCACCATGGAGGGAGCCAGCCTCAGTCCTGGTTAATTAATGCAAAGCTCTATTAAAATTTGCTGGTGGAACAGCAAGGAAAAATATTCTGCTGAGAGTTACCAGGGTTTTAGGCCCTTGCTCTGCCCACATGCCCCCTTGCTCTGCCCCAGTGTGCAGGGGCCCTGCAGATCTCTTCCAGGGTGTTGTTTTCAGGCACAGACTGGGATGTGAGGGGCTCTGATGGTGACACTTGTGTTTGCAGAGCCAGTGAGATTGGACAAAGCATGAATCTCAAACAAGTGTGATTTACAGCAAAACTGCTTACTCCAAGATGCACACATGTGCTCTTAGCATATATCCAATAATTCAGATACCAGTGGCCACAAGAAGCCTCTCTAAGTATTTATGTGGTGCATACAATATTCCAGCAAAGATCAGTATTCAAGGTGGTGGATTCTCTGTTTTCAGTGGTAGTGGTTTGTGTCTGCCTCAGGCTTAGCAGTGCTTGCAATTCTTTTCCTTCTCAAAGAACCTTAGACTAAAAATAGTAGTCAAATAAAGGAGTGGGGATAGAAAACATTATCCTCCTTTCCCTGTTGTGCTTAAAAACTGTACAAAAAGGAAGGATTAAGCTTATCCTTGGCTATGACCATAATCTGCATGTTCGTTTTCATGCTTCCCTACAGATTCCCTGCATTACTTGGGTTATTTGGCTTATTCTCTTGGTACATCCCTGTCCCTGGGCCCCCTTGCCTGAACAATGTGACCTGGAGGAGATGCTGGGAGAAGCATGCTGCAGCCCTGAGACCAGGAGCGTCAGAGGGAAGCTAGTTTATCGAGGGGCTGAGCAGCCTGAGGATTCACCCAGAGATATAGCCCCTGGAAACACCAGTCCTGTGGCCCAGGAAAACCTGGGGCTGAGCAACAGGGGCTGTGTCACACTTACACACTGCACACTGCTGGGGCTGGAGCACACTGGACATGTGGGTGTATTTGTTCTGCTCTTACCCTCCTCCTGACATGTCTGCTTCCAGGCGCTGGCAGCGAGAAGGTGCTGCACTGCATGGGCCTCCCAAGGCCAGTGCTGCATTTTCAGACAGATCTGGTTCTAATCAACTAATTTAAACACCTCTGTGGCAACATCAGGAATTAAACCCAGGCATCCTGAATACTTGCACTTATGCTACAGCTACAAAGTTGTTCTTCATTTGGCAGCAAATTGCTATAAGTAAGGCTTTAGGAAAAAATAAAGAGAAAAAAAGTCTTCCACTGCACCTGATAAATGAGCCTATGAAGTTTTCGAAGTGTGGGAGGAAGATGTCAGTACAAGTGACATCTGCGGCTCAGAGCTGATTCAAGCCCATGGAAATCGGTGGAAAGATTCCCACAGACTCCAAAAGGCTTTGGCTCAGACCCTCACTGAGCAGTGATTTCCCTCATTGACCAGGAGAAAATGGGCTATTCCTGGAGAGAGGGAAAGCTGCTGGCATTTTTACAAAAAGACAAGTGCCAACACAATTCTTCAAAGAAGTCTGTCGACTAATCCTTTCCTCTTATGACACTAATGTAATTTTGTATCGTATTTGACACCATGCCAAAAAATTGCATTGAATAAATCCAAGTTTTGTGAATGAAATTAATTAGAATTGGCGTTGGCCCACACCCCACTCCTCAGCAGTGCAGGAGAGCCTTCCCAAAGAGCTGCTCTGCAGTGTGGTAGAGTTTTGTTCAGTGGTGATGACTGGGGGAACTGCAGAAAGGAAGGCCTCATGCACATGGAATTTTTAAGACTGACAGCTTAGAGGCCAAAGCTGGCATTCCAGGGCTGGCAGGGTGGTCTGTGACTAGCACTGTTGTCCATTTGTTGTGAACTCCTCCTCAGCTTTCCAGCGTGCCCCTGCTCATGTCTCCTTGTGTCTCAGCATCTTTTTAACACTCTAAAAAAATGAGCCTTTGGTTGGAGTCTGCAGCTCCTCATACGATGCCAATGGGTGTGACCAGCCAAAGCCTATCAGGGGCTTCACCCACTGTTTGGATGGGATTTCCAAAGCCTGTACACCCAGTGCGCAGTAGGGAAAGGCTTTAAAATTTCCTTGTGTCTTGGATCAAACTGGTCACTCTTTAATGTCTCAGGCATCAGTATTTTCATAGAGCTTTCCATGCATTCATCGAAATATTTGCAATTCCTGTCTCATTAGGAAAGGACAGATGGCGGAGAGGTGAGCAGAATTTAATTGTAAATCACTGGCAAATCCTTACTCTCTAGCATTTAATTAGCTACAGCTCAGGACTGACAGGCTATTAGGAAATTTACCACAAGCAGTAATAAATGTGAGGAAGATCTAAGTACAATTTTTGAATAAAAGAAAGTTTTAGGCAACTGATAGGAACAATGGGAATGCCTTGGAAAAAAATAAATGCCAGCCACCATGATGTGTTGTCCTCTCTGGGATGTTACAGACTGACCCTTCACCTGAAGCTGCATTAGGAAACCAGGAATTTCCAGCTGCTGCCATTCCAATTAGCTGTTCCTCTCACCCAATGTCTCTGGATTAGTTTGCCTTCTTCAGGCACTAATCAACCTGGGGCTAGATTTGTCAGCAAGCGACTCTGGAAAAGTTGGGAGATCTCTGCCAGTGCCATACAAAGTGCTTTTTACAGTGTGAATCTCCTTCATTTGGAATTTCCTGAGGATTAGGTTGGAGCTGGATCAGATCACAACAGTATGAAAACTCAGACAAACAAGCATGTGTTCTCCCAGCACTCTGTGCATCATTCACTATCTGGGATTGTGTCTGGGATGACCTTTAGTCCACAGGGCAAATACCTGGACTGGAGAGGGGTTCTGGTTACCTGTCCAGGTGCAGAGGGGTGCAGGGTGACACCTTCACTGGGCAGCTGCAGGGGAAGCTGAGAATAGCTGCATTTCATCATCGCTGCCGTGAGGAGCTGCAGTTGCGTGGCTTTAATGCCAGGAGCTGACTATAAATATTGATTTATAAGGGGTTTCTTGGTTGGGTGGCATTGATGTGTACAGATGTATATATGTGCACAGCCATAGCCAGGTTAAATATTTAGTTGCTCAGCTACTAATATAAAATCATTTCACGAAATCTTTTCCTTGCTTTTCCTGCTTGATCCAAAGTTTTCTCTGAAAGGGAGGTGGGGTCAGGAGAGGTTAATGAACACTGATGTAATCCTACTGATATAAATTGTGTTTGCCTGGATTTACTTCAGCAAAACAGATGTTAGGGTGTAGTGATTACTGTAACTCCTTTACGTTTTTTATGAATGGGCTTGTACAGGTCATCCAAATCCCTTGGTATTGTTTCTCCCTTATGGCTGGATACATGGAATATCTCAGGCAAAATAACAATGAAGAGCAGACACTGCACAGACAGTATCAAATGGTCTTTTATATGCACAACTTTTCCTGTGTGTAGTGCAGGGCAGCCAGACTAACTCACCCAAACACAGATGGACAAAGAATATAGAACTCTTTTTTCCAGTCCCCTTTCTTCAGCTTCCTGCCTGTCTGACTTTGGCATTAGAAAGAAGGCAGGGCTGATTAGAAAGAAGGCAGTGCATGTATGTAAAACTTTTTTAGGTAGTTTATACCTGCATAATGCATCGTAACTTTTTTTTACCCATTGAGAATGCCCTAAGGTAATTAACATCAGAAACAGTGGTTAAAAAATACATCTTTCAGATGCTGAAAAGATGAAAAGAGACAGCTCAGAGTTACCTCTTAGGCTTTTGTGTTTACTAGGCTTTTAAAAATGGTTACTATTGTCAGGTGAAATGTCAGGGGGTGAATGGAGGCATTCAGGAAGGGAACTGCATGGAAGAGGATGATGCATTCCCTTTACTTGAAGGGAACATTGGAGTAGAGAAAATGTTGTAAAAGATAATAGGTGAGATTGTGAATGTTTTGATTTTATAGCCTGGCTGGAAAAGAGAACTGTTTAGGGTTACATGGAAATAAAATTGTGTTTTCTGTTTGGCCTGAAATGAACCATTTCACTCCTGGTAGGAGAAGTATGTTAATATAGTATATGTAATGTATATTTAATGTACATTTTCAGCTTTCTTTGGGGTGTTCAGGCAGCCTGGCTAGGTAGAGAACACCTGAACCTCCCTGACTTCATTAGCATGTATTTTTCTGGGATTATTTCCATGGACTTCATCCAGCATCAAAAGCCTTCTCCTGTGGCATCTTTTTCAGTCCTGCAGTTGATTGCTGAGCCCCAATTTAGGGACCAGTGAGCAATAGGGACCAACATCCCTGCTATACCTCTCCTCCTCTGTGGCGTTTTACCCCCCAGCTTTATTCCCAATTACATATTTCCAAAGCAATTTGAGGGGTGAAGTTTGAGAGGAACAATAGATCATTCCTGGCTGGCTGAAAACACTTTTTTCTTGGATATAGTTTCTTTTCTCCTCTCCGTAAAGCCCAGTGTTAATCACAAGAGGGGCCAAGCCCAAATCTGCGGGGAGCCGGGACAGAGCTGACTGGCACTTTCACTCAGCAAATTCCCCCTTTCCTCACGGTCTTTGCTCCCGTCTGTCAGGCCTGCTGACGACTGCTGGGTAGGAGGGCAGTAATCTGAGCTGCCTGTGCTGAGCAAACCTCCTGCCTTTTACAGCGGGATTAGCGCCGAGGTGCCTCTCTGCACAGCACCTGTATCTGCGACTCGTCATCGCGATCGCCCAGCTCCGCGCTCCGCGCCGGTGCTGCCATTCCCTGCTCCCAGCACCGCGCTCCCCCAGCACGGGCAGGCTGCCTGCGGCGCAACCATGGGAGCACCTGAGCCCAGCTCTGCTGGCTCCGAAGGTAAGCGGCCTCTCACCGGCCCCGGCAGAAACAGCCAGGCGCGGCTTCGGGCCGGGAGCGGCAGCGGGACTGCGCCGCGAGGCTGGGAGAGACACAGAGCGGGAGTCTTAAGGACTCTCTCGGTCCCAAACGTCACGAGCATCGTAAACTTGGGAACACATGAGTGTTCATGCAGTGCCGGGGGCGATTTTCGGCTTCTGCTTTAAGCGAGCTCACGGCAAGCGGGGGCCGGTGCTGCGGCGGCACCCAGGGTCTGTCACCGGGAAGCTGTTGAGCAATGTAAGCAAATCTCTCAGACTTGAGACTAGTGCCAGAAAGAAAAGTGCTTGAGAAAAGTGCCAGAAGCTGACAGGAGAGGTGAACTTGGGGGAGCCTCCAGAGCTGTACAGCACGTTTTGGGCCATCCCCACTCTCGGTGTCCAAGGGTAATAACGATGCCATACACTTGGGATGCTGAGTCTTTGTGTGCAGAGGATCTGACTCATGTCTACACCATGATTTGTAGAGTGTGTTTTGCAGTTTTATGCTCTTGAAGAGTCTCTACTCAAGTTCGTGGCACTCTTTTTGTCCTTCACCTTTTTTTAAGGTGAGACTTAATGACTTGAGAGTCATTTAAAGTGGATGTCAAACCAGGCCAACACTTTGCATCATCATTTAACAGAGATGGACCAGCTCCACGATCTGGGATATGCTCTTGTTTGATCAATATGGCAGCATTGCAGAGAGCAGAAAGAGAATGTGAAGGAGTCTGGTTCGTGAGAGATGGTGATCAGTACAGCTTCAGTGCTGGCAATCAGTGTAGCTCCAGTTGGGCCTGCACAAATTTACATTCCTTGAAGACTTGCTGTATATTGTGCACACACCTATCCGCCCTTCTAGATTGGTCATGAATCATAAAACTAAGTTCATTGAACTTTGATTTTGATTATTTTCTGACACATGAACTCCTTTAGTAAACCCATTAAGTAATCTCTCAACTCATTACCTGCTTCATTGGTATTAGGATATTTTTAACTTGAAGTTTGTTTGGGGTTGCTTATCTTTGACTGTGGGCCAGAGCTTTAGCTGTGCACTTCAAGGGAAATTGTAACTGGTTTTTCTTCTAAACTGTGGTGATCCAGTGTGGTTAGGGAAAGTTGGCAGTGCAGGTCAAAGCAAGTTGAAATGGTGCTAGTGGAATATTGGGGCAAAACTAGTGGGCATGGGAGTATCACTAAAGATCCCTGAGGCAGTGGAGCTGACCAGGAACCAGAACATGAAGGAAGAGGTTGTTTTACAGCACAGATCCCATCACCCTGCAGCCTGGCCTGATGCCTACAGGGGTGTGCATGTTCCCAGGCTGCAGCAATGAGAGGGGCCTCCCATCTGAAATGTGAAGAGATGCCTGAATTAGAGAGATTTGGTGGTTGCGCCCTTCAAGCAAATGGAAAAATTAATCTCTGCTGTTACTGTTTTCTCTGGTGCACTTTATAGTCTCTTAAAGAGGAGTCTTTTGGATACCTTCAAAGGGCTAAACGCAATACCACTTAGGAACCCAAGTGGCTGAAGAATTACCAGATATTAGCATTTACCTCAGTTGCCAGAGCTTGGACATTTCTTTCTGCCTTTCATAAATTACAGCCTGCAGGGACCATTTAGTAATAAATCGTAGCAACTTGGCTGTGAGAGGGCAACCCATGTACAGAGGCACTTCAGGTCTGTGCCAGCATCTCCTTTGTTCAATAAAAGTAACAGCAGGAATTTGATTAAAGACTGATAGAAAAGACAGGGAGGGAGAAACATAGGAACGATGAAAGAAAGAAAGAGCCACCTGGAAACTTCATTCCTCCTTTATTTCTAACTTAAGCTCATAAATACCAAATCAAAACCATTGTGTGTGTGAGAGGGAGGGAAAATTTCCTGCATGCCTGCACAGAAAAGACTGCACATGCAGCCGCCCAAGCGACTTTTGCTAAAAGTCAGACTCTTTCCTCCAACTTAATGCTTGCTCCATGCCTGCATTGGAAATAAAACAAGCCAGAAAATAATGTTATTCCCTGGTGGTTTGGAAGGATGGCATTTAGGAGGGTCAGGTTAGTCCCATCCCTAAAGGAGAGTGGCACTGGATTTGGGCTGAGCCTGCCTGGGAGCAGGGAGCACATTTCCCAGGCTGCCTCAGAGCAGCCCTGCAGCTCAGCACAATGCGATGGCCAGCTGCACACGGCCAGCCCACAGCATCTGCCCTTTTGTCTTCATCAGCCTTGCTGTAACACCCCTGAAAAAAGGAAAACCCAGTGACTCCAGCAGCCAAATGCAAATAAGCCTCAAAAAGCCCTGTTCTATGTGATCAGCAAGTGACAGGCAAATCACATTCCAATTCCTTACTGCAGAGCTAGCCCGGCTGTTGTTTGGGTGTAGGAGACCAGAACGCTAGCATTAAGTGTCCAACGGGAGTGACGGTGGATTGCCTTTTCCTTAGCCTGGCTGTGCCCTGGGAGCTGGGAGTGCTTTGCTGGGAGTCAGAGGCGTGCATTGGTTCCCAGGCAGGATTTTGCAGGGTACAAAGAGGAAGTCTGGGACCATTCCTGGGGAGTTCAATTCTCAACAAGGTTTTGGATATTTTGGAGGCTCTTACAGGTAATCTTGCCCTACTACAGCCTAGATGGAGCAGCAAGGCAGAACCTTGTACCTGAAGTCTTTGGCTGCTGCTTTTAGTATCCCTTGTCTATACACCTAGACATCTCTGCTGCTTAAATAATGCTTTCCCCACCTGCTACTTCTCTTAGTCCATCCTTACATTGTTTTCTCTCTGCTCACCTTCTCTCACACTTTCCAGCTGTTTGTAACACCTGTTGGACAGTGAATCCTTTTTGGCCGTGGCCTTGGCTCTGATCTGTGCTCCTCTCAAGTGTTTAGGATGCGCTGATGTCTTTACAGCAAAGACAATGTCTCTGCCTTGGTCCAGCCTTCCCCATCTCAAGCCCTCATCCTGAAGGCTGCTGCCTCCTCCGTCTGGGGAGCAGGAAGATGCACAGCCCTGGTCTGGATCAGGCCCTACGGGACTGTTTTCTCACTCCCATTCAGACCACTACAAGGATGCAAAAACAAGGAATGTCCAGGACTGAGCCTCCGGTTAGCAAACCACATTCTCCCAGTCATTCAAACTCTCAGAAAAGAAACTACTGAAATCCTGTATCCAGACAGGATTTGTCATGCCGCTGCTCCTCACATCCCGCCCTGCGGCTCGGCGCGGGCACCTCAGTGAGAGAAGCGTGGTGTCCCGGGGACCGGCCGCCCTGCGCCGGGGCCACGTCCCGGCGGTATGTGGGGAATGCGAATGGCATGCTTGAGTGGACAGCTTCAGAGCCGGGCTCAGGGATGGCTCTCCTGCCATCTGTTGTGAGCCCCGCGGGCCCATAGCAACAGCGGCTCAGGAATGGGGCTGCTGCTTTTTTTTTCCGTAAAGAAATTCTTCCCGGCCCTCTTCCCTGCTCCTGCATGTGCACACTCATGAATAAGCGGGAACGGGGCTAGGATTCCTGTTCCAGAGTGTTTCGTGCTGAAAGAGAAAGGGTCTTTTAGAGCTCAGCCTGTGTTTGGTTTGGGGAGGCGTTTTCTTTACTGCACTGGGACATGAGCCCATGCGTGTAATTTATTGTTAATTGCTAAAATTATTCAAATCAAATGTGCATCTGTATTTGCTATGAGGTCAGTTAAGTCTCTTGGGGATGTGCAGCCACTTGATTGTCCTCAATAAAACAGAGGCCATTTCTGCCTTATTATTAGGAATACCAAGGTTATAGCTGGTGTAAATAATCCCAATATACTGATTTTTGTGTCCATCATTTTCTTCCGGCCCCGGAGCTCTTCTGTTGTGGCTGTGGGCTTTGCTGCATCATGAAGTGCTGGGACTGGATTCTCTGAGGTTACAGGTAGCTCAGCATTGCTGGTGGTACTGAGAGGTGCCAACTTTTATTCCAGGGAAGATTTTGCCACGTAAGAACTCTGTCTCCTAAAGACACCAGCATGAGATGGTGTGCCATGGTGAGGGTTGGTGCTGAAAGAGCCTTCATTCCAGCAGCAGGGGCGGGAACAGACTGTCTGTCAGTCTGTCTTGAATGGTTTTACTCCTTTCCTTTGCCTTGGAAATTCCCTTCTGAAATGCAGATTTCTCCCCACACCTTAACCTTTTTTCCAGCTGTCAAGCAGCTGAGGCCTCATTCCTGCAAGTTGCTCAACCTCTCGCTGTGACTCAGCAAAGTGGATTGTTTTTAAGTGTTTTAATTCCCTTAAGATGAGGTATTGTAAATTGTAGATTTACATGAGAATTTCAAGAGGTTTGACATGAGACATTCAGAAGTTAGAGACTATTTAACTTTCCCAAACAGTATATTGGTTTCTTTAGTATTTTTTCTATTATTGCACGCTGTTAGGCATGGAAATACTAGAAAAAATACTAAAGAAACCAATATACTGTTTGGGAAAGTTAAATAGTCTCTAACTTCTGAATGTCTCATGTCAAACCTCTTGAAATTTGCAGAGAAGCCCCCATAGACAAGAGGGAATCAGGGAGCTGGGCAAAGTTTCATGCTGTTTGCAAAGAGATGTCATGAAGAGGAGAGGGGAGGAAACCCAGCAGTTTTTTCCTCAGTGCTCAGGGCTGTGTTTGAAGCTGGGCACACAGCTACAGTGGCTTGATCACAGGGAGCAGGGTATAATTTCAGTGAAAACTGATATGTACATGGAGGAGGGATAAAACTCTCCCTATTACAGCTATTTATTATCACTTGACAGCTGTCAGTTTGCAGTAGGGGATTTGCCTTCCTGTCAGCTCTCTGAGAACCAGGTATATTTGCCTAAGGTTGTAGGGAAGGGTAGAAATCCTGCTTTCAAGCAAAGGTATCATTTAACCATGATAAGGAGGCAGGTAAAGCATTTCTTCTGAAAGATGGCTGTGGAGAACAGGGGAGTAAAGTCTTTCTGGCCCTACCCAGATGGGAAAAAACAAGTCATTAAAATCTGATACCTACCTGCTTTTAATGAGAGAAATGTTGTTCAAAGAAATAATCTCAGCCCTATCACCACCAAACTATTTTCAGGAGCCATTAGCCTTTCACCTCCTCATACGTTTTATCTCTTACTTCTGATCTCATTCAGGGGAAACGGCAATGCTGCTGCAACCAGAGATTTGGGCTTTAATCAGGAGCTTACTCAGTCATAGCCGTGCTCTTTGCAGGCATCCTTCCCAGTAAATGACCCCCCAAAAAACCATGGGGAGTGGGATGGGGAAAACAGCCATTAAAATCAAGCACTTGTGTTAGTGTAGTTAGTCCTGCTTAGTTCTTCAGTGCGCCAGTATGGGTGTTCTTACAGGCTGTGCAATGCTCCCTTCATCTTTAGCCTCTTCTCCTGCCCCAGGAACTCTTGCACAGCTGCTGGGGACAGGGGCCTGTGAGCTGCCAGCCTGAGCCACAGGCACAAGGCAGTTTGGTTTTTTGGCTGGAAAAAACAAAGAGCAAGAGCCAGCTGTGGAGCGATGTTCTGAGCTGCACTGAGCACACACAAACTCTGGCTCAATTTGACTGTACCTTAGCATTAGGTTGTATCTTTGCTGTATTCTGTACTTGAAAGGGAACCAAGGCAAGTTGGGTTGTTTTGGTTTCGGACAGTGGGATCAGCAAAGGAAGGCTGTAGATGATTGAGGGCTATTAAGGTTCAATCTCATTTTCTCCAGTGTTTAAAAACACGAGTTTTGTTCTTTGTACCATTCAGCATAACATTTTAAAACAAAACCAGGCATCCAGGTTTGAGTCTGCTGAGACTGTGTCTTCTGGCTCATCCTGCCCAGGAGCCCATGTCTCCCTGTAAAATGTAGCTGCTGTTGTTGCTGTTCCTACACTGCAACAGGTCTCCAGAATCATTAATGTTCTTCAATATTTTCTGCCTCAGCTCCAACATGTTGCACTGGATGGTCTATGATGCTGATTTTTTCCTTGCATCTGTTTAATTCAGACTGGGATCCATTTTATCCATTGTCAGTATGTGAGGAGAAAGAGAAATGAGTGAAAAAAGAATGTGAGTTATAAATAAGACACAATACATACGCATTTATTTCAGTGCTGCTTGTCCCTATTTATTTCTTTTTCTTCCCTTTATCTATGGCTATCAAAAGCACAAAAAAATGCCAGGAATGCCACATCCCATTGACGTTCTCCTGACAGGAGACTCAGGGCAATCCACGGCAACAGCTGTACTGCCTATTTATCCTGAAGCAGAAAATTGTACATGGGCAGGGACAATGCCCGGCGTCACTGACCGACACGGGGCCACGTCTCTGTCACGGTGGGAACCGTCCCTGCGCTCCCCTGGGCTGTTTGTGTGCACAAGAATCATGCTTATCATATTGCTGTAACACAGCACTTTGCATCTAATTTAAGCAATACTGGGGCTTTTGTTTGTCTCACGAGGTCTAACCCGGAGACAAAAGCCGTGGTCCAGCCTGAAGGTTATGAGACGTTACCAGACATTCATGTTCACACATACACACTCCGTCAGAGGAATTTATGGCCATTACCATGTTCTCTAATGAGTACAAAATGAGACCATTACATATTCACATAATTAGTTTGACAGATTTTCATTTAAATATAAAAAGACTTCTAGTCTTTAGAGAACAAAAGGAGGGGTTTGTTTCCAGGGCAGTTTTTGACTCTGCTTTTCTGGAGCAGGAGGTTGGGAGTGACAACTGAAGGGAGAGGATTTAGTGTGTGAATAATTCTCAGCTTTTGATTTCATGTTGCTATTTCTTTTCTGCTTTTCCAATTCCCCTGGAGCACCTTGAGGAGAGAATGTGATGGGGCCTTTCAGGTGCAGCCAGGAAAGCCCAAGTGTCATTTTCATTTCTTGGATATTTGGGCGTCAGACAAAAAGATGTGGGATTTTTAATAAATTTAGTTTGAGTGATTTCTCTTTGGAAAGGTTAGCAACAGCTCGCCAGCTTTCTCTGTACATTTTCCCATGCCTTTTTCACACTGCTTCTACCTGTAGTCACTTGTCCTTCAGGTTATTTATCTTTTTGTATTTCAAATGCTCTGTTGGCATCATTTCAGCTGTGGTTTCCCTGAATTGGTCGGGATAAGCAGCTTCTTCAGGCATTCATAAAGGAGCACTTGCTTAATTTCACATCTGGTTGTTAGAGGCAGCGTGTTGGCCTGGTCATCTTAGCATGATGAGCACTAAACATGACACATTCCAAACAGGAATTCTTAAAAGTCAACATGAGGTGTCCTCCAAAGACCCATGCATGCATCCAGTGTATCCAAACCAAAACTCCTTGGATTATGGTAGATTTGGATTGCTTTAGGCTTGGATTATACACTAATATACCAGAGTAGTTCCCTTAAACCATGTGAAGTTCCTTGGGTTCATAGCATGCGTCTGTGGGGCCACTCAGCTTTGTGTAACCAGTCCTTATCGGAGCTGACAACGTTTGTTCCTACACAAGGGTTACATGCTGGGAGCCAGGACTAAGTGCACAGCTACTTTATTTACACATCTAAGTGCCTCTTGGATGATGCTGGTAAATTCCAGGATGCTTGAGGCTCCCTGTGATATTTTAAAAAACAGCTTTTGTGAGAAGACCTTGTGCAAAATCCACGGGTTGTGACACTTCCCAGCTCTCCCTTTAATGGGGTGAAGCTCTGGGCCCACTTGTTCTTTGGTTTACTATGAATGTCCATCCCAGGATGTGCCTCACATATATTGTGTCCAGCTGAGAGTAGGAAAAATTTTATTCATGGGTCACGTGTGCCCACACTGTGGTAATAGAGCTGCGAACTTGTAGAGAGCACAAGGTATTTTGTCACTTCATATGTTAAATCCTCAGAAGGGCCTGATGTTCATCACGTGAGAAATTCCCCTGCCTCGTTCTTCCTGGAGACTGCCAGGTAGGAAGTGATCTTTTCCCTCACCAAGTGTGAATACAGCACTTTTTGTGTTTCATTCAGGATCCAAGCACTTCTATTCCATGCTTTTTAGCTCTGTCTTCCTTGTCTGGCATTGGCTTTTTAAAATGATGTCATAAAAAGGAGTTTGGACTTAATGATGAATTAGTGCTATTGGAATTTGAACTGCTCTTGTTTTTCAAGTTATTCTTATCAGAGAGGCCTTGTTTCTGGAAGGGGAACAGCGGCTGCTCCGTTTAATAAAGCTGACAAAGCAGGAAGTGATCACCAGCCCTTCACAAAATCCTAACTGAACATTTACTTAGAGCCGCTGTGGGAGAGACCCAGACCCATAAATCAATCTATTAAACCTTCAGACATGAGTTTTTGGAACCTCCCAGGCATTTCTTTTTCCTGCTGCTGTTAAGAAGTCATTTAAAGGCGCAAGCTTCATGATGTCATTAAAGACATGAGCAAGGGGTGTTGCTCCAGGCCTGGAATCCAGGCAGTGAGTGACCTTACCCCTCTAGAAACAAGTCCCAGTGACTTCAGCCCTGGGTATTTATTAGACATAAGCAAAAGCTGAAGTGAGGTGCCAGTTTATCAGGCAGGAGAGGTGTTTGTGTGTATGTAGAAAGGGTAGAATTCCCTGGATTGTTTTAAGAAGGTCTGTCCTGCCTTTTATGGCTGGGTGTGAAGGTTAAGCCTAGCCTGAGTGAGTGGCTGAGGGAAAGCATCTATCCAGATGCTTTCTATCCAGAGCCAAGCTATCATCTCTTTGCAGTCCAGCTGCACCATGGAGGACAAGGGGCATTTAAGTGTGTCTGAAATGGAGCCCTTCAATAAGGCCTGTGTACAGTGTCAGTAGGTGGGAGTACCTCATGCTCTGCAGAGACACAACAAGCCTTCAGGGGAATGTTTAGGGGCAAAGAAAAATACAAACTGTCAGCACTCAACATTTAAATTTGGGGGTAAGGCAGCTAGTATTATTCCTCACTGTTTAATGCCCTTGGAAGATTAAGGAAAGGATAATTAATATCTGCTGTTAAAAAATCAGCAGTGTACTTCATTCCACATAGACAACATTAAAATAAAAGCCTGTAGTTACATGTGTAAAGCCTGATTAGTAGGTGTGCAACTATTAGAGGGCTGGAATGCCTGGGTTTCATTTCTGCCTGTGCCACATACTCACAGGGATGAGAGGCAAGATGTGTACTGGTGTATTTCCATTTTTCTGTCTAGGCAGTATGTGTGACAGCCCTTCCTAAGGCGAGGGATGTTGTGAGGCTTAATTGCCATGTGCAGAGCACTCTGTGAAATACACTGCACCGCTGAAGGTATGAAATGGCAATTAAAAGAAAAATACAAGGTCTTTCTCTCTAATTTTCAAAGGAATGTCTTTGTACTTTTGGTTGTTGTAACCGCAGCCCAGATTTTCCTGCTAAGTAGATGGTGAGAACTGCTTCTTAGAAAAGAAAATATTACCTTCCTCAGCTGCAGTCACCCAAGAATGAGCCTTTGGTAGCTAAAAAGAGGAACTGATTCTTCATCATTCTCCCTCTCACCCAGGGCTTGGAAGACAGGGCTCTGCTCACTGGCCCGGAGTATGACCTTCATCTTCCTGCTTTGCCTCTGCCTCAGTGGCTGAGTGGTTGTTCTCTCTTTGGGATGGGGCTGGCACCATGAGCATTATAAAATGGCTCATAATTCCAGCGCCTCTGAAAGTATGGATAATAGAGATCCCAGGGGCCTGTAGCTCTCCCTGGGTGTAAGAATATATAGGACAGTGGTATGCTCCCTGCCATCCCAGTGGGCCCTTGGCTGAAAGTTTTGCCACTTAACCTGGGATCTCTGCTGAAAATCACTTTTAATTCCAGCATTTTGCTATCCCTGAGGATTTTGCAGTGCTTCTGAGTGCAGCTCTCATGGGGTTCACGAGGAATAAAGAACACATGACAAAGAACCATAAAGAAGGTACCATAAAGCAGTTCTGCCGCAGAGAAGAACTCAGAGAAACTCAGCTTTGTACCTTCCTTTATATCTTTCTTTGCAGTTGTAGATAAATCATAAACCAAGGGGCTGGAAGCTATTTTACAGCTCCTGTTGTGGAAATGGGTGTGGGTGGGTGTGGGCACATGCATTGCTTCAGAGTAAACCAAAGGAAGCTGTGCTGGGACAAAACCAGTGAGGAACAATGCGGAGTTGTGTTTCTCTCTGCAAAAGGTCCATTTGTCTCTTGGAGTATTTTGTTCATTACATGATTTACAAGGCCAGCAAGTCACCCAAAGCAAGTTGCAGCTCAGACGTGTCTGTTGATGGAAGTAGAGAAACAAGAGCCTCTTCTCCTCCCTGTGCTGTTCAGGAAGGCAGCAGGAAGTGCTGGATTGACCCAGTGGTGGTGGTGCAGCTTGAACAGAACTGAACAGCCAGAGCCTGGGCATCAGGAAGAATTGCTTCACTGAAAGCTTTGGAATAAGCTGCCCAGGGAAGTGGTGAAGTCACCATCCTGAAGTGTTCAAGAAGCAACTGGATGTGACACTCAGTGCTGTGGATTAGTTGGCAAGGGGTGATCAGTCAAAGGTGGGATGTGATGATCTTGGAAGTCTTTTGCAACCTAAATGAGCCTATCATGACATTGCTACACAGCACATCCAGCCTGTGACGTGTGTGGGCCACCAGGAAACCTTTCCAAGGGCTTTTGCATCATTGACAAGATCAAATATTAGAGGAAAAGAAAGGAAAAGCAAAGGGACAGACTGGAAAATGCGGAAAAGTCCCAACAGAAGTGGCTGATAAAATGCCACCATGCATGTCTCGGCACAGTTTGCATAGCTAAAGATTCTTCTCCTCTTCTGCAGGATTGCATGGACACCCTCTGCCTCATGGCTGCCATGGGACTAATCAGACAGTTAGGATTGCTCGTGTGACTAAAGCTTGCAGGCCTGAGCTGCCTTGCCAAGTGCTGCCCACACTCATGTTTGTTCTTCCCAGCACTGATCTGGGAGATGAGCAGAGCACTATTTTCCAGGGCCCTGAACCTTTTAGCAGCAGACAAAATGTTGAGCTGTGTCCTATGACCTTGTGACCCACAACATGCTCTGGGGTGAAAGGTGCTTTGTTCCTTGTCCCAGTTTTGTCAGAGCCTCTGAGGAATGGGCAGTCAGATAATGGACACTGGTCCAGCAGTGTCTGCTGTACTCGGCGTTAATGACCAATCCCAAATTTCGGTTTTAGCAGGTGGCAAGCTGGAGCAACTCCTTTGCAATGTCGTAAATCCTTTTTTTACAAACTGCTTGGTCAACTTCATGAGCTGGTTCCTGTCCAGTGGGTGCTTTGGATCAGATCTAGCCCTGCAGAGCAGGAGTGAGGGAATTAGGACCAAACATTTTACAAGTAACTGAACAGTGCTCTGCAGAGAGGTGTGCTGGATGCAGGAATCAGGACTCTGGCTTAGAATTATTGCTTGTCATTATCTACGTGGTTGTATCTCATACAAACAGGTGGGTTAGGAACCAGCAGTGCTTGCTGCCTTAAAAGCAGAGGAAAAGCTGAGCCAGGCCCTCAGGCAGCAGGAATCTTCAGATATGGCATCAGGCAGTCGGCATCAGCCTGGAGGGCATTACGGGAACCTTCAGGGCTGATTCAGCAGGTCACTGTTTACTGCTGATAGAGTGTATTGCCTGTGAAGTTACAGCATAGAGCTATTTGGCCCCAAAACATTTATTTTATAAATGACATTTGGTGTGAGACCAGTTCTGAAAACTGATGTTTTGCAAAGTGTGCTGGTGGGTGACAAACACCAGTAGCTCCAGTTCTGTGCTGGCCAGAGGTGGCCACTGAGCCTTGCAGCCTTCCTCTGCAGCAGTCCAGACATGGGGGATCCCATTTCACTCCCAGCTCTGTACTCACATCCAGGGTGGCACTGGAGTTGTGCTTCACCTTTGCCTAAAGAAAAGGCCTAAGAACTGAGTGTTATTTTTTCATAGTTAAGGTGTATGTAAGACGATCTTGCTTTAATTTCAAAGTCATTAACATATTTTCTGTCATGGATCTTAAGAGACAGACATCTTTAATCTGACTCACCCTTCTGTGTGTGGGGGTGAATGAGAGGTTGTAACAAATGGCTTTTTAAAAGAATGAATAAGGGTTCCTAGTTACCATAAGCTGCCTAAGAATTCTGAAGGATCTTATCTTTTTAATGAAAATTACTCTGGTTTAAATCTTATGCCAGCTTGGAGTTCACGCTGTCACATTTCAGGTTCCTTACCCACCTTTGCTCTTTAGGGGTTAGCATTCCAAGCTGTATTCACTAAGGATCAAATGTGCTTGTTGAGAAGATTTCTGTTTTTCAGTGTCACTGCTATTCTAGCTTCCCTCCAGGGAAATGAAGAGTGCAGTGTAATAGCTGCTGGAATTGCTTGCTGGTGAACAGGGCAATCACAGTTCATGCTGGAGGGAGATGGTAGTGGTGATGCTTCAACAACGCAGGAATGAGTAAAGTTTACAACAGGATTCTAGGAAAAGTATTCATTGGTTACCTTTAGGAAGCTTTCCCTGTGATGTTGTGCAGCTGTGGTGCTCTTCCCAGTTCCTGAACTCTGCCACTGATTCTTCTCCTTTAGGTAGATACCCAAAATTTTGCTTGTTCCTTCTTCTAGAGAGAGGGGAATGGGGTAGAGACTGGAAAGAGGGAACGGCCCCCACATCTTAGACCCGTGCATTAAAAAAAAACAACAACAAAAAAAGCCTTGACTTGACTGCTAGCCTGTGTGTTTTTTTAAGGTTAGGCCAAGCAGGATTCCTTGGAGATCAGCAGGGCCTGATCTCTAACTGTACTGATGACTGCCTTTATCACCTGAGAGAAGCACAGGACAAGAGGGCAGTGGGGACATCTGTTCCCTAAAAGAAGGGGCAGGATTTGTTCCTGAGGTCAAGGTACCAGCTTGCCTCTGCCAGATTGGAAGCACAACCTTTCCAACCAGTTTGTCAGCTCAATTGTTTAGCAACCTGCTTTGTTTATGCTATAAAACCTGGCTCCTGCGTTCAATGTGGATTGCCAGAGGGCATGGGAACAACAGAGCGAACTGCTTTAAATCCTGTGCTTAAACTCCATCAGGCCTTAGAGATGTAAAGGGAAGGTTTCTCACTAGCTGATAGATTTATTCTCAGTCACATTCCTGTGATCCCAGTGGAGGAAACAGCCTGAGCAAATGGAGTGGAATACAGCACCTGGGATGTGCCTGGAATAGCCAGAGGTCCAGAGCAAAGACCCAAACACATCCTGCACCACTGGAGATTAAAGTCAGTCTGTCAGTAGGGCTTTGACTCTCTGCAGATCTTTCACCTGACATTGTCTTTAAACCCTTTTGGGCTCTAAGAGAAACAAAGGTGAATTAGAGGGAGATTTTCCTTGAAACCTGAGCTACAGAGTTTTGAAGATGTCAATGCTCACCTTGGGCTTAGACCTGCAACATTCTGTGGTGAGTCCCCAGCAGTTTAGTGAGCTGCTCCAGGCCTGGAGGTCGGTATGTTTCCTTTACTCACAAGTACTGCCATAGCCAAAGGCAAGCCAAAAATGCATGATTTACACTTCAGTCTAGCTCTGACCCATCCCAAAGTCCCAAAGTCTTGCAATTGCTCCCCTCAAGGTTTTGTTGCGTTTATCTCTTACTGGGGGTGTTTGCTGGGCTGCCCAAGCAAAAGGGTTCATAGAATATGATTCACCAAAAGAAGTGGTTCCCAAATTACCCAGTGCCAAATATTCTGGTTTGATCCAGTCAAGCTTTTAAGGTCATGATCAGCTTTAAGAGTGTGACTAGTTGCACTGAAATGCTCTGGATTACCCCAGTGCTGGTATGGGGATATAGGGTGCAGCCTTGCAGGATCAAGCCCTTGGATAGAGGGGCCAGAGGCCATGTGCTGGAGGAAGGGAGAGGGGTCACTGCCAGCAGTCCTGTCACAGAGTAGCACCCTGGGATTTAGGGCAAAAGCACATTGGACTTTTTTGTTTAGTGCCAGTCTGCCTGAAGTCCTCACACTGTGTAAGCCAAGATCAACAAAGGAGGTTAAAGCCTCTAATACTGGCTTCTCTTCTTTGCTGACAGCGATGTCAGGCACAAAATCAAATTCTTTCTGGGTGTCAGGTAAGTCAAAGACTGCAGAGTGCCCCAGAAGGGGATTCTTGGGGATTTATGTTCCATCAGCAAGATGAATGGTAATTAAAGCCTGGATATTTCTGCTAAGCTGGGAAACAAAAAAGAACCATCTTAATTCCTTAAATTCCTCATGCCAGGCTGTAAAATATATTCCATTCATGCCTGTGTCTTGGTGCTTGTTCTGTCTGCGTGTCTTTCTTTAGCATTCAGCCACCTGTTTGTAAGCAGTGTCCTCCAGGTTCTCAGGGCGCTTTCTTTCCTGCTCTCCCTGCCCTTGGATGTGCTGCTTTGACACTGAGGCCTCCTTGTCTACAGGAGACAGTCCATCAGAGCTCCCTGGCCTGCCCCGCTCCCATAACTTCATTCTTGGAAAGTTTCTGAGTTTCCCTGGTGATAAAACATGAGCAACATTTGCTCTGACCTGAATCATTTCTGAAGGCATTGAGCCTTGTTTTGTTATGAAGGTTACTCAGGGTGGGTGGTGGGGCATGGGAATTCCCAGTGATGGCAATTCCTGACAAGTGTCAGAAAGTCGCTGCCTGCACCTTTCACGCTGCAGGATTGTTTTGATTAGTTTTTTAGTGCATGCTGAAAAGTACATGTGACAAGCTGAGGGTGAGAGACGCCGAGCAGAACAAATCGGCACGTTACAAGATTGTCTGCCATGGCTTGCCCCCAGCTCTCACCAAAAGGAGAAATAAAAGGGGAAAGGAAAAAAAGTCCAAGCCCCAGCTCTGTATATACAGCAGCTATCAAACTGTCACTGATCACCACTTCTACAGCTGGGGTTAAAATAATATAATAGCAGAGTGTTTGCTGGTCTTGTAAAAACCTCCTGTTATTCGCTGGAGACCAAACTAATGAATCAAGAGGACAGTGTTTAAAACTGTTAAAAAAACCTATAAAATGACCAAAAAACCCACAGAGTAAATAGCTCTGGAATGTTGTGGGTTGACTGCATGGGAGTTTTTTTCTTTGCTCTGCATTATTTATCCCCTTAAAATTAATACCGTCTGCATGATGGGTGGCTTGAGGCTTAGAGGGACTTACAAAGCAAGTTCACTACCAGTTCTCAATTACTGTGGAGTCTGATTCTGTTCTCATTTACTCTTGAGTGCATGGGAAATGATTGTGTTTCCCTTGATATAGTAGATGCAGTGAGTAATAAAACCTTGAGTGTCTGGCTTTTGCAAAGAGAGATCCAGGCCACTCCAAACACTCTCAGTCAGTTTATCTACTTTTTGCTACATTTCTCATGGTGATGACATGCTGCATCTCTGCCCCCAGCCCAGCGCACAAGAGCAGCATCACTTCTGGCAGAAATTATAAAGCTTCAGATTTGATCTTTGGAAATATTCAGTCACGTGTCCAAGCTTTAATAAAAAAGCGCAACACCGTTTCCATCCTCAGGGGTGTTGCCAGACCAAACCTGGTAACTGAGCAATCTGCCCTGGATGGTGTGGTGTCAATTCCCAGATCCATGGCAGACATTGGGTGGCACTGGCTTTCCTCATGAAAATAATCATCATTTTCTGCTCAAAACAAAGCATTTGCTTTTTAGCTTGAAACTTCATTTACTCTTAGAAACATGAAAGCGTTGCAATAGGATCATTTAGCAGCCAGACCCCCATCACACACACTGACTTGGCTTTTCCTGAACCTTCCTAGCACATTGGCAGCTCCCGCCAGTATGGCTGAAGGTTGTTCTGCAGCATCTCTGCCGTGAGGAAACAGGAAGATCATAGCTAATATTATGCCAAATTAACAGACGGGGTTTTTATTCAACACCAGTTATGTATGAATACTTGCATAAGGAATCCTGGGCCTGCTTTAAGCAAGGCCCCTGGTAATGCACTTCAGGCTAACCCAAGCACAAGTGCTTCCTTGTGTTGTGCCTTGGAAGTGATGAATGGCAAGTTGCTTTCATGCCCTCTTTTAGGAATCATTTTACCTGCAAAGAATGGGAATTTTACTGTGCTGCTGGAGGAAGGAGGTGGAATGTTAGATGGGCCACAGCTTTTGTGCCCTTTCAGAACATGAAAGGAAGGGAAAATACGGTTCTTCATCTGAGTAAACTACTTTGCATGTAGGTTGACTTAGTGAGAAGTTGTATTATAAGTATGTTAATTTTTCCTTAGCAATATGGAGAGCCCATCCAGCAAAGCATCTTGTGAAGTATTAGCAAGGTCATGGTTGGCATCCACAGCGATTTTTAATCCAGTCTGTAGCTGCTTTCAGCATTAGCAGCTTCGGAGATGTATCCGGGGAGGAGGGAAAAACCATACCAGGCTAATTTGAGAGAGCAGTTGGCCACCTGGCAGTCTAGAGACCACGTGTAATTAAAAACATCCCTGTCTCCAGCACAAAGCTTATAAATCTGCCCTGGCTGGCTGTAATTAGAGATGCAGAGTGGATATATTGGTTTGGGAGTGGGATTATTCGTACTTTCCTTGTTTCTGGTCCTCCTGTTTTATGGTGACATGTTCTCTGGGACATGCAGAGGAGTTCAACATCCAGAGTGATCCCGGAAGGAGCAGGGTGAAGATCAAAAGCATGTGTGCTCTTAAAAGAAAACTTGTTGGGTTTTGGCACATGGTTAATGAAGCTGGAGGTAGTCTGATCTCCTGTTACTGATACAGCAAGGAGACACAGCCTCCTTGCATGGGGACGGAAAAATAACCATAAATTTAGCAAGTACACACTGTACCAGGGCAGTGGAGCTGAGCCTGTGGTGTGCCTTCATTTTGCTTAACCCTGTTTCCCATCCCAACTTTGACTCACAAGCTTTCCATCAAAAGGTATCCTTATCTTTACTTCCTCCTTTACAAAACTGTGTGAATGGTTGAGATGGACTCTTTGAAGTCAGTGGGGACTGCAAACGGCTCTGTGCTTTGCAAACTCAGGTGGTGAATTTAAGCACCTGCTTTTTGAAGATCTTCCTCTATAAATTTAACAGTGCTTCAGCTTCAATCTATATGACAGATCAAGTAATTCCTGCTTCCTTCATGATCAGAAACAGGGAGTGGGACAAAAATACCCTTATTTAACTTAATGTGTGTGAGTACATGATATGCTTAACAGAGGCATTATCTTTCAGAATATAATAATGTATGGAATCCTTTTAATCAATGTTTTATAGTACCCTCTGTGAGACAATTAGTAGTTAATTTGATAGGATGGCACCAAATATGCATAGAAAGGTTATCCTGTGTGATCTGTTAGGTGACCTTTTCTCTAAGGATTCCCTTGTCTGTCTTTCTCTGGGTTTCTTTGCGGTTTCTCTCATTTCTTTTGGGATTTCCTTATTAATTTCATCCTTACTGCTCCTTTTTCATCCATTTCACCCTGGGGCAGAGGAGAAGCAGCAGCAGAGGAGAAGGAGAGGGACGCGTGTGACACCAGCTTTTCCCCAGTCAGCCCTGCAGTATCATTCCATACTGGGAAGCACAGGACTTTCCCAGAACTGGTTCTCATTGCTGGAGGAGGAAAGGCAGTGTTTGAAGAGGCAGTGTCTGAGCCAGGAGAGATCAGGCTGTTACCCAACCATGGTCCTGACATAAGGGCTGGGCTGAGAGCACCCCTAGGTGTGGTTGTGAAACTGGCAGTAAAATTTGTTTCCGAGCTCCCTTCATGGGTGTTGGAAATCACACAGGGAAGTGATTGAAACCAGGAATGAAGGGAGAACCACTGGCATTGCCTCAGCTTCTTATTATTATAATTTCCCAGGGAGCTGTGACTCCACTGTGACACTGGAATAAGAGCTTTTACTGTTCTAAGAACATTTCAGGCTCTGGAAAAAGTATTGGTTGAGGTTGGGCTAATCCATCACTCCTTTGTGCAACCCTTTGAGGCAGCACTAGTTTGTTTGAGCTTGGACAGCTCAGGATCACTAGCACATGGGGTCCTACTTTAGCTCCAGAGCCATGGCAGTGCATTTCTAGGGGGTAACAACCAGGCACCTTCTCGCTCTTGTATCACTTCTGCTGTTCCTGCCCTGGCTTAGTCACCTGGCTCTGCTGTGCTCTTGTCTCATCAGCTCAATGCCTGCAGCAAGGGCAATTACTCCAAAGCCATGGCTGGTTGGCTGCTGGCGAGCACAGCTCTGTCATTATTCCTGCCTGCCTGTTAAAAGGGTGAGTGGGGCTGGCTCCTTCCCCTTCCTGCCCCTGGCCTGGCTCCCCATGCACTGCCTCACCTGCCCAGCACAAGCTGCAGCGTTGCTGGTGGAAGCTGGGAGTGAAAGCTCCCGACAGCACTCCCCATGCAGGCCCACCTGCACACCCTCAAGAAGATCCTGGCCCTCTGGAGCACATCCCAACGGTGCGTACCCAGCTCCGCGGGATCAGGGACATCGGAGTGGCTTTGCACACCCCACCTGGGCACCTGGGCCTTTTGCTTCCTCACCTGTCCAGAAAACTTCAGCTGCCCTTGGTGACAGCTGAAAGCAATTCACTGCTGCTTGTTTTGTCTGCCTGGTTTGGTGAGGGATGGGACACTCGGAGACTCGGTGAGCTGGATAGCTGCACTTTGCTGTCACCTCGCGTTCTGTCTGGGATCATTTGCTTGTTCATTTAGGCAGGAGCCTGTGTGGGGAACACAGCTGGATCTCTTGTGCTGACACAACCAGCTGGGCACATGAGATGGCATTTAGCTGTGAGGCAGTGCCAGCCTGCCCCAGCCTGGGCATGCTGCTGTCAGTGGGCTGCTCTGCTGGCTGCTTTGTGTTGTGCTCTGTATTGGCTCCATATTGTGAGGATCTGTGTTTCTGGTCTTTAGATGATGACAAGCTGATTAGAACAACATTGTATCACCTGGAAGCTTAATCACAGGTGGCACGGTGTCATTCAGACATGTCCTGCCTTCACTCAGTTTGCATGCTTGGTCACCATCCCTGTGAAGTGCATATTTGCTCCTTTTCTGAAGGTGTGTTTTTCCAGGGGCTAGGGGTGAGATTCAGGAGTTAGCTGAAGTACTAGAGACTGCAGAGGGATCTGTTTTCCAGACCCAACATTGAGTTTTCAATCCTTTTGATCCAATTCTAGAAAACAACTTCTTTGCCTTTGCATGGGCTCAGAAACAGCCATGGTGGCACTGAGGATTTTCACCCAACAGGAGTTAGGGCCTAATGATACCAGGTGAGGAGCAGCCTTGTTTTATAGCAACCGAGTATCTTGTAATTTAATCTTGGCATTATAAAATTACAGGACACCTTCCTATTCTGCCAGGGCACTGTGCCTGCCAGTGGCACCATACTTAGTGCAAATTGCTCTGGAGTTTTGGCAGGGTGGACTCTCTCCTTTAGAGCAGATTGAGGGCACAGGCTTGTTTTCAGCCATTAAATGATGCCTCTTTCAGAGCTCTGTTGTCACGTAGTCTTGAATTACTGTGCAATTCCTGAAAACATCACTGTTCAAGTGATTACTTTCTGTGCAGTCCAAACGTTAGGGAATTAAGATATACCTGGCTAGGCTTTTCAGAAGTACTTACTATCCATGACAATCTCAAGGAAATTACCATGAGCTGTAGCTTAGACATACTTATATCAAGGCATTTTAATTTAGATGTCTAAGATTTTAGTTTTTACCTGTTTTGCCCAACTCTAGGTTATGTCATTCTGTGTCACTTAGAGAGTCAAGTGTTTCTCTTTTGCTATTTACCCGATAAGTGTTAAGTGAAATTCCTTGACTTGGCCTCTTCCAATGTAAATAAACAAGAATTTGTTTTAGTGATGGAAGCTAACAAGTGTTTAATTGACGTCAGCACAGGGTGAGTAACATCACAGCATCAGAGTTATGCTGTGGAGTGGCTCCCTGAGCTTTTCCCTTTGCCACAGCTGTCAGACCATGAGGCTGGATACCAGATGGGAAATGGCAGGCTCTGAAAGTACCACTGCAAAACTTCTGGAAAAAGTGGATGGAACTGCTGCCATGTAAGCAGGAGGAAGGTTTTTGAGACCAGTTGACTTGCAGGTAGTGACTTGCTTCCTACAGGGGAAACAAAACTTTATCAAAGTGTAAAAGGGAATTCAGGCACTTAAATATTTAGTCTGCAGGTTTTGAAAGTTGAAAAAATAAGGTTCATTTTAGTGTGCCTTTGCACGTATGGTAGGTGCAGCTGGGTTTGCAGGAAGGCGTTGATGAGATGTCTGTTTGAGGACTAATGACAGGGCAGAGCAGACAGAGTCATGGTTGTGTGGGACAGCCCCTTGTCCTTGGAGCAGGCACAAACAGGAGCTACAGACATGCCTCACGTGGGCTTCACCACAGGCTTCTTCCTGGGTGCTACAATTAGGCAACTCACAGGCCTCTGGTTCTTGGGAGAGACTTCAATGAGCTCAGCATCTTCTGAGACAGCGCATGGAGATTTTCCTAAGGGATCTCATAGGATATCAAATGAATTTATTTATCAGCATCTTGACAATGTCTCAGACAGAGTTCCTCACTTGGCAGGAGCCGTGTGGTCTAGTGGTTCTGTGCAGCTCCCAGTGCTAAATGATGGGCGTTTGAGGTTCATTTTTTGGTTTCATTGTTTTGCATAGTCTACTTGTTAAACAGCATGTGCAAGAAATGGAATTACTCTTACTAACACTTTAAGGGATCCCAAGTGTATTTTAGATCCAAGTATATTAAATCTGGGCCAGCCTCAGGAACTTCTCTTTCCCGATTGATCAAATAATGCTCTTCCTTTCAGGAAACAAATTCCAGTTGCCTTGAGCTTTGTCACAGGGGCAGAGTCTGTGTGTGTGAGGGGCAGTTCCCACGTTTTGAGAGAACTAGACCAGGATCAGAAGCTTCACACTCCTCATACCTTTTCAAGCATTTTTCTCCATTTTCCCTCACAGCATTCAAAACTTTTATCTCTACTTTTGGGCAGTATTTTCTGTGCTCTGGTGAGTCTGCCTTTCTCTTCTGGTTTCCCTGAGCTGTGTCACTAATTCAGTGTAAACTACTCCTCATTGCCACAGTGATTCTCAAGTGACAGCACCTCTCATGAGATGCTGAGCTGCTGCCTGGCAGACAGGAATGCAAACAAAAACTCCACTTGTTTCTTATACCTTTATCAACCCATTAGAGCAGGAGTGAGCATTGACCTAGAAATGCAGCAGCTGCAGCTCTGGCCATGGCTGAAAGAGCCTCTTGGTGACCTACTTTGTCCCACCCTGGAGCTTCCTGCTGCACAAGGATGGGTCCTTCCCAGGAAACTCATCAGCAAACTCTTCTTGCTGCTGAGGTTCAGGGGAGGCTGTAAATGAAGGGGTTAAATGGCAGGAACCATGAAGTTCCATTTTAGGAATCTTCCCAAAGCCCTCCTGTTTTACACCCAGGTGTTAGCCTGACCTTATCTCTGTAATTACAGTGGGATACCTTGGACATGCACTTAGGAAGCCCCTGAAGGAATTGCCCAATGAAACCAGCACACACCAGGTTGGAAAACCCTTTCCTGTAACCTTATTATGGTTTAATTATCTTTCTCTGCTTTCCCATTTTGGCTTGTGTAGAGCAACAGTGACATCCATTGGCTTATTAAGTGAATCCAAAGTACTGTACACACGCCATATATTTACTCGAAGTGGAGGGCTGGACCAGAGTGTATCAGAGATTGTTAAATGCTGAATTCTCTCAATAATTGTCAGCACTGCAGAACCAACCCAGGTAGAAAAAAGTTAGAGCAAATTTGCTTCAGCTTATTCACTCAGGATAATATCTAAAATTTAAACTCCTACAATAAAAGTCTGTTTTATTTTAAAATTGTTTCCTTTCTTGAAGAGGAAAAGAAGAAAATTAGTAGAGGTTGTGAGGGAGGGACTGACAGCCAGAAAGTTGTAAAAAAATCCAGTGAATGAAAGACTGAAAGGCTGAAATAGAGGATTCAGTGATAAAAAACCAATAGAAACAAAACAAACTAAATTATTCATGTGAGAGGCTGATCTGGAGGATTCTCTTTTAATTCCAAAAAACTTGAAAACAGTTCAACTTACTTTTAACCATGTGAGTGAATCAGTAGGTGTTTCCTGGAGGTATTTCATTGAACAGAACTAGTGTTTGCAGTAAATTTTTGACCAGCTGTTGTTACAATTCCACTCCAAGGTCGAATGCCTTGACCTGACAGGGAGTCCCTGTGAGAAGGAGGATTGAACTCTGAGCCCATTGGTCCATTTTTGTTGCCCCACAGCCCAGCGCAGCTCTTGAGGGTTGTGTCTGCAGCCAAGTCCAGCTCTTCCTTGTGAGTGGGACACTGGGACTTGCAAGGGCAGCACAGGGATTTCCTCTTTCAGCACCACCAGAGTAAAAGGGAGTTATGCTGATTGACACCATCTGATTCGGAGTCTGGTTCATGGCTCTTAATTAGAAATGAAATTGTAAGTGCTGTGCAGAGCAATCATAACTGAGGGGGGCTACAGGTGCTCAGCATAAGGTTTTCCATCCCATTCAGCAGCTGTGGATCAGGCATCATGTCCACAGCTCCTAAGAGGGATTTCCCCTTTACTTAGTTTTTCATTTCCACTGGAGAGCCTAGGAAACTTTCCCAGCTGATGCTCAGTGTACTGGGGAATTTCAGAATTCCCTTTGTGAATATGTGCACAACAGAGCAGGGGGGAAGTTCACGAAGAAGCCTTGCCTCCTATCCCTCCAGACTGCACCATGCTGGAAATGCTTTTTTCCAGTTCATGTGATTTTAGCCCTTAGAGTCTCTCTGCTTTATCTTACTATCCCACTGCTTTGAATGGCTCATAGCTTGCAAATGTTTTTTCTGGATATTTCAGACACTGGCACCTTACTCAGCTCAATCCAGCCACTCTGTTCCTTTTGGAGACCCTATATTCTCCCTGTCTGCCTTTGGGGACTTCTCTGTGGAGATTTGTTGATGCATTCTTTGCTTTCCCTTCTCCCTATGAAGTGCTTCCGTGCCTCTCCATGGCTGCATGTTTGCAGCTAATGCCAGTTGCTGTGCTTCCATGGACTGAGAGAAGAGCACATAATTTCTTTTTTTCATCTCTCTTAGTCATTCTCTGGCTGATTTCTCTCGTTCTTTCACAGCTGGTGTGCAGGTCAGCTCCACACAGCATTTGGGGCTGCAGGAACTGATCTTCCCAAGCCGTTACCAAATGCTGGAATTTCCCTGAGTGTTGACTTCTTGGTGCCTGTTGAGCTCCTTTTCTCATTCCTGCAGTATGTGGTTTCACAGGGAGTGGCTGGCTGTCGGCTCAGGTTCCTTTGACTATCCTGTGTATACATTTTCCATGATCAGAGAAGGAGGTCGGTGGATAAAATCCCGCTGTTTGCGGATAACAACGGATAACATTGCCGTGCTAACAGACATTTGCACGGGAGATATGAAAACAGCCCCATTCATACCCTCCTGTGACGGTGCTGAGTCTTACAACTGCTTTGAAATTTGAGGTGAGCTGCTGCTCGATTGCATAAGGCACCAGCTTTGCCATGGCTTCCCACAGGTGCACTGGATTTACCTACCTCTGGTCAGCCTGCCAGAAGCAGGAGGATACACACAGCCTTCCTGAAAAGCTCCCAGCATCCTGTGGGGAACTATAGACTGATCACAGGTGCCTTGTCTGCAGATTCCCAAAGATGGAAGGGAAAATACTGTATTTGCACTCCAGAGCAGGCTTAGCCCTGTTCTTACCCATAAAGTAGGGATAATTCAGCAAAACACCACAAACAACTGAATTCCTTTTGGTAAGGCATAAGCCAAAAAGGTGGACTTCTTTGCTGAGAAAATACTGACATTTCACTGAAAACCAGAATCCCCCCAAAGTGCAGTTGCATGTCCAGAGACTGCACCGACCAGTTTTGTGCCTGCGAGGCTGGCGTTCAGTCAGCCTTTCCGGTGAAGACAAATAGGGTTATCTGCTCGAGTGTGCTTGGAGCTGCCATGAAAGGGAGGCTTTCTTCCCCATTTCCGAGAGGAACCAGGGTTGATGCTCTCCTATCACATAGGGACCTTGTTCAGCCTGTTTGTCCCCAGTTAATGACATCCGCTGTTGATCACTGGTGTCACCGTAGCTTGCAGCACTGCCCACTCTGGTACTTGATTTTCCTTGTGCTACTACATCAGATTACCAAAATGCAGTAGATTTGAGGCAAGCTTTAATTTGGAAAATTCAGCCTGACCTGGGATCCTGCTGGGAGCCACTTTAAGACTTGCATAGGTGTCTGAGGTGGTGCAATGTGGCACATTTCTCTGCTCTGCCTGGGTTGTAGTGGGGCCAAGTCCCTGCCGTGGGCTTTCGTGGCTCTGCTGTGGCAAAGGAGAATGGCTCCCAGTGTTTCCTTGCTCTCACACGCTGGAGCTGTTTGCACATTTCGAGCAAATAATGCTTTATTGCTGTTTACATGAAAAGAGGAAGGCAAAATAAATTTTAAAAAAGGGAGAGTGAGAACATCTTGTGAACCTGCTGTTCTCAGATCTCTCCGATAAGGACAGTTCCAAGTGCGTGAGAAGTTTCCTACTCCAAGATTTATTTACTTCTGAAAGAAAAGCCACCTTCATCTCATTATTTTATTTTCAATACAGGTTTTAATTTGGTGAGAAAATATCTTCCCCTTAAAGAACCTATTCTGCCTCATTAACTCCTATAAAAAGCACCCCCCCCAAGCTTGAAATGTTAAAAGAAGCATAAATTAAGGCTAAGTTTGTTGTTTGCCGCTTTAATCAACAAACAACCTTAAGAAGGACTCACAAAAGGTTCTGTAAACTAAATTTATTAGTGAGCAGGAAAACAGGCCCTCAGTTGCAGCCTCCTCCCCTTCCCAGCCCTCTGCATTTGGAGGGGGGTAGGTTTTTGGAGTGACTGGTTTTGTTTACAGTGTCTTATTCTCTTGGGCAGGTTGTTGTGGTCCCATGGATCTCTGTCAGACTTTTGTGATGCAGCTGAACTGAAGTAACTTGGGACAGAGTCTGTTAATTAGGTCTTCAAAGGCTTCTCCCCTTTTTATTCACTGTACAAATGTCCTTTTTTCCTCTTCTTTTCCCTAAATCTTTTTGTCACTAGCTCAGAAGGAAAGAGGATTTTTTCACTGCAAGAGAAAACTGCCGTTCTCCCTGCCTTCCTCTCACCTCTCTGGGATACTGGAGGAAAAGTGCATTCACATCTATTTTCTGTGCTTTTCCTCTCCTTGAAATGTTTAAAAGCCTTCCACTATTTCCTCTTTATGCTATGTGCTATTATCATGATTTATTTCTCGCTAAGGGATATCTCCACAGAGAGAGTGGTGCTCACAGTGACTGCGGTACCAAAAACCAAGGGAAAACTCAGGGACATAGTCTAGAAAGTTTCAGTGCAGGGGACAGGATAGTTCAATAAAAACATTAGGAATTAACTTCCCTGAGTTGGCACATGTGAATATATGATTTCTTTCCAAATTCCCCGTAGAATTCCCTCATAAGAGTGAACTTCTGTAGAAACCTCTTGCATCCAGACTCAAGTTCAATCTTAAACTGATTTTTCATTGGGTTTATTTGTGTGAAGTCTTCATGGGGAAATTTAATAATGGGTTTTATTCACTGCTGCAGGATTTGGACTTCCTCACTTCTTAATTTTTTTCACAGCTATCTCAAGTTCAGTCTGAGATATGCAGTGTAAGAGAGATCCAATAAAAATCCCTTTTGTTCACTGGAAAAAATGGCCTTGACCCATTAGAGAGCGATTTGATATTTATCTGAACACCTCCTCACCTTCCAGGAGTTAATTTGACTTGGAGATGAGCCAAGACAGGGAGTTTCTCTAAACTTCCCCCAGCTTTACAGGCTTGGATTCAAAGAGTCCTGGCTCTGAACAACTCATGGTTCAGGTTTTCCAAAAGGTGACTGGGCACGTTTTGGAAAACTGGAGCCTCCCTGGGAGTTGTGTTCCCCTCTGATTGATGGCCCTGGCTCCAGCCCCTCCATGCTCTCACTCTTCATGGTCTGTGGATAGGTCAGCGCTGCAAACACTCCTCAAAGGAAATCATCCTTCTTCAATGCAACCCATGGCTTATCTCAAAACCCAATTTCCTCTGTCCATCCCACGCCTTCCCTTCCTCCCCCAGCAAACGTGAGGAGGGTCTCACATTTCACACCAGCTGCCTGAGCAAATGCAGGATGGGCCCCACTGTGCTGCAGCCTGGCATCTGCAGTGCCCAGTGAGTCAGGGGCATGAGGTACAGCCACAGGACAGGTTCCTTTGGGGCTGTTTGACATTGTGCTTTCACTCTTCAAATAAGAGCTTTTTTCCGTCTCTGTGAACCAGCCATATTCCAGCCCTGTGTCTTTCATGTTGCCAGAAACAAGAGGCTGAGGAAATGGGGAAGTGTGGGATGAGGGGCAGCACAGGGATCCAGAACCACTCTTCCAGTGCTATCACTGTGGGCATGCAGTGCTCCCCCACCTCATAGCTTTATTTAAACAGCAAGAGGGAAGCTTCCTTGGTTATCCTGTGCCCCTGGGAGCATGCTGTTCATTGGGCATGGCAGTCCCTGGCATCCAGGTGCCAGGGAGCCAGGCAGGTGGAGAGCAGGAGCACTGGAGGCTTTTTCATGGTGACTAGAAAAAAGCAAAAGAGAAGACTCCTGGATGAAAACCTGAGTCCTTTGGTTCCCCACAATAGAGATATTCCTGTTGTCTCTGGGAAGGGATGGGATGTGGATGTACATAGTCTGAGGGTGTCTTCATCTACTCCCAAAGGCAATGCCCATCACGGTGCTGTGTACACAGGGATTTTTGGGCTCTCTGCCTCTGCTCCAGACCAGCTGGCAGGCTCTGGAGCTGATGGCAGCAGTGTGTACACTGCCTGTTCACTGTGGCATGGGAGCAGAAGTGAAACTACCTGCTTGCTTTTGATCCAGGTGGGGAAGGGCAGAGAGATGGGCACGGGCTTCCCTGCCAGACACCAACTCGTATCTGTCTCTGCCGTAGTTCACTCAGCTTCCAATGCAACTTGCTGCAGTTGGGAGATGCAGGTTGAGAATCCATCTGGGCACTGCAGGGTCCAGCTCTGATTTTTTCATGTTTTCCGTAAGTCAACGGACAGACATTTTCAAAGCAGTAAGAACACCAGCAGGACAGAGGAAAACTTACAAAACCCATGATTGTTGAGGGAGATTATATGACCTCTGCTCTTGTGCTTAAATAGGATTAAACTGCCATCGGAAGCAAACACCAAGTAAGAAACCAAAATCCAGGAAAAAATATTACAAACAGCCCTCTGAGTCCTCCCCCTATTTCTAACTCCTCACAGGATATAATATTTGATACTGGTGTCACAAGAGTCACCTGGTGGAGAAATCCTGCTTTGTTCCAGACATTCTTTCCTTTATTTGTATGGAAGGCGCTTTTCTTTCCAGAACAAGCACTGAAGGGCATGTAGGCTGGTCCTGCTGGAAAAAGTTCTGGAGGTTCAGTGGGAAGTGGGAAATGAAAAGTTCAGTGGGAGCTGAGCTGTGCTGTGACATATAGGACACACCATCCAGGGCTGCTCCAACTGAATGGGGAACAAACTCTTTTCCATTGAAGCAGGATCAGGAGGGAATTGCACAAAGGCCAAGGTGTGACTGGGATGGGTTTAGCTCTGTAGGGCCAGTGAGGCATTCCAGCCAGGACACTGGCATGAGGTGAACTGTGGACACTGAACACCTCCAAGATGTGGCTGCCATCAGCCAGAGCTTCCTGCAGCACCTCAGCTCCGTAGTGTGGGCATTTAGACCCATGCTGGATCAGTCTAGAAGGGAAGCTGTGCTCGCTGCTCCAGGGCAGCATGGATAGAAGTTGTGGGGAAGGTTTTGTTTTGTCAGCAGTATGTGCTTGTTGTGATCCCTCACAGTGAATCCTGCTTGGATTAGCTGCCTGTCATCCGCCTCAGGGCGAGTCCCTGTGCCATCATAAGTGCTGTCATGCTTCAGTAAATAGTCCAAGGTTATGGGGAGCCTCAGGTTTGTGCTGCAGGTGGTTAAGGTTTTTGTTGTTGTTTTTATCACAGAAGGACAAATGTTCATGAGTTTTTATGATCACAGCCCAAAACCGGACTTTGTTTCATTGCCTGGCAATGTCTGTGGCCCTGTTTGCCACTCGGTATCTTGCCAAATGGCTGGTCAAGATGCAAAGTACACTTAAAGTGTTTAAAATATCAATAACACCATCTGGAATCATTTCACGGAGCAAATTATCGTGGGTCCATCTGGCTCCTAATGGAATGATCCTGAGCAGGTGACATACACTGCATGTGCCGGTGTGGGAATATACAGTGTTCCACATAGCTTACCAGTCATAAGAGGGGAGAAATCATGCCATTGGAAGAGGTGATAGCAAAAGCCCTGCCTCTTATGGGTGACACCTGCACACAGGAGCTCTGCTGGCAGCAGGGTCACCCTGGCTGGTGGCTGCAGATATCAGCTCTTGAGTTGGGTGATGGGTGTGCTCGGGTTGAATCGGAAAGGGCCTTTTGCCATGAAAGGGGACAGGAAGGCAGGCACCACCTCAGTCATCTTCATTACCAGGCTGTTTAATCCTGCTTCCAGAACCTGCCCTTTTGTGTGTCATAAGACAGTGATCTAGAGCTGTTGAAATTATTAACCCATCCTGATGACGCATCCCCTCAGGCACGTGCACAGGAGAAGTGTGTTGTCCCCCCTGGTGGAATTCTGGCTGTGAGAGCTCAAAGCCATTGCAAACCAGGTGTGTGACAGCACCCCAGGTTTTATACAGGAAAAATATTCTCCCTAGGAAACACAAGTGAAAAAAATATGGAAAATGGCACTTAATCTGCTGAGAGAGGTGCCACCTCATGATGGGTTTCATAATTAGGACTCCGATGTAACGCTCACTGCCTTTATAAGCTCACCTCAGGCATTTTCCTGCATCTCCCATACTGATTTATCACTATGATTTCTGCAGCTGGTGAAGTATTAAACATTTCAAGCTGCTGATTATGAGTTTGCAGATGGGGAGAGAGACCTCAGCATGAAAAGCAGCATCGGCTGAGCATAATTTCACCTGATACAGATGCACCCATTCAATATTTTGGTTCAAATGAGACCGACAGGAACCGTTTTAAACTAAGCCAGAATAAGTTACTTATAAACAGAAATAAAATTATCTATGTAACATGCTGTGATAGCTTAACAGTGGGTGAACAAATGGCTTCAGGAAGGCCAGTGCCTCTTGTGAAGAGCAAACTGTGAGTGGGATTCTTTCCTGCTCAGAATAAGATCTCCCATCCCTTTTCCTCACCCTATAGAATATCAGTCTCATTCTATATAAAATAGGAATATTTTTGGATGATGTTTGTATATTCCTGGATGAAAGATCCATTGGGACCAGATACTCACATTGTGAAGAGCAACTTTTCCAGCATCTCCTTCAATTACCTCTTTGGGCTCAAAAGGTACGGTCCTGCCTTCACATCCCCCCACTTGCTGTCTTCTTTCTGCACTGCTCTCTGGTGCTCCCAGCAGCTTGCAGAGGAGTTTGAGTTCCGGGGTTGTTAAAGGAGCAGGTGTTGTAATCATGTCCAATGCAAATCTAAAAATGGGCAAACATGGAGTCATCTCTTGAGAGGAAACAGCTACTGGATAAAAAACCAGGAGTCTTAAAGGAGGGTACAGAGCAGAAAGGGAGAGGCAGATATTTGGCATCAAAAGGGCAGGAAGGTGGATGGCAAGTGACAGGGTCAGAAAGCAGAAACTGATTTCATTTCACATTCAAAATCTGTTACCACTGGGATGGAGAAAATGAAATCCTGCAGTCTTCAGCCAGGAAGACTTCCATGCCACCAAGCCTGACCACGTTAATTCCTAGGCACAAACCAGCTCAGCTCTGTAATAGCACCATGCTTGTTTCATGCCAGCCAAAAGCAGGGCATTAGAAGTACGAATTCTTACTTGAAACTTGAACTCCTTTCCCTGTGTGTAACACAAATCATTGTGCAGCTTGAAGGGTTTTCTTTAGTTATTCACAGCAATGCAAGAAATGGAAAAGGATTTATGTATCTTGTCTCTGCCTTCATCTTCTTCTGTGAGATACAACAGTTCAGCTTCATGTGGCTTTTAAGTTAATTTAATGTATCTCTTTTGCTGGTTAAATGTCCTCTATGAAACGGACATAGCAGGTGACAACAGACTCTGTTCTAAGTCACCCCAGCAGTAACATGGCTTTGCTGTGGCCCATGGCACTCGCTCCCGAGGCAGGACCTACCTCAGCGGGATCAGGAGGCAGCCGGAAGCACCCGCAAGGGCCTCTGATTTATGAGAAGGTGCGACTGGACTTTTACAGGGCCAGGGGAAGAACGGCAGGGCTTCGGAGGGAGCCCAGTTCTCTGAGGTCTGCGCCCGGCAGGGAGCTCAGGCTGAGTTCACGCTGGCGGTGCGGGGATGGAGATGCGGTGGCCGGGCTGTGGCGGGATGGGGGAGCTTGCAGGGCGCTCCGGGCTGCACCCGCCGTGCCGGGGGGGCTCCCCCGGTGCGGGGCGGTGCTGGGGGCGGGCTGCCCGCCGCAGCACCTGCCGGGGGCGGCCGGAGGCGCCGCCGGGCTCCGGCGCTCTCGCCCGACGCGGCTGTGAGCGCGGAGCTGTCGGCGCCCCGGGGCACGGTGAGTGCGGCCGCTGCGGGAGGACCGTGCTGCGGCGCTTGGGGAGCCGGGAATGCGCGGGGAACGGAGAGATGCGCCGGAGGCGGGAATGCGCGGGGAACGGGGATGTGCGGGGAGCGAGGGATGCGCGGAGAGCGGGGATGCGCAGGGAGTGCGGTGCTGAAGGCGGCGGGGTGGACGAGACCCGGCGTGCGGGGACTGCCCGGGGTGCGAGGCAGGCGTGCTCCTTCTCCAAGAGCCGGGCAGGGCGGGCTAACAAAAGGCGGCGGCCCCGCAGCCCGGCCGGCACCGGCAGAGTCTCCCGGAGAAGGGCGCCCGCCCTTTCCCCTTCCAGTTTCTGTTTTCTTGTTTGGTGTTTTCGGAGCCTCTGGATGCTGGGAAGAGGCAGTCGGGGAGGGAAGTGGTGTAGGATCAGACCCCGCCGTGCCGCACGTCCCCCTGTCCGTGTGTGAAACTCGTCACTCGGAGGGGTTCTCCAGGTGGGATTTAAACGCCGTCGTTGTGCTGTGATTGCACGGACACGTCCGGGACTGCATTATACCGCTGTCCGAGCTGCAGCTGGGCAGGAGCTGAGGGGCTTGAGGGTCCCTTTACTGCTCTTTCTCTAGAGGCAATTGCCGGGCATCAGAGCAGCGGGAGGTTTCGTGTGCGCCCTCACTGTGTTACATGTTTTAGTAAATAGTGTAGTGTTCCTGCAAGGAGTTCTGCTGGCAGGTGCCTTGCAACGAGATACTGGGACAGAAGCTGAGAAGTTTTATCACCTGGTTGGACTGACCCACAGACTCCTTAAAATGGCTAAGAACAGAATTATATTCAAATGTAACATTATCGGCCAGCATTTTTCTTTGTAAATTTGGGAGGAATGTGACCCACAGACCTCATTTGCCTTCACTCCAACTTCCTCCCCTACTTCTTCTGCCCATGAAGTCCAAAGGTCTGCTTTTCTCATTCCCTGCTCTCGTGCTTTTTAAACTCTTATCTCTGTACGTTATTCTGCCAAAAAACCCCAGCCTTAAATTCAGGTGACATTAGGTGCCACCAGCAGCACCCATTGAAACACATGCATTTTTCATCCCAGCCTGAGCCCTCTTTAGCCCAGTCAGCAGTGGGGTGAAGCTCAGCAGCCCACAGTGTTTCCTCAGCCATGGACGCCTGACTCTCGTCTTGCAAGGTGCTTGTCCAGATTTTCCTCAACGCCAGCAGAAACAACAGTAGGGAAAAATCAATGCCCTAAAACTCCTTCGACTAAGAGAGGTGAAGTCCAGGCCACCCTCCAACTGGGAGAGGGAGGGGTGCTCTGCAAGTCCATAATATGGAGATTTAGAGGACTGAGAGCTTGTTGGCCCATATTAAATGGTGCTTGGCACCTCTGGTTCTTAAATCAAAGAGGGAAGTTCAGTTCGACTAAAATCAGGATTACTGTAAATTTTAAGGGAAAGTTCATTTAATAATCACAGAGGCTTATCTTCCAGAGGTCAGCAGGCCAGAAGTTTAACTATAAAACATTGCTCAGAAGGCAGTAACAACATACAAGGCCAGCTCCAGCTTCCTTGGCATTGCTCTGCAGAGAGGGCTGCTGCCGTGGCACGTGGGAGCCCTGCCTTTGGGAGACAGGCAAGCTGTGATCCTGCAGCAGCCAGGGGCCTCCACAAATGTCCCTGTGTTCAGTAGACCTGAACAGATTGTTTATGAGTATAAAAGCAGGGTGATGTAGAGCCTTTCTCCCTCTATAGAATATCCTAGCTCTTGGCAGTGATGGGAGAAAAACTGTGCTCTAGCAGGAGGATGCAGCTGGCATCGGTGAGCAGATGGTCTTGGGAAGGCTGAGGGAACAGCAGTGATGGGGAAAACATCCTTCCTGCATTTGTTTAGTTAGGGTGGACCCTGCTTTAATGGTCAGCCCTCTGGGTGAGCAATCATCCTTCACTTGGTGTTTACAGAGCAGCTGGCACGGTGGGGCCTGGTCCATCCCATCCCTGGGCTTCCTCACCTCAGCAGCAGTGTAAGTAAATAAATCAGGAGGATATGACATCAAACAGGGTGTTTTATAATGCCCTGTGTGATTCCCACTTGGCTAACATTTGTTCAGGCCTGGAGTGACTGTGGCTGGCGCTAGCAAGCTGATGGACTTTAATGGATGTGGGAGTAGGGAATGGCTCCTGGTCAGCAGGATCAGGCTGTAGCCACACTACTCAGAGAGTATCAGGTGCTCAACTCACTGGGAAAGAAAACCTGTGTGTTTGAAACCATGATTTAGGAGGTTGTTCCCAAGTTTAATTGGAATGAAAAGCTTGGCTGACTGTGATGTGCTGCATGCTTGCCTGTGTTCAGATGAGAGCCACTTCTCTAATCCTTTACATTCTAGTTGCACCAGGGCTTGAATTAGTGGCAGCGTCCTTTGGGTTTAAAGAAGCATGAGGAATTTCAGTCTTCAGTTGTTCGTGAGGGAAGGGGATTGGGTGGGTTTTTGATGTATCAGTAACTGCTGTATTGGCTCATTTCTAGAGGTTGGGATCAGAAGGGTAAATTTATGCCTTTGAAAGAGGAATCTGATGGAAATGAAACCAGCCCACTTCACCCTGATTAGATTTCATCATGTTGTGCCTTCAAAATGCCTTCAGCATCCTGGCAACAAGGGCAGAGATTTGAGAAACATCCAAAAGTTAAAAGGACACAGTTCCTATGGATTATCAGCATGTCTGTTATTTTTAAAAAAATCTCATCTTTACTATTCTTTCAGCAACTTAAAACAGTGTTGAAGAAAAGTATTCGGGGAGACAATAAAAATAGCCAGGCCAAGTGCTCTCCAGCAGCGACCTGATCCTGTCTCGTGTGCTGTGGAGGGCACAGATTCCTTTGCAGTTACAAATGGGCTCCGGGCTGGAGACAGACTCCATTTCAGCCTAATTTAAGCAAAGTACGTGATGATAACTGGTGGCCAGTACAGTAATCATGGGGACAGGGCCCCCCTGCACCATGGGTGCATCCTCATCATACTATGGCAGCTTAAATTACCCTGGCATAGATGGGAGCAAATATGTGCTATAGTAAGGCGTAGCTCTAAAAACTCAGCTGCAGCCCTGATGGAAATAACAAGCCTGGAGTGTGTTTGTCTTAATTCTGTGTTTCCCCATCTAGGCTAGGGAGAAGTAAATGGCATATACCACCCCCCAGGGGCAGGAATGATCCACGAGGAGAAGGAGAGGCTGGGATATTTGAAGTGACTCTTGCAGCCAAGGAGTTTGCCTTGTGAAATCATGGTTTGATTTGTTTGTCTTCCTGTGCAGACATTGTTTGCCTGGGAGCCCCCTTGCTCCATGCTGGCTAGAGTGCTTAATTCCCTGCAGGCCAGACCTCAGGACAGATGTGCTCTGTGTTGGGAAGGGAGTGGTTAAGCCAGACCAGAGAGAGGTGTGTGTTGAGAGGTGGAGTGAAAGGAAAAGATTTTATGGGGCCCAGTGGCTCTGTTGTGAAGGATGCCCAGCCTCCAGGCTGGAAACTGGGGGCTATCACTGACAAAGAAAAAAGGGAGCTTAGTTTCTAAGTGGCTACTGAGTTTACTACCTTGTTTCTGTCAAGGGGTTTGCAGGGGTGATGCTGATTAATGTCATGTCCTTTCCCCAAGTCCATCTATCCCCTTCCTCTTTCATCTCACCAGCCTCAGTCTGACACCATTTATTAGGCCACTTGTCCCTGATTTGTGAGGAATAAATATTGACGCTGATGGCTGCTTAACAGGATTTGGGTTTGCTGCTTTCTCTCTGAACGAGTTTGGCACTTGTGACTCAATTTATGTTTGGGACTGGCTCCATCAAGGTTTCATTTTGGGAGGGGTAATGACAATGGTCACAGTGTGTACTGTGTACGAGGAGAGGCTGGAGTAGGGTATGTACTGCTCTGCTTTTTCCTGTTGACGTGCAGAGATTGGCAGCCTGTGACTCCAAATCACTGCATGTCCCTAGCGAAGGTGTGGCTTCCTTGAAGAGGGTGCTGTTGTTCCCACTGGGGAAGAAGAGTTTTTGATGTCTTGTTAACCTGTAACTGCTGTGAAGGCCTCAGGTCAGACTGCCACTTGGCACTACTCTGGATGCTCATCTCCTCCGTGCTTTCTTAATGTGCTTGGGGGCAGCCGCGCCAAGGAAAAGCAGCTCATGCTGTTTCAGAGTGTTGTTTTTAAGATGTGTCTGAAGTGAGGAAAGTCCCAATAAAAGCTGGTAGGCATTTAGACTAAGTGGAGTTTTCTGGGTTTCCCAAGAGCTGTGAAAGGGTTTGCATCTACAGACCACCACCTTCATGTTCCTGGAAATCCAGGAGGATCTGAGACTTTTCCTTTAAAGTCAAAGCCAAAAGCTAACCTTGTAGTGGAATTTCTCTCGACTCTTCCTGGGGGTGTTTCACCTCAGTGGTACTCAAGGGCAGCATCACTGGGGAAGCCCCTGACCTTATCCAGGTGAGCTTCCCACAGCCTCTGCAGGTGCGAATCCAGCCCTGTAGTACTTGCAGAGAACATTCCAAGACCCACCCTCAGATTTTCCTTCAAGCCCAAGGAATGATTCAGGTCTGGACTCAGGATCATCAGACCAAAATACAGTAGACAAGGTGATGGGGAAGAATTTTCCTGCTGGTAGGGTGCATGGAAGAGGTCCCACACCCAGGGCTGTGTACAGGAAAGATGCTTTGTGGTATCTCCTCAGGAGGAGCTCGGCAGAGGACTCCTAGTGCTCCTAAAATGGCCTCCCTGCTGGGACAGAGTAGAGTCCAGAAGGCCAATTGCCCCTTTGGGGTGGTTTGTGTGAGAGCAGTATCAGGACGCACTGAGGTGTAGGACCAGGTGAGACGGGCCAAGGATTCCTCTCTCATCTCATGTTCCTTGTCATGGTTGAGACCCTCATCCTTTTCCAAGCTCATCTTTGCCGGACTGGCAGATGCTAAAAAAATTTTGAGTGACAAACAGATATTTATTAGGTTAGCAGTCAGCATTTCTGTCACTTGCCTTGGGCTCTCTCGTTGAGCTGGCCAAGTCCTCGTCTCCTTACTCAATCTATTCTCATTTCTCACTCGAGCAGATCTCCTGCTGAAATCCCCAGGAAGTAAATGGAATGCTGTGTTGGCGAAGGTGTTCAGGAATTTGTCCAGGAAGACGTTGGTGAGTGGGATGGAGAAGCAACTCATAAGGAGTAGCTCATATTCTGGGGATTAGGCATTGCTACACCTGTAAAGGTGATTTAGACCTGTACACTCCACCCCTCAAGTTACTACAATTAAAATCTGGAATACCAGGAAGTACTGCAAATAATCAGGTTAGAGAGAGTTGAGAGACAATTCAGCTGCAGACTTGAGTTCTTGGTGCTGAGTGTCCACCGTGCCTGTGACAAATGTGAATATGAGGCTTTCTTCTGCCCCTCCAAAGAGGTGCTTAGATTGTCACTCTGTTAGTATCAATCACTAAGATCACTTTTTCAAAAAGCAGCTGAGCCACTGTTGCAGCACTTTGGTAACATCCATATTTCCATAGGAGAGCTGCTAGGCTGAAATTTCAGGGTGTGTTCCTTAAAGTGCCCGTGCAGGCAAGGAAGAGAGATCCAGCTGTGCTGCCGGAAGAGATTAATGCCCCACTTGCTCATGGTGCCAAAGACTTCATCCATCTGCCACTGGAACAGTTCCTGTAAGCACTCCCTTAATCTTTAGCTTTAAACCATTTAAATTGTTGGTCTGAACTGACCTCATTTGGTTTGTATGGAACCTATTATAGGAACATACATACAGGAAGCATTCACACAAACTGCACCAGCAGATCCAGCCTGGTCTCAGCTCCAAACTGCTGGTGGAAAAGTTTCCCAGTGACAACTGGGCTTGCCTTTCAGATCTCAGGTCTGCACCCCGTGGCCAGGTCCCATGGGGGACACGTCTTGCCTGACATTCAGACCTCCCTCTAGGATGACCCTTTTGTAACTGGAAAACATCACTGTTCTGAAGGGTGAGTGTAAAAAGAGTAATTGTGGGGAAATATCTTCTGCTTATTGCATCTCTTGCTGTGAAAATAACTATTGTTTCAGCATGGAGGGTTTGTAGGTTTTTCCCATGGAATTGTTTTAATTCCCAAATCCTAAAATGGAAACTAATCCTTATTTTATGTGAGTATGACTTTTCCTTCCTCCTTGTGGCTGCATTTCTTTGTAGGAGCTGCAGTTACATTTTTGTTTCATTTACACTTGTCATTTAGAGCTGCCTTGTGGTGTGTGTAATGTAAGAGAAGTTAAATGTTATCATTTACACAGAAGGACTTTAGATCCACATGATTCAGTGTGGGGATACCCCAGAACCTGTCAGGGTGCTGATTTACCTGTGTGTGGTGGCCATGGTCCTTCCAGGGACAGGTGTGTTAAGGACCCTCCTGCTTGTGTGAGTGCTGTTGTGCATCATCTTCATGTCAGGCACCTCTGCCTGACAAATCTGATGCACCACAGAGAGGACTGTGACAGAGAGTCTTTAATGGCTGGGTCTGAAGGATTGTTCCTCACAGCCTCCTGGTCCTGAACAGTCTGTGAAGGGGGGCAATGCTCTGATTCCCCAAGCTGATCCCACAGCGTCCCCAAACGCCTCTGTGAAAAACCTCAAGAGACAGTCAGTAATGGTCAAGAGCAAATCTGTAGGATAGTCCTGTTTGTTGTGGGATAGAAAAGAATGAAAATGTCATTTCTCTGTGGTTTTAGTCCTGTCTTGACACAAAAAATAGGTAGAGCTGAGGGGGTTAAAGCTCTCTGAGCACAAGTTGCAGGAAAGCATTTTGCTTACAAGTAGATTTGGGGTGCAGGATGGATCATGCACCACTTTTTTGACAGACCAGGATGGTTGTTACCTCTCAATTGTCTCCTCCTGAGAAGGTGAGATCTTTCCTTTCCTTTTCCTCCATGAGCAGGCAAAGTGCTGCTCAAATCAGTACTGATTTAGAGTCCTTTGCTTCCATTGAACTTCATCCCAGATTAGAACTTTAGAGAATTAAGCCGCAGTCCTAGAAAGATTTGGGCCAGAGCTCCACAGAGCATCAGTCTCTCTGGGTGGTACTGGGGCACAAACAGCAAGCTGTAATAGAGTATAACCATAAACCTCTATTACAAAAGCCAGGAATTCACTGGGGATAAAAGCTAATGCATGAGCCCTACAGGTTCTTCCTTCCAGCCAGGATCCAGGGTGTTTTGGCAGGGCCGTGCAGGGAACTGTGCTCTCCGACGCAGGCTGGGCAGCACAAGAAAGGACTGTGGGCTGCAGGGCTGCATGCCCAGCTGCCTCTGAGGGCCAACTGCTCATGCAAAGCAGGGAAGGCCCCCAATTCAGAAAGCGTGGATTTAGGGTGCCTTTAAAAGGGTGGCAGTCTCTGGGTTGAGGTCTGGGTGCAGTGGAATGCCTATTGTCAAAACGAAAGACCAAAAGGAACCTACATATTGTGGGCCCAAATGCAGCTGGCACGAACCAAAAATGTGCATGTGAGTGCCTTTCTAAGTACCCAGTAATCCTCCAGGGCAAAACGGGGATTAGGGCTCTCTCCCAGACAAAGAAGGAGTTCATTTTCTCAAAGATCCCTTGGCCAATGAAGTGAGGAGCCCAAATGAATGCCAGGGCTCCTTTCAGCTCTCTGCTTGCAAACAGGTACAGTGCCGGAGCAGCTGGTTTGTGTGGGGCTGTGCAAACACAGCGCAGCAAGATTGTGGGATTGAGGTCAGGTCAACTAAAACCCATCCAATCTTAGAGAAAAGGGGAAGTCAGAAAAATGCTGGACAAGTAGGACTAGACAGTGTTGCACAGGGAAAACGTGGTCTCCTTTCTCCAGATTTTTTCTCGGTGGACCTGAAGGTCAGTGCTCATTGAGGTTGTTTAAGTTGGAGTTGCCGGAGTGAAGAGCCCTCCAAGAAGGAAAGCTGTGAGTCTGGATTAATTCCAGGTGACTTCTCAGCCTCTGGTGCTTTGCCCTGAAATTCTGCGTGCTTGGAATCACCATATAGGAGCCATTAGACTGAAAGTGATGGGTGCCTGAATGGGGGATGTACCCATCTAAAATTCACCATCCTGCAATTTCTTTAATTTGCCTTCAAGCAATGGCCTTGCAGGTAGAAAAGCACAAGCCGCTCTGCACTGTTCCTGGAAAAATTCTTTTCCCTTTTGGTGATTGACTTATGGCACAAAGATCAGCCTTGATAATCCTGTCTTAACAGATATCAGCGTGGATGTGCCTGTGATGTATACAGAGGATGTGCATTAAGTAGTCCTGTTTCTTAGAAGCAGCAGCCAGCAGCACTGTGAATGAGTTTGGGTTGTATGGTTTATTTTTCTTCCCTGAGCGTTACTGACCCATCTGAATCCCAGACATGGATATTATTGTTTCTACTTGGAGACTGCAAAACTCTGGGAAGGATGCCTAATTCAGTCCCAAGATTCACATGCTCACTGAGCCTTACTGAGATTTCAAACTCTGTCTTGGTCTGCTTAGGATAAAAATGTGCTTCCAGGAGTTACACAGGTGGAGCCTGTTGCTTTTTGAATCCACGAACCAGTCTTGAATTCCTCATGGGCCTTATTAAAAATGTGGAGTTAAACCTGGTTTTTTTCCATCTCAGGGGAATGTCCTAAGTCACAAGCAAGATGTTTCACCCAGGGACTGAGACTTTTTCCAGCAAAAGTTTTAGAGGTTATTAGTGTGAGAGGTTTCAGTTCAATTTATCTTTTTTTTTTTTTTTTTAAATGAAAAAGTTGTTTTGTCCAGCTAGTCCTGGCTCCTGGTGTGGCTCGGGGGACCTGTGAGCACAGAGTAACCAACCTGTGCAGGTCTTGCCACTAGCAGGAGGACACCTGGGCCTTTGTGCTGTGACACACAGGGCACTTCCAGTGCAGCTAAAGGAGATTCTGGGAGCGTGACAGAGATGGGGATTATGGGCTATTTCTGGACCAGCCACAGGAGGTAACAAAATAAGAAATACGTAAGCAATCCAGTCTTTTCACTTCAGGCGGAGCGGGAGGATCTGCCAAGCAGGATGGCGACAGGCAAGGTTGGTGCCTGAGATGAGTGTGGTCTCTCCCTCCCTCTGCCTCCCTCTCCCTGACAGCATGGAGGAGACAGGAGGGCTTGCTGTTTGCCAGGAGATGGGGGACTGCTGTGGAGGTGGCATTTTCATTCCCAAGGAGACATAATTACAGCTCATAAGCTACTGGGAGCTTGCCTACGAGATGAGGATAGCCAGAGGTGAAGCTGCCCAGCTCTCCTTATGTCACTGGGCTGAGCTGGGGATCTCAGGCTGCCCTGTGACATTGTGTAACATGGGGTGCTATGAGGATAACCCAGCAGCTTTAACTCCTCTGGCTCCTTCCTGCCTGTTGGAGCCCAGTTTGGCTTTGTTGCTGCTTCTCCGTATTTTTGTGTCTGTGCTGTGCGGTGCTGTTGGCTGTTTCTGTGGTGGAGGGGGGTTTCCTCTTAGGTGCTGATTTAAGACAAAGGGAAAAATACCAGGAAATGCCTACAAATAGCTGTAGAAGTTGGAAGAAGGGTTCCTTGCTTTAATCTCGGTTTCAGAAGCATCACTGTGTGAGCACCTAGTTGTCTAGGATAGCTTTTAATTCTGACAGTGGTTATAAACATTCCTGTTGATCCCAAATTATTTAAAAATGAGAATTTAATCTCCATCCGCTCTTCTAGAACAACACTGGACTTAGAAGTAACATGACATTAAAAATTACTAAACCTGTTAACATTTGGGAATTTGATCATCTGGGACTTAGGTCATCTAGTACTGTGGCAGCAAATCAGGTGTTAGTTTAAACGCAGTAATCATGGCTTCAAAAGGTGGAACCGCTAAAAAATACCTGTTTTGGAAAAATTGGGAAAAAAGGGTTAATAATTTTTGGACTTAGTTTCAGGTGCTTTTTAAGCCTGATCTCAGGCATGTCTTAGACTCATCCGTGGAGCTACAGGCAGCTAAGCCAAGAGTACATGATGGTAGTAAAGCCAGAACAACTGTAATGCTGTTGTGCTGGAAAAGAAATGCCATTGAGCAGACAAAACTTCAGAAGTTGGGTTTGTACAGCTTCTCTGTGCAAAATCTATCTCCTCTTCAGGAATTACAGCCAGGTATCTGAGCTTGCACTGCATCATTTCCTCAGTGAGAGCAGTGATTTGTGCTGTTGCCATTACTCAGGGAGCTATTGTTATGAAATGTGGAGTTGAATTAATTAAGAATATGATCTCTGCAGACTCAGATAATTGCCGGGAGAGCTGCTGGGCAGAGGCAGCCACCCACACTTTCTGTCCAGGCTGGCTTTAGCAAACCAATCTGTATTGGAATGTGAAGGTTATCAATAAGGATAAGGAAGACTGAAGAAAGTGAGAAAGAAGAGCCAGGAGCCCAAAAGGTTAAGATAAGTGCTGTGAAACGTTCCAAGCATGCAGGTAACGGGAGGTCAGCACGGGAGGCAGATAAGGTGGCCAGAGGAGCTCAGAGTTGGCTCTCCTCAGAAGCAAAGGATCTCCCTAAAACAGCAACTGAGTTCTCAAAGGACTGTGGCAGCTTGGGAAGGTCATGAGACATTGGGTGACAGCAGCTGGCAAAGCAGTCTCCTAAGGAGTTGATTAATATAAAATAAGGCCACCCATGCTTTCTTGAAGAGCTCTGAAGAAGGTGGTGAAAAGTAGGGAAAGTTTCACAGATGCCTGCTGTGGAAAGGTGATGCTGGCTGTGTGGAGAGAGATGGATGTGGGGTCAGGAGGTGCTGCTTTTCTTCTGGAGGGGGCACTGAAACTTCTGAGGGAGGCTTTCCTTGAAAAAAGCCTCACATCTCTAGCACTGTATTCGTTCACTGCTTGTCAAGCAAGCAGCAAGGGAAAAAATCTCAGCAGGCCGTATTTTTAGATGAGAGAGAAGCTAAGCAGAGTGTGCTCATGAACATGTGTAGTATTAAATACCAAATGTACCATGGAAGCAGCAAGTATAAATAACAATTCATAATTAAACATGAACTTTGCAGAAAAGGAAAGATTTCAGAGGCAGCTGCCAGCCTCAGGTGGGAGGTAAAGGAGTTTTAAATAGACTATGTGTGCTGGGTTTCCTGTCTCCCACTTGAGAGCTTTAGAAACAGCACGATAACAAAAGGAACAACTGCAGGCCCCTCCTTGCCAGGGATACTTTTTAGCTATGGAATTGCAGCATCCCGAAATAAAATGCAGTCCCAGGCTTTAAGAGCATCCCACTGGGCTGGGCGCTGGCACAGGGAGCTGGACAGCAGCTGTCCCGGGGCAGCTGGAGTGTTCGGAGAAGGGCCACTCTGAGGAAAAGGTGTGAGGACAGCCAAGAGGAAAGGTAGGCTCTCAACACCTTTGCACAAAAGTGGCTGTGTCCATGTTATGGTGGAAGAAGTGTTTTTATCGGCATTAACACACTCCTGGTTGTTAGACTGAGCTGCCTTAGCTAGAAATGCTGTAGAAAACCTTCCGGGATAGACAGCCAGGTAAGGCAGATGGCTGCAAGGGGAGGAGAGGTGCTGGGCTTGGGGTCGTGTTCTCCCTGCCCTGCCAGCCCTGCTCTCACAGGGGACACCCCTGCATGGGGGACCATCCCTCTGGCTATGCTCCATCCCTGAGGTGGGCGTGATTCCCGTGTGGAAGGGTCCTCATCTCCTGTGTTCCCCACTGGGCTTGATTAATGTTGTTACTTCTAGACTGGCTGATTAGCTTTCAATGTCTTATTGAGCCCACCGTGCCACACAGAGCTCTGCAATTATAGTTGTATAAGAGGCTTGGGAAAAACTCCGTTGCATTTCCTTGTTACCCCCAACAGCACCTCCAGAGCCCATGGAGACACTAATTAACGTGTCTTTGTCTCTGTGAGGTAAAGCCCAAAGTTATGCATGCTGGTAAGCACGGGTTGCTCCTGTGAGGAAGAACACCCAAGCTGCTTATCCTCCCTCCCTCTGCTTGGGGCTGCCCATGGAGGGTCAGGCTCTATGGGTCCATATGGGTATGCTTGGAAGGGACTTACTCAAAAAGCTCTGCTTGCAGCAGAATTCAGAGTCTGTGTTTGTTGTCTCTTGCTTTCTTAATGTGTTTCAAAAGCTGTTTTTTCCTTAAAGAAAAAAAAAAAAAAGAGCCTAAGTGCTGAAAGATCACTAGGCTGTGGTTCCCAGGGAGCTGTAGGCACTCACTACTCCTTTCTATCCAGTTCCTCAGGCTGTTGATTACTCTTTTCTTGGCACAGGGGCAATTTCCCAGCCCTAAATACTGTCACTCGCTCCCTCAGAGACAGCTGGCCAGAGAGAAGGCATGAACAGCTTTCCTCACTGCAGGAGTACAGCTGTGGTGTGGCCTGGCAGAGCCAAACTCTGCTCTTTAGGAAATGAATAGGGAAGCACAAGGCTTTGTCTTCTAAACACTGCAGCTGTAAATATATTTCACTCACAAAATGGTAGACCTGTTTGTATAGATAAATTGTTTATATGCAATCTTTTAATTTCTCACCTGTAGCAGGCCTTCTTTCCATGTCTTGCAGGGAAATCTCTGGAAATTTTTCATGGTAAACTTGGTGAGCAACATGAATTGGAGCATTTATAAGGGTATTGGCACTTCCCAGGGCTGGAGTAGATATTGTGCTCCTGGTGTACAGCGAGGCTGGAATGGGAACAGGGAAGGGAACCTTTCAAATTTGATCAGAGGCTTGACATCATCTCAGAGCAGAGGAGTGGCAGAGACAAAGCAGGACGGGATTTGGGACATGGAAAGAAAAGGCAGCCAAGGCAGGATTTGGGGTAAAAATTGGATGAAGATAAGCAGGGCGAGCAAAAAAAAGGCCATTCCGGACCAGTTGCTTTCCCTAATCCAGGTGAAAGTTCTGCTGCACTTCCCTGCTATATCTCATCCGCAGTGTGAGGCTTAACATTCCTACCTGGCACGTGGGGGCTCGGGGAGGGAGCGCGGGGGAGGACCCAGCCGGACACAAAGACGGCTGGTCTCTCACCGGAATGGCATCCAAGCCATCTCAGCTATCCAAAGCCCCAGATGCCGGCATGTGGGCTCAGCACACAACAAGAGGCAATTTCAGCTTATCCCGGGCCAGGCCGGCCATGGGCAGGGACAGGCGCAAGGGGCCTTTCAGCCCTGCTTTTATTCAGCGTGGGGATTCCTTGAGCAAGCCGAAATTTCAAATCTCTTCCGCGCTTCAGGGCTAAAAATGGGAGCGAGTGGGAATACTGGAGCTTTCCAGGGGGAAGGAAGGAGCTGAAGTGATGGTTATGTGGTGTTTGTATGACTTAGAGCAGGATAAATATGTTTGCTGACTTCGTGGAAATTTCAGAAGAGGGGGTAGGGCAGGTTTCTCTTTCTCCCTCTCACTGTGTGGATCTTTCTCTTGGCTTTTCTCTTGTGTGTTCAGAGCATTCCCCAAGCTCTTGTAAGGTGGTTACCTGTGGAAAAGGCATGTCCCACAGTGGAACCCCTGAACTCCACACTTGGGGATTTAGGGTCCCCAAAAGCAGCTGCAGGATAATGAGCTTTGTGCCGTGGGTGCCGGAGCTGATCTCACTTCTGTGTGCCTTGGGATTGTGCAGCTCCTCCAAAACAGTTGTGAGGGACACTCGCAGGAGCTGAGCACTGCCCGGGTTAGAGAAAAACAAGGATACACATGGCTTTCTGTGATACGTACTTACACCTTCTAAAAACTAGCCTGATGCCCTGCCTTGCTGTCTGCATCTGTGCATTGCCCTCTTTCCTAAAATCCTGAGGAAGCGTTGGCTAAAAGGGCTGAGGTTTTTGTATGGTGGTGTTTACATGTCCTTGCTTTCGTTTGACAGGGACACTCATGCAGCACAGGGATGCACAGAGCTGTCTCCCAGCCCGCTCAGCCCGGACTGCGTGACCCCTGACTTCCAGCCCAGCAAAGCCACGTGGGCAGCAGGAGTCAAGTTACGGCTTAAGACCAGGTGAGAATGTGTTTGTCTGTGTCCCTGCAACATCTGCAAATGTCAGGGTGGAAAATAGTTACTGTTTTGGCTGCCTGAGGGGCACTCGTGGGGAAGGAGTGCTGAAATTTCTCCTCAAAAGCTTTTGTCAGTGCTGGTAAAGGTCATCAGAAATGGTGAACCAAAATATTTCCACTGTAGTGATGTAAGTCTGCTGTGACTCCCCAGCTTCAGGTATGAGGCATTGCAAAATAACCTGGCTTCTTCCAAGTCTGGGAGTTTCAGTGGGAGTTTGGCATTCACAATTACTGAGTGCCTGTCTGCATTTTTGAATGATTAAATGTCTTCAGAAATCAGTTTCCTGAATTGCTCTGGATTGACTGGTATTGTGGCAGAGCCTGATTATTCCCTTCCTTCATCCATGCAGTTTAGGACCAAATCCTACAGCATTTACTCAGGCAGACCTTTTGCTGGTATCAAAAGAGCCTCTTACATCAGTCACATGTAATTTGGGTTTTCTGACCTCATCAATTTTTGTGTCTCGGTCTTCTGAGATTTGTACCATGAAGTCAAAGCAGTGGCTTTTATTGGCAGCATTGCATTTGGGCCAGACCTTTAATTACTTGAAGTCAAGAAGCTGTCCTGATTTCCTGGAGCTGGAAGAAATGTGGCCCAGTGCCTGTGAGTGAGCAGCTGAGAAGGGAATTCCACATTCTGATCTTATCAGCAAGGATGCACCTCTGGAGCCCCCTGACCTTAGTGGAGATGCTCCAGCTTCTGGCCACTGCAGGCAGTTATGGATGCTGACCGTGACTGGCCTCGGATAGACCAGATTCTAGAGGCTGAAATCTCTCCTCAAGCTGATTTTATCGAGGAGAAATTTATCTGTGCCTGAGGAGTGGCACTCTGCAGTTACCCAGGTCTGTGACCCACAACAAATTTGGGAGAGGAGCTCCCCTACATCCACCATCTCCCTACAGCAGTGAGTCATTCACCATATGCCCTCTGTAAATCCTTCTTTCCCATCAATTTAGTAGCAGATCTTTACAGAACCTCCAAAGTTTAGCATTTCAGTTGGATAAATTTGCCTTTGGGTGCAGAGCCAATGTTTTGCTTTACTTTTCCGGCAGTGTCAGAGGCTGCGTCAGCACATTTCAGTTTAACTCTGGCTGGAGCTTTAGTTACAAACAGGAAGCTGCTTTAATGTATAAGAATTTGCCTGTAGGAGGGTATTTCAGACTCAGCAGCCTTTGCTTTGGCCCAGGCAGGGGGGTGCGATTCCCCAGCACATTTGACTCACCCTGTTCCTCCCCTAAATGTGTGCATGTACCTCCACACATCCTCCTAAAGGCCCTGCTGCTTTTCTCCCGTTTATCACTCCTACATGAGCACTTGGATGTGGAGCTCACAAGAGTTGCCTGTGATTTGTAGCCCTGTAGCTCAGAGGAGAGCCCAGCTACTGCCTGAAGCCTTGCCCTGCAGATCCCCTTGGTTACCTGCCGTGCCTCATTGTCCACGTTCCATTTGGATAATCGGGCTCACAGGGCAGCGTTCCTGCTGCCAGCCACCCAGTTCCTCCTAAGCACTGAGCGAGGAGAAGAAAACAAATTCCTTCCATTGTTTCTAAGTCTCTCCTGTTGCAAGTTGCTGTGTGCTGGATATCGGGGTGTGAAAGAATCTAAGCTATGCTTGGGTTTCTGGCTTTTTAACTAATTTACTGACTGGAGAAGAATGAGAAAAAATATTTTAATTGAGCCCATGGGGCCGGTTCATCAGTCTGGATAAATCAGTGCAGCTCTGCAGAGCCATGGGCAGGGAAGCTGCTGCAGGATTTGGCTGCTAGGATTTTCTGCCCATGCTCTGGGAGATGATGTGAGTCCCTGGAGAAGACAGGGAATAATAGGATCCTTTTCAAAGACTGTAAGTCGGTCAGGTGCTTCTTTTCCATGTCTGTTCTTTCTTCCTCTTTTTCCAGCAAAGGAAACAGAGAGAAATTATAGAAAGAAGAGGAAAGTTGCAGAGAGTCTTCAATCCAGTGCTCCCCAGCTCCTCACTGGGGGAGGAGTGCTATGCATGCTCTAAGTACCAGGCCAGAGGCACTCGTGACTTCTCCACGTCCAAGCTGCAGGGAACAGCAGATGGACTATCCTGGTGGCAAGCACTTCTCAAAATAGAGATCTGAAATACTCCTTATTTTGCAATTTAAACCACACTTACCGTGTTGCTTGATAATGCTGTCTTCAAAATAGAAAGCTGTCAGAAGATCCTGGTAGGACAAAGTCCTTGAACCCAGTAATCAAGAAGAGTGAAGTTTGTATACATCACCTGTGTTCCTGTTGAAGCCTGTGTCTGGTTAGTGTCAGGGAATGCCAGTGGGACCCTTTCTTTGTGTAGGGAAAAGTCCTCAATCTAAATATTGCCTGTCAGCCCTGTGCTGGGGTGAAGGGAAGATGGAGCTGTAGCGCATGGCCCAGCTCTGAGCCCTGCACTCTTTGTTTCCTTTGCTGGACACTGGATAAATACCTCTTTCTTGGATAAGACAGCCTGGGGGTTCCCAGAGATGTGATAACACAGAGGTGTGACTTGCAGGACCAATAATCATTAATTAAGATGTTTGACTGTTCCTAAGTTCAACAAAGGAGCACATGTTGCTCACAGCTGCCATTGCCTCTGAGCAATCCCAGCACTTCCATCTGCAGCCTGTAGCTGAGGGCACTGGTATCAGGAAAAGCCAGTAAAATACTTCTGTCTTGAGGTCCACATACATGGCTGTCATCTCTGCTTCCACACAGGAATTTTGTTTCCAGTGGTATGTATGATGGGGAGTTTTTCCCAAAGAGTTCATGATGGCAGTGGTAGGAATTCTGAGCAGAAACCTCTGATTCTCTTCTTCCTGATCCCACAGAGACTTCGGGGGGATTGGTACCTGTCTCCCAGTTCCCAGATGGCACTCAGGGCCTGGTTTGATGCAACCAAGACATCCCCAGTGACGCTTATCAAACGGGAAAAACAAATGGTGTCTGGCATGTCAGCTGGAAACACCACACAGGCACAACACCTGCCTCTGCCTCTGGGAAAGGAGCTGGAGAGAGCAGTGAGGCTGGACCAGTCTGGGACAGAGTCCTGAGCCCTGAACTGGCTTGAAGGGCTTTTCTTAAGTTTTTTTTTTCCTTTTTTATTTGATTTAAGACTGAGACTGCTGAAAACTGTGAGATAGTCCACAGGGATTCACTGGGTGGGAAGGAGTTGTCCTCTAAGAGCTGCAAAATTAACATATTGTGGAAAAGCAGGCATGTGAATATTGAGAATGTTGACACATTTCACCCAAGTGTTCTCAAATGAAGGGTTTTACAGTATGTTTTTTAGTTAGGGAAAGTTTTCATCTGAGCATTAAGGGGTTGGGCTGTGGGCATGATTCTCCCCTTACCTTACGGATAAGGAGACGCTATTGGCCAAGATCCATGATGTGAAATATCATTTCATAGACTTCAGGTCTTTCTAATGAGTCTTCCTTCTTTTTAGTCAAAATTGTGAAGGGACAGAGCTCACTCCAGATCCCTCCTGCCCCAGAATTTACCAGAAGGGCTCTGGGAGTCTAAAAAGAGAGATTTAGTGAAAGGCACATCAAGCTGACGCCATTCTGGTCTGACTCCTTTCTAATTGGCCTCGTCTGTTCTGCTTATTTTTAGAACCATGACTGAACCTTAATTAAGAGCGACATTGCTTTGAGTAGATTGTGGCCTTGCTCTGTCAAAATCCTAATAGGCTTCTGAGTGCTTTACTTTTTCCTTCATCTCCTGCCTAATAGCTGGGCAGAGAGGCTGCAGCCGTGCATTTGGATGTCTGGAAAATGTCTTCTTACTGTGCTTACACTCCTTTAGATGTGTCCATCTTGGATACCGGTCTTCCCCAGTGAGAATTCAGATGGTTGTTGCTGCTTTCTGTTGGTGCAGGTGCACAGTCACCCTGGAAGGAGGGTGCAGGTGAATTGCTGGGATCAGGATCTCCCCAAGTACAAAGATCCTGCTGTTGCATGCAGCAGGATATGGCTCAGGACACTGTGCCCCTGCCACGTGGGTTTTGTTAGGTTAGCATTATCACCAGTTTGACATCTTGAATGCTGTAATGATGATGTGTCAAGGATGGGCAGCTGCCCTCTTGGCTTTCTCTCTTGTGACTCAGTGCCTGGGATCAGATCCAGGAGGCACAAGCTTTGCACTTGCATCCCAGTCTTTCATTTCTCCAGCAGGAGGAGGGTCTGTGCTGCAGGGCCCCCATGCCTCCCCACCTCCCCACATGATGGACTAGGCCATGGCTATCCCTTCCAGCCATGGTTATCCCTTCCAGCTCCAGCAACCTCCCACACAGCCACCTGGCTGCACGGCTCCTCAGGGAAAGGTCACATCCACAGCGATTGTGGTTGTGTGTTATGGCAGAGTGACCCTCTTAGCCTTAGTTCTCTTGTCTGCCTCTTCCCATCTTCCTTGGGCATGTTGACACCAGCCACTCGTCAAAGCCATCCCCTCAGGTCACGGAGATGTGATCTGGTGACCACTGCTCCTGCCTGGATCTACAGGTGGATTCTGCTTTTTTTAAGAGGTTTTTCTGCTTTATCTTCGGCATTCCTTATCTCTGCTGAGGAGGGGTTTGGAGCTTGTGGGGACAGAGAAAAATGAGCACAAGGTCAGTGGTACAAAAAGAATTGTTCACAATTCTCTATTCAGCAATGTGGATGATGTTTTTGACGGTTGTGAGAATGATGAAAACAACTCCGTGCGAGCTCTGTGGGAGTAGAAAAGGATCAGTTTATTGGGGCATTGGTGACCCTGAGTTGCTGGTTAATCAGCCACAACATCCCTCTCTGGCTTTCACGCATTAGCTTTCCAAGGATGTGGAAAAAATGCAAATGGCAATTTGAAGAAGCTGGGTTATTTGCTCTGGTTGAAGATGGGCCTTTTCACACTGAAGGACTTGTACTCCTGGAGGATGCTGGGCTTGTGGTACTTTCGAGCTCCCAGAGCACTCAGGTTGTGTGTGTACTTCATAACTGGCAAGGAACAGTACATGAAGAACATCAATCAGACTGAATACATTTTTCTGGATGCTTTTAGTTTGTAACCTTGAGAAAAAGACAACTCAACCATTCAGTTCCATTGTGAAGAAAGCCTCAGATGCTGATTCATTTGTAGAGTTCATGTCAAAGTGTTGTTGTAAAGTTCCGTTCCTCTTTTCCATATGAAGTATGAAAATAATCTCAAAAGATTACATAGAAGAGCACACTCAGCTCTTCCTAACAAGAGAGAGCTGCGGAGCTGTTCTGGTGAAGGGCCTGGGAGATGTGAGTGTGGTGCCTGCAGACCAGCCTGTGCCAGCCTGCCACCAAGGAGCCTCCAATGGGCTGAGCACATTTCCATCTGCAGACACTGGGGCCAGCATAGCAACAGGGAGCACCCAGATAACAGCACCTGGACAAGATTAAAGACTACCCCTTTTGTTTTGGTTTTCCAGTCTACAGTGTAAATTTGGCAGTGTCTGATCTGCAGTCAGTGTTACAGCTGCCATTTAAATGCCAGCCTTGCATTGCGTCCCACTGACATTTCCAGGTATCTTCGTTCCCTGGCATTTGTCATGATGCCAACCTGACCTGGATGCCCAGGTTATCTGATCACTGGAGGTGTCCATGAGGAACCAGAAGTCTCTTTTTCCAGCTTTGGCCTTTACAACAGAGGGATCACTTTGTCTATTATCTGAAGTGGAGAATTTTTTAGTGATAAGGTTGTCCAGACACCTTCACAAGTACAGTACACAATATATAAAAGATAAGGTGATGAGGTTGGTCTGCTATTGTTGTTGTTGTTATTATTACAGTTCTGCAGCCTTCTGAGCCAAAGTGTCAGCTGTTTCTCCTGGTTTTGTTGAAGGCAACTTAGCTACAGCAAACTAACACCAGTTAAAGATCTAATGATTTATTTGTCTTCACTCTAGTCAAGCATTAGGGGCTGCATTTGCAAGTTTAATCACTCAGCAAGTTTGTCTGGGATGAATCAGGATCTGCCACATTTCCAGGACTGGGTAGGTGTGGAAACAGTGCAAGGTTATCCCACACAGAGTTGGTACTGTGTGCCTTCTGACTGAAATTCACAGCTGTTCACATGTTGTATTATTACAAGGATATCAAACAAAAGGGTTTAAAATACCTGTGGCTCAGACGACTGGCTACACAGCTCCCTCACATTTTCTTACTGATCAAACCAAGGGATAACATGCTTTGCACTGGATCATTCATTTTCCCAAGCCAAAAATGATGCCCAAGGCTTGTAGTCCACCAAAGTACTTAAATTCTTTAAATGTCTGCAATGGAAAAGGCAAGAATGCAGGTTATTCTTAATAAATAGTTTTGTTAACTTCCCATCTGGCAGTGTCCAGGTTCCTTGTTTTCTGGGCAAGGAGCTTAATGGAAGAGCTCTGTCTTAAACACACCTACACATGTAAAGGTAAAATGGTGCTGGGTTCAGCTTCCCCTCTGCAGACCTCAGTCCAGCTTGCCTTAAGACAATCCTGCCACAACAGATGTTAAAAGTAAAAGCATGTCCCTTTTTCTTCCTTCTTTTAGCAGATGATGAGAAAATGCCCGGTACTTCCGAAATCTGTATGGAAAAAGCACTGGAGAAATGGCTTTGCCTCTCACTCTCTGCCGGTGGTTTTCCATGCAGGTGCTGGTAGGAAGTGGTATTAGGAAAAGACCTGACCCTAAAAGGCATTTTTAACTCTGTGCACTTTCCTGTAATGTTTCTTTTCCCAGTCTTAGCCAGTACTGGGAGAATCCGCTCTCAGTGTCTGGGTTACATCTGCCAAGGGCATTTTAATCTATGTACTGCCTTATTCAGGACATGCTGTACTGTGAGTTTTTTCAGTGAGAGAAAGATTAAAGATGTGTCATATCCTCCTCTTGCATTTATTTATTTGGAATTGTCCTGCAGCCTCTCACATTTCAGTAGGACACAGGTCCAGTGCTGCTCCTCATTCTCACAGGGAGAGAGTGAGAAACTGTGGAAGTGAGTGTTAGAGCAGAGAAGAGATCCCTCTTGGAAAGCAGCAGGAAGATTAAGGACAAGCCCAAAGGCTGGGGCAAAGGAGAGTTTGTGTGGCCTCTTCAAGGGACTCAATCACTAATCCTCTGCTTTGACTTTCCATTGCACCACTCTGTGCTTTAAATAAGGTGTCAGTGGGGTTTTTTTCCTCAGGGCTGACAGACACAGGCCTCAGTGTTGGTGACTGAAGGCACCAAAGGGCAGCCGTGCCGTGCCATGCCTTGGGACACACCCTGGGCACAGCTGTCCGGCCAGGGTGGGATGCAAGAGACACACATTGCTGGCGCTTGGTTGTCACGTCTCATCCTGCATTTTTAGCAGCACCGAGGAGAGATCAAAAGACCTTCTGCAGGCTTCTACACCCTCATGGCATTCAGTGATACACTTGTGCAAATCCAAGAGGGAGCATGATATGGGAATGTCAGGGATATTCACACATGGTTACTGCGGGATTTGCTTGGAATGTATTAAAAAGTGGCAGTGAAACACAAATGAACACGAGCAGTTTTAAATGTCGGTGTTAAGTTCTCATCCATCTTCCTTGGAAGAGCTGGCCTGTTGCTGATGTGCAAATTTCTTCTGCTTTCACCTAGGCGGAGTGAAACTCCAGGCCGACCTCACTCCTGGCATTCAACCAAACTCGCAGAGAACCAACCCGATCCCAGCATGATGCAAATATCTCAGGGTACGCTTGGCACCCCTTGGCATCAGTCCTACCACTCCAGGTAAGCACTACACAGTTGTGGAGGGAAGGGAGGGGGCAAAAGGTGTGGTGGGAAAATGGTACCAGTCGCCTCCATATAGGTTTATGAGCAGCCAAGGTTTGGATTAGAGTTAGAAAGGCTTCAGTTCCTGTTTGGTTTCCCTGATAAAGTGACCGTGTTTTCCTCCTTTAAGTGCTTTGTGAGGTGATAGCAGCTAGGAAATTAATTGCTTTAAAAATCCCCCTTCCCAGCATGATGGGAGCCCACTGTCAGGATGCTGATAGAGCTTTCTGTGGATGCTGGAGTCCTGCTCTGCATGCTGTGGACTGCCTCCATATAGAAACACAGCATGGCTGTTTTGCTGGCAGAGGAAAAGAAATCCGAAGTCTAAATTAGCTTGTTGAAAAAAAAAAAAGGAAGAAAAGGGTGTAGGTAGCAGAGCCTGTCAATGTAATGGAGCAGCGAACAGCACATCAGAGACAGTGGTCCCAGGGTGAGGAGTTCAGAGAGGGATTTCCTGGATTGGCAGTGGCTTTCTGCAGGAGTCAGCTCCATCATCACTGAATGTGCAGGGCAGCTGGAGGAGGGACAAGTTTAAATTCAGCCCTTGAAAGATTTTCCCCAGAAAGGCAGAAGGGTTTCAAAACTCTTCTTTACAGCCTCGGGGATTGAAACATCACTTTCTTCTACAGGCAAGACTGATCCTTGGCAGAAGAGGGGAAAGAGAAAAAAGAGCATTAAAGAAAGTGAGGAGATGGTTGCAGAAAATAAAGTGTGTTGGTCTGTGGCCTCAGCACAGCTCCTGCTGGAGTGTACTCCTTTCCCACCAAGAGGCTTTGCTTCCCAGGCAGTTCCTGGCAGAGCCTTTGGCAGCACCGCTCTGTCTCCCGGGTGCTGGAAGAGGAGCACGGGGAGCATCTAGTGGCCAGCTGGCTAGGGCTGTGCTGGGCATTGCCAGGGAGATGGTTATTTGAATCTAAAATAGAGTGGTGCATTTAAATGAATAAACCAGCTTTGTCCTGAGATTTGCCTTATCTCTTCCTCTCTGTGTTCCTCTGCATCTCTCTGCAGAGCTGTGAGTGGGTTTCTTCTGCCTTTTCCTCTTCTTTAGCAGCCTTCTCCCCCAGGTCTGTCCCTTGTTTGGAATATGATATGATATATGATATGAATATGATATGAAAGCCAGCTTCCAGCTCGATGCCTTGCCCTGCCACAGCCTGTCCCTTCCTGCTGCTTTCCTGTGGCTCTGCCAGAACAGCACATGTAGTTGCACAGGGAAGTAGAGAAAGTGATACCTGAGCAAGGGAAGTTGGAAAGAGAGGGAAGAAAAGTGAAATCCTCAGGCTACGTTCTCCAGTCCTCAGTGTATTTGCTTGAATCTGGAAGGGGAGATTAGCCGGGGCAAACTCTGCAGACAGTTGTGATATCTCCTTGAAAGATGTAAAAAAGGGACTGTGACTGGCACAAAGAGCTCCCTTCCCATGCACAGAGAGATCTCTGAATATCCTTCTTTATTGATCGCTTCTCTGGTGGCCATGAGTCCTCTTTGGACACCTCAGAGGAAGTGCCAAGGTGTACCTGCACCTGCTGAGCTACATGAAGAAGTGGCAGTGCAGACTTTATGGGCATTCTCAGACTGTTTCTATGGTTGCACCCCACTTTCCTCCAGGCACAGGCACACACATCTCTCCTCTTCTTGTCAGCTTAGTTTTTTCACAGCAAACAAACTGTCCTTGGGACAGCTGAATTTCCAGGAAGCCTGCCAGGGCATAGCCTTCATCTCCATAAAAAGAAATGAAACGGGAAAAAAGGAAAGAGATTAGATTCCCCCCAGAACACCCCTCGTGCTCCTCGCCTCCTCCTCAGTGGCGTTGGTGCTCATTCAGCTTTCCAAGGGCTTTGGATGGATTTGCAGGGTGGGGTTGATCCTCCCTGGCTCCAGAGATGCACTGTCTTTCTGTCTGTATTTCCCTTCCACCCTTCTGTGGTAAATAAGAGCCATGTGTTGCAATGTCAAGCAGTTCCTCTTTGTGAACTGGGATGACTCCAAACAGGGGATGGAGCAAGGCCCAAATATGGGTTTTCATCTCAAAACTAAACATCTTGCTTCTGAGCTCACTTATAAGTTGTTGTGCCTCTCCCCTGCTGGTTTTCACTCTTCCCTCGCTGTCCTCCAGCTCCTCCACCAGCGATCTCTCTGGATACGAGCATGGCTATCTGAGGAGAAGTCCTGACCAGTACAGCTCCCGGGGCAGCATGGAGAGCTTGGACCACTCCTCCCCTGCCTACCACCCTTGTCACCTGTCCCCAGCCAAATCCACCAACAGCATCGACCAGCTCTCCCACCTTCACAGCAAGAGAGACTCTGCCTACAGCTCCTTCTCCACCAACTCCAGCATACCCGAGTACCCTGCGGCTCCATTGGGCAAGGAGCACTCGTGCTCTGTGGACAGCGCGCAGTCCCGCGGTGGGCTGCCAGAGGGAATGAGGCAGGCGGACATCCGCTACGTCCGGACGGTGTACGATGCCCAGCAGCGCATCTCCCAGGAGTACGAGGTGAAACCCTCGGCCCTGCTTTCCAGCGGTGATGCCCGAGCCTCCCTGGATGGCCGCGGCCATGGCAGGCTCCACGCCTTCAGCCGGCACAACACGGCCTCCTCCTGGGCACAGCCGGCTCAGGGCCTGTTGGACAGCAAGAGCCAGCCCCCCAAGGGACCCCCCCTGCCTCCCGCTCGCAGTGACAGCTACGCAGCCATCAGGCACCATGAGAGACCTGGCTCGGGCGCCGGCCTTGAGCCGAACAAGCCCGGCCGGACCCAGCCAAAAGGGGCCTGGGCACCACTCATCAGCTCCCTGTCCCAGGGGCCGCTGCTGAAACCGCCCTTTGGAGAAGGGCACCTGCACACCGTGGTGGAGAAGAGCCCGGAGAGCAGCCCCACCATGAAACCCAAGCAGAGCTATTCCCAGCCAGCCCAGCCAGGACAGCCGCTGCTGCCCACCGGTGTCTACGCCGTTCCCTCCCCAGAGCCGCACTATGCCCAGGTGCCCCGACCTTCCGCCAGCAGCACCGGGACGCTTTACCCAGCTCTGGCCAAAGAAAGTGGGTACTCCCCAGCCCTCCCGGTCTCTTATGACAAGGCTGTAGCCAGCGGCTCCCTGGGCTTTGATGAGAATGGAAACCAAAGCACTACAAACAGGTCGACCATCTTCTACCAGCCCCCCACCACTGAGAGAAAGCAGGAAGCCAAACTCATCCAGCAGAAACCTCCCAGCACAGCAGACCCAGAGCTCTGTCTGGCTGCATCGCAAAAAGAGGAGCTGTTACCCCTTTACAAGGCAGCACACAGCCACCGAGAGATCACAGGTGCCACACAGGCCTCCAAGCCCATTTTTCAGGCTCCCCAACCCCAGCTGAGGGATGCTAGTGAGAGGAAAACCCCTTACCAGCTCAAAGAGGACTGGACACCTGGACCCCAGGAGGACAAAAATGGCAATGTACAGGTAAATGAGAGAGATGCTGCTACTCCCCACCCATGGGGTCACAGCAAGGCCAAGCAGTATGTCTTCTCTTCCTTGCAGAACATCGCAGAGAGCTCCAGGAGGCAAAGCAGCTCCGAGCTAAGGGAGACGCAACCAAGTGCAGGTTATTCCAACACCAAACTGTCTTTCCTGAACAGCAAAGAGGAGAAGGATCACAGTGAGCAGGGGCACAGACAGTGGAGTGACGTGGACACACACGCCTTCACAAGGCAGGAGGAGGCCACAAGCATGCCTCTGTTCCATGCTGCTGAGCCAAAGTGCAAAGAAACCCCTTCTCCACAGCTCCCAAAGACCTTGGATTTCGGGAGGAGCCGGCTCAGCTCTAGCAGCACCCAAAGTTTTCCTTACAGCAAACCAGAGGCTGGCAAGCCTCGCTGCTCGGTGCTGGAGAAGGTCAACAAGTTTGAGCAGCGGGAGCAGAGCACTCCCCGGCCCCAGAGCGCTGGCATTCCCAGCTTTGGCCAGCACTATGGGCCGAGCAGGATGAGCCAGCCTGCCAGCACGAGGTGCTCCATGCACAGCCCAGAGGACATGAGGAGCAAGCTGCCCAGTGAGCCAGGCAGGGGCTCCAGCCCTTCCATCAGGAATGGGAAGCTGGAAGAGGCAGACTGGCGCCCTGTAGAGCTGCAGATGGTGGCTTCAGTGAAGCAGACAAGACCCAGTGAGTACTATGGCCTGTGTCCTGAAAATGAGGTGCAAATAAGGGCAGCTCAGCTACCGCGGAGTAAAAGCACATTCCAGCTGGGAGGCGAGACTGAGAAGGAGATCCTCTGGAAGGATAATATCCAGGATGCACAGGGGTCACAGCTGGACTCGTCGTTCAACAGGGCCTACAGGAACAGCATTAAAGATGCCCAGTCCCGGGTGCTGAGGGCCACCTCCTTCCGCCGCATCAGCCCCCCATTTGGGAGCACGCCCAAGAGGGTGCCCCAGAGGCCCGCCTCGGCCCATGTGGGCATGAGGAGCACTGCAGCATCCCCTCACACCCCCAAGGAGAGGCACAGCATCACACCCACAGAAGGCAGCTTCTCTGCCCTGGACTACGCCAGGACACAGCATGTGCTGCGCATCGGGGGCCGGAAGCGGCTGACGGCGGAGCAGAAGAAGCGCTCCTACTCGGAGCCCGAGAAGATGAATGAAGTGGGCATCTCAGATGGAGAGCCATCACCTTTCTCCTTCCAGAAGAAAAGCATCCATTTTCTATTCCCAGAGAACACGGTGGCTGACCGGCGCAAGATCTTCGAGAAGGATGGCAAAGCTTCCTCCACAGCCAGCCTGTCCAAGCCGGAGCTCAAGCAGCTCCAGCAGAACGCCCTGGCTGACTACATCGAGCGCAAAACGGGGCGGCGGCCATCCTCGCAGGACATCGGGCTGCTCCGGGAGCGCTCCCACAGCTCCTACCTGCAGCTGGGTGGCCCTGACAGCCAGAGCCTCTCCTCTGCCTCCAGCATGAATTCCCTCCAGGACCAGAGCCTTTACCGCCGCAGAGAGTCCATAGAGCGGATATCCAGGACAGGACGGATGTCTTCCACCCTTCCCCCTGGGCTGATGGACTACTTGGACACGAGTGGAGATGAGAAGGTGTCGGGGCGCCAGGACAGTTTGGTCACCAGCCGGCCGAAAACAGAGAGGTGCCGGGATTGCAGACCCAGATCGGATCTCACCAAAGGCACACAGACAGACCTGCTGGGCATGCAGAGCCAGCCTCGCTACAGGAAGAAAGAGCAGGTCTTTGAAACACCCTCCACTGCCAGGAAATCCGGGAAATCAGTGTCTGTGGAAGACTTGCTCGATAGGTACGACAATCAGCCAGTCCCTGTGCATGTACGTTCCAGGTCATCTCCCACGGCGGATAAGAAACACCAGGTATGTGGGAATGGGATCATGTGTGCCCACAAGCAGGGCTCTCAGAACCAGGGAATGTGAGGGAATATCAAAGAACAGGCTGATGTCTAGTCATGGCTAGGACTCCATTGACTGGAGACAGGTTCAGCACATGCTGAGGCAGTTTAGTGCATCTTAATTAAAAGATTGTTGGTGGGGTTCAGCTCTCTCCTTGCTGGGGCTGTGTCAGGGATGCTGGGATTTCAGTGCCTATGCTGGTGTGTTCTTGCTGCTCTGTACATCCCATCTGAGGTGTCCTGTCCTTACCCGCCAGCAGCACCGGAGAAGCACTGAGTACCTTTCTAGTGGGGTGATCCACTAAGGTGGTATTTTCCTGTTCTGCCTCAGCCTATTTTCCTAGTGCAAAGTAGAGAGGATTAGAGGCTGCTTAGAATTACCCTGGCTCCCACTGTGCCTGACAGTGCTGGGAAGTGCTGGGCAGAGGCACTGCCAAATAACCATTATGTTTAGCCTCCAGCCGCAGAGGGAAACATCGCAGAGAAAACTGAACAGAGACCCTAGCCCTTCCATGTCCCCTGCTTAGTGGTTGGGAGTATCACACTGATATCACAAATGGGGAATTCGACTGACTCTGATGATGGTAAACAGTAGAACCAGGCTAAATTCTTAAAGAACTGCCCAGGCTAGCTCTTCAGCTGGCTGAAATCTGTTCAGACCTATTTAGGCAACTGCAACTGGTCGAGCTGCAAGGATTTACGGCAGTGCCGGGTCTGCTGCCCCATCCATGTTTCCATGCCAGGCTCTATTCATCACGGAGAGAGGGAGCAAACAACCAAAATGTGTGGACAGGCTTCTTTCCCCAAATAGGCTGAGTGTTTGGAGAGGCTCACATACTTACAGGGCAGCTGAGATCCAGAACATCTCCTTCTACTCCTGCACTCACTTGTGGCCTAGAACAGATTATCCAAGAGCACCAAAATGGCCCCGAATCAAATGACAGAAAGCTCTGGGCAGCATCACCCAAATGGGTCAAACCAGGGTGGGGGGAAGAAGCTGCCCTCCGAAACTCATTGTGTGCTTCATTCTACATATCCTCCCTCAGCAGCCCTCAGCTCCCACACCACATCTTTAAATAGAGTGAATTAAAAAAGCGGCTTGTGGATATCAAGTGACCAGAGTGCACTTCCAGAACCACCCCTGTCTCATCCCACCATCAGTATTTTTCCACCTCAGCCAGGCATCAGGCCCATCTGTGCCATTTTGTCACAGTTGCCGATCAGAGCATCAATAAAGCCAGAAATCCAGAGGGAGAAAAATCACCAAAATGTACTTTTCAGTGGCAGGTTGAATGACAAACAGACCCAATTCATTTTTCACTGGCCCATTCTATCAGGCAGGACATACAGGGCAGCTCTCAAGATCTTTATTTTCTCCTCCTGGCTCATTTTCAATTGTTCATACATTCAGCAGCCAAACCAGAGGTTCTCCGTGTGGGAAGCTGACTCGAGGAAGAAGGTGAATAGCACTGCAGACCTGCTCCCAGAGTCTTAATTCAGGTGCTGAAGGGGGCGAGCTCTTATGGCTGTTTCCCAGACGGCTTTAGCTATAACCACCTGTGAAATGAGGATTTAGTCCCATAGGCAGCAAGGCACTTGTGAAAATCCTGTTCCTAATCCTAGTTTGATTTCTAGCATATACACCAACACATAGGATCTGTTTGAAAGGGAAGTATATGTTGAAGTGGTTTCTTCATTAGGATTGTTTCTGATCATCTCCAGTGGAAAACTACAGCTATAAACATGGGGGACAAAGCCAAACCAACAGGTTGATTTATTTTTTATTTATTATTTATTAGATTTTTTTTTTGGCCTTTTCAGATTTTTTGTGGGAAGTGTTTATTTCCAGTTTAGCAGCAGACTTCTCTGCCTCACTCACTGTTCATTTCTCAGGGCCTTGTTTACAGTGCTTAGTGTTCCTTTCAGGCTGCATACAAATCACGTTGCACTGTCACTGCAGGAATTTGTTTAGAGATAGGAAGGAGTGGATAGCCATGGGGAATGACTTGCTCTCAGTCTTTGGAAGGCATTCTCATCCATGTTTTGGTATTTTGTTTTGCTTTCTGCTCATTGCTGATGCTGTCTTGGTACCCCAGGAGCTGCTGAGAAGGGACAGCAGTGAATTCGGCCCCATGGTGAGGGATCCCTTCTACGTGGTCAGCGCAGGAGCCAGGTGGGTCTATGTCCATGTTCCCTTTGTCCCTGCAGGGCCAGCTCTGGCCAGCCCCCTGCCAGCAGCAGTTGTCATGGGTTGTCTAGGGAAAACACCTGCACAAACACAGTTCCAGCTGTGCTGTGCCCAGCAGACTTAGGAGGAGTTGCTACAAGCTTTTTCTTTCATTACAAACACTGATTTATTATCAAGTCCTCTTCATGTCATCTTGGAGCACGTTTCTGCAGCGAATTTCCACTTACATAACTTGTAGAATGTGTTTGATCTGCTGTTGGAACTCACATTTGTTGCTGTCATAACTGAAGGACCCTGAAGGAAAAAATACCTAGATGTCCCACTCTGGCTGGTTTTATCCACCCCAGGATGGTGCCTCCCCAAAAGTGAGGTACTAAACCCAGGATATTTCCTTGATCATGCTCGACTGGGAGCTGGCCTTTGGGCTGCTTCCCTTCATGCAGGCAGGATATTTTGCTCAGCCAACAGGGGAGACAAATACTTTTAAAAATAGCAAAGTGTAATCGCAAAACTCAACGTCTAAGGCTTACGTAACTCTCCAACTTAGCCCCGGATTGTTCTGAAGTTAACAAGAACTGAAGTTGATCGTGCTGTATTTACATTTAAATAATAAATAGATGTTTGCCCTAAGCCCTGAGTGCCCGAACAGCTAACTCCCATTACAATAAAAACCATCAAGAGGGACTAAAAGCATGGTTCACAAAGGAGCTCTGTTCCTCACAGACTTGCAGTAAATGCCAGCCCTCTCTGTGGTCACAGTGGGAGTTAACACTGCTGTCTCCAAAGGTTTCTCCATGCAGCTCTGGGTCAGGGAGCAACAGCTGGAAGTAGAGGAGGGTTCCTACTCTGACTGGTCTTACTTATGGCTATTTTTGCCATGAAGAACACATAAATGTTGTTTTAAAGGGACTCAATCTGCCTTCAGGCACGTCCTTGTAGGACTATTTAAAACACACCCATTTACTTTGATTTGGAATAACTTTTTCCATGTTTTTTCCTAAGAGAGCAAAGCAGCTGTTTCCTCCTGCCTCCCCTTCCCTCTTAGAGATGGCATTTCATCCTGCTGCTCAATCACTACTTGTGGCTTCCTTTTATTTTTTTTTCCCCAACCTATTTTCGAAGTAATGGGATTGAACACCGAGACTGAAAGCAAGTTTATTGGGGCACGAAATGCAGGTTTCTCATTTTCATGCTTCACTGTGCAAAGATTATTGGTTATTAACAGTTTTATGATGTTTGTGCAGCTTAGGCATTCCACCATGCTTTGCAAGCACATTTCTTCTGGGAGATGGGAGGTTTCTTTCCCATCTTGCTCAGAGTTGGATATCCCAAAAGATAAAACAAAATGAAAGGAGAAGCATTCTCTATGCATGGGCCCTTCAGAGAGATGAGGCAGGCAGTAGGAATTGTGTTTCTAGGTTTCCTTGGGACACAGCTGCTCCATGTGCTGGGAGATGAAAGCATCCCTACCACCTCTCGTGCTCAAGGAGGAAAACTGTCAGATGGTTAAGTTAGGAAAACCTGGGTCAGCAATCATTTGGTCCAGTCACACGTGCTCTTCCTCTGCTCCCCAGGTGTCACACAACACTGGGAACTACACCAATTTTAGAATCCACAGTTGCTCCCACAGTAGGAGAGATCTCTGAATTAGAGAATCACCATCTGGTGTTCCCGACAAACACTGAGCATCTGAAAAGAATACACTCTGCTACTGTCCAGGAACCACAGACAATACCAAGAGCAGCCTGTCTGGGAAGTTTCCCCACCCCCAGGCACAGGCTGCCAAATTCTATTCTCAGTCACACGAGAATAAAGGGAGAATGACCCATGTCTTTGACAGTGTTATTCTTAATTTGTACCAGTACATCTGAGAACAAATTTGGGGCCCAAGTCTCCAGCATCACAGATTGGCAGTGTGGGGATTATTTGACAGTGCATCTCAAGAACAGAAGATGCACTGGCAGTAGAGCTTCATTGTGGTTTAGTGGTTTATTGTATGGCCTCGTGGTTCCAGGCCACCTTCTCTTGCATCTGCCAGTGCCATTATTGCTGCTCAGTTTGTTTTCCAGCTAAATAGCCAGACAGGCAAATAGGTTTGGCTGTGGATTCCAAGCAGGATCCTCACTCCAAAGGCCAGAAGATGTTCCTCAGATTCACATGACAACACCCTAAGACCTGGAAGGAATAATTCAATCTGCTGGCTTTGCAGCCTTAACATCTGCTTGCAGTTGGAGTGTGTTGGCTTTGGTGTTAAGTCACAACTGCCTGTCTGAGGGAGCTTTTTCTTCTAACTGGATTCTAAGCCTGCAAGAGCTTTTTTTTAAAATTTTCTCCATAGTCAAAATAGTGCATTTTTGGCCTTGCTTTGTTCTTGGAGACAGTTGAATCATTTTAAAGGCACCTTTCCAAAAGGAGCAGATAACATTACGGGACTCTGTGGCCCACAGAGCTGAAATTCTTAAAATTACAAGCAATTGAGAAGGGAGTTTGGTGGTAGATAATGTCAAATAGTGTATCTTACAACGCTTGCAACTGGCCCCATCTGTAACAAACAAAATTGAATGCAGAGCAGGAAGGGAAGCCAGGCATTAGATTTTCCTAATATTTTGTCCATTGAGTTATTGCTGTGGTGCTTGCTACATGTATGTGTGATGTTGTACGCCCTGAAAATGATGGGAGATGGTGAGAGGGAGTAGATCTGGCTCGGGATCTCACTTCCAGTTTCAAAGCACAGCTGTGCCTCACCTAGACTAGCAGGCAGTGACACTGCCCTCTGATAGGGTTGATAACTTGTGCATTAAGGAGGTGCACAATAAATTTTCCTGCTGGTTGATTAGTTATTAATCTTACCATGGTCTGTCTCTTGGTGTTTAGGTCTTTCAGTAAGAAAGAAAGAAGCCACTCAGAGAAAATGGCACTCACAAGTTACTATCCCCATCCCCTCCGCAGCACCGAGGTTGTTGCTGGGCCCACCACGCTGGCTGAGAACCACAATCTTTCAGAACCTTCCAGGCCAGATAGCAGGACTTCTGCATTTTTCCCAGCCCCAACAGAGGCAAGGAGTCACTATCCTGAGCAAAAGCAAAGCTTTAAACCATTGTTCCTTAACCTTACTCCTTCTGGATCTGGCCACTCTTCTCATAATACACCCACCCAGGCTCCCTCAGACTTCCAGAGCACAGGTGACAGCCAGGCTCTGCGACAGCACCATGCCAAACGAGAGGCTGTTCCCCCTGAGGGCAACGGGAACACTCCAGCACAGCCTTTGGATGCTGTCCAGGATAGATCCCCCGAGACTCCCACGGAGGAGATGATGTGGAGAGGGAAAGCCGGGGTGCTGCACAGGTCCCTCCCGCCCAAGGCGGCGTGGGCTCATTCAGTCAAAGACAGCAGCTACGCGAGGGCCACGGTGTCTCCTCCGGCGGCCGGACCGAAGCCCTCCCAGAGGTGGCAGTCCCTGCCCACACAGAGCAGCACTTCCTCCGACCCAGAGACTCCTTCTCCCCAGGGCATGACCCAGCTCCGGATCTCGGAGTCGGGGCTGCAGCTCACACCCCCGCCATCGCTGCAGGACGAGGAAGACGATGAAGTGTTTGTCGCGCCTTCCCAGCCGCCCTTCTCCCCGCCACCGCCATCCCGTCCTCTTCCCGAGCTGAGCTCTTGCACTTCTGCCAACGGCATGGAGGAATTCCCACCTCCTCCCCCACCCACTGAGGGGAATGGGGCAGCTGGAGACAAATCCCCCCGGCTCCCAGAGGAGGCCAGCATGAGGTAAGGGTGGGCTGGAGCACGGTGGCTCGGGCAGTGCAGGGCCATATACAGTAAGATATGCAGGGCTGGGACAGATGGGGCTGATCCCACGTGCTGTGAGACCCCCAGCTGCCAGCCAGACAGGGATCTTGCACTTTGTCAGGGGACAGGGACAGACAGACAGACTCGCTGCCGGTCTGCCAAGAGGGGCCTCAAATGATGTGGCAAGAGCAGGGTCCACTAGCAGGTGCACTGACAGGTGCTCCTGAAAACCCCAGGACAGGGGACTGTGGGGGAGCACTCCTGGGCTGGTTCTCCCAGGAGATTTCAGTCTGATTGCTTCTGACTCTCCCTAGCAGAGAATGGCTGCTGACTCCTTCCAGTCACTGGATTTTGAGAGACAGCTATGAAAATCCATGATGGGTTTTTCCAAACAGTTAGTATTTCCCAGAATATACTTTGAACCTGGCACAAAATAATGCTGTTATGAAACAGTGACCATCTGCCAAGAAATGACAATGCAAATATGTCATAGTCAGGTTATATAGGGAAATTCTCCTGAAGGATAGCACTTTGGGCAAGGTGCCCAGGTGGTTTAACTCAGCACAGCACTTAACACAGCTTCCCTCACTCCCAGGGAGCTGCTCTGATATCCATCTGGGAAGAATCTGGCTGGGGCTGTAGTAGTGATTGGCTTTTCCAACATGGCAAGGACGAATGGGTAGAGGCTGCTCAGGATGGCACTCCTGGGTGGGGAGCCTGCCAGCAGAAAGCAAAGTGACTTAGTGTTCACTAGTTCTTTCTGTGTTGGAAGGACAATCCAGCAGTGTCCAGGTTGAAGGCACAAAACAATTCTGGTGCCAGTGGCTTCACACTGTGGGCCCTTCTGTGTTGGAATGTGAAGTGAGACACAAAAACAACTGAGAGAGAAGGAAAACTTGCTTCTTGTAGACCTTTACCATGTGTTCACAATGGTCCTGGGTGGTAGGTTTGTCTTCATCTCACAGTATGTTTCTGTCCATAGCAGCTTCAAAAGCTTTCCCAAAGCCCTGGTCAAGAGGGAGATAACAGGGTTGGGCACCAGCACCGGTGAAAATAACTGGCCCCTCTCGCCAACCCCATCAAAGAGGACTGGTTCTCCATCTGCTGTGGATCAGCAGCACCAGTCCCCTGCTTCTTCTGAAGGGCCTCAGAGCACTGACAGACAGCCCATAACTCAGCCTGAAGGTAACCCCAGAGAGCCAGCATTGGGAAATGCCAGCCTGGACTCTGAGATAACCAACACAGCACCCCCAGTGAAAGCAAAGAAAAAGACCCCAGAGGATATTAAGTCAGAGGCTCTAGCGAAAGAAATTGTCCATAAAGACAAGTCTCTGGCTGATATCCTGGATCCAGATTCCAAAATGAAGACAACCATGGACTTGATGGAAGGGATTTTCCCTGGTGGAACCAGTTTGCTGAAGGAGAACAACATGAAGAGGAAGATGTTGCAGACACAAGCCAGCAGGACGGCAGTGGCGGATGACACGTAAGCACCGCTGGGTTGGGGTGAGGCTGGCAGAGTTCCCCTGCTCCCTCGCTTCTAAGGACAACCTGTGCCAAATTTTTCTGCATCTCTATAGGTGAGAGTGAGTTTTGCAGTTCCCAGGTGTGAGGCCGGGCAGGGCATTTCCCAATAGCCTTTCCCATGAGGTGGGCTTTGTGTTTGTGCTCTGAGCTCACCTCTCTGGGTTGTGTAGAAAACGATGCTGAGCTTGGGAGCAGAGCAGGAAACGCAAAATCCCTAGAGACATAATTGGATTTTGATATCTGAACCTTTGTAATCTGAAGCAATTCAGTCAAAAGTGCAGGAACAAAAATACGAAAGTAAAATCAGGATGAAAATAATGGCAGGCACAGAGATAACAAGAGGCCAAATTCTGGAAGGAGGGATGAGGGGACCTACTTAGTTACAAGATCAGCCCAAGTCCCTCAGTGTGGGTTTTTTAAGACAGAGACTTCCAAGTGGCAGCTGGAGAACTGTCCAGAAGTCAGTTTTACTGTGTGATGCCAGGTAAGAGGGTCAGTTTGGCCACCTCCAGCCGTGCTGTGCTGACTTTCAGCAAGGTAAATCCTGTGCAGAACTGTGTCCAGTCATCTTTAAACCCAGCTGTGCTGTGCCAGCAGCTGACACACACCCCCTGATGGCAGGAATCCGCCTTGTCCTGCTGGGTAGTAACACTGGGAAGATACCAAAGAGCGAGTCCTGGAAAACCATGGATCTAAACACCGGGAAAAGTCAGGCTCAGACTGAACTCTTCCTTTTTCTTCACTGTGGTGTAGGAGAGAGGAAAAGGAAGCTACTGTCACCCTGGTCACCTGTCCCGCTTACTACAGCGTTTCAGCACCCAAAGCAGAACTGCTGAATAAAATCAAGGACTTGCCAGAGGAAGTAGGTGAGGAAGAGGAGCTGCTGGACATCAATGAGAAAAAGGTAAATTCAGCACACAGCACTATTTGCTGCTTACATTCCTGAAACAATAATAAGCCCTAAAGTGAAGTGCCTTTCTGTTTGATGGCAGCTTTTGGCAGCACCCAAAATTGTGTGGGAGCGATTAGGCCGCCTGTGAAGCTTCGTTAGAGTGACCCAGATTGTATAAGAGAGTTAATCTGAATTACTCACTGCAAATTGAGTACCAATTTTGCACCACCCTGAGGCGGGCCTGGATCACACCAAATGCTGAGTGTACAGACTGTCAGGAGCAGTCCCTGTTCTGCAGCAAGGAGGGAAAAGGGAGAGGTGAAGCAATTTGTGCAAGACCAGCTTGGGTTGGAAGCAGGAACAGAATCCAGCTGGTGACTGCACTGAGTGCAGGAGATTTTGCCCTAGGATTTTCTTCGTCAGTGAAGCCAGTTTACCCATTTCATCTGCTGTCTGCACTCACTGCATCCAAAGAAAGATAGGTTACTCTTTTTCCCCCACACTTTATTGTTTCTCTGACCCACTGAAAGCCTTGTGCACCTCAGCGGCTCAGTCAGTACAACCTCCATGTGATGGTTTGGAAGGGAGGAGAGCAGGGCAGGAGGGGAGGGCACATTTTCCTCTCTTACTGAGGTTTCATTTCACTGCAGAATGGCCCCTGCCACTCTTGCTGGATGCTTCCATACTCTGCTTCCAGGGCTTTTGCAGGGCCTTCTGATTTGCACCTGTGGTCGTCTCACATAAGTTACTTGGTAATTACAGACATGCTGTTTATCTCCCAAATCCCAGGTGTCCACAGGCAGGTGTTTGTGTCCTGTCTGTGCCTCCCTTACAGACCTGCTACCTTCCTGTCAAAAGCAGCTGTGCATGCCTGTAAGTCTAAACCATCCCACGCTGCAGTGGAACACAGCACAGCCCAGATTTCATTTTCTGTTCACCACCTCTTCTCTCTGTGACCCTACACAGGGTCTGGGTCACAAATACAGAGGTGAATCACTAGTCAAATGCATTTTCCCAAGGCCTTTGGCTGCTGCTTTCATCACCTGGCCCAAGCCACTGGTTGTAGAGCACCCACCTCCAAAGGGAGTTGCAGCCTCAGCCACATCCATAGCATTCCTTCCATAGGGATTCCCTTCAAAATCTGCCTGCTCATACCAAGGTGAAAGGTGCAGAGTGACTGAACAAGACAAGAGTGCTGCTCCATAAGCCTGCCATGGAGGGCAAGTCCCAGGCCTAAAAGGTTACATTTGCATGGAAATCCAGAAATAGATGGGAGTGATTAGGCCCAGGCAGCATGATCTGGCCTGTTTGCTCATGGTCTGTGTGCAGGAACATTTGCACAGGGGTTACCTGAGAAGGCAGCTCCTCTGGGAGGCCATTTGGATAAACCAAGCTCATTTCCACTGTAAGTATGCAAAGGAGTTCTGTTGGCTGGCATTTGGGATTGCAGGGGAGTCACTGATTAAAGAACACAAACGTAAGTCACAGGCCACTCTAGCTCCCAGGCCTTCAGTACAAAGATACCTCCCTCCCAAGAGCCCTGCAGCCTCCTGCTGCAGCTGGAGGGCAAATCTCCTGGAGCAGGGAGGAACAGCTGCCACTTCCCAGCAGCTCCATCTGCCTGAAAACCTGCCAAGGCTAATGCCAGACTTTGAGGCCACCCCATGGTCCTGCCATAGAGATTTCGCCATGGCACTGTAATCATTGAACATGGATTCTTCCTTTTGCTCCTCAGGAATTGGTCCAGCAATCAACAGGTGGGGATCTTTCTTTGGAAGGGGGCACTAGCATCATGACCCCAGGGAAGGGCAAGGGTTGGGTTTTCCCTCTGGATGCTACTGAGAGAAGAATGCTCATAAAGGAGTTTTGTTTGACCCTTAGGAGATGGGATTTAGTACGTCCTTTGCTCCCTCTCCCCCTGAACTTCCCTGCTAGCCAACGGAGGTCATCCCAGGGAGTGGATGTTTGTTTTCGGGGAATATTACTCGCCTTTTGCTCAGCCTTTGCACGTGTGTGGCAGCTGAGAGCAGGCTGTAGTGCAGCCACAGAACAATGCACGCCAAGTGTTCCATCTAGTGGTGCCTGGCCACACAGTGCCATGTGCTCCCTGCTGCACATGGAACCCCACTGCCAGGCCACCCTGGGCATCAGGGCCAGTTCAGTGACCCCAGCCTGAACAATGTTTGAAAATCCTTCCTCCTCTGAAGCAGACTGCCTCCTGCCTGGAGTGACACTCACTTGTGATGGAAAGAGGACTTTGAGAGACTATTTTCAGGCTGCCTTGTGATTGACTTGCTTCATCCTGCGGTGTTTGTGTGCTAAGTAAATGAACACACAGGTTTTTGTGCCTCAGCAGTGCATGAACTGGAGACACTGAAAATCCCCACCGCTTGTATGGTGAGCTTTTCCTGCTTGCTGTGCTCTCAGTTCTGAGTAAATGGAAACAAGAATTGCAAGCCTCGGGCCAGAGACTTGTTTTTGCATATGTCTTTCCACTAAATCCTAACAGAAATTAGGATCTCCGGCACATGTGCAGCACTGCTGTTCCTGAAGTAACCAAACCCCGGGGGCCTCCTTTTCTTTGGCAGGGAAATAGGTGTCAGTGTTTTCACAAAATGGGTGTGTGCTCTGTGTTCAGACACTGAGTAAATCCAGATCATCTTTGGTGTAAACCCTTCCTTGATGCCTCTGTGTGTGAGGCAGTTGTGTGGTACAGTTCAAGGTGTTTCAGGCTGGGGCAGGGCGTGGGAAACACACCGGAGATGTGGCTGCAGCTCTTTTCACTCAGAGGTTTTAAAGAACATTCATCTGTAGGTAGTGGGATATCAGAATATGGTACACCAAATCAGAGACCTCTTTTATAAACAAATATATCCTAATTGAACCTGACTGACTACTCAGCTTATCTCTGAGGTGGGGAATTTCAGCATTTTCTGTTTCCTCCCTTCTTTGTTGGCTGTTGCTGACCTGACCCTGCTCCTCAGGATCTGCAGCCATATCCTCTTGTTGTCCTCACCCATGTGGGCAGGGTGATGCAGGTGACAACCAATGTGGCAATGCTTCCCCTCCAACAGGCTGAGCTCATCGGGAGCTTGACCCACAAACTGGAAATCCTGAAGGAAGCCAAGGAGGGCCTGCTCGCAGACATTAAGATGAATAATGCTCTTGGAGAGGAGGTGGAGCTGTTGATCAGCACGCTGTGCAAACCCAACGAGTTTGACAAGTACAAGATGTTCATTGGCGATCTGGATAAGGTGGTGAACCTCCTGCTCTCCCTCTCGGGACGCCTGGCCCGTGTGGAGAACGTCCTGAGCAGCCTGGGGGACAATGCCAACAGCGACGAGCGGGTATGTATCGGCACAGCCCTGGCATGCTCAGGGTGTGAGGCAGCAGCCACCACCACCACAGCCTTACAATGACCTCCAGGGGCTGCCAGGAGGGCAGCACAGGGCTCTTGGTGCTTATGTAGGAGCAGTGGCTCAGACATTGTCCCTGGGAATCTTGATCCCTATTTGCATAAATGGCTGAGATCCTGCAGCCTTTGTCTGGACACCAAGCAGGGGTGTTGGGGACAGCCACATTTTAACATCCTTGGTGGTTTTGAAACTAGATTTTTCTGATGGTTGTTGCTTTCGAGCAAGATTTCCTGACTTTATTGAAGCACTTTCTGCCTCCCATTGTCAAGGACGTTCGGAGTCCAGTTCAGTGGGATTCACATTCAGTCTGTAATGAGGAATTCATCCTCCTCTCCCAGGCTTTTGACTGCATGTGTGGGAACTTAGCAGCCATCTCCAGAGGTGGTAGGCGTGGTGCCAGGAGGAAGGAAGGAAAGGGGGGATCAGGGTGTGTGCTGCTGGTACTGAAGGGCTCTCTCTGGTGTGCAGAGTTCGTTGAACGAGAAGCGGAAGCTGCTGGCTGGCCAGCACGAAGATGCCCGGGAGCTAAAGGAAAACCTTGACCGTCGGGAACGGGTGGTCTTGGACATCCTGGGCAATTACCTGTCTGAGGAGCAGCTCCAGGACTACCAGCACTTTGTGAAAATGAAGTCCGCGCTCCTCATAGAGCAGCGAGAGCTTGATGACAAAATCAAACTGGGGCAGGAGCAGCTCAAGTGCCTGATGGAAAGTCTCCCCACAGACTTCACACCCAGGGATGCAGCAGCAGCAGCTGCCCTGGCTGCAGCACTTGCTACCTCCACTGCAGTCAGTGGTAAAACACCTCCAGTAGCCTCTTCCTCACTCTAACGTGTCCCAGGTGGAGCTGGGATACAGCCCTGCCCAAGTCCCTTTAATGCAAGTGCATGGCAGATGGTTCTCTTCAAAGACAATGGACGGAGACAGGTCTAAACCAAGATTTTAATGAAGGAACAGAAATAGCAATAATAAAGGTTTTATCTTCCTTTCCTTCCACCTCTGCTTCCTGGAAACTTAAATCAATGTGGAGGGAAATCTCCTCCTGCCAGAGATGAGGAAGAATCTCACAGGAATTAAATACATGACCTTTAATAAAAAAGATGACCTCCTCTCTTCCCTCCCTTTTCTGCCTATCTGGCACCTCATTAAATAATGAAGGATCTAAGAGAATGAAGCCTTAAAAATAAAACCAACCCATTTTACTGAACATTATTGATATTTATATTTTTTAAAGAACAAGACAGAATGTGTAAGTTTTTGTACATACTCTAATCAGTTTCTTGATTCTACTTTGTTCTGTATGTAGAAAAGACATTTAATTTTGTATTTTGTGAAGACCTTAACAAAAAGAGGGAACCCCAAAGATAGTCATGCAGTAGCTTGAAACATCTCTCCCTGGTTTTGTTGCTGTTGTTGTGGTTGTTTTTTAATATAATAAAGGGATACGAGAAGCAGCTTCACCCTGTTTCAACACATGCGAAAGATACCATTAAGTGGCCTTATAAAGGAGATTTTGGCCATGAAAATACAATTTTTTCCTCTTCTGGATCCTGTGATCCTCTGAGTCTTGAGTTCAAACATCGTTTATGGCAACATGCATCTCAGGAGTCCAAGCTAGCAGGAAGCAAGGAATTCATTGCAGGAATGCAGGGAAATTCTGTCTTTATTTTGAATACTAATAACTGTGGTCTGTGTTTCTGTTGCAGCCTGAAAGATTTCCCTGAGGTGTGACGGAGATCTCTGCTGACATGATTTATAGGCCCGGGTTTGAGTAGAGTTTCAGGGAAACAGCGGGGGGAGCTGTTTCAATCCAATCAACACATTTCATTTGCCCTAAAAAAGAAAGCCTACCCACTGCTGTGGCTTAGTTTATTAGATTTAAAAACAGTTTTAATTCAGATTTTTTTTTTTTGCAGCTATCTTCCATCTTACACTTACCAAAACAACTCACAAAGACATGGTAGATCTGGGAAGTGTTTGTGCATTTTCCGTTTAGTGAGTTCTTTCCTGAAAAATACAAGTCCTGCAGTTTATCCCCAGGTCAGGAAGAGGCTCCATCCAAACAGGATCTGCCTGTTTGCTCCAGGAACCCACGTGGCTTCAGGGGGAGCACCTCCAGCAAGTTTTGGGTGGATGAGGCAAGTCCTGGGTGTACTCTCACAGTACACAGAAACACCAGCTTATGAGGCAAGTGATAGTCACTGATGTTTTTATAAACAGCTTATATTTTCAGGTGAGAAATGAGTTAAAGCCCTGATTTCTGTGGTAAGTGCAGAAGAACTTTCTTTGCACAGTTTTGTTCAAAAATCACCCTCCTAACTGCAAGGTTTACTGTGTTTGGCAGAAGCCCACCTTCATGTGTATTTAAAGGTAATTAAACATTAGGCAAGCTTGAAGATTTACTTCTCAGGCAAAATATTTACTTCTTGTACCTCTGGCAAAAAGGGGAGTGCATTCATTGCTCTTTATCCAACCTTGCTTTTCTCTTGTGGCTAAGAAACTAGAGGGTAATGGAAACCCAGAATTTCCCAGACTCATGACAAGATTTCATAGGACAGGAATGCCAGGGATAGAATTTTACCCTTCTTGTCCAGTGCTTGTAAACTTTCTGACACAAATCTGCATTTTGGGTCTGGCTACAGGAGATGTTTTAGATCTGAACCTGTGTTGCAGTGGCTACAGTGGACAAAGCCAGTACACCAGACAGAGTGAGCATGATCTGCTGGGCTACCCCTTCCCCAAAACACATCTCAGAAAAGGGTATTTCAGCAGACTGGCAATTTTTGCTAAAAATGAGCCTTATTTTTATAACAGAAACATCTGGTTGGGATATTGGTGTGGAATGCCCTACATCCCACCCTGCCACAGCATGGCCTGTTTACCAGTGGCCTCTGTCTCTAGATGACAATGGGTGGAACTACTTTCCAAGCCAGTTTATGGTACCCGGGTCAAGCACCTTCTCCAAAGCTGTCTCCAGGTAAGTCATGGAGTGTTGAAGGATCATGTGACAGGTGCCTTCAGCTGGCTACAGGCACAGTGGGAAGGCACAGATCTCCCTTGGGTGGCTTGAGGAAAATCCTGGTAAGGACAAAGCAGGTACGCTTCTGACGCATGGTGGCAGTTGCAAGTAAAATCGCATTGTACAAAAACAATTCCATTATGTTAAACTTGCACATTAGTTAGGAACAGCCTTTTTCCTGGGTCAGCATCCCTTAAATTATTATCTCTAGTCAAAGCAGGTCAGCTCTCAGTAAGCCCTCACATGCTTTTAGCAACATGCACGTGATACAAGCGCCCGGAAAATCTAGTCATCCAACTTAAAATTGGCCTTTTTTTATCATAGCCCTTGGGCAGTTGATGGTCACAAGGAATTCAAATCAGACACTTTCCTCAAGACTAAATCTAATAAAGAGTGTTTACATTCCAGGGTATATTGGTTGTAAGTTCGCACACAAGGTCTTTTGTGAGCATTACCTATAAAAAAATTGGTCAAACCCAGTGCACCACAACAGTTTATGTGTCAGTTTATCCATCATCTTTACAACTCAGCTGCTGTCACGACTATTTAGACTAGTAATTAAGAGAAGCAAGTAAAGCAAACTGGATAGCATTCCATACTCACTCCACATAAATCCTGTCCTTTGCAAAATGGGGAACAGAGCAAGCTTTTCATCAGAGAGCCCCTGCCTTTAAATCAGTGTGAGCAAACTGAGGCACACCTAGAGACCCCATCCCAGGTTTCTCCATGCCTCATTCAACCATCCTTCAAGCCAGTGTTTATATAAGAGCTGTTTATCCCTTTACACTTCTCCAGAGGGGATGTCCCGACCATGGCACAGTGTTATGGCTTGGCTATGTTCCCACAGGAGTGCTGCTTATGCCTTTGCACATAAACCAACTGTTGTGCAGCTCTGGTGTGTTAAAGGGTTTTTCTATCCCTGTGTTACTGAACAATCAGCCTTTGTGTTGTGCAACTGGATGTGTGTCTGTGGCCAGCCTTTGTGCAGCTTGGTGTGTATCAGTGCCAAAAATCAGCGCAAAAATCTGCTTTTTCCTTGCCCGTTTCAAGATGTTGGGGACACGAAGCCAGCCAGGCTCAGCACTGTGAGGCAGGCTTGAGGGGGTGTCAGCATGGCTCTGCCTGCTTTGGGATAGGAAAAAGGGCTATTTTCTCCCTACACCATATAGGAAACAGAGTACATGTGAGCCAACCAGCTCTTTCCTCTCTGGATTGCAGCTGGAGGCCATGGCCTTCTGGTAGGGCTGCACTGAGAGCAGGGAACTTCAAAGGAGAAAACACTTTTTAAATTCTTGTTCATTTTAGCACTAAATTAACTCACAGAACTGAAATGCAAAAGAAAAAAAAAGAGGACATAATTCAGCTGGGGGGCTTAAGGGCTGGCAAAAGCTTGATGGAATACTGGGGAAACTGCTCCTGAGGAGATTGTGCTTTTACTGAGGTAAAATAAAACTGTGATTAAAAAAGGAAAAACAAAAGCCAAACAAGACTCAGGGCAGCTTAGAAAGGATGAAATTGGAATATGAGAAGCTGTGATGGGAAGTTTTGGGGGAGAAAGGGAGCCCTGAGCAGAACTTTCTTGCGGCTCTTCCCGCCAAATTTTTGGCGGGAACCATTTTACCTCACAAAAGGCCCCCCCGCCATTTGAGGGGGCTGCTGAGGGAAGCCCTGTTGGTGAGGGGCTCTGGGGCATCCAGTCCTCACCAACACCTCAAAAACCTCCAAAAACCTCCAAAAAGTCCCCAAAACCACACTAGGACTGCCTGCTGCCCCTCCTGCTAGGTTTTTATGGGCAACACCTGTGTGGCAATCAGAGCTAATGAGGACAGCTGGGCTGAGGTGCAGCTGAACGGAGCCCACAGGTGAGGCACTGCGGGAGGATGCACACCTCAGCCTGAAGCCGTCTGAGAAAACGTGAGTAAAGATATATTTTTATGCACTTTTTTTTTCTTTTCATGGGGCAGATTGGCAGCATGCAGCTGGGCCGGGAGTTTAAGGGGAGAAAACAGCCCAGTTTGTTGGAAAACAAGAGTTGGGTGTTTGGTTTCCAGAAGGAAGGAGGGCCCCACCCTGTGGGGATGGGAGGGTGCCACACCAAGGGGATCTCAGCACAGCAGGACTTGCCCTCATGCCTCAGCTCCTGCCCACAGCCTGGACAGGACGGGTACAGGGTCTGTACCCATCTGACCCCAAGGATATCCCACCCCAGTAGCATCCAGCCATGTCCTCAGACCTCCATCACACTCCAGGAAAGTGGAATGGTGTGGGTATGGTATGGATTCCTGTGTGCTGCCCCAGAACAGTTATGAGGTAACACAGCACAAGGTTTGAAGCTGACTTTCTGAAGTGAGTGGTAAAATTCCCTTTGGTCTGCCAATGTTGGTTGGAACTGGGGCTGAGGGAGTGGGAGGTGAGGGCACAAGGGAGGAACAGGACTGTCACTTCTTGAAGAGATGGCTGGTGTTAACCTCATCATTTTGTAGCCAGATTGTTGATTAATTTGCTATGTGTATTGTTGGGAAGAAATTGTCAGGCAACGTTTTGCTTGCAAATTCTATGTCAAGCAACCCTGCTGGCTTCTTGTGCCTCACCAGAACCTGGGCTGCCCCTCAGCTTCCCTAGCATACACAGTACACAGTTCCTGGGTGCACAGTGTCCTCTGTCTTTTGAGGCTGTGACAATCAGTGTCACACGCAGGCTCGTGTAGCCACAGTCACTTGGATGGCCTATTTCTGTCGAGTGAAGTTAATGTGAACTGCTCAGGGAGAGGTTATTTTCTGAGAAGACAAAGCTGCTGGTCTGTCTTAGCCCTCCCTGCTCTTCTAAATCCTGCATGAGATTTTACTTCCTGTCGAATCTACTGTGTCCAAACTAATTTTTTTTTTTTACAATTGGTTATTTGTTCTCATCTTCCAAGGTGTGAGGTGAAAGCACACGTCAGTCTGTGTTGATAAAATCATTTATCATATTATCAGAAAATACCCTTAAGATCAAGTGCAGCTGTTAACCTCACACCACTAGATCCACCACTGTGCCCCCAAGTGCCACATCTCCACCTCTTTTAAATATCTGCAGGCATGGTGACTCTACCACTTCCCTGGGCAGCCTGTTCCACTGAAGATATTTCTCCTCACACCCAACTAAGTGTCCATGTTCTAAGACACGGCCTCACAACTGTTTTGCAGGGGGTTTTGAGGTCCCATTTTCCTTTGCCGTGATGCTGTAAAGAAATCAAATGGTGACTGCACACTGTGCAGGATTTAAATTCAGAAAGAAAACCTGCACCCTTCAGCCATGCTGTGGTGCTCTTTGCTCCTCCCCACAGCAAGCAGGGCTCAGGGCTCTCCCAGAGATCTTGGTATGAGTTCCCTGGGCACTTTGGGAGAGCACACTTGGCAGGGACAAGCGTCACCTTCCCATTTGCTGTGACCCTCTCCTCTGCAGGAGGCCATGGAGTCCTGGCTTTCCCAATGGCTCTAGCAGGAGACAAAGCCTTGTCACCACTCCAGGAGCCAGCCAGGGCACTCTGCATTTACTGGTGTCACTTTGAGGAACAGGATTATTTATAGTTCTTGGACATGGGAGAAAAGACTCAAGCAGCAGGAAATGCTGGCAAAGGGATGCTTCCTTCCTACCCTTTCTCCTGTTTTATGGTCTCCTGAGTGGTAACTGCCAGCGCTAAAAAGCAGGATAGAGCTAATTAATTCTTGTGGAAAGTCCAGGAGGGGGGTAACCCCGGGGAAGGAACTGTTTGTACCTTGAGCACCACAGTCAGGAACACTTGCGGCTAACCTACCTGGCAATCAGGAGTGCCAGCTTAAGGGCAAAAAAAACGGGATTAGCTTTATTCTTGTCAGTTCTGAGACACACAGACCTCACCTGACCAGGGCAGCCTGGAACAGAGACACACATGGAGAGCTGTGAACCCTCCTGTGCCTCTGCTACATCAGGGCCTTGTACTTTTTCAGTGTTTCACACTTGATTGAACTTACCTTCAGCCATGTAATATGACAGAGGGGGAAAACAAGACAAAAATCATCCTCTTTTCCCCAATTCCCCACCCCAAATACCCAGCAAAATACAAAAATACCAAGGCTCACTTGACAAGGCAAAGCAGCAGCACAACTTGTCTTATCTTTTGCCTAGCAAACACACCCAAGCCTCTAAACACTTAGCCTCCTACCCCATAAATTATGTAGTAGATACAGGACAGGAATTAAACCCTCCATCATCTGTGCCCCTGTCCTGCAGTGTGGCCAGGCTCCTGCTGTCTCCCCCCGGGGGTGCCCAGCTCCGAGCAGCTGCTGCAGTACAGGGCGGGACAGTGTTGCTGACATGAAGGCAGACTCTCAGCCTCTCCATAAAAAGCCTGGGATGGCTGAAATACTCCACAGAGTGGTATTGCCCTACCCAAGCAGCTGGCCCAGCTGCTCAGCTGTTCAAGGAGCAGCCGTGCCTGGATTAGCCAACAGGGAACACATTCCAGCACTGAAGCAGCGTTTGGCTAAGAAAACCTCACCTGCACAGGCTGTGACTGAGCCGCACTGGGCAGCATTGTCACACAGCCACAGAGACCGCCCATCCTGGCTTCCAGTTCCACACAACACGCAGTACTTCTGTACTTTCCATCGGGTCCTCAAATGCCACAGCAGTCCCAACTCTAGGCCTCTCTTGGGTCAGCATTACCGGCAGGCTGTGGGGAAAGAGCAGTAGCAGACACTCCAAGGCATTGCATGAGCAGAGAAGTTGTAAGCAGAAGAGACTGTTTACTAAGCTTTTTTTTTCTTCTTTGTCTGCCTAACTGCAGTTAGTTGTGTCCAGTGCACACAGGATTAGATGGCCCTGGTAACTTAGTTGGATACAGCCCTTAAGCAGGGAAGTGTTCCAGACACTGACCCACAGGCTGCCACAGGGCTGTCACCCATACCTGATGTGTTGCTCAGCCCCTGACTTCACGGTACATGATCCTCTGTCTCTGCAGTGTCAACACCTCAAGTCATGAGGCAGCTCAGACAGCCTGGATCCTCTCAAGGCCTCACTCCTAAGCTTTCTGTTGGGCTTCACCTTTTCACGCCACATCTTTTCCCCAGCAAGTGCAGATAGCCCAGCCTCCATCCTCTTTCCTGCTCCTCAGGTAGACCAGTGCCAGCCTCCCAGCTGCTGAGCATGTTCTGGGAAAGCAAAGCTCTTGGCAAGAGCACAAGCCATGCCTTGTGTTCCCTGTTGGTCCCCCATCCCCAGCAGGAAGCAATATTCCATGGTCAGAGATGGCACAATAAATACCCAACATATACTTGTTCCTGTCTGGAACTAGTCCTACATTTTAGAAACCAGGCAGGGACCACGCAGTGTAGCCAGCAGGGTGAATGGAGCAACTGTTGCTAAAGCAGTTTCACTCACAGTCAGCCATGCTTTGTCTGGCTTGTGTCTAACTCAGTACCAGCTGCAAGGCTGCAGTGTAAGGAGGAAAATGGCTGGATACACATCCCCTCCTTCCCATCCCCATAGCACACACAGGAGCAAGCAGATTAGAGCAGGAAACAGCAGAGGAAGCAGACATTGCAAGTTTGGGTTTATTTCACTACAGAGGGGGCAGAAAACAAAAACCAAGCTATAGCTGTTAGCTGAACTTAATGGCTTTGACTTTGAAGTCACCCTCTACAGCCAGGTATTCAATTTTCTCCATGCCCAGCCGATTCGGGAACTTGAATTCTGCCTCAGGCAGTTTCACCGTTGCCTCAGTTTCATCAAAGGAGATGCACATCTGTAAAGAGCCACAAGAAGGAAGGAGGGAAGCATGAAGGCTGACATCACAGCTCCCAGGCTTTGCTTACTCCCCACTACCTTCAGTCTGGGTGCAGCACAGGCAAAGTGGCTGCTGGTGCCAAGGCAGTGCTCAGCAGCTCAGCCTCCTCCCTGCCCAGCAGAGGCACAGAAGGGAGGAAGCTTGTACAGCTGTGGGATGAGATAGACCCAGTCTGAGTCTCACCTCAGTGCTGTTACTGCTCTGAGGTGCATGGCTTCCAACAAGAGGCCTAAGTGAGACACTCAGCACATGTGAGCTGCTGGGCACTGACTTGGGCAGCACAGCTCTAGATAGTTCCTTGGCTTTAGCTGCCAGACTTTTCCCCTGTGGCCTATCTCCCTTTCCATGCTTGCTCCTTCTGCACTGCAGAGGCACAGGGCAGCATTAAAAGGCTGTGCCCTTGGCCCCTCTGTGCTCAGTGCCAGGGCTTTGTACACACCCCTACAACCTCACCTCAATCTTGTCACCATGCTGGAATGGAAAGTCAGCCTTCCTGTCCTCCTCCCCCCACATGCCATCCTCCTTGGAATTGCACACGACAGTGTTGACATCCCCGTGACAGTCAAAGCGAGGGTTGAAATGGAGCATGAGGGTGTTGCTGTCCTTCCCAACATTCACAGCAAACCTGAGGAAAAAGAGCCAGTGCAAAGGGGGTGTCTGTGCAGCAGCCCCAGCTGCCATTGCTGACAAGCTGAACACAGCAGGAGCTCTGCCTTCCCCAGTGCCACATCAATCCATTCACCACCTCACTCACCCTTTGGCATCAGACTCGATCTTCCCTTTGACCTTGATGCACTCACCAGGCTCAACGTCCAGCTGAGTAACAACCAGTCCCTGCAGGGCCAAACCACAGGAGTTAGTCTATCCCAAGGCAAGGCTTCCAGTCCTGCTTGGGCCAGGGCACAAAGCTCTGGTAGACCCAATCATCAGTTTTGTGCTACAGGAAGGGTTGATTCAGGCCAGATGCCTGTCTCAGTGGCATCTCCCACTCCCCTAAGCAGCATAAGGTGACAAAGAGGTGCGGTGGGTTGGCCCTGTCTTGGATGCCAGGTACCCACCAAAGCCACTCTGTCACAACTGGACAGGAGAGAAAAAAATATAACAAAAGGCTCATGAGTTGAAACAAAGACAGGGAGAGGTCACTCACCGATTACTGTCACAGGCAAAACAAAGTTGACTTGGGGAAATGAATGGAATTTTTTACCAATTAAAGTCAGAGCAGGATAATGAGAAGTAAAATAAGCCTTAAAAATACCTTCCCCCTCCACCCTTCCTAGGCTCAGCTTCCTCCCCCTCAGTGGCACCGGGAGACAGGCAAGGGGAGTTACAATCAGTTCATTACAGGTTGTTTCTGCCACTGCTCAAGGAGAGGAGTCTCCTCCAGCTCAGTGTGGGGTCCCTCCCACAGGAGGCAGTGCTCCACTCCAGTGTGAGTCCTTCATGTGAGCTACAGTTCTTCTCTAACTGCCCCAACATGGGACCCTTTCCACGGGGCCACAGCCTTTTTCGGGAATCCACCTGCTCCGGCATAAGGTCCTCCATGGGCTACAAGTGGCTTTCTGTATCCCTACTGACATGCACAGGCTGCAGAGGGGCAGCTGCCTTACCATGGCCTTCACCACAGGCTGCAGGGTGTTATCACAGAGGCTTTCCTGCACTGCTAATGGGCTCAGCCTTGGCCAGAGGTGTGTCCATCCTGGACCCTGCTGGCCTTGGCTCTGCCAGATACGGGGGAAGCTTCTGGCAGCTTCTCACAGAAGCCATGCTGGCAGCTCCCTCTGCTACCAAAACCTGGCCACACAAGTCCACTGCAGGAGGTGATTCACCAGCTGCTACACAAGCAGCATAACTGAGCATTACTTAACAGTGAGCCAGGTCAGGTAGGGAGACCAATTGCAAACCAGTTTGCTTGGCCACTGCCCCCCAGCCCCCTCATGCTGTCCTTGCCCTCATGCCTGCTCTCTGCTCTGCCCATATACAGACTGCTGAGGTCAGGGTTCCTCGAGTCACTAAACTGCTTATCCCCACGGTGCTAACTCTGCCTCTCGCCTCTGGAATGCAGCCTCTGCGCCCGGGGGGTCTTTCGAGGAAAGGGAAGCTGCGGGGTTAGGGCTGGGTTAGCATACACTGCCAGCCTGCTTTCCTCTCCTGTTGCACTAAGAGTTAACCCCCTCCTGGACCCAAAAGGCATTCTTAAGGAAGAAAAATACACAGCTTAAGGGGAAAAAATGTATAAAGGGTCTTGAAACTGTAGAGTTGCAAATGGACCCAAACCTTTAGAGTACTTAAGAATATAAACATTCCTCAGCTTCCCCACTTAGATAACATACTAAAGACGAGAAGAAGAAATACGGCTGGTCAGCCCTAACTATTCCTCCCACAGCCATCTATCAGCCTTGCATTTCCTCTCGGCTAATCCTTTTCTCCTCCTTCCTCTGGCACCACGCCCAAACCCCACAGGCAGCCCAGCCTTAGTCCTAGTCCTAGTCCTGCTTGGCACACCAGCCCGGCTCGAAGGCGGCACTCACTTTCTCCATGCTGCAGACACCAGCCCCAGCGAGCAAAGCACCCCCGAGCCCCTTCACCACACGGAGTGACGCAGCGCTGAGCTCCAGCAGCTTAACTCGCTCGGGCAGGACCATCACATGATTGGAGGGGAGGGCGAAGAAGGGGATTGATCAATCGCAGCTGTTGGGGCTGGAGCTTCCCAGCCATTTACAGGAGGCAGCGGGAGATCTCTCTCGATACTGTTCTTTGCAGGCAGTTTGTGTGTGATTTTAAGACCTAGTGACTGTTTGGTTCTGCGTGGTCCTAGAAATCCTTACTGTGAGCTTTCCTACTGCTATGCAGCGTCCGTTGGCTCCGATCCCAGGAGCCGGAGTGCTGCTCTGTGCTAGGAGCGAGGTGGCCACCCTTTGTTCAGCAATCTCTGTCTAAAATCAGATTGGAGTCCTCGTGTTACTGCTGCAGAGTGGTTGCCTCTGTGGACAGGGGTGTATGTGTTCTCCTAGCCCAGCCACATGCCTGCAAGGAGCCTGGACTGGTGGGAGACCCTGGATACAAATCCTCACTGCTTGCACTTGAATGCAAGCCAAGGGTTTGGTACAGCCCGTGTCAGCATTTGAAAAATGCCTGAAAGGTTAAGCTTGGTGCTGTGGAGCTCTAAGTAGATGTGAGAATTCAGGCTGCGGCTTTTGAAAAATAGCACAATCTCCCTGGTTCCATTCCAGTTGCAAAAGGCTCCAGAGGGAAAAGAGAAATGCTTTGTTAGTGGTGGAAGAGGCCGGGCAGGGCTGCGTGCAGCCGGCAGGATGGGAGAGGAGGCTGCTATCCCAGAGAGTGCTCAGCGCCTGCTAGTCCCCTTTCCTGTGCCCCCGAATAGCACAGAGCATGACTGTCCCGAGGGTCTTTGCAGGGCAGGGAGGTGAGGGTGGAGCAGCTGCCGTGCTTTGTGGGGCTGTGTCACTGGATCGGTTTGTACCTTTGTCGTGGGCTTTATCAGGGTCCTCAGGCCTCTGTTCCTCAGTTTCCCTCAAGCCTGAAGTGACGCTAACGACATGAAGCTTCACAATCCTGCCTGTAAACCCGCAGCGAGGGCTGTTATATAAACCCCTGATGGCTGAGCCATGAGCAGCCTGTGAGGTACCTGTCTGGAGGTCACTTTTGGAAAGGCTGCACAGGGCACAGTGCAGGAATTTATGGCTGGGTAGTGGTGGGAAACACTGTAGGAAGCTTCTGGAACTTCATTAGAGCTGTTACAAGAATAGCATCCTGACTCCTGATGCCATCCTTTGCCCCAGAAATTCCTCGCACCCATTTCAGAACATTCCGTGTTATTTCAGCAAAGCTGAGCTGAGTTTGAACTAAAAAGTCACAAGCTCGGATTGCAGCCCTGTGACTGGGGTGCATAAAAGAGGGCAAAATGCTGACTGAAAGTGCTGTAGGGAAAATCCCACACATGCTCTCACCTCCAGCTAACTCCCTGGCCATCCTATGCACACACAAGAGCAATATTGAAGTCAGGAGATGACTGTGGGAGCAGAGTTGGTGCAGGTAGCAAATGCTACTGAGAGCAGGCCCCCTCCACTGGGGAGGAGTTTGGAGAAATCCCAGCTAACTCCACCTTAAGTTAGCCCCATTCTCCAGCGATTTTAGCAGGGATCACGTGTTGGAGACAGGCTTTAGGCGCCTGCTCTCTGCGCCTGAGTTACTGTGCAGTTGTTCCCCTGGTCGCTGGCAAATGTGAGGGGTTGGTTGAGCAAATTCTGTTTGGTCGTTCAGGTTTGGTTTGTGTATTTGTTTTCCATTCAGCTCTGTGAAATCCTGGGAGACTTCTCTCCTCCTTTCAGTGCTGGGCCCTCTGACTCCTGAAATGCATGTTTCATGTGCGCTGCTCTTCTGGCCTGAAGTCTCCTCCTCTGACCCTTCAGACAGCGAATTACCTTTCCAATAACACACGGAGACTGCGCTGTTTGCTTTCCTTGAGTGCTCTGCACTGGCAGCCTGGTTGGTTTAGCAGCAAACCCTTTGGTCTTCAGATTTAAAGCAGTCCTAGTTCTAAGCCCTTTGAAATCAGCATGGTGTTTATTCTGAGGTTACAATGCCAAGTTGCCCCACTGTCCTGCATTTTTCCTAGTTATTAAGTGGGAGAAAAGTAGGGGGACCCAGTGGGTGTCGTTCCATTTCAGAGGGCTGGTAAAGGAAGACAGGCTGCAATGCAAGGCCACATTGGCCAATCCCACCCCATCAGGGATGTTCCCAGCCTCCCAGTGCAGCATGAGGCAAAGTACACCTTGCACCTCCTACAGGAGGGACTCAGTCCCGATGCACCCACAGCAGGCAGCCAGAGGATTAGGGTGCCTTTCAAAGGCCTGGGGGAGAAAGGGGGAGGCACTGCCCTATGCAAGCCACTCTGACACCCCAGGTCCAACAGGGGATGTTCTGAGAAGAAACCCTGGGCAGAAAAGCCCCAGTGAGCCTTACCTGGGTTGTTACAAGAGACTGCAGTAAGTACAGGTCCTGAGAGAGAGTAGCTGGGACTCAACTGTTCTGCAGCTGTTCCCATTTCAGGCGTGACTGCTCTTTCACATGCTTTTGGAGAAGAGTATTTCACCTACCAGGCAGCTCTGGCAGCAGCAGGGAAAGAAGTGTCAACTCCTGCTCATCCAGAGGTGATGCGCAGAGGAATTTTCGCCTGTGGGGAAAATTAAGACTGGCCTCCCAGTGCTTGGCCTTGCAGGCTTGCTTGTGGGCATGGAGTTCTGCTCAGCACCAGGTCCCCAGCCCAAACTCTTCATTCACCTCTTGGTTTGCACAGGCTGATGGCAGACAGCTGGTCAGTCTGATTTTCTTGTAACTCCCTATAAATGTCCCAGATTTGCTTTGGAAGCAAAGGGTGCAGCATGCTGAGTGTTACTCTTTTTAATCTCCTTCGAGAAAAAATACACCCTAGCCACTGGCAAAGTCATATTCTGGGCTAATCACTGCTGTCATTAGAAATGGCTTTCCTCTGGTTTGGGAAGGTCTGAGGACACACCCTGCTGCTGGCTAACTCAAGGACCAGGGTGTGACACAGGGTGCAGAGGCCAGCACCTGCTGGCTCTTCAGTCCCTGTGCCTGGTTTGTCTTGCACTGAACCCAAACGCACTGGTAGCTGCTGATGCTACACATCCCGAGTCACTCATGACTGCAGCTGAGAAGAGCCTCCACTTCTTGCAGAAAGAGTGAGTGGTAGCTTTCTCCCCTTTTTGAGGAAGGGGCCAGGGCCAGCACGGCAGTCTGTGCATGCACCACCCTGTGAGGGCACCACTGCTTCAGCCATTGCCCCTCAATCACTTACACTGACCAAGCAGGGAGAGGAGCTGCTCCAATCCAAGGATTATACTGGTAAAATAATGACAAGAAAAACCCCTCATAATTTCCTAGCATGGGAAAAACTTACAGTTTGCTTTAAGTTAGGGTTTGTTTTTTTTTACTTTCTTTAGGGAAGATTTGTTCTTTTCTCTGTAAGTTCATTCTCAGTTCATCATTCTCAGTTCATTAGGCAAAGGCTGTATCTTTCTCTCATGCTGTCTTCAGGGAATATATGTGTCAATACTGTCTGGATGGGATCCTCTTCTCAGCAATAGCCCCTGGTTACTCTTATAACCTAAATATTATTCTGTTACAGCATAACAGATATACATTGTATTTCTATATACACTCACAGGCTGTTTTCTCTTGGAATATCTTGGTACTTGAATTTAAGCAATCCTCTGCTTCTACTCTTGAGGTGTCTGGTTCTCGCTGTTGTTACCATAGCATTTTAGTTTGTCTCATCTGAGAAGTTTCTGCCTTTTTGCTTGAGCAGTCATGAGCCCCTGCAGACTTTAGCTGCACACAGTTTCCCTGGACCCTTCTGCACGGCTGTAAAACAGTGCTCTCACCGCCATGGTATCTTCCAGCCCCGTGCTATCAGTGCGGGAAACTCTAGGGAGGGGCTGGAGACCACAGGGGAAGAGAGCCAGACTCCCAGGAAGAAGCTTTAGCCTGCTCTTGAGAGACAGAGTGAGTCAGGAGCCACAGTCCAATGTGGCAGGAGGGTGAGAGGCCCTCCCAGAGCCTGCCAGCACTCAGGCTCCCAAAGCACTGCCTCAGAGGGAAGTTGGTGCCAGGAAGGTCCAGTCTGCACTGGATACCAGCTGGGGTTGCATGGCCACATGTCACTACAGTGTTTTCATCCCTGAGGGCTTCCTCATTTCAGCTTTCCCTACATTAAAAGGGAAGCACCTCTATTCCAAGTTAATTATAAATTAAGTTAATTATAAAGAACTTCTTGCACTATCTCAAAGTGATGAAAGGAGCTTGCTGATCCTGTCACTGGAATTTAAAGTATGTCTCCTCATTTTATTTCCCTCATTAACACTGACCCAAGATGATAATCTCTGTGTTTCTGTCATCTCTCAGTGGATTAGATTTAACTAGAGCAAATTGTTAACTACCCAGGAGAACTGGGCCTTTGTTTTGTTGGACTCATTTGACTTTGGCACCTCCCTCCTTAACCTTTTAAGTTTGCAGGTGGCAAGCACCTCACCTCAGAGTTTACTGCCTCATCTCAAAGGAGTTGTTTGCATTTGTTCCTCCCTGGATGTCCCTGCTACTCTAAAATTAAGAATCCAGGTCCATCTTACCCTCCTCTTTGCAGGTCACCAGAGATCTTAGTCAAGCAGCTATGGCAGTGTGAACTCCTAGCAGAGCCCACGGGTTACTGACCCTTCAAGTTTCCTCGAGGTCTGTCAACTCTGGCATCTTTAAGTACTCGTTTTCCTTAGCAGCACAGTTGTTTACTTTACATCTATGACCGCACTGCAAACTTCTGCACCAGGGAACAGACCCTGGAACACTTTTCACTGGGATAGCACAGCAGGATAGCAGCACTTCCCAAGCCTTATATAGTTCCTGTGATCTAGCCCCAGACAATCTGGATTCGATTTGCACCTCATGATCAGCTGCAAGGAGACTTGTGTGGGGGCTGAACATGGGCAGCTATGGATTTTCCTATCCCTAACCCACTGAATAAAACCTGTACAGGCCTTGAAGGTGTCCACACGGTGGACAGGAGGTGAGGAAAGGTAAAGAGGAGTGCATCTGCATTGTCCTCCACAGGGCAACTCTAGCAATAGAGCTGGTCAGCTGGGTCTGGACCCCGTGTAAATGAAACAAGGTGTCAGTGAAAAATTGGAGCAAGCCTTCTGGGTAGCTTTCATCTTGAGCTAAGGTGGCTGCACCAGACTGGAGTTCTAATCTATGTTTTGTTTCCCCTTTATAAACCAGCTTTTATCACATCATGCCATCCATAAAGTCAAAGCTCCTGGGGTTTTGCCAAGTAACCTGAGATGCTCTTCTGAAAGAGTTGCCCCATGCCTGGCCACAGGACTGAGTCTGTCACAGCAGACATGTCTAGGACACAGCAGACACATCTGTTGGTGCTTTTATATTATCGCCTTAGAATCGTAAGGCTTGATTTTCCTTATGTCACTCTAATTCCGCAAAACCTGTATGGCAGAGGTTTCCCTTGTACTGAAGGATGGTGAAGCAGTTTCTTGTTTTGGGGCTTGGCTCTAATCAGTGGGGGAAAACCCCTCACAGTTACTTTGGACAGGGTGGGAGCAGTGTCCAGAAAAGCATTTCAGCAGCCTTAGGCTGGACCGATTTAGAAGAGCTCTCTTCTAGCCTGACATAGCACATACAGCATGCCAGGGTGGCTTAGAAACTCAAGCCATCTGGAGTTCTTTCCCACAAAAACATGTGTGTGCCAGAATTGGTCTCCTTTGAGCCACCCACAGTGAGAAGGGATTGTATTTAAGCTGGCTCAAGTTTCTTGAATTCAATTTTAGGCAAGAGAAAATTGTTAGCAAGTATTTGAAAAATGCCTTGGAAAGAACATGCTGATTAAAATGTAACAATCTTTGAAGGAACATTAACACTGTCCATTCTGAACCACAAGACACTGAAGAGCCATCAAAATGATGATGCATGGGGTGCAGTTCCTTCCCCTTCCTGCCATCTTCTCCCACAGTGATTTGTCAGCCAGATTAAGGGTTTATCCAATACGAGGCATGAGTCATGAGGACTCCCTTAGTTCACAAAACAGCTCTGAACAACTCTGGCTGGTGAGGTGCAATAAACAAAGAGACACTCAGGTTTAAGACTGAAGCCCTTTTATACAGGAGCTGTAAAAAAGTATCAAGGGCAAGCAGGTCATTTGATTGTCTCCCATTATTCATGCCAGGCCATTTCACAGGGTGACATCTCATCTCATAGGTAAAGAGGAAAGGCCCGGTTAGAAATATTCACATGCACACGCAAATTTAGAAATACATTTAAAAGTGGCAAATCAGTAAGTTCTGCGGAAAGCAAGAGCATCATTCCTAAGCACTGTGGGCAGATCAGAAACCCTGCTCCTAACCCCCCTGAAGGCTGTGGTGATCCTGGCTGGATTCATAAAAAGATTCTGGCCACAGCGTGGTGAAAGAAGGCAGTGGTTCAGAGCCCTGAGCACTGCAAGATGCAAGGCGAAGGGAGGGCAGACAGGATTTGTCACCCTGACAAGAAGGATTGGGAGAGTGTGAATGATGGCAAGGGCCTCAGCCACGCCTCAGGCCCAGGATTGCAGCATGCCCTCAGGTCCCACGGGAAAGCACCAGCCCAGTTGGCTGCCTTAATGCAGCCACCACCACGGCAGCAGGCAGAGGTGGCACACTCCACTGAGACTCTGCCCTCCCATGGCAGATGAGAGTCTGCAGGAGAGTGTGCTCCGCCCCAGAGAGGGAACAGCCTGGCAGCTTGGCTGCATGGAATCCCACAGCACCTGGGGAGATCTCAGCCCAAGGACAGGCAAGGAGCACAGCACACCTGCCAAAGTCTGCAAGATCCCGAAATCCAGCGGAAGCACCGCTGCATCTACCCTCCCCTTTTACCACAGGCAGGAGCAGAACTTTCCAGATGCCATGCCTGATTACATGGACATACAGATCTGTGGCTGACTGCTGCTCATCTCCAGCACAGAACCATCTAGCAGCTGAAAAGTCACCCAACATTAAATCAACAGGCAACCACCATGAGGAACAGCAACCTTGGGCTTCTTGTGAGGCAGCAATGAGAAACCATGGAGAGGGCAGAGTTGCAAGATCTTTGCTTAAATCATCTACTCAGTACGTACAAAGCAAAGAGACAAAAAAATCCAAATCACATGCAAATAACTCCCGAACTCAAGCATCTGCATTCCCCTTGAGGATGCCACTCAGCATATGACTAAACCAGTTCCAGTGTTTATGCAAAGAAAAATGTGCAACTTCCCTTGACTATGCCCATCTGTGCGTCTTAACCTGCAGGCAAGACTGCCAGGCTTAGTGACCTCCTGGAGATTGTATTTATTAAAGCCACTTTCCTGGAAGCCTCTCTGCCTTGGCAAGAGCATTTAATTCCTCCTTTTTCCTTCTGAAACACTCACGCCACATCTAGTCAATGAGATGTACAACTTTGTCTGGTGCCATGCAATGGCTCAACTTTTTGTGGAAACAGATGTGTTTTGATATATACAAACACCGTGTTGAGAAACAGTGTTGCTCGTGCCCCCTCTCCAGGAATGAGCCTTATGTGAAGAGATTTCTGGTGGATTATGCCAGCTTCTTGTGCTTGCTGTGAGCTCACATCTCCTCCTGCCATGGTACATTCTTTGCCTTTGCCTATGGACTGTAGTGACCAGAACTTGGATGGGGAGAATTAACAAATTAACAGCCTTGTAGCCTATAAACCTCCAGCAAAATATATGTTAAAGAAAGAGTCAGGCTTTTCATTCTTTGTCACTGATGATATGACTCAGTGAGAGCTGGAAACTCAGGTTAAGTATTTTAATACAAGGAAGGAAAAAAGGCAAGATTATATCCTAATGCACTGGACTGTCTTATACATGTTTTCTTACGTAAGCATTAATCCCCTTCCAGTGTTTGCATTTTACACTCTTCAGTAATATTCTGCACGTGCCCAGTAAAGGTCTTCCTGCCTTCGGGGTGACTTGGTGCCACTTGGCACAAGCACAGACACTGGTAAGGGACCCAGCTTCACTCAGACATAGGAAATAGTGCAACTTTGGGGGCCAAACCACAGCAGAGTCCCACCTTGGTCACCCAGCCTGCGCACGTGGGCTGAACCTGGGGCACTGGCATGGCCAGGCAGGGATGCAAAGCGATCCACAGGGACTGGCAGGCTTTCCTTTGGGTAAAGTCACAGGCAGACCAAGGCTGCAGGAGTGGAAGCTTGTTGGTGCAGGGCAGGGACTGCTGCTGTCCCCAGGCTCAGCACAGCCTGCACCAAAGTGTGCAGGCTGCAAGTGAGCAGCTTCTCCCTTGGGCCCACTGTCTTCCCTGGCCAATAGCAGGCTTGCAAACAGCCTGGCTCTGAGGACAAACCTTGCCCTCATTCTTATCAGCTCCCAGCCCTTATCAGCTCTCTGTTTTGTTCTAGGGTCACTTTAGATACCATCACCAGGCACTGTGAGAACCACTGGGGAGATAAGGAGGGTGCAGTGTTTGTGGATGGAGGGAGCACAGCTCTGCATCCGTGTAGCACCAACAATTCCCTGTTAAGGCCTGGGAGGTACTTGTCCTCTCTTAAAGTGAAACTCAAGACCTTCCCATTTCCCTTAAATATTCTCTGCTATTTACCAGTGGCATGCAACTCCCAGCTGGACTTTGGACAACCTGCAATAACACTTGCCCTGTGCTTGGCTGTGCAAAGCTATTTGCTCCCTACGGAATTACTATGGGACTCCAGGTCTGAGATATGCACCAATTCAAATTCTTCTAATTCCCACTTCCACTGAAATATTCTGGACTTCATTAAAGTCTATAAAACATTTCTTCTGATATCAAATTCATCAGAACATTCCTTCACTCTAGAGCTATGACTCAGGAAGGCCAAAAGAAAATATTTAAACCAAGAACTCTCTTTACAGAGGCCCTGCAGGAAGGGGGAAACTGCTGTGACACATCTTGAAGGATTTTGTTCCTTGCTTGCCATGGCAGCATTAGAAATGCAAACTGAGGCCCATCCAGACAGACTGACATCTTTGTGTGGAGGATCTTGCCAATAGTTTTGATGGGTGTTGCCTTCACAACAGAAACTAGGACTTCTTAAACAATTAATTTTAAATAGCTTGTGACTTTCAAGCACACAGAGCATGGCTGCCTATGAAACACTATCACATAACAACAAAAGCACCCAAAATCTTTATCAGACCCATCTACCATGAGCAGTTTCGTGCTTTCCTCCAGTACCCTCAGAGCTAAAAAAAATTTAAGAGCAATGCAAGGATATATTTCACAAAGAGATTTTTGGTTGCTTATATTTTCCAACAGGCTGTACAGTAAGGAAGTCCCAATAGGTATGAAGACCTTAAGTGCCTTTGCTGAAATCCAATCCAGATTTAAAGTACCATCAGCCTTAGGCTTATTTAAACCATCCAAAAAGAAGTTTGCTCTACCAGGTCAAATTAACAGCTCTAAGGAAAAAACCAACCTACACAAGATCACCCATCTGTGTCTTCACAGACAAGCTATTGCACTATGTGCTCAGTTAGGTGTTTAACACAATAGTGCCTCTGTACCAAGCTTTTCTTGGTATCTTAAAATAGATTTCTTTTAATTAATGGTAAAACATATTTTCTTTGGTTAAACAGACTCATGTTGGGGACGAGGGGTATTAATTTAACTAAAGTAAGAATTCTACTTTTAGTGCTTCCCAGTGTGACTGACTTTCCAAGGACAATATTTGTTATTTTCCCTGAAAGGCTAACAATTCTCATTTACTGGGGAAATTTAGGCTGTACTGTTAACTGGGAGGTTTTCTTGTTCTAAGCACCACTCTGCGAACCTGCCATCTGGTTTTACTTGTAGTAAATGTAGTCATGAGAAATTGTAGCTTTAACGGGATTTAGTAGCAATTGGGGTTGTCTCATTACTTGCTCAAAGTGTGCAAGATTTTCTTGTCACTGTGAAGTTGTATGCAAACTATCTAATTCAAATGGCATTTGCCACAGAAGGAAAAAAAGTGCATTTTGTGTGATGGACTCTTCAATGTGGGGTGGGTTTTTTTTAATTCTACAAGTTCTCTTTCTCTCTGCTTCATAAAGTGCTGTGATATAAAGGCTGCCCTGGCCATTAGCTTGGATTTGCAATGTTCTGTGCTCTTGCTCACCTGCTATGCCCAGGAACACCTTTTTAATTTCACAAAAGCCTCTTGGGTTGTTTGAGCTGGTCTCCCACCATTGCTCCAGCCTTCGGTCCTTGTCCAGAGGCGTGAATCCAGATGAACATCCAGCTCTGCTGCGCTGCCTGCTTTGAGCCATCAGATGAGTGGGTGTGAAGCTCTGTGCCCCAGGAGCAGGGAGGGGGTAATGAGGGGTTACCTTTGCCAGAGCTTTGTAAGCCTGTGAGTGCTCAGGTTTGACAGCCTGTGCTGGGCAAAGGCCGATGCATGGAAACACACACCCCTCTGCAGGACATGGGCTTTGGAGTGCAAAGCAGCTGGTCAGAGATAAGCATGACAGAGCAGAGGGGTGGACTTTATCGTCAGCAGCCGCCAAGTGGGAGGTGTGTTTTAAACGCAATGAGAGGAGAGGGCAGAGTCCTGCTGTGCATTAATCCATGGCATGTCCTGTGTTTCAGGGCGGTGCAGAGTCAGATGCCTGGATTGGGTGTGAGGCAAGGAGCCATGTCCAGCTGCAATGAGGAAACAGCAGCGTGCACAGGTGTGGAAGGGGCCAGGCTGGCTGACAAATAAGTGGTAAGGAGATCAGGGGAACTTGGAAACAGAGATGTTCAGGCTGCATCTGTGTACATCCAGTGGTGGATTACTCCTGGATGACTGGATCTATGATGCACCAGGGCAGCAGTGTGATTCCTCCAGGCATGGCTGAGGGACGATCCGGTCTGCCTCCCACAATGGGCCGGAGATGGGTTTCACCCTGTCCTTTCCTTATTTCACCAGCAAACGCTTGGGAGGATGAGGCTTTCTGGGAGTTAAAAGAGTGGTTATTCCCAAGCAGTGACTGACTGCTTTTAGAGAGAGCAGTGTAGGAGCTGTGCAGTATTAACAATACAAGCTGTCCTAATACCACTTAGGTGATAAACCAGAGTGAATGCACACTGAATCCAGTATGGAAAGTTTTGAGCTTCCTAACAATTGCTCTGTAATTTAAAAATTGGAGAAAGCAGCTTATCTGTGTCATCTCAATAGGCAAGCAAACAGTGCTCACAAAATTAGGTCACTACTTATTTAGTTCAGCAGTCTGACAACATTGCTAGGGAGAGAAAAAGGTTCTGAAAAAGCTGACGGGCGAGGTCTGAAACAGTGTGCAGAAAAAAAAAGTGCCACTTAGGTTTGCGTCACGGAGAAAGGTCAGGGAAAGGCTGTAAGATGAGAATCCCAAGGTGGCACTGTGTTAGCAGCATGGAAGATACAAAGGGGAAAACCTTGTTCTTTGGAACCTGTCTTTGGGGCAAAAATATGCTCCCCCCCAGACAGCTTTAGGCAGCTCAAAAACAACTTTCATTTGGGGTTCCTTCTGTGAAGCTTCCTGTACAGGAAGGATCTGATGGCATCCCTGATATCCCCCATCAACAAGTTGCTTTTAAGAGCTTGTGACCAAGGCCTGTGATAGGCTTTAGGGAGCCCTTTCCCAGGGGAGCCTGCTGCATGATGTGAATTATGGCAATGGCTCTAAATGAAGAAAAGACTTCATTGTTTTACCAGGCAGCAGCCACTTTGTGTGTTGGTGCTGACCTAGACTATAAATCCCAGGTGGATTGAAGAGGAATGGAGAGTTTGTGGATGGACAAACACAGGATTCCTCCTGCTGTGGGTGAGTCCTGGAGGGCTCTCCAGGTTCTCATGGCTCAGAGGCCACTTCACAGTTGAATTTCTTAGGAGTTTGTTTGTGTTGTCATCTCAGAGAGGAATGATCACTGACAGGACACTGCCTTGGTTTACTGAACTCTTTCCTCTGCAAAAGGAGAAAACCAGGCTGGGAAAAGGCCACAACCTTTTGTAGCCAGAGAGTCAGGCAGAGTAGCTTCCCTTCTGCAGGGAAGAGTTCCTCCCTCAGAAAACCCCAAGCAAAGTGGAGACCTCAATTAGTGCTTGAGCAAGGACTCGAGGCATTCCCTGGCACGCGTGTTATGCAAGGGTCAGGTTCTGCTGCCCTTGTTCCCGTTCCTCCCCGAAACTGCAGGCATTCACACACATGCCTCAAATGCATGAGCAGTCCCACTTACTGCTCTGGTCTGCCCCAAAGCCTCCCACTGAGGTTGAGCCAGCAGTCCCAATTTCACTGCTCCTACACCTGGGGTCAGCCAGCAGCCAGGAGCATCAACCTGGCAGTGACAGATCCCTGGCTCATGTAACTTAGCTCTCTTCCTGCCTCCACAGAGGATCTATACGAGAGACAGATTAGGTGCACTATTAACTTGTTGCAATATTTGACATTTTAGAAGCTCATTCATGCTAAATGAGAGAGCAGAGTACATTAGAGGATGCACATAATCTAGTGAGATTCCTAAGGACAGCTCATTTTTATAAACTCTGAGGAATTACTCCACTGGACATCTCTTGACTGCACTTGGTCCCCCAATCCCATCTGTTCCCATCAAATAAACACCTAATAAGTGATTTAGGGCTGGGGTCTCTGGGAAAATGCAGCTCTGATTATGAAACTGCCTTCCCTCTGCAAGGTTGGGCCCCATGCTACAGCACAGCTCCTTTCTGCCCAGCACAGAATCCTGCCGCTACACTTTCTGTCCCAAGGCATGGGAACAGGACTCTGGCCACAACTCAGGTACCACTTCCTAATCCTGTGGTGTGAGGAGAGCAACTGGAGATGCAGGAATGAGGAAGCAGCATGGATGTTGCTGGGCAGCCCTGGGCAGCTGTGGAGGGGAGCAGGGCTGTGGTGCTGTCCCGCATTCCTTTTGGTATGGGCTGGTGGGCAAGGCAGCCTGGGAAACACCCTTCCCTACTGCTGCCCTCTGCCACAGTCAATCGCTCTCTGAGGACTCTTGCTGGAAGGCTGGATCTTGATCAGCCACATTTTTAAAAGAGGGACTCATCCTTAATCTGCTGGGATTAAAAAGGGATGTAGTTTTACTACTCCCCAGAATTTAGGTGGTGTAAACAAGTGTTTTGCAAACCCCAGGACCAACAATAATCTCACTGTCAGCAAAAGCAAGTGCTCTACCCTGCTTGGGGCCAGACTTGTCTCACCCCAAAGCCATGGTCCCACTAACACTGGGGATCGTGGCTGCACCCAGCAGCTGGCACTGGTCCCGTGGGCTACAGAGGACTTGCCTCCCGAGGGTTCTGCCTGCTTCCAGCAGAGTTACTGCATCCTTTCACTGGTAGAAAAGCAAGAAATGGGAGGGTGGGCAGAGAGGCTCAGACAACAGTTCATTGGAATAATTTAAAAGTACATTCTTCAATAGGTTCAATCTGTTTCACAGCTTTTTTTCTGCCTGTATGGCTTCCTCTCACAGGGTGGCCACCCAGGTCCCAAGGTCCCATCTTCCACTGGCAGGGGATGCCAGGGAGCTGTCTCAGTCACTGTCACTGCCAGATTGGTGAGACATTGCCCCACGGCCGAGCGGCACCCTGAGGCAGGCAGGCAGTGCTGCCCTGCCCGTGGACGGCGAGACCTTGCTGACAGAGGACACGCTGCGGGCCAGGGGCTGTGTGGGGAACATGATTGTGCCACGGGGTGCCTCCAGGAGCTGCCAGATCTCCCCCGAGGTGGAGCTGCCCAAGTATTCCCAGGGCCGACGCCCGCTGCCATCCCGCACCTGCACCTGGCACCCCAGCTGCAGCACCAGCACCTTGATGACAAGCTGGTGGCCGTGTATGGCAGCCAGGTGCAGCGGCGTGTACCCGCAGCCCGAGCGGGCGTCCACGTCCAGGGCCAGCCCAAGCTGCCGCGCCGCCACTGCCAGCTCCTGCAGGCCCGGCCCGTCGCCGTGCTTGGCCAGCCAGTGAAGGACTGTGAAGCCTGACATGAAGTCCCTCTGCAGGGCCAGCTCAGGCTCTTCCAGAAAGAGCCCCCGCACCTGAGCCCAGCAGCCCGCTGACATTGCCACCAGCCAGGCGTGCTCCCGCTGTCCGAGCGGCACCGATGGCCCCCGGCTTGCAGCGTTCCTGGGGGAGTTCTTGGAGAGCACGGGGCGGGGCTGCCGCCCGCAGTCATCATGCACTGATGGGGGGGTGCCCTGCACCTCCGACAAAGCAAGCTGGCACCTGATGCTCCGGAAAACAGGCAGTGGTGCTGGGGGCTGGCTCTCTGGGGCTTGGGGCATTGTGGGGCCCTGTGCTGGTACCAAGGACTGGTATGGGGGAGGCTGAGTGGGGGAACGTGGCAGGGATCGGGATGGGGGTGGCCTGGTGGGGGGCAGCATCCCAGCACCTGTTGGCAGTGTCAGGCTTTGGCATGGGTACAGCCCCGGGACTTGAGGTTGGTTTTGTCCCTTGGGGGTCAGCCCCCTGGATCCCCTCGGCAAGTCTGGGGATGGCCTGGTGGGGAGCTGCTGCAGGGACCTGGACTGCGATGGGGGCAGCCTGGTGGAGGGGAGCACCTCTGGGCCTGATAAAAGCGGTGGGGGTGAAGAGGGGCTGGCAGGGAGTGCCTGCAGGGACCGGGACAGGGGCAGCACCTCCGGCGCGGACAGCAACGGCAAGGATCGGGATGGGGGCAGGTCGGGGCTGGGCAAAAACGGCAGGGACGGGGATGGAGGCAGGTCTAGGGGGGACAGCGCCCTGGGGCCCGATGACAGCAGCGGGGACGGGATGGGTTCGGCGGGGGGTCGCCCCATCCGGCTTGCTGAGGGCGGTGGGGCCTTCAGTGAGGGCATCCCGGTCAGGGGCTGCGGCGGAGACCGGGGCTGAGGCAACCTGTAGGGAGGCGTCATCCCCAGGCCCGATTGCAGCGGTGGCGTCCGGGACCGGGACGGTCTGGCAGAGGGCAGGCCGGCGGCAGGCAGCGGCCGCGATGGGGACAGGGGCTGCACAGCGGGGGACAGCGCTCCGGGACCCGACGGCAGCGCCGGGGGCTGGGGGCGCACTGTGCCGCCGGGGTGAAGCGCCCAGGGGCCCGAGGACAGCGGCTGGGTCCGGTACGGGGGCGGCTGCGGGGGGGGCGGCGGGGAGCGAGAGCGGGGCGGCCGGGGGGTTGGCGGTGTCCCGGGGCCCGGTGCGGGGACGGCAGCGGCGGCGGCGGCAGCGCGGCGCGCCCGGCGGCACTCGCAGCACGGCCCGCCGCGGCCCCGGGCGGCGCAGCCCCCAGCCCCGCCGGGCCGCCCCTGCTCCGCCACCTCCCGGCGGGGGCCGCGCCGCCCCTCGGGGTCGCGTCGGGGCGGCGGCGGCTCCGGCTCCTTTTTTTCCTCCTCCTGCTCCCGCTGTTCCTCCGGCGGCGGCAGCTCCTCATCGAGGAGGTCGCGGTACCTGCGGCGGAGGACGATGTCCTTGGAGGCGCCGGGGGCGGCGGCGGGGTGGACGGTGGCCAGGGAGTTTACGAGGCCCTTGAAGTACTCGCGGCGCTCCCGCCGCTGCTGGTCCGTCAGCGCCGGGTCACGGAGGAACCGCTGGAAGTGGCGGAGCAGCGCCGTGTTGGGGGCTCGTCCCCCGGCCGCCCAGAGGAAGTCCAGAACAGCCTCCTGGCTCAGCTCCCGCGCCATGCTCCGGTCCAGCCGGCTTTCGGTGCTCGGTGCTGTGCCTCGGTGCTCGGCGCTGCACCCAGGTGCGGCGAGGAAACCCGCCTCCTGCGTTGCCGGGCCTCTCCGCCTCCTCCTCCTCCTCTGCAGCCGGGCCGCCACCCCACGGTCGCCTTTGCCCGGGGTGGCGGCCCGTGGAGGTGCGGGCTGGGGTGACAGCGAAGGAGAGAAGCAGGGTAGCGGGGCCGGAGGAGCTGAGAAGTGCGAGGGTCATTTGCTGGCGGGAAATGAGGCCAAAGAGCTGTTTATTAGTCATTGTATCAGTGAACAGACCAGAGATGATAGACAAAAATTGAAATGCAAGAAATTCCATTTGTGTGTGAGGAAAAACTGTTTTACAGTGAATGTGGTCAGCTACAGGAACAAGTTGGCTGGAGAGGGTGGGTATCCATTCTCAGGGAGATTCAGTGCTCCATGGGGCGTTTACGCACCAGAAGTGCCTCCTAACCTGAACACCCCCTGTGATTCAGTGACTTAGGAAAACTGGCAATAAAGATTCACAAATGTGCTGTGGTTTGGGATAGCTGTTATTACAAGTGTGTGGGATTGTACCCACGTACAACAACCACACACAAATACCCAGAGTGTCTGTAGTCAAATCTCATCTCATCTCATCTCATCTCATCTCATCTCATCTCATCTCATCTCTGTATTTGATGTGTGGCTGAGAGGTTGGACACACGTTATGCTAGTGTGGGAATCTCACTTTGTTCTGTGCTGCTCATGCTGTTATCACAAGTGTGTACATGGGATGGGTAAGATCAGTGCCCCAGCAGGCAATGTGCACACCAAACAAATGACAGCCCCTGCCCCAAGCAGTTTGGGGAATGAATAGTGGGTAGAAAGTGTGGGAGAGAGGGTGTGTCTCTGACTGTCTTGCAGTCAGGGAATGGAGGCACTGAGCTCAGGGAGTAAAGCTCCCTGGCTTTAAAGATGTCTGGATCAGGCCCTAGGTAACATTTCAGAAGCCATCTCTGCTGCAGGCTCCTGGCTATCCATAAATATTTTTAGCTGCCTGTCATGTAAGCAGCTGGAATATCCTACAGCCTAGTGCAAACCCAGAAGTATGTGCAGCCCTCAAAAGCCACAGACAGAGATTGCAATAGATGCTGTGTCCAAGCTACATCCCATCAGCGGTGTTCATCTGGAAAAGGCGCAGGTTCTGGGGAGAGTGTAAGGCTTGTGTTAGTATTTTATCATTTTGTACATTCCTTTGGTGCTGTTCTCCAAGGCATGGATACATTTCTCCCTCCTCTTCTGATGACCCCTGGATTGCAGTCACAAGAGCATTTGGTAGCAGTGTGCTCTCAGCAGAAGTGGCTGAGATTAAATGAATGGAGCATAATGGTTGTAATTGTGATCACAAAAAGGAAAGGAGGGTAGATAAAAAATCCAAATAAACAGCAGTAGCAAATGACAACACTACTGTGAAAGTGTTGCTTTGGCTTAATGAACTCAGGGGTGAGCAGGAGGCTTTCCATGCTATCACATTGGCTGTGACCCATTTGGTTGTGACACCCTGTTGACGCCCTTTGTAGGCACATGCCAAAGTCTGCAGAGAGGGTAGCTCCCTTTGGTTCAGAGGCAGACTGCCCTTACAGCCCGAGCTGCAAAACATGTTTTGGGTTTAAGGGGGTGTTATCTGCAGGCAGGCAAGGAAAAACACAGCCCTGCTACCTGGACTTACTTCATCACCCACTTCATGCTAAGAGGTTTAAAGAGACTCTTGTTTCCCCTTACCGTGCAATGATTTATCCCTGTCTGGAAGTTGGTCACGAGTCTTCAGAATGGCTGAATTTACCCTCTTCGGGGATTCTGGACACAGCAGCTCTCCTGATTCTTTGGGTGAAATTTGAGGGAGCACTGAGTAGAGCGAATCAAAATATGGAAGAAAGATCAACATTAAAGAAAAAAACAAAAAAAGCTCTCCACTTAGTCTTGTAGTTTACTGTTGTTGTCCCAGATGTTGCCTTTAGGCAGCTATGTACCCATGTCTATGGGCTATGTTTGTCTTTAAAGAGGAGGGAAGTCACCAAACTTCTGTGTCTGTTTGTGTATCTTCTCATCCCGTTTAAGTGACAAATTGCCCTGCAATGACACACAAGGGCATTAAAGCCCCTTTTTTTGCTCTGTCTGCAAAATGATGCCCAACAGCTTTGGAAACATCAAAACAGTTCCTGTGGGGTCACTAGGATGAGGGGCTGGCAATTCTCTTTGCCCGTGTATTGATTTGTTAGCAGCAGGTATGAAATCTTCAGGAGTGAGGTGTCTTCTTCTCTCTGAACACTAGGAACGTAAAGAACTGCACAAGCTGAGATCTGGGAAGATTGCAGAACATTTCTTTGTGCTGATGGTTTTTTTCCCCTCGCTCTTCCAGCATGAACAGCCATACCTAGGAAGGTGTGCATGCATGAGTGTCATGGAGGAAACTCGGCCACAGCTCTCCCAGCTCCAAGCCAAGGAAGGACAAAGTGAGTCACATCAAGGTTTTGTGAGCACAGGAGATTTTCATGTTGGTTAAGTTATGCTGATGCAGGAGTATCATGCATGCCTCTAATTCAGATGAAGGGAAGCTCTGTCTGCCTCACCCACAGGTGCAACAAGGGCAACTCTTTAGATAGGATCATCAGGTTTCCACTAGAGGCTGCACTGGCCCAGGCGCATTTCCCGGCACAGGCATGCTCAGCACCTCCTCACCTGGAGCTCTGCGTGCAGGAGGAATTTGCTACAAGAGCAATAATGAGTCTAATAGTGAAGCCTCCCTCGGGTATTAGCATTAACGCCTAACATGTTAGAGTAATAAAAGCACTGCATCTGCTATGCTTGCAAAATGTTCCTGGTGGACACCCTTGGGTGTCTGTTGATGTGGAAGCTTTGCTGGTGGTGGCTGCACTTGTGCCCAGCTGAGGGCACTGCCCAGGGACAGATCCTCAGCCTCTGGTGGGGAGCAGGGTCAAGTAGTGCACTTCTATTGGTTCTGGTTCAGGCTGGAGGTGCAGGAGCCAGTGTGGGTAACAACTCTCCGAGATCAGCTCCTGAGTTCTTCAAAACACAATCATAAAAGCTTCAGGAAGGAGATACCAGCATTTTGTAGCCCTCTGCAAACAGCCACATGTTACTACATAGCCATACAGAAATGGCTTTTGGAGGGAAAACGTACAAGCTTGACATCAAAATGAGTATAAATGGTAAGTGTACTGCGGAGGTCTATTTGCTTACCACTAACCTGGGTCATTTACTTGTGCTCTCAGCTTTTATTCTGCTGGCTTTTTTCTTTTGGTTCTGTGGATGTTCACGGACGGGAGTAGCTCTAGTGTATCCAAAATTCAGTGTATTCTTCATATGTGCAGCAAATTTCTGTCCTGTGTAGCCCTTTGGGGTTTTATGTCTCAAAAAGCAACACAGGGCCTTTTCTTCATCACTACCTTGGGTGAAGATTTGCAAGCAGACATGTTGAGCTTAGCCTTAGGATTCCCACCTTTGCAGGTCAAGGGGTGTCACACTTAACACCAGGATGTTAAGTGTTGGTCAAGGAGCCACCTATGCTTCTCTTCATCCCTGGAAATCATTCAGTGGAGTGGGAGAGCAACTGGCCACCGTGGCTGCTGTTTGGTATACCAAGTTTGTTGAAAAACAGCGTGTATGTGTTTGACAGAAGAGAAGAGCTCGGAGAAACAAGAGGAATGAGGTGGCAGGTTTTGTCGTCTGCGTTGTTATACAAGGGAGTTAAGGGCTCCTGTATGCCTCCCTGTTAGAAATACCTCTTTGCCGAATCCCTGTACTCCTTCTTCACCTAACTGCTAGTAGAAGAACCTTGCTGATCGCTTGCTTTGCTATCCCTTTGCAAGGGTCTCTGGAGCAGATGTCTGTGCTTTCAGCTGTGGGGCTGCCAGGGTCGGCGACAGTGACCCTTCGGGGTTAGGGGGACGGGGTACTACCCGCGGCCCGGCGTGGGGGGCGTGGGCAGGAGAAGGATTAGCGCGGTCACCGCTGGGCACCGCCCGAGCCCCCCCAGGGCTCCCGCTGACTCTCGGGGTTCCCCGAGCGGCGGGGCGGCGCCGGCCGCCCGCCCGCGCTGCCCGGCGGCCCCGGGGGAGGGCCGGGGGGGTCCCGCCTCGCCGCCCGGCCCCTTTGCATTGCGCATGGGCCCTCCCCGCCGGGTGGCCATGTTGCAGTGCTAGCAGGCAGCGCAGAGGCGGCGGCGGCGGGCGGCAGAGCAGCGCAGAGCACCGCACCGCACCGCGATGGCCGTGGCCGTGGGCAGACCGGCGGTGCGCGGGGCCGGGGGGCGGCGGGGGCAGCGCGGGGCTGGGGCCACATCGTCTGGGCGCGGATCGCCCGGGCGCGGCGGCGGGTGCTGCCGGGGGCTGCCGGGGCGCAGCGCCGGGGATGCCGTGCCGGGGGTTGTAGGGGTGCGGTGCCCGCGGGGGGCTGCGGAGGGCTGCGGGGGCGCGGTGCCGGAGAGCGCGACGGGCTCGTCGGGGCGCTCCGTCTCTGCCCTTTTCCGGGGCCGGGGGGGCCCGCGCAAAACTTTTTTGGCCCCGTTTTGGGGCCGCGGGTCGTGATTGCGGTGGGGCCGCGGCGGCGGCAGGCAGCTCCTCCCGGAGCTCCGCGCTCCGAGCCGCGCGGGAACGGGGAGGCAGCGGGGGTGGTCCCGGGCTGCGCCCGCCGCGTATGAGGTGTTGGTGCCTTGCCGGGTGTTTCTGCCCCGCCGCTTCCCATGGGTGGGAAAAGCTGAGAGCGGGAAGGGCTGTGCCCCGTGCGGGGTGGGCAGCCGGCGGGCGGGACGTGCCCACAGTCCCGGGAGGCTGCGGCGGGCAACGCACGGTAGTCCCGGCATGGAAGTCTTCCGAGGGACACGCGTGTCTTGCGTTTTCCAGCGTGACCGTTTTTCTGGGGATGTGGTGGCCGGGAGAGTATTTACGTTCCTGTTGTGAAAGACAAAAGGTTTCCCCCTCACAGGGAGAAAGTTAAAAAAAACACAAAACAACCAAACCCACAAAAGCTAAAAGATGCCGAAAAAAGCAAGTCTCTCTTGCATCCAGCCTGCAGAAACGTGAATGAAACTCCACCGTGACCAGACTGAATGCACTTTTGTGCATCGTCGGCCGGGGGAGGGAGAGACTTGACCGACTTCCTGGTAACTTTTTCAGTGCTTGGGAGTAACATAGATGTTGCTCACGAGTGGAGGACTTGAATGTGACTCCTTCTCAAAATAAGAAAATGGTCTGCGTTCAAGATGTGACCAGGATGAGACAAGTTTCTTTTAGTGTTTATTATATTCTTATGGATCTGTGGGGCTGTATGGTTCTTCTGATGTGGCAAAGCAAATGTATGGAGATGGCGGTTAATGATGTTACTGGAGGTGGGGAGGTTATGCTACTAAGCAAAATAAGAGCTGATGTTTCTTAACAGAATACCTATAAATTATACCAGCCGTTTGTAAAGCTTCTTGTGAAATGTTTCCTTGATCTTAAGGTCTAAATCATGCTTGGAAAATGAAGTTTGTCTTTCAGTGTAAGAATATACATTGAAATCATGCCTTCAGATGGTTTTTTAGGGCAAGCTGAAGGGTATTGCCAAGCAGAGCCTTTTGGCTTTGTGGAGCAGTAACTTTGCAGCATGAATGGGCTCAGGAGCGTGGCTTATTGCAATATGTGATTGCTGTTTGTTCTTGTGGATGTGTTTAGCGCTTTTTTTTTTGTTGTTATTATGTTAAACTGGTGCTGCTACTCAACCTCTTGGGTTTTTTGGTTAATCCAAGTCCGTGGGCCATCCCAGAACAGCATCCACAGAGGGTTTGGCGCCAGTTAAACTGAATTCCTATCTGTGCACTGCTGAGTCCAGTGCAGTGGGACTGACTGCAGGATAAAGCATCCTTCAGCATTAGAAGCATGTGCGTGTGGGAGAGGGAAGGAGGAGGGTACTCGGGCTTCCTCGCAAGCAGCTGGTGAGCAGACCCCCTATCCTGCGGAATCCGTGCTTTTTCAACAAGGGAGTTGTTTTATTTTGGGGTGATAAGAGAAGAAAGGACAGTGGGCTGGCGTTCAAGAGATGTTGGGGACGTTCTGTCTAGTGTACCTCCTTATCTAATCTTCTCTGCTCCCACTTTGCATGCTGCTGTTGAGTTGCTGGGAGGGTGGCAGGGAGTTGGAAGAAATAGTTAATTATATGTTAGAGCAAGGCAAGACTGGTGAACGTTGGCCTTTCCAACTTTCTTGCAAAATACGATTAAGTTGAGCTGTGAGTGGCATGCATCTTGTTGGAGAGAAGAATTAAACCAAGTGGGGAAAGAAGAAGGAAAGGAATGAAACCAAAAGTGAGTCAGTTTGAGTTAAAATGATGATAACATTCTTGAGTCACAACCTTTTACATCCTGGCAGGGTATGACATTATGTTAATTGTAAAAGTATGCATAAAGAATAACGTCAGCAAACTGCTCTGAAGTGTCTGCGTTTAATTGTAGCCAAGCAGGGTGTGTTTTGGTACGATGGGTGGCTTTCTTCTTAAGGCCCTGATTCCACAGATGTGAAGGCATATGTGTAATGTGCTGCCTGTGATTTCATTTGACTTAATGGAGACTGATCTTGGCATGCAAATATAAAGGCATGCATAAGCAAAGTTTTGGCAGGATTGGTGCTGGGAGCTGCTGTGGGAGCTCTCAGCTGATGAAAGCCAAAGGCCCCTAAAATAACGATGGGGGTTGATTAAATAAGTAGCATGAATCTGAGAAATAAATTCTTTATTCAGAACTGAGGCATGTTTTATGTGTCCCCTTCCCACCCCTGCAGCCCCTGAGAGAGAGAGAGCTTTCCTGACTGGCTGTCTGCTCTGAAGCCATCTGAGGGTTGTTGCTTTTCTTGTGCCTTTTCTGTGTCTCTTTTTGAGGTGATTCTGAGAGCATGAGTGTGAGGCTGCTCTGTGCCTGCTTAGCAGGAGAGATGCCAAGGGCACAGGGTCTTCTGTTGGCTTGGCAAACGCTGCAGCCTCATCCAGCCTTGCCCTTGGCGTGGTTTGGCTCTAGGCTTCAGTCTTGTGAGCTACAGGGGCTTTTCCAGGAAAAGATACTGAAGCAGCTTCAGCACAGAACAGTTGGATGCAACCAGGTGATGTAAAAATAAACAAAAAAAGCCTCCCAATAGTACTCGAAGCTTTTTTTAGGTACGCTGTGTAGCTGCCTTAGCTTCCAGCTCCGTGAGCAGCTCTCCAGCCTGCTGGAGTAAGTGATGCGTAATAACGGTTCAGACAAACACCACGGCGCGGGGAGAGTGCAGCGCTGATGCTGCCGGAGGAAGCTCCAGAGCAGAGACACAGCATCAACTTCGGGCTCTTGCTCTCTTAGCTGACAGCAGTGTTAAGAAAAATTTACCCCAAATCTTGTTCCTTCTCCATAGAGTGTGAGTACTGGTTTGCAGCTACTATGCAGTGGGAGTAAGAGATGCTCCTTCCTGGTTGGTTCATCCCCTCGGGATGCCTTTCCCCATCCTCTGCACCATGGTGCCTGGTTTAGGCACTTGTGGGCCAGGACATGTGTTGCCAGAGCAGTTCTTGTCCACAGCTCAGGCAGGTGTGATGGAGGTATAGGCAAAGTCCACTTGGCCATGCATGATGTGCTGAAGGGAGAGCCACAAGAAGGAAGAGTAGCGCCCTGTGGTTTTCCTTTAGTGGTACCCAGCCCTTCTGCAAGCTTTCTGCCTCTATGGTGTGCTCTGCTCATCCCAGAGCTCGTGGTGCTCTGCTGGCACGAGCTGCAGTCCAAAGGCCATTACTGCCTTACCCTGCTAGTGCAGTTATTTTGCTGAGCTCTGTGATTTGTGAGTCTTGAGCTGTCTTTGGGACTCCTTACTTAAGAATACAGGCCGAGCCCGTGTTTTTGGCAACGTAGTCTTAGGATCTGAATTTGCAATTAGAGCTCTTGAAGTGTCTGAAAACAAGAAGCTGCATCTCTTCTTGCAGGCCTAAGGTTTTTGTTTTCTGTAGTAGCATCCCACATAAGATGCTGTCAAAGAGCAGACTGCTACTGTTATGTGGAGTTGGTGCTTTCTTTCATCTTAGCTTATAGCTTCTTTAGATCTTTCTATTGTCTAATTGGATTTTCTGTTTCTGGATTTATTTTCAGATGGGATCTAGCTGCTGGAAATATGTTACTGAAGTACTGTAATTGTGGGTTATTTCTTTACCAGATTGGCTCATGAATACTTGGCACAAGCTAATAGAAAAAGACTTGTTTTAAAACACTTTGGTCTTAAAGCCACAGTTGTTGCCCACTTTGCCAGCGGCTCCTGAGAACTGATTCCTGTGCACAGCAGTAGTTCTAATATAAATCGTTCTTGGAAATCTGCATGCCTCTCATGTCTTTCATTCAACAATTATATTAACCTCTCTCACGTGATGGGTGTGGAAGTGAGGAGCTGCTTTGACTCTTGAGCGGGATCTTTGTAAATGCCTTGCTGGACTGTTCAGGGCTGTCTGTGGATCTGAAGGTGTTCTGCCAAGTCTGGGTGCTTCACTGGGTGCAAATGAATTACGACATCCTGTGTAAGCAGGAGACTTGACAGAACCTATTTGCCAGATGAGGGCTGAATACACCAAGTGTCAAAGTGCTTCGTGTGAGCATGTGAACTTGGCTTGAATTAAGTTTCTCTCAGTCTGGTGATGGCAGCTCTGGTTTTGTCTGTAGGCAAACTGAAAGGAGCAAGCTGAGTAGAGAGCTTGCTTGGTGACCCCAAGCTTGTGGCTCCCTCTTCTGCAGGGCAGCACGAGGAGTTGTTCGCAGGGAAATACAAGAGTGTGAACTGCAGCAGAGGTGGAATTGCAGGGCTGCTTTCAGCCTTTCAGATAGAGGTTCCCACTTGTGGCCACAGACACATCTTTGCGTTTTGAAGCACACAAATCATCTCCTTGCAGCCCCTGTGTAAACCCTTCTCCTCTGATCTGAGTCAGCCTGGAAGCTTTTAGCAGCTTTCAGATGAATGAAAAATGTCAGGCTGATGGTCCTGGCTTAATTTTTCTAGGACAAAATTTGGCAGGCAACAGACTAGCTTGGAAATGAAAAACTCGCAACCTGGAAAGGTGAAGGTACCACGTTCTGACTAACACTCATTCCTGGCATCTCTCTGCAGGAAATTGGATTTCCCCACATCACCTGGATGTGTCTAGGAAATGTACAGGGTTGCCAGTAAAGAGGTTGTGCATAAACATAGTTGGATTTTCCTTTTCTTACTTCATCTGTGATTAAAGATTTTTCTTTTCTCTGTTGTCTCCTTTAGTTTTAACTGGTAGAATTACATTTCTTGGCTATCTGTGGAATGAACATAGAAGCAGCATGACTAATGTTATTTCAATAGTCTTTGTTGTTGTTTTGTTCCTAGTTTGAGGTGTCAAGGCTGGTGTTGTCAGAAAGTGTTGAATTAAATAATTGGAAGCAGTGCTCATTTATTCTGAGCTGTTACAGCTAAAAGATTAGGTTGTCATACTGCGAGCAGGTATTGCTCACTGTAAATGCTGGGAGTGATTATGAGGCTTAACACAGCCATCTGGGACTGAACATATGCACAGTCCTCAAATCTTCATGTCAAGACCCCAAGAGGAGCAGGGATTTTGCCATATTGTCTGGTGACAAATCACACCACTTCACCAGCACATCTATTGGCTGCTGCTTTTTCTTCCTGCAAATCTGTTTCATGTCCAGGTTGGCCTATGGCAGGCCTTATTATGCCTTTGCTTTTTTGTGCAGTCAGAGTTCTGAGCTCTGAGATTCTTTTGCCTGAGTGTAAGCACAAGGGTATTGACACTGGAGGGGGAGGAAAAGAAGTAATTTTTCAAATCCTGTTTTAGCAGTTTATCTAAAGCTTCCTGTAATTCTGGCCAGGTAACTCAGCTTGCTGGTATCATGGGTTTTTTTAGCAGAAGAAACAGTCATTCAATCATTATGCCTTTGTTAGCTTATAGGATCAGAAGATAAAGATTATTAATTACATTTTAAAAGGGTTTTGTTGGTTTCCTGTATCTTGTATGTAGTTTCCAAGCCAAGAAAAATCCCTAGTGCTTTTAAATGAATGCTCTTCTCCCACAAGCTGTCTTTCATCACAGAGAATGCCAGCCTGGTCTCATTCTGTTTCATCTGCCTCATTAATATTAAATACATGGCACTTTAATATGGCAGCCAGAGCAAAGCAGGGAATTTCAGCTAATATCTGACAATGGCAAGCTGAGATTAAATGATATCAGAGTGCTATCGCTATATATAAAGTAATTGGCATTTTTCAGGAGCATCTGACCTAATTTATGTCAGTTTTTTTCTCCCCCAGCTCCCTTAAATCTTTCCATCTTCAAGTGAGCACTTGCATGCTCCTGCCTCTCTCGCAGGCCTGGCTCTGCCTTGTGGGGAATGGAAGGATTTGGCGATAGCAGCACAAGTCTGTGGTGTCCAGGGGAGGCAGAAAGTGGCACCAGATCCAGGAGCTGTTTTGTGCCAGGGAGAACCTGCTTGGAAGAAGTGTGTGCTTGGGCTCTGGGTCAGCTCTTCAGTGATGCCATGGTAAACTCTCCTGATGCCCTGAATTGGAAAGAACCAGGCTGAAAGTAAAAAAAACAAGCAAACAACTTTTCGGAGAAGTGCCTCCCCTTCTGGGATGCACAGTTGATGGTCACTGAGCAATTGGAACGATTCACTTTGGTTTCTGATACATGATTGAGTAGTACTGTCAGGGGAGCTCGGGTTGTATATTTCCAGGTAGCTGAATATTCACCCGGCTGGAAAGCACTCCTGCTATTCAGCATTTGGAGTTGAGCAATTACTAATTATTAGAGCAGTAATTACAGCAGCCACTTGGAATTAGGGCTTGTGGGGCTGACATGGTGCAATTGTTTCAGTCCCTGATTTGGTGTGTGGTCTTGGGCAAATGCCTTTGTCTTGGTCTACCTTTGTTTCCTCGGTGTGTAAAGGAGAAGATAATTCCCTCCCTTGTTTTGTGAGGTGTCAAGCTGTGATCAGAGAATTAATAGCACAGCCACAGTCACCTTTGCAGACCTCGCCCTGTTGCACCAAATCGAGTGAACTCTTGTGGCACAGAGGCATTACCAGATTAATGCTTTTAATTAAAACTACCTTCAAGAAAAGAACTATTCAAATAGGGTAATATGCAAGTTGTGTTTTCCAGGAGATGTAACAATAAGGAGGAAGGGTTTAAAGGTGAGCACTATGAGTAACTCTGACCTTGTTTCTCTGGGTTTATGCAAATGCAATTGAGGGCAATTTTCGCGTAGAGCATTCCTGAGAGATATTTAATTTCTCTGATGTAGGCCAGAACCGTTTAAACACAAAGCCAGAGGTGTTTTGTTGTTTAAACAAAACATTATTTGAAACTGTGGGTTGCCATGTGACTCCTGTCTGTTACTGAACACAGCTACATTTCCTCTAGGTTTGGCCTTGCCAGGAATGGAGTTCAGAATAGCATTTTTTCCAGTGTGATGTGCTTTACAAGATTTTGCTATAACCTGAGGGAAGCAGCATTTTTTCATAACCTAACCAAGTAACCTGATGATTTCTTCCAGTGGGCTGAGCCAGAAAGCCAGAAGTATAAATCCAGGCTAGCTGCGATACAGTTTACATGCTGTCCTGGTTTCAGTTTGAAGGGAACTATAAAGTTCACACGGGCTAGAAAATGTTTCTGGCATGAAGTAGGTGGTTGGTCCCTATGTAAAATACGCAGTAAGGAGTCCCAAGGGAACGGTGTGTAGATGTTGTCAGTATCCACACTGTGGTAAATGTATCTTTTTCTGAGCTGTGTGTGCTGAAACATCTTGGCAATTGGAAGCTGCTCAGGGCTGGAGCTTCATATTCCTGGTTTGGTGCTGTGCCTTGAAGAGGAGGATTGTGGCCCAGCATCTAGAGTTCAGTGGTGTTGGATGGAAGGGAGGAGGATGGAGATGGCTGGATGTGTGCCATCCTCCTGGGTACTGTCTGAGTAGGAAGATTGTGCAAGCCTGCTCTTGAAGTTTATGCTCTAGTTTGCACCCTCAGGGGCTGCTGAGTGACCTGAGAAAATGTGAATTAAAGCATGAAGTGCCCGAGGAAGGGCTGCTCCAGCCTGCACTGGCTCTCCTGGGGCAGCATTTACTGTTGGCCAGATGCAGGCACAGGCTCTTGGGCTGTGCTGGAGTGTGATGTGGGAGTCCTCATACTGCATGTGCAGACCTAGCTCCTTCTCCTGGACAACCGTGGGAGGAAGAGCTGGGCATTAGCCTTCCTCTTTGAAGGCTTCCCAAGTTGCTCAGCAGGTATTTATCTGTCAGACCCCAGCTGCTCTGGGATATGAGCAACCCAGGCAGGGCTGCTTGTGGATTCGTGCATCACCTCCTGCTTTGAGCAACGTGGAGGTGGGAGACTGCAATCTTGATAAAGGATATGCAGCAGCAGATCCCTCGCTTTGGTATCTCATTAAATAACTCGAGCCTAGGGCAAAAACGTGCACCTCACGTGGGAATTGTGCCCCAGTTTTGGGATAGGCAGGTCTGCAGCACTTGGCGTTACAGAGCATGTCAGAGCAAGGAGCTCCTTCATGTGAACTGATCTTCCCTAGGCCTCTGCAGGAAGCGCTCGCTTGGAGCAGGCTTAATTTGCCTTCGGGTATGTTTGTCTTCCCAAATCCTTAGGTTTGGCTCCATAAATTTGTGACAGGATTTACCTGCTCTGTCAGGTCTTCACAGCGTGGCTGCTGCAGGAGCTGAGCCCAGTGCAGTGGAGCCTGCTCATCTGTCACAGTCAGTCTTGCTCCACATGGGACTCGTGCTCTGCTGTTGTGTGGAGTGTGCTGGCACAGTGACTCAGCCAGGCTGAACAGCCCAGTGCTTTGCTTGTGGAGAGATACCTGATGTACCCTGCTGCCTGTCCTTGTGCTTCCAGGGAAAAAGAGGAGTTGAGAGGAAAAAGAGGATGAAAAATCCAAGTACTGCGAGCATACAAAGCTACAGCGTGAAGTAACCACGGGAGGTGCAAGCTCATGGCAAATCTTCTTGCTTATTGTTGTTATTAAGAGAAACAGCCTTGCAAAATGTTCCATTCCAAAAGTTATCCCTGAGCTATGGATTTCAGCCACGAGCAGTGCAGCATGTATCATCTGTACTCCTAAGGTTGCAAGACTTTGAATTGTGTTTAGCTCAACTGTTCTGGAGAAATCTGAGCAGCTGGATTGTCCAGGAGCGTAGTACTCCAGAGAATTCAGTTTGTGTGCTTTTGGACTGTATGGGAGAATAACATAGGAAGTGTGGGTTTCATTTAACACAAGCAGTGGCATGGGTTGCTACAGCACAAGTCTTGACAGGAGGGTAGAAATTAAATCTGAATCCAACTGCTTCTGCTTTCCCTTCAAAGTGCAAACATGACTGGGGTGGACAGTCGAAGCAGAATGTGGTGGCCAGCATTAATTAATCTGTGGGGGTGGATACTGGCTCCAGTTTAACCTTCTAGCAGGACTCCTCCAACAGCTAATGGATGTTGCAGCAGCCTGTGTATGGAATAATTTATGAATTTGGAAGAACACCATTCCAGAGAATGTGGGCGAATGCCAGTGGTTTGCAAATCTCTGCCAATGGTCTTGTGAGTGGCGGGCTGCTGTGGGAAAAATAACATTGGATTAGCTCAGGCTAATGTTTGGAAGTGTCCCACTTAGCTCCTAAAGCCTGGCCCTTGTGCAGAGCTGCACTGGGCTCTAGGCAGGACACTCCGAGGTAGCAGAAATGCATTAAATATGCTACTGCATGCACCAAACAAGAAGTGGGGAGCAACACAGGGAGGTGTTTTTGCTACAGGCTTTTCCCAAGCAGCCTTAGCAGCATCTTTGTCACTTGGGAGGACAGTGTCCTTGTTCCAGGTAATTGGACTGTCTGGGCACATGCCAGATCACTTGATCTTGCAGTTCCAAGGCAGCTCAATCCCATAACAGACCTGTCCCGTGGCTTGGGACCTGGTGTTGGGGGCCTTTCCTGCGGCCAAAGGAAGGGACGACTTTCCTCGGCACCAGACTCCAGAGCCAGATGTGAGCCCAGCAGCACTCCCAGCCTCTTTCCAGCTTTTCAGGCTCCTGCTTTTAATTAAACTGTCGCGACACTGCAGCCAGAGGATGACTGAGATACCAGAAGCCAAAGGTCTGGCTCCACAAAGGTGTTTGGGAGCCTTGGAATGCGGATGGGAAGCCTTTGACAGCGTGTCGGGCAGGATCAGTGCCTGTGTCCCACTAATTGTGGTTTATTTGCTCTCTGCTCATCCATCCGCTCTGTGGCAGGGCTGAAAACATCTCTGAAGTCTGGTTTTAATAACAAAGTTTATCCTCACAGCTGAGGGGAAGCTTAGACGATAGCTATCCCTTTGCAAGCTTTCGTGAGTGTCTCACTCTGCAGAAGTTGATGTGCACCACTTACCTGTGAGCATCTTTGTGGATTTGAGATAATTACAGAAGGCTCCAAGCAGATTTGCTGTACTTGATCTGCGTTACCTGGCATTTCTTTGCAATTTATGCCTCCAGGCTTGGTCATATGATAAAGCAGTGCTTGCCTCTGAGCAGCTGCCTGCCTGCTGGATAACTTGTTCTCATGGAGCTTATTTATCCATTTGCTAGCCATGAAAACATCTTCCCTCACTCTTCCTGGCCAAGTGTTGCTTCTGCTATGTGTGTAAATGACTGCTTGCTGCCTCTCTTGTAACAAGTGCCCATTGTTCCAGTGGACAGGTTGAAATGCAACATAATCCTCAAATATTCTGGAGATTTGACACATACCACAAGCTCACTGAACAGGCAGCTCTGCCAGAGACTGTGTCGGGATGAAGAATTTGGGAAGAGGTAGCAGCTATAGGAAGTCTGGTTCTGGAACTAAGGTGGGGGGGAACACACTGAACACAAAGTTGATAGCAGGTTTTGGATCAAGTCCTTGGAATTATTTGTAAGTCCAAAGAGAATTTTATTGTTACAGGATGCATTTAATTAGTATCTGGAATTTAGCCACTAATGTAGGTTTGTGTATAGAAAGACTGTTAGTACTTTCCTTTAGGAATTGTTGATTTTTACATATAGATGTTCGAATAATAGAGTTAATAAAACTTAACATCAGCCAACAAGAAAGTATTTTTCTTTTGCTTATTTCCTTGTGCTGTACATTTAATACACTGTTCCCATTGTTGTTTGTTTTTGTTTTGGGCTATGTATCTCCCTTTTTCTAGAGCAGAAAGGAAAACTGTTCACCAGCAAAAGCTAAGCTCATGGAAACAGAAGAGTTGGCTGAAGGTTCAGGGGCTGGGAGCATCAGAACCTACTGACATGAGGGGAAGTGTAGGAGTGGGACTTGGGGGTGTCACTGGAGCTTCCAAGGTCCTTGCTGTGAGGAAGGAGGAAAAGGGTGGCTGTACAGGCTTGAACTTTAGTGACAGACATTGGTGAAGGGGGGACGTGGGGAGTTTTTTCCATAGGTAGCGACTTATGCCAGATTTATATCTGACTTTATTTGCATTTATTAGGATTACACTAATAAATCTGCTCTAAACCTGCTTGAAATCCCTGATGCCGTGACATTGCCAGCGCTGCACGCGCTGCCTCTTGCCAGGATCCAGCCCTGGGGTGGAGGCTGTGCTCACACAGCTCAGGAGCCTGCTGCATCTGCTCAGCTGTGGCCTTGTTGCCTTTACAATAAAATCCCGCTTGCACCAATGACAGTTTTTATTCTCTTCCCCAGGAATTTGTGCCTCAGTAATAGAAGTGTTTGCAAAAGAGGTCCCCTGAAAAAGGACCTTGTCAGATAAGCCAGATGTTGAATGTCATTGCCTGTAATTGAGGGGAAGATCCTTCCTCACTGCAGAGAGCTCCCAGGCTCATCTCCTGTGGAAAAACCCTTTTCTTATAGGGTGATGGCACTGCCTGAGCTGCCTTTGGTGGTCACCATGGGCATTGGATTTCCTTGGTGGGGTTTTTGCAGGAGAGGCTGAGGATGTGTGTTGGAAAAGACAGAGATGTTCATCTGCCAGAGGGAGTTGGGCTGTGCTGTGTCAGAGACCTTGGTGGCCTGTGCTGTGGTGGGGACGTGCTTTGTCACGTCCTTCACACTCTGTTACTTTGTCATCAGCAGCTGGAATGCAAGGAAAGCCTTATCCCTTTTTGGGGGTGGGAAGGAACAAGATAAACTCCAGAACACAGGCGTGGGACAGCGTGGGACTCTTGATGCTTCTGGGAGTTGGTTTAAATCTCTGGAATGAAAGGTTTAGCTCCACTACAACTCAAAAACTGGAGCTGTAAAGCTAATCCTTGGATTCCTTATGAGCAGAGAGTTAATCCTTTCTTCTGGTCCTGTAAATGTTTATTTAGTCGTGCATTTATGGAGTTCAGATGGTTTGGAGTGTATGTTGGGCAACTGCCGGTGTCACATCCAGGGATTCTTCATGGCTTGGAGCATCACCAGGACTGTAGTGGTCATCACTCGCCTTTGTGGTCCTGCCTCTTAGGAAGTGATGGATATGGAGAGGACTGTGGGAACATTCTTGTCTGTGGGCTGCATGTGAGAAATGTTTTGTCTTGCAATGTCTATTGACTCAAGAAACGTGAAGTCTCTGTTGCAGTTACCAGCACAGCAAAAAAACAAGGAGGATAAAAAACCTGATGTAGGGTTGCCTTTTAGTCCCATCTCCTCCAACAATCCCAGTGTTACGGCTGTGCTGCAGACCTGGATCAGATGTCCTTTCCTCTGGAGGAACTCTCACCAGTGAAGTTTTTTTGGAAAGACAAAACACAGACTTTGAAGGCAACCACAAAAATTTGGAATTAGTGAGGTGGAGGGAAGGAAGTAGTTCAGTTGAAATATAGAATTGCTCCTGTTTATAAAAATTTTAGTATTGGCTTTCCCTGTTTAAGGCAGGAAAACCAGGACTTGCTGAAGGCAAGTGGGGAATGTTACTGTTTTGAGTCAGTTGAGAGCTCAGAGTCTATGGACTAATATTTCCAAAACTGTCACCCAAATAATTGAGTAAACTTTCACCTTACTATCTCTGTGCAGATTCAGTCCAACTTAATTCCATTTCTCTTCTTGCTGAAGATGAAAAACTGTGCGCTAAGGCAAACAGTATTTGTAATTTTCAATATTCATTGATTGCTGACCTTTTCTTATTCGTGTTGAAGGACTTCTGTGGCGCCCTGAAAGAGCTGTGTACCATAAGGGGATCTGTGCATTCTGTTTTCCTTTTCAAAGCAGATGTGAGGGCTGTGACTCAACACTCAGCCTATTAGACCATACCATGAACTCATTCAAAACTGGTTTTCTTGCTTTGTTGTTGTGTCCTGGTTGCTTGGTCAGAACCACACTCGAGTGCACCCATTGCTGGTGGGAGTCATAACACTGGACTTGGCTAAACCCAAAATGTTTTCTCTGGCCTTTTACTTAATGACCTTATATGCACGTGCATTCTGCGTATGGGTTTAAGAAGAGCTGGTCTGAGCCAGCTCTTTCAATCTGGTTGATACTGGATTAACACTTCTGTGGTAATGCTAGACCAGTAAGGTTTTCCTGGGGAATTCCTGTGTGTATCTAGCATTTGTTTGGACTCTGAAAGCCCTGGTAGGGACTTTTCAAGGAGCTGGGTGATGGTTAGTTTGAAGTCAGGACATGTTTGTACTCAGTGCTGTGGTACCTGGGCATGGGATAAGCCATGTGTGTGTATGTACATCAGTGTTACCTCAGGATTCAGATGTGAAGGCAACTACTGTGATAAATCTGAACTCTTTAGTCCAGATTCCAGAGGACTGGTAAATAAATGATCTGAAGCTGTGTGCCTTGATAGAAACAGCTCTGTGTGCCTCACTTGGGAATTGGGTCTGTGCAGACATCAGCAGTGTGTCTGTGTGTCAGGCAGCCATGGTGTCCCCCACCTGCCCCTGTGCAAGCCAGCAGGGCACAGTATTAACATGGATCCTGCTTGTAAGTGCCAGGGATAATTAATTATCCAGAGCACGATCTGGGGCACCTTTCAGTCCTGGAGCCTGTTGAATAGGAGCTGACAAAACGTGCCCTTGATGTGTGGCTGCAGCTTTTCAGGAAGGAACACATGGAGTTAAGAAACTGCAAGGCAGCACTGCTCTCTGTGCCTTCGCCACCTCAAGGAAAGCTGCTGCTTTTTGTGTCCCAACGGCCCTTCATTTGAGTCAGGTATTGGAACAGTGCTGCCTTGTTACAGCTTTGTAAGCAAGCCCTTTGGGCTGCTTTTCTTTCTCAAAATCCCACTTTTGCAGTGGTTGTGTTCACAGCTCTAACTGGACTGGAGCTGGTGAAAGCCTGGGGAAAGTTAGAGGAAAACTTGGCAATGGGATATGATGCTCTGTTGCCAGGTTTTTCTTCATTCTACCTTCTTGTGCCCAGGGGCAGTGTCCCAGAGAGCTCCCTGGTCTGTCTGTGAGTGCAACTGGAATCTTGCCGAGTTCATCTCTCACTCCTCCCTCTGTGTCAGGTCCTGCGTTGGGCTGTGCCTCCAGCTTTTAGCAAAGTATAATTCCAGTGACTTAACGGCCCGTGGTGCAGCTGTTTCAAGGCTATTTTAAGTGCATGACAGTGAAATACAGAAGGAAATGGCTGTTGGGTCTTTCCCCTCTGCTGCCTTGCTGGACTGTATCTGTATCTGTGGTGGTGTGGGACTGTGTGGTCAGAAGGGCTGGAAAAAGGCAAAAGAAAAGAAAGACAGAAAAGTATTTCTAATGGCCATATAGCAACATGCCTTCCTGCTGTCTCCCAGCTGGCTTCTGTCCTGATTGGAGCTGGTTTTAACTCTTAAGGTGACATGTTCTCAGGTCTAACAAACACTGGGCCTTCTCCAGTCCTCACTGGTGTTAGCTGGCCTGGACTCACAGCCTGACTTAGGTGGTGTGTCACTGTGCAGTGTTTCATTCAGGGCTCACATGAAGGAACCTCCAGCTCTCTGCTCTGCCTGGCTGAGGGGATGGCTGGGGATGCCAAAAGGGGTAGGTTTTCCCTTCCCTGCATGTGGCATTGCAGAAGACAAAGGGCAGGGAATGGCAATAAACCGTGTGCATCTTCTGAAGCAGGAGGAGTGGAGTGGGTCGGTGTGGGGAGCAGGCAAGGAGCAGCAGCTCCCATTTGATTCCCTCAGCCTCATGCAGGCGGTCAGAGAGGCAGTTGCACATCGTCCTCCTGTCAGGAGAGAGATTGGCCAGAGTAGCAAAGAGCATCTGGTTTTCATTGGGCTCTGCCTTTGGATGGTCTTCATTCTTGTTTGTCACATTATGTCTTTTTTTTTTCCCCTTCCTTCCTCTCTTCTTTTTTCTTTTTTCTTTTTTTTTTTTTTTCTTTTCAGCAAGTTTACAAGCCTTGCTGGAATGCACATATGGTCCTTATCATCCCCAAAGTCCAGCTTTTTTTTCTTTTGCTGGTTAGCAGTATGTGACATCAGGGGCTGTTAGAAGCATTAGTCACTTTTACTCCAAATAGAAAGGTCCGTGGTTTTTGGAAACCTATGGAGGAAAAAAGTCTTTTATGTCAGTTCTTGGCATACATGGAACTGTGAGTGCTCTGAGCTTGTGCTGACCTTTAGCCAAACATTTTGCCTGAAGACAAATGCTCGTTCCCACTCTCTGCAGCCACTCCTGAATTGTCGGATTTTGCTGACTTCCCTCTTTCCAGAAGAATGCAACTGTATCCTTTTTCCTCCGCGCTCCCGCCGAGTTCCTGCAGCTTGCCAATGTAAGCAGTTCCCCTCGCTTCCCGCCGGCGTGCCTCGGAGGCGCGGGAACAGCGGCGATTTGATGGACTGCAGGAAGCGTGTCCTTGCCATGTGGCAGGGGTAACACTCTCAGCTGCAAGCATTGGAAACCGGGATATTTGGTGCTACATGTCCAGCAAGTGGGCCTTGTGCTTCCCTCCTCCGGTGGCATCTGTGCTGGGGTAGCTGGGATGGGGCACGCTGGCTTTTCTTCTGGCAGGCTCAGTGTGTGTGGGCTGCACCTGAGCAGGGGCCAGCTTGTGATGCCTGCTCGCTGTTCCCTGTGTCATCCTGCCTTCATTTAGGGAGCCAGCTCTGTGTGTTATTGCCTGTGCCTGTGGAAGCATGTCCAGCATCACCCAAGTCTCTGGGGGCATCTCCTTGGGGGAACTCCTTGCTTGGTCTCACTGGCAGCCTCCTTTGGCTGGTGATCTCCCAGATCCGTGAGATTTTATGTCTAGAGCAGTATTTTCTGCAAGGGAGGGCAGCACAAGTCCCTCACCTGCCCTTCCCCATCTGCTGCTGCCCAGTGCTTTGTTGGTCAAGTTGCTTCCAGCTTTCCTCCCACAGAATAACCTTTTCTGCTATCCTGATTCTTGGGGATTAAAAGGAAAATCCAGCGATTCAGGGAGAGCCTTTTTGTATTCCCTGTGACCTCCCTGTTTTAATGAACAAGGGAGCCAGCTGTGGCTTAACTCTGCTGCCAGTGTTCCCTGGTACTGGGAATAGAGACCTGGCTCCTTGCTATTGTTGTGGATGTCACTTGAGGGCTGGGGCAGGGGACTAGTGAGGAGCTGTGTGTCCCTAAGCAGCTGCAGCTGGTGCCAGCTTTTATCCAGGAAGATCAAGATGGTTTCCTGCAGTCCATCCCTCAGGGACAATAACTGCAGCAGTGAGTCACTGGTGGCTTGGTGGCAGGGAGGGAGGCACAAATCCTCATGGCTTGATTGACACATTAATGTACACAATGAGAATATGCCTTCTACAGGGATCTGCTCTCCCTGTTGAGGGGAAAAGAAAGGAAGGGGGAAGAAAAACAGCAAAGGACCTCCCAGACTTGAGTAGCTTGTGCAGACATCTGCCCAAGCCTGCAGCCAGCCAGCATCAGCATGGAGACAGGAACTCCCCCTCCTCTGCTGGTGACACTGATGGTTATCTTACCCTAAAACAACAGCCCAGAAGTCCTTCCCCTCTTTATGAACTGATTAGCTGATTGATTGCTAGGAGCCCTTTTCTTCTGGCATCCCTGCCTGCCAAGGAGGGGAAGGGAGTTGTTCCATGCTTTCCATGTTCTCCCTATACTATTCATAAGCTCATCTGTCCAGCAGTTAAGGGTTTGACCATCCCTTAACCCTCTGTAAGGAAGGGGAGCAGAATTATGGGTACTGTTTCAACGAAGAGGGAGCTTGGCTCTGGCATAGAAACTGGGAATATTTGGTGCCTTGCTGACAGGGACACCAGCTCTTGGGTTTAACCCTGGGAGAAGGAGAGATCTGTCTCTTGCTGACTACTCTTTGCTTCTGTGCTTGCTGCTCTTGCCTGAGCTCCATTTTTATCTGAGCAGACTAAACTATCCCTGAGGTCCCTGGCTTTGGATGCAGCATCTAAGATGATTTGACTTAGTAATGAGTCAAAAATGCTGATCTGAGCTGCTGACAACAATAAAAGCTTTTAGAATTTCTTAAAGGTGCCTCTTAAGTCGTGTGGCTTCAAATAACTAAACACTTGCCTCATGTTTGGGGTTGAGCTCAATATTTTGCATACCAGCCTTTTTCCCCTCTTCATTTCGAAGCTCATTTTTGTTTTCTTTAACTCTTGGGAGGCCGTGTGAAGCTGACCCCCAGCCGCCAGCAGCAGTGGGGCTGGGAGAGGCCCAAGGGGAATGTTTTGCCAGCAGCCTTAAAGCAAAAGGGGCTTAGCCAGGAGCTTGCTGGGACTGGGGAATAGCTGCCATCATGGTAAAGTGCTGAGCAAGGAGAACAGACTGGAGACTGGGGCAATAAATGCAGGTGTCCTTGTGGATCTTGGCCTTTTGGGAGTGGGGCTTTTTCCCTGCTCAGGAGAGGAGCAACTTTGCTTTATCTCCAGTCAGCAGCCAGACACTTTGGGAAGCATAGGGACACAGCTCTGCTTTGTGCTGCCTTTGGAGGAGTGACACAGGACCCACCTTTATCTCCAGCTCCCCATCCACACACAGACGTACTGTTCCTGACTCCAGCAAGGAGAATAACTTTCCCTTTATTCCTGCAGGCTCTGCCAAGTTATTGTGGCTTGGGAGGAATGAGCTGACTCTCCTTGCACGTGCCTCATCAGCTGAATTGTTTTATATAGTTTCACTGATTCCCATCCAGGCAAACCCACTGTTTGCCACAGAGCATCCATTGCAGCATTGCTTGACCTATGAAACCATTGCCGCCAGGAGCTATGTGTGAAGAAAAACAGATCTAAAAGTCTTGACAGGGTTCTGAGGCTGCAAACTATTTCTTGTCTTTTGCAAGGCATTTTTTCCCCCCGCTTAAAATGAAGAGTACTGAGTTTCTAACAATCAGTCTCTTTATAGTGATGGTAGGTAGTGGATGCTGAGTCTCTGGGGGCCTTTCTCTGCTTAACTTACCCCTTCCCTTCCCCTGCTGCAGTTAAAACCAGCAGCTGTGATAACAGCAGCTCAGAGATTGTTGTTGATCTAAGAAATATCGACTGTGGGATGCCTTGTAGGGCTCTCTGCAGTGAGAAGTCAAGTGATCAGCATCTTTCCCAAGAAACAAGCATTTATTTGTTCATGTAGTTTTTGTAGGGGTTAGCACGTCGCTCTGGACGTTCAGAATCACTTCCTGCTCAGGGATGGTATGAGAAGAGGGAGGGAAGCTGTGACCTGTAACGTGGGGTTCAGTAAAGGAGACATGAGTGTCTTAAAGAAGAGCTTAAAAATAAAGACTGCTTTTGGGATGTCTTAGGCTCTGTGACATGTGAGAACATCCAGACACCCAAGTCTAGCAGCACATCTGGTGCAAGCTGGCTGATCTCTCTAGGAGTCTGTGGAGCTGCAGTTTTACCCATGCTGATCTTGTCCATGGATCCTGAAGCTGGGAGCAAGGAGAGGTGCTTGGCAAAGAGCTACTCTTTTAGTGTGCTTGTTAGAGGTCAGTAGTTCAGACACTACCACTTACCTGTGCTTACCAAGGTACCTGCTAGGACTGTGTTTCTGTGCCTGACTCCTGAGAAGTTGGTTTAGTCCAGGAGTGTGTTAAGGTGCAGTGCTGGGGAAAGGGAGGAGTAGTGCTGAGCTCTGTTCGTCTTATGAGGGGAAATGAGGGATGCACTTGGGAAGAAGACAGTGAGGCAGGGCAATGAGATGCCTTTCCACTGGGGCTGGAGCACCTGAGCAGCACTGCTGACTTCCTCTGAAAGAGGAGCCATGTGGCAGGAGGAATAAATCAATGCTTGTAGCATTCCCATGGCTCGTTAGTGCACACAGGGGCTCTGGGGTGGAGCAGGAATTGATGTCAGCCTTTGCTGTTCAGCTGGAGGTGCCCTGTTCTCAGTAGGATGACTCAGTTGGGATCAAACCCAGCCCACTGACTGTGCTCAGGAGCTTGTCATGGCGATTCACGGCTGGAGAGGCAGGGCCATCTGACTTAGCATCCCCTTGTTGCTACAACACTTCTGTTCTGTCAGACCAAAAGCATGAATCACTTGCCTGCTCTGCTACTGATACCCTGAGCAATCAGGCTTGTTGCTCTCAAGCAGAGGCTTCCTTTCCTAGTGGATAAAGCTACCCCCTTGAAGAGGTGAAAATGAGAGCAAAGGCCTGGCTGCAGTGCTAAGTGGTTATGCAGCATGTGTACCTCTTTTCTTTGGAGAGAAGCAGCCTGCAGCTCCCCCAAAAATGTGACAGCTTCCCAAGGCCATCTGCATGCTGCAGAACTGGCTTTGTTTATGTGTGGAGGAAGAGAATTAGAAATCTAGCTCTTTTGGGTCTCCTGCCTCCTCCAAAATGGGTATGTGTGATCCTTGTGCAGAGCTGCACCTATTTTCTGTGTCTGCTCTACTCAGGGAGATGCACTGCATCCTGGGAACACTGAGGGAGGAGGATGCTTGGGTTTGTGTCTCATCTCTGCCTGTGCCTCAGGCCTCTGATCTTTTCATGAGTGTTTTGATGTTTTGATCAGAAATCAGGCTACTCTTGTCTCCTGTTGTGCAGCATTGCCTGTGAAAAATACTTGGCATTGCAAAGTGCAGAGATAGTTTTTGTTTATTCCGCTGTTGGTGTTTGCCACTTGCAGGGAAAAAAAAAGCAAGGGGAGGGAAATAAACCAGAGAAGGTCTGCAGCAAAAATAACTGACACAGATGCAAGAGATGATTCTAACTCCTGTTCCTGCTGAGCAACTGATGATGAGGCAGTACTTGCTTTCCCAAAATATATCAGGGAAAGAGATACTGGTGCTGTGCTGAGGGATGTTCAACACCCACCACTTTGTGTGAAGCCTGTGAGTCATGGGCACTTACTGCTTTCCGATCTGCTCTGAGCTCCCTTCACTTGATCATAAACCCAAGCCCACTAGTTTTTTAAAAATACTAATATTATGAGTATATAATTTAACCCATTCACATCATACATTGATCCTAGGGGTCGATCCATTTTCCAGGGGGATCACTGTGGTGCTTGAATGAAGTGATGGTCTTTGTATGTGGTTTTTCTTTACTCAGTCTGAGTGAAGGAGGTGGCATCTCTTAATCACCTTAAGCTTCTGTGGTGTGGTGCTGGTGAGTAACTCCCAGTAGCATCCCACAGAGGGATGGAGGTGAACAGGCTGGTAAATTTACCTATGGACAAGCCTGGTTTAGATACTAAGAGAAGGCTCAGGTGTTTAGCACAGGTGTCAGGCTCTGTGTGTCAGCATAGCATAAAGGAGCCCTTTGCCCATACTTCTTGGCACAGACTGGGACATTTTCACTTGGAGATGTTGCTTTTCTCAAGGAATTGTTGTATTTCTTCAGGTCTGAGTCTATTTTCATCAGATGTAACTCGTTTCTCCTTGCAATTGATGGCTGGTTCATTATGTATGGAGGAGGGAAGTGGAGCTGCTTAGCAATTGTGCAGAGAGTGGGAAGTCATCCTCTGCTTCTGGTTCTTACATTAACTACAAAAGAGTTATCCATGTCTGGTCCAAAGCCCACTGGTTTTGTGGAAAGAAGCTGGTGCTTCTAGCATCTCTAAACCAGGCTGAGGCTGCCCACGACTGTAATTTATCGTGGCCTTGGTGGAGTGACTCCGCTGGAAGTGTTTGGGTTTGGAGAAAGGTCAGTATCTTCCAAGTTAAGGACAACAGACTTTGGGAGAAAAATGTTGTGAATTAACGGCAGAGTTGGTCTAGTTTACAAAGTTGGGGGGGGGCTGGGGGTTTGTTGTCTTGTTTTAACTGTGCTTGGGACGTTGGCATGACTGTGACTTGTCAGGGAAGAGGTAATTCTGCTGGCTTGTTTTTCCGAGCTTCTCTGTGGGTTGCCTTACAGCTGTTGTGGGAAAGTCCCAAATACAGTCTGGGGTTTGTTTCAAACCTGCCTTCTGCAAGGTCTGTGCTGCCCCCTTGCCCTCTGTGGAACAGCTTTGGGGTGTTGGATGTTGTCAGCTCAAGCCCCTGAGCAGTCGAGGAGGAGAGTGGGTCACGAGGGGTGACTGACACCTCTGGGCTGCCTGGCCTGGCTGCTTTTCCTGCTGAGGACATGCAGAGGCAGGACCAGGAGCTTTGTAGGTCATGCGGGAAACTCTGGGAACGGTGCCCTGCTTCCTCACCTCGTGTCAGATGAGGTTATTTGTAAACCAAGGCATGGCAGAGCAGCATGCTCACTGTATTCCTTTCCTGTCAAAGCCTGGAAAAGGTGGAAAGTTTTAGCTGGCTCTAGAGGCACTGTTGCTATCTGAGCTATGTCCTGCTGTGGCCATGCCGAAGGGTTGCAGGAAAAGGGCAAGAGTGTTAGCATTTCTCTTGTAGTCCTGGCAGGATAGAGCAAGTCTGAGAGCTTCTCCTTCCCAAGGAGAGCACCACCTTGGCTCTCCGCTTGCATACACAGGTGTCTGTCAGGAATAGCTTTTGGAGTTGCAAGCAGGGCCATATCACAGCCTGTGACACTCCTCAGTGTGCTTCTTGTGAGAGCCAGCCTCACTGGCAAGTTAAGGGAATTTCCCATGCTGCTGGGGAAGTGTTGAAGTGGGAGGTTGGCTGGTTTCTGCTGTGTAGCTGTACAGCGGACATGGAGGAGGCAGCCTCAGCTGCTTCACCAGCTAAACAGGAACTGGTCAGCTCACAGCTCTGACTGTGTTCCACTCTCTTTTCCAGGTGTCTGGCTAAATAATCTTAGGATAACCCCAGGGATATGGGATGTTGCAGCCTCAGAAACAGCATTTGGGTGTTGCATTTTGGTAAAGAATCATGGTTTATTAGTGACAGGCATGGAGAACCAGTGTGGTGGTGTTTGCCTGCCTTGGGGCTGGGGACATTTTAGCTCCCGTGTCCCAAAAGCCTCTGTGTCCCTAACACAGTTCTGACTGGACTTCTTCCCTGACAGACCTGTTGCAACCCTGTTCAATGCTTTTTTTCTTGGTGTTACAGAACGATGACCTCAGGAACCTGTCCCTGTCTGGCCACGTGGGCTTCGACAGCCTCCCGGACCAGCTGGTCAACAAGTCAACATCTCAGGGCTTCTGCTTCAACATCCTCTGTGTGGGTAGGTCACCCTGCTGGGCCCTCAGGAGGCACAGCTCCACATTCACAGCTTCTCCCTGTGCCCAGGGCAGGGCTGAGCCACTGGGGACCATACTGGCAGGGAACTGACAGTTCTGCTGGCAGTCCCAGAGCTGCTCCACAGTGAAATCTAGTATTCCTCTTTCCCTTTCCTCTATCCTGCCCCCTGAGTCAAAGCATGGAAATTTCTAGCTGTTAAAATCTATCCCTTTGATCATCCAGTGGTTCTGCTTTCCCCAAAGGCTGCCCATAAGAAAACTGAGCTAGCTTGGGAATGAAATGTATTTTTAAAAGAATGTTAACTTAAATCTGCTTTTCTCTGAGTTGGATGTGGAGGCTGTTTCTCACCAACTTGCATTCCTTCCCTTCCAGGCTTTGCCTGTCTTCTTACATTCTTAGTTTCTCTAGTTAGAAATTATGCCATTTTTAGTCTCCAAATGATGTGCTGGAGAACAAAGCCTGTCACCTGTCCTCTGCTGTATTTAATCTGAGTGCTGCAAGTTGGTTTTGTGGCCTGAATTACTTTTCCCAAATTGTTCAGGGGGTGAAATACAACGAGGCAACATCTTCTCTTGGCTGTAGGGAGGTAGCTGTTGTCTTGGTACTCTGTGGGTACTCCACAGTTGGAAATCCATTGCTCAGCCCCAGGGAGCTGTGAGCCAAGCCAGCTTTGACTTGTCAGTGGACCCAGAATGTGGTTCTGTAAATGGACAAAACTGCTGGGTTTTTCTCTTAGCTTGGCAGTGCAGGCTGCAAACATCATCTTTCCATTCTTTGTTCATTTAAGCCTCCAAGAAGGGAGTATTGTCCCTTCTAATTAGTTACATTAATTAGCTGGAAAAACCCCACAACCCTCTGACTGTGATTTTTCTACAGCAAATTGAGAATTTCTGTGAGCTGCCTGAAAAGAAATCTGGCAAACTTGACTCCTCTCTGTAGCTTTGTGCGTGGAAAGAGGAGATAAGAGAACAGTTGCACTTCTGCACACTCGAGCTCCCAACCCTCACGTGACTCTCATAGCAGCGTGAAACCATTTCAATCCAGCAGGGAACAGCCCAATTAGCAGGCAGCTCTTTGATCAAAATGGCATAAATTAATTGCCTTTCTCTCTTGCAGTAAATATGCCTTTCTTAGCATGACTTAATATGTCTCCATTAGCAATTTGATCCTCCTCTTTCCTTCTTGTGAAATGTGCCCATCCACTGATTTTCACCTCATATTAAAGTGTCGCACAAACTGCTGCAGTTGGCCAGGGAACAGAAATCCCATCCTTGAAAAAAAATCATTGTTTAAAATTGTGATTTGAGAGAGTACATGATCAGCTTTGGTGTTGTGATGTGAGACTTTAATTGAGCTGTGAAATGCTGCAGAGCCTATCTGGCACAGCACGCAACAGTTCACATCAGGAGCTCCCTAGAATTCGCAGCTTTGGCCATGAGCAGTCTGTGCCATCAGTTTAGGACTTGGCTTTCCATGTGAGTTGCCTCAGCCCACCCCTGCTCACAGCATGGGTAGCAATAGCTGTTTGAGATGTAATTGCTAAACAAACACTTTTGACTTAAAAATGGGATTTAGGCTAATGCTTTCATCCGTGTTACTAATTGCACTGGGGATTAGTGAAGCTGTAATAGTTTAAAAAGTTGATATTTAAGCAGTGTGCTATTTTTTTCTTTTAAGAACTCCATATATATTTCTCTGTCTCAGATTTTTATTGTCTAAGTCGCACCATGGGTTTTAGGTGGCCTTCTTGAAACAACAAAACTGCCTTTAAAAGGCTGAAAGAAAATAAAATCAGGGAATCAGACATGGAGTTAAGAGAATTTGCAACTTGCTTCCATAAAGAAAGTTCCTGGGTCAGTCCTGGGGCACTGGTAAAGATGGGGACTGTCTCTAAAGACATCTGTTCCTGCAGGGATTATCTTGCTTAGCAGCGTGCCTGTAGCCTAATTCCACAGCTACCCAAGTGGAATAACTCCCTAACCTGGTGAACGTGCCAGAGAAACAGGTAAGGGAGAGCAGTAGGAGCACACTGACACTTGCTCTGTGTGCTCAGGTGAAACTGGCATTGGCAAGTCGACGCTGATGGACACTCTGTTCAACACCAAGTTCGAGAGCGAGCCCGCGACGCACAACGAGCCCGGCGTGAGGTTGAAAGCGCGGAGTTACGAGCTGCAGGAGAGCAACGTCCGTCTGAAGCTCACCATTGTCGACACGGTCGGCTTTGGCGATCAGATCAACAAGGATGACAGGTAAACTGAGCTCTGTCAGGAGAGCAATCCTGGCTCTGATGGGCTCCGAGGTCACCAGGGCCTCATTCTGTGGGCAGCAGGTCCCTCGCTGCTCTGGGGGTGTTTCCTGATCCCAGAAATGATGCTGCTCCTGCCTAACCCTGTGGAAAGAAGGAGAGTCCCAGAGCAGCAGGGCTTAGGGATAGCTTTTGTTCTCCTGCTGTGTCCTGGCACACATGGCTGTGGTGGTTGGCATTTGCTCTGTGCTCCTGGTTTGAGGTTTCCCAGTCCTCCTTTGCTCCACTTTTTTTACTGGGCTTCCTCTAATATTTCTCCCAATGGGAGGCCTTACTGCTTTCTTTGCAACATGTCTCTGAGGTTTTTTGGGGTCTCATGGTCAGAGACAGAATTTCCAGAAGCTAAGAAACCAGAGCAGCAGCTGTTTTACAAACTCACATAGTGATATCCATGAGGCTGCCCTTGGTGGAGGAGGAACACATGGAACAGTTTTCTTTCCAGAAGCACAAGCATTTGATCAGATCAGGGCATGTTACACTGCAGGAGCTTTTTTTCTCCAACAAAAGGGACCCATCAGAGTCCACAAGGAGTGCACTGGTCTTCTGAGCTTTGCTCACAGCCTCCATTCCTGAAAAGTCTCTCTTATCTTGTGACTTTTCCTTTCCTCTTCTAAGGGCGTGAGCTTTTGGACAAGCTAGGGGGTGGATGATGGTTTCATGTCTAAATTTTCTTATATTGGATGATTTTCAGTGAGATTGGCAGAGCAGCAGCTCACGCTTTAACTGGAGAGACTTCCAAATACCTTGTTTTTCAGGATAGCAGTCTTGTGTGGTTTCCATGCACTTAAAATTCAGGGCTATCATATCTCTTACACTTCCCCTGTGCACCAAGTGGAAACACACCCTTGTGAAGGAGGAACTCTGTGTTGGCAGGGAGGGTCCTGTAGCATACAGAGCACCCCTGAAGCTTCCTGAGTGTCCACCAGTTGCCTATGTGGTCCCAGCAGCCAACTCCCTGGTTTTTCCTGTGCCTTCTCTCTCCAGCTACAAGCCCATAGTAGAATACATCGACGCACAGTTCGAAGCCTACCTGCAGGAAGAGCTGAAGATCAAGCGGTCCCTGTTCAACTACCATGACACGCGGATTCACGCCTGCCTGTACTTCATTGCTCCCACCGGACACTCGCTGAAATCCCTGGACTTGGTCACCATGAAGAAGCTCGACAGTAAGGTACTTGCTGCCTGTGTCACTACGGCCCTGTAGTGCTTTTGTTACCTTGCCATCTGCTCAGGAAAATAATGTCTGGGTTTAGTAGTGGAGAATTGCAGATGAAAAGTGTGAGAAGTGTACCTTGGGGGAGCTGCTACAGTGGGTCATTATTCTGCTTCATGTGCTGCGGAGATTTACTGAGAGTTTGGACTCCTACTCTTTTCCAGCCCTACCTCAGGTAGGGAACTTGGCCACGTGCTCCCCGGCTAAGCTATAAAGTCAATAAAGACAGTTCAGGTTGTCTTTCTAATCAGTGAAAAACAAATGGAAGTGCTGTGTCTGCTCGCTCTAACCACGTCCAGCTAGACAAAAACAGTGATTTGATCTGCTATGGCAAATGTAGTGGTGCTCTAGCTGAAATATCACAAATAAGAATCCGAATAAATATGTTACTTGGCATCTGCTTTTCCAGGTACCCTCATGGGTACTAAACCGTGGTTTAAATGAGATTTCACATCTTCTAGGAAAAATAACTGAGGTGCAAATGTAGAGCCTGACTAGCTAAACTGAGCCTTCTCTGTGCTCCTTTACATCCTGATTAAGCAATTTAAATCAGGCCACTGTGCACCTTTGGCTCATTGGATCCTGATGCTGGACATCAGTGATGACAGTGGTTCTTTATTTCCTAGAGAGGCCAATCGATAGGGTTTATGTGGTGATGGAGAAGGTTCCCTGCCCTCTTCAACTGAAAATAAGGTTATGGAGATTTATCCCAAGTGAGCTAATTGACATTCCTGTTTTATCTGCTAGCTAAGGGGGATTTAATAACTCCAAACAGAATTAAGTGATGTAATAGAAGAAGATTTTCAAGTACTGTAGTTAAAATCCCTCCATATAGGTCGATATCACTGCTATCCTCAGTACGATTTCTGTCTGCTGTTGCAGGGAAAAACAAATCCTGCAAGATCAAAAGCAGAAACTGTCCCTCTGGAGGGAGGAGAAAGAAGGCAGGATCTTTATCCTTGCCAACAGCCTGTCTAGGGAAGAGAGTCAGTAACTGATCTTTCATCTCAGAGCTGTGCAGGGAGGAGTGAGCCATGGTCCTGCAGTGCAGTGGTGTCTGGGGGCACGTGAGGGCACACAGGTGGGGGAAGTGTGCCTGTGTTACTGCCAGCCCCTGTCCTGTGTGTCATTGATAGGGACCATCTGCTTCCACCTCCTGTGGCTGACAGCAGTCAGTCTGCTGCCCCTCCAGGTGTCCCTGGTGACACTCCCTGAGCCAAGGCCTGTGACAGGCTGTTGTCTGAGCGTGGCTCCCGCAGTTATCCAGCCCACTGTGGCTGGATGGTCATTTCCTGTCTTATTTTTTGGAGCAGCTCATAATAATCTATGACAGCATTTCCTGTTCAGCCAATTCGGGTAAGGAGGGGAGTACGACAGGACGGGAAATAGCGTGTTGCCAAATTGCATTTGACTTCTTTCTAAGGCCATCATGACTGCTGCCTGGAAATCCTGTCCGAGGTGGTGCTGCTGGCAGCAGCAGCCCCAGGGTAGTCCGTGTGCTGGGGGTGCTGGCTGGTTGCACTTTAGGACTGTCACTGCATGTCCCGCTGTCCTCTCCCGATGATGCAACCTGTGCAGTCCTGTATATGGAGGTGCTGTCCTGTCTTGCAGGTGAACATCATCCCCATCATTGCCAAGGCTGACACCATTGCAAAAAACGAGTTGCACAAGTTCAAGAGTAAAATCATGAGCGAGCTGGTCAGCAACGGCGTCCAGATCTACCAGTTCCCGACTGATGAGGAGACAGTGGCCGAGATCAATGCCACCATGAGTGTATGTTGTCTTGCTTCCCTCAGTTTGCGTGGGCCTGTCCTTGATGGTTGTGCTGTGTTTTATTTGGCTTTAAAACTGCAGGCTAAGCACAGACATCAGCCTGGCCAGAAGATTTTAGGGTCTGGAGATACCTGGTCTGATACATTTAACTGTGTGACAAACACTTCTCCTCTAAGCAGTTTTCATATCCTTCCCCTGCTGCAGTATTCCCGTCTCAGGAAAGGAAGAGGATGGGAGGCAGGGCCCGGAGGCAGTCAGGGCAGAGAACTGAGGTTTGGCTTTCCTGTCCCAAACGACCACTTGTTGGTTAGTGGGGGTGATTCACTGCTGCTTTTGTTTCGGTTTCCGGTGGGAGCAGGGCGCTGGCACTGATGTTCCAGCTCTCCACAGGGCCTGTGGCCATCAGTGGCTCTGGCTTTCACCTCTTTCCCCTTCCTCTAGCAAGGGCATGAAATTTGAGGGTACTGAGCGCTAGACTAGACCAAACATTTTAGTGGTGGTTACCAAGAGAAGCAACTGTTTGCCATGGGCCTGACTCAGGGTACAAAGAGAAGCTGAGCTCAGGGTTACTGGCAGTGATGCCTTGATTGGCCCCAGGAGGATGTGCCAATCCTAAAGCAAGTGCACTCAGATTAAACTATTTCCTTGCTACTTGAAGGCTGTTTTGAGTTTTCCTGCTCAACTGCTTGTAGATGGGCAATTATCTCATCCAGCTCGATGTTAGACTTTCTCCAGAGCTCCCTGTTGCCTCTCTTCCCTGTCTGTGTTCTGAGCAGGGAGAAGCTGGCACAAAGAAGGGATGTGGCTCTACCAGGGTGCATTGTGTGCAGTGTTCTGCCTTCCTCAGGTGCAGCCCGGCTGCTGGGAAACCCCTTTGGCAGATAATCCCATCTCCTGTGCCCTCACATCTTCCCCTCCCACCCAGCCTGTGACCACAACTTGCCTGACACTGCTCCCACTCCTGGAGCTTTCACCCAGCCCCTTTGGATGCTGCTAAGGCAGGGAGTGTTCCATGGGGCTGGGCTGGCAGCTGAGGCGAGCTCCCTCCTGGCAGCAGCCACACTTCTGGGAGTAGATCCCAGATTGTCGCCACCACACCCACGGAGAGACCTGGATGGAGCAGAGCTCCGTGACTCAGATGTGTCAGCCCAGGGCTGGGTCAGCTCCGCTCTTCCCCTTGCTCACAGCTTTGCCCTTTTTAAGAGGAAGCATTAGCAGTTCTTTGTAGCAGCAGAATCCCCCTGAATTTTTAGCCTACCTTCCTTGAGAAGATGTACTTTATATTATTTTTTATTGTTTCACAGTTCTTTTTTCTCAGTGTTCAAATTCAGTTCCAGTTTGTAAGACTTGTTCTGTGCTTAAGACAGTAGGGCTTTGTAATTAAATGAAAAATATGTACATACCTTGTATTTTTAGGACTTCAGACTTTTGGGCTTTAAATCTGATCAGGTTTCTCATCCAGATTGTCCTGTTGCTCTTCCTAAAATGCCAGATGAATTGCAAAGGCATTTAGACAACTTAAATCTGGCAGAGCTGCCACAGTAAACAGCTTTCTTGAGAAACAATCCCTGGCAAGGCAGCAAAGGAAATCCCCGACCTCATTGTTCTTTCCTTTTGTAGGTCCACCTTCCTTTTGCCGTAGTTGGCAGCACCGAAGAAGTGAAGATCGGCAATAAGATGGCAAAAGCCAGGCAGTACCCCTGGGGTGTTGTGCAGGGTATGTTACCAAAGGCACACACACTAAGCCTTCTCATCCTGTCCCATTCTGATCCCAGAGATACTGATCTCTGGATGGCCCTTACTGAAATCTGGGTCGAGAAAGCACTGCTTGGATCTGAACATGAACATCTGGATATGGAGGCAAAAGCTCCTTCCTGCAGGAGGGCAGAGGTTGGCCTGGGCACTGTTTGCAACGTAGGCTTTACTGAAGCTGCCAAAAATACAGAGCTGATCCTTGCTTTCCAGCCAGCTCTGAGAAGTACAGGATTGAGGTGGTGACGGTCTCCTTGTGGCTTCAGTTGTGTATCCCATTGGAAAAAGGCCCAGGAAGCTGCAGGGGAGCATTCACAGTGCAATTCTGCAAAATTCTCTGGCTTCTCAATAATACCAGCTGACCCTGAAGCAGCTTCGGGGACTTCAGCTGTGTACACCAGAGGATATTACTGAGAAAAACAGTTAGAAAATAAGTTCATCTGTTTGGGAAGTCTTGGACTCGTCCTGTATCCTGCTGGGTTCTTGCTGTTCCCAGCAAACTAGGACCAGATAGTTTGAGACCGAGTTTAGACTTTGCCTGTGTGGGCCCCTGTGAGAGCTAGGATTTTGAGTGGGTTTGAGTGGGAAGTGAAATCCTGTGTGCAAACGGATCGTCACCTTGCTGCTGGTGCAAAAATGGATGGGGAGACAGGAGCTCTGTGACAGATGGGCAACACAGAGATCTTGCAAATCCAGTGCAAGGCCTTCAACTCAAGCCCATGCTGGCGTGGGATGGATTCAGCACCAGTTCAGCAAAAGCATTTTGGTGCAGGTTGACTTGGAGTTCTTGTGTGCCTGAAGCACTCTGAGGCTTGCTGCACTGGGGCCCAGATCCAGGGAGAGGGGGGACCCAGCTCCATGGGTTTAACGTTCTCTCTGTGGATGTTCTGTCATGTTTGCAGTTGAGAATGAAAACCACTGTGACTTTGTGAAGCTGCGGGAGATGCTGATCCGAGTGAACATGGAGGACTTGAGGGAGCAGACGCACACCCGACACTACGAGCTCTACAGGCGCTGCAAGCTGGAGGAGATGGGATTCAAGGACACGGATCCGGACAGCAAGCCTTTCAGGTAGGGACGTGGAACTCAGGCACTGCTGTACTTGGCAGCCAGCTTGCCCTGTTGCTGCTCAGGGCTGCCTGCAATTCCTGGGCAGGAGGAAAGTGCAGCTGTGTCCATGCCGAGAGGAAGGTGGCCCCTGCGTTGAGTTACCAGAGGGGGCATCCTGGGGAAAATGTTCCTTTGACCCTGCTAGAGCTCTTCACAGCTGGTCCAAGGTGAGCTGTGAAGAGGGTGCCACAGTCTCATGCTTGAGGTTTGGCTGATAACTGAACATAGTTCATTCTGTCAGACAGCTTTATTGGTCTGAAGCCCAAGTCGTTAGCCAGGGAAAACAGCTGTGTGGGAATTTGGGAGGGAGTGTTTGTTTTCTCCTTTCATTTCCTGTTTCCCATTCCCCCCCTAGCATTTCCCCAATAATTGCACCCCCTGCCTTACAGCATCTCACACTCCTCAGAAGCAGTCAGAATTCCAGTGCACCGGTGGAAGTTTGCCCCTGTAACACATGCGTGTGTTGGGGGCTGGCATTGGTTTGGGGTCTTATTTCTGACTTGCTGAGTTGATGCAGCTGCATTTCTTCTGCAGCACAGAAACTCTGCTGGAAGCAGTCAAGCCCAGTTCTGTTACTAAGCCCAAGTGTGAAGCTTTATTGGATTTCCTTTCTGTAGAGCAATGGCTTAAGATGGGCTCAGCCCTTCCTTTGGAGGAATCTGAGGAATTTCCATTGCTTCCTGTACACGAGGCCTCTTTTGACCAAGCTATAAGTAGAAAGGAAATGAAAATGTACAGAATTTCTCCATCTGGTACGTGCTAGTTCAGAGCAGTTCACTCTGGGTGCCTTTCCCCTCCAATAAACAAACAAAACCTATGATCCCAAGCTGTTTGGCTGAGGCCGATGTATATCTGAAATGAGGGACACATTCTCTCTGAGCTCAGGGATCAAAAGGATGGTTTTCCCTGCATCCTGGCCCTGGGAGCCACAGGAGCTGCTGCTCTTCAGCCAGCTTGTATCAGCCAGGAACAGGGAGCCTTCGGTAGATCTCAGGGGAGCAGGGCAGGAGGTCCCAGCAAAACACTGGTGCTGTGCAGGGGCTTCTGTGAGGTGTGGAAAAGGGGGACTGATGATGTCTGAGACCCCCATCTTGCTTAGCCAGGCTGCAGGAGGTCAGGAGGGAGCCCCAGGATCCTGACAGGCATGAGCTCCATGAAGTGGGGTCCTCTGCACAGTGAGGTCCTTCTGCTGTCCTGTGACTGTTGTGGGCTGGATTCTCTGCTGCTCTGGTTAAGCTTTTCAAAATACTCCTTTTTCAAATAATATTATTTGCCAGGGCATCCTTCAGTGTGTGGGGGTGTGTTGGGAAATCAAGTTACTCTTGTAATTTAGGTTCATATGTTTGTGTACTTAAAAGCCAATTCCCTTGTCATCTTTGCCTGTGAGAAGCTGCAGGGATCCCAGTTGGTTTGGACTGTTATTCCTTAGGGCTGTAATTGTTTTTTTCACATGCAGCCTGGGAGTTGCCAGGCCAGTTTCTCTGAGAACTTGGCTCCTCTGGAAGTCAGAGTCGCTGCAGCAGAGAATTGCACTTGGAACATGGGACAATTTAACAGGAAGCCCCTGCCCCTCTCACTGCTGCCAGGCTTTTCCTGCTTGCCCATCACCCGGCATTGTGTTTTAGGAACTGAGCTTGGGAAGAAGTGGTTTGCAGTCCAGGATCTGATGAGCTGCATGCAGAGCTTTCTGTTTGACTCCACGAGGCTCTGCTGCTCCCTAGGACAGTGTTTCACTAATTGCAGATTTGGTTTGTGCTCACTGAGCTGCAAAGGCTCACCTGCCCTCGGGCTTTGCCAGATCCTTCAGAAAGGCTTAGGAGTTTGTTTCAGTGTCCACAGTCAGAGGATTAAATCCCAGACTGAATTTCAGGGAGATTTTGTTTTGAGTCTCCTAAAGTCTATCTGCTGTGATAGGTCTGGTTCTGGGTTTAGTTAAGAATCCAAAGAAGGCTCTTGCCCTGCTCTCCCACGAATGGATTTTTGTCATTTTTAGAATCAGTATTTTTGCTTCCATGTGTAGGAAGCTGGTGTGGTCATGTGGAATGGTGTGATTTCTCCAGGGCAGCCGGTGCTGTGCCAGAACAGCTCTGGGCATCCTGTCTGGGGAGTATTTTAGGAAGTAAGTGAAGTGCCCATTAATTAGCAGAGTTAAATACAGGACTCAGGATAATCTGACAAGTTGTGTTCCCTAGCTTAGTTTTGCATTCCCTAAAAAAAACCCCAAACAACAAAAAAGCCACCAAAACCCCCAGCACTGCCAGGAAAAGCAAAAGCTTGATTTTATTTGGATTAGGATGACCCAGTGGTTAATGTGTTCCTTGGGCACATGGATGCAAATGTGTCTTTGTGACTTCAGTGGAGTTTTCATTTAAAAAATGCATTTTCAGAAAAGCCTCTTGGGGGAAATAGTTATCATTCCCACACTATCATTATGGCGGGGCTATCCAAATCCATTTAAGGAATAAAACAAAAGAGGAATTTGATGTCCAGAGTTCCTAAGAGGCTTTAAAAATCTCAGAGGTACATGGACAACATGAGTTATGTCTCAAATCTTCACTGCCTATCTCAGTGCTGGGAAAATAAAGGAATGCCAAGGAGTAGAGGGGAATGAAGGAATCCAGTAATGTAGCTATTTGCAGGAGGAAGGTTTCTGATTGTTTGGGAAGGCCAGAGGAGAAAGGGAGGTCTCCCAGGGTGGCTGTAGCTAAATCAAGCCCCTGATTTGAATCTATTAGCAATGAGTAGTGAAAAAGAGTTTTGCTCTGTATGAGTGTCATGCTTAATGAACTACAGGGAGGCAGATTTCATCCTGGGTCTGCTGCCCAAATCTCACATTTGGAATGAAGAGACTGGGGACAGACAGAGGAAGAAGGGAGGAGGCGTGATTCAGAGGCATCACAAGCCCTGTGGGCATCGGGGATTGCTGCAGGCGCTTACGTAGTGGCTGCTTCTTTTCGAGGGCAGTCATCCTGCCTGCTGAGTGATGTGCAGGATCCTGAGCAGGGAGTTCGGCTTTTCCTGTTCCATTTATCTCCCACTGCTGCCACCTAGCAAGCTGGGGTGGGTTTCAGTGGAGGTGATCGTGCCTCTGGTGTAGTCAGGGACCTCTCACCATGTTTTGTGACAAGACAACATGTGTGCTAACATCTCCAAAGGCTGGAAGCTCATGAGTGTGCTTGAAACACTGCTCTGATTGGGCTTTGTGTGTTTTTAACAGTCTCCAAGAGACTTACGAAGCAAAGAGGAACGAATTCCTGGGTGAACTCCAGAAGAAGGAGGATGAAATGAGGCAGATGTTTGTCATGCGAGTGAAGGAGAAGGAAGCAGAGTTGAAGGAAGCAGAGAAGGATGTGAGTATACTGTAACTTGGAGGGCTCTCTGTGAGGGTTTTTACAGAAAATGCCCTGTTAGGGCAGGAAGCTCTTCCTCAGGCCTCCTGGAGGAGCATGTTCTGCTGCAGAGGTACAGAGAAGAGTACAGCCCTCAGAGGCCACGTTTCCTTGCTCTGCATGAGCATGATAGAGTCCCCTAAGTACAAAGCATTGAGGGATGGAACGTGGGGGTGTGAAGATGTCCAGAGAGCTGCTGTATTCCTACAGCAACAGAAATTCCCACCATCTCTGTGTGCCAGTGAGTGTCAGCTGCAGGGCTTTTCTCACCGAATCAGGCAGGCTGGGGACAGGCTGATGGCTTGCAGTCAGTGCAGGGAGGCCTCAGTGCCAGCAGAAACACCTGGGGCATCGTTACCAGTGATTAGGGTGAAACATTCTTCTCTTCCCATCCAATTCTCACTGTCTCTGTCCCGGCAGCTTCATGAAAAGTTTGACCATCTAAAGAGGACTCACCAAGAAGAGAAGAAAAAAGTGGAAGACAAAAAGAAGGAACTTGAGGAAGAGCTGAACAACTTTCAAAAGAAGAAGGCAGCAGCTCAGCTATTACAGTCACAGGCTCAGCAGGCAGGTTCTCAACAAACCAAGAAAGACAAGGACAAGAAAAAGTAAGCGGTTGTCATCCACATCCTTTGTAGGGTTTGTTACAAGTTTTGGGAGGTTGTTTTTTTCTTTCTTGCTGCATGTCTGTATTTGCTTTTCCCCATTACCAGACTGGAAACAGGCCTTTTATCAGCCTGATCAAATAAAATATTTTTTTTCTAAAGGGTGGGCCAGGGACATGATCTTAATTTTTCTCTAGAAGAGTACCTTCGAATTTTATGTTCAAGTCTGACTGGTGTGGGAGAGCAATTAGATGGTGGAGGTTTGATTTGTGATCTGTCCAGTATCTTCTGGAACTATGGGGTGTTCTGGACTCAGATTTATCTGCCTGAGCCAGAATTATTAAGGGAGTTGCTACCCATCGTTTCTTTCACTGGTAGTCTCCAGTTCCCATTCTTTAAGGTTATAGTTGTAAGTAGCAGTAAATTAGAAAACCAAAACCACCATGTTATTTTTACATGGGGAATGCTTGTGCCAAAAGTGATTACTTGGAAGCTTGCTTTAAAGACAAGAAGCTTTGGGTTTGTATTTTTTTAGACAATCAAACTACTATGGTACCGTAATTGTAGTTAAATGGCATTTGTGGTTGTATTGAGTTGACATAATAAGCTAAGAAACCCTTACCTTTTAGTCAAGATCATGGCACTGTTTTTTACTATTTTATATTCGTATCCTAGGAGTGTAATCCTTTACCCTCCACTGGCTTTTTCCATTCCTAGTAAGAGGGTGCTCATGCAAGTCCTTTGTGAGTCACCTGTGCTAAGGGTGCTTAGTTGGTACCTGCCATTGGGAAAGCTGTCGAGCTGGGGATGCAGCAAATCTCCCTGGAAAACACTTGGTTAACCCACACACAAAATGACAGTTCCACGTGGCTTCCACTGCCTGGAAGAGAAGGGGGGTGCTCCTTAGAGTAACCCCGGTGATAAACACCGAGCTGTCACCCTGGAAGAGCCAGTGCCAGTAGGGATGTGGCTCAGACACTTCCCTTGCTAGCCTGGGAGCTCAAGCCTGCCTGAGCTGTGTGGCACCAGTTGTACTGCAGATGCACTGGGGTTTTACAGCTTTGACACTCGCTGCACATCCCCTGTCTCTGCTGCTGGTTTGGCACCTGTTGTTGGCTTCTGCCCCTGGGGAAGGTGGGGAGGGCCTCAGGCTCCTCAGCTGATGTAAATTGATGTAGCTCCTATGGAGCCATGCTGCTCGATGCAGGCTGAGGATGTGGCTGTGGGCCCCCGCTGGAATCCGTGGAGTGCTGTGTGCTGCATGCTCTGCTTGGGGAGGGATAGATCCTTATAGATCCCTGGGCAGCAGGCTGAGCACTGGAACCAGGCAGTGTTGGCAGCTAAGGCCCAGGCATGCTGAAACACCCTTCTGCAGATAGCCTGGAACTCTTGTCTTCTCTCAGCTGAGAACTCAGACATGGTAATGTATTCCCTGAAAAGAAAAGAAAATTTTGAAGACCCTGTTCCTTATCTCTCAAACAGAGCTGGAAGTCAAATATTTTTAAGAAGTGTGCAGTCAGGTTTTTTCATCTCTGAGCTGTAAGATCAGTGCAGTACAGAATGGTCTGGGGACTTTTGTCCCTTTGGGTAGTCAGTGTGAGCTCCTGTTTGGTTCCAGCATTGTGGGTGAAACAGAGGTGTTCCCAGCAACCGTGACAAAGACAGGTTCTGCTTTGCTGCTGCATTCACAGAAATCCAGCCTCGAGGAACATGCCCATGTTTTAGTGTGTCCTTTGTGTCGCTCCACACCAGGTGCTGTACCTGCTTCAGTTGTTCTCTAGTGTCAGAGTTACTAACAGAGGCTTTAAAGGGAAATGCTGATGCTCCTGCCTTGTAGCACACCTTGGTTTTCTAAAGGCTTGAAGTTTCTCCTTGCACTCTAATGTGAAGTTGCAGTTTGTGTAGTTAAGGCTTCCAACCTCTCTCTCTGCTGCTGTGGCCTGTGGTGCTTCTCATGCAGTTGCCAGAGGAAGTCCTTACCATGCCCAACCCTTGCAGCCTCCCCACGATGTAATTCATGGGAATGCTTTCTTTTCTCAAGGTGGAATCAGATTTCTCGAATTTGGACCACAGAGACTTTCCACTGTGCTGTGCATGCTGTAAGGAAGGCTCAGGGTGAAATCTGCTGCTGGCCTGACTCCATGAAGGAGAGCTTGGGCTTCCTGATTTCCAGACTATTCCTCCAGGAATTCTCTAGCTTACACTCCTTTTTAATCTGAGATAGTTGGGGCTCTGGCCTGATGGCAGCAGTGTTTGGGGACAGCACACCTGTGTACCTCAGGCACTGAAGGGATGGCTGCAAAACAGACTCATGCACTTGCCTGAATGTGGGGCTGAGCACCCTGACCAAACCCCTGCTGTAGTTTTGGGATGAGACTGTGCTTCCAACCTGACCCAGTCTGGAGAGAGTTCCTGGCAACAGACCCAGTCAGAGCAGCAAACAGCCTTCTGGTGCTTGCCTGCTGTTGGGTAGATGGCCACATGCCTCAACATGTGCCGTTGTGTTGCTGCTCATCCGCAGACCCCCAGGAGCCAGGACCATCTGTTTGGGTTCTGCCTCACTTTATTTAAAGCTTCTTCTGAAAACCAAAAGTAAAACTTTTTATTTTCAGTTTCCTTTCTGTGTGAGTTTCCAGTCCAACATGCATGGTCTGGCCATCGGGGCTGTGCTCGGTCCCAAAGCAGTCTGTGAGCTGCAACACCCTTGTCAGGGCCTGGCCCAACACCCTGTAAAAAGAGGGGTTCATTGATGCCTGAAGGATCTGACCTGCTTCTGAAAGCTGAAGTGCTTGGAGACATCCTGGTGTCCAGGTGTGAGATACCTGAGTTCCCTTCTGCAGGGATGCCCATGGGAGGTAACCCAAGCTGGACACCTGCAGCCATGTCCCAGCTGTGGAAAAACGAGCCCTAAAGCCACCGAGCACTGCAGTGACAGGCTGTAATTAACCTGGACCAGCTTACATGGTTGGTTGGTCAGTAGTTCTGTCCCCCCGGTTTTTCTTTTTACTTTTGCTTGTCATAGTCTGGAGTAGAGCCCAGCCTTGAGGTTGAATTTCTTTGTAATTCCATAATCCATCTGCATGGCCACCCACCGGAGCGGGTTGCTGGTGTCGGCTCTCCTGGCTTTCTTTATTTTTTTTTTGCATTTTGAGTTCAATTAGTGCTAACTTTTTTGTTTTTTGTTCTTTTTTTTAACTTGCAGTGCAAGCTTCACATAAAGCCTGTCGAGCCAAGGATGTTCCTGCATTCACCTGCTTTTGCAGTAATGTGTCTCTGCCATCTGTTTTCTTTTTATATTTTTTTACCATTTTTTAACATGAATAACTATTAACTCATCTAATAACATAGTGGGAACAAGAAGGAAGAGGGATTGGGTACAGGACTGTATGCAAGTGGAAGTTCCAGGGTGGGTGGAGGGACAAGGTAATGATGATACCATGTGTTTTTCTCACCAAAACCATCAGCAGTAAATTATTTTTGGCCCCCAGTTTGAACCAAGAGTCAGGGCTGGATGTCAGCAGCTCAGGTATTAAGTGGCTCAGGTGTCCTCAGTGCTGCTGGCTGCAGGAGCCCTCTGCTGAGGGAGTTCCTGGATTCACCAGCCCCAGGGAATGAGTGCTGTAGGAATGTCCCAGCCAGCCCGTGGCGTGGCTAAACCTGGAGTTTAGCCTGACCCGTGTTCCTTCAGGAGCTGATGTGTTGCAGCAGCGCCAGTCCTGCTGCCGGGGAGAGGGAGGGGGGTGTGTGTGTAGATAACCAAGTGTAACTGACCTTGCATGCCATGACATTTGCATGATAATTTGTATTAGTTCCTGTTTGTTGTTGTCTGCCCTGACCATGGCTGGGGTTTGCTGGCCTGTGCTGGCCTGGTTTTGCAGCCACTCTTCCAGCTCAGCGGAGCAGCTGCAGCTGCCTCGAGGGAGGACCATTCCCAGCATTGCCCTTCCTGCACTAGCTGCCTCAAACCTTTGGAACCTCCCTTAAAATCCTACCTGATCTTAGCAAGGCTTAGCAGCCCTTGTGGAATCAAATGCCTGGGCAGGGAGGAGACAGAGCCTTCAGCATCTCCTTGGAGCTTCCAAGAGGATTCCTGCACAAACTTAAATACAAACTTGCAAGGGTGTGGGATCCAGAATTCCAGGTCAAGGGAGAGAAGGCGCCTAGACACACAGTCACTGCGCTGCCCACCAGCCCTCCTGCAGCAGGAATCATGTCCCTTTCAGGTGTCCCTAGAACACGCCAAGGAGACACAGGATAAACCAGGCCCCAGTTGCTGGCCAGTGCACAGTGCAAGTGGGTCTGTTTAATGGGTGTTTTCCATGCCATTGCTTCCGGACAGTCTTTCCCTTCCTTCCCAGGGAGTGGCGAGCCATGCTTGACTCCTGGATTGCTTTCTCTGCCGATGCACAGCCATCACTTCCTCTGCTCCTTGCTAGGCAGTCTCCTGTTGCCTCCATTAAAGCCCTCTTACACAAAACTCTTCCCACCCTGGCTCCCTGTAGCCAAACACTACAGCTGTTTGCTTGGCTCTGGATGGAATTTCTCTGGTGGAAAAAAAAGGCGGAATTACCACTTTTTATTGTTTTTTCCTCAAGTGTTGGTTTGGGAAGTGTGCTTGAGGGTAAGCTAATGGGTTGTCTTGCTTTTTAATCCTCACTGCTTAAACATGGCTTTGGGAAAAGAATATCTAAATACCATGTGTTGGACAGACAGCAAAAATGGATAAATAAGCTGAAAATAAAATAGTTTGCCTTTTTATCCTTTTTTTGTTATTTTAGTTGTTTGTTTAGGTTTTTTAACCTCCTGGACTTGCCAACTATGCACTTTTCATCAGGTTAAATAGGTTTGCTGCAGGGTTGTTTGGAAAAATGAAATTCTGGTTCTTGTGGCTTCTGGCAAACTCAGCTTTAAAATCTTGAGTTGTGAAGGAAGAAGTTTGAGTTGTTTGCATGAGTTTTTTACAGTCACATCACATGCCCATCACCAAGTGCTTGTGGCAATATGCTTTGCTTCAGCTGTCTCTGTGCATGTCCTCTTTTTAATTACCAGTGTTTTGTGCCAAGTAGAAAACTTAATTTTAACATTTATTTCTCCTGCTTCATTTAACAGCCCTTCAAGGGATGTTTGGCAGGGGAAATCAGCTGAGTTGAGCTTTTCCTTCTTGACAGAAAGCTGTGGCCAAGTGCATTAGTGTCTTTTTGGTTGAGTTTTTCTCCAGCAGAGAGCAAGCTGTGTTGGAGAAACTGGAAATAAACCACAAATTTGAAGATGTCAAAGGTACTGTTTTGGTTTTTGGTTTTTTGCCAAAGGAGATGGTAATGATTTTTTTTTTCCACCTTGAACCCCTGGGCCATGTTTAGCTTGTTTCTGCTGCACTTGTTGCTTCTCTTTCCCCGTGCTTTTTTTCACAGTAGCCCCTGATGTGCATGGAGTGAATGATACACTCAGGTCTAGCTGGATGTGCTTTCACCTTTGCATGTAAGTACAGCAGGAAGAGACTCTGCCTTCCTGCCTTGCTCCTGGCAGGAGACCAGCTGTGCTTTTGTGGGAGATTCTCAAACTCCACTTACTTACAAGTGGGGCAGCTGAAACTCTTTTAAAACTGCATGTTCCTGACAAGGTGGATTTCAATCCTTAGGCTAATGCAAAGGAGTGGGAAAGCACACTGAAACGTGCTTTTTCTGGGATGGTGATGTTCCCAGGGCAGAAAGCAAACCCCCAGAATGGAAAAGCAAAGACAATCCAGGTTGCTGTGAGGGGCTGTGGCTGCTCTGTAGAGGGAGGCACACATGGGTCTGGCAGGCAGTGGGAAAGAAGGAGATGGATAAGGATTTGCTCCCCCAGAACCTTCCAGGGGTCACACAGTTCCTTTCTGGGAAGCCAGTGAGTAGGAAGGTGCCCTTGGAGCTCATGCTGATGAAATGCATCATCTTGAAAAGCATCTCCTGTGGCACTCCAGGAGCAGGGAAAGCAGGCACTGGCACCCACCCTGAGCTCCTCTGCATCTGGAGAGCTGCCACTCCTGTCACCCCCTCCTTGTGCTTCTGACAGCTTGAAATCCCATCAGGGAGATCCGTGTCTCTCTGGAAGCATGTCTGTGTTAAACAGGACCAGTGTTTCTGCAGGCAGCTCTCGTTCTGCTTCTCCCTAACTGTCTGAGCGCGGATGGAAATGTCTTTTTGTGTGTGACCACAGCAGACCTGTCCATTTGACTCCAGTCACCTTCTGTGTCCCTTCTCTGAGGGCCCAGGTTGCATCTGCAGGGTGTGATATCCGTGGTGCTCTCGCCAGTGTGTGCCAGCACAGAGCTGTACAAATATGAAGGGTTTTTTTAATTAACGGAAAACAAAGCTGTGAACAGCGGTAGAAATCTTGTATTTGTATACATTTTTAATATCCTGATTGCCTTAAACCATAGATGTAGGACTTTATTACCTTGCTATTGGAAAATAACCCATGTTTGTAACTAAACAATTGTGTAACCTACATACAGTGTTAATGCAAATGATATGTATGCATCTGTTAGATATTGTCACTTTATTTGATGTTAAAATATTTCAGTTTTTGAATTACAGATGGAATAATAACCTTATAGCATAAGCTTAGTTATTTCTTGTATATGCTTCAGGTTACAGATCCAAATAGTGCCAACACTTGAACTGGGGAGAGGAAATATATTTTTACCCAAAGCTTTGGTCTTTGCGTGGCCTTTGTGACGTTTGCTCTTGCCGTTCTCTAGCGGTGTGACAGGAGGGTCACCCGTCAGCCTCTGCCTTCCCAGTAGGTTGTTCTGTGCCTTTGAGGTGCCTCTGTAGGTTTGTGCTGGTGTTTGTCAGTCACTTTTTGTGGTGGTCATGAGCTTGTTCCCCACCTCAGCCAGTGTCCTGGGGAGCTCAGGCCTCTCCGGTGGAGTTGGTGTGTGTGACACCTCCCCAGTGCATTCCTTCCTTCATGACTTAGTTTAAAATGTTGTTCCTCCTTTGTTTCCCCCCCCCAGCCCCCTTTTCATTTCAATTCTGAACCTCTGTTTCTTTTCTCTTCTGTTTTTCTCTTTTTCTGTAGCTTCTTCTTTATGTAACCATCACCTTGCCAAAGCCCCCACACCCCCTCTCCCAGTGGACCGTAGGGCACTGGAAGAGCTGCGGATATGGGCACCCCTGCCAGGAGAAGAGCCATCTCATTCCTCCATCACGTCTGCCCTCCTCTCCTTCCCCCTTTGTTCCCACCCATGTCTGAGGGTGTGCTGTGCTGTGTGTCTGTGCGGGATCTGCCCGCTCCCAGCGCGGCTCCGACAGCGTCCAGGCTTCCAGCACTGCCAGAGGGAACGGCTGCCGGAGGGAGCTCGGCCACAGTGTGACACATTGCTCTGGGTCAGTTGGATTGTTTTGCCTCCCTCCCCATTATCTTTTGCCGTAATGTGCACACGCTGCCGATGACGCATAGAACGACAGACTGCTGGGGTGAGTGTGCATAGCTGGAGGATTTAGTTTCTGCCTCAAGCCCGGCTGCTTTGGACAACACAGCTTCATCACAAGGGCGTCCTGTGCTCCTCTGGCATGGCTGGAAATCTCTCCGTAGACCTGATGATGTCCTCAGTGTGTCGCTGTGTGAAAGTGGATGTCGCATCTTGTGCCACTGATGGAGCCTGTCCTGGACAGTCAAGGCCTTATTTTCTGGCTGATGTGCCTCACTGTGGGCAAAGCAGGATTTTGTTTCTGTACAGCTGAGCTTCACTGGCTCGTACTTAGATTGAGGGCTTCGTTTTGTTTTCATGAAGCCTAATGAGTGATTATTTTTTTAACAGTCCTGAGTTGTTAAAATTTCCACCTTGTTTATTTTTTAAGTGAACTGAGTCGAAAAGCTTAAGAAGTGTAAAAGGATTGCTTGAAGGTAAAAACAAAGCCTGTATTTGTGTGTAGTGACCTCCAGCTGGTTTGGGATGGATGGATGGAAGGAGGCAGCCTGAACCTCTTGGGATGTTGTTTTGTGTAGAGGGACGCAATTTTATATTTAACCGAATACTAGTGATTTATTCTTTGTATCTGTGAACTTTAACTAAGGAATTCCCCTCCTTTAACATGCCATGGAAAAGGTACCGTGAGATGGTCTAGGTTGGGCCTCTGGCAATCCGTTGTGTGATGTGCCAGCTGCCAAGGGGCTCTGCTGCAATCTGCTGGGGTTCTTTTCAGAAGCACAATATTTGGCAGCACTCTTCAGTGACAAGGGTCAGCTCCCTCCAACCAGGTGGAAGGAAAACTGCTTGTCCTGGAAACCTTTGCAACCAATGAAGTGACTTTATAGATACACTCAGAAAGGTTACTGAGTGTTGGCCTCGCATGCGCTGTACCCACTGGCCTGATACGTAGCTGGACTTGCTGACTGTTGCCCAGCCTGAAGGGCTATGAATATTTGCACAAGTATCACTTAGGACAGCATTTGCAGTAATACCAAAACCAGAGCCTGCCCTGCTCTCGAGGCTGCAGGGGCCTCAGGTGGTACCCAGTGCCTCCCACCAGATGGCCAGGTCTAAAAGCTGTTCAGTTCATCCTTCTGAGCACAAAGCAGGGTTGAGGCCATTGCTGGATTAAACCTTGGCTGTATCCATCCCTCTGCAGAACTCTGGGAGTGTTTGTCTAACTGGGAACCATGATTTGCAGGGGGGAATCCCTGCGTGCCCCGGGCCACCCCTCCCTACCAAAAAGCCATGGCTTGAGCTGCACATTTTGTGAAAATAGTGATTAATCGTGCAGCCAAGGGCTGCTGGAGTTCAGACGTGCTGGTCTCAGCCACCCCTGTGCCTCATGCAGGGTGAGTGTCTCCCTGGCCCAGGGTTCTCTGCATACACTGGTCACTGTTGGCTGAGAACATGCCTTGCCCATTATATGCCCAGTTTAGACTGTCTTTTCTTCCAGTGGTGGCACCTGTGCCAGCCTGCAGTGTCAGTGACCACTGCTGGGGGCCCGAGGGCCTTGCTGTTGCTGTGCAGCCATGGTCGTCTGCAGCTTGCCCAGGTGCTCTGCTGGCTACTTGCCCAGCAGCCACCCCAGCCACCAGCTGGCTCCTGCAGGCTTCTGAGAGACCCTGTTTCAGGGAGGTAATCCTCTCCTTACGTTTCTCTCAGTCCTTGCACTTTTTTGTTGTTGTTGTTACTTCTAAACTTCAAACGGAAATTTTTAGAAGTGTAATGTAAAGAGAAGCAGATGGGCACAACCCAAATACTGACACTTACACGGACTGCCTTTGTTTTGCAGCTCTGTAGAGTTTTGCTGTGCTGGTGCCTTGAGTTCTGCTTGCAGCTCTGGACTTCGTGTCTCCAGAAGGACATAGTGAAGTTAGAGAAGGGCACTAATGGTAAATGGGATGGAGCAGCAGTGTGCCAGGTGAGGTGGCTCAGTTTGGAGAGGGGAAAGCAGAGGTGAGGGAGAATCCAGCCCTGCTGTGGGCAGGAGGTGGCAGCACATGTCCTCTAGAGGTCCCCTGCAGCCCGAATGTATTTGTGAGTGTGGCGATGCGTGCCAAACTGCCTGTCACCAAATCCATCACAGCCAGACCCAGTGGGCACTTAGCTCGAAGAAAACGAGCTCAAAACGTGGAGTAGCTTTCTTACAGAGCAGGTACTAACCTCCTGGAGTTTGTTGCCCCAGGTTGTTGAGGTAGATGGTGTCAGCAGAAGGTTTTGGGGTTGGTTTGGTTTTTTTTAAAGGTAAATTCAGGGAGAGAAGGTCCATAAGGAAAACAGTCACAATCCAGTGGTGGTGGATAGCAGGGCAGAGGGAAGGGAGCACAAGGCACAGACAGTGCCAGTGGTGTCTGTGGAATGAGGGGTGGAGCTGCCAGAGGCCGGTGGGGGCTTTCCCACACCCCAGCGTTGGCAGAAGGGATGGCGACGTGACCTTCAGCTGCTTCCTGCATGGCTGCAGCTGTTGGGGAAGAGGTGTCAGTGTGGGGAGGGGACAGCTCAGAGAGGCTATTTGTCACCAAGTGTCCCCAGCAGAGCTGGGAACGCCACTTCATCCGCTCCAAGTTGAAAAGTCGTGCTTTGAGCTTAACCCCTGTGTGGCTGCTGCAGAGGATCTGTGCAGACCCTTCAGGGAGCTCTTCAGGGGCTCAGGGAAGGTGGGGTGCTGCAGGGAGCAAGCAGTGTGTGAGGGTGAGCTGGTATTACAGCAAAAGCTTGGAAACAAGCAGGAGTGCTCTGCTGGCATGTGGCTGCTGAGCCCTGGGGAGCTCCCTGGGCTTAGGCACTGAGCAAAGGCACGCTTGGGTTTGTGAATGCAGTGGTTTCATCCCAATGCTCCTGAGGGAGATGCTGGACTCCTGGCCTTCACTGCTCTGGGCCCCACTGGAGCACAGACCCTGTGCTGGCATCTCGGGTAGGTCTGTGACATGAGGCACTGGGGTGCTGTGAAGTCTGTGGGAAGGTCACATGAATATGAGGAGTCAAGGGCATCAGAGACTGTTTCCCTGTGGGAAACAAGGAGCCCTGGCAGAACTCCAGCATGGCCCTGTGTTCTGAATGTGGGAGCAGCATAGAAGTCAGCCTGTTGCTGAAGGTGATGGGGGCCACAGTGGGAGGACATCATTGCCAGGGGCAGGAGGAGGCAGCTGCTGCACTTGCTCCAGGTGTGCTTTGCCCAGGGAAGAGCAAAAACAGCAGGATGCTGTCACATGCTGCAGCCAGAGAGGTGCCCACAAGTGTCCAGGGCCTGTTGCAGGACAGCTGGACAGCAGGACACTGCAGAGGTGGCTCACCTGAAGCAGGGACAGGCTTTGTGTCTGAGCCTTGTTCTCTTGGAGTTGCCTGGCACAAGGGAATTGGGGTGGGTTTGTGCACAGCACCAAGGAAATAAAATGTGTCTGTCTCCCTCTGAAAGCCACCAGGGCTGGGGCATGCCCTTGTAGGGGACTGGGGAATGCCCTTGTAGGGGACTGGGGAGCAGGAAAGCTCCCTTGGCAGCGAGTGAGACTGAGTCGTCCCTCTTCAGGTGTTCACTTCCCAGCAGCTTACCAAGTCAGCACTGTGGCTTGGCTGGCTCCAGGCAGCACAAGGCCAGGAAGGGTTCTGGGCAGTTTTGGGAGAGCCACAGCGACGCCGTTCATCCGGGTGCATTTTGGAAGGCAGAGCTTTCCTCCCAAGGCTGGCACAAGCCAGGGCTGTGCCCAGTGTGGGGCAGTGCAGGACCTGCTCCCATCCTGTGGCCTTGGGGAGCAGGAAACAGTGACAAGGACATAGCTACCTTCTCAGAGCAATGCACAGCCATGGCTGCAGCACCCCTGGGACAGCAAACTGCCCCAGTGGCACCCAAGTCTCTCCTGAGGCCCAGCTCCCCTCCCTGCTGTTCCAGCCAGGCCCCTGCCAGCTGGCACAGGCTCCCTGTTCCCATCCCTGTGCCAACTCCTCTCCTTGTGTGCGTCTGTGATGGGAACGGGCTGTGATCCTCGCAAGTGCCTGTGTGCTGATGCTGCAAGCAGGAAAGGGGGGGAATGTGCCCTTAAACCTGGAAGGAGCTTGTGGAGGGGGAGAAGCTGATGTAATTTAACCAGGAAAGATGTCTAACATGCCATGGGCTGGAAGCAGTGAGCCCCAGAACTGGGGATATCGTGCAGCAACAGGGCGCTTTGCTGGGGGTGTGCTAGTGACACCCTGAACCTGCTTAGCAGCCTGGCTTTGGAAAACTGAGCTGTGCCATGAGAAGGTCAGGGACTGGAAATTCTGTAGGGATAGCAGGAAGGGCTGGCAGGGAAAGAAACACCGCACTGAGGAATGTGGTCTTGAGGGGGATTTTTTGAGCCATGGCAGGAAGAGCCAGAACCCAGAAGGCTGTCATGGTGGACTGCTGAAACAAGATAGCATCTTGGAACGCATGGAGCAGGACAGGCTCTGGTATGGACCATGGAGCAGTGTTCCAGCCATGCACTCAGCCTGGAAGGGCAACAACCCAGAGCCAGGAGTGCCAGAGTTGGGGCTGAAGGTGGAACTGCTGCAGAGGCAATGAGTTCATGTTGGGTGACTCCCCTAGCTGCCCAGCACCTCTCATGTCACTCTTCCATGGGGCCTGGCACTGAGCAGCTCCCTGGCAGCCTCTGGGTGAAACCGATCCAGGTCTCGGGTGAAAAGCACAACACCAGACTGGGAATCCAGGACAACTTTCTTTATTGCTACCAGAAGGCTTTCATCAGTACAATGGCTCTGGATACGATACCTTCCTCAGGGCTGTGGAGAGAGCTTACAGTCGGGACAGGGTGTTCTGAGAACAGGGTGTCACATGGAGGAGATGCGTTAAAGGTCTGACTCTTGGTTAGAAGTTACACGAACACAAAATTCGAGGGTCGGGGTGTTCTGTTTGGTTCTGTGGTTGATAATGACATGTGTTCCAAACCTCAGGCATCCACAGCCACCCCAGCACCTCCCCCAGCAGTGCTGGGAAATGTGCAGGGAAAACCAGGCTCTGCACAATTAAAGGGTTACACTGATGGAGAGAACCAAGCCTTGGTGAGAATTCACACTGAGTGCAACATAGCAAGAAAAAAATAGTTTTGGTTCTAGTGATGCAAAACCCAGTAACTGCTTTCTGCGTTGGGAAGGGCAAACTGGTGTAACTGGGAGGAGTCTCTGTGCAAGGCACAGAGCATCTTCACACTCCTGTGTGAATTACTGAAGTGTGGAGCAGCTTGCAAGCATTGGTTTGGGGTTTTTTTTCCTGCCTAATCTTTTGTTTAAATCCAGTTTTTCAATATTACCACATTTAAACACCCAAGTATTAACAAAAGAGGTTTTCTGTTTAGAAGGGCAAAGAAAGCTGTGGTGGAGGTGGGGCAGTACAGAACGCCATGCACGAGACTGGCTGAAAACTAAAAGAGGAGCAAGCAGAAAGGGAGGAAGGAGCAGGTGGGAATGGGACTAGAGAGGCATTAGTTGGCTGGGAAACCTGGAACAGCTCCACAGGGCTGATGGGAGCTCTTGGATGTGGAGAATGGGTTACAACACACAGGAGCAGAAAAAACAGTGGGACTGACAACACTAGAAAGGAACAGGTTTTTGCTACTTTTTTTGTTTGGTTTTTGGGTCTTTTTTTAGATTTTTATACTTTTTTGTGTTTTTAAGTGCTTAAATAGTGGAACTATAATTAGCCGCACAAGAAATAAAATTCAAAAAAGGGTTGGGATTTTTTTTTCCTGGTTTTTTTTTTTGGCTCCCTTCAGTTCAGCCTGACAAGGTACGGCCCCTTCTCGCCCTGCTGAGGACACGGGCTGCCAGGTCCCGTGGTGGCACCCGCAGCTACATGACAGACACCGGCTGCAGAGGCGGGCAAGGGGACACGCTGCCCTCCTGCCGCGAGACGTCGGCGCCGCAAACAGAGCCCATGTTCTCCAGGGCCACTGCCTCCGGAGCCTGGTCCTCGTTGTAGAGGCGCTTGATGCCGTCGTAGAAGTCGTCCACTTCCATCTCTTCCACCTTGCGCTTGGCGGAGCCTGGCTTGCAGCTGCTGCCAGGGGCGGGCGGGCGCGGGTAGAGCGTGGCTGTACCTGTGACGGGCGCTTCTGGCCGGCCGTTGTCCTTGGAGAAACCCGGCCCTGGGACAGAGGAGGGCTGGTGGTGGAACGCTCCTCTGTTACAGGTCACCAGGGTCTGCTGGAGGGGACTGTAGACATATACAGAGTTGGGCAGCAGAGAAGGCTGCAGAGTGGAAAGTTGATGTGCCACGAGCTCCCGGCAGTGGATCAGCTGCGAGCTGTCCATCTGGAGTGGGAAGACAAGCAAAGGTATCGGTGCTGTGGGATCACTGCCAGGCTGAGGAGAGGGCATGGGCTCCCAACCCCCTGGCCACCTCTGTGCCTCACTTCCCAACAATGTGCTGCACGCAGGACTTCCTAAGATACCACAGTGACTTCCTAAGATACACCCCCTGCTCCTTCCTGCCCCGCACGGCAATAGTGGGGAGAAGGAGGCAGAACCTTGAGATAGTAAAACGTTTCACTGGCTGTTTCTAGCAGCCGGGGTGTGTTTCCAGTACCTGTGAGGTTCCCTGTATGCTGGGAAGGAATGGCCAAGCCGCTAACAAGTTGCATTTTTCCCTGCTGTTATTTTCTCCCTGGTGCAGCAAGGACCTGTGTACATCAGAGCACACAGCTCCTCCCTCTGTCACCCAGTGGATGTGGTCAGTGTGAGACCAGGCAGCACTGTCCCAACAGCTGTCCCTCCGGGCACAAGTGGTACAGCAGGCAGCCATCGGCAGCAAGGGATCTGAAAGCCCCGGCTGGCCTGGATTGCTGGAGCACCGAGCAGGTTGCAGCCCTGGTCCCTCCCCACTCCGTGTGCACTGCCCTCCTCACCTGTGCCTTCTGGAGCAGCTCGATGATGAGAGCCAGCCAGTCGGGGAGCAGCTTCTCCAGCTCCAGGCTCACGATGGCCAGAGCCAGCATGGAGCCCTTGAACTGCAGCAGCTGGAAACAGGCCATGCAGTGCAGCAGCTGCTTGGTGAGTGCCACCACATGCTGCGAGGGGCTCGGCGTGGGCAGCAGCGCCAGGAGCTGCGGCCTGCTGGACACCGCCACGGCGTGGAACTGCGGGACACAAGCACATGAGGTAGCTGGCAGCGCCGGTGAGGCTATGGCACACCTTGGGAACAGCTTGGACACACAAGGATCCTCCAGGCTAACCCTGGAGGCAATTTCCACCCCATCGGAAAAAACCTGATGTGTTGAACCCACCAAAACTTGCTGCAGCCTTTCTGGTGGGACCTGCTTGGGCACCAGGCACTAGGGCTCTGCAAAAGGCCTTCCAATCCACCCTTCTCTCTCCAACACACATGTGGCATTCAGGGGTCCTCAACAAACTCCTCAAAAAAAGAGCAAGGATAAAATTCCACAGAGAATGTCAGGACACCTCCTTTGGTCTCCTCTCATGCAGGTATCTGGCTCTTGGCTGTGCAGGTATGCAGCAGGCATGGATCCACACTCATGATCTGCCCTTGAGGCTTTCTCCATGGCTGCCTGGTGTTTACCATAGTAAACATGGTGGTTACCATGCTGCCTGGTGTTTAGCTTTGAGCAAAATCACTGGCAGAGAAAAGTTAGGGGCACGATTTTCAGGAGCTGTGAGTGTGTGGTTTAATACACCCCAGACCAGCCCAAAGGGTCAGATGGCAGGCCCACGTTTTGGATATTGCACTTCAAGAGTGACAGGTCTCTTCTGAAATTCTCTGGCAAGGCATTTTCTTTCAGAAACTACAGGTACAGAAGAATTACAAATATATTGCAAGGTCTTTGCTCCCCTACAGGTAGAATTTTTGTCTAGGTGCTTCTTTACCCATTATTTGCACTGACAGACAGCAGAAAGAACATCAGTAGCCCCTTACTTACAATATGAAGGAAATCCAGTGGTGTTGCCATGTGAAGATCCCAGTTCAGTTTATCCAGGATGATCTTCTCCATTCTGCGAATTTCAGCTGGAGAACAACCGCAAAAGCTATCCCGAGCCAACACTTTCAGTACTGGAATCCTCTGCAAAAGCCAAGGCAAAAAAAAGAAACGAGAAAACCAATAATTAGAGAAATCACACCAGATGCTTCATTCCTGTCCTGGCAAGTGTCAGCCACCACGTGCCAGCAAAGGTAGGGCTAGAAGGGCCCAGGTAGGAAGAACAGTTACCTCATCTTCCTCAATGGTCTTTGCAGCGAGGAAGAAGCAGCTGATTGCAATACAGTTCAGGTACTTGGGACGGGCCTGTGGGACAGGAGAGCAGAAAGGGCTCTGTCAGTGTGATGCAGAAATGATGCCCTGATCCTTCTGCCTGGGAATCCTGAGCCCCAGGGTCTCATTCTGTGGATGAGATCCACATGTCATGGATGTGCACGCTGACCTCTGACTACGCCCTGGCAGTAGCAAGCTATGCCAAGCACAAATCCCTGCTCTGACGTCAGGCAGGGCAGGGACCTGCCAGCCCCGTGATCAGAGTGGGCAGCACTGGAGTGGAAAGAGCTAGGGTTTAGGCACTGCAGCAGAACTGGGAAAGAGAAAATCCTAAGGGGAGCTCAGCCCCTCACAGAAAAGCTTCTCCACCTGCTGCAGCAGAGCTCTGCTCTGAGTGCTGCTGTGGGTCAGAAATGGCATGGGAAGGGAAATGGGAGTTGGAAAAGACTGTCTTTGCCTGGGGAACTGTAACTCAGAAAAACTTAAACAAAAAGCCTTGTGAAATGACCACTTGTAATTTCACACTACAATTCCCAAAACTCTGGCCCATGGATTAGTGAGGGAGAGCTGGTCCCTTCCACATGGTGATGGTTTTTAGGCAAGGTAAGTGGAATGTGGACGGCAAAGGGGCATTTTTTGAGCTTTCTACATGTGATCATCTTGGTAAAGGGCTTCACTCCCACTGTAGTGTAACAGCCACTGGCCATGGCCATCTCCTCCAGAGTGGCTGGGGCTGGGAAAGGTAGAGGCTGTTCCTAAACCCTGGCACAGCTGCAGAGCTGTTAGCAGCTCCTGCCAGCTGGGCCTCCTGCCTGCAGTTGGAGAAGCAGAATGCAAAACGAAGTGAAAATCCTGTGCTGAACCTGAAATCCACTCACAACCTCCACTTCTGCATTCTGGTTGTCCAAGAGATTGAATTCCCTTTGGGCAGGACTGGAACTGGGCCCTGCTGAAGGCTACCCAGTGCTGTGTAGTGAGATACACCAGCAGTGCTGGCTCTGGCTAACAGCCAGTCCCAGCAATTCCAAAGTCTGTTGCTGGGGAAGGGACTGGTGGTGTTCGTAATAAAATCCTACAGAGAAGCCTCTGGTAAAACAACCAGGAGTTCAGCTGCATCAGAGGAATGAGCTTTATGGGAGAGGAAAACTGGGGAGGGAGCACAAAGCCCCTTTCTCCCTTCCTGCTCATTACCCACAGCATGCAGTGGGTTCTGGACTCTTATTCCCCTGCTTTCGGTACAGACTCCTTGGCTGCTCCCACTTGCTGAAAGAAAACCTGCACTTGAGGGCATTGGCTGCTGAGGGATTTAAATCTTTGCCATCTCAGCATTTCAGTAAATCAGCTACTTTGGGTTCTTAAAAATAATAACTTCCATGCCTTGCATAAAAACATGATCAATATTTATTAATATTTAAAGGGTGAGTTAATGAATGATGCCACTTGTGTTCTACCAAACTCTGTCACATGGGAAGGCAAGGGCACAGGCTGGGATTGCATCCTCCAGTTCCCATCTCCTAAGGGATACTGCTTACCCAACACGGTGGTGGTGAGGTGAGACACGTGCAGATGAGACCATGGACTGCTGAGCATGGGATGTAACTGAGCAAATATGGTAAGAAATGAACTTCCAAAGCCTGACTTCACAGCCAGGGATTCCAGGTTGGAGCACAGTTTGTTTGGTCACTTCGAAGGTACAAAGCATGGCCAGAGGGGCAGCAGGTCCCACTTGCAGGAAGCCCAAGTGCTGGTTTTCCCCTCTTTTTTTAAGCCATTTATATGGAGAAACAACCTTAAACCCAGAGGGGCTCATCTATTCCAGCTGGGTTCAGTACAACAGAAGGGCACAACTGCCACATGGACAGCCTACACCTGTGCCTGCTTCCCTTCTTCCCTCCCCCCTCTTGGACATCAGTCCAAGATGGAGTCCATCAGGCCATACAGCAGCTTGGTAGGGAACTACTCCTCCAAAAGCTGTTGTCTGTGTCTCAAACTTCACCCATTTTTCTTCCATTTCCCTACACCAGCCCTCTTGACAGGCCCAAACCTCTCCTCAGTTTTTTTCCCAGCTAGTTTCCTGCTAGCAGGCGCCGCAGCAGTTCTGGGTGGTACAAACAGGAGGAATGCAGCCATGGAGGTGAGCAGGGCCCTTCCATGGTGCTGCTGTCCGAGGGCTGGAGCTGTAGCTGGGAGGCACTGCCCTTGCCTTCCTGAGTCAGCCCAGGCTCAGGGCCCCAAGAGCCCCCAGATGAGGCTCTGGAACCCAGTAGGTGCTGCTGGTGCACATGTGAGCAGGGCAGGGGATTGAGTGCCGGGGGGAAGGAAGTGCTTCCATCTGGCTGTGCTGCTCAGACTACACACACCAACACTGTGGCAGGGTCAGCAAGCTGTTCCCATCTATGGAGCTGCAAATATTTACCTTTACTGCTGCTAAAAACCTGTCCAAGAGGCTGATGGCCAGGGCGAGCGTTTCTGGGTAAAGGTGGAACTGGTACTTGAGCTTGGCCAGCCACTGGATGACTTCATCCCTCTGCCTTGGAGAAATGGCTACATCCTGCAGGAGAGAAAAACAGACTCTTCTTGCACATGGGCTGAGAAAGTCCCAAAGGTTTTACCTCCACAGGAGTCACTCAGCATAGAAACAAAGCCTCCTTTGGAAAGAGGGAGCCTGGAACCAGCCCCAGTCACCACTTTGTTCCTGCAGTCACTTAGCCCATCCCAAAAACCTGCCCTGGAAAAGACAACTTTCCTTACAGCAACCCCAAGCCTCACTCCAGTGTCACTGTAGAGTGGGGAAAAGAGGAAGGGTGACTTGTAGTTTATCACGCACTTACAGGCTCAGCTCCAGAGTAGTTCCCAGATTTTTTTTTTCCTTTTTGTTAACCTCCTCAGAACCATGTGGATGCACAGAAGTGCCCAGCTGGAACAAAACCCCCATTGCCAACAGGGGAGGGGAGGGACCCAGTTGGGGTTTTGTGAGGAAAGGTTTCTTTTCTTCTTCAAATTATGTGGATTTTTTTACCTCAGTACCTGTTAAAGGAAATTGCAAACAGCTGACAAAAGGCTTCAGTGGCTCAGTTAGCTGGGCACATGGGTGAAGCAGCTACATGCAGCTTCACCTGCAGTTTGGGTCTGGTGTTTGGTTTAGGTTTTTGGCCCGTGTCTCTCCCATTGATCTGTTTGGACAACAGCTAAACTTCAACTACATGCACAGCTCAGTCATTGACATTAAATCCTTCCCTTACTTCAGAAATACCTCCAGCTTTTCTACAGCCTTTCACATAAACCAAGGAACTATCTGGTCTCGCTCCAATGGGGATTATCGGGGATGATCAGCTAGGATGTGTCCAGAAGCATGAAAAGCTGGGCTCTAACTGCCCCCAGCAAAGCTGTGAGGGCAAAGCAGCAGGAATTTAGAATAAAACCACCCCAATACTGATACAAAATTAATACTTCCAGCTACATCTACCAGGTAAACACCTACATCTACCTTCCATGGACAGTAACAGCGCCCATGTTCTGCCCTGAGCCCTGGCAGTGCCCCTGTGTCGCCAGCACTGTCTGCTGCTCCAGTTGGGCCTCTACTCTCAGCTGCTACTCAGCTACAGCCTGGATGTTGAATAAAAAGTACCTGCTTTTTTCTCCGCTCCAAGAAACAGTGGTTCTTTCTAAAATCGTGGATGCAATTCTAGGGTGAAATGTGAGCCTCCCTGGAGGCAGGATGGCCCAGGAGCAAATGAACACACCACCCAGCAGGAGAGTTTATTAAATGCTCTGCTAAAGATGTTCTGGACAGTGGGAAGTGACCTGGGGTGTACCTGGGGGTAACAAATGGGAATACTTAAGGAGGGGGTGAAAACTGCATGTGTGGTGCTCCTCCTGGGAGGGCAGGCTCTGCCTCAGCAGCATGAGGGGATTTCAACACCATCACCCCCAGCCCTTCCATGCCTTGCAAATCCCGTTCCTGTTAGATCCCACCAAAACAGGCATCAACTTCCACAGCTCCCAGCGGTGTCTGTCCTGGCTCTGCACTGTTTGCCTGTGCCTGCCGAGGCAAAGCGGTGAGGCCTTCCCCTAAAAACAGCATGGCTGGGAAGGGTAAGACTCACTCTCTGTGCTGCCTGTCATCCTCAGCCACTCCCGAGACCTGTCCTTGGATGTTCCCGCCCTTGGTGAGCAGCCAAAAGGCACCATTTCAGACTCGGGGTGGGCTCTACCAGCAGGGCTGCAACACAGGGAGCAGCAGCTGCACCCGCAGTGCCTGCAGGGCCTGTCCTTGCTGTGTGAAGGGAAATGGTGTTTGACCCAAACCACAGCATAGCTGGGATGTAAAATTAAACCAACCCCAGCCCCAAAGAGCCCATGGGAGGAAGGAACAACTGCAAAGCACCCTCAGCTCGGTGCATGCCCAGCACAAGGAAGGCTCCAAATAAAACTGCCTCCTTAAGAACTACCTGGGGAAGCAAAGGAGGGGAGTCTCCAGCTCTGTTTGGAACCCTACAAAAAGGGTGTCTACTCCAGTCCCTCGATGCAAATGAAGGAGCAGGAGACAGGAGGGCAGAATCCCCTCAGACAGACATGTGAGTTTAAACACCAGGAAAGGTTGTTAGAGCCTAGTTCAGGAGACAGGCAGGAGGAGTGAGAACTGGTCTCCCGCACCTACAAACCCTACTGCTGCTCCCACTTCCATGCAGGACTAGGAGCTTCCCACACAAAGATCAGGCTTTATCCCTCTCCCTCGAAGCTGTCCCTGTGTGACCCTCAGAACACAAATCAGAAAATGCAGCACAGTAAAATTAATTAAGCAGCGAGGTCACTGATCCTTAGTTAATTGAAACTAAAAGCAAAATGAGACACTTTGATGGCTGAAAGTGAGAAAGTCCCTTTGGTGGAAAGCGAAGGTTCCTCTGTGGTGCAGAGGTACTTTCCATATGTCACCCCTGCTCCAGGCAGGAAGACCAGGGGCCACAATTTGGGTGCTCCAGAGTGCAAGCAGTGAGCAAATCATCTGTAGGAATACCCTGAGACTTTTGGAATATGCAGGCTAAAATAAATATCATCTCTGAACTCAAACATGTTTTATTGCTGCCTGATCTACAGAAAACACCTCAGCTGATAATCATCTCCTGAATGTCTGCTGTCCCAGACAGGTATTCTGCTCTTTCCCCCATCTGTTGCTGCCTGGTCCCTATGGGCTCCTGGGCAGTGAGCAGGTGACCCTTATTAGGACTAGAAATAAACTGAGCTCTCCCGATTCCTCCAGAAGTACAGAGAACAGGTGGGGAGACAGAGTGAGCCAGAACAGGAAAGAAAGGAGACATGACACAAGTGATACTCTCGATAAAAATAAACCCAAAACTCTTGGCTCACACCCCTCTCCAGCCACAGTTACTTGGTAACATGCAAAAACCAACCTTTGACCAGTCTTTACAGCTCCATTTCTCAAGCCTTAATCCCAAGAACACTTTTGTGTTTGATTGTTTGTCACTTGCATCTCATATAACCCATGGGGGGAAGGGAAACCAGAAGGGAAAAAAATCCATTCAGAAGCAGGAGGACATTCCAGACTCAGCCCACCTGTTTTTTCAGGCTGAAAAGCCTTTGTGAGATCTGGCTTTGGTATGTTGCACACACCTGGAGCACTGGCCTGCATTTGAAGGAGGGAATGGGAGTTTTTAGACAAGAAGTACAAACAAAATGGAAGAACCATGTACATTAAATCACCAGGAATAAGGCCCCCAAGAGATTCTGCACCCCATCCTAAAAATGGAAAGTCTTCCTGTGTCTCTAACTATGGGTTTCCTTCTTCCTTTCAAAAACCTCAACTGACACATATTTAGCAACTGAGTTTGTTCCGGTTTTAAACACTGGAACCAATAATGTCTCTGGAAGAGTCAAAACGAAGTTTACTACCCAAAAATACCTCCCTAGTGTCTCCAATCAGCTCATTAGATTTCTGCAGATGCACTCAACGTTTTGTCACTGGCAAAGCAGGTGAGTTCATTAAACCTCTGTGCAGCCGGTCCACCCTTGGAGCAGGGAATGGAAAGTTCCACACGCTTTGGGGTGCCAGATCTGATCCACAGAACGATGCAGATTTCCCGATTGCCATGGGAAATAAACAACAGTGTCGTGCAAGGGAGGTTTTACGCTGCTGCAACTGTTTTCAGAAGAAAGCAGTGTATGTTAGGGAATGTGACCTTCTCCCAGATATTACAGAAAATAGGATAATTCAAACTGAATGTCCATGCCTGCATCATCGCCAAAGTGAACACTGAGGGAACACGGGGCAGTTGGACAAGCGGAGTGTCATGAACCACAGGAACAGAGGGAAATGTGTGATTACAGACAGGAGTGTTCTCAGCTGTTCTGTGGCCTCCCAAGTCCGGATTTCCCCCAAGCAGGCAGCTGTGTTTATGCTCTGCTCTCCAGCTGACCTTCCTACATGTCACACTCACACACACACCCAGCTTCCACTCCCAGCTAGTGATTCCTTACTGCTAGAAAACATTTAGTAGCACAGCACTGGTAACGTCAGTGTCTGAGCTGACATGTAGGAAAATAGAAAGAAAAAGGTTACACCAAGACAACAGAGTTTTGGGGATGGAAATTCCAGAAGCAAGGACAAGCAGAGGAGGGATTGCTGGGAAGTCTGCCTGAGGCAGGTGATGGTTTCTGAACCACCAGAACCAACTGCACCAAGGCAGAAAGGCAAGTGCCTCATCCCTGTGAAATTTTCACCCATGAATCTGGTTTGGTTACACTAGACTCCCTACCCTATCTTGTTATCCTGTAATCTTATCTCCCTACATTATAATCACCCCAGCAATACTGCCAGCAGGGAATGACAGGCTGGTTTACCATAAGACAGAGTCTTAAGCTGTATGTGCCTCAAGACAGCCACAGCTACAACACACTCCACACCTCTGACAACCAGATCACTCATTTGGAAACCGAAACGTGGATTAACAAAGCTAATACTGAGGTCTTAAAAAATGTATTTGCTCCTGCCCAACAGCAGCAGCTTCTTGTTTGCCAGACAGAGAAAACAAACACAACAGGGATTAGCTCTGACACAGCTGACTCACCTGAGTGAACGTTTCATGTGGTGCAACAACAGCATGGAATCCTCAGATCCAAAGCCTGGATCCAAGGCCTCAGTGTGGATATTTCAGCCCAAACCAGCAACAAAGGGCCAGAAATTCTGTGACAACATCCTCACGTTTCACATTTTGTTTCAGACAGAACTTTGTGGAGTGCACAGCTGCTTCTGAGTGCTCAGGTGAGACAGACCCTCCTCCCACAGCAGCACAAACCCACTTCAGGCTGGGAGAGGCCATGACAGGCCTGGTCCAACCTCCCTGCGGCACAAGTCAAGAGAGACTTGGGACTACGGAGCCCCTGTGGTCTCTTCCACCCTGAATTTTCCTCCAGTCCTGTGAGAACATTCCTCACTGGAACTGGCCAGTGCCTGGCTCTGCTTCCCCTGACATGAGCTTGCACCCTGCTCCATAAATAGTCCTGCTGGAGTCAGTGGGGTTCTTCCTGGAGCAGGCATCAGATCAATGCTAATGTCATTCGTGAATTCACTAATGTCATCAGTGAATTACTCCAAGAAAATGAAACTGCTTTTAAGGACCATTGCAGAGTTGGTGCCCAGCCAAAACAGGCACTAATAATCCACACAATTTGTAAAATTAATTTAATTAAGACACTGTATGTATGTGCTTTCACAAGCCCAGCAGAGATCTAACCCTGTGTGCTGTGCAGTTTGCTCTGTGTATCCCTCAAATAAAGGGAATCACTTCCTTCGGAGGCCAATTCCCCAGGTCTCAGGAAAAGTAACTGCTCCTGAACACCTCCAGTTGCTCCCATGCCCACTCCCCCAGGACAGGCTCCTGCCTCTGCTAAGATGGATGATGTGAAGGAGAGACATTACCTGATTGGGCTGAATTTTCGGCACATGTGCTTTCCACATTTGAGCTTCCCTAGAGATTGCCATCTCCAGAAGGAGAGACAACCTCTGGCTCTCCAGGGGTCCTGAAAACTTCATGGTAACCCTTGGATCCACCTGCCACCCAGCTGGATACAGCTACCTGCAAAACCAAAGACAGCCTGGTGAAACACTGAGCTGTGCCTCTCCTGGCAAAAGGCAGCACAAAGGGCACTAAAGCTGCAGGAAATGGAACTGTTCCCCCAGACTTGGTGCAGCCTCACTCGGCAGTAACAGCCTGTCAGCAAACCTGTCAATTACAAATGGAAAACAAAGCAGAGACAAGGTTTATATTTTTTTATTTTTTTAAAGACAACAGGTCCACCAGCTGCTCTCAAATGGAGATGATGATCTAATGGAAAAGGTTATTTAGGTAGTTCTAAGACTGCCTGCCATGACTTTGGCTGCAAATTTTTGACACTTTTAGATCACTTAAGCAAAATAATTCAGCACTGAAGGGTAAATCCATGGTAAAGTTATTGAAACTTCCAATTCTTTGCATGAGGTCTTGTGCAATGCCCCAAAGGTGGATATTGGCCAAACGCTAACCAGGCATTTTCACGTGAATAACACAGTCCAGGCTGCGTTTACAGGAAATAAGCAAGGTGCTGACTCCAAGAAAATAAACAGAATTCACAGGGAAAACAATCTGTCATTATAAATAGCAACAAAAACAGCTCTGAACAAATGAAGATCCAAGGTGCTTTCCCAGGGCTAAGGGGAAGCTTAAAGATCAAGACTGATAGAGAACAAATATTTATTCTTTATTCACACAACCTGCATCAGGAATAAAACCACACTCCAGTGCCACTTAGAGCCCACAGCAGGTTTTAGGTGGCAAATAGACGTCAGGGGCCTCTGTCCTGAACAGAAACCCCTTCTGTATTAGATTTTTACAAAACAAATGCTGCTCCACGAACAGGGGAGAGCCTGTACTGGCTTGGCATATCCCTACACAAGGTTCCCAGATGTCATTGGATAGACAGAACACCTTGGAACCAGCAGTCCTGAACTCTGTGGTGTGTCTCTTGTCAGTCCCCAGATGGCGGGTGTGGGCTCAAAAATCCCTATTAAAAGTTCCTCACTGGCCCAGAGGGAGACTGCCTCAGGAAGTGAAACTCCAGAACCTCCAACCACAGCTTATTTACGTGCATTTACTCGATTTTGCATTTCTTTTTTAAACCTGGGGCTGATCCTGAGGACACTCACTGTAAATGGAGCTGAAGGGGAAACAGGGATGCACATTCACAGCATCCCCTCCAGCTCCTTTCCTCGGGGGCTTCATTAGCATCTCATTATCCTCCCATCAGACACCAGTTTTCCCTGTGGCCAGACTGGTTCCCAAAGGCTGTATCCCTCACCATCACCATCTCAGACCACAGCTGGAGAAGATGGCTAAGGTATGCCTGAGCACTGCACCAGGTGGAATGTGGCAGGGGTAGGACCAGACCCATGGAGAGAGGCCAAAGCTGGAGACCAGTGCTGAGAGCCAGGAGACCCAGAGTTGCTCGCTCCATGCTCATCAGGAAAAAAGCAGGAGCTATATTTAGCCCAACCATGTCTCCTAATATGAAATATTGATGGTCCTTCCTTGGTTTAGCAGGAAAGAGAGAGTAACTAGCCAACCCCCAAATCACTGGAGACACCACCAAAATGGGAAAAATTTCAGGCTGTTTTCTGTTGTGACTGATAAACATTCCCACCATGTTTACAACACAAATGGGTTTCACAGGCCTCTGGAACCAGAAAAGAGCTTTTAGCTACCCTGATCCCCTCTGAGGTTGTCCTTGTGCTGCCTGGGCTGGTCAGTGGCCCCAGCAGAGAGCTCGGGATGTCTCTGGAGCCCCATGACATACACAGGGCCCTGCAAGGGTCATTTTCAGTGAGCGCTGCTGCCAACTGCTCTCCAGTTGCCAAGGGCAAAAGAGAGGGGAAAATAACCTTTCCTTCTGAACTAGGGACATAATTCAATTGAGGGCTGAGGCACAATAACCTTTAAAAGGGAAAAAAGAAGAGGAATGACGCGCTTGAAAGTTTCCCTTGGAGCAACAGTGGTGCGCAGTTTTCCAGCACAGAGAGCACAGCCAGGCGACTGGCCAAGCACCCTGGGGCTGAATCCAGTTTGCATCTACATTTACATAGCTCTCCATCAGATAAAGGCATGCCACTGGAAAAAAACGCCAGCAGGATTGTGTGCAGGCTTCCCAACACACAAGGGAGCCAAGGTAGAGCAGGCTCTGAGAGGATGAGAAACGGGGAGGGGGGGCTGGCACAGCTTCCCAAAATCCAGCACAGGGAGGTCCATGGACTCTCTTCTCTGCTCAGTCAGGATGAGAACACCTGAGCAGTCCAGAAAAGTGACAGCAGCACTACAGATGCCTGTCGGTGTGGCAGCAGCTCTCAGAGAACAGCAGGGCCAGCAGGAGGGCCGAGCCTGCCCCCACACCAAGCATTTGCTCCAGCCAAAAACCTGCTGTTTTTCTGCAACTCAGCCCGAGTCACACACAGCTGAAAGAGCTGCCCAAGCTGGGACAGTCACCATGAACTAACTCACCCCAGCTTTTTGCCTCTTTCCCTGATTTAAAATTAAACTTTAGCTCTAGGGTGCTGGCTTTTTGGTTTAGTTTTTCTTTTCCCCCTGTGGTCACTTTAGGAGTTTTTAAACCACTGCTGAAACAGTTCCTAGAGTTCCTAATCTTCACTGGAAGGTCAACTGACTTTGCTGAAACCCCCTCAAAGAACATTTGAGGAGTTAATAAAGGAGAAGTGAGCCCAGTCAAGGCACTGGCTTTGACGTCTCCTGTGAGGAGCTGCAAGTCAGATCTTGCTCTGAAATTAGAGAGTCAAAACCTTGGTGTGAGGTTTTCACTTATGAGAGGCATTAAAAATCACCTGCTTATCCAAGAAAAATACCCTGAGCAGCTCCATAAAATAAAGACCTCTCATCTCATAAAGATCTCTCTTTGGTCCAAGTTTATAACTACCTTGACTTAAAGAAATACTTTTCAGTTTTCCTGAAGAAATTTTAGGCTGCAAAGTGCTGCAGGCTACAGTTTCCAAAAGCAATTTCTGCAGGAATTGGGGCAGATGACTCCCTGGCCAGAAACACTTCATGGCTTGGGGGAGGTGCATTTGTGTATGATGCAAAATAGGAAGTTTTTTATTTTTAGGCTTTGTAATCATTTGCAGTGACTACAAAAAGTGCCTTCTGCACACAGAAGATGCTGTTCCAGCAATGTAGTATCCACTAACAGGACAAGCTCCTAACACAGCTCCTGATTTTCCTGCCTCCACTTGCAATTTAACTGTCCACATACAACTGCACTGCAAACAGGATCACTGAAATAATTCAGGGCTCTAACAAAAACCCCTTTGGTTTTGATTGTGGTTTGTTTTCTGTTTGCTTGGAGCGAGGGGGGGGTGTTTGTTTGTTTGTTTGCTTGCTTTTTTAACACAGCTCATTTTGTAAACAATTAACAAGATTTCTAGGACTACAGACAGCCCAAACCCCACTATCTTTGTTTTGCACATCAATCCAGGTAGGTATTCTGAACAAGGGGGGGTAATTCCAGTAGAGCTGAACCACCACACCAATTTCTGCAGACCTTTTAAGTATTTTCAGGGACCAGCAGCCAAATCTGCTTTGGCTTTAGCAAGCAATAATAAAATGTTACAGATGACCTGAAAACAGATTTTTCTGGGCAGTGGGGGGAAGGCAAAGCAGAAGGAAGAGAGGAGGAGACCAAATTCCTCAGAGCTCCAGCCAGCCATCTGTGATTTCAAAGGATCCAAGCCTTCTGCTAGCAGAAATGTCTAACTGCAAGTTGTGATTAGAAATTTCAAAGCTGTGGGCAGGGGCTGGGATGGATGTTAATTTTAGTACCTGGGGCTTTCTCTTAGCTTAACTCTTTCCTCACCCCCAGCAGTGAAACCATCTGGAACTCTGTGCGAGACAGAGGGAAATGCCAAAGCACAGCCTCATGTGACAGCAATAAACGAGCAGATGGCCAGTGTGGGTTCAAATCAACTGGTTTGGGTTGTACAAAATAAATGGCCAATAGAAATAGCTTGACGGTGTCGTGAGACAATACGTGATTTTTCAAGCTAAATGGCTGGGAAAAATATGGTTGGGAATGTAATTTCAAATGTTAACATCTGAATAAGCAAGTCTGAAGCAACAAACTGATTTCTGGTCAAATAAAAGTAAAATTACAAATTTCCCCGTGGGAAATGCATTAGTATGAGACCTAAGGGTCTGCAGGTGATCTCATACCTTTAACCAGCAGCACGCCTGAGTTGTGGCTAAGCCTAAATTCGGAAAGAGGCAATTTTCTGGAGGCTGGGAGAGGAAGAGGGCCTGTGCCATTTGTCTGTGTGACTCACCCTGAGCTGCCTCCCACAACCTGCTACAAAGGCAAGTCTGTGAGGTATTTTGGCAGCATTCTTCAGGCAGGCTCATGTACATCACACACTCGCCACTTCTTTTCCTCCAACCAGGTTTTTCCCGGGAGTGCAAATAAAGCTGACCTCATTTTAGTGCCGGTTTTCCAAATGCATGAATTTTTCCAAACATTTTAAAGGAACCAGCCAGCAAAACCACAGGTCAGAAAGGGAATGCAGAGGGGTGTTTTGATGGGAGGGAAGGGAGGAGCTTTTATGTCTGTTTTGAAACAGAAATCCCAGGGTCCATTTAGTAGCTAGGAAGGAGGAGCCCTCTGGAAAGGGCTGCTCCATAAACTGGAGCAGTTCTAAGAGATGTCTGCTGTCCTTCACTCCCCCAGCCTCGTGACTGACACCACAAGTTTGCTGTTTACAGGAAACTTAAATAATATTTTCCAAAGTAGGGACTTTTACAAAACAAGGTAGAAGACGAACTCCTGACTGAACTTTCAGACAATGTCACTAAGTTTCCCTCCTGGCAAGATGGGAATGCTTCCAGACCCATGCCCACCCCACTCCCTGTTCTAGTGGCTCTGGTAGGAAATGCCAGAGGAGGAGGAGGTTTGCATATCCTTTTTATCTGGCAACTGCCAAGATGAGTCCATTCAAGCAGCCTTTGCCCAGAAAGGCCTTTGGTCAGTAACGGCTTAAATATTCCATGCCACAGGTTCCCAGTTGTGCAAACAGACTGTTTTAATCACAGCTCCTTTCCCTGCTGGGGCAGCAACAGACCAAGCAAACTGTGGATGAAGGGAAACTCAGGATTCAGCCCTAGGAGAACAGCTCCAGCTGCACAATGTATGTGTTGATACAAAGATGAGAAGAAACTCAACATACTTTCATGAGTTGTGCACCGAGATCTTGGCTTATTTGAATCTAAAAATCAGTGGAGGATAAAAATTCCTCACATTTATTAAAACCAGCCAGGGGCCTGATGTCAGTAGAAATGGGCCCTGCTATCGTTTGGCAGCATATCCCAAGACTCAGGAACAAGTCAGGAGAGTGAGCCTTTACTGTGTGCACTGAGGTGTCATGTCAAGGACAGTCAGCCCTTGCCTTGGACAATCACAGTGGTCACATGACAAAAAAATGGTGCCATCTCCTTGTTCAGAACTGAAGCACCAGACAGAAGAAAGCAAAGAGAAATGAGAATTTGCTGAAAGCACCCCCATTATTTCTATGCTTTTTGCAATGCAAATGACAGATAAATCCAAGACAGGAGTGCCTGAGCCCTGTACAAGTTCCCTGTACACCACTGGCAGAGGAATGAGCAGCCCCCAGAGGCAACTGACCAAGGTTTGCACAGCAGCCTCTGGGTTCTGCTTTGGGAGCTTCTGGATCTTCTGCAGACAAGGTCCAGGACTACTAGGGAACACCTGTGCACCTCAGAGGAACTTGAGGGTGCTGCTGTGGCTGAGCCACCAAGCCAGGGGACTGAGGGATCCCCAGCAGCTTGTAACAAGCATCACCAGCTGTCCCTAATTCGGGAGAGCCAAGCTCCCACTCAGCAGCACCTGGGCAAAGTCTATGTAAGAGGCAGCTCAAGGTAGTAGAACCTTTCGCCAGAGCTCATGTAGAAAGGAGCTGCTGTGAAGGGAGACTCTGGCAGACGTGCTGCAGTACAACCAGTCTCATGTGGTGGCACACCATACGGCAATCTGCCCTGCAGGGAGTGCCCAGCACCTTGGTTCTGCAGAAGGTTTGGTTGTCTTGGAGGAGCTGTGGTCCCCAATGAAGGACTTTTAGGAGGAAGAGAGCAGGCTGCAGAACCAAGTTTTATGGGAGATGAACATGATTTTCTCTGGGATTCTTCAGCTTGAAGGGCCTCGGCCTCCATCCCCAACAGAGAAGCAGGCAGTGCCCACCTCCACCATCAAGGTATGTGAAGTGTCTGGGGAGATGGGGAAAGGTGGAAGCAGGTGATTTCTGGCACTAAAAGGAAAGCTTCTGCCCCACCTCAAGGCTTATAGCTACAAAATAGGCTCAAAGGATGTGGGGTGAGAAGACAAGAAGGCATCACAAAAATAACAAATGAGGCTAAGTGGGGTCACTTCCAGCATTTGCATGTAAGCAGGGACACAACTATGAGGTTGCATTATGGAGAAATCCCTCCCACTCTTTCTGCTAGATAAGCCCATTGTGGTGCTTCCCTGAGGTGTGTGTATGCTCATGAACACTGTGTGGAGAGGTAACATGGAGAAGTGTGAGCAGGTGAAAGAATAGGGTGTTGGATCACAGATGAGGTGGGATGGCTCCCATGAGCTGGGGGTGCTGCAGTGGAGGGATACAGGCTCTACTGGAAAGAGGAGATGCTGGGGTCTTGGTCCCTGTGGGGGACTCTCAATGACTCTGACGTGCAGGCAGAACAGTGTGGTACAGCATAAGGAATCCAGGAGGATCACGGAGAGAGGAGCTCCACTGGAGCTCACCCTCTCCTACAAGGAGGGGCTTGTTGGGACATGTGAGTGCCAGAGGCTGCCTTGGCTGCAGTGACCATTGGATAGTAGAGGCAGCTGGGGAGGTTAGAGAAAAGCCAAAGCCCAGCTGGAATTGACTCTGGTAGGGTATGGGGCAGACATAAGGGGCTTGAGTTAAGTACTCGGGTAGCAAGAGAAAGGCCAGTGACAATCTGAGCAGACTCCTGGCTGGAAGTAGGGTCTGGATAAGCAGACAGTGAGGTGGATTAAAAAGTGGCTGAATGACTGTGTCCAGAAGGTGGTAATCAGTGACATCAAGGACATTTCTTTACTTTGACAGAAGCAATAGAGCTTTGGAAGCCTTGCTCAGAGAGGCTGTGGAATTTCCATCCTTGGAGACACTGAAAAGGCATTTGGACATGGTACAGGGGAACTGCTTTTCAGTGGCGCTGCTTGAGCAGGAGTCTTGGACAAGTAGACCTTCAGAGATGCTTTCCAGCCTCAAGCACTCTGGGATCTCAAGGGCTATAGGTTCAAAGCAGCCCAGCTCTAAGGGCCCAGTGCAGCTTGTCTGTTCTTCAGACAGCAGGAAGACATTAAATTTAAAAAAAAAAGGGGCAAGGCAAACCAAAGCTGGCATTATGTAATGTCTCACTGGTAGTCTCCTGAAAGCAACACATGCAGAGCATGATTCACTTCTCCCATCACCAATATAACTTGGTATAAATCAACAGCCACTTGAAGCAAGTCACTCTGAGGAAAACCAAGCCCACCAAGTATGCGGGACAGCAGTAATTTCATAAAATAGGGCCACAGGTTTTCAAGCTCATAAAAACTAACTCTCTACAGGCAAGGGCCAACAGGCATTCAGAATTTAAAGCATCATGCACCACCTTTTGAGTAATATAATCCCCTGAAACCAAATAAACACAATGCCTCTGTGGATAAAAAGAGAGAGACAGGATTCAGCAGTACCTCTTTTTGTCTTTCGGCAAAAAGAGTTAGTCATTAACATCAATGAACAGCAATAAAACCAAACAAGTTTATACCCAGTTCAACACCCACATCCAAAAAATGTCTGATTACAATGGCTAGATTCCTCTTGACTACAACAAAAGAGAATTTTGTCTGAAAGCATAAGTGCTCACCAAGGCCAATATTTTGCTTTGTAGATTCTGATTGGCTTCAGGATAAATTAGTGATTACAGCTAATATCAGGATACAATGTGAGGCAGTAAAAAGAGATAATTATGAGGAAATGAGGAATTATCTGCTGTTGAAACAATAGATCAATTATGAGGTACAGCACAGTAGCTGCAGAGCAGCATTCTTGTGCTCTGAGGGTACTGCCTCCTCTTTCTCATCAACCAAAGAGAACCCACAGTTATAAAGCTTAATTATCCTCCAGGAGCTCGAGCTTGCTGACTAATTAGCCTCTTGTTGAGACAATACAGAAAAGGATGTAATTCCAATTGTCCGCAAAAATAGCATGGCACAGGCACAGTCCTGGCTCTTCCCTGTGTGTTCATCTCTCCTGTCCTACCAGTATGAATGTAAAAGCCTGGATATCCTCAGTTCTGGACAATGTAAAAACAGTCCTTAGCCTAAAATAAACACAGGCATGGGAACTCTGAGAGGTGGGGGTATGGGTAAAGGGGAAGGAAGCAGAGTGTCTGAGGCAGTCTGCAACAGCAGCTGGAGTGCTCCTGCTGCTGCTTCCACAGCTGAGTAGTGTGAATCCCCCATGGCTCCTGTCACTGCCAGCACGGACACACTTGCAGGGCTCTCACTAATGGAGGCTAGGCTTAGTTTGATGGTTTGGCTGCGTGGCTGCAGTTAAGAGCATATCAATACCAAGATTTACAGTCAAAATTATTAAAAAAGGTAAAGGTTGAAGATTTTAGGAGCCACATTCTTGTCTAACAGACCACTGTAGCCAAGTCACCCCAGCTGAGAAACTGTGTGCAGTGAAAAAACACCAAAAAAGTACAAAAGCCTCTGGCAGATGGGTTCATCCAGCAGCTCCCATCACCCTGGTAAAGATGTTTGGTGTCTGGGCTGGTGAACAATGTGGATTATCTGCAGTAACACATTATTTATGAGTGAGCTTTTAGAGGGGTTTATGGCACAGCAAGTGCAAATACCCACTGTGGTTAATAAATGAGTGTAGATAATATTTGCAGTCAGCAGACAGGAAGGGAGAATGTCTGACCACATCTGCTTTGTACAGAGTGTGGAGACACCTGAGATTTCCTTCCATCTCAATGACTTCACTGTGCTTTTTTAGCTTTTGAAAATAGCTATTATTGTGCTATATCCTCAAAAAAACTATTCTCAATGAAGCAGAATCCCCCTTGAAATGCACCTCCTTGATGGCCAGCCTGGCTTTTCTGCTGCTTCATTGGAGTGTCCTGGTGCCAAGTTCTTTGGTCAGGACCTCCTTGGGCCCCACGAAGTCAATGGGAGCAAAGGAAAAAAGGCATCTGCAGGCAGGTTCCTGCACAAGTCAGCTCTGGGCACACGTTCTACATATTGCAGGACAGGAATTCAGATCCCACAGCCATGTTTCACTCCAGCTGGAGATGCAGGTCTTCACTCACAGTCTGGCCCATGCTCAGGCAATAGAGTCCTAAGGGTTATCATTTGGCAGTCAAATTATTATAGTTTTCCTGAGGCCACTGGTCCTGCCTGACTTTTTAAAAATCTCTCCATGTGAAATAAACTGCAGATGTTTTATCTATCCCTGCCATCACCCAGTTCAAATGGATCATTTACATCAGCGTGACGCTAAACTTTATTTCCTAAATATAAAAAGTGCCTCATAAAAACACAAAGATTAGACCTGTGAATACAAATGTTCCCAAAAAGCCAGTTCAGCACGAGGTCAAGACTAGTTACTGCTTTAGCCATTGGATGGCTGCAGCTGTGCAAGGGAAAGCCTCTTCCAGCAGGCCCTGAGGGAAGGCACCTTCCACCACAGGGACACTGCTGGAGGTCTCATTTCAGTCCCTGCATGAGGAATGCTAAAAGGCAGGTGAGCACAGAAAGGCTGAGAATGGAAAATGAAAGAGACTAATTACAGGGGAGATACTTGAAGCTTTAAAAAGCTCTAAACACTTGGTCCACCAAAAAGCTTCTCCCAGGGCAGTGACACAAGCAAAGACATTTGCATTTAACAGCCTCCTGCATGGACTGCTGCCTGATTAAATTGGTAAATGTATGTACATATTACTGGAACCACCTGAAAATGGGAAAAAAAAACTTATTTGCTCATAAATGTTGACTGCATCGAAGTGTTAGTCTCAGATGGAAGACACAGCTCTGGAAACAGGCAAACACAGCTCCCAAAACCCAACCAGAGAAAGGCCCCAGAGTTCCTGCTCACCACAGGCTCTCACCAGCACGGGCTGCAGCCCTGTGACAAACGTGGAACCATGGGGAAGCCTGGCCCTGGCTGGCATCCACCAGGAAGGATCTTTTGTGGACAGGATCTGGACAGACCAGAGGCAGTTATCAGTATTTTTAAGTAGGGTCCAAGACCAAATAAAGGGCAGGACTTGGGAATATAGAACAAACACAGTAAAAGCAGCAGCTAAGGTCACTTCTGCCACATCAAACTGTACGTAAGTTCTCCACAGGGCTGAAGGATAATTAAAAGTGTGTGTGTGTGTGTGTCCATATACACCCCCCCCCATGTGAAAGTTCAGGTCTTGCTGGGAAGAAGCCAAAAAATCAGCTTCCCACATGCCACGCCAAGGTTTGTGTAGGCACTGATGAGAACGAGCCCTCCCCCTGCCCTACAAGCCAGCCAAACTACTTGAAAACCAAATCAGAATCATTTGCAGGGATCCAAAATCCAACCCTCAAGACAAGGAAAAAATGCTGTGATTTGCTTTCTGAGAGACAGCCTCACCTTACCTGACCTGGGCTCCAGGTGCACCTACAGTGGGGCAGAGGTGGGGGGCACAGCTGCCACCCCTGCTGGGAAAACGGAGATGCTCCCCTTTCCCAAGGGTGTCATGCAGCACTTGTATCTTGTTCAGTTTAAACACTGCAGTTAATTTAGAAAATCTCACCCTTCTGTCTTAAAAGGGGGCTGTGCCATGTACATGCTCTTGCAGCACACCACAGAAAGAAACATCTGAGAGCAGACAAAGGCAAATGCTGAAATAATTTCGTAAATTCAGGCTTCAGTCAGTCTGCCTTCTAACACCCTTACTATTAGGAGTGGTAAAATGAGGATTGTTCATTTTTCCCTCCTTCACAGGGTCAAAAGTGGAGGACAGGAGAACAGATTTTTCTGTGTTCAATCCAGAAGTTTTCAGGAGAATTTTTTTTTTCACTCTGCTTTCTACCGTAGCCACAAAATCCCAGAGCAGACTCGCTCCTTTCAGTTCACCCCTTTGGAGATGGATTTACAGAACACAATGCTGCTCTTCCTTCAAGGAAACTTCTTCCATCGCAGACAGAAGGGCTAAGAAGGAAGAAGGGAGAGAGCACAGCCCATCTCTGCAAATGAAATACACGAATACAAGAGAACAAAACCCAAAACCAGGAGGCCTACAGGGAAGCTGGACAGAGACTCTTCTTCAGGTATTGCAGACATGGGACAAGGAGTAATGGGTACGAATTGAAAGACGGGAAACTTAGGTTATGTATTCGGAAGTAATTCTTCACTATGAGGATGGTGAGACACTAGAACAGGTTGGCGAAAGGAGGCTGTGGATGCCCCAACCCTGGAAGTGTTCCAAGCCGGGTTGGATGAGGCTTGGAAGAGCCTGGTCACCTGTAGGTGTCCTGCCCACGGCACAGGGATTGGGACCACTTGATCTTTCAGGTGCATTCCAACCCGTTAACACTCCATGACTGCAAATCCCACGCGTCGCGCTGTGACCAGAAAGTCACACCTGGGGCACAGATGCGCCGCTAAGCCCCTGGATGGGGCGGCGGGGGGATCAAGGCGGAGGGGCGGGATAGGGACCAGCGCCAGCACCGCCGGGCACCGCACCCGCCCGGGCACACAAAGCACCGCTCGCAGGATGCTTCGCGCGCGTTTATTTTGCGCGTGTGTAATTACAGCGTTGCTAATGGCAGCGCTGCACCGCGCACCCCCTCCCAGCCGCCACCCGCCGTCCCCTCCCGGCTCTCACCTCCCCTGCGCGGCGGCGGGGTGCCCGGCGGGGCCCGGCCATCAGCACCCCATGGCGGGGCGGCAGCGCCGGGGCTCCTCGGCGGCGCTTCAGCACCGTGCGGGGCACATGCCCGGGGCGGCGGCGGCGGCGGTGGCCGGCGGGCTCCTCATGTCGCCATGACGGGGGAAAGAAGGGTGAGGGGGAGTCTAAGGGGGGTAAGGGGGGTAGGCGGGCCGCCGCCGCCGCCGCGCGGGAGGGAGGGAAGGAAGGGGGGTTAAATGAAAATAAAATAAAATAAAAATGAAAAGGGAGGGGAGGGGAACGAGAGGCAGCCCGCAGCCAGCCGCTTCCCGGGGGGATCGGGGAGGGGAGGGGGGGAAAGAAAGAAAGAAGCGCCGGGGAGGCGGTGCGAGCGCGCCTCAGCGCCGATCCACCGCGCCTCAGCGCCGCCGGCAGCGCACAAAGCCCCGCGCCAGCGGTGCGAACGGCCGGCCGTGGCGGGAGGCGGCTCTCCCTTCCCCGTTCTCCCCTCCCGCTTCACCCCTCCCGGTTGTGCCCCCGGCCCGGTGGCTGTGAGGGGCAGCGGGAGGGCGGGGGGAGAGAACGGGGGACTCTTTTCCCTGGCGGAAGAATCGCGCGGCAGTGTCGAATGGCGGAACGGGGCTCCGTGCGCGTGCGCGGGAATCTGTGCGCGTGCGCAGCCCCGTGAGGGCGTTGGGGGGGCGCGGGCAGGCCGGGAGGGATGGTGGTGAGAGTTGCGTTCAAAACGCTCGCGAAGCCGTCAGATAAGGTGGTTTTTTGTAAATTAATTGTGAATGAGCCCTTTGTCGTGCCGATCCTCGGCAAAAGCGTCATGTTCTCCCTGTTCCCTGCACATCTTATGTCTCTCAGGCTGTGTGTGTTGGGGCTGGAGCAGAGCTCCCTGTGTTATCCTGGTGATCCCTTATTTACTGCCCTGCAAAATGTAAACACGGATTTGCCCTGGGCTTTATTTACTTCCTTAGGCCTTTCCCCGGCACAAAGGCCTGCAGCACTGTCCTTTTCCGTGTCGTTTCCAGGCTGTGTCTGGCATTCCCACTGACAGCACAAGATGCCTGAAGTGCCATGGAAGCTGAGCTGCTGTCTCACAGCTCCGTTTATTCCTTGAGAACTGGACAAGCTCTTGAGCGACTAAATTCTTTTGTAACCCGAGACTTTTTTATTTGGGGTTGTGTTACAATACTGTAGGGCAAAGACCAGGAAAAGAATAAATCCTTGGCATGCAAGTTCTGGCAGAGTGATGAGTGTCAGAATCTTGCCGCACCACCAGAGGTTGAAATGAAGAGATAAAAGCAAGAAGTTCAGAGCAGAGGCAAATTGTTTCCTTTAAACTCCTTCCAGTAGCTGTAGTTATTGGCTGTTCAGACAGCACACAAAGGAGGATTTCCTCCGGAGATAATAAGCACAATGACATAAATCATAGAGAGAACACAGATTTTTTTTTTTCCTATTCGTTTTGCAGCAAATTAACCCTGAATCAGTTTGCTAAAAATTCATCCATCGCAAGCCTTTTTTAACCCTTTCCCTAGTAACATACAAGAGTGAAATGAAAGGCTATTTTTGCTGCAGCAACTCCCCTATGCACAGGCTGAACTGTTCCTCACATCCAGCCCTGCCGTGTGTTGCTCCTTTCTGTATTCATTACTTTTTATCTTGAAACAGAGTATGACTTTTAGAACTGAGAAGGTGCAGAGAAGGGCAAGTCCTGCTGGCATTTTATCTCGCTTTCACAATTCCATTCTAATTCTTCTGAGGCTCATTGCCTAAGAGTCACTGTTTAAGAAGTCTGCAAAGCTGTGGCAGTTTTCCAAAATCCCACTGGTACTTTGTGGCAGTGCCCATAACCCAGGGATTTAGAGGCACTGCTGGGAAGGAGGTGGAGGCAGCCAACAAGAGCTCCATGTGTTTGGGCCTGTTTTGCAGGGAGAGATGGAAAGACACAATATGGCTTCATGCTGACAAGAAAGGGCAGGGTTAGATGGTATATTAGAGAGAAAATCTTCCCTGGGAGGGTGCTGAGGCACTGGCAGAGGTTGCCCAGGGAAGCTGTGGCTGCCCCACCCCTGGAAGTGTCCAAGGCCAGGTTGGATGGGGCTTGGAGGAACCTGGGATAGTGGAAGGTGTCCCTGCCTGTGGCAGGGGGTAGAGCTGGAGTGATCTTTAAGGTCCCCTCCAGCCCAAACGGTTCTATGATTTCAGGTATCCTTACAGCAGATATTTCTATCTGTGTTGTTTAAAAGCCCTTCAGAGGAAAAAACAGATGGTCTCGTGGTCTTGGCTCTGTGTGGTGCTTTGAAGACCTGAGTGCTGCTCCCTGCATGACTTTTGCCCAGTCAGTTGAACCCACGGATGCAAAGGTTAATTGTTATTTTCATACCCACCCGGCATATGTGCACTCAAAGTTCAGCACAGGCAGGCAAAGCTTGGGGAGCTCAAATCTACATGCAGCAGCTTCAGAGCAAGGGTAAATTCACCTTTGTGTCAGGCAGGTTGTGAGGCTACATTAAAATACTTTGTAAAGCATTTGAATATCCCAAGGGGCTGGAAACATGCAAACTTATAAAAATAACTACTGTTTGGGTTCAGCTGGTCAAGTGCACTCTGTGACAGAGCAAGTCCAGTTATCCCTATGGTTATCACTGTGGTTGTGCTTTGACTCCAACCATTACATAACTTATCTATATTTATTGCTAACCTGTGATCCTTGAAGTAGCAAGCAGGCTCTGATCAGCCCAGAGGAAACAATATTGATGTTAGTTTAAAGAACAAAACCTTAAAAAAAAAAAAGGGGGAATCAGACTCTCAGGATTTCTCAATTTTCCAGAAGCTGGAAAGTAAGTTAAACTCTGTTTTCTTTGAGAGATGCACGGTTTGGAAATGTGGGATATTGGGCAAAGCAGCAGAAGGAAACAAGGAGAATCCTAAAAACATGGTTTATGGTGAAATTACCTGACAAGGCTTTGCCAGCTTCCAGGGAGTAAGTGCTTGTCAAAGAATAATCATCAGCACAAAGGAACTGTCCCAGAGGAATGAAATGGGTTTGAGCACTGAACTGTCTCATCTCTGTGAGAACTGAACTATCCAAAATCACTAGTTGTTTTTGAAAAACCTCACCCTTTTTTGTGCAATGAATCAAGCGATGGAATGATGATTTTCCAAGTAGTGTGGAAATCAGTATATACAAACTATTAGGCTGTTCCACCTTACGAGTACATCAACTGTGCTTGTTCCTACAGGCAATAATTAGCTGCCCTTTGAAAAAAAAAATCCAGTATTCTTGAAGAATGTGGCAAAGGAAAAAAGGAAACTAGATGCAGGCTCCTTAATTTCTTTGAGCTTAAATGTAACTTTCCACTGCAGCTGTTAAAGAAGGCAGTTGACCTTAGAAACCACCATCAGTGGAATCACAGGAGTGTCAGCTCGAGTGGAACATCTCCATGACCTCTCAGGACTTTGTGAAGCTGTTCCCACCCTGCTCTTCCTACCAGCAGGAATTTAAATTATTTACTAGGAAAACAAACCCTTCTATTTGAGCTGCACAAGATTCTCTTCCTATCTGTTCCCAGCATGGAGCTTCTCAAAACACTAGGACACAGTTCTGCTTTCATCCAGAACAGTGAAATACGTGTTCACATTTAGCAAATTAAGCACCTCTTTCACCTTACTCAGTGATTAATTCAGAGAGGAGAACTGCAGACACTAAATTAACCTTTTTGCCTGATGTAGTTTTACTAAATAAACAGCTCCACAATGTAATTTTCTCAACCAGAACTGCTATTTTCTGCCGTTTGCTTTGCTATTTGGAACATGTTCTGTTCCAGCTCTATTTCATTTAACTTGGTGACAGTAATATCTTCAGACTGTGTCCCTCACCCTAGGGATCCCACTAGTAAATCCATCATTCTTCCTAGAAAATAGATTACTGGTTGGAAATGCATGTCACAACATGCGAGAACACCAACAGCAGATATAAATGTGCCTCCTCCTTAGCAGCATTCCTAATTTTACCTTTTTAGTATTGGCAGAGTGGTGTCATTGAATACAGGTTTTCTTCCATTTTGCTCTTCCAAAACATCAGAATTCCTTTCTTTTCTCTGTATTTATTAGTTAGCTCATGTTAATTACCTGACTGTGGCTATACTTTACTGTAGTCATCAGTATTTACAATTTCATATTTTGTGTCCTGGGGAGTTGATATCAGCACTGAAGGAGTTTATAACCTTGCAAAATGTATAGTGTTGCTATGATGGTTGTAGATGTGCGTTTTCCAGTGGATAATTTCCACTTTTTCTTGTGGATCAGGATCACATTTGCTGATCTGGGAAAGTCTATCTGAATTATTTCTTCTGGCAAGTAGCAAGAGTGTGTGAGCGAAACGTGCCTGGATGTGGTATCTTAAGATAGAACTATGCTGGAAATGTTCTTGCAGCTGTTCCTTGGGAAACATCTGTGGTGGCGGGCGTGGAAATTTGTGCCTCTCTGTTCACACTGGCACAGAGCAATTTGTCTCGTGAAACAGAAGTATAAATTACTGGGAAATAAGAGGAGGACATAATGCACCAATGGACGTGAAATGACTAAAGGTAGTCATTTCAAAAGCAAGGGGGAAAATGGAATATTCCTTACTGGCACGGGGACAAGATCAGCAGACTCCACAAGACTTCCAGAATTCCAGCTTAGTTATTTTAGAAGGAATAACCAATCCACTAGACTGAATTTTTTCACATTACCAGTTGGAAAAAGCCTTCCATCTGTGATAGTCTGTGTTTGTATTGTCTGATAAAGAGTGGAATATACAGGTGGAAGTGAGCTCTTATTTATAATTAGTGATTATCCCTATGCAAAGTATGTAAGACATTGTCCCAAGATCTCAAGTTTAGCAAAAGACATGCAAGAATTTAAGACAGCCAGTGAAAGGAGAGAAAGGAGTATTTTGTTAGATAATTAAGGGACTTCTCCTCTCTTATAGAAAATGGAATGTTAAATTGGAAAATATGTGTAAAATCATAAAATAAATTTACAAAATCCATTCCCAGTCCTTGTAACTAAATGCTTCCTAGCAAATCATTTTACTCAGCAGTTGCCTAGCTCTACAGGCAGGAAGGTGACTGCTTTTTTCTCTTTTTCTTGGTTTAACTTTTAATAACTAATTTAAATTCCATTTATGCAGAATCCCTGTGATTTTGAAAACGCCTCCTGAAATTATGCGCAACTACCTTTCTAAAAAAAAAACCAACCAACTTTCCAAAGCCTTAAGTACAACACTGCCTAGAATTATCCTGTCAATTAAATAAAAGAACCCACTTAAAATAAGTGACAAAAATACACAGTGAATTAAATGCACCTTCCAGTAACAAGTGATTATTAAAGGAGGCCTCTGAGCAAACTGCTGGTTCTGTGGTCATGCTTCGACAGGCACGAGGCTATTGAAACACACAGCTGCCTTTCAGACAATTTAACTTGCACTGAAGGCAAATTATTGCCATTTGATGTCATTCTCTTGGCTCCTGAAAGATTCCCTGTGCTGCACAGCAGTGGCAATGGGAGCAGAACTGGGGCTGCGCCTCCAGCTGCCGTTCAAATACTGCCTGCAATGTCTGCCTGCAGAAAGTGGGGCTGTGCATCTGCAAGGATTAGCTAAAAAGGGCAGAAAGTTATATTTTAATGGACTGGAAGATGCAGCGTAGATTTCTGACAATAGCTGGAGTGGGAACCAGTGAGGGTTAAGACAAAGGGTACCTGAATCAATCCACCCTCCACAGAAATCAGGAATAATAATTGTAGTCAATGGGCAAGTTCTGAAATGTGTCACAGATTTGGAGTCTTTCCTGTTTCCTTCCTTTTTCTCAGTGACCAGACAGTGAAGTTTTAACAACGTGGGGCAGCTACAACCCATGAGCAACTAAAACTGCAGATATTCTTACTGTGGCCCTTGTGAAGTCACCAGGAGTGCCTTCCTTTGCCCTTATGTGAGGGTTTGCACTGGAGGTAAGGCTCCTCCTTCCTGTTCTCATGCCACAGCCATTTTCAAAGAGATATTTGATGATATTAAGAAAAACAGGCTGCATTGGACACTTCCTGTTAGCTCCTGAGTGCTTTCCAGATCTTTCCAGCTCTGTGTGTGGAGAGAGGCCTCCATGACAACACAGGCAGAGCATCAGGTTCAGCACAGAGCCAGCTCACTCTGCAGCCTTTTCCTCCTGCTCTGTCACTATCAGGGATCTTGGAATCTGTGATTCCTGTACATGGGCTCGCTCAGAACTGTGAAAGAATAGGCAGGAGCCTGTCCCTGGTGTTATTTCTGGAACAGAATCCTTTTGTGTCAGTGAAAAGTCTCAGTGAAGACTTGGAATTTCCTTCAAGAATCAGGGTTTTAGCACCACATGCAATTTAATTTTCAGCTGTGTTTTACAAGTTTTATGACAGCTACTGGGAATAAGAACATTTTCTAGGAAAAATCTGTTTCCCAGTAGATTTTTGGACTTACCTCTTTCAGTAAACTCATCTTAGGAGTCTTGTCCCAGGACTGTGGTGCAGCTGTGCTGGTAGAGGGGTTCTTATATAAATAAGGCAGCTTTTATTTTCAGTAAGGAAAGTATGTGGTATCAGTACATGGTAGATTTATTTAAATTAAAACATAGATTCTGTCCTAAACTTACTAAGTATGTGGTATCAGTACATGGTAGATTTATTTAAATTAAAACATAGATTCTGTCCTAAACTTACTAAGTTTCTGTTGATTTGCGTTTGGGTCTTGTCAGCTCAAAATACTTTCTGCTCTAGGTTTCCTGGGCAAACACGCTGGGTTTCTTTTTTCTGCCCCCTCCCTTCCTTATTCCAGCAGCTGTTTGGAACTCGGGCGTGGTCTCTGGGAGACACAACTGTCACCAGTCTCTCTAGATTTGTCCATTGAATCTTCCCCAACACCAACCTCCTATTTAAATCATCCCTTATCGGGATGCCTTGCTCTCCTTTGGTCTCAGGCAGCAAGTGATAAATCTGAATAAATTAATTTATTTATGAATGCTGAACTTGACTTCCAGGATCACCAGGTGAGAGGTGTGGAATTACACTCTTCTGGGCAGACAGGAGCTGTACTGGTGGGGACATTGCTCCCATGGCTACTGGAGGATCAAATGCCACTTTCCTTCAGGGGCTGCTGTCAGGGGAACAAGGTTTAAACTCTGACAGATTTATGAATCATTTCACCTCCTACACTTGCTCCCTCCCAAAGGGCCTGGTGAGGGGAAGCCCATGCAAAGCTTTTGATAGCTTTTATCCCCAAGGCACTGATCCAGTTGCTCTTAAAGCAACAGAATCTGTAAATTATTTCTCAGTGTGTGTACATACGGTGCCTTTTCTATTATGTGTATTTTGTATAAAAATGCAACTCTGTGACTTCTGCCTTCCAGTTGTCAGCACCGCTGCTCTCCTCCATCCTGGAGTAATAGGCCAGCAATGGAGCATTTAGATTAACTAGTGGCTGTAAATCATGTGGAGCTCTTTGGTTAAGTGGTTCCAGGGAGCTGTTGTTCCAAGTGACTCCTGTTTTTCTTCCGTGGGTGTCCAGAGTGGGCAGACAGCTTGTGTCTAGAGGGTTAATTACTCTGTGCCCCTTAATCACAAAGGTTTGTAATCCTATTTCGGTGTGGAAATCCACATGCCACAAGGCCCAATCAACACCTCTGGTATCATCCCCTCCCAGTCAATACACAGCTATTAGCCATCCAGAACCATTCCTGAGGAACTGCTCTGCAGGCATGCCTGGACAAGTTTGGCCAGGCCATATTGGAAGATAGTTTAGCAAGGCTGGTTAAAATAATCCCTGTTTAATAGGACATGCATCTTTGGGTTCCCAAAGAAGGTCAGGAAGGAACTGCTGCTCTGTAAAGCACAGCATGTTACAGAAGAGATAAACTGTATTTCCTCAGAATGCTGGAAACACTTGTCATTCTCCCCCCCCTTCCCCCCCACATTCACACATCCCAAATAAATGCCACATTGAAAGAAAATTATTCCTTGCATAAGGGAAAAAATAGAAAACAACAACAGATTTTGTTCCCTGACCTCACCATGACTCCTCCTATGCCCACAACGTGCCATTGTTCTGCCAGGTCAAGACAGCACAGGGAGCAGACTAATTTTCCCTGTTTTTAATCCCAAAGCTGCAGTCCATCACCTCTATTAAGGATTCTTGGGATTTGGTGGTTTTTTTCGTGATCCTACTGAGCTGTTTACAACAAGTGAGTTAATTACTGAGGAACAAAGATGGGGCAGGGATCCCTCTCTCCTAACTTGGGAAATGAGCCATGCTCTGATAAGAGATTTTCCCCCCCCAGGCTACATGAGATATGAAGGATGATTTTTCAGAGTGTTCTATTAGGTTGAAATTAGTAAAGAGAAAGGAATTTATGTGTTCAAGCAGGTATCTGAATTGACATTTTTTGGAGCTGTGCTTACATACTCTGTGCTTCATACTCTGTGCTTACAAAATGAACCTTTTTTTTTGTCCTTTTAGACAAACCAGAACATATATTCCCCTATGTGCTTTCCTACAGCAGTTGGAGGAGGAAGAACCTCCGTACTTCATCCCTGTGAAGGCAAAGATACACTTTGGAATGTGGGGAAGAAAAGAAGGGAGCAACTGCTTAGAGGATTTGAACACCAGAGAGTGGAGCTGAGAGACTCATCCAGTAAACATTACCTGAGTGATGTCACTGCATGGAGCTGATTTGAAGTTGGTTCCATTCACAGCAATCGTTCAAACTGGAGCAGATCCACAGCTTCCACCTTACAGTCTAATACAGCTTTTATCCTCCCCAAAAATCAGTCAGTGTGCCAGTTTGTTCACCGTGTGATGGGAGCCATGCTCAGGTATATCTGATGGTACCTACAGGAACGCTGGCCCACGTCAGGAGTATCCTGAGGAAAAGCCATGCGTGTTTACAGGGATCTCAGAGCCCTTGGCATCAAAACAAACCTGAGGAAAGTGTTGGCCGTCATCACTGGCATCGCAGACAGGGAGTGTGCCTCGAAATAGAGCTTGGCAGAGCAGCCTTGCTGACGGCTCCATGGAGAAGGCGGATTTACTTTTCCAGCCTGCAACATTTCATAAACATTTTCTGTTTGTTGGAACTGTGGAACATCACCAGATCAAACCCAGCACTAATCTGCCGGAGTCCCCTCCACAGACTTTTGTCTCCAGTGTGTACACACATCCGATTCCTGCAGTTTGGATTTGTCCTGGGACATTTATCCCTTTGTGTTTGTCCACGAGCACGTAGGAACAGCCCCACAGAGCCTGCAGACGATGATTTATTTTGTTTTATCTGGTCTGAGGACTCCCTTAAGCTGAGGAGCCCTTGGATGGCAGCCTCTGACTGAAGGGGTTGATCCACCACCTCGTTCCCGACACACTGGGCCTTGGATTCACTCCACGGGAAGGGAGGTTTGGAGGCGCACATCCCAAAAACACCGCAACATCAGGCTGTACATGAATCTCTCGGTGTGAAGCAGGACACGGAGGGGTTTTTAATCCAGGCGGGTGTTTGGAACCCTCAAGGAGCAGCGTGAAGAGGGTCCCGCAGATACACAGAATTTGACCCGCGGGAGCTGAGCACCCTCAGGCTGCTGCAGTCAGGTGTGCGTTCATCTTTATCCTGTATGCTGTAAGGGGACACGGGAGCGCTGTTGCACTGAGGGTGTCCATCGCCCCCCCCCCCCCCTTCCCCCCGTCGCCTCAGGGCGCGCGCGCGCTGCCTCGTCACGGTTGCCAGGGCCCGGAGCAGTGGGCGGGGCGGAGGTAGAACTCGTCTGGCCAATCAGGACAAACCCCGCCTCGGCCGGCGGCCAATCGCGGCAGGTAAACAACACGCCCCCCACGGGGCGGGGAGGGGGCTGTGCTAGAGGAGCCGCCGGCCAATCAGCGCCCGGGAAGCGCGGGCCAATCCGGGCGCGGGAGGCTTTGGGCGGTCTTTTCAAAACGGGTGAGGCGCCGCTGGCGTCCCTTTAAAGGCGTGATGCGTCCCTCGCTGTGTCCCTCCGCGCAGCCTCGTCGTCCCGCCGCAGCAGCGCGATGCCGCCCCGCTCCCCGCCGAGCTGGAGCGCCGCGGGGCGGCCGCGCTTTGTTCGGATCTTGGGGACCACTCGGGGCGCTGTCGGATCGCGCGGCTGGGAGTGGACTATTTAACTTCCGCGCACCGCCTCAGCGGCGGGGATCGCTCCGCGCGGGACAACAAAACCCGTGGGCGGAGACGCGGGGACGCCATCTTGGAGCGGGGCCGGGCGGAGGCGAGAGCAGCCGGGGATGATGCTGTGATGGTGCCGTGACTGTGCCGTGACTCCCCGCGGGGGTCCAGGCCGCCCTGCCTGGATGCGGGGTCAGCGGCCGAGCCCACCCCCGTCCGCGCGGTGACGGGAGCCGGGCTCGCCTCCCCCTCCCCGAGCGCTGAGGGCCGCGGGGGGGGCCCGGTGTCCCCTCGCCCCCGGTTTGCGGGGCCCCTTTGTTTCCCTGCTGCGGAGGGGAAGGAGGCGGAGGAAAGGGAAGATGAGCAGCGAGGCGCTGTGGCTTTTCAAGCAGCTGAACCTCCATCTGGAGCTGGAGGGGCGGTTCCAGCCCCGCGAGAAGGGGCTCAGCCTCATCGAGGGTGCCGCCGAGGTGGGTGAGGGCTGCGGGGGAATCCTCAGGGCAGAAGGAAAATTCCAGCTGATAGCTGGAAAAGTTAATTCTTTTCTCTGCGAAAAAACAAGCTGCGAAAAGTTAATCCTTTTATCTGTATGCGCCGCTTGCCTTTTGTTTTAATTCTAGCTTCTTCTGTAGGTATTAACGTTACATTATCCAAACGCTGCCACCCACAGGGCAGGCAAAATATTCAGGCGTTTAGTATTGTTTAAACTTAGAGTGAGCACAGAACCAAGAGGTTCTGTATTGTTTCCGTCAGGGTAGCTTCCTGCTACTGGTGGGGAGGTGAAATGTCAAGCAGGCACGTAACAAAGAGGGAAACCACCAGTTTCTCATTGGTGAGGTCTGGGGAAATGAGCCCAGAAACACTCAGTGCTGAGCAGCCAAATGTAAGTTGACCATAAACATCTCCGCGTTAACGACCAAAGTTCCTCGCTGAGCTCAAGGCAGGCTTATTATGTTCCTTTGGATGTTTGTGAGTTCAGTGAGAAGGGCCTTAATGTTTAACAAAAAAAAAAAAAAGCCCAACCCTGAGATGAGTCTGCTTGTTTGTTTTGAAAGCAGAGCTGTTGTTGCTTAAATATTGACATGCAAGGCAGAGAGCTGTGTGGTCATCTCTAAGGTCGGGAGTCACTGTGTGTGCCTGCACTTGGTAACTTAGTTAAGTTTGAAATGTGTCTTCAAGTAAGCAAGTGGAGAGTAGGAAATGTGGTTGTGCTGGCTATTGCCCCAGCAACACTTATCTCTGGACCCTGGGTGTGATTTGAGTCCTAAGTGTCAAAATTCATTATATTTTTTAATTTAAGTGAAATAAAGTATTTAAGGGGAAAAACTGCTGCTTCTTGATTTAAATAAAAGATTTAGGGAGTGAGTCACAGTGATTGCTGGTGCCACAGAATAATTCTGACTTTGCCTCTCTTGCTGTAGAATGAAAACACACTCTGTCCAAGACAAAGGAATGCCAAGGTGGAAGATCTTTGGAGTCTGACCAACTTCTTTGGATTTGCAACTGAAACGTTTGTTTTGGCTGTCAACATTCTGGACAGATTCTTGGCTCTTATGAAGGTACAAGTGTGGCTGTTGATTCATTCTGTCCTTTCAGCAACAGCTCTGAGGTCTCTTTTGTGAACCTGGAATTGAGTGCAGTTTCTTTTACCTCTAAAGACAAGTAGCAGCTTGATTTATTTCCTGTAATAAATCTGTAACCGTCACCATGTAATTGTCTAAGAAAGGAGGAATTAAGGAAAACAAACCAGTTAGCGTTACAGACTGTCTTTGGGTACTGTGCTAAAGCTTAGCTTAGCCTTGGGGCTGATACCAAGTGATCGTTTCCTGGTTGTTTTTATCGTGTTTGTGCTGCTTTAAGGCAGGAAGCTTGGGCCTAAACCAGTTCCTCGTTATTAGATCAGCAGAAAAAACGAAGTTGCATCAGTTCTCTGGTGTGACTGTCCTTGAAGTGGCACAAAATGTGACGGTGGTAGAGAGGAGAGAAGAGCAGGGGCAGGAACAAGCTGTGGAGGGATGGGGCTGCCTGGAACAGGCTCAGACTGGATTTGTGTGGGCTGTGAGGGTGGGTGAGCACTGCCGCATGGAGGAGTGGGGAATTGCACTTCCCACCGCGATTTATTTGTGCTGTGATGGGAAGCTACGTGAGGAAAGGCTGCTCAGCTGTCGAACTTCACTTCCTCACCCCCTGCAGATGGGTGCTGGTTTGTGAACTCTGCCAGCTGGGGTTTGCTGCAGCTGAAGTGATGGAACTGGTTATGTCTGGGGGAGGTGTGGGAGCTGGCTGACCCCAGGTTTAGTGGAGATCAGCAAGTCTTTGGCTGTTGAACTGTGGGTATTGCAAACACAGTTGCTGTTTAAGCACAGTATTTTGGCAGGGGGGAAGTATTCATGGTGCTTGCTCTTGCTTTTAGGTGAAACCGAAGCATTTGTCTTGCATTGGAGTTTGCTGCATCCAGCTGGCCGCCCGCGTTGTGGAGGAGGAATGCAATATCCCATCTGCTCATGAGATCATCCGGATTAGCCAATGTAAATGCACTGTGTCCGACCTGAAACGGATGGAAAAGATAATTTCAGAAAAGTTGCACTTTGAATTTAAAGCTACTACTGCCTTAACCTTCTTGCACTTGTACCATACTATTGTACTCTGTCATACCTCAGAAAGGTGAGTTGGTGGTGTTTGCTGCGCCCTTTTTAATTCCCTCATAAATGACTGCAGCCTTGGCTGTAGAGGAGGCAGCTCCTCAGTTTTTGCTTCCTGATGAGGGAATGCTTGTTGATCCAGACCCTTCTTCTCTTGGATGTCTCGCAGGAAAGAAGTATTGAATCTGGACAAGTTGGAAGCACAGCTAAAAGCTTGCAACTGCCGTCTAGTCTTCTCTAAAGCAAAAGTGAGTAGAAGCAGTTGTTTGTAACTTCTGGGTAGGTTTGTGATTCCTGTAATGCTGAGTGCTGTTTTCTTGCCCTTTTAGCCATCTGTCCTGGCCTTGTGCCTTCTCACTCTGGAAGTTCAGACATTGAAATCTGTTGAGCTATTGGAGATCCTTCTGCGTGTTCAAAAGCATTCAAAGGTGAGTATTTTCAGGGGATTGTTTTTCCAGTTGTTTGGACTGACGCTGTTAATGATGGGTGATGTTACATTTAGGGAACCCCTTTGAATGGGTCCCTGAATGTGTCCTTATAGGTTCTGTTTGGCATCAGCTGAAAGAGGCAATTAGAAAACTTAAATGTATAAAATCAGAAGAATTGCTGACCCAGTGCATGTACAATGCACGCTTTAACAGCCATCTGATTGAACTTGTACAGCTCTAGCTGTGTGTTCTGGAGAAACTTCTAGTCTATTCTGTGACTGCTGGGCTCGTTATTCCTTTTCCCTGAATAATTGCTCCTGAGGGAATGGCTGGATATCAGGAAAAGGTTCTTCCCCCAGATGGAGGTCAGGCACTAAACAGGCTCTCCAGGGAATGGTCACAGTATGGAGCCTGACACAGCTCAAGGAGCATTTGGACAATGCCCTCAGGCACAGGATGAGATTGTTGGGATTGTCCTGTGCAGGGCCAGGAGTTGAGCTTCTAGCTCAGGATATCCTATGAACTAAAATAGGATTCATAGCCTCTAGCTGCGTGCTGCCTTAGCTGATGGCCTAGAAGAAGCTGTTTGCTCTTAGAGTCAGATTGAACAACTCCAGTTTCTTAAGGGATGGAAGTAGTTCCTTAAAGTACAATATAATTCTATTTTTAAATGGTGTTTTAAACTGTTTTTCTGCCATTTTAAAGTAGTTTAAAAATTATTGCTTCAATTTGAAAATGAAAAAAAAAAAATTTAAAATTGAATAACCTTTGTTTCATTTCTCTCGTGGGAGTGAAAATGAAAATGTTAACAAGGACAGGCAAACTGTCAACCTAACTCCACCTCAAACAGGAACTTGTCTGGGAGGTGTGTAGGAGTTGGTAGTTCACCTTCAAAAGCAACTTTGACAAAGGTATCACAGTTATGACTCACTTCTGTCTTGAATGATGTTTTTTCCAGGTCTTTTCCAAGAAGGTAGAATGGAGGGAGGAGTTCTTTTTAAAGGCTGTGTGTAACAGACTAAGTAACTTCTGAGGTTTTTTTTCTTTTCAGATAAGTGATAGTGACCTACTTTACTGGAGGGAGCTGGTCTCTAAATGCCTGGCAGATTATTCTTCTCCTGAATGCTGCAAGCCTGATCACAAAAAACTTGTTTGGATTGTTTCAAGGCGTACAGCCCAAAACCTACAAAACAGTTACTACAGTGTTCCGGAGTTGCCAACGATCCCTGAGGGTGGATGTTTCAATGGAAGCGAGAGGTTGGTAACACTTAGCTGCTTAATTTGTTGGGAATTCTCCTTTTCCTCTAGTGGTCATGGCAACTCCATATAACTAGGCTTAATCACTGCTAGTCAGGAAAAAAACAAGTGCCAGCTCTGAGAATACTGATGGGTTTGGAATATGTCTTCAGTAATGGAAAGAAGAGGGGAACTGTCATTGTGGTGTTCAGAAGTCTTTGGCAGGGTGTGGGGAGGCAACTGTCGTTTTTAAAGCAGGAAGGCTTGCAAAGGTTTTCAGTCTCCTGAAGGAATTCATGTTTGGTGTCTGGAACCCTGGCTTCTTGATTGGTAGGATGTTGTTGGCATCAGGAAAATTGTGCCTTGTTGGGATTTCAGCCTTAGGAGCCTTAAGGAGCTTTAAGCTGAGGAGCGTTTAGATGTGGGATGTTGCTATTAGGAACAGAAAAGTGTGCAAGAAAGCTCAGGGTTCAGGAGTACTTTGCCACTTTGAAGGGCTTGTGCTTTGTTAAAATTACCTTTCCCACTGTTCCTTCTAGTGAAGACTCCTGTGAAGACATGAGCAGCGGGGAAGAAAGCCTTAGCAGTTCTCTTCCGAGTGATCTGGAAGGCACCTTCTTCTTTGAACTCAACCCTAAACCCAAGTGGCAAACTCTCAGCTGTCAATCTTAGCACTGAGTCTGGATTGTATTAGGTTGAGGTTTTGAATGCACCATAGAGTCTTTTGGCAATAATAAATGAGGTGGTAACCTGTAAACTGTATTAAGGCAAAACTTGCTGTGGTGTATCAATGCTTTGAATGCCTGCCTTGGTTATTTTGTTGTTGTAATTTTAAGGAATTAAAAAAACAACATTCTTTCAGGTCCCCAGATCAGCAAAAAAAAAAAAAAAAGCTGTTGTATAGTTCTGTTGTCAACAGCCATGAATGTAGTCCTGTACCTGGTGGTCCAAAACCCTCAGCAGCTCAACACCTGAGCTGATCTCAGGGCCTTGCCTGAGATGAGAAGCATGGAGCAAGAGTGAGAAGCTTTCCTGAGATTTAAATGGGAAGCTCTTGGTAAATGGAAGAAATTTGCTTCGTGGGGACAGTCAAGCAAGGGAGAGGCCAAGAGGAGCTGTGCAGTTGTTCTGGGATGTTCTCGGGATTCAACATGACAGAATCCCAAGCTTGGCTTGAATTCAGTGTTGACCCTGCTTTGAGCAGGAGACTGGACTGCAGTCCTTCTTGAAAGCACCTCCATTCCTTTGGATCCACTTTGGATTAGATCCAAGTGGCTGAGTAGGTTTTGTGGAACAGTGTGTGTACATAGCGCCAGGCTGGAATGATTTACTCTCCAAGGGGCCGAATACTGAAACTGCTTTTCCTTTTCAGCAGGGTCTTGAGTTGTGTACTCCAAGTAGCAATTTTTCAAGCTTGGCTTTTATAAACTTCAGGGATTCCTATTTCACACCAGGAGTATGTGGTAAGCAGGAGGTTTCTAGTCAATATAGTTTTCACTATGAGATAGTATAAATTGTGTGCCCAGGAGTAATTTCATGTTTTCTTTAGTACAGATGTTTTTACACTGAAATTCACATTGTATACTTCAGTGTGTTTCAAATCTTAACATGTCAGTCCATGCTATTAGCTTAGACTTCTTAACATGGTAAACCTTTCTAAGTCTACATTCCTTTGAATATTTAACCCTTGTAGTTGTTTTTCAATATATTCATGTTATTGATTGAGTCATAATCAGACTTGTTTGCATGCTGATGTAAAGCAGTTAGTGCAGGAGAAGTTGAAATTATGCAGTAAAATATCAGGTAAATGTGATGGTGAAGTAGTTAATGTAATGGTTTTTCTTCTGAACTTTGTTATCAAAGCACAAATTCTGGTCTAATTGTTTCTCCCTGGTGAGGACATGGCTAAAGCAGACTAAACTAGCTCAGAGTAACGGTGTGAGGTGTGGTGGTGCCAAAGTAGAAATGAAGGAGCAAACAAGCTAAAAGCTGTTTTGTAGGTGCAAGCGTTGCTTTAGAAAGGTAAGAGTGATGCTGTAAGTCCGTAACTTATGATTTCAGTTTTCTAAAAACACACAAAAGTTTACAAAAAATGTATATGAAAATGTAAATTAAAAAAAAATGTACAGAAAAAAAATTTAAAACAAAAAACCAAGCAGAAAATACTGTATTTTTTTACATTGTATGTAACTTTTTGTAGGTCTGTGGCATGTAGATAGTAATTTATTGTGTACTCTGTATGATATAAATACTGTACCTCTGAAGACTTCTTGCTGCAAGTCTCTGCTCACTTCAGGAGTCCTTGGGTAAGGAACCTACTGAGTCTTGTTTCAGTTGAGAACAAAAATAAACCAAGTGCTGTATTTGTTACCTGCTGTGAGTGGCAGTCAGTTCCTTGAAGCTTTTGGCTGCCTTTTTTTGTGCTGTGCAGGGTGTGAGATCCCGCAGCTGGGTTCCAGCTTTCCCAGGAGTTGTGGCAAGAAAAAAGGAGAGAGACTGCCCAGTACTGGATGGGAATCTCACGTCAGCTTTGCTCCTGTTTTAGAGGCTGCTGTAAGGTATCCTGTGCTTATTCTGAGGGTTGTGGTTGGCACATTTGCACGTCCAAAGCTCTCCTGCTAGGGGTTGAGGGTCATTCCAGGTGGATTCCTCTGGGTTCTGGAGCAATTGTCCTTGCTGTCATTGCTGGTGAAACCTGGTCTCAGTTTGTGTCTGCATCTTGTCAGTCCAGAGCACCTGCAGGAACTCATGAAAGGCACGCTTGAGCTCGTGTCCTGCGTGCAAATCCCTCCTGGCTGGTAACTCACAGGTACCACTGAAAGCCCATTGCAGACTGGAGCTGCTCCTCCTGCCAGGGCCTGGTTCTGAGCTTGCAGAGTGGTGGCTGCTTGCTGTCTGCTGCCAGTGCTTTGAACATGAAACACACCCTCAGCTTCCACTTCAGAATGGCTTGAGCTGCCTCAGTGCAGCACCCACCTGGCTCGGGAGTCAGCAGGGGTGCGTGCACTGCGTGGGTGGGTGCAGGTGAAGGTGGCAAGCCACGGGCTGTGTCCTGGGTTTGCACAGCTTGGGAGACTTAAAGCAGCTTGAGGTGTGCCATTCAGTCCCTTTCAAGTTCATCCCACGGCAATAAATGAGCTTGGAACAACATTGTAGGGTTCACTTCTGTGGTTGGAATGGTGTAGGCTCTACTTTGATTTTGCCAGGTCAGGTAGCTGCAGATCCCTTCGAGGAGGTTTGCCTGGCTTCCTCCAAAGAAGGGGGATTTTGGTAGCTGGCTTGTGTTTAATAGCAGAGGCGTTGCACAGCTTTTAAATGCTGTTTGGGGCTTGCCTGTATGTACCACGTGGTGGAACTTGGAAGGCTTGTGGTCTCGGGAGTTTAAATGTGTGCTCATTTTCATAACTGCTCTGTCAGTAAGACTGGTTTGGGTGGGGGTTGAGGGGGCTGAAAGGGAATGTTTTTGTGCAGAAGCTATCCTCTGGAACAGCTCCTAGCTGTATCCAGTTTCTGGGACGTTACTCCCTGTGCTGCTGAACCTATTGGAAGTGTAGTGCCAAAGGTTCACACGGGTTTCTGAGAGGATCTTGAGATGTTATCCTACTGCTCTCCTGTGCCTGGACTGGGCCACAGGGGATCCGTAGTGGAACCACTTCTGTTCCTGGTTTGTCTTTCCATAATTAAATAATTATAGTAATGGCCTTTTAAACAGGAAACTTGACTTCCCCGCCACTTGATGACATATGACAAGTGACACACAGCAATAAATCATTCAGAATAAATCAGTCAGTGTGTTCAGACCCTGGTCTTTAACAGCTCCACTTTTTTTCTGATGGAGCAAGAAGGATGTTCCTGTCGGTCAGTGCACTTTGAGCACCATACAGTCAAGGAGAGAGTAGAACTGAAAGGTCTCAGGCCATTTCTTTGCTTGGACTAACAGGTGAATAAGTTATTCTTGTGATCCCACTTGGCTGTCAGGGCTTTGAAGCTCAGCAAAATGGGAATCAGTGAATACTTGGCACATATTGAGCATTATTTATCTTAAAATACATGTTGCAGCTGTAGGGTGTCACATGGCTGTGCTTCATGGTGTAAGCCTGTGGCTGGTGTAGTACATCTCCTGAAAGCAGTAAGTTGCCATAACAACTGAATGAAATCAATTAGAGTAATAAGCAATTAAAATCTCATCCTTAGTGTTGCATAAACATAGCATTTTGCTCATGAATTATTGGTGAGCTTGCCTCTAGACCTGTACGTTCTGGTTCTGATTTGCAATCTCAACCATTTTTGAATTAATGAAGCATTTAATTTCTCCTTCAAAGAGTGCTGGTGGGGGGTTTTTTGGCTGTGGCAAGTAGGTTCTTCATCAGAGATGTGAACACTGTTCAGCATCTAAATGGAGGAAATGTTTGTGATGGGATTTCCAGAGTGCTCTGCACTGGCTTTATTCCCACCCAGTGAAGTCAAAGAGAAGAGTTACCCTATGGTCTAGGGAAATTTTGTCCTGGGCCTAGAATGGCAAAGGCAACTCCTTCCTCTGTCACACACTTCCTCCTTGACTTTCTATGTATTCCTGAACCTCTCGTTTTCTTTGTTCTCATTGGTAGAACAAAGCCAGGAATAGCTGCTTGCCGTGGTTAAGGATAAATCAGCTCAAACCAGGGAATGACAGAGCTGTTGGGGAAAGGTGGGATGTGTGAGGGCCCGTGAGGAAGCAGGGGTTGCCGACTGTTGGCTTTGCAAGAGCCTGTAGCCTTGTTCAAGGATTTTGTGTGGCTATGGGTCAGAAGTTTCAAAGGTCAGAGTGCAATTTATAATCCCAAGTCTCTGGGGAACTTTGGAAAATATGTCTGCAGTCTAAATAGCGGTTTTGTCACGTACAGTGGCTGAGTCAGGGATTTAGGAAGCCTTTGGCATCCAGAGCTCAATGATTAACTCTCTTAGGGAGCAAAAAGACTGGAGGTGATCCCTGGCTTTCTCCTGGCAGGATGACAGAAGCCAGGGCTGGTCGTCTGAGGGTTTGTGCTGCAGATGATTCGAAGTTGGGTGTGGTGTCTGTGCCAGCTCTTAGCCCAAGATATTGGCACAGTGCATCCACAGGTTATCTGTGTGGTGCGTTGTTCTTTCCTAAGCTTTTATTGTTCCATTACATGTAATCCTGCCACCTTTATCCTGCCTGAGCATTGGGAAAAGCCGCACACTCAATGCTGTAAACGCTGCGTGAGCTGTGTGTATCAGTTGAGAAATACAACGTTGCTCCCGTGAAAGAATTTGTATTTGTTCTGTCCTCAGGATGTGCACTTGTATTGGTTACCTCCACAGCCTCCCACTGCCATTGGAATAGCTGTTGGAGTATTCTTACAAGCCCAAGTTGGGGATTCACTCTTGCAGTGTCTGATTCCACACTGATTCTCAGGGTGTTTTCTTTGACACCAAGCAGGTGATGATGTATTCTCCTCTGATCTGTGTGCAGGGATGCTGTGTGGCTCCTAGTGCTGTGAAAAGGTGGATTTCTTCTCCAGTGGGAAAAACCTGTCCTCTCTACTGTGCCAAGCAGTGAGGAAGGCACAGTCATACAATGTGTTGAGTGCTTTTTTCAGTTAGCTGAGTGCTGGACAGCTGTTGCAGCTGTAACTAGTATGTAATTCTCAATAGAAAAGATTGGGATGGCTTTTGGGTTTTGGGATGGTGGGAAGCAGCTGCAGGCTTGACTGTTAAATAAAGTCCTCTTTACGCTGTATTGATGTACATTTTAATGGTGTTTATCTGGAAATTTTCAGTACTGCCACACTTGTTGGAGAGAGACTTTGTGCAATGGAGAATTCACTAACTCTCCTACTCTATTTGCGTGTTCTCCTGCAGTTGCCATGGAAGCCTTACCTTTGCATGCCCGTGGGGTTCGTCCCTGAACAAAAGGTCCACCTGGAGTCACAGGGCTGCACTCTTCCTATATAGCTTTGTGTCCTCAGAGGGTAAAAGCCCTGCTAGCCCTGGTCATAAATCGTTTTCTGCTTCGCTGTTTCTGCTTTCATGTTACTCTTCCTTTAGATCCTTCCAGGCCCATCTTTCAGACGTTGCAGCATGTGAGGCATTTCAGTCTGCACTGGCCATTGCTCAATATTGCTGCTCTGTGATCATTTTATATCTTTTGGCATCATTTCTCGAGCTGGGAGCAGGGAATAACTTAGCTTTAATAAGCAATAGTAGGTGACAGTGCTCTGTCATCCCTCAACTGATGCCCTGTGTGCCTTGTTACATAAAAGGTGAATAAAATGCTTTGTGAAATGTCTTGCTCCTCGGAGGTGTTGGGTCGTCAGCCCTGGAGATCAAAGTCCTTTTTCAAGTGGCTGACATCAGCACACACTTCTGTGTCCTTCCTCTTGTCCCTGCCTCAAACTCAGCCTCAAGAGGCTGTGTTTGGAGAAGTGTGTCTCTGCCATGGAAATTTACCTGGCTCAGTAAGGCTGCTTTCCCACCAGCTTGGAAAACCCCTCACATCTGCCTGCCAAGTTGGACCTGGTCATTAGTTAGGCTCAGTCTTGTGCTGTCACCTTGGCTACAGAACAGTGAAAGGACTGGATTAGTCCTTCTGTTGTTGTGTCACTCAGGGATACCAGGATTCCCTTTTTCTGGAAAAGTTGAGATAGGGAGCTACACAGGCTGGCTTTTGCCACAGATCTGTTGACACATTCACAATAAATCTTTAGTCTGGAATACATCCACCCTGTGCTCCAGCTGCCAGTCCACCTTGTGGCATCCTGGAAGCACCTCATTCAAGCTGGCAGGTCACCCGTCTCCTCCACCAGTAAGCTGGTCTGGGGTCCAGTTGTACAGTTTGATGTTGGAATAGGATTGCTTCTTCAACAGGATGTGTACAAGTATGGAATCCCTCAAAAAGTACTGCTCAAGTAGGACTGATCAAGTTCCCAGCAGAGGGGATTTAAGGAGGCGACTTGGATTGCCAGACAGGAGCAGCATTTTTCCACCTATGTGGAGAGAGAGTGATTTTTCCAGTTGCTGTGCACCTCCATCTGCCTCTACTTTCTGAAGGGATTTATGAGCTGCAAAACTCAGGTCCTGTACATCCTAGGGTTATCCCAAAGGGAAGACTTTGGCTATAAAATACCTAATCAACACCTGGGGTTTTGAAATCTTAGCTTGAGCAAGTTCTTCCCTTTAGTAACACAGTTTTGGAAACAAGCAAGCAAAGTTGTCCTGCCTTTCTGTGGGCTAAATGAAAATAAAGTCAGAATGCTCCTGTACTTCAAATCTGCATTTGGAACCTGGGCCAGCCTCTTGATTTTCATTTCAGAAGTGGAAATAACCTGCCATAGATTGAGCCACGAGTAATTGGCCAGACCTTGTGTCTTAACAGAAAGTATTGAGCAGACAGATAGAAGGAAAGATCACAAAGTGTGAGATGGAGAGCATGTTATCTCTAGTCACAAGTGTTTTTAGAGCTGACTGGCAGTGCTGGTTGTACGTGCAAGGAGGAGGATCTAGGCTGGAGCATGATTTCCAGGGAATGGGGGTTTAGGAGAAGCCATTTCCTGTGCCTTACCAAAGCCAGAGAAAGAAAGTCAGATTCTCTGGGTGTAAGATTTTATCATTAAAGGCCTGAAAATAAGCTATTCCAAACACATTTGGAAAGGTACCTGAGTGCGATGGCTTATTTGAACCTCGTGATAGCATTTCCATGCCCCTCCTGGGGAAAAGGAACCTCCCTGACACATAAATCATCTGGGACAGAGGTTTTCAAGTGCAGCCTGCAGGGCACTGGAGGCTTGACAAGCCTCTACGTGCAGCCTGTCAGGGGATTTCTTTTAAACCAAGGCATTGTTTTTATCTGGGGTATTTATTGCACTGTGGATGAAGGAGATGTAGGCCAGGCCTGGCAGCCCCCTGATGGAGAGGGGGGGATTGTGAGTGGAGCTAATCCTGTGGGAGGGCTTTTCCTAGCAAGAACCTGCTACAGCTCTCTAGGTGTAAGGGCAGTTTGAACTTTTTTCAGTGCCTACTGATCGTTTTAATCACTTTTCTGAACCCTGTTTCTGGTTGTATCTGTCCTGGGTAACCTGACACAAAGCAGCTGGAATAGTGAGAAATGACCTCTTTTGCAGTGTACATTCTCTTTATCATGGTTAGGAAAAAACAAGCACAGAGCTGCTTCTGTGTGGCAATATGAACAACTTGGAGCAGTCTGGCTGCAGAGCCCCTTCGGCCCTTAGGGCTGTGTAAAATGGGTCACTGGAAGTGTGTAAGCAGAATGAAAGGAGAACCTGTTAATCTTGGGGTTTTTGGCTCCTTGGGCACAAATTTAATGATAAACTACTTTCTGACTTCAGGGATTGGCATGTGCTAAAAAGCTTTGCTACAGAGAGGGAAGAGAGCAGCAGGGCATAAATGAAAGGGTACTCTGTGGAGGCAGCAGTGATTTAGTGATTTTCCTAAAACGTTTGGGAAGTAATGGCAGAAGCCTCTAGGAAGGGACTCAGAGGGTAAAATGTCAGCAACTTGCCTTCTTCTCATTAGCTCAACTCATTTCCACCTGCTGCACATCACCAGGTCGCTGTGGAAGTCAGGGAAACCAGCTGCCCCTTGGTTCACCTGCTCAGGTGGGAATACTTTGCAAGGGGTTGGGCAGCTGAGCCCAGGTGCAGAGGCTGCCCTTGCAGCGAGCTTCCTGCTCCTTGTGGGAGACTCAGGGGCCATGTTTTTCAGCAGAGAGGCCTGGGAAGCACAGTCTGGCTGCAGAGGTGACAGGACTCTTGCTTCACTGCTCTTCTCACAGCTGCTGATAGCAGTCGCACTTCCAAATGTGAGTACACACAGTTTTTCTAGTTGTTCTACTGTAGTTCATTCTGGTGGCTCCTATTGAATTGCAACAGGAACTTGTTTCTTCACAGAAGTATGCTTTGGCCTCACCTTGTTTCAGGTGCAAGTAGCAGTCTCTGTTTGCACTGTGTTTCTTTTGGCTAGGTGATGTCAGGCAGTACTTTGAAGAACACAGGCTGGTTGGTGTCAGTGCAACTTCTCACGGAAGCAGTTCAGTTGAAATTTAGTCTTTGTTAGAGTTCTGTGCCAACAGCAGTTTTCTAAATGGTTGAAAAGATGGTCTTACGGGAAGAGTTTGTTTTCTCTAATGAAGTTGGAATGTGCAGAGCAGCTATTACACTGTTGTGAACCTGTAGCAACAACCTTTTGGATTTCTTGTGTCTTGTTTCTTCTGGTTTGTTCTTTCTGGGCAGAGGTATAAGATTTTGTGTGCCTGACCAGTCTTGTCATGCTGGAAGTAGAAGGATAATGCAAAAATGAGTGGAGGAAGGAGCAGAGCCAGGATTCTGTTTTTTCCACACAAAACTTTTCCATTGTGTCTTTGAACCAGCCTGTCTTGCTCAGTGAAAACCCTGTCTATGGAGCAGAGGTTTGGGGTTAGGACAGTGTTTTTACTTCCATTTTAAGTATTTGTAACTTGAAGCTTTGGCTGCCCCATCCCTGGAAGTGTCCAAGGCCAGGTTGCATGGGGCTTGGAGCAGCCTGGTCTAGTTGAAGGTGGAACTGGATGATGTTTAAGGTCCCTTCCAGCACAAGGCAGTCTGTGATTCTCTGTGGAAGTGGCTGTAGTGGGTCTGTGTTGTAACCCGGAAATAACTCTGGGTACGTGCGCCTCAAAGGAAGGCTTTTTCTGTAGGTGTGGTGGAAACGTGGGCTTGAGGTTGGGCAGGGAGGGTGACTAACCTTAGGAGAGGCTGGCGAGGGAAGGTGTTGCTATTTATGCAAACACCCTGATATCTCAAGCATTTCAGAAAATAGCTCAGAAACTGAGGAAACATCACCAGGAAATACCAGCTGGGCAGGGCAAATAGCTGTGGCGTTACCTGTGAGGAGGTGGGACTGTGATGGCTCGGGAGCTGACTCAGAGGTGTGATTGGATTTGCACCTTCACCTGGATTGCCCTGATCTGAAGGAGGGGAGGCAGGCAGGGTTAGAGGACATGTCAGGAGAAGCCTGGCACGGAAGTGATGCAGGACCAATGATGGGCAACACACTCTGCCTCCCCTTGGAACACAGGTGTGTCACCTTAGAGCTGTGTGAGAACTGGGATGGGGACTGTGTGACTTCCTGCACATCATCACGTGCCTGGTGGCATCAGAGGCAGGGTGCAGTAGCCTTCCTCTCCTTGCCTGGAGCAGTGCAGGCACAATCGTGGGGCTGATAGAGCTGGAGTAGTAAAAATATCTCCATGGCATTTAGCACCGTGACCTTTAAACACTTCCACAGGCTGATCCAACAGCACAGAAAACACTTTGGGTGAGGCAGGGCTTGATGTAAATGTGCTGTGAATCACACTCTTGTGTTGCTGTTGGTCTCTCAGTCCCAGGCATGTGAGTTTGGGACAGATAAACATAATTTCCTTTAGCATGATGAATTCAAATGGGGAGGGCTCGTTGAAGTTGTCTCCAAAGGCTGGATGAGTGTTAAAGCAGTGGGTTACACTTAAAGCATTGGATTGTGTTGGGTATTATTTCCAAAATACTAAAATTCCCAGCTTTTGAAGATGTTTGGCATGGAAGTGCATTTTATCCACACTCCTGTAAAGCTCTGCATTCTCTGGGGAGCAGCTGAATGCCCTGCAGTCCCATGGGGTGGCTTTCCCAGTATCACTCCCCTCCAGCTGGAATGATAACCAGTCATACCAGACAGGAAAAACCAGGCTCAGGGTGGCTTGGACATAACTGTCAGACAAGTTGGTTATATCTGCTAGTCTCCAGGGCTGGATGCTTCCTGGGAGGCAGCTTGCGTGAACCCTGGGGAAAACGCTACCTCTCTCCACAGGCTCTCCATCCTTTGTCTTTCCTCTTTGGAAGTCTGACACTGCAGGCTGGCACACATGTTACCTTTAAGCTAATTAGCATCCAGGAGTGTCTTGGAGGAAGCATGTCTGTGGGATGCAAAACCCAAGAGAAATTAGGAAAGCGGTTTGCCCTGAGCTCTGCTGAACTCAGATCCCATCATCACTCCTCTTTGAGATTCAAAAAAGCCATCCCAACTGTATGCTCTGCCAGGATTTAACCACGAACAGGGTGGGATCACACACTCCAGTGATGGCAGCAGGCAGCCTGTGCTCTGGTTGTTCTGCTGCTCCCAGTGGGAAGCCTCAGCCATTGTGTGTCTGGACTTGTGTGACACTTAACAGCTTCCAGCTGTTCCCAGGTGTGCAGCTAAACAGTTTCAGGCTCCTGTCTCAGCTTAGGACTGCTTAACCTTCAGCTTTCCAGCTGGGAATAGAGCCAGGGCACATATGCTGGAAAGGCATGGCGCATCAGCTTGCATCTTCATGCCTCTGGCGAAACTCTAGGTATGCTAATAACATGTCTCTGGAGTTGGGAAGATGGGAGTGATGTAGACTTCATCCAGTCCACATCCAGTCCCCCAGCCATGCAGGAGAAAGAAGGCAGCTCTCTGTCCTCCTCAGCTTTCAGGGTGATCCGTGCAGCAATCTTCCTCCATCCTCCTTCAAACAAAGATCCCTTTACATTGCTGCAGGGTCTGCAGGGTCTAACCTGCACTTCTGGATTTCCAGGATGCCTCCATGCCTCTCCCCACGCAAAAACCTCCTCTAAACTCTGCTTTACTGCAGAACATCAAGACAAGCCAGTTCTGCTACTGCTCTTGCTGGGAATCTCAGCTCTTACCTTCTCTTACCTTCCTCAAGTCTGAGTTAACTCTGTTCATTTCCACCCTGTTGCTTGGTCCTCCTCAGCTGTATGCCATCTCCATGCCCATTCCTTGGGCCCCCCTCTTTGTGTAGCACCCAGCTGTGCCCAGCTCTGCTGACACCATGTTATCCCATGGCACTGGCACCAGAGTTGTGAGCAGAAATGACAGACTGGGGAAAAACTTGAAAGCTAGTGGTTCAAAAATACTTCTGAAAGCTGCCTTTCAGGGAAAAAAAAGACTGTGATGACAGCAGGCACATGTAACAGCTACAAAGATGTTAATTCCTTTTTTCTATATGGTCAGCTTGGATTGTGAGCCTGTGCCTGGGATCTGGGTGCTTGGGCAGATCCAGTTTCTCCTTACTTGTCTGCTGTCTGTGACAGTGGTGTCTGCTGCTCTCTAGTGGTCCCAGCTCTGAGCCTGCATGCACTGCGAAACGAGAACTTAGGTTCTCATTAGGGTATGTGTGTATATATATATATTTATATATATGTTTATATATATATTTATATATATATTTAAATATATATATTTGTGTTTTAAATTTATTTTTACAGAGCTTCCTCCTGCCATGGCAAATCTAAACCTTGTACCCACACAATGCCAGCATTTAAGCTGCCCACATTGCCCCAGCCCCAGCTGGGAGGCAGGAGAAAAGTCCCTCGTTTTGTTGTGCTTAGGTGATATGTTACGTTGGGAAGCACCTTTCCAAGTGCCTTCCTTGTACACCACACAGCCAGAACTGCCAGGTGAAATGCTCACTCCTGGCTGCCCCAAACACCATGGGAAGGTGGGGTATGGAAGGGAGGGGAGATACCCAAACGGCTTCAGGAATGTTCTGGATCCAGCCCAAGCCCTGCAACAGTTTTGAGTCTTTAGGCCTTACTAGTTTTCAGGGTGTGTGTCGTAAGTGACAGGCGAGATAAAAGCTGAGGAAAGATCAAAGCAGGTTTCATGGTTTTTATGGCTTTGTGCTTCTTGGTTTCACTTTCATGTGTCTCCTGGAGCCTTTCTTCTCTCCTGTGCACTGCCCTTTCATCTCCCTCGCTGTTTCCACCTGGCAGGATGGAGCTTGGTGACCTCCCAGCCTGGGTCACGACTTGTGTGCTCAACCCACCTTTCTTTCACCCCCCAAATCTGAGCAATGCTGGATTATTTTAGCGCAAGACAACTCCTTTCAGTATCGATTCTTTCAGCTGCTGAGATTTACATCCTTTGCAGAAGTTGGGCAGGAGTTTCTCTGTCTCTTCTGGGAGCATCTCAGAGTGTGAGGCTCTGATGATCCAGCATGCTGAGTCAGAGGTGCTGGTTCCAAGAGAAAAGTTGACAAGGGGCTTTCCAAGGGGAGGGCTGCTCATTTCCTTGGTATTGCAGCTTCCTTCTCAGTGAAGACCTGGATTTCCCCTCCTTACCAAGTGCATTTCTACTTGCTGCTGGAGAACAGTTGCTCTTGGCTTGCTTTGTAAAAACTCTACTCCTGTGGTGACTTGTGGGTGAAATGTGGGGAAAGCATCTTCCCCAAGAGAAAAAAGTGGGGAGACACCTTGCAAAACGAGGAAGGGCCTCAAAACATGAAGTGGACATCAATGAAAATAATGACTCTGGGTGTAAGCCCAAGTGTGATGGTTGAGCTTGAGTCTGTTCTTGGTGTGTTTTTACCCCTGTGTGTGGTTGAGAAGAGGCACTGTTTTCCATGGATGACCTACTGTCTTCTCACTTAACCAATAAAATACGGGTCAGGGCCACATTAAGCTCTACCAGAAATAATAGTTATGGGTTATTCTGCAAGTAATGCGGAGACAACTTAATTATGGGCTCAACTAAAGTGGAAACCACAAATAATTGGAAAAATATAAAATGTTTAACCAGACTCTAACCAAACTTGTAGCTGGATTTATCAAGATGTCAAACTCCAAGGGGAGGGGGAGGACACTTTGCCATAACTCTCCTGGGGAGGTTGGTGCCAAGACTGTTGCCAAGTGTTTGCTTGAATGTGCTGCCCAAATAGGAATAACTCAGCTCCAGAAATCACAGCCTTTGAGTTCTGCACAAACTTCCCAGCTTGTGAAGCACAGGCTGGGTATAGCTGGAGGAGTTTTCAGGAGCATATTTTGGTTTTGTGAATAGACCTGGCGTGCTTCTTCAGTAGCCCCAGAAGGAAGCGCCCAAAGCCAGAGAACTTCCTCGCAGCCGGCAGGGTAGAACATCAGGTTGATGTGAGGGCAGCAAGGCCAAGTCAGCAGGCACAGCTCACTTATAATGCCCCCAGCTGCTGTTCATTGGTTCCCTCCTGTCACAGGAGAATCGTTCCCCTCCTCATCCCCTTGCTCCGTGGCTGGGGGTTGAGCTGTCACTGTCACACGACACTCCGATGCAAATGGCCAACGGTGCCCGCTGGCTCGGCAGCACCTGCGGCGTCTAGACCGGTTCCTGCGCCCACATGCAAATGTGTGGGGAGGGAGCCGGGGCCCACGGCCCAGCGACACTTGCTGGGAAGGCCCTTGGGTCCCATTCCTGCTTCATCCCTTCCTCCGTGCCAGGCAGAAGTGCCACTGAGGAATAATGCTGCTTCTCTGCTCGGTGGAGTAATTTTACTTCGTTTTGGAGTAATTTGGACCAGAAAGGAGTCGAGAGCTCAGGAGCAGTGAGGGGGTGCTGGGGTGTTCTCCACAGAGCTTTTTTGGCAAGCTGGTGCAGCAGTCCGGGGGTTTTCTCCTGCGCTTGCTCGGTGTCATTTGCATCTCCGGCGTGGCTGGGATGTCCCAGAAACTGTCCCCGATCTGGGGCTGGGCAGTGACAATGTTTGCTGTCCTTTCAGCGGAAAGCTGTTCCACAGAGGTCCTATGGTTCAGGATTGACTGGGGAGGCAGGAGTGTTGAATTTATATTTCTTTAAAGTTTTTTTTTTAATTTCTCTTGTTCTTGCTTCCAGCCTTTCTCTGTCTTCCTAACCCGATCTTTTTCAAAACTCCCTCTTCCCATGTTCCCTTCTTTAGCCCTCAGCACACCAAATACTTTTAAAGATACCATAGCAGGTTTCTCACCTGCTTGCAGCTGTGTCATCACACCACTCTGCTGTCTCCAAAAATGAGCCAGACCCAAGATTTTGTCCCCCTTGCATCACTAGCAAGTTGTGCATTTTCACTTGAAGACAGTAGCAGTGAGCTCGATGTGTTGTTCACCCAACCTAATTTTGGACTGATTTCGTTAGGCTTTGGCTAATTCTGGTGCTCTCATGTTGACACTGAAATATATGTGGGTTTCAGGTTTCAGCAGGAGGCATTTTTATCTTTGAAGCAGGTGATAGACCATAAACCACAATGGTGAAGATTCAGTGCAGTTGGGGTTTTTGGGGGATAATTTAAAAAAAAAAAGAAAAGAGTTTTGGTTTTTTTTCCTCTCCTGCAAGGAGCCCTGAGTGAGTTGTGGGGAAAGGAGGGGTGAGCTGCAAGATCACTTTCTCTCAACACAAGGAGAGTTAATGGTTTCAGCATGGCTGAGGGGTTTGCTTGCTGCAGATGTCTCTGATGCAGCCTCTTGTGAATCTCCCTGAAGGGCCAGGGAGCTGCCATCTCGATGGCATTGACGTCAGGGCTGGGTTTCTGTCCATCCTAGTCAAACATGGAAAAGGTTTTCCATGTGGCCTTTAGGAGCTCTTTGTACCACTTTTTTTTGGAAGTCTCTGATTTAGGTACCATGGCAAGGATTCAGCAGGTGTAAAAAATGCTACAAAAATCCAATAAAAATTAGATTTAAAACGACCAAAATCTAAGTCTTCCCTGCACAGGGGCAGCTGCTACAGAAACTAGAGAAGCTGTGAAGGTGCTTTGTATATGTTTCAGTTGATGCTGGCCTGGATGAGGCCACACATCACTACATGAGGGCCACTCTTCTGAATTCTTGGCATCCAGGAAGAGGTCAGCTTAAATATAGTCACAGGTCAGATCCTCACCCTGCTTCTCCCTTCGTGAAATTACCGCTCATTGTGCAGAAATACTGGCCACTGCCACGACTGCTGCTTTTTCTTCTGAGAAAACACCACGGTGTTCATCAATTACACATTACTCATCCACCAAAATCACTGTGGCTGCTGCCGAGCCGATTCACAGACCCTCTCCAAATCCGTCCAGCCGATGCTTCTGTAGCTCCTGCATTTTTCCGGGGTAGGCAGGAGGTGGACACCTGCCCTGTGACCACAAATCAGGGGCATGATCTTGCTCATCTTGGTCTGTCCATTGCATTTGTCCAGGGGTAGTTTTCTTCGTGTACCAATTTCATTAAGCACTGCCAGCAAGGTTTTGGATTCCTCCAGTCCTGGAAGAGTACCAGCTGAATGATCCAGCTCCATCCTTTCCACTGTGCAGCTCTGGGGAAAGGTGCTTTCTCTTCTCCTATTTTTCCCCCAGTTCTAAAAAGCAGGATAATTTTGAAATCAGGAACTTCAGAAAGATTTTCAGATGTCTTTTGTGCTTCCATAGCAGTTTGCATAGGTGACCAGCTATCTCTCCTGATAAATTGCTGTTTTTCCCACCATTTTTTTCAAGAGACTTTTGCCACAACCCAGCAAAAACAGTGGGTTCCTTCTAATAACTTTCTGCAAGGAAATTGAAAACTCTGAAAGGATTGAACAAAACCCAGTTTTAAGACCACCTCCTCTTTTACTGCCGTGACAGCAAGGCACTTGTTCTTTCCATTGGACTTTGAGAATAGCTCATGGAAATTGTCCCTGGCCTCTCTGTGACTCTGGTGTACAGGGAGTTAAACTCCTCAGTCATCTCTTGGACAAGCACTTCATAAGACTTTTGGACCTCTCTTAGAGGAAAAAAACATTATCCAAGAGAGATGAGTAGTTTGAGTGGAGGACTTTTTTTTGATTTCCCATTTTGTTGCTTTGTAAAATGCTGATGTGATTTGAAAGCTCCAAATTACAACATTATCACACAACCACATCTCTTTTCTTCTGCCCTCTTCCTTCCTCCTCGCCTCTCCACGTCCCCTTCCCCTTTTGTTTCCTGACTGGTGACTTTGTCAACTTTATTCAGGACAAAGCCCCCATCCCACCAACACCTGAGGGCACACAGTGTTCCTGTGGCCATCCTGGATGTGTTACTTGCCTGGCCAAGTGTGAAATTTGGAAGATCTGAGTGGAAACGTCAAGCAGAGAGACCGTGATTGTTTTTCCATGGCATGACGTGAGGTGTTTTCACTGATGAGAGGCAGCAAAAATAGTGTGGGGAAAATACAGCCCCAAGAAAGAAACATGTAAATATTTGAGTATACTAAAAACCCCCCTGCTTAGTCAGGGGCTTGTGCTCTGCTTTTATTCTGGGCTTGTTTTGTGGTTAGGGGGTAAATGCTCAAGGGAATGAGGGGTGATGTGGGTACAAACCCAGCAGAAGTGAGGCGTGGGGGAGATTGCGTGGGGAGTCCAAATGTTGCACTCCATCTCAATGGCTGGTTTTAATTAATACTATTGACAACTGAGCTTCTGGGCTGGCTGTGGGGAGCATCTGAGAAGTGACATCACCTCTCTCGGTGCTCCGCCAGCCGGGTGTGACTGCTGAGGTGTGAACTTAGTGCCTGTGTTGGACTGTGACCTGCCCCAATAAATAGGGGTGTGGGTGTGCCTGGTTCTGCAGAGCATCTCTGGGGCTGAGCCTTCCCTGAGGATGGGAGCTCCCCTTCTCCCATGGCTGCTGCTGCTGCTGCTGATGTCCCACTCTGCCCATGCAGGTGAGCTCCCGGTGGCTTTGCTGTCATCACCCACATCCTGCACCCAGAGGGACTGGGGGAGCTTGGGATCCTCATGCCTGCTTAGCCGAGGGTTTGCCTTGGAGCCAGGGAAAAAGTGTGACCATCCTTTGCTGGGGTCTGGTTCAGCTTTCAGGAGCTGTGTGGGAGCAGGGAGCCAAGGCAGAGACACAGGTGACAGCTTCTCACTGGGGTCCCTGCAGTGCTGTCAGTGAGAGCATGGGAAGGGAAACTTCCTTTGGCTCCCGGAGTTGCTGCATCCCTAACAGCGCTGTCTGTGCCTGTGAGTTTCCACCTTCTCTCTCTCTCAGCCATCCTGGAGGTGAATGGGAACCTGAGCTGTAGGTGTGCCAAGACAACCTCGGAATACATCAGTCCCAAGAAATATGAGAGCATTGAGATAAGGCCTGTGGGCAGCAGCTGCAGGCGTGTGGAGATCATGTAAGTGCCCTGGGGCTCTGCTGCTGCCACCATCCTGCTTCTCTGCTGCCTTGCTGGAAACTAAACCTTTCGAAAAATGCCACCAGCTCACTTGCTGAGAAACATCAGGTGCGGAAATGCAGGTCCTCAGGGCCTAAAGGCATCTTTCCAGCAGGGGAAAGCGTGATTTCCTCGTGCTGGAGCAGGGAGTGTTTGCAGCTTGGAGGAAGCACTTCCTCAGGCACTGAGGCAGCATGAGCCACAATGGATTTTCCCAGGTTTTTGCAACTACTCAGTATTAATACATTTGTAAATCTCCAGAAAAAGTTGTCTTTGAACAATATTCTGGGCTTCAAGTGTCTGCTCCGCATGGGAATGTGTTGCATCTTGCTTGTCCTGGCTATGCTGCGGCTTCCTCTGTCTCTGGTAGCTTTCTGCAATTGCTGGCACTGGGAGTGAAAGCTGAATCTTGCCCATCAGCTCTGGCTGATTGAATCCCTGCCTTTGGAGGAGACAGGAATGCTCAGGAACTCTCCTTGTGTTTCAGAATTAAATTAAGAACCTCAGGGAAGGTGTGTGTGAATCCTGAAGCCCCTTGGGTAAAGAAGCTGCTGAAGCGCATTGCCAGCACGTAAGTTGTTTGATAGAAATCCCTTTGGCTCAGGTGGCCCTGGACAGCATCCCAGCACATCCCTGGTCCTTAGAGGCTCCCATGGGCCCAGGAGCTGTTGTAGGGGCTGCTGCTGTCCAAGGGACACTTCCAAAGTAATGGAGGGGCAACTCTGCTGTTCAAAGCAGCGTTCAGCCCAGCACAACCCGTCTGTGGTTGTGCTGGGTTATGGACAGTGCTTATGGACAGTGCTGCATTTCCAAAACATTTTTGGGGAAACAGCATGAGGGGAGCAATGGCAGGATGAGGGTTTGTTTGTGGCAGGTGCAATAGTGTGGTGATGCTGGGCTGGGAAAGCTGCCTTCCTTTGTTGTGCCTGTGCTGGGTTTGTGGCCATCCCGGCAAGTGATGGCTGCTCCAGGAAATGGCAGCGACTTCCCTCAGCTGGGGCAGGAGCTTCCTCTCCTGAACCTGCTTTGCTCTGCGTTCACACGTTTCTCCTCCTTCTGCTTTTTGCAGGAAGAAAAAATAAGTTTCCTGCTGAGGAAGTTGCTGCCCAGAGCCCCGAGGTGGACTGGCAGATGATGCCCAGGTGTGCAGACCTGGCTGCTCCTCACTTCGCCCTCACTTCCCCCTGCTTCCCGAAAGCCCCATGTCTGGCTCTGGTGGCAGTGGCTGTGGGGAAGGTGACTCACTGCTGGCCCCAGCCCCGCAGCAGGTTCATGGAGAGGGTTTTCCCAGCATTTGGTCCTTGGATCAGCGTGAATGTGAATCCTTCATTTATTTACTTGCCTGCAGACTGTGAAGCTGTTCCCCATCAGGGGCTGCTCCTGCTTCTTTAGGAATGACGTTGTGACTCCTTCCGTGTGTGAAGTGCTCAGTGACAGAGCGTGTGTCTGGGGCTTCTGTGGCACAGTGTGGCATGTCCTGTCCCAAGGGCTCAAGGCCAATAAAATTCACATTTTTTCATTCTGTTATGTTTTCCCTGGATCTCCTAGCTTTGAAGCAATCTATGGCATAGAATCATAGGACAGCTTGGACTGGAAGTGACCTCAAGGCCCATCTTGTCCCACCCTGTGCCATGGGCAGGGACACTTTCCACCAGGCTGCTCTAAGCCCTGTCCACCCTGGCCTTGGACACTTCCAGGGGTGGGGCAGCCACAGATTCTCTGGGCAGCCTGTGCCAGGGCCTCGCCACCCTCACAGGGAAGAGTTTCTCTCTAATATCCCATCTAACCCTGCCCTCTGTCAGTGTCAAGCCATCCCCCCTTGTCAGGGGTCCTCCCCATCATAACCTGTTGTGTCCCTCGGTGCTGATCTGAGAGCAGATGTTGCTGGCAGGGAAATGGGTTGATCCAGCCAAAGTGCTCCACATCCAAATGATGGAGCAGGGGTTTACAGGTGAGGCTTTAAGGAAATATACTGGGAATGGGCTCGAGGTCACTTGGCAGAGTTTCGGGGTAAAAAATCAAAAACAAATGCCAGCAGAGCGGTGCTGGGCTGTGCCTTGCAGGGGGATAGCATGGTTGTAGGAGAAATGTAGTGATATGTGATCATGCCGGACAGAAAAGCACCCCAGAAAAGCTCTGGGCTCGTGGGGCTGTGTGCGCTAAGAGCAAAGTTGGAGGAAACGACAAAGAGAGGAAGGGGAAAACAGAGCCAGTTTTGGGAAGCCGGGCCCCCTGCCAAGCCCCAAGCCACATTTTACCGGCAGTGTTGCAACCTCAGCGAGCGCCGTCAGCAGGGAGCAGGGTCGGGCAAAACCGCCGCGACCCCGGGGCCGCCCGTGCCACCTCACTTCTCCTATTTTCCCTCTCAAATAGCAGGATGTGGCCGGCGCCGGGGCTGGGGCCGGCATGGCTGTGCGGGCAGCCCTGCTGCTGGGGCTGCTGCTGGCAACCCACCACCCTGGGGACACAGGTGAGGCTCCTCTCAGGGGGGCTTGGGGGATGCTGAGGGCTGTGAGGCTTTCAGGGTTTAAAGTGGGTGATCCTGGTGGGACGTGGCGGGAGATGCATTGCCTGGGGAGGGTTTTGGGGTGATGTGTGAGCCATGGCCATGTGCCCCTTCAGCAATCCTGGAAGCCAACGCCAGCCTGAGCTGCCGCTGTCTCAAAAGCACCCGAGCCTTCATCTCCCCGGAGAAATACAGCAGCATCGAGGTGTGGCCGGCAGGGAGCAGCTGCCGGCGCCTCGAGGTGGTGTAAGTGGCTCTCGGGGGTATGAGCCCTCTGCTCCCTGTTTCCCCTGAATTACCTCAGTTTCGTGCTCATTTTCGTTGTGAGAAGGGTGGGAGACTCAGCTGCCTGCAGGAGGGGAAATGAAAGGCTGAAAGGCCACGTGTTTTCTAGGATTAAGCTAAAGAGCCTGAAGAAGGTCTGTGTGGATCCAGACACGCCTTGGGTGAAGAAACTCTTGCAGGACCTCCCTCACCTGTAAGCTCTCCCTTCGCCCTGAGCACCAGGGGCTTCCAGTGGGACCTCGGGCATCAAGTGGGAACCTTCACACGTATCCTCCCTCTTCTGCTTTTGGCAGGAGGAAGAAAAAGGCTCCCCGCTGAGGAAGCTGCCACCGGAGGCATGGCCAGATGTGCTGGACCCAAAACTGCCTCTCTTCCCCATCCTGTTGTCACCTTGTCCCAGTCCAGAGCGGAGCACACTACTGCCTGAGCTCCTTTTTATGCCTTTAAACCCTTAAAAATGCCCATCTCTGCTTCCACCCTCTCCCATCCCGTAGCCGTGTGCTGGGTGTCCCTTTTGGGCGTGTCCCAGCAGGCCCAATAAAGGCGGCAGCCCTCTGTCACTGTCCCTTGCATTCCTTCCTGCGGCATGCCAGGAGCTTGGGGTGCTTGGGGTGGGAGGCATGGGGGACACCATACTTTGGCTAAAAACATGGGAGGTTTGAGAAGGTGGCCACGGCAGTTTCCACCTTTTTTGGCGGGGAGGCAGCACAGCCACGTGCAGCAGGGGGAAGCGACGGCAGGGAAGTTGAGGCGTGGGGCAGCCCCTTTTCCCTCGGGCGCTTCCCAGCCTGTGAAATCCCCCTGGGGCAGGGGGCTGGCTATAAAACAGCCCTGGCAGAGCTAAGGGTGGGCAGTGAGGATGCGGCTGCTGCCAGCAGCGCTGGCCCTGCTCCTGCTCCTGAGCAGCTCAGAGCCGGGGGGCGGTGAGTGGCTTTGGGTGTCCATCCATGTCCCTCTCCAAATGCCTGGATAGTGGCACTGGGCTCAGCCAGATGGGCTGAGCATGGGCTCTGCTAAGCTTTCAGATTTGTTTCTTGCCTATCTTTGAGCTTGAGTTTGTCTTTTAAACCCTGTGGCTAAGCAGGAGTAGGATATTGGGGTGGAGAGTGGGGGATTTGCTTGATGGGTTTAAGCTGCTTCTCTTCCAGACCCCTCTAAAGCTTAACTGCTTGGTGGCCGGGCAATGGGTTTAATTCATAAAATGTTGGTTACGTTTTTCAACCCTGCAGCTAAAACCTGCCACACACAGGAAAATAAGCTTTGAGGCTGTGCTGGGAGGGATTAGCCTCACTGCAAACCCCATTAACAGCAGCCCGTGGGTGGCAGGAAGGGGATGGGATAGGGGGGAGGGGGGTGTCCACGGAGGGCCGAGACCTGGTGTGGGCTGCCCTGGGGCACAGGTCTGTCGCTGGAGAGCCTGCTGACCAACATGAGGTGCAAGTGCATCAAATCCACTGCCCACGTCATCAGCCTGGGGAGGATCCTCGCCATCGACGTTACCCCACCAGGCATTCACTGCAGGAGGAAGGAGGTCATGTAAGTGGAAAGCCTGGAAACCAATTCCTGCAGATTGCTCTTTTGTGCACTGGTGCAAAAGTACATGGTTGGGGAAGCCCACAAAGGCTGGGGTGACTCTTGCTTCTTGATTTAAAGGGGGTTCCTCCCACCATGGCTCATGGTGCTAAGGTAAAGGTCCCAAAATTCTACATCTCTGCTGCCCAGGGTTTGTATCTGTTCCAAGGGAGCAGAGGGCTTTTCTCTATGGGTTAGAAAAGCTTTGGGAGAGGGGTGTGCATGGGGCTGAGGGTTCTCGTGGCCTTGCAGCCTCACCCTGAAGAAGAACAGGCGGGTGTGCGTGACCCCTGAGGCGCCCTGGATCCAGCTGGTCATCCACAAGCTGATGCAGGGGTATGTGAAGCCCAGTGACTGGAAAACACCCAGCATCTCCAATGCCTTGGTGGGACCATCCATCTCGCCTGACCCCTCTGTCTTCCTTTCTTTTCTCCCACAAAATGTGCAGGAGTAGCACCAAAAAAGTGCTGCTGCGGCCACGGCGGGAAGCACCGTGCTGCCGGACCCCTTGGAGAGCCCCCACCCCATCCCTGCCACTGTCCAGATCCAGGGAATCCACGGTTCTGAATTCCTCGTGGGACAGCAATGACACAACCCCCATGCCCTGAGATACACTGGGTTTAGTGGCACGATGCTGGTGCTGCCTCTGCTCCCTGGGTTTTGGCTGGGGCAGGATCCTTTCCCTGCTCTCCCCTGGCAAAGGCTTTCCCCTCAGGCTCCCAGTGTCTCCCTCTGTTTCTGGTGCCCCTGCTGTTCCTGCATCCCACCGTAGCCCATCCATGGTGCCACCAATAAAAGGATGAATGTGCTTTTCCCCTTGGCTGTAGCAGCTCTCTCTGCTCACATTTGTGTAAAAGTTGGGACTTTTTGGGGCAGGGATTTAGGTTGGACTGTGGGACCGTGAAGCTTTTGGCTGCTTTGCCAAGGACACTTCTGAAGGCGCCGCCTTTCCTCTCTGCTCCAGGATTTGGTGCCTTTTTCTGACAGGTCCTGGCAGGAGTAGGTAGTGCAGGAGTGGGATAAGGTCTGTTGTTGGCTTCTGGCTGTGGAAACACAGAAGTGGGAATTTTGCCAGTGACTGGCTGAGGCTTTCTGTGGTGCCCCATTTTCCTGGGAGAGGGACTCTGGCATGGCCCAGGAATGTGGGTGACATTGGTCACTGAGGTGACACACGTGTGACTTGTGACCTGGTGCAGGATTATCCCTGTTTACAATCGGGCTTGGCCAGTTTGGGAGGAGGTGTCTGAGGTCTGTAGGAATCAAATTTGTGTTCTCCTCCCCATCCCTGGTTGGATCCCAAAAATAAATGTGTCCCTGGGCAGTGACAAGCTGGGAAACACCCACCCAGTCTCTGTATCCCGCCCTGTGCCCCAGGAATGACAGAAGGGATAGGACTGGTTGCAAAAGGGCTGTTTGTTGCCTCCAGAAAGACATGGAAATACACAGAAGGGAAGAAACCAGTGGATGTTTAGCCCTATCCATCGTGGGTGAGTGATATCCCATCTCCACAATGATTAAATTAAAAAAAAAAATTTAAAGGGAAGAAAAATGTAGCAGTTCAGGGGTTTAGTGACCTCCTCTTCCCCGCTGCCCAAAGGTCCAGGGCAAGCAGCATTTCCTCATCCCAGAGCCTGGCACGCTCTCAAATTTAAAGCAAAGCTGCTATTCCCATGAACCAGGACGTAAATCCCCCAAAAACTGTCATGTAAGCATGCCCGGGAGTGACCCTGCAGCTGCCCCTGCTCCACGTGCACTGCCATCTTTTCGGGGACGGGACCTCCTGGGTGCAAGGGCAGCACACAAGAAAGCAATCTGACTGAAAAAACCCGAGCTCTGAAAGTAACCACTGTGGGATGGCGTGGGAGCTTCCAAAGAGGATGGATGAGCCCCAGCACTGGGATCACTCTCTCCACCATTCCCACAGGGAGCAGTTGTGCCATACCTGGATCTAGAGGCTTATAATCTCCACCTAAAATTGTTTCTAATTTGAAGTGAGTTCTTGGCTGATGCTTGGCAGAGAGGATTAAGATGTGGGTGGTTCCCACCAGGTTCTTTTGGTATCTGCGTCACCTGGGAACACTGAAGGCTGAGAGGGAGGGTCTGTGACCAAAATTGTGTAATGCTTCAGGCTCCTTACAGTGAAAGAAGGAAGCAAAAATATTCAGCTACATTGTACAAAATTCTCTTTTTTATATATGTATATATGTATATATATATATACACACACACAAAACCCCATATTGGACAGATTCACCAGTTTGAGTTTTAAAAAGTTGCTTGTAGAAGGGTGTTGGATTTTGTTTTCTCTGCTGGCTTTAGGCAGTGCTGTTGCTTAGGAGTGGATACCAGGCACTGTGTTTTGGAAAGCAAACTGAGGCAGTGAGAAGCAGGGAAGGGCTTGGAGCCTTTTTTCCAGGTATTGCCTGCGACATGCTGGGAACTGAGGCTGGGGAAAAAAGCACCATTCCCTCCCTGCTCCTGCTGGGAAAGGAAAACCAGGAGGAAAACAGGAGGGAGCACAGGAGAGGCAGGTAAACATATGCATCGACTGAAACATAAACAAGACTCTGTTTTTTTGTGCAATGTCTGTTAAAATAACATTTTTGTGTTAAAAACCACGCGGTGTGACGAGCGTTGGGAAGTGCAGCAGAGAAAATCCAATGGAACACCTTCCCACAACGGAACACTTCCATCGCTAGAAACCAAAGGAAAATCCAACTGGAGCAGCTTACAATGTTTGCCAGGGTTTGGGTTTTTCCGCCCCCATCCTCCCCCACCCCCATATTACAAAACATTGGTGCTGGGTTTTTATTTTTATTACTAAATGGGCTCCTCTGCAGCTCATAGACAATCACGGGCGAATTGGAAATTCCATTTTATACAAACAGCTCAAAAAATATTGGGAGTGAAGTATGGTTAGGAAACACTGCTCAGGTTGGGATCACCGTGCGTGGAGGAACAGGATGAACAGGTTAGTGCATGCCTCTGGAGCGGAGCATCCCCCCTCCCCAAAAAACATACAGCAGCTGAGTACAGAAAGGTAATGTCCACAGAATTAAGTTTTTCATGCTATTCTACTTTCCAGTGCTCTCCAATCCATGTGCCATGGCCAGGTGGGGAATGCTGAGGTATATTCCAACAGAGATACCTGCACCCAGAGGAAAATCCATCTCTGGAAAGGGTTCCCCCCCCGCTTTTTTTTTTTTGTTGTTTTGTTTTTGCACAAAGCAAGTGCTGCACAGGAATTTCCCCCAGCTCCCATCACTTCCAATTGATCCCAGACCATAGATGACGTCCCCATTTTTAGGCACTTCTTTTCCAAGGGAGTTGTCACTTTGCTGAACCCATTTTTGCATTCTGGCCCACTCCACCCCCTCCCTGGCCCCCAGAGTCAGGGACTAGTTTCTCCTCCAAGTCCAATTGAGGTTTTTTTTTCCCCCCTATGGAAAATTTCCTATGTATAAAATGACAAAGGAATTGTTTAATTAAAGAGGAACAGCCTGACTTGGCAGTTTTGCAAGACAGAAGATGGCTCTTTAGTATTTAAAACTAATTTCACAATTTAAATTGGACTTTTTTTTGAAGTATACGAATGAGACATAAATATAGGCTTATCAATCTGCTTAAAAATTTCATTCACATCATGGAAAATGTTTTTCATTTATTAAAAATATCACATTTGGAGACTAGAAACAGTAAAGTGCATGAAAAGTTTCAAATAGAAATTCAAGAAAATCTTATAGCAGCAAAAAAGCAGAATAAAGAAAAACTTAAAAACACAGACACGACCTTTTCCTATCACTGTGCCTTTTTTTTTAAAACATTAAGCAGCCAAACAGATTTTTTTCAGAAAATTGCATCATGTTTAATGCCTCTTGAGGCACAAGGTTTTGAACTGGCCACCCAGAGCGTTAAAAGGAACAAAAAAAGGGATTTCCAACACATCCAAAGAGCATTAACATTTGGGAAGGAACCAGCAGCTTTTTACTTCAGCCCTGACCAACAGCAGCTCCTAAACAAATTGAAATCAATAGGATTTAGAGCTCAAATTTGATCACAAATATTTGGCTATCTTTGGTTTTCTGATAGTATTGAGATGAGGGGCAGGGCCATGCTGCCAATCATTTATAGTCAGGTATTAAGTGCTTTGCTAATGTGCAAAATTTATATTGGATGCAAAGTTCAGTCTCCATTTTGGATTCAAACAAACAGTATTTCTAATATTCTTCCTACCAAACAAGCATCTCTAATTTTGTTTTTCTTTCTCCTAAATGTTGGTTCAATTTGCCACGTTCTGGAAAAAAGCATTACCTTGAAATACGTTAAAATGCAACTTTTTTAATCTCTTTTGTCCATTCAGAAGTGCAGCTTCCTACTGAAAAGAAAAAGCCAGTTTAAAATAAAAAAAACCCAACAAAAATTAAATTAAAAACCTGGAAAGGGGAATAATACTTTGGTTCCAGCCCTAGTGCCAAATGATACCAATATGCACCAAAATGTGCAAAATCTCATATCAAACACATAAGGAAAGGAGCTCGAAGAAGCAGCTTAAGGTTGGCCATACTTCACTCCTATATACTGGGATTTACAAGTGTACAGGTCCGTGAGAACAGTCCGTGCCCGCCGGGCAGGGCTGCACTACCTGCGGGAGGGCAGGTGCACCCCGTTCACCAGGGGCAGCAGCGGCGGGTGGAGCTCCAGCTGCGTTAACAGGGAGAAGTGGTCGGAGGGGATGTGCGGGTGGGGGCACCCCGTGATGTTGTTGTCCACCAGCCACTGAGGGTCCAAAGGCCCCAGGACTCCGAGCACGTTCATGTGGGTGTTGGAGTAGAAAATGTAGTCAATCACACCCTGCGGAGAGAGGGAGAGACAGTGCGGTGAGGGCAGCGCCTGGCAGGCTGGCTGCACCGTGCTGAGGTCGGGGGGAAGGCACGTGCCACGTCCATCCTCGTTAAACCAGGGGCAGCCACCGTCAGGGAATGAACACAGCAGTGCCTCCCAGAAATCAGTGCTTACTTTGAAGTCAAAAGTGTAATTGGTGTAAGGCATCAGGTTGTTCTCGTAGGCGCTCTTGAGCTGGAAGCCGTGCGTGATCCTGCCCTCCGAGGCTCCGTTCTTCCCGTTGCCGCTGAAGTTCATGAGACACTCGTTGTAGCGCAGCTCCTTGAAGTCCTTGTGGTTGTCAGCTACTATGCCGTTGCTCAGGTATTCCACTACACCTGTTGGCAAAGAGAGGGATTTAGGGAGTTGCTCTGAAAGACAACATTCGCCTGGGAACGTTAAAAACCAGAACACCACAAAGGCACGCCGTGAGATCAGAATTAGCAGAGTAAAACCCTCTCCTTAGAAAGTCTTCATCAAGAACTCACTTCTTTCCTACTTCTTATTGCTACTCGAGGCATAGGTATTTATTTAATGATTTATTTAAGATCTAATTATGCTTTTCTGGACTTTTGTAGGTTCAACCAGCTCTCCTGGAGTGTACAGCCAACCACGAAAAGCAGGTGACTCAACTGCAGGACTTGAAATCTCAGCCAGATTTCCAAAGACAGCTGTTCCTAGGAAAGCTTTCATCCATACCTACCCAGGGGAGTGCAAAACAAGCCTGTTACCCTCAGAGGAAAAAGTGGACTCAAATGCTCTGAAAAGGTAAGTTAAAAATTAAACCAAAACCAGCCTTACCTGAATCAGGCAGTGAGTTGAGATCCGCACACAGCACCAGAGGGATAGAGTTGGGATCTGCTGTTGGGCTACTGGGCCTGCTTGAGGCTTTCTCCAGGATGTTTTTCAGCTCTGAGACGAACATCATGGTCTGGATGAGTTTCACATCTGAGTATTCAGGGTCCCAGTGCATGTGGGCATTGGCCACAATGAGCAGCTGTTTGTCCACGTGAAGCGATTTCATACCTGGATAAACAATTTTAGCAGTGAAAGTTTCTGTGAATGCAGTGGGTCCCTTCTTGTTAATGCTCAGGGTGTAGCTCCTCAGGGCTCAGGGTCAGACACATGAGCAGATGGGTGTGTTTTCATTGCTTAAACCCGCTAAAACGCCTGCAGAATGGCCCAGGAAGCTCCTTCCAGCCCTGCAATTTCTCCTCCTCTGAAGCCATCAAAACCCTAGCTGTGCAGACAGCGCAAGGTGGCAGTTTCATCTGTGTTGGAATTATCTGCTGCATCTGGTCAAACTTAATGAAAATGTGACAGTCAGTCCATCAAGAGGCAGGAAAAGATACCTGATAATCTTCTTCTTCCACATCAGTACATTAGCACTGACATCTAATCACTGGGGGAGGGTGGAAGGAGTCAATCAAGGGAAGGAAAAGAGTTGAAAATAGAAGTTGAACATTATTGACAACTACTGGTAAGAGCAAATGCACATAAACACAGCGACCCTGCGAAAGCTGAGTTGTTCAAGCAGAATTTAACAGAGTAAGTAAGCAGGGATAAAAGCTCAGAAGGAGAAATGTAAATGCTGGACATCTTGCTGCAAGCACAACCAGACCAGGCAATCATGTCATCTGTGTCCTGTCTTAGCCACTGATGGGCTGGATTTGGCTACACCTCCAACGGGAACAGCATGGATTACCCAGGAATAACTCATGTCTGTCCATGGAGCTGAGTATCAATGAGGACACCACGGTCATACTCACTTGCTCCAAATAACTCCTTGTGCACCTCCAACACCACGGCGACTCCAATGTTGTCCTTGGTCATGACTCTGTTCAGCATGGCTTCCGAGCCCTCCGAGTTGGCCATGGCCACCTGGTTGAACTCCACCGTGTGCTTCTGCACCAGTGTGAACCTGGGGCAATGGGGAGAGAAGCACAGTGAGCAGCTGTGACCCACAGCTCCCTGGCAGTGTCCCCATTTGAAAACCATCCCTATTTGCTTCCACACGCTCCCTCTCTTCTGAGCCACTCGAGCTGGCTCTAGACACGACCCGAGAACTGCATTTTTGTTTCTGGAAGCAGGGAAAAATCTGAAAGGCAGCTCAGGCTTTGGGAAACTTCCACCTCAATTACTGGAAGCTGTTCTGAGGTTTGAATGTAGTTTTTAACAGCTAATGCTGGCCCTTACTTTTCCGTTTTGAAGAATATCGCGCAGCCATCCACATGCTTTTTCTCCTGCTCGGACATGATTTTGGCACGTGACTTCGGAGAAAAGAATCCATCATATCCCCGTTCTTTCAAGGCTGGCAGGAAAAGGGTGAAGTATTGCTCCGTTTCCACTTCCTGGAATTGAACACAAACACCTCAGGCTAAAGAAGTGAAGGAAACCTTTCCTTCTGCCTGTGCTGGCTTGCAGCCAGAAAAGCTGCTGTCTGCGCAATCCATATCACTTCCTAAACTAATGGTCTGCTGGGAACTGATGTGCATTCCTGGATTTCCTGGAATCCCTCCCAAAGGCAAAGTGACAGGTGTACTTTGAACAGCAGTAACCACACCTGATATTTTTGACATTGGAATATGGATGCACAGCTGGTATTGGGAAGACCTGGAATTTGCTACTGAGCAGGTGACTATGGTGTTCCCAAGGGAACACTGAATCCTAAAGGCGGAGGTTCATGTTTTCTGTTTCTGATGGAAAATGCAGTTATTTTTAATTACCTGAAGACTAATGATATCTGCATCACAGTTGACGATTTCTTCCATGATTCCCTTTTTCCTATACTCCCAATTGAGTGCCCAAGATGGGCAGTAGCCATAGAGCTGCCGGGTGGCATATTTATCACACAATACATTGTAACACATAACTGTAAATGAAGCTGCAAGGAGAGAGAGAAAGGGAAAGGTTATCAGCCCCTGGAGACTGAACTCTTTGGCTTGGGCAAGAGCTATGGTAAAACCCAACATGTTGAAGAGATGACCAGCATCTCATTCAAATGACAAAAACTGTATTTACAGCACAGCCATACGTTAATTTTTCTAGCACAAATGAACACAAATTGCTATCTTCACTCTGATCCAGGAAAATGAAGATCAAGACGTGCTTCCCAGTGTGTCATGTGAGCACAGAGAAAAGAACCACAGATTTACCTGAGGGCAGAATTTGGTCTCGTTCTTTTAAAGTAATCCATGGCCTTGGAGGCAGCTGCTCTGGATGAACTACAAAAAATTACACCAGTGATTAACTGAGAGTTTCTATTTGTAAGTTACAATTTCTAAGTCAAAGTGATGACTGAACAATAATGTGCTTTGCATCCCCAACTCCCTGAGTCTTCAGGGGAGGCAAAAATCATTTAGATGAGTATCTCTAGTAAGAGCAGTATTGTCATTTGTAAGATTCGTTACTATTTTTGTCTCTTGTTTTCAGATTTAGAAGTACCATGGAAATACTCCTGCACATTGAATAATCTGCTGAAGGAGGAGGGGTAAATCCTGGCATGGTTCAGCCATCTCTTCTGCAAGAATCTTGCCCTGTATCCATCATTCCCCTGCAGTGTATTAACTTCGGAGACATCGAGTGGCAAAACAGAAGGCTCAGTTACAGAGCCACAAAGCAGGACTGAAGGCAGGTACTGGATGTTCTTAATGGCTTTGGTGTTTCTTGAGCTAAATCTGCCATTCTGCTTGCATTCAAATGATTATTTCTGGTGGGGAGAACCACAATGGCTTCAGCAAGGCAGACTTTGCCCTTGGTTGATAAGTGAAGGGTTTCAAACTGAACAGTGGGAACATCTGGCTGTAACATGGGAGAAGCTTAGACAGTACACATCAGCCTCTTCCACTGTGTGTGAGGGTGTTTCTTGGGAGATGACCAGAGCCACCTGACAAAAACACTACATCAGTGAGGAAATACTGTCCCTCCAGTGGTTCAGAGTCTTGTTTTAGCAGTGAATACTACTTTTAAACCCTTTTTGCCCACCAGATCCATAGGGCTGTACCTGCTAGATTGTCAAGCATGTAGTTCAGTAGCTTTCGGGTTCCGTCTGGATCCTGGTAGAGGCTGAGAATATCTTGGGATAAAGGATTGCCTGCCAACAGCACAAAACAACAGCAGGGGGATCAGCTGCCTGCCTTTCTTGAGGCTTTCCACCCAAAGAAAATCTCCCAGAATGAAAACAGACAAATTGACTCAGCAGGTTAAAGGGTTTATTTCCCTGTCTGCAGATTTGAAACGGGCTCCTAAGGAAGTTTAACAGCATTAAGAAAGAGAAGCATTGTTGTCCCAACTGCCTGGCCATTTTTGCTACAAACTTAACACTTAAAATACCCTGTAAGAAAACTTTGAGGTAATAGAGGAAGGTTTTGAGCTCAGACCCCCTTAGCATTCCAGAGAACTCATAGGAATATGGAATTGGAAAGAGCTCACCTTTCAAACCCAGGGTTTGCAGCTGGAAGAGCCGTCCAAGTTCATAAGGCAAAACCCGTAAGAGATTGTTATTTAAAAGCAATTCCCTGCAGCAAATGCAAAAACAGTTGGGGTGAGTATCACTTCAGAAGAGAATTCCTAAGGTGCTGTACACTGCTTGTCCTCAAAGAGAACACTTTTCACCCTGTGTTTTATTATGGAAAGATGTGCCAATGTTCCCATATCAAAGCATGACTGAAATAAATTCCTTAGGGGGAAAAAAGCAACAAAACCCAAGATAAAACCTGGGATGAAAACAGTGATATACCAATGACCATAAATGAAGCCCAGTGAACCCAGAAGTAATTACTAGAATCAAAGTTCTGCACCAACCTGGAATTTTCAGGATTATTTGATATACAAGCACAGAAAACAAACTGAAATTCTCAGTCCTGATCCCACAATAGAGATTTTTGAGAAGTTAACCAGAATTATTCCTCTCACCTGAGAGATACCATGTTTCCTAGTTCTGCTGGTAAACTTCTGAGTTTGTTGGATGACAGATCCAGGTAAACCAGATTGTGAAGCTTGGCAATATCAGGTGGAATGCGAGTAAGGTTGTTGTCATTGAGGTGCAGAGCAGTCAGGTGTGTCAGCGACCAGAGTGATGTACTTAAGCTCCGCACTCTCCCTGGAAGAGGAAAGCAAGGAACCACCTCTTCACTCTGGAACCACCAGATACACACTGGGTCTGGAGTGCTCTGGGCACCAATTACGGGAATTTAAACCCCAACCAACTCACCCGAGATCTCTAATTCAGCCCAGTGCGACTTCTTCCCGTTCGCCACCTCTTCCGCTGACATGATGGTGTAAATTCTGCGAGGATCTGGAGGATCATATTTTTCCTTTGGCATCCCTGTTAGTCTGAAAGACCATCATAACTGTTACTCGACAGCATTCCTTCGTGTCTATCCCACCATGAGCTGACCTTCCCAAGGAACACTGCAACAACACAGCCCAGGGGTTATGCACAATCAGTATCAGGCTGCCATCAGCCCGCTGAGCCAAGCAGGCACTCACACCTGGGCAGAATTCCAGGATGGAAAAGAGCATTTCTTCCTAGGAAAGCTGCAGTTTCTACAGTCACCTGCTGGGTTTCCCAGTTTATCCCCCACAGCCTACAGAGTTGTTTGCTGTGTGCAGAATCTGCAGACAAGATCAGAGCATCCCACTGTTCTGGCAAAAGCACACGGACTGCTCCCTCCTGTAGCTTGCACAGGGAACCAAGGATTGAAGGGAAGGTCCCACTTTTCTACTCCACTTATACAAGGTTTGAAATTGCACTCTGAGGGGGAATTAGCTCCACTTTGCCATTAACCATTCAGCGTTTGTGTTTTGTGCTTTTTCCATGCTCGGGATCAGTCAAGACCTTTTTATTCCTAATGGCCCAGGAGCCATAAAAGGAGCTCAGGTAAAGTTCTCATTTAGCTGTTCTGGGGCACAAAGGGCTCCAGCCCAATGCAAAATGTGAATATTAGGTGCCTAAGGACGAGCCTGTGCACACCAAATTCTTCCAATTGTCCTGACTGTCAGAAGAGAGCTCTTATGTCCCATTCAAAAACCATCCACTTTCCAGCAGACACAGGGAGAGATTTTATTCCATGCCTCCCCAGACTGCTGTGCTGAGCAGGACTGTGTGTGATTTAAAAACACAAGGTTAGCTGAGTTTGCTGTTTGCTGGTCTTTTCCTCCCCAGACACACAAAATCCACGAGCCTTGATTTTATACAAATCCAAAGCAGCTGCTCCACAGGATGCAGCTTTTCCCTCATGCAGACGTCTCTCCTACAGCTGGCTGCAGTAGCTGTGATGCTCTTCAAATGCTATAAATCAAATCTGAGGTAACAAGTTGAGGGTTTCGTTCAGCAAGTCTAACTAACCAAGGATCCCACCTTCCCTATATGAGGGTCAAGTCCTGCAGTGTTTTCCAGCTGATGCTGACAGCCTGACCAGCGTTCTGGCATGGCACGGGAGCAGGAGCTGGCAGGGCTGTCCCCTGCCAAGGGTCTCAGTTACAGGGCTGCTGCTTCCTTCCCTGATGAACGCTCAAGGAAATTCCAGGGGCAAATGCAAGCTCCACGTCTAATTATAGCCCCCTGTTATTTCCAGGTGAAGTCACATGGCGAGCAGAGCTACGGGATAAGAGGATTCTGCGCTCACACCACCTGGCACGGGGCCATGAAGGAAACCAGTTACTTAAGGACAAGGGATTAGAGCTGAAATCCTTCCATTCTCATTCCAGAACCCCAAAATCAGGAACAGCCTTTCCCCCACACACAAACAGGCTGTGCTTTGGGAGTGCCAACTCTCTGATGCTTGGGTTTTGCTGGATTTATCTCTGTTCTTCAAGTGCCTGTGCAGAAGTGGGGAGCACTCAAACAGATTCCTCACAGCCCCTGCCAGAGCCACAAGAGCTCTATTCTACCTGCCCTCACTGTTTAATCTGTCATATCTTAAACAGATCCGTACCTCTACCACATCTGGAGCCAAGACACGAGAACCTTGCTGTCCAATACCCAAGATTTGGGTGAGTGCTCTGTGATGAAGTCCTCAAAAGCGTGGTGGTGAGACCATCTGAGCCATCCCCTGCCCATCCACACCAGCTCACAGATGACCCCATGGCACCATCTGAAAGCTCCAGAATTGCTCCTTGGCAGGACACCCAATTAAATTATGTTGAAATAGGGCTCGTTAAGAGAAGTGCTTTGCCAGCGTAGAGCAATGTGTGGCCGTCAGAAGCCTTCCAGAGAAGTGAGCCCTGAGCTGGGAGGCCAAGGACACGCGCATTTTTCAGCTGTTAGTCATTTTAATATTGCTTTGAAATAGTGGTGAGTCAAACAGGCAGCAGTGTCATTACCACAGTTACGGAAAGGGGAAAACAAACCTAAATCAAATGCACTTTTTTTTGTTCTTTCTGCATCACAGCAACATTGAGCAAGACTTGAAAGTCACCGTGTGTAATTTTTTAGGCAAAAAATGAATTCTGCCTGGGTTCCCAACTCCTCCCATTCCCATCTCCCACTCTGCTTGTCCTGGAATTAAAACAATATCCAGAAATGCCAACCTGTTTTTGCTCAGTCTTCAGGGAGCTACACTGAGTTCCCTGAATCCGTTAATCCCAAAATTGGATGCGCATCAGTGCACACTTTTGCAGGCTTTTCTTCGAAAGGCTCCCCTTGGAAAACTGAAGCTACTAAAACTTGCTCTCTGCTAAAGATCTAACCCTGTAAACTTAAATAGTGTGACCCTGATTTTGTGTGTATTAAGGACAAAACCTCTTCCTGATTTCGTGTAAATTAAAAGAAAACCCTGAAGTGAGGACATCAGTGCATTAGTAAGAACAGTATTTAAGCTGAGGGTTCCTGAAGTAACTCTTTGGGTCCAAGTCCATCCCCAAAAACCCAGAGGTGACTGGCAGAGGAGGATTACTCGGCTGGAACCCTAGGTGTGGTCCTGGGTGAACCTAAGCAGCTCTCTGAGGTGGATATAAAAAGGGGCCAGGGGCAGCTACTGTGTTTCCAGCAGTAGGTCTGTGCCTACCTTTTCTTTGGACTTTCACCGTTTTATGCTGTTTTGTTTTCTGGGTTTTTTTGTGGATGGGAGATGCTGACCATCATTTAAAGCCTAGGGAAAAAAGAAGGAATAATGGAACATGACTGAAGTTGTGAGGAATGTCAAAGAGGAAAGGATGAGCTATTGAGTTGCAGCAGAGGCTTTCAATATGAAATGTTTTTTTGGGCAACAAACAACAGCAACTTCTGGGTTTTAGACACACAGTCCCTTCCCCAAGGAGTGCAGAAGATTCATTTCTTAAATTAGAGTGACCATAACATGTTTTAAGTTCTTTCATATCTCAATGCATAAATGAGCTGTCTAATGAGGAAGCAAACAGAAAAGAGCTGTGCCTGCATCCTACAGCAGCCCTGTGTTCATGGATGTTTGGCATAGCTCCAAATCCTTGCCTCCAGCCCAGTGACATTCTTTGTGATTATTTTTTTTCCCCCAGCCTCTGTACGTGGATGAGTCAAACTGCCAAAGCATTTTGGAAAGTCTCCAGCAGACAGCCCTGAGTGGCTCCTCCTTCCTCCGAGCACAGCTGACTGTCCATCCCCTTCCATATGGTGATCCCTCCCAGGAATTACCGATCCTGCTGGCTGATGGGGTGTGCACGTGTGTACACACACGTTGTTGGATGTTGGAAAGTCAGGCTGCAAGCTGGAAAACAGCACCATTTTTATCTGTTTATCTACATGTCTATTTATGTATTTTATAATCAGGCCTGAGTGGCTGCAAAGGGGGGAGAGGAAGGCTCCTCATCTGCACTGCTCTGCTTTTAGGAGAGTGTGACAGAAGTCTCCCCATTTCAGCCTCCCCATTGAGAAGAGAAGCAGAGCTTATCCCCACAAATACAAAAACTGGCTTGGAGAACTCTGGGGGGAGGAAAATCAGGTGATTGTTCAAGGGTATGTTAAGGGGATTTAAAGACACCTGCCAATACTGGGATATGTATAGGTGAGTTAGCTTAAGGTAAACTGTTTGCTATATCCCTACATACAGTATCTAGTGTGTATATATATATATCTACACCGGCAAGAAAATATTGGAGAACAGGGAATTTTGATAGTATTTTGTATGGATCTGAGCTTTTTTCATGGTGCTTTCCTGCAGGAACATGTCCAACCACCTCTTTGTACACTGCCTCCCCCAAGAATTCAACGAGCACCCTGAGTCTGCCATCCCAGGTACTGTCTCTTTCCAGCTTCTTATTCCAAGTACCCTGACTGTGGATAGAGATTAGCAGGGAATCAATTATAAATGCCTCATCATGTTTTTGGGGTTTTTTTAAATTAAAAAATCCCCAAACAATTTAAAAAAACAATGTTTGAGGAGATTTGAAACCTTCTCTGAGGAAAGTGTGAGAGAGCACAAGGAAATTCAAGTAGGGAATAGGGTAAGAGGTAACCATGAACTTGCAGCTGGCAGTAAATTCAGTGGTGCTGGAATCCCAGGGGGCTCCACGTTATCTCTTCAACAAAGATCACAGAAGCCCAGAGAGGCACAGACAAGTCATATAAGCAAAGCAGCAAAAGCCAAGGGGAGGAGTGGGAAGGGAGGGAAGGAGCTGTATTTGATTAATTCCAGAGTCAACTGGCACTCATTTGATGGAAATACTATTGTCCCACTGACATAGGCCCACTAGTTAATGCCCCCATTCCCTCATCTCCTCTAAATGAAGCAGTCTGCTCTTAAATCACAGGTAACACAAGAATATCCAGGTTTCCACCCTTCTTTTTCCTCCAAGTCACACCCCACTTACAAGACCAGCTGAACTATTTACTGCATGGAAATCCTACACAGCATTACATAGCTGCTTTTTATTGCTGTGCTTGGTTTAAGTCAGACCTCACCCCAGAACAGTTCCTGCTCTGTTGGAAGCAGCCTGTTACCTCTCACTGTGTGCATGACAGCTCCTGAATATCCACATCAGGTCACTGAGTGACACCTGCCTTTGTCTGCAGGTGCCTTTTACACTTTCTGCTTCCAGAGCAGCTCTTGGGGCTGCTTTACATGCAAACACAGGGTAGGCTGCTCCCCAGAAGTAAGGCTCTGCTTACCAGAAATGCATGCAGGGGTTACTGTAGGGCAAGAAGTGTTTCCAGCAGCCAGCTTGTAAATAAGTCTAGTCAGAAGCCCCCAAAGGGCTGGTTTAAACAGTGTACTTATTTATTTACACAAGTATCTCACACTGTTTCAGCGAAATGACCCATTTGCAATGCTGTTCCATCCCCTGGAGAGTGCTGGGCTTCTAATGAGATCCAGGACAGAGTGGCTTAAAGGATTAGGAACTGAAGTCACCTGGAGTCTGGGGAATGAAGAAGCCAGTGCTGGATCAAGACAAAACACTGTCCTGGGCTGTGGGCATGGAGGAGAAACAGCCATGTATGGCTGCAACTTAATGCAGGAGGTTTTCCTAGACTGGTTTGGCAGCCATGGGACTGGGGAGACAGAAAACTCCCAACAGCAAGAACAGAGTGAGCTTGCAGTGCCATGGTGTGTGAGGGTCTCTCTGAGCCACGAGGGAAAGAGCTGTTTTATTGACAAGGCTGATCCAACACCCATGTCTCATTCAACTCCTCAGGATCAATAACTGGAGAGAAGTCAGCTATTGACCTGTTTTTTAGCAAAACTACACTGGAATTATGAATCCATGCACACTGCAGGAACTTGGGAGAGCTCTTCTCAATGAACCTTAACATACAGTTGGAATCATTAACAACCTTTCATCCTTCAAAGCAAAGTTTGTCCTAAGAGAAAATAAATGAGATTGTTTCAATGGCCAGGGTGTCATCTTCCCCTTTCAGTGGCAGACTGCCAGCACTTGCACAAAATAAGCAAAGCCCAGCAATGCTTCAGTTACTCTCCCTCTTCAATCCAAAGAAATCTGCCACTATAAAACTTAATTCAAACAGCTTTAGAGTTACAAGGCTTGCCTTGTTCCTTCTAAGTCTGGATGAGTCAAAGCTCAAGATTTTAAAAGAAAGGAGGAGAAGAAGAAAAAAAAGCTGAAGGAAAAAGTACACAACCATAGTGGAAACTGTTTTGCAATCACTGGCACAACAAATGAGCCTTTTCAGTTTGAACAGGTTAAAGGATGTTGCACTAGTGCTCAAAGTAGCTGGGCTTGTATGCTCAGGAGAAGACAAGGGATCTGTTAAAATCCCCCAGTTTACAGGCTTAAACCCTGTTCTCCAGAGGGTCTGTATAAATGTATTTTGCATTTTAATCTCAGAAGAAGAAACATTTGCCTAATAGCCTGAGCAAAGCATATTATTTGAATATTGAAAGATAGTTCAGCTGCTTCTGTATCTGATTATCCCAGTCTTTCCCCATGAGTATTTACACCATACTTAAACTTCCAAACAGAATCCCAGAATGGTTTGGGTTGGAACACACCTTAAAGCCCATCCAGTTCCACCTCCCTGCCATGGGCAGGGATACCTTCCACTATCCCAGGTTGCTCCAAGCCCCATCCAACCTGGCTTTGGACAATTCCAGGGATGGGACAGCCACAGCTTCTCTGGGCAACCGGCTCCAGAAGAGAGGCTGAACCTGTGTGGGTTCCTCTGTTCAGCTACCCAAAAGGATTTCACCTAAAGCCAGGGAATCTCTTTGGCAAGTTTTGCTGTAGTTTTTCAGACAGCTTGGTTTTCTGGTATTTCTTAACATACTGGCCTGTAAGAGGTTAATTACAAAGTTCTCTGAAAGGAAGTTAAAGAGGAGACATGCAGTCCAAGGCCCTGCTGCTACCTCCCCTGCTGTACAGAAATGGAGTGTAAAGGAAGAGCATGGACACAGTGGGTAGGTGCAAGAGGCAGGTATGGCTTCAGGAATGCTGAAGCCTTGTTAACAGTTTGAAGTTTCAACCATGTAATTTTCCAAGCAGAAAATACTTGTGAGTTATACTCATCTCCCCATGTCCAGGGTTGTTTTGTTCAGACCTGCAGCTGCCATGGAGTAAATGTCCAATGACTTAAAACTGAATTATTCCCCCTTTACCTGCATGGGAAGCACCTAGGGATTCCTAGAGCAGGCAGAAAACCACCTTGCAGTTCAGCACAGGCCAAGTCTCAAACCTGGTCCATCCACAGGTCTCTGACAGATGTGCTTCTGTCATCCACTCAAAACATTCCTAATTTCTCTGACGCACCCCACTCCTTCACAGTCTTTTGCTCCAGACTAAGGAGGAGAAGGAAGAGGCTCATTGCACATGTACAAACATGTGCCTGGAGGTTGACCTGCTCCCAATGGCAAGATGTGACTTGGATATAGGAAAAAAACGTGAGCCTGGCTCTTCCTGGCAACTGGGACTGTGTTCTGGTATGTGAGAAGTTATCTGGCCCTGCTTTCCTTTTGCTTTCTTAACCTTCCAAAACAAAAACAAAAAAGGGATTGGAGGAAAGGCGTTCACAAGTGGAAATGGTGGCTGGGCAGTCATTCATCCTGTGCTAGCTTTTTCCCACTTCCATGGCCAGTTGTAAATTGATGTAGCACAGTAAGTACAAATTGAATTTTAAGCTATAGAGGAAGTGGAAAGAGAAAAGGATATTCTCCACATGCCAAGGTTGACTCAGGATAAAGAACATTTTTTGTGGGACACACACCCCTCTCCCTTGTGATACCACACAGGATGGTGATACCCAGCAAAGCATACCAAGTATGTTTTCTGCTTTCCCCCTTTCTCAGTTGTCCTGCAAAAAAAAAAAAGAGCTACAAATCTGCAAAAGGAAGTCTTCAGCACTCTCTCTAGATGGTGCTTAAATCCAGAGCCTTTTGAGAGATTGATTTCTTAAGGGGGGGGGAAGCGAAACTAATTTGTGATTAGAAGGCACAAAGATGTTCACTCAGATGGAAGCATTCCTGAAAAGCGAGGGGGAAACTACCCGAGCAATTCATTCAGCTGCCCTAAAGGGTAAACAGCAAAGTTGAGCAGCATCCACAAATCCTGATTATTGTTAATAGCTTGACCAAAAGCTTACGGGTTTTGTACTTTTCTTTGTACTCCTGGCATCTGAAGAAGTAAAAAAACATGTTTGACACCAAAGCAAAGAGGAGGGTCCCTCTGCAGCAGCACAAGGCTAAACATTCCTCCCTCTCGTGCAGCCTGCAGAGCTGCCTCAGTCCAGGAATATTTTTTGCCTTCAAAAAAAGCATGTAAGATGTTTCATTGGGTCTTTCTTTCCAGGCAGTTTGGAGTAGCAGTCTGGGGAGCTGTTGACTTGCAGCAGTAATTGTGGAAGGATTGGTGGCCAGGATAAAGGACACTTACTTGGGAGCTTTGGTTCACATTCTTGTTCCCAACACAGCCTCCAGAGACTACAGGTGGGTGCCTAACTTGGGAAGGAGAAAGGCCCACAGGAGAAAAGCTGCCTCCAGTAGTTTCCCAGCCATAAAAAATCCTGCTGCTCCTAGCTGAGGGCACAGGAGGTTTCCCTTTATCCTTTGTTCAGAGTAAGGAATAATCCCGATTCACATCAACGGGGATGACGGCAGGGTGCTCTGAAAGATTTGTCTCTTCATGTCCAAAATTTCCCAACCCTCAAGCTGCAAGTGGGGGGAACCCAAAACTAAACTCCTCCAGAAGGGTTAATTTTCATTATAATTTAGAATATGCACTTACACCCCAGCCTTCACATCCTGGAAATCTGCATTTGGAGTCCCACGGCCCTTTTATTCACATTTTTGGTCTTTCTCAGAGAAAACACCAAGCTCCTCCCCAGGCAAGCAGAATGGGGAAGACCCCTACACCATGCAGGTAAATGCTGAGCACAAATGGTGCTGTGCACCATAAACACCATTAATCATTTACACCAGGAAATGCCAGAGTAGGGGTGAGTAAATACTTTACTGATGTTTTGAGCCAATCAAAACCACCACAAGCACACATGGCCGTATCTGCTCTGTCTCTGCACACACAGGTTACAAGCTGTAGTTAAATTACTCGTGTGCAAACCCCACCAGGTTTCTGTTCTGTTCCCTGGTCTGGGTGCAGCTCCCAAAATCGCTGTGCTTGCTGACTGCACCTGACTTGTAGCTACAATTGCTTGGAGCTGCTTTTTCTTCATCTTGGAGCATTTTGCTAAGTGCTGGTTTAACATCCCCCCACCCCCTAGAAGGGATGAAATGTAATTCTTGTAGAACACCACACAGTGCATTTCTGCCTATCTTTAACTCTACTTTCCAAGACCACCTGTCAATTCATTTTCTGGTGGTGGCTGAACACTCCTAAACTTACATCTCTGTAGGGAGATGCCCAAGAGACTGCAAAAGTTGTTCTTCTAAACAGGATTCCAGAAAGATTTTCTTCCACTGCTCTCTTTTATTTAGAGTAACTTTAGTATGGTGGTTTGTGGTATTTTTTATTTTGTGGGGGGTGTTTTCTTCTCATTTTCAACCCTGAGAGAGGAATTTTCTCCCACATAACAGCACCCAAGTCAGGTAAGCCATTAGAGGTAAGTGTCACGTAGCCTTTTGTGAATTTACTAAGCTGCCAACAAAGCCAGTCAGCATGTTCAGCTAAAGGCCTTACACGGTGCTCTCTGCGTCCCACTCTGACATCTGAAGGCACAAATGGATCCAGCAAATCCTGTGCATATTAAGTTCTTTTTACCATTTCCTGCTAGATGCTTCAGTTTACTTCAAGCTGATATTTTTGGGGTGCTCCTGTGGCAGGAAGTTTAATGACACAGCCTCATGATGCACATGAGCCTTTTAAGATGGGGAAGGAAAGCAGCAGAATTCCAGAAATATTGTCACCACCTAAGGAACTTGATAAAGAAACTTTTTTTTTAAAAATCATTACAGATGAGATGGAGAAGCTGCACAAACAAATCACTGGAACCCAAAGAATTAATCAGAAGGTGAAATTACCCTACACTGTCACTGTAACAAGCACCCAAGCCTTGATTACAGCCTGCCATCAAGAGAACCACAGAATCTGGACAAAAAAAATATTACAAGAGGCTTAACATTTAATGCTCTAAAGCACTAAATCCACAGCAAATCCTCCTGAATCTAAATATGCCTAAGACATATTTTAACTTATTTTTTAAAGTTCTCACAAATGCCATCTTATGCTCCCAAAAAATTAAGCTCCACTGTTACTTCTGCTTTCTCAGTAGTCTGCAAATCGGGTTACATCCCATGCCTCGAGTGCCCATTTGGCACCCCAAAAAGCTCTTTCCAATAATCAGTAAGCAAGTAAAAAGTAAGCACTTACTTGGATTAATCTCTCTTTTTAAACCCAAGAAACCCAAAAGTGTCCAGCAGATTACAGCTGATAGAAGCAGAACTTTTTGGGGGCGGTTCAAGAAAGTTTGCTAGGAAATCGTGCATGTTACTGATGCGTTATTTTATCACTTAAAATATCACTGGGGAAGGTTTTAATAAGAAAAAAGAAACACGCACCCCCATTTGTGCACATTGACTTGAACAAATAAAACAGTGGCCGCTGAGATCCACCTAACTGTAAGTTTTAATTCTTGGTGGTTTAGATTTAAATTACATAGACTAACACAGTGTGGAAATTAATTAAGTTTTCTCCATTGGTGCCTTTTCATTTTCCTTAACAGACTCCACACACACACACCTTGGGATCACTTTGTGGCTTATATCTCCTAGGACTGGTGTGAAAGCTAAACTTGGTTTTAACAGGCAGGTTAAACCTGCCTGGCTTTTTGCAAAACCAAGGTTGTTAATGGGAAGCAACAAAATAACCCCAGTTTATCCCAGGAAATGGAAGTTTTGTCATCATCTTCAGATGGAAAGGAAACAGCCATAATGTCACTTACTTCCACAAGAGAATTCCTGCTGCAAACGTGATGGAGCTCCTACAGATTCCAGATGGGAAGAGGAGAGCCCCGCACAGAAAACACACCCAGAGCAGCCAACCCTTCCCTTCCCAGACAGGTAAATAAATGCCTGAGCAGGCTACATCCCTGCAAGCAGCACTGCTACCAGGGACAAACACCCTTTAGAAAACGAAAACAAGCTCTATCAGTGAAAGTGCACTTCTGCAGATAACAGCTCCTGTAGCTGGGACTTCTGCTGGCACAGCTCTGTCGGTCACGGGTCACACTCTGTCACCGTGTGTGCAGACAGAGCTGTGCCAGCAGAAGTTTGCCGTGCAGACCTGGTGGGAAACTCCGCAGCCACTGACATGGATCTGCACAGTTTTGCCTTTTTCGGCTGCAGCCGAGGTGAGTTTTTCCAACACTCTGATGAGGGGGAGTCCCATTCCTGGCACAGTAGGATCTCACCTTGCAAGAATGGCAGATAACTAAACTTTGCACAGAAACACCTATAGGCCATTTACACTGAATTTTATCCTTCAATTAAATACATAAACTAAATGAGAAAGAGCCCTGTAGGAAAAAAGATAAAAGGGAATAAATTAAATTGTGCTGTACTCCAGCACTTGGAGCAGCCCTCACTTTTAATAGTGAGAAGGGAACAAAACTGGAAGTGTTTAACGGGATTTGTTTAGCAGCAAGCAGAGCACTGCAGAATTTCCACGGTTCCGTGAAACCCAACAGGCATACTGGAATGAGGCTTTTGGCATCCTCAGTCACCTCTGGAGGAGATTTAACGCCTGAGTTGGAGCTCAAACACAAGTTGTGTTTGGGTGAACCAACACGATCCTGCAGGTTGGTGATGTGGATCATCATTCCAGAGCACAGAGGAGCGAGATGTCACCAGTGTATGCTGTCCATCTGCTCCAGAGCAAAATTCTAAAACTAGTCAGGAAATGCCCCCTTCCCTGGGGTGGGAAGGAAGGCACAGAGCAGGGCTCCCTCCAGGACATCAGGTCAGGCTGCTGCACTCGCACGTGGGGCAAGGCAAACCTCAGTGTCCCGCCAGCCTGGATCTGCTGGGAGGCACTGTGCCCACGGCCGGCTGCATTCCGGGACAGGGATGTCTGGCAGGACCAATTTCCTTATTTTTCACATGGAGAACACAGAAACAAGATCACTGGCAGTGCCTTCTTTGTAAAGCCATGCTCTATCTTCACGAGAGCTCTCTGGCCCTCCAAACTGGGATACAGCTTCTAGGAATTCCTTGAGTCGTGTCACATTGATGTTAGGAATAAGGTGCTATTTTTTCCTTTTTAAAAATAAACACATTACCATCACTTTCATTATCGGCCGTGTCTACACACCATGAACGACTTCTGGGTGGGTGTTTGCCCCTCTAGGTTAGTTTTCAGTTGTGGGGAAGAGTCACAGAGAGGGGAGGGCACAGGTATGGATTTAATTGTAGCAAATTCCCTGCTTAACCAAGGCCGTCTAAAATCCTTATCAGCATGCCAGCTCAGGAGAAGTTACACGTCCCCAAAACAAATACTCAGCCTATTCAAAGTTTCTAAAATGGCCTGATAAAAGCCACTGGTCTAAAGATTTCCAGAAGGTCAGATAAAACGTGGTGTGGCTCGCAGCAGCAGAGCCCTCCACCACGTTTACCCGGAGCGCTTCAGTTTGGAAAGCAAGCCCCCTACCGTGACAAAAGCTCAGTGTTTAGGTGTGTGCTTTCATGTGCGAGCACCACCGCCTGGGCTGGCAGCCCAGGTTTTACTGCAGGTGACACTCCTGTCATCTTCCTCCTACGGAGCTCCTGCGGACCACTGAAACACCACTTGGAAAAGGTGGTGAGACCAGTGTCTCTTGGAAACACCCTAACCACCAAAATACCCTCACCCCCAACACACCCTACCTAACCCACTGGGAGCCACCCACAGCGCCAGGCCGAGGTCCCGTCACGGAACGCGAAGGGGATTGGGGACAAGCGTTCGCCCCGCGGCCAAGTGTCACCCTACAGCCACTGATCACCCCGTGGCTGAGGTCAGTCCCGCGGCTGAGGTTCACCCCGAGGCTGGGACTTGCCCCATGGCCGGGATCAGCCCCCGACAGGGACTTGCCCTTCCACCGGGGTTCGTCCCACGGCTGGGATTGTCCCACGCCTGAGGCTCACCTCGTGGCCGGGGGTCACCGCAGGGCCCGGCTTCACCCCACGGCCGGGATTTGCCCCGCGGCCACGGTTCAACCCCCGGCCGGGATTCGTCCCGCGGCCGATCGTCCCCCCACGCCCGGAACTGACCCCACGAGCACGGCTCGCCCCGCGGCCGCCACCCGCGGCATCCCTTCGGGCAGCTCCGGCTCCGGCCGCAGCGCCGCGGCGGCCTCCGGGTCAGCCCCGCGGGGCCGATCGCCCTGTCCCCGCGGCGGGGGCCGTGCCCGCAGCCCCGCACTCGCCACCCGGCCGCGGCGCCGCCGGCGGGGCCCGACATGGCGGCGGGGCCGCTCCCGCCCGCCCGCCCGCTCTCACCTGCATGCGGCGCGGCGGGGCGGCGGGGCCGGCGGCGGCGCGGCGGGGCGGGCGCACACGACATGCGGGCGGCGGCCCGCGGCTAGCGGGGACGGAGCCGCGGGGCCCGGGCGGCGGCGGCGGCGGCGGCGGCGAGGAGGAGGAGGAGGAAGGAGAGGAGGAGGAGGAGCGGCGGCCGGGGCGCGCAGGGCGGAGGAGACGGGGGCGGGCGCGGGGAGGCGGCGGCGGGCGGTGCCGGGCCGCGGCGGGGGGAGCGCGGGCACTCAGGGGCCGTGTCGGCGCTCACGGACGGGCCCGGCACCGCCGGCAGGGCCGGAAAGACTTCCTCCCACCGCGGTTTTACCCCTCCTTTTACCCTCTCGGTTTTACCCCCCCGTTTCACAGCCGAGGAGGCGGCTGTCATCGCGCTGCGGTGGGAGAAGGAAGAGCCCACCTGGGAATCCAGGGTGCCCCGCGTTCGGCGGGGATCCGAGCGTGCGGGCATCTCTGGCTCCTTTGTTTCTCCTCCTCTAGGAAATGGGGCTCTCACGGCGCCCAGGTGTCAGTGGCGCGGAGCCTTGTGGAGCAGGGAAGCGCAGGTAAATGCGGCTCTGGTGCTGAAGCCCATCGCCCTCCAGACACACCAGCATCCTTTGGGTGGCCGGCTAAGGCGAACGTGAGAGAAAGCTGGATTGAAAAATAAAATAAGGGTAGCAGGCAGGCGCGGGGAGGGATGTGCGTGCCCAGGTGGGAAAACGATGCTGGGGAAAAAAACAAAAGCATCACGGAGATGGAGTGTCTGAGGGAGCTGCAGGTGGTTGGGGGGCACAGGGAGCGACAAGACATCAGGCCCTGGGGCTTTTCATTGGAATTTGCTTTTTACTGAAGCTGCCCCAGCCCATGCGGGACTCGAAAAGTTCATTGATGCTCGGAGAGTGGGAAATGCCTCAACAGTGGAGCAAGGTGTGCAGAGTTACTGGGAATGGGCATGCATTGACGGTGAGCCCGTGTGTTTCTCCCAAAATCCGTGGGGCACAGCACGGACCTTGTGTAACGAGCTGGAGGCTCACAAGGGGATTGGGAATCGCGGAGGAAGGCTGTGAAGGATGCAGGTGACCTGAGCACAGGAGCATCTTCAACAGTCTCACATCCAACACTGCTGAGGGAGTCAAACATTCCTAGGGCCCATCTAAAATAATTCCATCATTTCATTACCCCCCTGGTGTTTTAAATACATTTTCTCCCTCCTCAGCTGAGGCTTTTTACCCAAGGAGAGTTCCCTTTCTTCCCATCGCCCTCACACCTCCGTGTCTCCAACCTTTCCCAAGACCCCGAGCCAAGACTTGGATTGGACAAAACCAGTTTTGTTACAACTTGTTTTACGCAGCCACACGTCTGATTTCAATGTTCTTGGACACTGATCCATTGGGGAATGTTACGTAGCCACATATGCCTGGCATGATTTGATTGTGGAAGTTTATATATACGTATATCCATAGTTTAAAAATTCTTGGACACGCATGGACTGGGGAAGACTGTGGGAGTGGAATGATTTTTAGTCCAAAGCACATCAGTGTGGAATAAAAGCCCTCTTTAACCATTGTAGTTTGTGGTGTGTATCTGAGCAGCACGGGAGATGGTTAAACAAACTCTTTGTAGGCGTTTGCTGCTCCAGGAGTGGGAATTAGCAGCTCTTTTCCCAACCCATTCACAAGGTAACAGGGGTGAGATGGCAGCCAGAAAATCTGTTTGGAACTGCGCGTGGCTTCCAGCAGACAATATTAAGCCTTAAACGGGCAGTGTTCTCCCAAACAGACGTGTCTGAAAGGTGCAAACCCCCCATGTCTGAGGGCCGCGGCTCTGGCTGCCCTCAGCAGCCGCCGCCATGTTAGTGCGGGGAGGGGGGACAAGTTTGGCTCGCAGTGCCAAGAGACAGCTCCGGGCTCGCCCTGAGGCCCCTCTCAGCCGGTGAAGAAGCGAGCTGGAGGCTTTTGAGCAGCCCCCGGCAGTGGGTCACCTCTCCCCACGCAGCGGGCACAGCCGGGAGCGCAGACCCGCACAGCCGCGGAACGGCGGGCACGGGCACGGGGGGCGGGGGGACAGCGGTAGGGGGACACCGCTGAGGCACTCGGGCCCGCCTGCCGCCGGAACGCTTCTCCTCGGCTGCGGGGAGCGAGTTCCGCGGGGAACGTTTCCGGCGGCGCACCGCGGCGGCCCGGCAAGATGGCGGCGCCCAGCGGCCGCTGCCTGTGGCGAGGTGAGGTGACAGGGCCGCGCTGAGGCACCACGGGCGCTGCGCCCGCCGCCGCCTCTCCGCCTCCGCCCGCCGCGCTGGGGCGGCCCTGAGGGGCGGGGAGGGGGGGAGAGACGCCTGCCCGGGCGGGTCGGGGTGCGGGAGGCCGCGGCCCTTGTCTGAGGCGATGCTCGCTCTTGCCCGCAGCACTGGCCCCGCGGTGCGGCTGGATCCTCCCCGGGCTGGAGCAGCGCCTCGCCGTCCCCGCCGCGGTGAGCCTCACCGCCGCCCGTCCCTACGCGGCAGCAGCCAAGTGAGTGCGGCGTCCCGGAGGCTGCCGTGGCCGGGGGTGGTGGCAGAAGGTGTGTGGGGGTTTGGTGTCTGCAGTGCTGGTCCGACAGCCCGCTGGCCCTGCGGGCGTCCCACATGCTCCTGGAGGGCAGCCTGGACTCTCAGGGAGTCTTTGAGTCTGTTTTTCTGTGATAATGTCACAGGGAAAGGCTGACGTGGTGGTTTTGAGCTGTGCTTTTGCAGGGTATGGCAGGGTTACATGTCAACATGAAAGCTGGTGAGCTCCTAGAATCGGTTTAAACCCTACCTGTTGGTCGATTGGCTTTTTATTGTTTAATTTGTTGTCCGTATAGTAATACAGCATGATTGGGAGAAGCAAAAGCAACATCTGTACACAGGAGAATTGAGTGTTTTGAAGTGCTGCAGACTCTTCTACCCTGCTTATAAAGGAGTGGAGTATCCAGTTACTATTTTAATATTCTTTTCCTTGCCTGGAGACCCTCTGAAAATAGGGAGGAGAATGGGAATTGGGAGTGGTGTTTACCTGCATGCAAACTGCTGCAGGAAAGGGAGGAGAAACCTTGTTTTATACACTCAGACTGCCACGATCCACTGTCACAATAAGACATGCCAAACTCTTCAACTGGTGACCTCACAGCACGTTTGGGATTTTTTTGGTCTCAGAAGTGCCACGAAAGATGCCAAGAGGAGCAGGCAGGAGAAGGTGAAGGACAAGCCCCCCCCTCGGCGGCGGCCGCTGATGACCAAGCCTGTGGACGACGTGTACCTGACGTGGCTCTACAGGAGACCCTCCTACGAGCTGGAGCAGGCTGTGGGCATGCTGAAGAAATTCCAGGAGCTGGACTTCACCTACCCCAAGCAGTTTGTGTACATCAGTGTGTTCCTGGATATGGCGCTGCAGAAGAAGGTGGGTTGGGAAGGGGGGAATTCTGGTGCTTTGTAAGGCTTTGAGTCTTTTCAGACTTGTTCAAGTTCAAGGGACCAGCTCCCTGTGATTGTGTAACTTACCCTCAAGTCATGACTTCTTTTTGCTTTAATTTATTTTTTTTTCTCTTGCTAGAAAAAACTGGATCCTTTTTCTGGCAGTGTCACTCTTCCCCATCGCTTTACAGATGAAGTGAACAAGGTTTTGGTGTTCACAGAGGTGGGTGAGCCAGGATTCCTGTATTTTCATGGGGGTTTTGTGTCCAGCAAACTCTGGGCAGCTGCCCTTTGCCAGTTAATAGTTTTGTCTGTGTGAGATGATCCTAGACAGCTGCCATGGGTTTGTTTCATTACCCTTTGGACTTAATTATTTAGAATTCTCTATGTGACCTCAACTGACAGCAGACCAATGGCTTGATTGGTAGTACAGCTGGTTATAATTACTTTTTTCTCTCAACAGAATGAGCAAGAAGCTGAAATAGCTCGAGAGCATGGAGCTGCCATTGTAGGAGGAGTTGAATTAATCAAATGGGTAAATATTTTTAAAAAAGAATTATATTAATATCCTAATTTAAACAGGACTGGGGCCTGGGGAGGGCAAGAGACCTGATGCCCAGTGAACTCTGGCTGGGAGGAAGCAGCCAGTATGAAGAGTGAGAGATGGGTATCTCTGCTTGGACACGTTTATAGGCCAACTTAAATTCAATATATTGAATTGTATTTGTTGCAGATCTTGGAGGATGAAATTCAAGCTGATTTCTACGTTGCTGTCCCTGCCATAATACCCAAATTAATACCTCTGAGGAACAAACTGAAACGGAAGTACCCAAGCATACGAAGAAGTAAGAAGCAATTCCTTGTTAAAACTCCCAATTCCTGAAGGAGATGTGACCCTAAAGGTGTCATGGAAATGATTTTGATGAGGGTGTATAGTTATAATCCTTATTAGACTGCAGGTGACTGCACCACTGGTGTTGCCTTAGGTAAAGGTAACTTTAGGAATCCATTTTTTCCTGCAGCAGGCAAATCTGGGATTAGAATCAAGATAAATTTGCCTGCTAGCTGCCCTCATGCTCATTAGTCCTGATGAATGGGTAAAGAAGGAAGGTGGAAACTATTTCTATACAATCTGTTTGAGGACACCATTGTCTTGTTTGTGAAACTGCATTTTGGAGTGGAGTTCAAGCACCTTAATTAACAGATTGAATTATTTCCATGCCAATTCCACACCTATCTGTGCTAATAAGCATTACTGAGACTACTTTTTTGCCTTTTTTTAAAAAATAGATTCCCTGGGCAGTGACATTCCCCAAATGCTGCAGTTCTTCAGACAATGTCACGAGTACACGGTAGAAGATGAGAATATAATCAAGACAAGAATAGCCAGAGTAAGTTGTGCAGAGAGTTCTTAAGTTTTGTCTCCTGAGCAGAGCTGAGATTAGTATTAAAAGAGGGGAAAACACATGTTTCCAATCTGTTTCCCAGGATTTTAAACAATTTTCTTTAACTGTGAAGGAAATCTGTTGTGTGGCATCTTCAGCTGGTTTTAAACTTTTCTTTTTTCCAAACTTTTTTTTTCTTTTTTTTTTTGGTATATAAATAAACTATGGGTTTGTAAGTCCATGGTCAATGTGCACAGGAGGGTCAAAAAGTCTTTGCTTTAACCAAATAATTAAAAGCTTCTGATTTTGATAACTATAGTTGTGGACTGGAGCAGAAGGAAGCACTGTTTGTATAACACCTGAAATAAAACATGAATTTTGGCTTATTTATTTATTTTCTCTGCCCCAAACAGTGTTTTTTGTTTGCCTTCTGGTCTGTGTGTTTGTAATCTTGCCTGATGTTTAGTTTTCCTCGAACTGTGACACAGGAAGGAAGGGTAGGAAATACCTGAAGCTTTATGTGGCTTCAGTGTTGGAGATAAATGAGTTTATTAATTCTGATTAGCTGCTCTGAGTTGTGCATGTGAATTCCAAGGGCTTCCTTGTTGGTATGATTCTCAACTTCATAGAACTTCTTAGCATGAAGAGACAAAAGGTACCTGTTTGGAAAACAGAGCTATGAACTCATTTCTCATTGCCTGTTTTTCATTTGACTGAAACAGAAATATCTGTACTTTCGTGTATAATTGGAATTTTGGATCTTATTGTTGAGGGAGTTAAACTTTCATTAAAAAAAAAAAAAAGGGAATAACTTCCCAGAACCTTTTCACAGCCCCTTTAAACATCAAGATAGGTGTGCATCCACAGGGATTTACTGTGGAAAGCTGGTTTGGAAGCTGGGATATTCATTTGGATGTGGGAGCTATTTTGAAACACTTGAAACCCTCTGAGCATTACCTGTCTTCATTATAGAGCTAATGAGTTGATTCTTTTGATTGATTTAATTCTGTTCAAGTTCTTAACACCTTCAGTTTTAGATGTTGGTATTTTTGGAGTTGATCCACTTTGTGGTCTTTGGCAGCTGCTTCTTGGAGCTTCTTTTCCCAAATCCTTCATTTTAATAAGGTTTTTGCAAAACCACTTCTTTATATATTGATTTTTTTAAGACTTTTCATCCTTTTAAGGCTACATGTTGTTACAGAGCCCTGGGAATTCCATCTCCTGAATAGAAATCTGGAGAACAGTGAGCATATTACCATGTATAAAATACTTATTTTCTCTGAGTCATTTGGATAAGGCTATTAATGGGATTTGTAACTCCTTCACAGGGAACACAGACAAAGGAAATTTATCCAAGTGTAGAGTAAACGCCAGTGCTTTCAGATTTATTTATGTGGGCTTCAGGCATCACCATAACTAACTTGGCATTATCCTTTTTCAGCTGGATATGCCTACCGAGCACATAATTGCCAATCTGAAAACAGTTATCCACGATATCTGCTCCTACAAGCCATCAAATTTGGGTAAGGAGTTGTTGTTCTAACGTGGTTGTTCAGGAGACAGCAAACAAAAATGGGAAATGGGTGTTCTTCACTGGATTGTCATTAAATGACCTTTCTATTCTCATTCTATAATGATTTGCAGTGTCAAGTCTGATTCTTGTGTTCTTTTACTGGCTTGGTGAAAAATATTTGCTGTTCATAGGAAGCAAGTTTGGTAATTAACACATCTTTACAACAGTGGACTCTGGATATGCTTGCTGGCTGTCAATGATTTAAACCAGCTGGTTATCTCTAACTGTTAATTAGTTCCTGTCAGAGTTTCCATCCATAAAGCACATGTCTGCCTGGGAGAATGGGGAGCTCTTGGCTGTTGGGATTCTGGACACAGTAGGGATTAGTACTGAAATAAATCAGCCTGGAGACGTGGAAAGGGGTGAACAGTTTGGATCTTTGTTTTCCAGATCCCATTGTGCGGAGGTTGGTTATCAGATCTTCAACTAGTGAAGGTTTGCTGCTGAACCTTGATGGAATCCTACCTCAGGTGGAGAAAGCAGAGGAAAAAGAAGAAGAAAATGCAGTTTATGAGGATCAAGAAAAGCCTGTCCAAGAATCCGTTAGTACTTGATGTCTTTTCCGTGTAGATCTCATGGTGAAGCTCGGGAAGCAAATGGTGTCACTCAAATCATGCTCTGTGAGAACAAAAAATAAATGGAACTTGTGGATTTCTTGTATAAGTTCGGTGTACCATTATCACAAACAGGAGCCTGTTGTCAGAGCCAAAAGGATGTTTTTTGTAAGGAGAAATTGGGTGTGTTTTGTGTGGGGAGTGAACGTTCACCTTGCTCTGACTTCTTGTTTTCCTCACCTTGTTTTCTGGAACAAAAACTGGAGACCAGGCTCTCTTTCCCGGTGTTTTCCGCTTTCCTTCCAGGAGGTGGCGCACCTGCCCTTCTCTCCTGTATAGGTGTTGGAATTTCTCCTTGGGTGGTTCTTTTTTGGGGCTCTGTTGCTGAACACGTGTTCATAAAACTGAGCCCCGAGATGTAAGGTGATTCCAGAAAAGATTGGCTATTTACAACAGGGATGAGCTGATCCAAATCTGGAAAGGTTTATTGCTTTAAATCATTCCTGTTATTGAAGGTAGGCCTCGTTTTTCCGAGAGGTTGCTCAGATCTGCCTGCATGGAAATTGTTTCAGCTCCCATTTTGCTGCTGTCAGTCAGGGTGACCAATTCCTGTTAGCCCACACTGCTTATTTTTGATTATGTGGGGTGCTTTGCTCAAGAGTTTGATCAAAAACTTCTCTTCAGGAGTGTAAAGGAAGGTTTCGCACTGACTTAATAGACTTTGCGGGTTGTATGTGGAAAAAGCAGTGCCAGTGCACTTGAATATCTCTTTTACTAAGGAATTACACATATAAGGAATATTATGAGGTATTCCAGCAGTGGTGTGCTGTTTGTGACCCAAAAGGAGCAACTGGAAGGTAAGTTACTGGTTGCTGTAGAAAAGCAAAGCCTGTGGTATCATCTGCATAGATTTCTTTGCCTTTTCTCTGTTCTCTTGGCTTGTTTCCAAGACTTCACTATCCATTTTGGAAAAAGATTGACTTGCCCTCTTTGATGGGTGGATTTAAAAAAAAGTGATGCTTAAGCATAAATGTTCAGGTGAGCTTAAATCAAGCTCTCAGACTGCTGAGTGTGCTCTCAGAGAATAAAAGGATAGAATACCAAACGTTCCTGCAGAAATCTGTACTTGGAAAATTTGAATGCTGTGGACATACAGTAAATCTGGACCTCTGGAGGTCAGGTGAGCAAGAGAAGTAGCTCGTGGGCTCAGCAAGTTTTCAGGGGTGGTTTTGAATATGTGTTACTGTGCTACTGATTGCTGAAGGAGTAGTGCTCCTGGTCTGTGCTATGCTGAAACGGTGTTGTACAAGCTGTTGAGTGCATTGTGACTTCTTTTTATCCTGGAATGCTTGATTGGCACAGGGGAGAGATGAAAGGGAAGAACACAACACAAGATTATTCCTCTTTAATAAGCTTGGTCCCCAAACATGCAGAGTGGGAGTTGTATGTGTGATTCTTGGGCCAGTGTGCCTTGGAAATCACTTTAACTGGCACACCAAGCATGACTGAAATGGCATTGCTGGCTTCTGGAAATCACTGTGGAAGAAAGGGAGTGCTGCAGCACCTTTAATAATGCAGATGATGTAGGGTGGCTTTCAGATTTGTTTTATCTGAACCTGCTGTTAGTTTAACTAAGGAGAAGAGCTGGGATTCACAGTTAGTGCACGCAGAAAGATTTGCCCAAACAAGGAAGAAATTGTCCTAGGAGCCTGGGTGCAGCTGTGGGGAATGCAGGGTTTAGGCTGACACTCAGCCTTAACCTGGACTTGTAGGGGAATTTGTGGCACTCCAAAAAACTAGGAACTTGTGTGGGTCAAACAGAGTTCACGAGGCTTTTGCTGTGAGTTGTGCTGTGGTTAGAGGAGCAGGGCAGGGATGTTACAAATGCTGCCAGGGGTGAGATGTTTTTAGTGCTGAGATGGGTGTTCTGAATGATTGAATATGATTACATTGGCTGGTCTTGGCAGCCTCCAAACTCTGGGAGAGGCTAATCCTGTAGCTGAAATTCTGTCCATGTGGGAAAACTTGGATTGACTGAAATAGGACAGAGGGGGGAAGAAAGCTCTTAGAATGACTAAAAACACTGTTAGGGATAAACATATTTATTTTCCAAGCACTTACTTCTGTCAGTACCTCAGCTTGCAGGTGCCTAGAGGCTTCATCCCACCAGGACATGAAGGGAGAATTGTCAATGTCACCTCAACTGCTTGGAAAACAAGAGGAAACCCCCAGTCTTCCCAAGTTGCCAGGTATTGGGAGATGCTGGGTTAAGTGCACATATTACTGCATGTGGTGACACTGCAATGCCATATTATTTTCATGCCCCAACTTCATTGATTTTAAAAATGCCTAATAAAATAATTGTGAAAAAACCCAGTTAGAACCTGGGAAAGTATTTAACTGTCAGGTGTTGTGGAAGTGGGCAATTCACATGAAAGTCTGTTCACTTGCCAGAGATGGATCCTTCTCAGAACCACGTTTCTCCAGCTATTCTGTGGAACTCTGTGCTAACACATGCCCAGCTTTCCAGGACCACAAGTTGTGTCTGACTCCAATCTCTTCAGCCAGGGATTTGTGAACTGGAGAAACTGATCCTTTGTACCAACTCACAGAAAACTGACCTCTGTGTACAGGTTTGATAAAAGGGAGGCTAAAAGTGGTTTATTTCTGCAACTCCAGTGACTTTTTGTGCCAGTATTTCTAAGATGCGTGGCAGCAGCTGACAGCTGGGTCATTGCTTTGCGAGTTTCACCCTTCAAGCTTTCAGCCTTAGAACAATCTCATATTTCTCTAGAAGGAGTCTGAAGCTTATTTTGTAATTTTATTTACTGCTAGCCTGTAAATAGACTCAAAACAGAAATACTGCTTTTGTGTAAAATAGGATGTGAAGGACAAAACGTTACCAAACTTTGAATTTCTGAAAATTCCAAGTGTTTTGCCCCAAGTGCAAAACTTGAGAAATGCTTGAAATTAGTGTTTTCTAGAGGGAAGAGCTTTTCCTTCATAGCTAAAGCCGCAAAATGATGTAAATAATGTATCTTGAGTTATTCTGACTTTTAACAATGTCTTTGGAACAATGTTCTCAGAACAGCAGGAAAGAAGGTAGGAGAAATAGGGAGGATGAGGAGGCTGCAGCTGGACTAGCAAAACAAGTTGTAAAAGTCCAGAGAACTGCAGCAGGAAGATGAACAACACAAATGATTAAAAGATGGATTTTACACATTTATATGAAGTTACTGTACCCTCTGTGTGCTTGGCTTTTATAATTTCCACCTGTTCTTCCTTGCTGGTGCTTCTTTGAATTTGGTCAAGTTGTCCAGAGTTTCACCTGAGGAATTAGAAGGGAATTGGTGTTTGTGTATTTCTTCCTTTTGTAATTTCTACCGTATTTGAAAGGACCCTGGAGTATTTCTTTGTTTAGTGCTGGTGTGTGCAGAGGTAGTTGTTGTGTCTCCCTGCTCCTATTTTTATAAAAAACTACCTTCTGCTAATAGCTAATGAGTATTAACTGGGTTAACACAGAGGAACTCATCATGCAAATCACCACTTGGATCTTGGAGCAGTGCCATGCTGTACACTTCGCTTCTCATGTTTGTTGCTGGAATTCCAGCACAGTGATTAAAGGCATACAGTCCTGGGGAGGGGAAAAAAAAAATCTGACCTCCAACTTGGAGTTCAAGATGGTAGTGTTCATTAGGAAGTGAATCAAAACTGAACAGATGGAATTATTATCAAATTGAGCTGCCACCGTTGCATTTAATCAGGCAAGCAGGAGATGAAGGCAGCAGCAGTCCAGCCCTGCACAACCAATTGCTATGTGGGAACTGGGATACTGCTCTGAAACAGGAATACTGAAATTAGCAGGGAAAAAAACCCATTTAATTAATAGACTGGTAAAAATAAACTCACTTTCCCAGTTCATTTTAATTCGGGGCTTTGGCTCGTAGCAGTTTGATGGCTGTGACTTCCAACTTGGGGCTGTTGTTCTTTATCCTGTGACTTAAAGGAGCCAAGTTTTCATTTGGAAGCGTTTGCTCTGAGATCTTCTGTTGAGTGCAGAGCTGGAGGGGTGAGATGGGAAGCTTTTCATGAGTGGACATAGTACTGTGTGTGTAAGTGCTTAAAACAAGAAAACACTCTAAGGAGAACAGCTTGACTTGGGCTTCAGTTATTCTTTTTTTGGTTTGAATGGTTTATTTGTGATTGCTACTGTTTGAGTCTTTAACTCTTACATGGGTTTGCTCTAGAAAGCCACAGCAAAGCAGCAGCCATGGCAGGAAGAAATGGAAATGGCATCAGACCGTGTCCCTTTGATACTTCTTGTTACATTCCTACAACAGAAACTAACACCCTAAACACAACAAATTAACACCTTCCAACCGCGGGGAGAGGGTGACCTCTCCCTTCCAGCCACTGGGATGGATCAAGTCTCTGGGGTCAGCTCCAACACAAACAGGTTTATTTTGCCTAATCCCGGCACTGCTGCGGTCGGGACGGGCTGCGGGATTACCGGGGAGGCTCCATCCCCAGGTGGCAGCCGAGGAGGAGGAGAAGCCACGATCCTCTGCCCTCCCCTGCGCAAGGTGCCGGGGAGGAGGAGAGGCTCCCGGTGCCGGGAGGAAGGAGGGGAAGGAGCGGGAGGAGGAGAGGCTCCCGGTGCCGGGAGGAAGGAGGGGAAGGAGCGGGAGGAGGAGAGGCTCCCGGTGCCGGGAGGAAGGAGGGGAAGGAGCGGGGAGGAGGAGAGGCTCCCGGTGCCGGGAGGAAGGAGGGCGCAGCGCTGCCCGGGGCGGGGCGGGGGGCGGGCGGGCTGCGGCGCGGAGCTGCCCCTTTGTCTGCGGGCAAAGTTTGGCGGCGGGGCGGGGGCCGAGGCGCTGCCCCGGCACCTGCCGCGGGCCCGGCGGGCACTCCGCGCTCGCTGCTCGCCGCCCGGGGCCATGGGCACCCCGAGCGCCGCCGGGGCCACCCTGCTGCTCCCGCTGCTTCTGCTCCCGCCGCTGCTGCTGCTCAGCGCCGCGCCGGCCGCCGCCGATGCCGCCTCAGGTGAGTCGCCGCGCCGGGCGCGTCCCGTCCCGCGGGCTTCGGTGGGATCCCTGAGGGGAAACCCGGCTGCAGACCCCCTTTCCCGCGGGCTTCGGGACGGCTTTGCCTTCCTCCGTCCCTTGTCGCGCTCCCCGGCCCGGGCGGGGGTCCGCCTCCGACCCCCGCCATTTTGGCGGCTTCTCCACAGCGAGGTGAGGGGACCGGGGCGCAGCCGTGCCCGGCTCTGCCCGCCGCTCTGCCCGGGAGCGGCAGCGCACCGCCGGGCGGGGGGAACGCGTGTCCCGCTCCGGCCATCGCGGGGCTCCCCTCGGGCTGGGCGGGAAGGCAGCCGGTCGGCTGTGCCCAGGTGAGGGGTGCTGCCCCAGAACGGCCTGTGGGCTGGAGTTGGGCGAGCCCTCAGCAATGCCCCGCGTCCCGCTGAGGGCCCGGCCGGGCGGGCAGAGCCGGACACAGCCCGCCCGCTGCCCTCGCACACCGCACGGGTGTCGCTGGCCGTGGGGAAGGCTCGGGAATGCGGCGGTGGCAGCTGGTCAGTGCCTGGGAAGCGTGAGGGGGAGCAGGCAGCAGCCATCCCGCTCTCCTTGGGTTGGGAGAAGGCTGCTAGGTTCAGCTGGCTGTGCGGGGATGTGGCTGGCAGAGCGCTCGGAGAGACGCCAGGCGGTGGGGTTTGTGTCTCGGTGTTCTGGACAGACCTGTGGCCACAGCAAGGCTGGGCGATGCTGCCGGGCGGCCACGCTGCTGGTATTCGGAGTTTGGGAGTGCGCTCGTGCTCTGAGGTTGTTCTCCAGCTTGTCCTTCGGCTGCAGGCTGTTGGTTTCCAAAGTGGCACACTCCCCAAATACTGGTCCCACCGTGTTCCCGTTTGGCATGGCTGTCTTAGTGAATTACGGCAATTAAAAGCAGCGATGTGCGTGCGAGCTGAGGAGCTGCTAGATGTGGGTTTGGGGTATGAATTTATTGAGAGACTTATTTTTACAAAAAAAAAGTTTCCAAACCAGAGAACTACTCTACCAACCACCCACATCCAAGATGCCCCCTTTCCCCAAAAAAATGCCACAGCATTTTGTGGTTTGGGGGTTTCTTCCTGAGCTGCCCCAGTAAGTGGAAGGCAAAATCATAATTTGTAGAATGCTTTTCAGCTGTGCTTTGCAACAGGTGTTGATCACACCTGGGACTTGGAGTTGCATGGAAAATCAGGGCATTGTTGCACAGCAACCTTAATTAATGTGTGTGTAGTGTCTTTGGCTCGCTTATAATTCGGAATAAAAATAAAATGTATTTAGAACTGAGGATTTTTGTAAGCTGTGCAAAGTTGGGTTATATCTTAGTATTCCCCTTGCTAACGCATAATGGAGGGAAATATGTCTTTGCCCTCTTTGGAGAAGGATCAGACTGTGTCAGACTGCTTTGTAGTCCTACACGGTCCCTATTCCCTGCTCTGGCCCCAGAGGGGATGAGCACGCTGATATTTTAAAGAACTATAGCTGTCAGTGAACGAAAAAGGAAAGGCAGCCAGCCCTGGAGGGGTAAAACAGATGGGTTGTGCTGGTCTTAACTGACTGGTATTAAGTTTTTTTGGGATTTTTCCCCCCTTTGCCTTCCAGCAATATGTGACCTTGTGTTTTGCACTGAATTTTGAGGTGTAGCTGGATGATGAACCTTGAAATTATATTCTGTTGCCGAAAGACCAGCAATTTGCTGAATTTGAGAGAAGTGTGACTGGGTTCTTGTGGCTCATCTTCTTGGCAAGGGAAAATAATTCCCGATGGTGCCTCCACAGCCTCTTGCAGCTGAGCTGAAGCCGAGCTCAAAGGGGGAGCTTCTGATTCCAAGCAGTGTAGCTCCCAGGTTTTCTGTACAGATTTGTCTAATCTGCATTTCTCGGGAAACTCCACTCTTTGACAAGGAAATTCTGACTTTTCCGGGTGGTCCCTCGAGGCAGCCTTTCCCGCGGTCTCTTTCCTTTTCATCTTTGAGTTCCTTGGGTTGTTTTTGATTACACATTCTTACCACGTTTTTGGGAGACAGATAATGTGTAGTTGCTCAAGAACAACCATTTCCCAGAAAATCGATGGAAGAGCTGTCATTCAGCTTATTCGTGGTTTTATTTTTTAACCTTTTATTTGATTATTGGAGTAGAATATGTAAAGTGTATTTGGATGTGTGACTGCTTCTGTCCCTGGCTTGGAGAACCTTTCTCTCAGCCAGCAGTGCCAGTAGTGAGGATGAGGAGAGCTGAAGCAGGAGGAGCCCTGTGAGCCTGTCCTGTTGTCCATGTAGGAGTGATTTAGGAGTGGGAATTCACACTGGCTCTTCTTGCTATTATTTTGGCAGGTCTCCCCTTCTGTCTCTGCCTTGTTTGTGCCTCTTTTGAGCCTCACTAGGCCAGAAGTCCTGTTGCTTACCCAGAGGTTGCCCAGCTGCCCCAAAACTGCTATTTTTTATGTCTGGCTAGAGGTAGCTGCCTAGTGCTGCTGGTGTTGTGACAGAGCAGGTTCACTGGAGGATCTGCTGCTGTTACATGCTTCTAACCTGGTTTTTTTTTTTTTTTTTTTGGTCCCTCAGGTGCCTGTGTCTACCATGGCTCCTTATTTGAGGTAGGTGAGCTTGAAAATGTTATGCTGGGGAAGGGTTTGTGAAGGTGCTGTTGAACTTGACTCCAGTTCCTGCTTTTTGTCACCCCTGTGACTGGGGTGCAGGTCACAGGTCTCTCAGCTCCCAGTCTGCTGGAAAACAGCAGTGGAATAAATCTCCCTTAGGGAGATTAGGAACTCCCCCTGGACCCAACCAGTCCAACAGGGGCTGCTGTGGTCAGTGTGTGAAAAGAAGGATTTCCAGGGTCTTGGAAGCCACAAATGTGCAGTCCTGGGCAGGATGGAGGTGATGCTTCATGAAATGTCAGTGTGGTGCCAGGATGTGTTCTGTGTTTCTTCCCCTGAATTAATGAGGTATTGATGACAACAGCTTAACACCTTTCCATCTCAGCTGAACATGGCGAGTCCTGTGTACCCTGACTCATCTTTATAAACCCAACATATTTTATTTTCTAGTGTCTCTAGAAATCCATGAATGACTTGGTACAAGAATCAGAGTTTTAAAGAATTTATGAGCAGTGTTTTGCTCGCTAACACTTGTCTGCCTTGCTCTGGTTCTCTGGGCTAAAAGGAGATGGCTGAGCTGCTTTGTGTCTCTGGAATGCTTCTGGACCCGCTCGCAGTCCCACAGCAGGCTGGCTCAGGGATTTGTTAGCCAAGGCTGGGAGGCAGCAGCTGTCAGGGAAAGTCGGAGGTCTTGTTTCTCCTGGAGCAGAACTGGATATGTGCTCTGTGTGTGTGGCACACGGCCATGGGGCCCTGTGGAAACAACTGGTGGCAGGTGGCTCCTTTGGCTTTCCGAGGTGGACTCAAGGTCCAGGAGGTTTTTCTGCTCCAAGAAGGGAATGTAAGGGAGTTGCTGGAGGTGACTGTGTGTGGTGGGTGGCTTGGGAGGGAGCTGAAGTGGGCTGAATGTGTTTGCTCCTCCTAATGATGCGCTGTGGAGGGTCTTGCAGCCTCCGAAAGAAACCTGTAGCAACTTTTTATTTATTGTGCTTTAAATGATGGTCAGAAACAGTGTTTCCTTTCAGTGTCCCCTGTTAGTCAGAATTTTTCTCCGTGTTTGGTGCAGGGGAGGCCAAGATGATCAGAGGGCTGGAGCACCTCTTCTATGAGGAAAAGCTGAGAGAATTAGGATTGTTCAACTTGGAGAAGAGAAGCCTTGGGGTGACCTAACTGTGGCCTTCCAGGACCTGAAGAGAACATGAAAGAAGGGTGGAGATAGACTGTTCACAAGGGATGGTGTGATAGGACAAGGAGGAATGGATTCAAAACAACAGAAAGTAGGTTTAGATTAGGTATTAGAAAGAAATTCTTGGCTGAGAGGGAAGTGAGGCCCTGGCACTGGTTGCCCAGAGAAGCTGTGGCTGCCCCAACCCTGGAAGTGTCCAAGGCCAGGCTGGACAGGGCTTGGAGCAACCCGGGATAGTGGAAGGTGTCCCTGTCCATGGCAGGGGGTGGAACTGGATGATCCTTAAGGTGCCTTCCCAGCCATTCTGTGATTCCATGTGGAAGTGGCTGTAGGTGAGCTGCTCCTGGGGTTTTGTAGGAATGCTGTTTTGCCGCAGACGTCTCTGAAGTCACTTGGAAAATCCTTGTTGCATAAATCAAATATTTAAGTGTAGTGATGCAGGCACTGCAGGGTTGCTGGAATTGTTAACGCTGCAAAACTTCTGCCTCTTGCTTGACTGACTTAGCTCCTTGTGCATCCAGGGTCAGCTTGTGTTCGTGGCTTCCCTCTGAGGGAAAGCACCTCTCTGTGAGTGATTTCCAACTGTGTGGAGGCGGCTGGTGTTCCTCCCTCTGGCTTCTCCCGTGAGGGAGATTTCAGGTCGACACAACCAGCACAGCCGCACCCTTTACTTAGAAAGAGAAAAATACACGTTATTTTTTCTTAGCTGTAGGGCATGAGGAGACACATTCATGTCGCTCTCGAAAGTCAGGGAGTGTGGGAGGTGTTGAACAAATCCATCCCAGTGTCTTTCTGCCAGCTGGCTCATGCCAAGGTGAGTTTTCAGCCCTGGGAGAAGGGGAGGGGAAGGACAGGGCTGTGCCTTGAGGTGGTTGAATGGTGAGTGTGACTTGAAAAATGGCTTTGTGTCTGGTGGATTCTGCAACAGGGGAGGACAAGTCCAGCTGAGCAACATCTAGGATGTTTTCATTTTGTCCTCTTTAAAACATGGACGTTGTCTGTGGCACCAGCTGCTGGTAGTGCATGTAACAATGGATTTCTGGGCTGACAGATTATTTTGGAAGTTTCCTGAGACACAAATAGGGTACCTTTTTAAAACACTATGAAGCACTAATGAAGCATTTTTGAAAGAAAATATTTTTCATCTTAGAGTTGGGTTGGAAACTGTGAACAGAATAAAAAGCCCTAACTTAATTCACAGTAAATGGTGCTGTACTTGTGCTTCTACCAAAAATTTTGCTTCCTTGTTTCCTTTTGAAACGTCTGTGTATGTTTTGTTGTCAGAAGTTTAAAGAAAGCCTGATTTTATGCCCTTTAAATCAGATTTCTGTTTCCATCAGTAGCTTTTGCTGGACAGAAATGAGAATGGAAAGGTAATAAAAAATCTCCCATTCCAAATAGCTTCTACTCTGAATAAATTTAGTGACTTTTAAAATAAATGTTAGCAAGTGCAGAGCACTTCTGGTTAGGGAATATTTCAAATTAACAGTGGAAAATGAGCTTCATTTTAATTTCATTAGAAGGATAAGAAGTTACTACTGAAAAACGAGATCAGAATTGAATATTTCAGTTGAAAGGTTTGCTTGTTAACTCTTGCAATGGTCAAGATGTTTTTGTTTTTAAAAAATGTGATTTAAATTCCACTGTTTAGCCTGGGGCTGCATCCTCTTGATGTACATGAATGTTTGGCAGTGAAGATTTTTTTAACATAGTAATGAGATGCTTCTCATGGAGCAAATCTCATCTGCTTGTGGGTTTCAGAAAGCTGGGATCAACTGAGGATCAAAAATAAAAGTGATTTTTGAATCAAGTGTGTGCTGCATGTGTGTTCCTTCTTTGTTTTCCTTGAAAATAGCAGGGAAATATAGAGGAATGGGGATAAGCTCTTTATTTCATGATACCGGGTAAAAGAATCTTAGCTGTTAGATTTTTCTCCTGAGGATGAAGTGCATTCTTGTCCCTTCATCAGCAAATGAAGAGAACAGAGGCACACATTTTAATATACTTTTTCTTTTTCTAATCTTAGTGGTTCTAAATGTCACTTCCTAGTCCAAGGAAATGACCCCTCAAGCAGAAGCAACATCTCTCAGTTCCGCCTGAGCTTGGGGCAGGAGTTTAGATCCACAGCCCAGGGTCTGGGAGCAGCAAGTGGCACTCCTGGATATATATCCATGTCCCTTCCCATGAAGTGTCCAAGTAGGGATGAGGCAGACTTTCCTGCATTGAGCACATTTGCCCTGCTGCAGGTGAAGCACAATGCCAATGTCTCTGCTTGCCCTGAGGTGATTTATCTCACCAGGTATTTCACAGCTTGCTCCATGGTGGGCTACAAAGACATGGAATTTATCATTCCCTTCCCTCCTCCTCAACCCTTCTGTGCATAGGGATGTGTCTGTGTTTTTTCACAGTACACTCGCTGCTCAGAAATAGTTCTTATTCTCTCTTTTTTGTCTGTTTGGATCTCATTTTCCAGCAGTGCAGAGCCCAGCAATGAAGTCGTGCCCCTCTTCAGTTGTCTGTGTGTGTTTAAGAACAGCCTTTGGCCTCAGGTTGGAATCCATGGGATGCTCTTCCTAAGCACTCAGGCATACATGGCTTTTTTCACAAGAAGGGATTTTTAAACAGCTCCTCTTTGCTTTGAATAGGAGAAACTCATAAACCTGGAGAAATTTGTAAACTGCAAGAGACAGTTCTGGGAGTTGTGAGGCTTTTGAGCTTTAATCAGAGACTTGGGGCTGTCCATAAGGACTTTTCCTGGTGTCTGCTGCCTGTAGTGTTCTGCTCCAGAGGTCTTTCTTCTCCATCCTGCTTGGTGAAAGAGTCATGCTTTAATCACAGCTGTGTTGTGGGAGGTCACCTGGCATCAGCTTTATTTGTAGATCGGGGTCTTTACAAGAGCTGCCCTGTTCCACGTTTTCCATCCCAGTGAGCTCCCTGGACAGGAGCTGTTCATCCATGAGCTCTGACTTAAGTAGATGATTAACACTTAATAGCACAGTTAAAGGAGCTATATGCCAGAGCCTTGGCAGGAGATACCTGTTTCCTCATGGATTCATTCACCAGGACAGGGATTTAACAATTACCCAGCATTTAGAAATTTTCCAAGTAATTGTGCCTTCCATCTTCCAGGATGCATTTGAAGAGCTGTTTAGGAAATCACACCTTGCGATTTATCATTTACTGTTTCTTTCTAAATCCCCACCATGCAAAATGTCTTTTTCCTTTGCCAAATCACTTCCTCATTCCTTCCCTCTCCTCAACCCTTTCAAAACCTTGGCCAGGATTCCCTTTGCATTTTCTCTTTAGAGAAGGGGTTGCAATGTCTAATTCATTGATAAGAGAAATATTAGAACTTTGCTGCACATTTTCGATAACCTCCAAAGAACTTATGGATTTTATAAGATAACTGAGAAAAGTGGAGCCCCACCTTGTTGGGAAATTGAACACTTTTCCTCTGTGCTAATGCTGGCACATTTGCCAGCCCAGGGTGTGTTTGAGACCTTGTTCTTTACCCACAAAACATCTTGGGTGAAGAAGTTAAAAGGAACTGAATGTCTTCTCAGGCTTTAGAAATAGACTGTTAGTGTTTTAATCCATCATAAACCTTAGGAAAAATTGGACTACTGTGGCTGGACAGTGGTCCCATGAGGAATTCTTATATCCAGGGGGACTTAATTGTGTGTCTTTTCAGGTTTTTTTTTTTCCCTTGAATAATCCCAATCAAAAATGCCATAATAGTTCAATTTATTAATTCAGTGTTGTCCAGGATGGATCGTTCCCTGAGCCTTTTCAGCAAACATTAGTTCTCCAGTTGTTGCTATTTTAACTGCTGAATTCACCCAAGACACTCCTTGGCGCTTGCAGGAAGACAAAAACTCCCAAATCTGAAGCTCTTCCCAGATGGGTGCATTGATTTTATGTCACCACTCAGATCTGTCAGCCTGGGGAGGGACTGTCAGGAGCCACGTGGTGCTCTGAAGTTTATGATGCCAGGATGCCAATATTTCTGCCATGCATATTAATCAGCTTCCAGTGGGAATGCAGGCAGCAGACTTCCCAGGGAAGGCTGCTGTAATTCCCCTCATGCTGTGGTTTATTGTTGAGCCGTAGATTAAGGAGACCCATTAGGATAAAACACTCGATTTTGTGATCATTATATGTTCTCCAGAATCATTCCGTAATGAATCCTCTAACTAACCCCGGGAGCTCAGCATCCAAAGCATCTTTATATTACCAGCTGCCATGCTGCAGCTAAAGGAGAGTCCCAGGCTCTGTGTTTCTGAGGATCAGCCAGGGGAAAAAATCCTCTCCCTCCTCCCCCAAAGGATAAATCCTGAACATGACTTCTTCCTGGATTAATTTGAATAATTTTAAGCCAGATGTTTCATTACCCAAAAAAAAAAAAAAAAAAAAAAGGTTGAGTTTCCTAACCTGCTTCCCGTGTGTTTTATGGAGATCAAAATGAAAACTGGGCTGTGAAAACTGGTAAATTTTAATTTAAGTATAATAAATTTTTGCGGACATCAACAGGAGCTGAAAGTTGGGGTCTTGCAGTGAGATGGCAAAGATAAGAAACTTTCGACCCTTTGGTTTGTAAACCAGAGGTCTTGTTTCTAATGGGAACATAGTCTCCCTGAAAATCTTAGCCTTTTCATTTCTTAGGAATTCACCTGTTGTCCTGCATAAATAGATTTGGTCATAGTCACCATTTGGGATTAATTCCTTTGGGGTGCTTAGCCAGCTTGAGACCAATATGCTATATACCAAGACTTGTGGTTCATGGCTATTTATGTTTTCAGAGGAAAAATATAATGGTTGTTTAATTATGAAAAACATAGCTGATGGAGACACAGTTGTCATTACTGACATGCCAAGAGCCAATTCTGAGTTAGTGGGTGCAGTCAATGCTTTTATGCATCGAGCCTGGAAAAGTGGTTTCAGGGGAAAACATGAGCAAACTTGTTAGCAATTTCTTTCATACATTTTTTCTGCAGTTTTATAGATTCTTCTATAGATGTGAAAAGCCTGATTTTCTTGAGTGCCTAAGGAATTCTCAGTGCTGCATAGTAAAAGTAACTTGCTACATTTTTATTCCAGTGGATTATTTTTTTGTTATGTTAAGAATCAGTATTTTAAAAGTGTTCCATTTTGAAAACCTGGGTTTTAAATTGGAGGCACTTAAAAATTGCATTTACTCCTTTCTGTCTCAGTTTCTCAGTGAAACTGTGGGATCATCGTGGTCATGGAAAGGGAACCCTAAAAGTGCCTCAATTCTGCTGTTAAATGGAAATCTTCTAAACCAAAAATGAATTATGTGCTTCCTTGAGTGACATAAAGAGTACTTCTTAGGCCTCTTTTACATGTTTTATTTAAAACAAAGATTCCCACAATGAAACAATACACATAATGAAAACCTGTTTAAATTTTTATGAAATCCTTAGGACAAAGCAAAGTCGAATATGTTACTTCCAAAGACATTTGGAGACTTCGTATTAGATAAAATGGAACCAATTCAGATACAGTAGATTAAAAATTGAGGAGAATTTGTCCCAGAATTTAGGCTTTAAGCCCTGTTACCTAAAAGCAGTGCATCCTGTAACTCCAGAAGTCTGGGCATGGCTGCAGGGCAGTGTTTTGCAGTATTTTTTTTTGTTTGTTTTTTTGTGTTGTAATTTTACTTCCTAAGAGGTTTTTGGATGCTGGAATGCATTCCAGGGTGGGATCCTATGTATGTGGTGTGTGATTAACAGGTGTATCTGTGATGACACAGGATAGCTGAGACCCATCAGCATGGTAAAAGTAGAACTGAGTTTAAAGTCATTTACCTCTGCAATGTTGTTGTTTTTTTGTTGTTTTATTTCTGTCTGGTCCCTTGATACTTTGATTCTTCTGAGCAGATTTAATTAATTCAACACTGGTCCTCATGTTTCATTTGGAAGATGATGTGGCTTTAACAACCCTGTGTATATCCTATTGTGCACCACAGAGTTTCTGCAGTCTCAGGCTCCTTTCCAGGGGGTTTCAGAAGGATTTGCTGGCTTTAGAAGAGTGGTAAGGCTTCACTCTTTGGAGAGGAATGTGCTGGAGTTACCACAGATCCTTCCTTCTCCTCTGACCGCGTTTTGTGGGGGAAGATCTAAGCTCACAAGATGTAAGACTGTCAGTTCTCCTTCTTGCTTCAGGCAGAGAAATATCTGTGAGATCAGAGGCAAGCCTCTTGAAATCACTAGGAAAAGGCATCATCCATGATATTTTGCATCCTAGGAGGGAGCTGTGAAGCTCAGCTGCTTTTCCTGCCGTGATCAGCATCCTGTGTGTTGTCCACTTATCCCCTTGGATGGTATTTCTGTGTGGTAAGAGCTGCCTGTGGGCACCTGATGTGTCCAGGCTGCCAGAAGCACTGATTTGTGACATGAAGCCCTCTCATCACAATTTTCTGAATTGATGTGGTGATGCTGATTTCCCTCGTTAAAACAGGAAGTATTAGGATCAAAAATAAACTGGGGATGATGCTCTCCAAGCAAAATATTTTTGTGGGGCTTTCACTGCTTATCAGCAAGGTATCTGCAAGCAGTGCTTGATGCTTTTGGGTCTGTGGCTTTGTTAAGAAAATGCAGGATTGAAATCTAGCACAGGGAACCAGCAGTTTGTTCATATATAATCGTTTTCCCTCCTTTTAGTCTAGCCTGGGAATAGGCATTTTGTTCTGCAGGTACTTGATCTGATCTTCAAGGTCAAATCTTTTCCTCAGCATCCTGTTTATACAGATGCCTTTATTAGCCTCTACAAATAGCTGCTAAATCCACATGTTCACACCGAGGAGATGATAATTCTTCATCTGGCAGCTTCACTAAGTAACCTCCTTGTTAAAATCAGCAGTAGTGCTATGTAAGAGGTGCAGTGAGGTCTCTATACTTAATATTTTTAGTGCATTCTGTGTGGTGCCACAGTGTTTCTAACCTTACTGAAGTCATTTCATGCTTCTGTAATTCATCGGGTTTTTAGTGTATTTATAGATGCTGTTTTATCAAGCACTGCAGTAGAAATGATGAGAGCATCTGGTTAAATCCATCACATCTTGTACAACAACCTCTGAAAAAATAACCTTGGTAATTGAGCCTTTCCCCCTTTAGATGGTTGCACTAATATTTTAAAGGCTTTGGATACTTAATATCATTGGAGTGCCATAAGTGTCACTGCTGTGCTTTTCTGTGGTGGAAACCACATCAGTCAGCGATGACACTTGAAACAGCAAAGCCACGTTTCAGCTCGCACCCAGACCCTTGGCTGTGACTGTATGGAAGCAAGAAAGCTGTGATTTGTTGGGATTCATATTTGGAAACCTCCCTGAGATGGTGTTGACAGCAGCATCTGTGAGGAGTGACGGAGCGAGGTTTTGTGAGGAGTGTTAGGCAGGCCAGAAAAATGGGAAATATCCGCCCTGTGCTGGCACAGAGAGCTGTTCCCGTGCTTAATCTTTCAGTCTCTGGGAAGTGGTGCCAGAGTGATTTAGGTGGGGTTTGCAGCCTTGCCAGCTTGCAGCCTTGCAGAGAAACTGGAGGTGAGGCTTATGGAAACATGATCAGCACATTTCTATTTGGGGAGCCCACATTCCTGCACTCCTGAGTCCTGAGCTACTGTAAGTGCTGGAGCTGCTTTGAGGTCAGCAGAGCTGGGCATTTTCCCAGCTGAGCACTTGACCCTGGCACTGGCAATCAGCCTTGCAGCTACTGAGGTCATTTAATGAAGCAGGGCTGCAGGCTGGCAACCACTTTGCCAGTTGGTGCTTTCCAGAGAGAGCATGGATTTACCTTCTCACTTCCCTTGCAAGAGATCTGTGGCAAGCCTAGCTGCTGCCCTGTCTGTTTTTCTTACCTCATCTTGGGCCTACATGTGAAGTTTCAGCTCTTGTGAGCCAGACTCCCATATGCACATATAAAGAGATGATTTGGCATTGGATCTGGAAGTTTACAGAGGAAGCTGGCTTTGGGGAATGTGTTAAAGGTGGGATGGAGGTTCCCTTCACTTGGCTGCCTTTAGACACCCTGATCCTTAGTTAGCCAGGTTGGGAATGCAGTTCCCTGTGTTATTCTTGTGCCTATGAACCATTTTTATGAGGGGCAGCATGCTCTGGCATCCAGAGGCTGCAGTCCAGGCTGGAATACCAAAGGTGTTGGGGGTTGGGAAAGTCTTTCCTTCACCTATTCTGTTGTCTTCGGTGTGGGTACAGTCTGTCCTGCTGATGTTCTCCTGACTGAATTGGGCAGGAAGGGCTGTGTTTTGTGCTCTGTGCATGTTCCTGCAGCAGTTTCAGTGGGGTTACTCTTGCTCCAATCAAACATGATTATCCTTGCCTTCCCAGGCACTTGGAGTATTGGAAATCCATCCATGCTTTGCCTCTGGCTTCCCTGGGAACAGCTCCCGGCTGTGCTCTGTGTTCATGTCTCCGTTTCCTGGCAAGGCAGTTGCTGTGACTGCTGAGAAGTCAGATGAGGTCCTTGTCTGGGGTTTCTTTTTCTCCTGGCACAGTCGGTTTGGTCTCTAGGAAGGTGATGATCCCTATGTGTCTGAAGGAATTGGAAAATGGTATTTTAGGAATCCAGGGAAAACTGCATTTCTCTCTCACCTCCCCTCATTTCCCCTTTCTCTTAATCACCATTTTATAGAGACTTCCAGAGGATTTTCTGATGAGCTTTTGGCCTCCTTGTGTTCCAATTGCTACTTTATTGACTGTGTTGTCCATATGGGGACCTCAAAGTGAAAGCAGTGCAGAGGGACTGGTGTGGTGGAGTCTTTTGTTATCCTTTACACAGAAAGTAAATTTTATCAGTGACAGGGTTTTTTCTGTAGGGAAGCTCCTGGAATCTTTCCCATTCTCTTTCTCCTAGTGTTTTCCCAGGCATTTTAATATGAGCATGTATATGAATAAATAAAAGTTCCTGCAGGCATCATACTTTTTTTTTTTTGCATTGTACTTCTAAATAGCTGTTCTTATAGTAGCCTGTTCCAAATTTCATCCAATATTTTACACACCTAGGGAAATAAAAGCCTTACCATTGTTACCTGTAAACTTCACACACTCAGTGGAGGCCAGAGTTTAAGTCCTGTAGGAGAAGATCAGCAAAGGGCATCTACCCTGACCCTTTGAAGTTTTCAAAGTAGGTATGTACCTCCTGTCACAAGTCTTTGGGAAAGGTGTGCGTACACTTTAAAAAAAAAACTTGGAAGGTGACCAAAACAGTGGTTGACTGTATTTCTGTGCCCTCAGGCTTGCTGCAGGTTTGTTTTGTGTCGGGTGTTTTGCTGTTTATGTTGTGCACACCAAATCTGAAGAGTGGTTGTTGGTAAAGGCAATGTTTTGGGTAGTTTCTTGGAATAGCATTTAAAGAAGGAACCCACAGAAAAGTCCTACAGAAAAAGGTGTGCATCAAGGGGTTTGTTTGCTTTCAAAATATTTTTTATTTGAAAGTTTTGGCTCAGGATTTAGGCCAGCTCAGATAAACCTGTCACCTTTGCTGGGGTTGCAGATTTGGGAGAGAAAAAAAGCCTTTTGATGTGTCTTGGATCTGTCACTGATACCCATCTTAATTTCCTCAGAGCAGGACTTGTCCCAGCCCCAAGGAAAGTCTCATTTGTTTAAGTGAACCCTCTGTGGTGAGGTTCAGAAGCTCAGGGATTGCTCCTCATTGTCTGTCTCAGCCACATTTGTACACTAGACATACAAAGCTGGATTTGCTTTGGAAAGCAGTGATTTATGGTGTGGAGTCACTAAACATGTTTGCACATGAGTCCTTTGGGCATGCATAACAGTTTAGCTTGGAAACCTACCACAAAAGCATTCATCCCTTCTTATCTTGCCCCAGAGGCCAGGGCCAGTTATGTTATTGTTTCTGTTCCCAAAGCACTGGCTGAAGGCAGAGATGAATTAGAGGGAGGTCTTCAGGCCTTCTGAAGGGGAAAAAAAAAGATTAAGATACACTGCATTAGAATACAGGATGCAATCAGGCTTTTTTTGGAAACAGTGGCCATCCTGGCCATGAGGACCATGGCAGGACCATGAGGACCATGCTCTGTGCTGGGCACTGGTGAGGCCCCACCTCACATCCTGGGGACAGTTTTGGGCTCCTCACTCCAAGAAAGACACTGAGGGGCTGGAGCATTTCCAGGGAAGGGAATGGATCTGGGAAGGGGTCTGGAGCACAAGTCTGATGAGGAGCAACTGAGGGGGCTCAGCCTGGAAAAAAGAGGCTCAGTGGGGATCATATTGGTGCCTGCAACTCCCTGATGGGAGATTGGAGTGGTGTGGGGATCAATCCTGTCTCCAAGATAACAAGGGAAGGGCAAGAAGAAACAGACTCAAGTTGTACCAGGGATGTTTGAATTTTAGGGAAGATTTCTTCAGTGAAATAGTGGCCAGTCATGAAAACAGCCTACCCAGTGCAGCAGTGGAATCCCCATCCCTGGAGGGATTTAAAAGCCATGTGGATGTGGCACCTGGGGACAAGGTTTAGTGGTGGCCTTGGCAGTGCTGGGTTCATGGTTGGACTCCATGATCCTAAATATCTTTTCAACCCTAAAGTATTCCATGGTTCTGTGATTGTGTAAAACCTTTTGGGAGCTCCTGGTGTGTTAACACTCGAGTGTTAAATTGTGATATAATTCCTCTGTGAGTATTAGGGGCTTACAATTCAGGAGGAGCAGTGTTACATTAACTGGGTATTTGGCATTGCTGTCACAGCTGGAGGAACAGTAATCTGATTTTTCACTGTTCATTTGTGCTGAGATATGGGGGGGATTCACAAGGATGGAGGGGATCCAAAAGAGAGTCATGATTCCTCATTACAAAGGACTTGAGCTCTGTCTGCATCAGTTCTCAGAGGGAAAGTTAAGCGAACAGAAATTATTATAAATAAACCTCTTCTATCCATAAGAAAATGGAGTATCCAGAAAATGAAAGCTAGATAAATTCAGCTTAGGAACTAGGTAGACTTTTACTGTGAAGATTGGAAATCATTGGAACAGTTTCCTGACGTGTGCTATGAATTATTCTGTATCACTAGAAATCTTTAAATCATGGTTGGCTTTTTTCCCCCTGAAAGTTATACTTTAGTTAAATCACATCTTTTGGACCAGAATCAGGAATTCATTGATTCAGCAGAGTCAACCAGCACAGGCACCCTTGCATTACAAACCAGGCAGGCTCTGTTTTGGGGTGGAATCTGTGGAAGCACTGTGGCACAGGGATAGTGTCGTGGGGAAGGTGTCGAGTTCATGTCACCTGCTTTTTCATGTCCCACCGAAGGGGAGGCTGAGCTAATTTAGTCTTGCTCCACTGATACTCCTGTGTGGGAGTAAGTGGAAGGTAAACCCACACCTGTCCCAGCATTAAGGGCTGTGTCCTGCTGGCATGTAACTCTTGCTGAATAAGAGCATTATACGCAGAAATGGCCAAATCATTGTGAGCTGCTTTATTCCTTGTTCTGGGAAAGGGGAAAGGAGGGAGGGCAAGGACTCCTTCCCACCTGCTGGTAACATCCAGCTGATTTACAGTCTCTCCCTGTGGGTCTTGTTCTCCACCGGCTGGGGTGAGCAGCCAAATGAATGCTGAGGAGTTATGATGGCATAAAACTGATGGGAGACCAGAATTATGGAGGTCATAAGCTTGTTCCACATTAGAAACCCAGCTTGCAGGAACAAGCTGTGCAGTGTCCTGGCTCCTGGGAGGATTAATTACAGATGGTGGCTGTGGCAGCTAAATCAAGTACCTCTAATGTTGTGTAAACTTCATTAAACAAATGCCGTAGCAGGGCTGTAATCTATGAGAAATGGGATAGGATGACGAGGGTAGAAATGGAAAATACTCTGTAGGAAGTTAAAAAAAAGAATTCTCAGTGTCTAAATCCACTGAAGCAATTTCTTCTACCTCTTGTGCTTTAATGGTAGAATTTTAAACCACAAGCTTTTAAACTTATTATCTGGTAAAGCCTTGGTAGCTTGAATTAATAACAACTTTCTGCTAATGCCTTGCTGAATTCCTCTTAGTCAGCAAATCCTGGTTTATCTGATATGCTAAATCCTTCCTGATATTCTGCCACCACGTTCATTTAGCCATTTCTTTTTTACTTGTGGAAATCGCAGAGGAAGAAGCACCGACGATCAGCTTGATTGTGGCCGCTGTGGTTGATGGACTGAAGTGGTGCAGGGTTTATAGGAGGCCTTAGTTCTAACTTTGGCTGCAGGTTTGTGTTTTAATCTGAAAGTTAAGCACTTCTGGATGTTGATATAAGATCCTAAGCAATGTTATCTTAATTTAAAGTCCAAGAAATGCAAGTTCATCCAGCTGTCATTGGTAATGTGAAGGTGTCATTTCATTCAGCTCTGAATTGTAGGTACCCATGTGCTGCTGCAGAAAGAGGGACTCACATTTCCCCCTGCCTCCCTCAGAGGAGGCAGAAGCCTGAATCAGGGAAAAGTGAATAAATCTCTGCTGACTTAGCAAGTTCAATGTGCTCAGCAGAGAGTCCCGTGAATGGCAGTGCTGGGGCTGGGAATCAGGGCATGAAGGAGGACTGGTCTGGGGGGAGAGTTCATGACAGAGGCCATGGTCGGATTAATTCATCTGCAACTTGCAATTTCACCCTTAGCGACTCAGTTATTGACGTGGTGAGGAATTGAAAGGCCAGTTAAATGAACTGAGCTTTTACTCTCCAGACAGGAAGACTTAATCGAGGTGGAAAAGCCAAGAGTCTACTTTAAAGCACTTCTTGGTGGCCAGTGAAAAAGTTTGTGTGCTTGTTTAGCTGAGTTGTCTGTTTGGAATTGGAATGTTGGGGTTGTGTTAGACATTTCTCATTACAGACAGTGTGCCCTTTTGCTTGGCTGAAGAGCAAAATGGCTGGTAGCTTGTCCTTAAAGAAACTATAGGAGATCTAATACCCAATGGAGTTTGGTTTTCTTTTTACTATTTTCCCTCAAAATAATAGTTTTAAAATTATTTTCCCTGCTGTCTCTCCATCCTCTCCCAAATCCTTGTCTATGGACAAGTGCTTTAAGGTGACTTGTGTAGCTCTTTCAAGATCAGGAGCCTAAAGTTAGGCTGTGGATTTAGGGATCCTGATTGTGGTTTGATTCTTTCCTCTACTATTTTAGCTGTATGGTGGCTCCACAAGACTTGTGAATGGTCAGCTGAACACGGTATTTTTGGAGAGTAACACTGAACACCTTGATGCATAAGTTTAGGCTCAGGAGCTTGACTTTGCTCACCTGTTTTGGAAAATGTTGGCTTTTGAAAATGTCACCTTTCTCTTGCAGTTAAGAGGGCTTAAGAGAGAAACCAGTCTTGCTCAGTGTCTCTTTTTGATGTAGGAAGCAAGTGAAAAAGTTATACCATTTAAATAAAGGTAAATTTCAAGCAGCAAAAATATTTCAGCTTTTACATTGTCATTAAGCCAGTTTTGATTTTGAAATGCATTTTTGTCTTTAAAGTCTTCTTTAAGGAATCCAGGACTAGAAGCCTGGCCCTGCACTGCCCTGCGGCAAAGTGCTCAGAGGAATTGCTTTTGGTTCCCCACGGTTTAGATGCAGCTCAAGAGAAATATTTTGGCCTTTGGTCTTCATCAGATAACACGGCACAGCCTCTGTGATCAGTGGCTGCAGCACATGTTCTTAGGGGAAGTGCTGGAATTTTTATAATTTGTCATAAAATGCTGCAAAATTACTTTTTTTTTTTCCTTTCAAAGCTGTTCTCCTAAAGAGAATCCTCAGTCCTGCTCTAAAAATGCTGCTTGCATAGGAAACAGAACACAACAACCAAACACAGCTCGGGAAGCACGTGTGTTTTGTGCTCTGTGTGTGCTTAATCTTGAGGAGCTTTGCAGAGCTGATGAGTGGAGTATCAATGGGATCTCTGTTAGCTCTTTTTTCAGGGAGGAGGAATGAGGCTTTCCTCAAACTGAGAGTTGGGCAAGCAGCCAGTCTGGTACCAATAGTAGTAATAAAATCATGCAAGTCCAGACCCAGCTGAATTGCAAAAGACTTTGAATGGGCCTGCCTATAAAATCCTGGAGCCATGAGGATGGAAATGTCTTAATTGCACTTTTTTTTAAACAAGTATGTCCTTCCGTTCACGTGTAGTTTTGAGGTTTGTTTTAGGAAGCAGAAGTGTAAAAAAAACAGAGCTGATGAAAGGTGGAATGGTAAAACAACAGTAAGAAAGGATCCAGTTCTGACAGTCCTGAAGTCCACATGGACAGGGAGGGAGGAAAGACTGATAGATTCGTATGTGCCAACATTTAGTCTCCTGCATTTATTTTTGTATGCTTTATACCTAAAATGAGGAAAGGGCTATAAGGATTAGGGGGAAATAGGGATTAAAAGCTAGTTTAGACACTGGTAACACCTGCACATTTCCATTTACCAAAGTATTTATTTTGTGTGTGAGGTCTATATCCAACCCAGGAAATACTTTTCTGTAGATGCCTTGAAAGGAACATTCCTGAAGAAATGTTTGGTTTATGATCATCTATTTAACTATCTATTTATCTATCATTTCCTTCCTGTTACTTGGAGTTACCTGTGTCATTGCAAGTTGTGCTTTCTTAGGAAAGGTATTTTCCAAGAAGAGCATTTTCATGTGTTGAGTGTAATTAGTTTATTTGTTTCTTCTTGAGGCGTCTGTTAAACATTTTTTTTTTTTAAATCATTATTTTTTGAGTCTTCTTAGCCCTGTTGTGGTGCACTGCTGGGAACTGTTAAAAAAAAAACCAACTATAAAGCATGGATTCTTTGGGAAGATTTAAAAAAAATCTCATGTCAGGACAGTTGGGTGCTTTGGTGCCAGGTCTTTTTTTTCTCTCCCTCTAAGAAGACTAAAGTAGGTTTTCTGGCCTTCTGGGAAAACCTTATCCTAATTTGCATCCCTCTTACCTGCCTCGATCCACGTGAAGCTCCAAAATGTCTCTAATTAGGGAAAACATCGAAATGAAAAGCAATTAAAAAAGAGTTGTTTCTAATGAGATTTTAACACCAGTGCTCGTGCTGAGGGTGAACTTCCAGGAAGGGGGAAGTGCATGTGTGCCTCACGGGGTGGAACGACTGGCAGGGTTGGATGGATCTGGTTAGCCACTGGAACACACTTTGCTGCTTTGGGCAACAGTGAGGTTGCTGTTGGCTCCATCTTATTTTTTCCCAGCTCTGCCTGGAGGGAGGTAACAAGCCATAGCTGCTGCACATGAATGCAGGAGAAAGCAGCCTTGCACTCCCAGGAATTGCTGCTTGGCTCGGGATAAAGCACTTACTGCAGAGCAAGCCACTTCCCTGGAGATAACTCCTCACCCATAACCATGGGATTTGAGAGAAGAGGAGGAGCCAGATTATTCTGGGGACTTGGCAGGCAGCTGGGTGTAAGTGTTGGGCAGTGTTCAATGCCTCCTTGATCCCATCTGCACCGTTTGCCTGGCCACATGGACCCAGGCCTGGCTGTAAAATCCATTGCCGAGCACTTTCCCAGGTGGAATTCCAGGTGCCTGTTGGTTTCAGCACTGACCAACAAGGCTGGTAATGAATGTTCCAGCTCTTACAACTGTGCCTGACTTGATGCTGTTAATTGCAAGTTCCTACAAGTAAATGACTGTTAGATATCGTGTAAAAGAATTAAATCCTAATGGCCTGAGCAGATGATACAAAGGCCTGTGACAACTGGATGGATGATAATGGTTCTCTCAGTCACTGGAGATGTAAACAGGCACTTCACACACCATTTTCCCTGCAACTGTGCTTTAACACCGCTCGTAATTGAAGGATTGGTTGCCTTGAATTTAACCAGGTATGAAGTGGAAACGAAAGAAAAAAGGGTAGACGAAGCCTGTACTTGCTCATGTGTCTGTAAAATGCTGAACACACAAAGATCGAGTAATTGAGACAAGCCAAATGTTTATACAAGGGCATTTCTAGTGCCCCCATCCTTAGCAAGACGGCAGTTCAGCTTGCCTGGGGGAGAGGATGAAATGAGAGGGTTGTAGACCAGAGACTTGTTTTATTTTGTTTATCTGCAGGAGAATCAAAGCAGGGCAAGGTACAGCTTTGATGCAGGGTCAGATGTGCGTTTTGTTAAGTGCAGGGTTTGGTTTTGATTCATTAGCCGGATGCCAAGGGAGGAGACCTTGCCTCTGCAAGGTCTGGACAAACACCAGCAGGAATTACTGTTTTGCTGGGAGAAGAAGAAAATCTAACGTGGGGTAAAGGGTGGCTTTCTGCTGACTTTTTTGGACTGTAGTGTTTGAGCAGTGAGGAGTGATGGCTTTATTTCTGGATTGCTCAGTGGCAGATGCTAAAATGGTCTCCAGAAGGGCAGCTGTCGGCCTTTTGCTGGTCCCTTTTAAAGAATTCATTGTGAAGCACCTCCTCATATTCCTTTTTACAGTCTTGCTCAAAGGTTTTTTCTGAAAGGTCATAATTCCCCTGATGAGGAAGGTGGTTTTGCTCTCACTTTTATAAATTCCCCCTGAATTAACAGCTCTTGGATGGGTTTCAGTGTGGCACCCTGCTTGTGTACTGAACAGCCAGAGTTCTGAAGTTGCCAGCAAATATTCCTGGCTCCTACAGACAGAGATTTTGGAGACATCAAGCAAGCTGTGTTATACTACACTAGCAAATTACTGGTGTTGAATACTTGTGTTAAAAAAATTGCTAACAAAGGGCATATCACAGCCAAAACTTCCACAGGTTTTGGCTGCTCCTGGCTGCCTGATCAAAGTGCTTTGTGGGGATCAAAGATCACTTCATCCTCGTAAGATTTTATTGGGGTTTGTCCTTTTTGCTGAAATTGCCATTTCAGGGGACACTTATATGTGATTTAGACCTGTGACCGTGCAGGGGTAAAGCTGACACTGCCAGCTTGTTTTATGAAGGTCACCAAGCAGGAATGGCCATCATTCATTACCAGCTTGCTGAAACAGAAGCGGAAAGCTTTGCTTTTCTGCCAGTTTCCTTAGAGGTTCCCTGCTCTCTCCTTCTTGGAATTTGTGCAATTTGCTGTTGCATTACAGCAGCGGACAAAGTATGAGTATTGTGTGTGACAGGCTGCTCCTCCTAGGACTTCCATCTTGCATAAATCACTTCTCTTATGCCTCTCTATAAAATTTAAATGACATCTGGAAGGAAGGGACTTGCCAGACCCATCCATCTGAAATATTCAGGTTGTTTTACATTACATTGGCATTGCTCAAATCAAGATCTCAGCCTTTGGGATGGGCCTTGTGACCAGCTAAAAATTAGGGCACAGCATGCACAGGAGACATTTTGGAGAGAAAATGTGATATTATTTTTTACCCTAAGTGTGTTTGAGCTTTTGATTTTCTTCTAGTGTCACACTGGCTGCTGTGACTCTTCATTGAGAACAATAATTGCTTGCTGTCCTTGGGTTTTGGGTCACCAAAACTGGCAGGCTTGGGTCTACTTTGCATTCTGGTCCATGAAGAAGTTGTCCACTGTCTGAAGTGATTTTCCTTTGAACTGTTAAGTCTTAGAAACAAATGTTTTCGTGAGACAAGGTGGCTCACTGGAATCCTTCACCCTGTTTTTCCTCAGAGGTATTTCAAGGCAGCAATAAAATGTCATCTCCTTTCAGAGTCTCTTTACGTTCTGGAAAAGTTTAAAAACTTAAATATTGAAAGATAAATAGGCTTTGCAATCTGAAAATTGTGAAGGGATTTGACTTACGAGATGGCATCATGATGGCAAAATTTGGATTTTCTTTTTGTCACAATGTGGCTTCCCACAGCTTGCAAAGTTCTGAAAAGTTACAGCAATTAGCAGAGCCAAACCCCAAAACAAGCAGGAGATGGTAAATTATGTAAAATGGGCTGAATATTAAGAATGTAATGAATGACATCTATCAGCAATAGAATAATATCAGGGATAAGAAAGAAGAAATGACAGGAAAGAAGGACATTCTAGGAAGATGTATGGAATACTTCCCTCCCCCATAGTGAAAGCATTTTGAAGTAACTCCTGACATTATTGATTTTCTGAAGGTACTTTGTGTTTTCCCAAACCAGCCCCTTGTTGGGCGTGGGGATTTCAGTTCGCTGCCCTGAGTGCACATAGCAGGGGTGACGGCAGGAGGCTGGATTAACATTCCCAGCAGGCTCTGGGGTTTGGATAGCCTCTGTGATCTTTTCTTATCCCCTGCAATGTCGTGGGAACCATGTGTTGATGATTCCAAGCAGGTGATGTCGCTGGAGGAGATTATCGGAAGTACAAGTCCATTTTTTTTCCCCTGGCCATGTCTTGGAGATCCAGCAAGGGGCCTGGGAGCCTGTCTGCTGTCCTGCCCCAGGTTTTCCTCCTTTTTGCTCTTGGAGCCAGATATGTTCACTTTAGCATGGCAACATGAGTAAAAATCCCATCCTTTTCCTGGCATCCTGGATGACGTTTTCCTTATGCTTGCAGACCCAAGGTGGAAATGCAGCTGTGACAATGTTTGGATAAGCCTTCTTCAAAAATTAAAGTGGGGTAGCTAATCCTCCTCCCTGACAGGAGAACTCTCTTTTGTTATAAACCTCTATATTTTTCCAGTGCAAATGGTGTGGTGGGGAGGGTGGGGTGGACACGATAGGACTTGTGCACGTAGCTCATGGGCACTTCAGTCTTGGTGTACTGTGTCTGCAGACGTGGGAGTGGTGCCCAGGTTAATCATCCAGGGAAGGGTAGGAAAAGAATCCGTGTGTTGGCTTGTTTTCAAGTCAAGTGTGCTCCGAGCTAGGCTCCAAAATTCTGCCTCTCTCTGTTCCTCATCAGGAGGTGGGAAAGTTCTGCAGATTAATTAGGGGTTAAACAATTTTTTCTGCCTTTGTACATCCTCATTTCCAAGAACTGTGTATCTTGGCTGTCTCAGTATCTCAGCCCAGTGGGAGCTGATGGAGGCTGGGGAATCTGGGATTTCCCTGGAGCAATCTGCTTTTGCAGGGAGAGCCCTGGCTGTCTCAAGGCTTTCATCAAGCATCTTTTATTGGCCTTTGTGAGGTGAGGGGAAGCTGGAAGATTTTTAGTGTGCTGTGTTAAAAAGAGTTCCAGGCTTACTTTCCTCTTTGTTTTTAGGAATCTCACCTCAATCTGAAGCTGTCTGATATATGTTTTGAGGAGAGGATGCTGGATGGCTGCAATTCCCACTGGGTTTAGCCGCTATTTTAGCACGTTTGTCCTGGAAGGTGATAATGCAGCTGCTTCCCACTCATCTGTCACTGCGCATCCTCTGTTCAACATTTCCTTGAGCAGGGATGGTTGTGTATTCCTAGAAACAGGAGACAGTCATAAATGACCTTTAAGTTCATCCAGTTCCACCCCCTGCCATGGGCAGGGACACCTTCCACTATCCCAGGTTGCTCCAAGCCCTGTCCTGCCTGGCTTTGAACACTGCCAGGAGTAGGGCAAGCACAGCTGTAGTTCAGGTCCCAGAACCTGAAGGTTGGATTCCTAGCAGGGCTTCAACAGCTGTCAGGTGGATTTAAAGTGCAATATTTACTGCACTACAGAAAAGAGTGCTGAAATACTTCATGTTCCCAAGCTCCTGAAAAATGGACTGTCTCAGCAGGGCTGCACATTATGGCAGTTTCTTTCCACAGCCTGAAACAACATTCCTCATGGCCCTGAGTGGGAAATATTAGGCACAAGGTGAAGGCTGTGATTTGGGGTGTGCCCTCCTCTGGGTTGGTGCAGTCTGGGAGCTGTGGCTGATCCAGGCACCACTGAACCAGGGAGTCACAGTTGTTTCCCTGCAAGAAGGAAAGGAGGGAGCCTGGCTGCCAGCTTCATTCTGGTGACCCACAATACTTTCCTTTTTTTCTTTTTAAGATAAAAGTAACTAAAGATGCAGAGAAGAATGTGGCCTCTGGAGGTCAAATCAAATGATGGATGCAGGTGTTTGGAAAACCCATCCATCCACACTGTTGTGCACAGACCTCTGGGAAGTGTGCCAGTGCAGGGGAGTGGAAGAGCTGTGCAGGAAAGAAAGTGAATTCTGTAGTCTTCAATATCCCAACCTGTTTTTTTTTCTTTGCTGAGGGGGTAAAAAAAAGGGAAAGGAGAGGAAGGAAAAATACAACAGTATTTTTCTAAATCCCCTACCCTTTCTTATTATCAGGTTGTGCTTTATTTACATGCTGCTGTGTTTGAAAGCATGGGGAGTAACAGGTAGAGAGACATGTGAAAGTATTGGAAGCACCAAGGCCTTGCTGCTGGGAATTCCCATCACCAGCATCTTCAGGAGATATGGTTGCACTGAAACAAGGCTTGTGATTGGAGCTGCTCAAAGGACTTGTAATTCTGGGAATGTTCCTTTGTGCTTTGCTGTGGCGTTCTTAGAAATAAGTCTTGTGCGACAAAGGAGATTAACCTGCTTTACTTTTGGAGGGCTTCTTCCCTAGGACTGAGTTCATCCCTGCAATCAGATAGGTCCCATTCATAGCTGGGGTGGGATTTCTGTAGTTCTAGGAAGGTGCCAGGCTGGCGATTACATCAGCTATTTTCACAGCACAGTGGGAATGGAGGTAGGGAAATGACAGTGTGGAATAACCTCTCAAGTTTTACAGCTGTGTTACGAGGGAACCTCTCCCTCTCCATCCTGGACGTTTCATTCCTAACCCATTCAGTAGAGAGGACACTTCCCTTAAGAGCATTTCCTGTGTCAGTTTCCCTAAATCTCTTCATTCTTCAGGGAAGCTGTGAATTGTTCAGGGTACAGGCAAACCCTCAAGTGTGGGTCTCTTCCCAGACCTTCTCAAAGTAGATGCAGTTGAAGAAAAACTAAAAACCTTATCAGGAACCTAAAGGAACCTGGAATTAAAAGCATTGTGAGATGCTTTTCTTAAGCCATGCAGAAACTACATGAACAAAATCTTGGAAAATGAGATTTCCTTCTTTGAGGAGAAAAAAACCCAAAAATATACCTGGGCTGCGTAATGGTTAATCTGTTTCATATATTCTTCAAGAAGGAAGAGAAGGAGATTGCAAGGAAGAGTTCTGCCATATCACAGTGTCATTATTAAATTTGTAATGAGGCAGCAATTACTTCTAACCAAGCGTGAAGTAGCCTGACAGGAATTGGCTCGCACCATGTCAAGGAGCAGTCTTCAGCCTGGCAAATATCCATGGCATGGAGAGGGATGTGAGGAAAGCTCTGTGTTTCTCCTTTTGCTGGATCCGTGCAGACATTGATGTCTGAGGCTTTATGTACCCCAGAGATGTGCTTTGAAAAACACATTAACAAGCACTCAGTCAAGCTTATTAAAGAAGAAGAATTAAAGTGGTTAACAAAAGCACATTCTCAGGTGTTGTTTACTGTAATATCCAGCCCATTCTTGCTGCCTGAGGATGGAGGGAAGATGCATTTTCTTCCTCAGCCTGAACTTAAGGGAGGCATATGTTTTGCCTCTGCTAAATATTTCATGGAGCAGCTTCTGTAGATTAAGACACCACTACAGTGAGACAGCCAAGTGCTTTGATATAAAACTGTCCCTTTTGTAAACGATGAGCACTGGAGAGATTTAGGAACCCCCCAGTCTGTTTTCCAGAGTCTAAATAAGTGGTTATGCATGTGCTCCCTCTTACCCTTGCTGCTCCAGCCCCCATTATGGGCTTGCCGTGTAAATTGTTCCGAGCTTTTACTGCAGATTTATTCCAGGAGAGATGTTAAGTACTGAGGGGAGGGTGAGAGACAAAAATTAATGTGCAGGAGCTGTAGAGGTTATGGTTGTCCCTGGGCTTGGTTCTCCTGTGGACAGTCAAATTTTGTAAAATTGGTTTTTCTGTAGAAGAGGAACTGTAGTAAAGGGAGGGAACTGGCAAGATGCACTAAGTATGGATTGTGGTTATTTTCAGAGCAACTCCTGACATCTCCCTGGCATTGTATTGGAAATCAGGTCACAGAATCATGGTGTTATGGATTGAAAAAATAAATATACTTTAGATAGGATTACAGGACTTTAATTTTAGATAAATATTTTTTTTGTCATGACCTTTCACGCAGTGCTTCTGAATAATGAAAGCAAAATGAGCTGTTCCAGCATGAGCGCAAAGACATGTGCAATTTATTTCCTGTCGAATGCTGCCATTTACCAATGGATAATATGATTTATTTCTGACTGATGGCAAATCATGCTAATTAATAGACTGGTACTTCTCCTGCTGAGGCAGGCCCATGCCCTGTTTCTCTGTTTATCTTTTATCTGCCTCACAGGAGGGAGTTTAAATGCTTCCCACAGCTGTTTCTTACACCTCCCTCCCTGAAAAGCAACGGTTTATGATTCATCTGACCACCCTTTCCAGCCCTGGAGTTACTTTTTCCTCCACTGTACCTTCTGGCCACAGCTGCTCCCATGTTGGTGTTATTCCACAGGTTTAGCCTCTTCTCCCTCAGTCTGCTCACTGCTCTTGAATAGGATAAGCTTTTGTACCCATGGCATTCCTTCTTTCAGCAAGGGGTAGTTAACTGTAGTTCTCCTCAGCTGTTTGGTGTGACTTTGTTGTCACTGTAAAAAAATCATAATTTTTAAAGTGCGTGTGACCCAGTGAAAGCCAAAGACTGTGTTGTTTAACTTCTCTCCTTCCCCCCATGCTGTCACTCTTGATCCCAATGAACTTCATCACACTTTCCCCAATGCTGAAGCACACAAATACATCTTCGCCCTTTTGGCGGTATTTTAAGCCTGATTTTGTTATTTTGAGCCTGTAGTTTCTGTGTGCCACAGTAACTTAATTGAATCATTTGTAGCAGAAGGCAGCAAAGAGCCTGCGTATTTGAGTCAAACACTGGGCTGTTGCCTACCTTTTGCTGCCATTTATTTTTATTTGGTTTGGTCATAAAATTACCACCTTGTTGAATCTTGACAGCTCCCAATGGACCAGAGACTCTGGAAACAATAGTGGAGGACATGAGGACAGCCTGCACATTTCCTTATTCTACAGGCTTTTCTTCATCATTTTGGCTCAGTAATGAAGCCTTTGTTCTCCAAGATTAATGACTGTGCAGGGGTCCCCTTTCCCTTTGGAAGGAAGGAGAGAACCAGTTTGTTAACGTGCTGCATGGGGAGCTGAGATGGAAGATAAGGACATAAAGGGTTGTATTTTCTGGGAGCTGTGTGGGAGATTACTGTGCTTGGACCCACAGTGACAATAGTAGGACTCGAGGTGTCTAATTCCTTGCTTTGAAAGGATACTTCCTAAATATCCAGCCTGGAATTGGAGATAGCTGTATATTTGCTGACATGGCTTGCAAAATTGCTCTAGAGTGGATTGATGCCTTCAAGAAGTAGAATTAGAGTTATGTTTCACCTGGTGCAGCACTTCTGAGGGCCTGTGACTGGTGGTGAAGGATATTTCCTTTCTCTGCTGAATTAACTGCAAGGATTTTCATGGCCTGATGGTTTGTTTTGGTTTTGTGGGGTTTTTTGTTTTGGGGTTTCTTTTTTTTTTTTTTTTTTTGTTTTTTTTGGTTAGAAATCGGATAAAAGGCTTAGTCTGTCTTGTTCCCTCAGCCCCATCTTAGATGCAGTTAACATGGAAGCATTTGGCCCACCATAACCTGCATTTCTAATTGAAATCCCACATCCTGCTGGCAGTCTCACTTCATCATTTGACACATCTGTGTTGGGATACATTGGCTGTCGAGTGCTGATGTCCTGGTGGCTCTCCCAGGTTCAAGTTTTGAACAAGAAGCACCATTTGAAGGGGGCAGAGCATCACTTCCTTGATGCTTTGCCATTGGTACACCAGCATCCAGAGCATCTCAGAGCAGAGATGGGCACTCCTGCTGCTCCAGAAATAGCCATTATATTGTAATAAGTGCTATCATTAGAGCTGTGATCAAGTTTAGATTAAATTAATCCCTTACCTCCTCTTTTCCACAGCTGTTCAATCAAGCACTCCAGGTTTGACATCTATTAGTGGTTTGATATCCATTCAGAAGTCCTTTTTGGGGAGGATGTTTGAAATTTGCCTGTTGGCAGGTTAGGAACTATTTTGGTAAAGGGGAAAAAAGCAGCAGGAGGACCCCAAATGTTTTTCCTGGATGCTGAGGAGAATTGCTGGTGTGTGCAGCTCATCAAAATCAACACGTGATTGGGCATGGAAAAAATCTGCAGCATAAGAAAATGGGAGAAAATAGTCATTGTTTTTACTATCAGTCATTCACCATAGATAGTCAATCACCAATTAGCAATGGATTTAATGTGAGAAGAAAGTTTGTTTTGGGTGAATCTAATAGTGACAAACCAAAAGGCATTAATCTTTCTAAGGGAGCACTGCTGCTCCCAAAACATTGACCATTTGGTCTGAACAAAGATCTCTGTGTGCTGATTTAAATCCTGGTTAGAAGCAATGATTTTAAACCATTGTCTTACTCCCTCTATCCTGTTTTCGCAGTGCATTCGGTTCATTTGGGCTCTTTCCTGGCAACTGCTTCTGTGTCTGTGGGAAAGATAGGATAAAGTTTACAACAGCACCTAAGTGTTTGAAGAATATTTTGGAATATCACAGTCTTTGTATCCCTGAAATATCCTAGGACTACTGGGAAGTGTTATTTTTAGAGTCTTGATTTTTACAAGGCTGGTACAACTGGTGAAAGACTTGAACAGTTGGAAACGTAGCAGACTGTTGAACTGTGAAAACAGTACCTTGTTTTACTTTATGTAACTTCTTAATTCCCTGACTGGAAGAAGGGGAAAACTAGTTCCCAATTCCTGAAACAGTGTGTTCGTGTTACTGTGTTGTTAATCATGCCATGAGCTTTGCCTTAACTGCTCAGTACTCTCCCAGGACTGTAGGACTAAAACTGTTTCCACTGAGAGGAGCTGAATTTCTGTTTGATTTCTGAGGCCGAGTCATTCCTATGTTGCTGTCTGACTGTGGGCATGCTGGAATAAGCCCATTAAAACCCCATTGTCAAGGAGTTTCTATTCTATGCGAGCAAATACCAGATCTGAAAACACACTCAGCAGAGCAACAGCTCCCCATTGCCAAAGATAAAACATCAAATCCAAACCCGAATGGAGACTGGGAATCCTTTATGTGTCTCTGAATTACTTTCATCTCCTCATCGCTCCATTAATGGGTATCCCCACAGACCATGCAGTGCTCTCTCTGCTTCCCCCTCGTTTGGGCTTCTCCTGCTAATTGCCCGGCATTGTTGAGTAATTGGAGTGGAAATGACAAATGAAAGCAGGGCTGCGGCGCTGCCAAGGCTCCTCGCTTGGCAGCCGGTGGGAGATGCTGGTAATTGTTACCAAAAGTGTAATTGCTCTGGGCTCTGCCTGCGGTTTCAACAAAGCAGCCTGGAATTCCTCCTCTGAGACACCTGATCCCTGCCTTTGCTCAGCTGTCTCTGGCACAGGATGACTTGAGAGGTAAATCTGACCTGGCATTAGGGCTGGGAGCTCCCTTGGGGCATCTCCCTGTAGTGTGGCTTCCCCACTTCCCAAAGCACAGTCAGGTGGCCTGGGGACAGAGCAGCCCCTTGGAGCATTAATCACAGAATCCAGAATAGCTGGGGGTGGAAGGGACCTCTGGAGATCAGCCAGTCCACCCCCCCTGCCCAGGCAGGGTAATCTGGAGCAGGTGACACAGGAATGTGTCCAGGTGGATTTGGAATGTCTCCAGAGAGGGAGACTCCATGACCTCCCTGGACAGCTGTTTCAGTGCTTGGCCACTCTCATGGAAAGAAGTCCTTCCTCATGCTGAGGTGGAACTTGTTGTGTTTTTGTTTATGGTTGTTACTCCTTGTCCTGTCGCTGGGCACACCAATAATTCTGGCACCATCCTATTGACACACCTTGGAGATATTTGTATGGATTGATGAGATCCCCTCTCAATCTTCTCCAGGCTAATCAGGTCCAGCTCCCGCAGTCTCTCCTCAGGAGATGGATGCTCCAGACCCCTCATCATTATAGAGTGATTAGTGGGATACACGATGAGCAACAACCCCCTTGTTTTTGGCGTGACAGTACAAATCTGCAGCTCGACCCCTGGCTGACATGAAGGCTGCAGCTGTGCTCTGCTGGCTTTTCCCTGCTTAGAAATTGCAGCAATGCCACCACCCCAGTGACTGGCTTTACAGGTCCTGCATGCTGCAGGGAACACCCCAGCATCCAGTGGCATTTTAGGGATGGACTGGATATTTCCAGGAAGCCATAAGAGCTGGAAAGGGGTCACGAACCAGCTGCTGTATGCTTCTTATTTCCCCAGTCACTGTGCCAGAATAGCACACAGACTGTTATCTGGTGTGATGATATCCCGTGTTAAGTGGCACCTGATTAAATTACTGAGGCTTTTTGCGTATTAATAGCAGACTCTGATTATTTTTGATTTGTTGGGTGGGGCTTTTTTCCTTTTTTTTTTGCTGAGGTAGAGGAGGGACAGGTACAGTTGTGTGAAGTTATGATAGACAGTTGAAAAAGCTGAGGTCCAAGAAATTTAGGTCTTTCTGTCCTCTGGTTGATGTGACAGGGTGACAGCAGCAAACCAGGAGTGCTCACAGCTGCTCTGAGCTTCCTCTGTGCTGCATCTGCTCTTTGTTTCTTTAGCTTTTTCTTTGCTTTTACTGCTGGTTGTGTTCTTGCCTCCTTCTTTTATCTTTTTCTCCCCTGCCTTTTTCTAAATCCTCATCAGTATTCTGGAAACCCATCACATGCTCACACTATGCTCCTGTGTCTCCAGTTTTATTTCATTTCGGCTTGGTCTGGGTGTCTGCAGGCTCAAAAGGTTTGTGAGCATTTCTTCTTTTTTGGCCCCTGTTCTGCAAACTGGCCCGAGTAATGTAGATGTCTCTCTTCTTGCAGCGTGGTGTTTTAAAATTCAGTTGAATTAGGTATCGTTTCTTCTTTTGATGTAGGGAAATCCAGGGAATTAATAAATTATAATGGCACTACTTGGCGCTTAAGGAGTGCTTTCCGTCTTCAAAATACTCTCTGCATGGTATTTCATTATTTATACTGTTAATTATATTAGTACTTGTAAGGAAAAAGACTCTTAAATTGTCATTGATAAAAATACACTCTCAACAGGATTGGAATTCAGCACTTAGACTGCAGCAGATAATTTGTCCACTGAGGTACAGGGCCTTGGATGAGACATCAGGTGAATTTCCAGCAGTTCTTAAAGTGTCTACTGAAAAGTCTTGCTTTATGTTTAAAACAGTATTGCCTGGGAGCTCTGAGTGTCCTTTTACATGCTGGGTGAGCACTGACAAAGCCTCACAACGGGACAGATGGGTGGGATCCAGACTTTCCAAACTGGAGTTTACGTCTTTTGCCAGGAATCTTAAGTTAAATGTTGAACTGTCCAAAGACCTGGACGCTGAGACGCATGAACTGTGTGGAAGACTCTCATATCCCAAAAAATCAGGCAGTAGTTTCCTGACTATTAACTAGGTAATGAATTTTTAAGACTCTGCAGAGAAGTGTTGGTTTTGATCTGGTACCTGGCAAAAGGAATTTAGAAGCAGCTGATTTGAGCCCACAGACAGGAGCCAGCCTGCTTGGGCTATGATAGAAAATCAGGGAGGAAGAAGACCAAAGAGGGGTTTTTTTGCCATAAACTTGAGCATTTAAGTCTCAAAATGTGAGTAAGGGTGGTTCTGTTCTGACCTTGTGCTGTGCAAGTCCTTTGGTTATGATTCCAACATGGAAATAATTTTTATTTTTTAAAAATTTTTAATAGGCATGAGAGGCCAGAGGTGAAGGTTTAGGAGAAGCAAGAGATGAGGCACTAAATCTTCCCACTCCATTCCCACTCCTGGTTACCCTGTGGCTGGCTTCCTTGCAGGGAGCTGCCAGATTTCAAACACAGAGCGCCGCTGAAGCCAGCGGGATGAGTTAACTCCGATGTGTGTGTTAGCTAAAGCTTGGCACACACATCACTTAACCTTCATTTCCTCTCTAACTGCACCATAAATCTGCTGGCAGAGATGATGTCAGGGTTTCTGTTCTGCAGCCGCAGCCGTGTGTACGCGAGGGGAGAACCAGCTGTGTTCCTGAGCAGGAATTACCATCCCTCTTTGCCTTGCTGGTGTCTTATCCCAAGGGGCTGTGCACCTTCTAAGGTCAGCATTGCCACCACCATTCCATTAACAGAGAATTTCCCTAAATTTCTGATGCTGATGGAGTGTTTGTAAGCTGTGCTTGACCTTTGTCACAAGAGAGAAGCACAATTTGATGTGAGAGAAATGCCTTTGGAAAGCAGGGAAAAGACACAAGGATTTTTTAGCAATGTTTCTGGATGTTTGCAGACTGACACTCTTGGTCCAGCACCCGACAGCTTCTGCAGAAGTGCCTGAGCAAGTGGCCAGGTTTTCCAGGGCTTTTTTTCTCTCATTAAACGGCCTAATGGGCCTTTAAGGCACATTTCAGTATTTTATCATTATGCTTAACAGTTTTAGTAGTTAGTTGTAAATGTGCTCATGGCAGTCAACTGTTAATCATCCTTCCATAGCTTAATTTGCCTAAATTGTACTTTGCACTGTGAGTAAATCGAAGTAAATCACTACATCGTGTAAATAAGCAGCAAGGTCTGGTCTCTTTGCAAATCCATTAAAAATGAGTTTTGATGGCTGGAACAGGGACTGTCCATCCTACACAGGAAATCATCCTGTGTGGTGTGAGTTTAGCCCAGTGTTTGTCTATACAACAGGGACAGGGATTGTCCAGCAGAGAAGAGAGTTTCAGATGAGAAACTGATCTTCCTCTTCCCATTTTCTTGTGGAAGCAGCGTGGGATCATGACCTCAGTGCGGAGGGAATGGAAGGGGGTCAAGCGTGGGTGGTGAAATTAGCTGTGGGTGTTCCAGTTGGGTGCACTGATCGAGTGGTGGCGGCAGCTGTTTCCAGATCTGTCAGACTGTCTGCTTGGCCAGAGTCTCCTTCATGGTGTTTTGGAATAATCATGCCCAGGTAGAGCCTGTTCATACCTGGCCATGTGTCCAGGGGCAGGTTTGCCTCAAAGCTACCTCTGCTGCCTCAGCACAGCCTGGGATCAACCTGCAGTGTGGACCCTCTGAAACTGTTTACAGAGAAGTTTCCCAAAGATGTTGCAATCACCTTGAGTTCTTGGAAGTTGGATTATTTTGCCATGCATGGATTACCTTGGAGCTGATTATTTGCCATGCATGGCCTTGTCTTTCAGCTGCGTGTTCGATGTTGTTGAGTGAATAGTGCCAACCTTGGGCTTGATAAGCATGTGGGAGGGAGGGGTCTCTGTTCCAGTCTGTCTCTATGGAGCTATTTGAGACATGTTTTTAAAACAGGACATGCCCTGTGCTGCATGGCTCTCATTTCCAACTTTATTTGCAGAATAACACAGTCTGGAAGCCAGATTCTTGCCAAGACTGCCGTTGCCGGAACAGTGTTGTCACCTGTGAGCCTACAGTCTGCAAAGCCCCTCAGTGTGACTTCCAGAAGGTAAGGGGTGAGTGTGTGTGGCTGCCCAGAGCCAGGCACAGGCTCTGCGTCCCTTCACTCCTCATTGGAGTGCAAACACCTGGTTGTGAAGCCTTTGTCCCCTTGGCTGCACTCCAGCCAGAGGCCGGGTGTTGGAGCAGCTTGATCCCAAAGGAAACCCCTGAACTGGGCTCAAACCTCCCAGCATGAGCCCAGCTTCATTGGAAGGTGGGGCTGGGGCTCCCTCAAAGATGCAGATGGGCATCTTTCCACTCTGCTGAGCAACAACAGAGCTGAGATTGTCTGTCTTCCAGTTTCTTCTTCCTCGTGATGGTTGCTGAGCTTTCCTTGTCTCCTGCTTGTCTTTGTCTGGGTCTTCATTAATTGGCCATGGAATTGGTCTTGCATTAACATCTGGATTGCTGGGGTAGAATGCACAAATAGCAGTGAAAATGAGTGTTTTAAAGAGGCTCTGTCAGTATAATTATATGGCTTTGTGAAGCAGGTTAAAATGTTTCCCAATATGACAGCACTAATGAGGAAATAATTCTGATTCTTACTGGTTTTCCCCATTATTATCACTGTGTATTGATTAAAGCTAGACTGAACTACTAGGAATTTTTGTGCTAAGGAGGAGGGAAATAAAGTGCTGTCATGGCACACGTAATAATGAGTGCATTAGATAAAATGATAAAAGTTGGATAAATGAAAAGGTGGCAACTTTAAAGCTCATAAAGGGAAATAGGTTTATAGTGTGAAACTAATCTGTGTGATTCCTTGACATGGGCAATTTTCAAGACAAAATGTTTAAGTGTTCCATAAACATCTGGTCATTTAAACATTGAAAAGGATCACCAAGGATCTCATATTAAAAAAGTGCTTTCATGCTTCAAGGCTAAACCACCCACTGATGAGCAAGGTCAGAAATCACCATCCTTCTCCACAGTTTGTTTCTTATCTACTCACTCTGACATTTATGCAAATATTGCTGAACTTGTTTCAACAACACCTGTCCTGTGTTTCTCAGTGGCCTTTCAGTGAACAATCTTGAGTTTCATCTTGAATAAGTGTTTTCTATTCTTTGAAAACTGGTTCAGTTGAAGAATTCCTAATTGTACTCTTTGGGGTGTATATTCTGCTGCTATTTGGAGGGTAAAATGTCAAATACACAAAGTGTTGTGCCACCTCTCAGCAAGGGGATGTGGTGTAGCAGCATTCTATATTCCACTTGAAACCTTTCCTTTCTGAACTGAGAGCACCAGGTCCAGTGAGGCCTCCTGGCTTCACCTTTATGGTAGTCTCTATTTGATGTCAACTGCTTATTGGAATCCTGTATCTTTTCAGGGAGAAGTGCTCCAAATAGCTTCCAACAAGTGCTGCCCTGAGTGTGCCTCCCGAGCCGAAGGATTTTGCCAGCACGAAGGGCAGATCCACAGTGTGAGTGCTCTGTCCAGTTCCTCAGAAGGGACAATCCTTACCTGTTTTTAGCTCCCTGTTTGGTTCAGCCAGTGAAGGATGCTGGCCTGGTGTGCAGGGGAAGGACAGATCATTGCGTTTATATCCTGTCACTGTCAGATAATGGAATCTAGCAGGAGCTGGGGCAGCAGGGTTTGCAGAAAGGGAACGTGTTGCTGAGCAATTGTGTGTCCTGCATGGCTTAATGGGAGAAATTTCCCCACTTGTTCCGTCCCTTTGCTGTTTCTGTGGATGACTGAGACAGTGCAGTAGCATTAGGAGGGGAGCAAAGCACAGTGAACTTGACATATTAGCTGTCCTCTGAGAAGGCTTTTCTCTCAGCAGCCATCTATGCTGCTGGAGATTGATTGCTGCTCTGCGACCTGGGCTCTGTATTCTGTAATCCTGAATTATTCAAGAAGCAGGTTCTGGGATGTGGTTTCACCTAGAGGGGCTGAAAGGCCAAAACAATCAGAATAAGTGTCTGGAGATAAGAAAAAAATCAAGATTCATGGGTAGTAGTTAATGAATCATGTCAAACAACAGGCAAATGTAGAAAAATGGCTTAACAGCCAAACTCAAGTCCTGTGTGTGGTCTCTTACAGAGTTTTCTGTTTGACAAGAGGCAAGTCAGGTCCAAATCTCATATATGCTAAAATGCCCAGACACATTTGCATATGTGAACCATACTCTCTACACCTGAGATGGATGTTGTAACCTTCTGTCTCAGCATGAGGCATGGCCAGCAAGAAGCTGTTGCAAGCTAAAAAAAAAAAAAAACTGGAATAGGAGGGGTAGCACACCCATCCTCTTCTCATATTTCTTTGTGCCTGTGATTTGGTGGGACTATATTTTATCATAATACATTTTATTTCTTCTTATTGGTGCTGGTTTTTTTGTGTGCAAACCAGGAAAATGTGCTGCATTTTCCTGCGTTGCTCTCTTGCTTTTGTCTTTTGGCTCTTTTAGAGCCTGTCCTTTGGGTAGGCATCCCCACAAGAAGGATTTGGACATATTTGTACCTACAATCACATTTCACATCCCAGTTCCATTCTCAGGTGGTCAGAAAGCAGTGTTTTGTCGATGCAAAATCTCATCCTTGAGAGAGGAGGGCCTTGGGAAGGGACAGGACTTATTTCCAGGTCTCACTCTGCTTTCTGTGCCTTTGGTTGCGTTGTGTGCAGCACGGCACGCAGTGGGCCAGCTCGGGATGTGTCCAGTGTTCCTGTGCCCATGGGAAGGTGACCTGCAGCCCCAGGACCTGCCCAGCCCTCACCTGTGGACAAGGGGAGCTGCAGGACACTGCCCAGGGCTCCTGCTGTCCCAAATGTGTGGGCCCTGGTGGTGAGTATTACATGGGAGTGAGGCACTGTCTGGTTCCATTGATCTGAGCTCAGAACCTCCTTTCAGTCACAAATCTGGACACCTTTTATTTTCTTTTCTTGTTCAGTTTTGTTGGGAAGACACTGGAGTCAAGCATGTCTCTTAATTCTCTTTCTGTCCTGCTGCTGTATTTACATTTTTAATGGCTTCACCCATGGGCCAAAACGTGGGGAATAAGCTTTAAGCAGTGAGCAGATGTGCCTAATATGTCCTCATTTTGGAGATTCAAATTGGGAAAAAATCCCCCAGCTATTCCCTATGCAATTGGACTGCAGGTTCCAAAAATGCTTCAGTTACTGGATGCCTTTTCTTGTAGAATCCCCGTGGGAGAAGTGCATCCAGAGCTCTTAATTCACAAACCCTTTGAAAACTTGTGGAATTTTTAGTCTCTTTACTTGCTTTGACAAACTGAAATTTTGAGTCCTGAGATGCACAGAAGCTATGTTTTAATTATGGGTGATGGAAAGGGATTAAAGGACATTGGAAAAGAAACTTCCCCCTTGTTTTTCTGTCCCTTAGAGCCTTGCTCCTTTGATGGCCATGTGTTCCAGGATGGCAAGGGCTGGAGCCTGGGTCGGTGCTCCAGATGTGTCTGCAGGGATGGTGCAACTCAGTGCTCCACTGCTTCCTGCCAGCCTCTGCTCTGCAGCCAGGTCAGGACCCTCCAGCCTTCTAGGAGCATTCCTCATCATCTCCTTTTCTATGGGCTACATCCATTTCTCATGCCAGTGTCCAAATTAGCAGGGAAAGTTTTTGGGTGACAAGTGGGCAATTTGGGAAAGGGGCATTTGACCTACAGAAGTGATGTGGAGTGATGGTGAAGCCTGTGTGTCTCTTCCCTAAGACCTTTCCTTTGCTGGTTAATGCAGCACAAAATCTGTCAAAAAAAAAGGGTTTTGTTTTCTGTTTAAAAAGTTGTCTAAAGTTGATCAGGAAATGTTTTTATTTCTGTTGAGCGAAGGAATGAAAGACAAGATTTTTAATGGGATTTATCTTCACAAATTTCAGTGTTTGGTTTGCAGCTGGAAAGTTTGATTTGCAGGTCTTCTTACTTTTTTTTTTTTTTTTACAAGAACTCCGGAAATGCATTTGAGAGTAGACAAATGTGGATGAAATTCCCCTTTTGACTTCAGGAGTTCAGAAATACAAGGCAACTTGAGCTAAAAGAGAAGTCTCAGAGCAGTGTTCTTTTAGAACTTTGCTGTTTAGAAAACAGCAAAACCAGGAAGAGATGTTAGGCAAACTCATGATTTTAGTCCAGCAGGGAACAGGGACATTCCTGTTTCCAAGGTCTTTGCTGTGGACAGGTGATGAATTTTTAGCATTTATGTCAGGATCAATTCAGTCAAACTCCATGCAGTGTCAACACAGGGTTAGTAAAGGCTGCAAACTATACAGTACTCCAAACTCTGGGCAAATCACTCAATTTTTGGAATTCTTGTTGTTATTATATTGAAAGTGCTGAAGGGTGTGACTGTGCTCTTTGGATCCTTTCCATATGGGCCCATTGTACCCTTTTTTGGGCCACTTGGTGCACTCCTTTACAGCAGCATGCCTGGAACTGGCTCCTTGGAAATCCTTGTCACTGACCATGACTTTATGTTTTAGGGACTGCCATTTTCCAAGTATTTTTAAATCTGTTACTATGCTCCAGTGATGAATCCAGAAGTTCTCTGACTGAGAACTTTTCACTGAGAAAACCAAAAGCAGTACTTTTTTCTCTGTTGATGCTTTCCCAGCTGTTACTGGACCAGATGTTTGGACAATTAACACTTTTTTTTTTTTTTGCTAGAAGAAAGCCCACCTGTTTGTGTGTGTGTGCTAATTGTGTTTTGCTTTGTCCTGAGATACTCCATTAGTATTAATTTACTAAGTACTCTGCATTAAAACAAATTTATGCCTGCTTTAGATCCCTCCTTTCCCACTCCAAGTGGACTGGCGTTGCCTGCTGAGCCATTGCACTAATGTTTAATCAGCTAATCATTAGGATGTAATTTATGGAAACAGGAGTGACTGTGTTGTTGCTGTGATGTATTTGAGAGTAATTGGCTGGCAGCATCCAAGTTAATGCAGCAGAAAGCCAGTTCTGATGGTGTTCCAGATATTTTCTACCAAGGAAATTTCCCAGTGGAAGAAACATGAGCAGGATGTGCAAGGAGCCTGTTCTGATCTCAATCAAACCTAACGTTTTCTTGCATTGACCTTTATCTCTGTCCCTTCCTTCGTTCTCCACTCCATCAAAAGCCAAGACATAAATTCTCCCAGGATTAAACTCTGATCTTCCCTCTTTTGGATAACTGTGGTCTTCCCTGGGTGCTGAGGGAGAAGAAAGCCAAAAATTCCTGTTGCATGCCACCAAAATACACAAAAAAATTCTTTTAACTCTGCTGGGAAATCTGTCCTTGGTAACCTTTGTACAAAGTCTTCCAGTCTTTCTTTGAGAGCCCAAGATTTGACTAATGAACAAGATGAGATGACAGTGCTTGGCATTTCTGCTCTAATTCCAGTCCACCAGTCAGTCTCCCAGTCACCCTGATGTGGCTGGATGGAGGTGCTGATGAACAGTGCTATTCCAAACCATTGGATGTACATGGACTGGGAGCAGTGGAATTAGACACATTTTGGATGGTTGGAGTTGAGGCATGCAGGAAACGTTGTATTGGTGTGAAGTGCCAGCCTTTTCCAACATGATTTAAATCCGTCATAAAAAAAATTTAAATTAGAAAAATCCAGTTTTAAGCGTAATTTAACACCTGTACAAGCAGTATGCATGGATTTAACTAAAACAGTGCAGATGCCTGAGAGGTGGTGAGTGTAAATCACACGTTCAAAACCTCAAAATGTGGCAATTCCAGAAAAAAATCCTCTCATTCATCTCCTTCTTTATTGTGCTTCCCTGCATAGCTGTATATTTATTTTTTCCTCTGTATATCTGTATGCCTGAGTAGAATCACTTTATGCCATATATATGAATTTATCTGCATCTCTCCATGTATTCAGTCCTCAGCTGCCATCTAAATAAGCCCAGAAAATGAGGTAGAGAAAACATATTTCAAGCCTTTTACCTCTGCTTTTGTGCTGCTTTTCAGGCCAAAATGAAGCCCTGAGTGGCAATGGGTTATCCCATGGATGCTAAATGCCTGGAAGTCCTAGCACTGATGCTGACCCCCACATTAACTGTTCAAGTTTTCTTTTCCTTGTCTCTGCCTCCTGTTTAGGATGAAGTTATGCTTCTGTCTCCTGGAAAATGCTGCCCAGAATGTGTCCCAAAGCCCTGCTTGGTGTCAGGAAGAACATTCCAGGTGACTTGTAACAAACCACCCAAAAACAACTCACAATTTTTGGCACATCTCTGTTTCCCTTCTCCCCAACATCTGACTTTCTGCCAGCACTGATAGCTTAGTACAAACGTTGCTTTTTTCCCTCCTGGAAAGGCAGGAGAGTTGAAAGGAATCAGGCCTAGATAAGAATTTGCTGGCCAGCAGAAAGGAAGTTTGCTGGGTGAAGCAGATGAGGCACTTTCTTTTCACACTTGGTTTGAAGGAGGAAAGCAGAAAGCAATGGTGACCAAAGTATTTATAACTTTTGTTGTGTTGTCTGGAATTAATTTAATGCATTATTAATTTAATGCATTATTTAATGTGGGATTTTCTGTAAACTAATTGTTTTGGCTAATAATAGAAGTTTAGGCCTCCCCAATGCCACTAGCTTGCAATTAATGAGAAATACATACCCCCACTGCCATCTAGACGTCATCCCTCTTCTTCCTGTTTGCCGATCATGTAGATCAGCATTTTTAAAGAAAAGTTTATTATCTGATACAGACATGCAGAAGGAGACATCATATTCCATAAGCAGCTCAGCTTTCTGGAAGGAATTTGGTTATTTTCCAAGAGTGTTTGACAGCTGTATCTGTGTTCTTTTTCAACAGCATGGGGAACAGTGGAAAAAAAATGCCTGCACTGCATGTGCATGTCAGAGAGGGGAAGTCAGATGTCTGAGGGAGACCTGTGGTTACGTCACCTGTGAGAAGGTACCGAAAAATCATCCACCTCTGCCACCATGGCTGCACATTCCAGTGTGCCAAGGGCTTCAGAGTGCCCTGCTCACTGCTGGGTGACGTTTTCAGGGGGAGAACAAGGTGCTGCGCCCCGGGAAGTGCTGTGAGGAGTGTGTGTCTTCCAAAGGCACCTGCTTGGATGGTGGCACCATCAGGTACCACGGGGAGATGTGGAACAGCACCCGCTGTGACTTCTGCGTGTGCCAGGAGGGGCAAGTCACCTGCCAGGGAGCTGAGTGTGCCAAAGTGGAATGTGCCAAGGTGAGAGAGGTTTTCTTCTCCCAAGATGGATCTGTCAAATTTTGGGAGGTTTTTTTTTTCCCCCTCCATTTTTCTTTTTTCTCAACTTGAGACACCCAAAGAACCGGCCCTTGTTTTGTGCAATCCCCTCAAAAAGATTTCTCAGGGAAGGAGAGCAAACCTGGAATTTCCCTTGTAAGTTTGCACAGTGGGCTTCCATTGTGAAGAAAACCAGTGTGAATCAGTGACTAATTTAACTTGGATTTCCTCCCATGCTGTGTCTGTTTGCTGTGGTGGAGGGTCAGACACACAGAGGATTCAGTGGTGATCACTGGATTTACCAGGAGCTGAACATGGGGGAAATATACAGGTCAGAGACAGTTAAAAGCTTAAGAAATGTTCCTTTTATCCTCATTCTGTGTCCTACAATGGCCTTCAGTAGGGTAGCTGGGTTTGGAAGTCGGCGTTCTACTTTTCTTCATTTTTCTATGCAACCCTTAGCATGGAAGTGAAGCTGGCAAGGTATTTTATTCCCAGTGCTGTTTACTCCAAAACTAATACCCTCCCTGCCAGGTTATGTTATATTTGCTCTGTAGTGGATGTGCAAAATGCATTAGACAGGGTTGAATGCTTCACCCACACACGTACAAATATGCTTTGAATTGCCTTTTTTTTTGCAGTGGGATGAGACTTCTGTGTTGTTTGTCACTGCAAGGGCTGAGAGGATTGGGATTGCTCAGCCTGGAGAAGAGAAGGCTTTGGGGTGACCTAATTGTGGCCTTCCAGTACCTGAAGGGGCTCCAGGAAAGGTGGAGAGACTATTTACAGCAGTCTGGAGTGACATGATAAGAGGGACTGGCTTCACACTGACAGAAAGTAGGCTTAGATTAGATATTAGGAAGAAATTCTTCCCTGAGGGAGGTGAGGCCCTGGCACAGGTTGCCCAGAGAAGCTGTGGCTGTCCCACCCCTGGAAGTGTCCAAGGCCATTTGTCCCTTCCAACCCAAACCTTTCTGTGATTCTGCGATCTGTTTTAATTGGTGGGTTCTTGTCTGTTTTATACTCACTTGTCCAGAGTGTCAGTGAGGAAAAGGGAAAGAATTGTGGCCTTCTGGGTTTTCTGTCTCAATGGTGATGCTTTTCTGGTGACTCTGCCTGTGTGTGCTAATTCTTGAGCAGACACCCTTGTGGTGTGTCTGAAGTCCAGCCAAAGCCTGGACATAATGGTTTCACTGGATTAGCTTGTTTTAATGAGTGTTCAAAGGAGTCAGAATCTACACATGGACTCCCAAATGGTGTAAAAATGGGTGTATCAAGGTATAAAAGTGTATGTTCACCTGTGACTGTGCCTTTGAAATAACCAAAATGCACTGAGTTTGGGACCGAAAGTCACCCCTGCCGTGGTGTTGCTGCTGATCACTCGACCTGAAACTGTGCAGAGAAATTTTGCTGGATGAAAAGTCGTGGTTGTCATAAAATCTTGTTCACTTGCAGCTGTTTGAGTGAGATGCCTTCGTGCTCCTGGCTGTAAATTGGATCATTTACACTAATGATGATGGCATGCTGTCATGGCTCAGTGGGGAGGATTAGTTAATATTCATGCTCACATCTTGGGTACTGACAAAAAAAAATCCATTATTCAGAAAAGCCAGGGGTGTTTTCCACAACAATAGCTGGAGATGTTAACATGTAGGGTTCAAAACTCCTCAAGTCATGTTCAATCCTAGTTTGCCTCAATAGTGCAAGGTGTGCATTAATTAATTACAAGAAAATATTTACTCAAAAAGCAAATGCCATGTTTTCTTTTTTCCTTTGTATTTTCCTTCTGAAGCTGCAGGTCTGTTTATTTAGGCACCTGCCTCAATAAATCAGAGCCTACGTGAAGCCAGGAGCACTTGGATTTATGTCTTCATAAGGCACTATTAATTTTCTGGTCACATCATCCTACTGAAAGAGTAATGAGGCCACAGATAGGAACTGCAAGAGGTTTAGCTCCAAACCCTTTCAAACAAACTTGTCCAGCAAAGTGTCCATGGTGATTCTGACCTAATCCTCAAAAAGCCATTTTCAGCAGGCTATGAGCTGGGAGTACATGGTCTCAATCTGGAATATGATCAATCTCTCTGCAGCAAAGCCACAAGTTATCTCCCACAGCCTCTCCCTTTTCTGAGCCTTGGCAGAGCAGCATAGTTGCATTTTTTTGGGCAAGGCAAGCCGTGTTCTGTGGATAGTTGTTCTCAGTTTTCCTGTAGCCTGTGTTTATGGATGTGGGTGGGAATGGGCGAGTTTACAGTACACAGTAGTGACATGAGATCCAAACCCTGCCAAAGGCATTTTGGAGTAATTGAAGAGCAGAAAGGTATAGAAGCAGCAGAGAGAGATTTAAGCTGTGTGTGGTCCTCGGTGACTAAGAACCAGATGGCTTCTCCTCTGTTGCCCTGCTCAGGGATGCCAGAGTGTGTCCTGGCTTAGGTGTTCTCCCTTGGTGAACCCAACAGTGACCAGTGCTGCTGTTACCCTGTCTGTGTCCTTAATAACTCCCGTACAAAAATTCAGTGTGCCGCTGAGGCACAGTGAAAATTATCCTGGAACAGAAACCCAGTTGGCATAAATCGGAAAAACAATTTGGTAATCTTGGAAATTTAAGCTGTTTCTTGTGAGCTGTGTCCTGGTTCCCTAGCACAAAGTCTCTCTCTTTTCTTAAATTCAGCTTCCACTTGGGTACAAAGAGTTGTGGTGAATTGGGGCACTTTATTCCTTTCTCCTGCTGCTAAATTCTTATCTTCACACTGAAGTTATTTAAGTGGAATCCGCGGAGTTGTACAGTTGTGACAAAGAACAGGCTTTTTCCATCTGGGATAAATAGAGCATGTGCTTTGAAATTCTCTTGGGGAAATAAAAGTAGAACATTCAAAATGAAGGTAAGCTTCTATGCATTGAATCCTGAGGTTGGTCTGGTAAAATCCTAGTGATCCACAGTAAAAAGGGGGAGTATTTCTCTGCAGGATTTAGGGATGAAGTAATGGCCTTATCACTGAATTCCAAGGCCTTTTCTGAGGTTTGTTCTGCAACTGCAATATTCACTGAGCACGTTTTTCAAACTATACCTACAGAGATGAAGTGGGATAGAGAGAAGATAAGGTGAAATTAGATATTGGAGATTGCATTCCAGGGCAAGAGCTGTTCTGCCTCGGCATTCCACAGTGGTTTTGGTGATGTTGATTCCGTCTAAATTGCTGCAACCTTTCTCTTCTTCACAGGGCAAAGAATTAATTCACTTAGATGGGAAGTGCTGTCCTGAATGTATCTCAAGTCATAGTTACTGTGTTTACAAAGAACATACCAAAGCTGTGAGTATCCTTGTACTTTGGAGCAGGGACTCGTGAGTTCTGCTCACAAAGGTTTGGAGGGGATGGGCTCTCCCTCTCTGGCTCTGAGAAGGGTATTATTTGCAAGTGTAGCAGAAAAATAATCCATTAGTATTGTCTGCAGATTGCTATTGCAATTTGCAGACACACTTGTGTGCATCAGCTGCAGAATTTCAGTTTTCCTTGGTCTTAGTTCAGTTCAATCAATCATTTCCCGTTCATATTTAATATCTCTACTCATAAGTTTCTTGCACTTTTCATAGAGATAGTTGATTTTAATCCTATCAATTTGAAGCTACAGAGCTGGAGCAGAGTGTAGCTTTCTGCCAATGTATCCCACTGATTATAATCTTTACTGCAACAGGAGCCCATTATTAATATTTTCAAGGAACTTCCCTCTGAAGTTAAAGAGAAAGGAAACTTTCATTATCTTGGTTTAAATATACCAGTAATGGACTTTTCATTGCTCTGACAGGTGAGGACTGGAGCTGATAGCTGCTATTTGCCAATAGATGTGGAAAATGGCAAGCTTAATATTGTTTGGGGTTTTTTTAGATGCTGTGCTTCCCTTTCTTTGCTCAGTTCCCTTTCTCTGACCCAGGTGAGGTAAAACCCTAAGGTGTGAGGTTTATTCCAGTTGGTGCTTTGTCCTTTCTGAGAGAAGAACTGGCAGAAAAGCTTTGTGATCATTTAAAATGCTTGCTGCCTCTTTTCTGTCGACTCCTTCATCCCTGTGCTGTTTGACCCAGAGATCTCCGTGCCTGGCAAAGCCACTCTGTGCCAAGGCTCTTCTTTGGCTCCTGATGCCGTGTTTCACCTGCAGAACGGGGAGACCTGGGCAGAAGGGCCGTGCCGGGAGTGTGAGTGCCGGGATGCCGAGGTGACCTGCTTCCAGCGCTCCTGCCTGCCCTGCCCCAAGGGCAGCCTGCCTCTGGAGGTGAAGGGAGACTGCTGCCCACGCTGCCAGCCAGGTACAGAGCCAAGGCAATCCTTTCCTTGGTCTGAAATCCCTGCAGCCTTCACTCCCCCAGCACCAGTCTGACCCCACCTGGAATCTTATCTTGTCTCTGGTTTTCAGTTGCTAATTAACTCATTTCCATACAATGTCATTCTAAGATAAGTTCAAGGCTCCCAATGACTTCCCCTGGTTTAAATGACAGCTTTCTTTTGGCAAAAGAAATTCTCCTTAGGGTTAGTGTTTTGGAAATGTTTTGTCTTTTTCTTTTTTCCTTCAGCCACTCGTTTCTGAATCCTAACATGAGTTTTGGAGTTTATGGGCTCCTGGTTATTTCTTGGGAGTGGGAAGGAGAAAGAATGTGCTTACACTATTATGCTATAAGCTCACCTGAGGCTGAATGGCTGCCAGTTAATAATTGTTTGGAAAGGCTTGGATAGCCTTGGCTTATATGGTAATTTTGCATATAAATTCCTTTTTCTCCAGGATGTTGTCATTCCTCTGGATTTACATTTCATAATTGGGAGGCTTTAGCTGTAGGTTGCTAGTTTTTTGGGGTTTTTTTGGTTGCTCTTCTGGTTGTATTCATGTAACTTTGGTTTTATCAGGGTGCTCCAGTTAATGTTTTATCTCAGTAAAAAGAAAATAGCTTCACAGTCTAATTGTGCTGTAGTGTCTGAGCACATTTGCCATCTTCATGTTTTAAAGCTTGTTATTTGCTGCATGCTAATGAAAATGCAAAGCACTACAGATAGAAAAGTGAGGAAAACGGGGTTTGGACAGTTCTGATTTTTGAAAGGGAACATCATCTGCACAGGCTGTTGATGATACAGTGTTCTTACCACCCCTTCATTCTCCTTATCAATAAATGCCACTGGCTACTGGTCATCCTTGAAAATCTGGCCATTTAGCTTCCATCATGGTAGCATTTTGGAAAACCCAGGCTTTGGAGTCATGGTGTTGGACATACAGAGCCAAACTTGCATTTTTTTGTGTCCTAAAAGGTAACTGGCAATTTCCCTTAGCCAAGCCTGCTGTTTTCTCTCTGTGTTTTTCTGTCTTGCAATGGTGGGGATGAGAAACAAATGCAAAATGCAGCCTGCAGCAGTTCAGTCTGTGAGCCCAGAACATCAGCCCCTGGTGCAACTGCTTCCATAAAGCCAGATTTGCTGCTTCTCTGAGATGTGCTGGGGGAAGCTGGCAGAGAGAACCCACTCCTTCTCAGCCAGGGGAAAGCAAAGAAGCCCTGGGCACTGCTGTATTTATGTTAAAGCCATCAAATACTCCCTCTCACTGAGAACTTTTGGCTAGCAGCAGAGGGGATTTTTTTGGACCTAGAGAAAAATTGTTCTGGTCCGTATCTCGCCAAGTACCTGTGGCCAGGAAGTACTTCTGTGGTGCTGAGACATCAAGATTTTTCTGGAGGGGGAGCAGTCTGCCACCTGTACTCTGACCTGGCATGACCACAGAGTCTTGACTTACTGCAGGGTTTGGCTTAAGGAATCTCAAATTCAGGTTGTTTCAGACTGTTAACTCCCGGTGACTTACAATTTTTACTGCTGAGAAACCATGTGGACAATGAATACCCTTTTAATCAATAGCCTAGAAAATCTGAGTCTATATAGAGATTTCTCACGTACTAAGTAAAGCAATAAAATATTTAGCCCCTTTGATATAATCTAGTATCAAAAATCATACTCCAAAGCTAACACACCTTGGACCACCCAGAGAAATGAGGGATGAATTTCACTTTGATTTCCAAGTTGCAGTGTTTTGCTCCTTCCTGGCTGCCAACACTGCTGTTTTTTTCTCCCTCTGTGTTCCCCCTGTGCCAGGTGAGTGCCACCCAGACTGTGTGAGCTGCTCCCAGGCCTCTGATCACTGTGACTCCTGCCAGGACCCCAAGAAGTGGCTGCAGGATGGGCGCTGTGTGGAGACATGCGAATTGGGCTTCTACCAGCACGGGAGGACCTGCTTAGGTAATTTCTGCGAGGGGTTAGATCCCCCTTCTGTGCTGCATGCTATGCTCTTGGTTGTGGGACCCCATGGGTTCAGTCTAGAGAGATTGCCAGGCTTTGTTTGGGAAAGCATTCAGATATGTGCTGTGTTGCAACCACGAGACTTGGTGAGGTCTCAGACGGAAGCAGACTCAAATTCTTGAACTCTTCGGCCAAAATGAGGCAAAATTGTCTCAAATCAGGAGGCTCTTTCTGCATCAGGGATTTGGGACTGATTTTTCTTCTCTCTTCTTTCTCCTGGAAGCCTGCAATGAAACCTGCTCAGCCTGCACCAATGGATTTGAGTGTTCCTCGTGCCAGACACCCCTGCTGCTGCAGAATGGGCAGTGTGTGACTTCGTGTGGGAAGGGATACGTCCAGGATCAGCTCCTCTGCACAGGTACCTCAGAGCAAAGGAGGCTGCAGTCCTTTGTGATGGCAAAAGAGCAGGCAGAAGCTGTACCTGAGCTATGAGAAGCCTCTCTCTTGAGGCAGCTGCTGTTGACATAGGTGTTAATGTTCACCCTAGAGTAAAGGAAGGAGTGAACAGAAGAACCAATTCATACGGGGTAAAATTGATTACTGCTTGGGGAAATATTTGTCACAATTCCTCAGTGGATCTGTTCTGTTGTGTAAAATTTGCTCATTTTGAACACTTACGTTTTTCACCAGTGTACTCTTTCACTTCTTCTTATAGTTTCCTTTGGAAATGCAACTGTGTGTTTGGTGGTGTTAAGGGTACAGAGCAGGATGTGTGCACTAATTTTGCTAAGGATGGGATACCCTGAGCCCTGCCTGGCCCTTTGATCCAGGGGGGCTGTGTGTGTTTCTTTCACTCAGTGCAGACTGACTGCACCTCCTTGTGCCAGACCTTTCAGGAAATGGTACTTTGAGGTGTGTAGAAAATTACTTGGAGGGGTGGGGGATTGATAGGACTCAGGAAAAATTTTCTGGGCAAATTTCCCGCTTTGTTTTGCCATTCATTTGATCCATACTGTGCACTCTTCTTGGAAGTGCATTGAGCTTACTGTTCTCAGAAAGCATTTTTACAAAGTAAATTAGTAATTCTGTAAAACACTGAGCTGTCTAAATCCTTTACCTTAGCAGCTGGAAAGACTGAGAGTAAGATTGGGAAGTTAGTTTTCTCTTTGCTGGAGCTATGACAGTGCTTTTATGAGCATCCCCTGCTCCTTTGAAATACTCTTAACTCTTCCCAAACTGTAAAGCAGCTGCTTTTTCATCATGGGAATTTAATTGTTTTCTGTAAAATTAACACTTTTCTTGTCTTGATGTTTGCCTTTTTAGAAGGCTTCTAATTATTTCTGCAGCTCTGATTCAGCAAAGGGATGGAGCACACGCTTAACTTCTGAGCCATCGCTTTAATTTCTGTGGAACTAACCCTCCTGCTTAGAATTAAATACAGGCTTAGGACTTTTGGCAGATTTCAGGGCAAAGCACTTTAGATGGTAAATCCAGCTTCCTTTTCTGAAGTGGTTTCCCTCGAAGAGCTGACCACTAGTTTCACGTTTTGCAAGTCTGAAAAACCTCTGTCCTCCAGCAGCCACTGCAGCCCTGGGCACAACTGTGGTTGTTCAAATAGACAAGAGAGACTCAGTCTGAAAGAATTTATAGGCTTAAATATCAAATTATCTTCTATTTCATTTGGTTTTATTTTAGCATTTCATTTCCACCTGCTCCTGGTGTTTTAATTGGCAGTGCCCATGTACTGCTGAAGGGGTAGGGAAAGGCTAACGTTTCATTTTATTGCTGGTATGTAGATTACTGATTGTACACTCCATCCAAATTTGCAGTCACGCATGCTTGTAGCTGAATGTTGCTGGGAAAATTTGTTCCTCTTTCCTCAAGGGAATTAAACCAATTTGCTTTAGTTCTGCCTGGCTGCATTTTCTGCATAAAGTCAAACCAGTGGAGAAAGTCTTACATTTCAGATGCAGTCTGTAATTCATTGCCATTCACTCTTTCCTTGTATCCTCTTTATTTCTGCAAATCTCTAATCAGATTGTCGAGACGGGCCTCAGACTGCTCAGGAAGATTTTCCTCATAATGGTTTTAACATCTACAATAAGCATGTTTCAAAATCACCGAAAGGATGAACTAGACTGTGTTAATTGCTATAGTTCCAGTAAACTCCCTCTTGAGGAATTCTCTCTGGACTTGAAAGAGACTTAACACCAGGTTTCTTGCTCTGTCTTCTTGTTGAAACACTGTTGTCTGCATTGTAGAAAACTACAGTGAATTAGCCTTTCCTTTTGTTCATGTTTTATAGCAGCTGGTCTAATTGAAGCTCTTTTGAATTTTTGATTACTGTTGTTTGATCTCTGCCCCATTTTAATCCTACACTAGGGTTGTTTCCTGCCCCCATTCCTCCACTCGCTTCTGTGAAGAATTAAAACCATTAGGAGAAAGTAAAATTGAGAATAAAAGGTAATAAGTTCAGTTAGGTAGCAGTGAATTTAAAGATCATGGATCAGTTTATGTCAGGCAGAGTGGTGGGTTCTCCCTTGGCAGAAACAGAACTCACCCACCAAAGGCAAAGCAAAGGGAAGCAAAAATAAACTATGTCTGTGTGGTAGAACAGAAGGGCTCGAAGGACTTGCAGTGTTCAATGCTCTCACTGCATTTTTCTAACTTAATTATTTATGTTTTCAAGATTATTCAAAAGCCCAGGCAGAACTGGAGTGTTTCTGCTTTCATCTCCCAAAATGCGAATGTTGAAGTCTGTAACTTGACACTAACAGACCCGGCTCACTCTGGAGCAAAGCACTTGGATTTCTGCTCCCTACATGTTGCTTTTCCCTGCTGTCCCTGGCTGTGGAAGATCCTCCAGGATTCAGGGCTGAACGAGGCTAAGCTGAGCTTGCCCAGCTCGCAGGGAGGAGTGCAGGGGAGAGGTGGCACAGAGTGGCTGAACCCCAAAGCCCAGCACTGCCTTCTGACTGTGTTCTCACTGGGATAGCAGCAGCATTATCCCTCCTGCTGTGGTCAGACCTGGGAGTGTTTTACACCTTTGCAGAAGAGACAGTCTGGTGAGCTGCAAAAACAGCCCCTGCAAATCCGAACTGTAAATAGCCAGCGGGGTGGAAACAGCTTCCTGGCCGTGCAGTCACTTCTGTTGATTTATTTTCACACAGCCACTTAGTTGCTGCAGGCAAAGATGTTTGAGCTGACAGTGGCTGATTGAATGCTTCCATTTTTCCCCCTGCTCTTTCAGTGGAGTTGGTGCCTGGCTGTTTGGGTGAGGAGCAGCTGTTGAGCCTGGAAGTCATCCAGTGCTGAAAGAGCTAAAGCTGCTGGAGTCAGGGTGTATAATCATGGAATCAGGGAATCACAGAATGGTTTGGGTTGGAAGAGACTCTAAAGATCATCTCCTTCCAACTTCTGCCATGGGCAGGGACACCTTCCACTATCCCAGGTTGCTCCAAGCCCCATCCAACCTGGCCTTGGACACTTCCAGGGATGAGACAGCTACAGCTTCTCTGGGCAACCTGTGCCAGGGCCTCACCACCCTCACAGGGCTTTGCCAAGGACCAGCAAGAGCCAAGTGGTAATTGTGTAAAAACAGTCAGGCTGCCAGGAGGGAAAACTGTCTCTTGGAAAGGAGCAGCACCTCTAGGGAGGAATTGAGAACTTTGCAAATGACTGGGAATGTTCAGATGTGCTGACATACTGAGGCAGGTTAACAGCCAGGGGTCCCAGCTGTGCAGTGGGAAGTCTGTAATTAAAGGATCTGAGTCCTGGAGCCCACTCTTTCAAAAACATATTGAAAGTTAGAGTGAGCTCAGAGAGGAGCAAAACACTTAGGTCTGCAAGGTGAAGTGAGGACATTTCACTACTTAGAAATTTACAGCATGAACTCATACTCTGCAGTTAACTTTCGAGTGTAGACATGCCCTGAGAATCATCCAAGCTGGAATGAGATGCAGGGTTTTCTATCAGCAAGGGAAGTTATTGACTGGAGCAGAAAAGGGTGCACAAGCTCTGCCTTGGGATGGGATGGTTGGTGTTCATTGTGTTGGGATTGTGAGGGGAAGATCCTATCCAGTTCAGGATGCCCAGGGTCCTTTTGAGACACCCCTCACACTGGAATGTTCAGGAACCAGAAGAGCCACAGCATTCTGGAAAGATCAGAAATGAGGTGGAGGGAAAGAAGGTGCAGGAGGGTGAGAAGGAGGTGAGCAAGCAGTTAATCAAGACAAGAAAAGGGAAAATAAACCAAGGTGGAAGTGTGGAGATGGAGCATCCAGTGCTGGACATGAGCTCAAACATCCTGTGTCTTGTCCCCTGAACAATCCCTGTTCTAACCCCATGTGTTTCAGTTCCCTCTGTGTGAGATGGAGCTGATAACCTGCTTCCCTGCCTTGAGCAGCAGTGAAATCCTCTGGGATGGGGTGTTACATCCCTCTGTGCCATATGCCACGATGTGCTCTTAGTTCTCTGGATGAGCTGCTGTGTGTCTGCTGGTTTCTGCATTGTGCTAAGGCTACTCACAGATGAGTTTTTCTTGGGTGGCTGCAACTTCAGACATGTTTGCAGGGCAAACATCAAGAAGTTCCCTTTTCTCCCACCTGCCACAGAGTGGGAGCACAAGCATGTACCTGCCTTATTGTGAAATAATAAATTGAGGAACATCTTTGGAACATACTTGCATGTAATTGAGAAAAAAAGTTCTTAGTAGCTAAAAGAACTGTAATTTGCTCTGTTCCTGCAACACTGGTAGCACAGGATTTGATAGGAGTCACTGTCCTATATTTTCCCCAGAAATTACTCAGGCTGAGCATGTGAAGATTTCTGACAAGGCAGTTCCTTCTGCACCTGGAAAGACAGGAGGAATTGTTTCTAGAAGCAGACTGGGGTTGTTTTTCATTCATTTGGTTGTTTTGCCAAACCTTGACTGTAGCCCTGCTGTGCAGTTCTGTATTTGTGCCCAGAGCTGGGCTGCAGTCAGCAGTCACCCCAAGGATCTGAGTTTTAAGTAGCCTATGATGGGATCTCTCCCTATTTCCCTTTGTGCTTGTTCAGCCTCTGGCACTAGGGACTTAACAGTGTTCCCAACACTCTTCCCGGGCTGATAACAGCTGCACTGACTGCTCTGATCTGTGCTGCTGTGTCACATTCCACGTACCAAATGCAGCTGGAAATTGTCCTGCTGGGATGGCTTGGATGAAAGATTCTAACCTGTGAGCAGCAGTGGTTTGTGTTTTCTTATTTTTCATTTTCTGCAGCAGTGAAAGCCTGAGCAAACCTGCAAAGAAGTGAAGTAGTGCAGGCTGTCAGTTGAGAAGAGCTGGTTGGAAGTGGGTTGTTGGCTAATCCTGCATTTTTTTCCCCTGCAGCCTGTCACGAGTCCTGCTCCTCGTGCTGGGGAGCTGCTGAGAACAACTGCCTGTCCTGCAAAGACCCATCACATGTGCTCAAAGAGGGGCTCTGCCTGGCCAGCTGTGGCCAGGGCTTTTACCCAAAGGATGGAATCTGCACTGGTAAATACCTGTGAGAGAAATGCTCTGCCAAAGCAGGAATCAATATTTCATTTAGCTGTGCAGCAGCTGTGATTTTATCCATGTCTGACAAGTCAGCTGCACCTTGTGCATCCATACCAGATGAGAGAAGCTGCTGTTTGTTTATGAGATTATTAATTCATTTAAGCTAATCAGATGCTAAAAGGTTTAAGGGGTTTTTCCTCGCTGAACAGCTTGAAAGGCTGAGTTGTTTCTGAGGGCTTGACAAATCCATTTGTCTGCAGAAAGAAAAATGGCCTTTGCCAGCAGGTTTCTGTAAATTTAATTATAATTCAGCATCACAGCAACTAATACCTGCACAGCAGATGTGCCTGGGAAGCTTGGAAGGTTTGCTGGGAAAAAGGGAGAAGAAGTGGCTAGAGGGAATTAAAAGACCTAAGTCAAACAGATCCTGAAGGGGGGAAAAAAAATATCATCTAAAGAATCTCAAATTTGCCACATGCATTCCAGTCTAGCCTGGATTGCTGTTGGCAGCCACCACCAGCTGCCTGGAAGGACTATCCACGGTCAGTTAGGTCTTGTTGGGCTTCAGATGTGTGGCTCACACCAGTGTGTCTGAGCCACAGCTCGCTAGAGAGAGCTTAAAACCCTGGAACATGCTGGCAAAATCGTTGCTATTTGTGCTTACTCTGGATGACCAGGTTCCACTTCAGTTTGCTCAATGTCTGTACCAGGCAATATTATCCACCTGTGTTTTAAGTGTGCAGGCTTGAAATCTTGCAGCTGAAAATCATTTAAGCTCAAAAGGAACCTTAACTTAGGTTTGATTTTCATTGCCAGTGGTTTCTTGAAACCTCATAGCTGTTCTTTGAAACCTCTGAGATTTGGACCTTTCACCTTCTACCAAAACCACGCATTTTGATATCCAGCTGGGCATCCATTTTGTCTGGTGAAAAGAAACAGAAATTGGTTAAGTAAAATGTTTGGCTCTTCTAAATATCCAGCAACATATTGTCTATGGGAAGCCAGAGTTCCATAGTGCTCTTAGACAACAGGTCAGTTCACTTCAGAGCTGATTGCTGGGATAATATGGACCACAGGAAGTGATAAGAAAAATTATCATGCTAGATTTTAGCTGCATTTTCCCAATTTAAAGAAAAGGGGGAGGGGGCAAATTACCATTTTTTAAAATCACCTTTTCCTCCCTCCTTCCTGAACAGTCTGATAACAGCTGCTTGTTGTGCACAGCCATGTAAAGATTTATGGGATGGTTTCCATACATGGAGAGAGGTTGATGGCTCTGTCGTTCTTCCCTAATTGAGTGCATGTCATTAATGAGCTGTTCTCTTGGCAGCTTGTGGCCAGTTCTGTGAGAGGTGCTCTTCAGAGCCAGCCAGGTGTGTGACCTGTGCTGCAGGGAAGCTGTTACATGATGGGAAGTGCATTCCTCAGTGCCCAGATGGATATTTCCCCAGTGGCAGTGGAAGATGCAGAGGTAAGAGGTGTATTTGCATGACTGTTTCTTAGGCTCTCCAGGCACCCTCCACTTGTTGTCTGCTCTTCCCCAGATGTGGGGAGGGAATGTTAAGAGCACAGAAATGTGAAATGTGAGTGGGGATGGGTAATTTCCTTTTTTATTTTTTCGTTTTGTTTGGTTTCTTTGGTTCATTTGTGATGGATTGCTTCAAATAACCTCTTTTCCTTGTGAAATACATTAAGACATGCTGAGATACATACTCAAAACATTGTGTGAGTGAGAGTTATTACTGTTAGTACTTACTAATACATGTGCTCTTCTGCTCTCATTAGTTCACCTAGCTGAGTCTCATTCCAGCTGGGAGTTTTCTACAGCTGGAGAAGGCTGTAGTCAGCAACACCACTCTCATGGGGGAAAAAATGGGATGGTTCAGTTCTGTGTGCTCTGTTTCTTTATCAGCTTGTCACGCTTCGTGCTCCACGTGTGAGGGACCTCTGGCCACTCACTGCACCTCCTGTTCCTTCCCTCTGGCATTGCGCCAGGGCCAGTGCCTGGAGAGCTGTGGAGAGGGTTTTTACCAGGATCACAACATCTGCAAGGGTAAGCTTGGTACTTGGAGTAAGTTCCCCAGCTGCTCTACATGGGGTTTTGTTGTTCCTTTATCCTGTGCTGAACTGGTCAATGAGTAATTCCTGCCTTTCCTGCTGATTGTTTTCTGCTTTGAGAAAAAGTGAATTTTCCCACATACTTTCTGCTTTCATACCCCCAGGACTTAGTGATTTCAAGGATTTTTTTTCTTTTTCGTGTATGCTGCTGAAATAAGTGTACATTGCTTCCAAGTTTTTCTCAATACGAGTTAAGAGGTGGCTGAAATTCTACACACAACTGGTAGATTTGCAGAGAGTGAGGTCATCTTTGCAGCAGTGGAAAAAGTGAAAATTTGGAAGGTGAATGCCCTTCACACTGTCATTTCTTGCTGTCCCTCCTAGTGAGATTGTGCTCACTGTTGCAGTTCCAGAAATTAAAGGAGAATTGGCTGCCTGTGGCACAGTGCTGCAGCTTTTTATTTGTTTATCATCTTTACTCAGGAGAGGAGCCGTTCCTTGGGGCCAAGGGGGATGATGTCGAAGTATTTTCCTAAAATCCCCGTCCCGCTGTAGAAAGCAGGACCAGATGCTGTTGGGCCTCGTTGTTGTCTCTGGGAAAGCTGTCCCTTGTCCCTCTCGCTGAGAAAGCTGTCCCAGAGCTGTGGCTCTGATGGCTCTCTCCCCCTGTGCCCAGGTTGCCACCCATCCTGCAGCTCCTGCGCCGGCCCGGGTGCTGCTCGGTGCCTGCAGTGCCAGGCGCCCGAGGATGTCCTGCAGCCTCACCTGCCCAGGGAAGGAGCTCTGCATGGCCTTTGCCTCCCCCACTGCCAACCCCAGTTCCACGTGGATAGCACAGGAGTCTGCAGAGGTGAGAATGCTCTGGGTTTTTGGTGTTCAGGGGGAGCTTGTACCACATCTGATTTGTACATGCTGTGAGCCCTCTGCTTGCCTCGTGACTGCCGTGAGTGTTTAAACTCTGTAACTTTCAAAATGGCATATCTTAGTATTTTTGAGGGAAAACGTAATCTACACAGGACTCTAGACTAGAAGACTCTAGTCAAGAAAGGTATTTTCTTTTTAAATGCCTATGTTCAAGCCTTCACAGCTCAGCACAGTGTAGCTTTCTTACCATTGAAGCTGAATATGTGATTTTTAGCACTGACTTACTTTGAAGCAGGCTGAATCCTTAAATCCTTTTCAAAAAAGACTGAGTTTTCTCATTCCTAGCCCTTGGAGTAGGTCAAGACATCCCACAGCAGTCTTTTCTTTTGAGGAAATTCTTCTGCTACATGCCCTGGAGCACACCTGCCATCACTGCTCCTGAAATACCAACTAGGAATCATTTCCATGAAGACTAGAGTTCAGAGAAGTGGGTAGTGTGATGTACATTTGGGATACTTGTGCTTTCCCACCAGTCATAGAGATAGTAACTTAAGTAAAGTAGTAGTAATAACAATAGCAACAACACTACTGATAGCTATTTCTTCCTGTTGAAAAACAAGGTGTTTTTTTAAAGTGGACATTTTTATTTTTTGCCTTAGGGTATGTTAAAAAGAAAGAAGTGGCTTTTTTTTTTCTTTTTTTTTGGTGGAGCAATTCTGTCTTAAACAGTGACCTACACAGGTATCCAGTGCTTTGAACTGGTTCCTGGTATAGAGCCTCCAACCCATGCAGTGGCTGTTCCTCGGCAGGTAATGGGTTTCCTTGGCTGAGTCCAGGTCATGGTGTAGAAACTGTGTGAAGGAATCCATATATCTCTGCCTCAGGTGGGTGAACAGGCCTGAGCAGAGCTTGGTGACAGCTCAGAATTATGTCATGGGGCAAGAATTCTGGTTTAGCCCCACATGGTATTGCCTCTGCTGTGTCCGTGGTGGCATTAGAGTAGGAGTTGGATTTATTGTGGAAAGGGGTGAAGGGATTAAAATGGAAGACTTTGAGCTCTCACTATACAATACTTACGGCAGGGTTTGTTTGTAGGTGCACCTTTTGGAAAAAGCAAACCCACAACATTGTGCAGAACAGAAGCACATTTATACATAGGGCAAAATGCTGGTTTTGTAGAGTCATAGAACCCATTGGCCTGGGTTGGAAGTGACCTTAAAAATCTCTCTGGCAGACAGCTAAGCATGGTTGTATAAATCATTTTATTTCCTTTCATTTCTTCTCTCCAGCCCTGTGTCTTGTCTCCCCAGAGTCCAGAAGTCTGTTCAGCTCACACAGTGGAACCTGTGGCCTCCAGCCACTGCTCTAATAAATATGAGGGTTTTAGCTAATGAATTTATATATTTATTTAATCAGATGGCTTAGTTGAGGATGGTTTGCTTTAGGGTCAGTATAAGGAAAGAAGTGCAGTTTTCAACTACAGTCTTCATTCTTGCTTGATTGTCCTTGTGATGAGCATTTGCTTCAGGTGGCCAGTCCACCTCTGTGGGTATTTTCTCCAGAATGGCTGATGATAATTGTGCAGTGGTAGAAAACCCTTCCTGAAGAAACTGTGGAGTGATAACAGAAGGTGATTTCAGCAGCTGGTAAGTTTGCAGAACCCCAGAGCTCTTCCAGGGAGGACAATGGCATTACACAGCATTGGGCAGCTCAGCTTTGCATTTCAGTAATGAACTGTGTGGGTGCAAAGAAAGATTAAAAATGCATTTGGCTCTGCTTGCTCCTTATCTTCAGGAACTGTTCTCTACTTTGTGCTCCTTTCTGCCTCTCACAGGCAAAGGGTCCTATAAAGGGAAAATACCTTCCTATCATCCTAGGGAAGAAAACAATCTGGCCATATTTTGGGACAGTAACAACCAAAATAAGAGAGAATTAATTTTAGTTTTCCTGTGTTCTTGTTTTTCCCTTCTCTTCCCTGCAGAGTGCCACTCCTCCTGTGCAGGCTGTGTGGGGAATTCTTCCCAGGACTGCACGGCTTGCCCAGCTTCCCATGTCCTGCTGGAGGGCAGGTGCCTCCCTGAGTGTCCTGAGGGGCTGTTCAGCTATGGGGATCACTGCTCCTGTGAGTGCACCTGCAGCTTCCACTGCTGTATCTCATTCCCTGCACGTTCCAGTGTGCATTTCTCAATGTAATTAGAGATGCTGTCAGATTTTTATGAAGCTGTTCAAGTATTTTCAGAGGAGAATAGGATAGTCCAATTTCAGGGAATGGAATCTCCTCCTAATGGGAGAGAGACATACACTTGGAATCATAAATTATAGTCAGTTTTCCTCCTCAGGATTGCTTCCTGGAAGGTATTTTGTGTTCGATTTCAGGATGGTGTTCCTAGCAAGAGTGCTGTGGAAAAAACTCTTTAATGAACAATGCCAAAAAATAAAATGCTTTTATTAGGCAAAGCCTCAAGTTTAGAGAAAAAAACCTTTTCTAAAGTCCATTGCTCTATTTATTCAATTTATTCAGCCAAGGATCAACTCTATAAATAGATTTATTTGGCAGACTATTGTAAAAATTCATCAATATTGAGGTGTGCATTGCTACCTTAGAGCTGAGGTAACTGCTGAGTTCTGCTTTACCCAGTTTCAGGCTTATATAAATGTCTTACAAGCAAAATTTCAGTGTCAGGAAAGTGGCATCTTGCAAGCTGTGTCCTTTTATTCATAAAGAGCTTTGAAAGGAGTTTTCAAGAATTTTTTACTAACTGTTAGCCATAGTATTTTCATCTCCCTCAGATCTGTAGCAAGGAAATCTGGCATCTGTCTTTAAAGCTGGAAGGATACAAAAGCAGTCCATGAAATATTTTTGAACCTCTTAAGCCACTTTCTCTGCCATCTCTTTGTTGAACTTTTAGCAGACAGAAAAGCTAATGAGCTGGCAGGGCATTCCTGCTTTAGAGAATTCATTTTGGGAGGGCTTGGTGGAGAAATCATTCCTCAGTTTTGCTCTCATGCATATCAAACTCATTCCTCAGCGATGTTCATGCAGTCCCAAGAGAAGTTTAATTTATCTCCCCTGTGCATCCCACTCTTTTTTTATATGCACAAGCATATGCTGGAGAGAGGAATAACAGGGCCAGTCTCTCTGTTTTATATTGTGTGTAGGTCTATACTTTGATTAATGCAGGGAACAAACCACATTTTTTAAACTGACAATCCATTCCTCATTTTGTTTATTCAAAATGAGGATGCATGAGCCTTCCAAACCACAACCCTGCAGTCCCTGCTGCCACTAGACCATTTTATGCCCATGTTTTGCAGGAGTAAATGATGGTGGAAGCTTGTGTTTTGGGGAAGGGAGAGGGAGCACCAGGAGCTTAACCTCGAGTGTTGATTTTCTTACACAGCTTGTCATCCATCCTGCAAGACATGCCATGGCCCTTCTGATTGGGAATGCTCAACCTGCCACCCCCATGCCACTCTGGATCGTGGGAAGTGCAGGACAGGCTGCAAGGAGGAGCAGTACCTCAACATGGTGGGGTACTGTGTGGGTGAGTAAGGGGAGTGCTGTGGGATGATCTGTCTGTGCCATTAACCTGCTCCTTCACGCTGCCAGGAAAGCTGCTTAGGTCCTGCTCAGACCTTCAGGAAAAGGAGTTAAGTTAAAATCTGTGATCCAAAGAAGCAGTTTATGGGGCCCTAAAGAAAAACTGGCACAGCAAGCATTACTGTGTGCATTTTTGGGAGGTAATAGGATTTCTGGATAGGGGTTATGCTGTGTGGGTGCTCAGTGCCTGCACTTAAGCCCATCATCTGAAACCACTGATTGCATTTATCTGTTTAAAAAGAAAAATCGCTTTTAATCCGTCACACAGACACGTATAAACATATCCTGGGAACTGCTCCAACATTTTCTGAGCTTTATCAAGCCATTTTTTTTTCTTTATCAAAAAATGCTGCGGTGTGTGAGGCTTAATCCAAGCTGAACAGTTCCAAATGAGATAAGGAATCCTAAGAAAAAGGAAAAATGCATTAGAAGTAATAAATATATCCATTGAGAGGCTATTGTTCTCAGTTTAATGTGATTTCCCTTCAGAGAGACTTCTCTTTGCTTACATCTGTCTTGGGTGGTTTTTCTATGAAAGACTTGTTTCTTTATTCTCTACAGATTAATTCTATGAACCATTTCTTCATCTTCCTTTTAAACAACACTGATTGTTTTGTCTGCAGAGACAAAAAGAGCAGGGAAAGAAAGTGTGTGAGGAGCAGGAGAATATCCTAAAAGTACTGTACATCTCCTTAGGAATTCAGGCAGGGGAATCAAGATGTTTCCTACAGTCAAATAATTACAATCTGGAAATAATTCAGCATTCAGCATTTCAGTGTAAAGTTTCTCTGCCCTGTACAAATTCAGGGGATACTTCTTAATGTCCTGGCACATCAGAGCTCTATGTTCTTCATTTCTTCCACTTTATTTCCCCATTAATTTGCATTATGCTCCCTATGAAAAAAGTCCTATGGAAAAGTGGCCTTCCAGCTGCAAATTTCATTGGGAAAACCTTAGTACCATTTATCATCAAGCAGGATTCTTTATGAGGAGGGTTCATCCTGTTGCTTTAATTCCCCCTTTGTTTGGTGTCATGGACCAATTATCCTGCTCCCCAAATCCCAGGTGATCAGGGAGATATCACAGTGCTGGGCAAGAGTTGGAAGCAGGGGGTTCCCTCAGGCAATGTGGAGGGCATTCCTTGTGGCATGGGAGCCCTCAGTGCCTATGTGGTTGGATGCATCAATGGTTCTTTGTCAATCTCAAGCTGTGAGAACCCTTTATGATTGGGTTTTTTTGCCTTGATGAGGAAGTTTTGCTTTGGCCCAGGATCTGCAGTCTGAAGTATGTTGCTCTTTGTGCTAAATGTATGTCTGGTGTTTAGGCAAAGAATGTTTGTTGCCAGTTCTCCTAGAGATAAAGAGCTCCACATCCAGGTTGTTAAGTTTCACTCATTCTTCTCATTCAGCACTGATTGAAATGCTAAATTTGCCCTTGCAAGTTATTAATTACCAGTTAAAGAGCAGCTGTCCCATAAAAGAGAACATTAGAACCCTTGACACTCTCATAAGATATGATTTGCATCAGAATCTAACAAAGCTTTTCCCTTCACCTCCCAAAGCAATATATTTTTACAATTGTCTTCCCATTTATCTTTAATTCCCGACCCTCCAGGCAGAATTGTGTTGCCACTTATATGGCCTGCTGTGCATTATAGTCACCTGCCATGCTTTATGGACCTGGAGGGGAAAATCTTTCACAGAGGCTGGAGAAAACCAACTGTCACTCCAAACCATTGCCTGGGAATTAATTGTGTTATTGTGCATGTTACTTGAATGGGGATTGGAACATTTGCCTTGTTAATAGGAAAAAAAAGAAGGTCTTGTTTTCAGCAGTTAATCAAATAAGCATTTCAGATGTAAGCAGAGAAAGACAAAATGTCCTCAAGTTTAAAAAAATCAATGAGTCTCTGAGCTGTTTTGGGCACGCAGAATTTGTGCCAATTCTTCCCTGAGAGTGCTCAATTGATTAATTTTATTTTATAGCCCAAGTGTATGTACAGGAATGTGCATGAGACTTTAGCCATCCCCTGCTGAGTCTCACAGCTTCCGTGGGTTTTGTTTTCCCAGTTCAAAAACACTTTGTGTTTTCCCGCTCTGTCTAACCCAGCTGACTTCAGCTTCAGGAAAAGTTGCAAGCACCACTCTAAAAAACCTCAAGCCATTGCTAAAAGTCTTATCCTTCTCATAAACCCCTGCCCTTGCTTTTCTGATTTGAGAAATTTCTGATTTCCTTGTAAATCTGGAAGCTTCCCTGTTGATCTTTTCCTGACTGCATGAAAGAAGGGCTGTTAGAAAAATGCAGAGGAACTGGTGTGAAAGAAAACTGGGAACACCCACAGATACAGAATCTCCCCAGGTCGGGTCTTAACTTCCAGCTGCATCTTTTGTGCAAGGGAAACTCCCAATCCCCATGTTCCCCAGGCCCTTGCTTTCCTAGGCTGTGAGCAGTTGGGAAAATGTTCAAAGCTAAACCAGAAGAGCTCGCTCAGGAGGGGGCCTGTAACAAGCTTTGCTGCCTTGCTCTTAAAATTCCAGAAGGGACACTCTGACAACAAGAAATATACTCAGTTCCTTGTAAAATTAATGAGCTCTTGCTGTCCTTTTAGAGAGACATTGATATCATCACAGAGAGCTGGGGTTTCGCTGAGCAGAGCAAGAGGGGCTTAGCTCCACTTACTCACTGGCATGCAGTCTCCTACAGAAACAGCAGCTGAGCTGCCAGAGGAGGAAAAGTCCTTTCCCTGTTTTGGTCTGGGCTCCTTTGTGGCAGGCACCATCCAGCTGAATCTCCCACCTCACTCGGCCTAGGGAAGCTCCTGCCCTTTCACAGGATGTAGGCAGATGCGGTTGCACACTTCACCAGGAGTTTGCTTGGCTTGTTTGAGTGACAGATTCCCTTTCAGGTCTTGGAAAAGAGAGACAAAAAAACCCCCAGTATTCCAGCAACAAAAACAAGCCAAAAATTCTGGTCAATGTTTGGTATCCTTTTAAGCCAATCATAATGATTTTCTGTCTGGATTTGCTGAAAAACACCAGGGACATTTTGCATGTTGAGGTTCCTGTAAAATGCACGGTGTTTTCAGCACTGATTTTAAGTCATGCTCTGTTATAAACCTCAGACCTTACCTTGGAGTACAGCACAAAACTTGCATCAGGAAATACTTTTCTGAAGAGCCCCTAAGAGGGGAGATGTGTTTAAACAATAGAAGCGGGTGATTGCTTAGCAAATGGTGGAGCTGAGAGGCAGAAATGCCTCTGGTTTCCTTTATGAGCATTCACAAACACTTCAGAGACGATTTTGTCTCCTCAACGGCCTCTTTTGTCTCAGAACCATCTGTAATAGATAACTTCTGTATAGGAAGGGCACCATTTTCTTGCTTTATTTGCTAAGAGAAAGCTAAAGAGGGTGTGGAAGCCAAGTTACTCTGGAAATCCATGTAAGTAATTCCATTGTACTTTACCATGAAAGTTGCTTTGTGGGAAGATCTGTGATTGGGAAGGTGATTGGGGGTATTTTTGCACAGAGGTGAAGAAGGAGGAATTCAGAGCCAGCTGGAAGGGGAGCAGGAAAACATTTTGTTTGGACAGTGGGAGGCAAGTCAGCAGACTCAGAAAGATGAGGAGAGAGGCACTGGGACTACAAGCAAGGTGGTGCCATGCTTCCCTAAAAATCCAATTTGGATACTGGAAGGGGTCTAAGGGAATTAACTAACTTGTGTTGCACTGACCTGCAACCAGCTGGGGCTGTGAAGGCTCCAGAAAACCCAAATCCCACAGGCTGTCACATGCCTGCTGGCTGAGCTGGAGGGAGGATTGACAGGGAGAAGGCAGAAGCAGGAAACAAGTAGGGCTGTGGGGTGTTATTGAGAAGCACAAAGAAAACATCCCCCTTCTGTTAGTCCTTGCTTCAAAGGGAGCCTGCTGTGAAAAAGTGAAATCGTCTCTCCCTAAACAAAGCACTGCAGTTCTTCCCTCACTCACTAACTCCCCAATGTCCCTCAAATTCACCATGAGTGTCAGCCCTGGGTTTTTTGTTGGTGATGTGTGTGCTTTGATCTCCAGGCTTGCAAAGGAACAAGAGAGTGATGGGGCTGATTCATCCTAAAACAGTAACTGAGAAAACTCTTTCCACTCACAGGAGCAAAAATAGAGGCTTGTGAAGAGAAAACTCTGCTGCAGCAGCACAGAGTTTTGTAGATACTTAGGTTTCTAAATGTTAGTTTGGGAAAACCTAGGGGTTTTAAGGTGCGGTTGGAAACTGCAGAACAATAAACCCCTGTGAGCTGTAACCCTTCTGAGGGGGTTCTGAGGTTGGTCACTGAGTTTGGGAGCATGACCTCATGTGCTGCTTTGCTTTTATCTCAAGCACAGAGTCTCTTTCTGTGCAGCTTTACCCCTACTCTGGCTCTTAATTTCCCAGCTCCAAGGCTGAGAGCACGGGGCAGAAACTCAATGGATTATATACCCTCTAAAAGCAGGAGGTGAAGGAGGCAGGGGCTTTAAGGACCTTGGAGCCCTGCCTGCAGTCAGGATTGGATCAATGTCTGAGCTGCTTCTGGGCTTTTGCACCAGTGTTTGGTAAGAGTCAAACCTGTGTGTGACATGCAGGAGACATCAGCTGTGGTGAGGCTCCAGTCCTGCTGTGCTCCTGCAGCTATGGATGCAGAATTCCTCCAGGCTCCGATGTGAGCCTGTCTTCAGCTTGTAAAATTAGATTGCCTGACAATCTGTAGTAATGCTGTCATAAGAGACGAAAGACAGAAAGGTGAACCTGCAGCAGAAATCTGACAAGAGGCCAGGTACTCAAATCAAGCCTCATTATTACATTTCTTTCAAGACAGTCGTCATTTCCTTTATAATTTTCTCAATTACCATAATGAGGATTAATTTGGCTTCCAGGTTGCCTTACACTGCACCTTTGTGCACACAAAAGGCTTGTTGTCAAACCTTTTGAAGCACCTAAGTTCAGGCAGAGGTCAGGAGACACAAGCTTGTGTTCCGCTGGAGAAAAATGGAGAAAGGAAAATGTTTTGAGGCACTCTGATGCCACTCTTGGCCAGGCTTTGGGGGCTGCAGTTGCCTCTTCAGGCTATGGATGTCTCATTTGTGTGGGAAAATGTGAGCAGCAGGAACTACAGGAGAAGGTCATACAGCTGTACAGGTTGTGCTCCTCGTTTTTCCACGGTGGGAGCAGAAGGAGGTGGATGCCTAAGGCTGCCAGCGGAGCTAAAGGGAAACCTGTACACAGAGACACCCAAAATCAGAGAAAGGTCTTGGGAAGCTTTGAGCTGGTTTTGTGCAAAGCTTGCCCAAGCTCACTTAAGGAGGGGAAAGAGGATGCTTGAATGAGGCAGGAGAGATGCAGAGGAAAAGTGAAAGCATTTTGGTGCTCAGGAAGAGCACAAGATGAGGATGAGGCAGGAGGAGAGGAATGCTCCTTGGATGCGGGAATTTCAGGTAGCAGGATGCGCTCTCAAGTTCCATCCCTAACTCAGTTATGAGATGGAGCTCTCAGCAAAGCTGTGTGCTGTCCTGTGTGCTGTTCTGTGTGCTGTCCTGTGTGCTCACTGTCCCTTGTTCCCTGCCCTTTAGACTGCCACCCCCTGTGCCGTCAGTGTGTGGCCAACCTGCGGGACACCGGCAGCGTCTGCCTGAAGTGCCAGAACACCCGTCACCTGCTCCTGGGGGATCAGTGCCTTCCCAACTGTCCTCTGGGACACTACGCCCAGAACGGGGCCTGCAAAAGTGAGTACTTCCTAAATGTGCTTCAGGCAGCTGCAAGGAGCTGCCTGGATCCTTATGAGAAGTTCCATGAAATGATTCCTGTACAGTAGAGGCAGGACACTACACTGGAGCAGAACTCTTGGTGGTAGGAGTTTCTCAGGATATTTTGCAGCCTGAGCTGGAACATCATCCTAAAGTCTGTTATGGAGGTGTGTCTTGCTACAGTAGTGGCCCAAAAGGTGATGGTTTGTGGCAGCTTCTAAAACAGAAAGCCAATTTCATTCTGCCGTTTAGACTGGCATAATGGATGCAGCACCTGTGGCACATTTTATTTTCTAACATGTCCCTCCATCTCGTTCACTTTTTGTTGTTGATGTGGTTTCATATTCCAGTCATTGTCTGAGCTGCTTTATACTCCATGGGCTCTTAGAAGGAAGTAGGTTCCTTTTCCTGTTCTCTGGCTGACAGAGACATGGTAAAACTCAAAGCTGAGCAAAGGGTATTGCAGTTTAGTTTCAGAGAAAGGAACCAAGACCAGAAATTTGGCACAATGTAGGTGCTCCTTTTGCAGGAAGTGACATATACTTTTCTAGTTTAGGATGGGAAATATTTTAAAACTTCTCCCCAGCATTCCAGGAGCTGTTGGTTTATTTACGTGTTCTTGACAAACCTCAGAGCTGTATGAAACATACTCTTTGTCACTTGATTGGAAAGGCCCCTGAGAGACAGAGGTTTTGCCTTCCTGGAAGTGTAAGCCTAGGGATGACATTTCTTCCCTTTAATTTTAAAGGTTTCATTTAAAAGGAGTTTTGCATTGTTCAGACAATGTCAAAGCTCATAGGGTATTTTCTGCTGGCTTTTAAGATCACCAGCACAGTGCGGTGTAGTTGCTCCTGATTCCTTTGCCCACTCTCACTCATTATTAATTTTCCACCTATCATGATAGATGTAATGATGGCATCAATCATTAGGTAAAGGCCTGTCAAGAAGTAAAACAGACTAATAATTTTGTATGTAATCTCTCTGGAGAAAGTAATAGGGTGCATTGGCCTCTGCCACTGTGATATTTTAAATCTCTTCGGTCAGACTAAGAAATGAGCCTGAAAAGTCATGAGTGAAATGGGGAGAGGATGCATGGAGATAGTCTGGTCTCCCTCAGTGCAGTTTCTGCTGAAGAGATGGATGTGAATCTTCAGCAAAGTGTGGAACTGTCAGAAAAGTACTAGATGGTTCCTATATAGACCAAGAGAATCTGATCTGAAGCTAGTTGAGAGAAAGCATGAGAAGGAGGTAGATGCTTTCTCTCTTTTGACTCTTTTCTGTTACACAGGTCCTGGCCAAATCCTGTAAGGGTTTTTCTTAAGGAGAAGAGAAGGTTGAAGAGAAGAGGGTAAAAAGAGAAAGAAATGAGAGGATCCTTTCTTTGTCAGGATGCACTGTGCACCACTGAGGGCTTAGACTTGGCAGGAGCTTTTGGTGCTCACCACCACCACTCTCAGTCTCTGAGAGTGTTTGTGCTGAAGCTTGTGAAAGTTGCCCTGAGACAGCTTTTCCTTGAACAGAAATGCTGGTTTTTGCTGTCTCTGCAGGGTGCCACCCTTCATGTAGAACCTGCACTGGCGAGGGTCCCTTCTCCTGCTCTTCCTGCAACACCAGCCTGGTTCTGTCCCACACGGGCGCGTGTGCTCCGCTCTGTTCCCCGGGATACTACAGGGATGACAGGCACACCTGCAGACGTGAGTGCCTCTCCCCCAGCCATCTCTCCTTTCCACAATGCATTTACAGACATGTTTTTTCTTGTTCCTTTGCTCCCTGTTCCTGTGGCCTGGAAAAGAAAGGTTTCAAGTGCCTAAAAACGCGATGTGAGTTGACAGAGGTGATGAGCTGCCTCAGGAGCAGAGCCTGCAGCACAGCTGAAATTAGAAAACAGTTGCAGTTTTGTTATTGACCTCAAAGACAAGAGGCTTTGTGTCTTGATGTAAAAATCTGCAGGAGTATTTGTGTAGGTTTTCTTGTGATGCATTCTGGACTTAATGAAAACGTGACAAGTTGAGACCAGTTTTAATAAATCCTAACTGAGACAAACCCCCTTCCCACTGCTCTACCTGCTGGTACGTGCCATGGAAGCTGTATGGGAGCATTTGTGCCATTTTTCCTCATGGGAGACTGCAGCAGAAACAAAGTACAGCTTGGAAGGCACAGCCCTGACAGACCTGAGCTGATCCTAATGGTCTGGTGGCATTGATCTGGTGTTATGTTTTATCCCACTCTGCTATCCCCTTATGAATCTCTTGGGGCCTCTCTTTTCCTTCATTATTCTGTTTTCACTCTGGCCCTGGGTTATTCCTCTCATAATTATTGGGCTTGATGTTCCAAAATGCAAAATGGTATGGCCCAGAGATGTAAAAAACAGGAAAAATCCCTGCTTGAATTGTCCCTCTATAATACACACACCTAAAAATGTGAATGCTTAAGTGGCTTGGTCACTCAGATTAATGAAGTCCTGCGTTGCCCTGATTTAAATTCTCCTGATTAATGATGAAATAACTCTGTTGTACTGAGTCCAGGTATCAGTGTCATCCTACCTAGACCAAATTTTGTCACTGATGAGGTCCTGTAGGAGGAAACCAATGTGGTTGTCAGCTTTACCTGCCTATTGTTGAAATAGATGGTTCTCCTGAAACTATTATTTCCATCTGGTCAGCAGAAATGGAGACACCTTACATAAGTTCAAGGAAATAGCTCGAAGGATTTGTACTATACTTCTGTTGAGAAAAAAAAAAAAAGAAAAGGCTATTCAATAATAATGATAAAAGGAAAGTAATAAAAATAGGAATTAAAAAAAAAAGATTCTTGCTGTCCTGGCTAGTTTCCTACAGGCCCTACAGAATATTCAGTTTTCTCCTGTAGTATGAATTCTCTTACTGCTTGCTGCATCAGAATATCTCCCTTCCTAATTAACATGCCCTTTTCTAATGAAAGCTTTCCTGTTGATGGCTCCTGCCTCATGATATCAAGGTAGACCTGGAATGTTTCTGAGGCCTGCACCTTTCCTGAATTTGTTTCAGGGGCTCAACTGCAAATAGAATTTTTTTTTTTTTTGGCAAGCCAATTCAGCTACTCTAATCTCCTTATTGCAAATGGCTTTTTAAGAAGTGTTTGTAATCCTTGGGGCAGGAGGCTCAAGGCCAAGTGTGTTGGATTTTTGTCATTCCAAGTGTCACTTGTGCCTTTTCAAGTGCTGCTGATAAGCCATGGAGAGACAAATCGTCCCAGGCTGCTGGGAAACTACCACTTTGAGGGAATGAAGGTTGTTTAATTGGAGGTTTGGCTGTTAGGCTGAGAAAATCTGGTCTCTCTTCAAGGTTTATTTTAGTCTCATTGCACTTTTGAGGAACTCGGGGTTGGAATGAGGTTCAGAGAAATGCTGAGTGCACGAATGGACTCTAGGAGATATTTTTAAACTCAATGACTTCCTGGCCCGGGAGCAGTGAGGAGCTTAACGAGTCCTTCATGGGCTTAAAAATGCAGATATGGAGTCATGCTGATAAAACAAGCAGACAGGTTTGCTTCCACATACAGTTTTTTGCTTACTATTCTGGCATGCCTCCATGGGTAGCACAATTTCCATGGATTTAGACCTCATGTAGAATGTTTTATTGTATTTTCAATAGTTGGCTCTTTGGAGCACTTAAAAAAAGTAATTTTTTCATGGAGTATTCTTAAGCGAAGTAAAATCAGAGTGGCACCAGAGCACTTAAAAACAGCTACTGGATTCTTCAGGTAAACATTTTGCTGGAAGTCATTTGTACACCAATAAAATACAGACCTTCTGTGACATTTTTTAGAGGAGCTAAAAGAAGTAACTCTTTTGAAAAACACTGGGTTCTTGCTTCAGTGAGAGCCACGTGGGTATTTTCACATTTACTTTGGTATTTGAAGGGTTTTTTGGGTCATAAAACTATGTTTTGAATTAACATGTCAGTATTTATCACCCAAACTGTTAGTACAGCCTCCTGTGAAGTTTAGTTCCTGGACATCAAAGAGGTGAGTTGAAATATTCTGAACCTCTGGACTTTGATCCTAGATTCAGTAAATCCCTGAATTATTTTTTTCCTGGCATCTTTGTTGCTCCCTGCAGCTCCAGAATTTCACACTGTGTGCAGATAAAAAGGTGGAAACGTTAAGTGAAATTAAATGGGCCTTTGGTCCCACCAAGGATTGCAGCAGTCTACCCTGCTCTCCGAATTTGTGTGTTTCTGTGTAAAGAGTTGTATGAAATGCAGGTTGCTTCAAGGAAATAAAGAAACCAGTGACAGGGAAAGCTTTTATTCGGGGATTTGGACTCAGGGTCAGTGTTTTACCCTGACCAGTCCTGAGGAGAGTAAGAAGCGGCGTGAGGAGACATTCCAGCCTGTTCCAGATGGAATGAGACTCTTTACATTTTGGAGTTTGTGAAAAGGACCATAACAAACAAAAACTCCGAAATCTCCGCAGATGTCTCTCAAAAAGGACAAGAGGAGTAGTGAGGCTGTAGGACAATCCCATTTTTACTTGTGCAGTTGGCTGGTGCATCAGGAATGACACTGATTTTCCTTGTCTTTCCACAGCTTGCAGCAGCCAGTGCCGGAGCTGCGACTCGGCTGCCGGCTGTACATCGTGCAGAGATCCAGCCAAGGTCCTGCTCTTTGGGGAATGCCAGTATGAGAGCTGTGCTCAGCAGTATTACCTGGACTTTTCCAGCAAGACTTGCAGAGGTGAGAAATATGTCGCTGGTTTCAAGAGAAAAACAAAAAAGGAAAGAAAAAAGTAAATAAATACAAGTGCCTTGGCTAATAATCTATTATATGGCAGTGTGAGCTGCACAGGTGGCCTGCTTTAAAAAGGGTGTAGGAAGGGGGAAATTATTCAGTGACAGGTTACTTGAAGGTTTCTGCAGTTTTTTTCTCTTTTTGGGCAGCCTGCTGTCACATACTTGAGCCTTTCAGTGGAACAAGATTATTGCAAATCGCTCTCTTGTAAATGATTTTGTAACTGAGCCAGCAAAGTTTTCATGGGTCAGGTCCAGCAATTCATTTAGTCACGGGTCAGCTGATAACGAGTGAGCTTGCCAGGATAAGTCTCTTTTAGGGGACTTATCTGGCCACCTGTACTTACCTGTCTCTCTCTCTGTCTTATTAAATCCTGTATCACTGGATGGCTGCAGAAACAGCAGTTTGGAGTGATTTAAAAGACACATGACTTGAAAGATTTCCAGAACTCTCCAGCAGAGTGTTCCATAATGACAATAAGTGATATATTCCCACAGCTTGTAGAGCCCAAGTGCTAAGCCCTTGTGCAGGGTGAGCACCCCAGAAAGGGCTGCCTTGAACTGATTTTTGTTTTCTTCCAGAGTGTGACTGGAGCTGTAATGCCTGCAAAGGTCCCCAAAGGACTGACTGCCTGCAGTGCATGGAGGGCCACATTCTCCATGAAGGAGCTTGTGTGGAAGAGTGTCCTCCAGCTTTCTACCAGGAATCAGACACGTGCCAGAGTGAGTTTTCATGGAGCATTACTTCTAATATGTTTTCCTGCTTGTCTCCCAAGAGCTGCCAAGCTGAACTTTTTGCATGTGCCTCATTAGGGTGTGAGCAACCTTGCCTTCAGTGCCACCAAGCAGACACCTGCAGCCTTTGCCCAGCCCCATTCTTCCTTCTGGCCAGTCACTGTGTTCCCAAATGTGGGCAGAGATATTATGCAGACGAGGCACAACAGAAATGCACAGGTAAGCACAGTGAGCTTGGTGCAGAGACAGTGGCCAAATGAGGAAGGAACTTCTAATGAACTCTTATCATAACTCTTTGCCCCTTATTTTGACTCTTTTTGTCAGGTAGGTAAGACACACATGGCAGTGGTGTTTCTGCTCTGACCCTGGGAACAGCTCTGCCTGCCAGTGGCTGCACTGGTTTCGCTGTGTCTCAGTGGGGTTGTGCTTTCCATCCAATTCAGCTTGTCCTCCTGGATGCCTGGAATGTGACGCTGGCGGCCTCTGCCACCTTTGTGACAGCACCATGTTTCTGAAGAATAAGATCTGTGTTTCTGCCTGTGGCCAGGGTTTCTATGGCAATACACGGAGCAGAGAGTGTGAAGAAGGTGAGTGTCTCTCATGATAAAGGGGCTGAGCTGGCAGGCTTCCATCAGCAGATTTTAAAGCCAGGAGATGTGTTCATTCAATCACATTTTTGGAATTCAGTTCCGTGCAGTTTCTTGGTGACTATTGAAAGTCAGCAGCTATTTTTCTCCAACTTTTTAGTTTCATAAGGTGTGAACGTACCTGGCTTTCTAAGTGTAGTTACCTGGTTAGGTGTGCAGGCACGTCTTTGCAGCAGCACTATTTATTATCAGCGTAAAAACAGTGACAAAATATCTTGGGGGAAATACCTTCCTGAATCAAGTTTAGTTGTTACTTATCCTTTCTTTATTCTAAATGAAGATTTACTAGTCTGTCTGCAGGGCAAGATGTTTAGTTGTTACTTATCCTTTCTTTATTCTAAATGAAGATTTACTAGTCTGTCTGATGGGGAAATCAAGGTAGGAAGTGATTTGCCAAGGTCGTGATGGGGATTGAGATGGATTACAGTTCTTGAGTCAATGTTTGTCCACCTGGGTCAGGAATGAACAGGGCTGTGTTACCCAAAAAATGGTGGTGACAGGCCCAATGCTACACAGCCTGTGGTGATTCCTGCAGTAACACTTCTCCCTTCTTTCCCTTCAGCCAGCAGGCATCCCTCGAGCTCCCATGTGAGCAGCACCCTCACCGTGGGGATTGGCGGGGTGCAGCCCCTGGACCTGTCCTTGCTGGGTGTGTGTGATCAGGCCGGTGGCTCAGGCCAGCTCCTGTTCCACGTGGACAGCATTCCCTCCAACGGCCGGCTGGTGATGCTGCTGGCCGGGCAGGAGGTACCACTGAGCCGTGGCCACCGCTTCAGCTGCAGGGATGTGCGGGAGGGGAAGATCCGCTTCGTGCATGGCAGAGACAAGCCCAGGTGACTGGGGGAAGCTTTTTGCTGAGCTCTTGCCCTAAAAAAAATTTGTTGTATCTTGAGAACAGGTATTTCCTTCTTCCTTGGAAGCATTCCTGCAGGGAAGCACACTTCTCACTGCTGCTAAATCAACTAGCAACATACTTGCGCTGTATCGTAGTGTAACTGATGGTGCAAAATTTCTATGAGGTGGTCACTGTGACCCAAATCCCAGACCTGTTGTGCTTTGGGGGTGCAGGACCCTGTCCCATCTTTGGGATACTCTGCTGTGGCTTAAAACTGGCATATTAGTCAGATTCTTACAACAATTTCTTGATACTGCTAGGAAGATGCTCAAGTGATGTCACTGCTGTGCTCTCCAGCAGTTTGCCTTCAGTTATTCCTTGTTTGCCTCCACTATGAGCTCTGTTAGCACCCTGGCATAATTAGTGGTGATTAGTAGCTGGCAAAGTTCTTACTGCAAGGTTGTTGCAAGGAAGCAGATTTTCCCTGCAGCCAGGCAATAAGCCAGTCACCCTGCCAAATTTCACACTTGATTTGCATCACCGTAAAGCCTTTGTACTAGAGTGATGTCACTGGAATTGTTCTAAATTTCTGGCTGTATGTATCAGGCAGATCTTTGATCTAAATAAGATCTAAAGAAGACTTTCAGGGTGTCCTGGTGGCAAGGGTTAGCTAGTGTTCACTAGACTTCAGGCATGTGTTCCTGTAATCTTTCTTTTTGGTCTACTTGGTAGTCATAATGAAACGTCAGCATCTTGTCTTGAGAAACAAGGCTACTTTATTACTAAATATTACTCTATTTATTATTTATACTGTCACTTAAAACTTCAAGGTGTTTGGGTGGCATCACTGAGAAGTAAATGGGAAGGAAAAATCCTGGCAAGTCCTGAAGCCAGATAAGTGACGTTTTTCTTTAGCAGCTGACATTTGGAATTGGCACTTTATCTTGGAGATGCCATCTGATGTAGATAACGTTACTTAAAGGGAGATGAGGAGATATTATTGCACAGCTAAAGGTGTTTTATTACCTGTTGGGACTGTTGTGAATCTTCAGAAAAAAATACTATAAAGGCATAATTGAAGAAAACTTGAGCTAAAGCTTCTGTCACTGAGCCAGTCATTTTTGCTGAATATATAATATGCTTATCATTATTGAGTCCTGGAAGAACACTTCATTAATTTATATTCTCCTGTATTTTGGCTTGTTGGGGATCTGTTTAGGAAAGGACAGTTTTCCTTGAAGGTCAGCGATCAACAGTCATTCTCCCACCTTGAGGTGATCAACATTCAAGCATTCTCAACACAGGTAACGTAACAAATCTTGGAAACAACCCCAGTTTTTGTACCATTTGAAGCCCTGGTTTCTTGCAGGGATAACAAAGGAGCTGGGCAGAACTTGAGCAGGGGTTGAGATCAGGCAAATTAGAGTCAACTCTTCTGTAGGGGTTTCAGCCAAGAGTCACACGGAAAGGACTGGAGAAGCTGGCCTGTGTCATTTTGCTTGTGTAGGGAGTTGCAGCTCTGCAATCATAGAGCAATTATCAGCCAGGGCTAAGGAATCCCTACTGCTCCTATTATCCTTTGGATCTGCTGATGCTTCAGTTCAGCCTCTTGCTCAGGGCAATTGGGCCAGGATTGATCCCGATGGCAGGAATGCTCTGACACTCAAGTTCAATGCTCTGTTCTAGGACAGCTGGGAATTAAATCAGCATGAGCTATTTAAAGTGTATCTCTTAAACTTCTCACCACTTCTGGGCAAAATGATGGTACTGCCAAGTGCCCTTGTCTCTTGTATTGCTGTTATTTAAAGTCTGTGGCACAACATATGGGTCTCACCCCAGAGGGGGTACAGGCACCTTAACAGGGTCCAGGTTTCCAGGGAGGCTTTGCAGCTTGCACTGAGCTTTTTCTAGAGTGGAATGCTTGACCAGAAGTTGTGGCTAGTTGGCATATTCTTACAAATAGAGATCTTAAAGTGCAAAAGAGAATCTGCTACTCTTAAGGCTCATTTACATCATCAGAGGGGCATCAAATTACCTGACAGAACTCTCCTTTTGCTGCCTCCTTCCTGCCTACAAGCCTGGCTCAGCCTCCACCCTCAGCATGAGTAATTTATATTCCATATTGGTCTTTCCCATAACTTCTGGAAATTAGAAGTGCTCTAGTTTGTCCTTTAGAATAAGACAAACTGGGTTTTGATCCTGCCGTTGTATATTGATTCTGGCTGGTGCTGAGATCTTGGCTCAGCCTAATCTCTTGTTTACCTCAGTAGGACGTTCACCTAAGTAAGAGCTGCAGTCACTGCCCCAGAATACCTAAGTGAGGTTTAATGATAGGAATTTTGTCTGTCGATCCCTAATAACCCTGGGAAGTCGTGCACAGGTGAGGTGGCAGCAGTTGGCTCCCTAATGGATGTTCCCAGGGCTTTGACTTTGTCTCTGCAGGATTGCTTCCCTCCTGAGGCAGTGCATTACCCATGGCAAATGATGTTTATTGGGATCAATAGAGATTGCAGATTGAAACTTTCTTGATGACAGAGAACTGGAGAACTAATTTAAACCAGCAGAAATATGGCCTCTAGCAGATCTTTGGTATAAGTTGAGCAAGGCTGTGGGGAGTGTTGGAAACTGAATAAATACTGATGATGAAGACACCCAGTTTTGCTGTCACCTCAAAGGGCTAATGAACATCAGCTAGAGTCAGATGCTTTCTATATAAATGCCCTAAGTTTTTGCCTTTCCTAAGCTTGATGTGGCATGAGAATCTTCTTTTAATGTGACTAATTCAGTTTAAATGCTAAATACTATTAGATCTGCCCACCAGGGGAAAAGGTGTGGACAGTGATTCTCTGCTGCTAAGAAACAGGATATTTCCTGGGATGAAGTGAGCTGATTTCCTTATCCCAAACTTTTAATTCCAGCCTTTGATCATGATCCAGTCTCCAAGGTTCAGCAGACACCTCAGAGCTGTTTTTGTGTTTCAGGCCCCGTATGTGTTCAGGAACGAGCCCCTCCTTGTCAGCAGAGGGGAAATGGGGACGATATCGGAGCTGCTGCTCGGCGTGGGGGACAGTGACAATCCTCAGGACGTGGTGCTGATGGTTTTGGAGCCCCCACGCCACGGGAGGCTGCTCAGGCCCCCTGGGGACTCTGACACCTTCAGCCTGGGTGACCTGGCCGGCGGGAGGCTGCGCTATGCCCACGATGGCTCTGACAGCCGGGAGGATGCAGCTCTGCTGCAAGTGAGCGACGGGTACCACTTCCAGAACATCCTGCTCCACATCAGGATTGCTCCCAAGGTGTGTGCTGGGACATAAACCCTGGCAGGCAGATTAAAAGTCTGGAGGAGTACCACTCTGTCCCTGAGGTGTCACTAATCCAGAGTTACCGACAGGCTGCAGTTGGAGGCAGGAGAAAGCAGTGGATTGATGGGGTTTTGGAGGTCACCTGAAGTTTTGGTTTGCAACAGCTCAGATAGTGCAGCTTTGATGATTCAAAGTCTGTAGTTATTTGATAAAAAGTAATGAACTGTAATAGAACAGAAAGAGAAAAAGCTGAAAATTTCTTCATCTCTTATTAATGTGAAAGAGTAACAAAAAAACCAGAGCTGTCATTAGAGTTGCCAGCAGAGAAGGCCACAGTTTGCAGTCTTTTGTGTAGAGATCTGAAACAGTGTCTTCGAGTTCCACCCCTTGGAAAGGAGTTAGGAGGAGATGACATTAACCCTCTTTTGTCCTCTCAGCTATGTTAGATGTCTTTCACAGCAACTTGGGCATGAAAATTTGAAGGGAGCTTTGCGAGCACTCTGTGCGTCTGTGGAGTTCAGCGCAAGGGGAGGCACTGATCCCATTTGGACCCTGGAGGTTCTCCTCAAGATATGCTAGTAATTAATGTTAATTAGTGCCATGACTCACACAGCAGTCTGGGGATGAAAAAGACATTGCTTTCAAGGCTGCTGCTGTTGTTAGACTCCTGGAATAAGAGGAGCCTGCCTGTGGTTTCTTCACCCAGATCCATGGCCCTAAAGAGCCTGAATAGGATCAGAAAGACTGTGAAAATGCTTGGGCACCACTCTGAGGTTTTTGTACCACATTTTTTTTCCCCTCTGTTGATTAAGCAGGTTCTTGTAAATGCCAGTGAGGGTGAATTGCTGAGAGTAGTTTCTTTTATTATCCTGTTTTGTGCTCCCTTGTCTGCCCTTATCTTTCCCCATTTCTCTGTGCAGCACTTGGTTGCAGAGAAGAATGAAGGTGGTGACACAGGTGAGAGCAGAGCAGCTTTTAAGGCTTTTTCCAGTCCCTTTGGTTGCTAATGGCTGCTTTTCCAATCCAGACCCTTTGCTGGACCTATTGCAGTCTGAACAGGGACATGGAAGCCTTTATTTTCTGAGAGGCCAGGGGGAGCACAGGAAAAAAGGCAGAAGGTGTTTATTTTAGGACTACCCCAGTCCTCTAGAGATCCAGCTAAGGGAAGTCTCCAAGATATTTGCAAGGCAGCTGACCTTGCCCTACCTGGGAGCAGGTAGCTGAAGCATGGACCAGGGAGCTTGTGAGCCTCCCTGAGCTCTCTGAAAACACTTTTCCCATGCTGTGAGTTCATTGATGTTAAATATATTTTTGAAATAGATTACCAAGCAAAAAGAGTTGTCTCATGAGTCTGTTCTTATTAACAAGCAGCATCAAAGCCATATGGGAATGGTGTTACAACGTGCTGGATGGGTTTGATGTGGCCAGTGAAGTAATAGTCAGTCATTTAGTGACCCAAAAGCTGATGGTTTCCATGTTTATAGAAAACCTATAGTGTAAGTGGAGTACAAATTAAGTGGGTGCACAGCACACATGTCAAAAAGGAGATGGGAAATCATCCTTTAATGTGATTCCTTTCCACAAACATCTTTTTAGCTCTCTCTCTTGTCTCTGTGGCAGATCCAGAAGAACACAGCAATGAGTCATTTATCAGTTTTGGGGCTGATTATGTGGAGTAGTAAATGAGGAGCAAGGTGATCCCTTAGATGGAGCAGTCAGGAGTTAGATTGATCATGCAGTTCAAGGTGAACTGCAGCCACAGCCAGTTTCAAGGTGAATGCAGAAATCCAGAAAAGAAGTCACATTTACAGCAACTGGGGTTATAAGAAAGAACCATGGCATGGAAGAGGTCATGGGGATTCTGGTGACCTGTCCAACAAAGCAATTTAGAGGCAAAAAGGTCTGATTAATCCTTGAATGCCAGAGTAGTGTTACTGAAATAAGTGGAAACTTTAGTGAAACTATTAGTGCAATCCAGTCCTGACATCCACATTTCAAGGAGCTTAAATTAATACTGGATAAATATTCATTTAAAAAAAAAAGCCACAGAAATAGTTTGAAAGCTAAAAAACCCACCAAGTACTGATAGGTGCTCAGAGAGAATGAGGATAGTGGTAAATGATAAAATTTTGGAGGGAGACTCAGGTCAGGAGGGTTTAGGGTCAGCAGCAGCAGCAGGAAGTTAGAAATTAGAGGACAAGGTCAGTTTTACAGGGTGGGAACTAGGTCTGAGGGGTACAGGTGCAGGATGCACAACCATTTCTTCAAGCAGACAGCCAGGGTGGAATGCATAAGAAATTCCAGAATACTCTCCTTGATGCTCTTCCCTTGAAAATCTGTTTCCATCAGCATGGCATTGCTGACATTCCAATAAGCCTTTTCCTGCTGTCCCCCTGCCTGCAGAGCGTCAGGAGCCCTCGGCTGGTGACCAATTCCCTGGTGTGGGTGCCCCAGGGAGGCATGCTGCAGATCTCCAAGACAATCCTGCACGCCGAGCTGCCTGGTGCTCAGGACTCTGACATCACCTACACCATCACCAAGGACCAGCCCAGACACGGTAAATCCCTCTGGAGTTCTGCTGTCCAAGAGCAGCACGCTTCTGTGGTGTTTTGTGCACATCCAGTAGCATTTGGGGGAATGTTTCCTTATAATGCTGCACTGGGTAAATGCTGCCAACCTCATCTTTTTGCACTTCTAATGGGTGTGCAAAGTAGCAAAGCACTTTTGCCCTTCCTGGTCATCTGTGTTTCTCAAGTGGTAGTGGAATCCTGGTGTATTTACAGCCCTGAGAGAGCAGAATCTTACTGCCAAAAGATAATCTTCAGCAGTGAATGTCTGGTTTGAGGAGCACAGAGTAATATCTACCTCTACAAAGTGCTGAGGAAAAGTTTACCGTGAAGAATTCCCTAAATTCTGTGACACTTGATTTAATTTATCTCAGAGGAAGGGGTTGCCAATTGAAACAGGAATTGGTGATGTTTAGACCTGCAGATAATTCTTGTCCCCAAATTCCTTTTGAGAGGCTCTGAGCTCAAACTCTCAGAGCAGTGACTTTCACCAGCAACAATGTGCTTAGAGAGGATCTTCTGGGCACAGGGGAAGGGGAGAGCATGGAAGGTTCTGGGATTTGTGACTGAGCTATAAATGGAGAAAAACAGGATGAAAAAGAGAAGGTGTCATGTGGAGGGAAAGGAAATATGGAAAGAAAAGAAAAATGTTCTTTTCCTACTCAGCATCACTATTTTCTTCACAAAAAATATGTCTTCAAATATCGTATTTTGCACCTCTGGTGAAAGATGATACCACATTTAATTTGCTGAGCCGGAGAAAATTAGAGGATCCCTCTAGCAACATCCATGCTTTCTTTTTTTTCCATTTTGCTGTGAGAACAGGCTGGTTTCCATAACAGCTGCCAGCACCTGACAGAAACACATTATGTGAGTTTTGCAGTTTAGAAGAGAAGTCATTAATTTGTATTTCCCCTTTAGTTTTCTGCAGATTAAGCTCTGTCTTCTCATTTTTAATAAGCATTTACATGAAAACAGGAATTTTTCCCTGAGGAGCTTGTCTCCTGCTGCCTAACCCTAACTAAAATTTATAATCCTGTGTTTGTATCACCATAATTATCGCTGCTGTGATTAATTGCAGTAATAGAAACAGGTTTGTAGCTGCAGGTGAGGAAGCAGCAGCAGAAATCAATGATCTTCAGAATTTTATCTAAAATACTATTTTGCAGAAAATGATGGAAAAAATAAGAGAGAGAGAAATGTGGAAAATGGGTCCTGAATCCAGGAGGGCTTATCTGCCTAACTTAGTCCTTGACTAATGGGAAAGATATTCATACCTATAGAAAATACATAATTTGATTTTTAGATTTTTAGGGGAACTCCCATGAGCAAAACCATAAGATTTGAAATGTAATTAGGGTACTGATAAAGGAATTTTAGCCCAGAGTTTGATGATCAAATGGAAGTGTGATATTTCATCTTGCTGTTGCTCCAACTTTTCAAGGGTGGTTTAGGGAAATTAAATGGGAGAGCTTATGATGGATGTTTTGCATAACGGAATGATTAATTATAAATCAGCAGAATTACCAACCTGTTTAATGGAATTAATTAACAAGATTTCCCAATGTCACTGGGATGTCTCAAGGTCCCCTGACGGCTTTTGGGAACTCTGTTGGTATTTTTAACTTAACACTGGAAGGAAAAAGGCTCTGACTGGGTGGGCACTTGCCTTGGCTGCTCCTTAGTCTGTGCAAAGGCACCTCTTGCTCCCTGTGTTCTCACAAGTTCCTCTTTGCTTTTCCCAGGGGAAGTGGTGCTCCTGGTCCCGATGCCAGCAGACAGCCCGGCAGACTCCTGGCAGCTTTTACCTGATGGCAGAGCAGCCTCACCCACAACCTCCTTCACCCAGCAGGACATCAACGATGGCATCGTGTGGTACAGGCACTCTGGAGCTGAAGTGGAGAGTGACTCCTTCCAATTCCAGGTATTTCTCATCAAGTTCCTGGGAAGATCATGTGGCACTTCTCTGAGGTTACTCCACTTACATCTTGTGATTCCAGGTTTTAAAAATTACACAAATCTGTGTGTAAATATATATTGGCAAATACACCACCCTCTCATAAAACCTATAATATTTACACCAAGTGAAAAATGCCTTTTTATAAATGGTGTGTTTTGCAAGCCCCAGCACCGCACAACCCTCGGTTTCTAAGCTAGTAATTTAATTTTGGCTTCAGAGCCCTTAGTCTTGCAAACAGGCCAAAAGGTAGAAATACTCCCCAGCAGCTGGGAAACTAGAGTAAATTCCCACTCCCCACAGGTTTAACAGCCATAAAGTTCCTCAGACAGGTCCTTGCTGTTTGCTGGGAGGGTTTCACAGCCTCCTGTAACTAAGCCTACTTGAACACTTGCACGCAGTATTTGTTACATCTGGTTTACAAGGCAGAAGCAATTACTGTAGCACCGGTGAGGCAATTAAGGTAATTTCTAAAGTAATTAACATAAGTGATAATGAGGAATTTGTGAGCGTCAGTGTTGAACAAGCTAATCTTTGGTTTAATTGCTGCATTCCTCTTACAGACTATGCATTTTGCATGAGTTGAGTGTTTGGGTTTACTATCTCAGAGCAGTAGGAATAATTGTACAAAGAACTAAGAAAGGGAGCTGGGAATACCTGATAACATCAGGAGACCATGGCACTCCTGTCCAAGCCTTGAACCTTGGGTTGGGACATCTCAGGAAGGGCCAACACATTGTTTTCATCGGTATTAGGACAGAGTAGGTGCAGCAAATGGTTAAAATAGCATCATTCCTTTCATCAGAACTTGCATTTTTATGCATTTTCTAGAAATTAAGCTTCATGAAGTCCATTCCTTCTCACAAAGTGCTCTATGGAGTTCCAGAGCAGACTGCCATCCCTGCTAAAAGTTAAAGCCATAACTGAGTCTGTCAAAGAAGGGAGCTGTATTTTTTTGGGTGTTTACTTCCCCTCAGGGTTGCTGAGAACATTGCAGGCTCATCTCTAGGGAATAGTTCTGGTACTCTGAATTTTTAGCAGTTTCATATAATTTGCTTTATATGTCTTACCTGCAGGCTTGCAAATAGGAGTTAGATACCCTTGACTTAATTTTGATGCTATAGTGGAAAATATAGGGAAAATATTTATGGATCTGTGAAACACAAGTGCAGCCCATCTTGGAAACTGTAGGAATCACAGGGAGCCACTGCCAAGGGAAAGTCTGAAACTGGTCTAGAAATGCTGTGGTGTTTTCTGTCACATATCCATTCATGTCATCTTCCCTTTGCAGGTGTCCAGCTCTGCCAGTCCACAGACCAGCTTGGAAAGCCATGTGTTCAATGTTGCTGTTCTGCCTCAGACACCCAAAGCACCTCAGCTTTCCCTGGGCTCCTCTTTGCACATGGCTGTAAGTGATGAACCACACAGATGGCTGGAGTAGGAATGGGAAAAAAAAGACAGGTTAGAGGAGTAAATAGGGTGGGCATGCAGAAAATACTTCTGAAAAGTTGAAAAACTCAGTATGAAAAGTGATGGAAAGGAGGGGGTAGAGAGAAGCAAAATCACCATTTAATGGAATTCTTACCCTTTCCCAAGAAGCCAGTAATAATGGTAAGAGAGAAAAACTGTGGGTTAGACTATAATGAATGGGTTTTGCCAGTAGTCCTACTGTAAACTTGATCCAAACTGTAGCCCACCCACATTAGGAAGTTCCCATCCATCATTCTGACCTCAGGAACATGGACTATAATGCATGTGGAAAACATTCAGACACTGAGAGTGAATTACCTTTTCTGGCAGCATCAGCTCTGGGAATGACCATTAGGAGACCATTTGGATGAGAGTGGTCTCTCCAAGGTAGTTCCTTCCCTGGCTGTGTTAATTGTAAAGATGATCTTGGAGTTTCAAGTTGGTTTTGTGGGCTCTCAGACTTTGGCGCAAGCCTTCCCTGTGTGTCCCCATCATGTGTGGGTGAAGTCCAGCTTCCCCTTTTCCCATTCCACATGCCAGGCATGGCACCAGGAAAGGCCAAAGGAAGTGACAGGAGAGGGATTAGTGAAAAGTCTGTAGCACAACAGCCTTGTCAAGTTTTAAAATAGTGGTGACCTTTCCTGGGTGATAATGAAACATGGTCAGACTGCTACTTGGAGCCATGTATCTTCCTGCTCCTGACTTTTTGTTGTTGTCATTATTGACAAAATTGATGTGAGAGCTGTCTGGCAGAGCCACGCAGCACTGGGTTTTATAGCTAATTACTCCCCACAAAATTCAATAGGGCCATAAAACACATTTTACCTTGCCACCTGTGAGTTCTACCTTTGGGAGAGACAAATAGGCCTTGGACGCAACGAGGGAGAAACATAACCTTAAATCTTTCCGTCAAAAAATTGCACTTCCCTGCCCCAATGTGATTGAGTTCTGTTCATTCGTCTTCAGACTCCTTCAGAATGAGACTTCTAAAGCTGAAAGGAAAGCACAATACTTTGAGTCTTCCCATCCCTCTAGTCTTGACTTTGGCCTGTGCTGCTGAGAAAGGTTAAGGGATGTTTGATGACTCTTGGGTTAAACTGGACACACAACATCTGCATTGTTTTTTCTTCATTCAAGTTACCTGTTTCCCCCATACTGGTAACTTTTCATGTTCCAAAGGAGATTATTTAAGTGCCCCTATCCTTAATTTAGCTTGTTCTCTTCCTGTTTTGCTCAAGATTATTAAATGAGCTGGATGCTTTTCATACCCAGCTGAGCTGTTTAATGTGGTAGCTTCTCAGAGGTGTTAATTCTGCAGGATTAAGGTTCATGAACGTGTGGAAATTAACTGGGTTTCGGCACTTTAGTCTCTTCAAGCAGCACTGTAATTCCTTTAACGCCCTGCCTGCCTTTGGTTCATGATAATCATGTTATGGAAGGCTCAGAGCAATTTTAGACAGGTCTAAAACAAAAGAGAAAGCTTTGGCTTCTCTATATTCCAGTGGAAAGGGCTGAGTCATTTTCCGGGTTTCTTTTAAAAGAAAATCCAGTCCAGCCACATGAGACTATATGAGAAAACAACATAGACAATGAATTACACATACATCCAGGGAGTTTTTAATGAAACTCTTTTTAGTTGCTGTAGGTCAAAAGAGAAACGCAACCACCTGTGAGCGTGGAGGTTGTGCATCTGCAGGGGACAGGGGATCAGGCTTAGGCTTAAAAACTGTCTTTACATTGAAAAACTGTCTTATATTTAACTAGAACAAAGCAAATTCTCTTTCAAAGCATTTTTGGGGAAATCTTCCCATGTCTCTGGCCTTGATGCTCATGGTCTGATGTGTTTATTGAGGTGCTGGAGGACCGTGTGACAGTGATTGAGCCCCATCACCTCTCCTTTGTAGACCCGGAGATTCCCAGTGAGAAAATCCTGTACAACGTGACTGTCCCTCTCCTTCCTGGGCAAGGCAAGTGAACCTGCTGCTGCTGCATTCATTGCCATGTTTTCTGAGAACATCTCATTTTTCCCTTAGAGTGTCATTCTGTGGAGGTACCTGTGAATCCATTTGGCCTCCTTCCTTAGCTTTTAAACACCTTGTTCCTTAACCCCATTTCATTGGCTTCTTTAGGAGTGTGCTGCAGAGCTCAGACAATTTTTACTACTGTCTGAATAATATTGAACATTGTGTCTTGTGGCTTTCTGCTTCCCACCTCTCCAGTGAGAGGTTATGTGAAGAAATGCCTAAGTGAGGAATCTGTTTAATTTCTCACATCCCTAGAGCCCATCCTTGATGCACTTGCATCCATATGACTTGTTCTGGAACTGGTACAAAGAAGTACCTGGGGAAAGCAGAAGTAGCTGTGGAGTCAGGTGGAGTAATTAACCCCTCCTGGTAATGCTGGTGTCTCTGCATCCATAGGTGTCGTGGAGCACAGGGACAGGCCTCTCTCCCCAGTTAGGTACTTCACCCAGGCAGACATAAACCACGGCAGGATTGCTTATCGTCCTCCGACTGCTGCTCCTCACCTCAGAGAGATCATGGCCTTCTCCTTCGCAGGTGAGCATCCCAGTGCTCCTTGTAGGGCTGGGACAGGCAGCTGGACTAATGCTGTTCCTCCTTGGTGAGGAAAGACTCCTGCCCGCTTAAATGTCAGCACTTGCTTTCTCCAAAATCCTCCAAATCCTTGTCAATATGTGCTTTCCTGTCCTGACCACAATCACTCTGTGCTTCTGTTTGTTCCGCCAGGTCTCCCAGAGTCTGTGAACTTCAGATTCACAGGTATGTGAACCACTTGCTTTTTCCTGGCCAAAGCAATTTTCATCCTTCTTTTGCCTTTCCCATTGCCTGTTACTCTTTGGCCTTCGTTCTGCTGCAGGCACACCTGTGGGCACTCAGCAGGAATTTCTGGAAATGCACATTCCTGGGGAATATTAATTCATCTGAGTCCCCACAGTGTTTTATAAAAGCTGAGCTGCAGCTTTCTAGAGACTTTGTTTTTCCCAGGGTCTGCCTGGAATCAGTCCTAAAAGCCTGATTCATTCCTGTTTTCCCCACAGTGTGCACAAGGAGTTTTACGCTGTCATTTTTTTTCAGTACAGCGTGGAGACATTTCTGCAATTAAATTGCCACAGATAAGCTGTTTGCTTGTTTAACACATCCTTCTCTTTCCATGTGCTTCCTAGCTTCCACCAGCAAGGAGAAGTTCATCTTCTGAGTTAGGAGCAAACAGATATGCTCTTGGCCTGTGTGAAGTGTGTGTGTATGCCCACAGACAAAGGTGTGGTGTGGAAAGGTGGGAGAGAAGTCAGCGAGGTGATTTTTGTGCAGACAGGTGAATGTCCCATGTGAAGAGTCCCTGCAAGCCCATCCCTACACTCAGGCGTGGTTTCTCTCTGTGCCTAGTGTCTGGTGGGGAGCACACGACCCCGGAGATGGTGTTTGTCATCCACCTGCTCTCCGCAGAGCAGCAGCCTCCCGTCTTCCAGATCGCAGCTCCGTTCCTGGAGGTCAGCCAGGGGGGCAGAGCCACCATCGGTGAGTGGGTGTGTGGGACAGTGTGTGGAACTCAGCCAGGAGGCCCAGGTTCACTTCCACAGGGGTCTGTGAGCCACTCTAGGAGTGAATTCCCTGATACAGCCTGAGCTTCATCAGGGGACAAACTATTTCCATGAGACCCGCAGCTCTTGGGCTAGGGCAGCTCCAGAATTATTTTACTGTTCTTGTACTGACTGAATTATGGTTTTTTTGGCTCCATTCACATGAGCACATCACAAATTCTAAAGGGATATTCCCAGTGTAGTGTCTGAGGGTGCTGAAGCCATGCTCTCTTTCCCTGGCCCAGGGATCCAGTTGGCTGTGAGTGACACAGATACAGCTCCTGAGGGTCTTTTCTTTGAGCTGGTGAAACCCCCCCAACATGGCATTGTGCTCAAGTACAACGCAGATGTGCAGGAGCTCATGAGAGCAGGTGAGTGGAGTAAGTGTTTCCCTCAGTGCAGGAGAGGGGTCAGCCAGGCTGGTTTAGGTGACCAGGAGGAGACACATGCCCCTGGCAGACGTGGATGCATCCATAGGGAAGACTAATCTAGCTGTGAGTTCACAAAGCAGCTGGGAAGAAAGGGAGGATTGGTGCTCTCCTTGAGAATCACAAGGAGTCGCTGTGTCCCTGGAACTCAGAAGGTCACAGCTTTTCCTCTGCCCTGCCAACTCCTTAATAAATGTCCTCATAACTCACAGCCCTGGCAGGATGGGATTAAATGCCAATTTAGTACTTGATTAAGCCTTAGCCCATTTGAATTAGATTCCTGCTCTGAACAGAGTCCTTCTGACTTGTGTGTTCCCCCCCTGGGAAGGTGACACCTTCACCTACGAGGACGTCACTCGGAATGCTCTGCAGTACGTGCACGATGGGTCAGCAGCAGCAGAGGACAGCATGGAAATCTCTGTCACCGACGGTGCCACCACAGTCACCACGGTGCTGAGGGTGGAAGTGTCCCGGCTGGACACCCACGGCCCACAGCTGGCCCCGGGCTGCTTGCTGGCTGTCACTGTGGCCAGTAAAAGCTCTGTGACTCTCTCCCGGCTGCACCTCGCTTACACGGTGGGTTTTCATCTGTTTCTAAGCCCAGGGAATGCTGCCAGCCTCGCTTTCCTTATCCCTCACACACCTCTCTGCTGTCAGCATGGATTCTGTGTAGAGAGCTCAAGTTTTGGCTGCTGCCAAAAAGGGGATAACAGACTCTTTCATCCCACAGGGATTTAAGGTTATCCCCATTTGACTGTAACAGAGGTGAGCTGCCATGCTGAACACGAGAACCTACTTAATCCCACATTTTTCTATCAAACAGACTTGGTAATAAATCACATGAATTTGCTAAGTGTTAATCCCTTGAAAATTTCAGCCCACTCACCCCACCTTCCAAAATTGCCTGGTTCTTTTTCTGGACAGATCTGAAGGGGGAAGAAATAAGCAGCCCCAAAGATGATGCAGTGCTTGAGGTAGCTTGAGTTGGTTCCAGGGGTTGTGTTCTGTACAAGAATTACCCTGCTGGTGACATTCCCAAGAAAGCTGCTTTACTCCTTGCAGATGATTTAGCAACCTCCTGAGGGAGGAGGGATTGCAGCTCAGGTATGAGGCTGGAGAGAGACCTGAGCTGAGAGAGGCTGGCTGTCAGACAAATGACTGGGGATATTTTTTTCCAAGGGATCAGTCTGCATACAAGTCTGGAATCCCTCCTGTCCTCCTCTTACAGAGGAAGGCTGACAAGAGAACTGCTCAGGTTTAATCTGAGGAAGAGGACAGATAGGGAAAAGAGGATTTCACTCCTGACCCATGTGCTGAGGATATGTTGATTTGTGCTTTGGGTCTTATTTTTCAACCAACCACTAAAAACTCTTATAACAAAGATGACATCTGAGCTTTGATATCATAGAGGTGGTTGTACTTAATGTGGTTGAAAAGAGACAAAATCAGCTTTCAGTTCAGTGTGAAGTACTTTGAAAATGAAAATACTAGGTTTATGTCTGGGAGACTGTTAATGTGTTACAAGGACACAGAGAAAACCTCTCTGAGCTGAGAGACAATGGAAATACATTTTGTGTGTAGATTTTGAAAATGTCAACCCACTTGACTCTGTTCTCACCAGTAGAGCTTCATTTAATATTCATCTGTGGGTCTGACCCAGCTAGGCAGATATAAATCCCTATGAAACATTTATTCCTCCTTCCATTTTTAGTGGAGCAAAGCAATGCCTAATTTTGTCATGTTTTGATTTGGTTTGTTTCTTCATGCTTAGGACAACAATTCTCCTGACTCAGAGATAAGAATCCAGTTGATATCTCTGCCTGCATATGGGACACTTTTAAGGATGTCAGGCTCCCATGATGAAGAGCTTTCCAAGGTTTACAATTTCACCATGGAAGACATCAACAGTCAGAGGATCAGGTAGCAAAGAGCACTACTCTCCTTCAAGCCATACCAGTCAAAAGCTCAGTGGGCTTTTCCCCAGGGATCTCTGAGTTATATTATGTTAGTGCAATGCTTCCAAGATATTTTTTCCTTTCTTGGCTCTTGTATTCTCTGGGATTATGATAAGAGCATTTGCTGTGTTTTTGCACATCTGAAATGGCAGAAGTTGGTGTAGCTTCAAATTATGGGGATTTTTTCTATGTCTGTGATGCCATTAGGTAGGCAACACCTAAACCAGTGATTTAGAAGAACTCAGGGAATCAGTATGAAGGAGGGTTGGGCACTGAGACACCACCTCTCTTCCAAGAGAATTACCTCACCTCTAACTGCAGGGGTGGGATGTATTTGCCTGGGGGTCAGTAAGACTTTCTGACTCTAAATGTGTCCTGATTCCACAGCTACTCCACCACGTTTGAGACCAGCAATCAGCCCATTACAGACATCTTCCACTTCTCTGTTCTGGATGCTGACAACAACCGGCTGGACAGGCAGATGTTCACCGTCACCATCACATCTGCCCAGGCACTGCCCTTACTCATCGCCTTTGCTGACCATATCACTGTAAGTGGCTGCCCAGGACACTGGCAACAGGGACAGGAATGGCTGAGATGGGAGCAACTGAACTGTTTTCCTGGACAGAGGGGAAATCACCGAATGAAACATAGTATTGCTTGTGCCATGCAAAGGGTGAACAAATCACTTGGAGGCCTGAGGAGGCTGACAGTCCATCTGCATCCCTGAATCTCATCTTTTTATATCTGTTCCAGTCAGGAGCTGGTTGTCTCTAGGGTGTTTTGATATCAGTGGAGCAAGTCAGATTTACCCCTATTAAATATCTCATGCCTAATTTCACCAGCTTGTGTGTAACAGATGTCTTCAGAAGACAAGTCTGAAGACACCTGGTGCTTTGCATTAACTACAGCATCTCACACTCCTTATCAAAACCTTTGGAAGTCATCTCCCTCCTTTCCAGCTTTGCATTCTCCCTCCCTTGCCTTTCAAAGGCTCTCCTCAACAAGAAATGCAGGTCTTGCCTTCCTGAAGGTCAGCATGACTCTGCCAGTTCCCTTCCTGCCCTGATAAAGAATTCACAGGCTCTTCTTGGAGGCCAGGCAGGCTCTGTTCTTCCCATCCCACCTCACCTCCCTGCTGAATTCCTGTTTAACAGACCTAGAGGAGGATGGGACAGCACTCCAGAGCCCAGACAAGCCTCTTCCATGGAGGCAGCCTCGTTCAGTAAGGATTTGTGTTGTCTGCTGTTGCTTTCCAGGTGGATGAGGGGGGCAGGGTCCCACTGCTGGCCCATCACCACTTCACTGCTGATTATGATACTGCTGCCAAGGAGGACCTGAGGGTCACTGTTGTCACTCTGCCCGTGTATGGCTACATCGAAAACACCAGGACAGGTAAACTGCTTGGCTCTCCTCCCTCCTGGCTGGTTTGTGCTCCTGACAGGATCACATCTGTCATGTCCCATGAAGGGGATCACTTTTGCTGCATTTAAAACTGCAGCTTCCCCAGTGCCCACTCTAACACAGCAGATATTGTTTCTCTCAAAGGTCACAGGATATGGAAAGCCATGCTGTAGGAAGGAACATCCCTCCTTCTGCAGCCTTCACAATGTGCTGTTCTTCCCCTCATCCTGCTGGGTTTGTGTTGAGTTTATCAGCCACTTGAGCATCCTTTCACTGGTGATATTCTGGTTTGCAGGAGAGAGCTTTGGCCCGCAGAGTGAGTCTGCTGGGAGCACAGATGCATCCTTTTCCCTTCAAGATGTTCTGGAGAACAGCATTTACTACTTCCAGAGTGTTCATGAAAGCATTGAGCCCACAAGTGATGTTTTCAGCTTCTATGTGAGCGATGGCTTCAGCCAGTCAGAGGTGCAGAGCATCAACATCACAATCCAGGTACGCTGGCTGCCAGAGTCCTCTCCTTTCACATGAACACCTTCCAAGTGCAAGCTTTGTTCCTTCCTTTTTAGTATGTGGGAAGGGAGTTAAAGGGAGATTCCTTCCCCTGGCCAGGCACATAATTTGCCTGTGACACCTGAGGAGAGTTGTGCATTGCAGCCTCTTCCCCAGCGCTTACTAGCCTGGCATCTCCTCCCTCTTGGAAGCAGCCATGATGCCGGATAGATTTGGAGGGACTGGTGGTGTCAGCACCAGTACTGTCATTTGGAATCTTGCATTTCCTTCAGGTGGGTCTTTTCCTTGTGCTTATGCTCCTTTTTCTGGCTGTGTGCCTTTGTGCAGCGGCAGAACGATGAGCCCCCAAAGATGGTGCTGGAGCCTGTCCGGGTGCAGGAGGGCTCAGCTGTGGTTGTTACCAACGCCTCCCTCAGCCTGCAGGACTTGGACACCCAGAACAGTGAGCTGGTCATCGTGGTGAGCCAAAGCCCTGAGCATGGTATGTCCTGACAGGCTGGGGGGGTGAGGGACAGGGGGTCTTTCTGCACTGGTGTCTGTCTGTCTTCACTGTGTGCATGCAACAGCCCCTGATGTGAGAGGGGAGCCTAGCACGTGGGATAAAGCACATTTGGCCCAGCAGCCACAGGACTGTGCTTGAGGACAGCCCTATTGTTGGAGAGCTGTCTCTCACTCTTGGAGGGAGGGGAGAAAGAGGCAGTGCATGCATTTCCCTGGGACATTCCCTGCTGTGTTCCCCCTGTCCCTGTTGTCAGGTGGCATCTCTCTGCAGTGGCAAAGCCAGGCAGGGTGTCAGGTGAAGGCTCTGTCCGCAGCAGGCTGTTTCCTCCCCGCCGTGCTCATCCATCCGTTGTTTGCCAGGTCAGCTCCGCAGAAGGCAGAGCGTGGTGGAGCCCCCGGAGCAGGGACAAGTGCTGTCCAGGGGCTCTTCCTTCACCTACCAGGACGTTTTGGACGAGCTGATCGTTTACACTCGGAGCGGTGCGGCAGCACAGACAGACGAGTTTGGCTTCTCCCTCACGGATGGGCTCCACACGCAGGCAGGGAGGCTGGAGTTCTCCATGGAGCTGCCAAGGAAGCAGCCACCTGTGGTAGCTGTCAACAGGGACCTGCAGCTCCCAGCTGGTATGGGGACAGGGATGAGAGTCACACTGCTTAGTGCTGCTGGGTGGTCCAGTCTAAACAAGTCACTTCATTGGGCTGGCTGAAAGCTGATTGTAGATTTGCTCTCTCTGGTGCAGGCTCTGCAGCTCCACTCACGGCTCAGCACCTGAAAGCAGCAGCTGGTCGTTCAGGGGACACAACTGTCAGATTTGTCCTGAGGGGGGACCCCAGCAGGGGCCAGCTGCAGCTGACCACAACTGATAGTCCAGTCCAGATCTCTGCCAAAGGACCCCTCAAAAGTTTCACCCAGGCTGATATAAACAAAGGTGAGAGTGCTGGACTTTAGGTACTCTCGGCAAGTATATAAACCAAGGCTGCTTTAGGTAGTTCTGTGAAGAGCAGGGAGTTGGACCTGGTGATCCTTATGAGTTCCTTCCAATTTGAGATATTCTGTGATCCTGTGATGTTTATGAGAGGGAGAGGATGACTTGATGTAGGAAAGGGAGAGGGAAAGAAGTAAGAGCAGGTTGTTATGTTAGAGCAGAACCATGGATTGTTAAACATACGTTAAAAAGTCTCCCTCAGCAGAGGAAAAAGAACAGAGAGATGTCGCTGTTGAGCCGCTAGCAGAGAAAGGACCCAGGTTCTCAGTGTGGCAAGAAAAAAAGAGATTTATTATTTTGATTCCAACTTACATAGACTTTTCAGAGGTCACCCAGATTGGTCAGTCAGAAACCTCCCCCTAGGCCCGATTGGCCAGGCCTGAACTGTCCAAATCTTGAGACACTGTTTCAATAACATCCAAACTTTATCTTTGTTTATAAAACACAGGAGAAAGTTCTCATGGGAAAGACTTGTGCTAGCCACAGAGAGAAAGGAATGAAACCCAAATCCAGGAGCTCTGTCAAGCCCAAGTCCCTAGGCTGATGGTGCCAGCCTGCTTCCAAAGTTAAATGCCACAGCCTGTAATAAAGCATCTCTTTTCTCCTGTCCCTCCCTCCAGGGCACGTGGTGTACAGCCACAAGAAAGGGGATCCCGGTGGAAATTTCCCCTTCACCTTTGATGTGATTGATGGAGATGGCAACAAACAGACGGACCAGGTTTTTTATATCCATGTAATAGGTAAAAAGTAGTGCTGAAGTTTTGTTTTCTTTGCTACAGAGCTCAGACCTGCTCACAGATTGCCACCCCACATGTATTGCAAGGCAAAATGTAATTCTCGAGATGCGGATTTGATGCGCTGTCAGTTCAAATGCCTTTGAAGTGAGGGGCATGGGAGATTTTGCAGATGTAAGGATTAGCTCCTTGGCTTCTGACAAGCTCACTGAAAAGGTAGAAAAATTCCCCTAAATATCTACATGCTGTTTAGATTGTCTTTAAGACATCATGTTACCATCCCTGATGAATGGTAAGGCCCGAAGTTCCTGTATTGGAATTATGAAAATGTTTTGCATGTGTGTTGTCTTTTGCTTGAGCACAAGTACCCGAGGGAAGGAAGGTGAGTGTCTCCTAACTCAGCTTTGTATTTAACCCTTCCAGAGGACAGATTTCCCCCCTCCATCATCACTAACAAAGGGCTGGTACTGGATGAGAACTCAGTGAAGACAATCACAACGCTCCAGCTCTCGGCTACTGACCAGGACAGCGAGGCCTCCCAGCTCCAGTACAAGGTCACCCGGCAGCCACAGCTGGGCCACCTGGAGCATGTGGCCTTCCCAGGTGAGCAGGGAGGTGTTGGGCCCTCAGAGCAGCAAAACACTGGCAGCTTTTGAGCCCTAAACATTTACTGCAGGAAAAATTTGCTCAGAGACAGCAGTGCAGAATTCTGTTTCTCATTAGAAATCAAATGGACATTAGCCCAGAGAGTTGGAGGATAGGTGAGTGGAGGCAGACCAGCCCAATAATCACAGCTGAGGATTTATTCAGCCTCTGGGACAGTTTATGGCCCTATTGCTACTTCTGCATCAGAAGAAAACCTTTGGCTTTTGCTGTGAACAGCACAGTACCCTAAAGAATCCATCCCTTAATGACCATGGAAACAGCCCATCTTGGTGAACCTGCTTTCTCTCCCCCTCTTGGGCACTATGTCCCTTGATTCCTAAAACCCAGCCTCTTTCCCTAGCTGTGCTTTGGAGGGAGGAAGGGAACTGTCCACTGAGTTTAAAGGAAGCTACATTTGGGGTGTGATGTTTTTTCTGGATAATGAATTCTGGTTGTTCAGGGAGGGGTGCTGGTCAGTCCTGTGGAACTCAGCAAATAATTACCTGCACACGTGATCTGAATTTTAGAGCTGCCTTTCATGCCTGCTGACAGTGTGTGTGTGCTGCCCCTCTCTGATGAATTAATCTAAATCTATGCTGTCATATAATATGCTCTTCTGATTTTATTATCCTCATCTAAGATTATATTTCTTCTTAGCATTAGATTTCTCATTAACATGAGATTAAAGTGGAAATATCTGCTATGTGTTTTCAAAAATCAGACAGTCCCTGTACTGCTCAGTTTTAATGTGTGGTTTGCCTCATCTTCTCACCAAAAACGTGTTGAAAGGGCAGGAATAATGAATGAGTTATAATAAGCAAACCCCCTGCTGAGAGTAAATTAAAAACTTGCAATATTTTTGTCTAAATTGCAAATTAAACAGTGCATCTTGTACTTTGGAGACTTGAGTTAAGGATTTTATTCCTTCTGTTATTTAAAATGTGATGATGATTCTGATTTCTGCTTTTTCATGTCTGTAAGGGACTAAGAAGGATACAGAGTCACAGACTGGGAAGGAGCTGTAGTCATGATTTAAATGACCTAAACCTAAGGAGAGAGTACTGAAGTATTCAAAAGAGAACCCAAACCTTTACAGCTAATGAGCTCTGAGGAAGTCTTAGCTGATTCTTCCATTTTGGCTCATTTATTTAAATCACATCCTGGTGTCTTTTGTAGTGTGGCCAATACTTGTCAGCAGCCATTTGCCATGATATATTGGTGGCAAACTTCTTGTCAGGGTGTTTGTTGATAACAGCAGTAAAACTGTTGAACACAGCAATGAGATTTAAAAAGCTCAAGTGCTTCTTAAAATGCTTGTCAGGTACCTTTCTGTGGCTGTGTCACACCTAATGGCCTGTAAAGTTGTCACTATAAATCAGTGCTGAAAAAGGCACTTGGTCTGTACTAAATGCAGGGGTACAAGGAGGGGTAGAGAGAGCAGACACTTGGAAAGCATTTTGGGAAACTGCTGTGAGGCCAGGAGGCCTTTAGCTCATCCTCAGTGATGAGGATGGCTTAGTTGGACCAAGGTTGGGTTAGTCCTGCCCAGCAGTGGCAATTCAAGTGTCACATGGACCATTTTCCTCCCTGCTTCTCTCCCCCTCTGCCCCGGGAGGCCCACTCCCAACAGGATGTTCTGACAGTGTGAGGTCAGAAAAACCTGGACTTCTTTTGGCAGAAGTAGTTTTTAGGAGGTTCTGTGCCAGCTAAATCCCTTTCTCAGCTGAGGTTCATGGGACAGACTTGGAGCAGAACAAGCCAAAACTGAGTCCCTACGGCTAGATATGTCCCACTTCCTGCTGTTTTTCCCTGCCTCGCTCTTTCTGTTGCACATTTTCCCCCTACTGTTCATTTTCCAGGGACAAGAATTAGTTCCTTCAGCCAGGCAGACCTGGTTTCTCGCAGCATCCAGTATGTCCACACCAGTGACATGGAAAAGCACACGGATGCCTTCACCTTTTCTGTGTCTGATGGGACAAACGAGGTCAGTCCCACCGTGGCTTTTGCCTGAGTCTGAAGGTGCCCTGGGCAGAGGTGGCTGCTGTTCCTTCTCCTGCTGTGAGAGTTCCTACATCCCTCAGGGCAGGGAGTGAGCCCTGTGCAGGGAACTGAGAGCCACCTGCCAAGTGGCCTCGTGGGACTGGCTCACCAAGATCTGAGTGCATGCTTTTCAGCTGCTTGCCAACTGCTCCTGGAGCTCAGCTTTGATCCAGTGCACTGACGGCGTAGTGACGACAGTCAGACCCTGGAGAAATGCCTTTTTCCTGCTTTCTGAAAGAGAAAAGGCAGAGCTGCACAGAAAGGGAGAGGGGCAAAACAGAATGAGAGGGGGAGGGAAAGTGGATGTCCATAAATATCACAGAAAGAGGGAGAATTAATTAGTGGGGAGGGATAGAAAAGGTCATGTTCACATGATTGGGGCTTAGAAGCTCAGATTTACTCAGTAGACTAGGCTGAAATGAAATGACCCAAACTGGGGGTTGCTGTGCTATTGCAATGAAGTGGCACTCTTGGAAGGCTGAATTCATCACAAGAGGCTTTTCCTCCTGTCCTAGGTGAGCCAGACATTTGACATCACCATAAACCCCGTGGATGACTCCTTACCTGTAGTGCAAAGCTTTGGGATCACAGTTCAGGAAGGGGTGAGAAAAACCATCACTGAGTTTGAGCTCAAAGCAACAGATGCTGACACAGAGGTAAGGCAGGACTCCCCCTGGCCTCCTCCCTCCCCTCTTCTGCTGTTGGGAAAATGGGCTTGTCTTCAAAGACTTATGCCCTTGACACTAAGTTTATGCCTAGCATGGATGAAAATGGCATTTCCTCCCCTTCCTGGGTCTGGCCAGAGGCTGAGCTGTCTAATGTTGGCTCTACCTCACTGCTACTTCTCCTGCAGCAAGAGCTCTCCCGGCTGCCTGTTGTTGTCCTGAGCCAAAATCCTCTCCAAATGTTTTTGCTGCTTCCACCCCGGCAGAAGTGGCAAGGGACACATTGTCTGGAATGGCTGCAGGACTGGGGGCTGCTCTTGTGTTCATGGAGCTGTCACAGGGGTGGGAGCTGTCTCAGACCAGCTGAACCAGCAGTTTGTGGGATGTGTCTTGCTCTGTAGTGAGTCATGTTGGGACAGGGATAAGGACAGAGGAGGGCTCAGGGGGAACCAGAAACACATTATGTTAGCCCTGCTTGGAAACATGAACACAGGGAAGCTGCCTGGGCAGAAAGTCTCTGGTTGGACAGGCGTGTCCTGGTCCTGAGGTGAGGTCCCCAGCTTTGTCCCTCCATGTGCAGGTGGAGTCCATCACGTTCCGGGTGGTGCAGCCACCCCGGCACGGGCTGATCGAGCGCAGTGGCCGCGGGCAGCGTCGCCTGCCGGCCAGCAGCTTCACCATGGAGGACATCTACCAGAACCGCGTCAGCTACAGCCACGACGGCAGCGGCGCGCTCAGGGACCGCTTCACCTTCACCGTGTCTGACGGCACCAACCCCTTCTTCGTGCTGCAGGACGGCGGGAAGAAGGTCAGCGAGGAGGAGGAGGAGTGGGAAGGGGGCCTTGATCCCGGCAGAGATGAATGGAGCTAAGCTGGTGACATGGTGGGTGAGGCTCTGACTCCGGGAGTAACACCCATCTCTCTGAACTTCTGTCAGGTTGTGACGGCAGCACCACAGCGCTTCCAGGTGGACATCCTCCCTGTGGATGATGGAACACCCAGGGTGGTCACCAACCTGGGCTTGCAGTGGCTGGAGTACACGGATGGCAAGGTAACACCTGCCTGGGCTCAGCTTGGGTTGGTTCTCAGGCTGTTCCAGGAGAAGGGGCTTTGCAGGAAAATATCCTGATCCTTCAGCATTTTTATTTTTGTGGTGGAGAATACCCACCCCGGGGTATATTTTTAGCTTTGCTGATGGTGGAGATGTCTTGATGATGTGCTGCAGCAGCCATGGCAGAGATACATGGCTTTCCAAAGATATGGAGCAAGAATTTCTTGCTGTAACATGCCTTTGTTTTGCTGAAGCCCAAACAAAACCCCAGGACACTCTCAGCTTGTTTTTGAGGAGCCAGCATTAACTGCAAAGAAACACTTTGGTTCTTCTCAGAAAACATGAGTGGAAGGCACTGTAGTAAGAAATTGTATTAAGAAATAGCTATCTCAGCTCAAATTCCTCACTTCAGGAAAAGCACTTCTGCAGCCTTGTGCAGCTCAATTTTCTCTCTTTCTCCTGCTGTTAAAAACATTTTGTTTTTGAAGAGAAAGCAAAATGTGGTGGAACTGAGTCAGATCCATGTCAGCACAGCTCATGGAATAGAGGTTTCCAGGTGAAACCAAAAGATTTGTCCTAGCTTATAGTCCCAGCTAGATTAGGGCTGGACAGCTGCTTTGGAATTTGTTTTCCTTTGAGCCACATTTGGTTTTTTAATTTAAACAAACCAGGTGTGAGTCAAAATTTAAATCCTTCTTGTGTTGTGAAACACCTCGAGAGGTGCCTCTCTGTTTAAGGCTGCTCTGTGCTTTCACATCCCTGGATTTTCCCTCATGGAGAACTGTTTTGACAGAGGGATGGTTGGGCTTTTTGTGTGAACAGTCAATCAGACTTGCACTGCTGGAGCTTCAGTTTTACTCCCTTGGTTTGGCTTTAATCCAGGTCACCAATCTCATCACTAAGAAGGAATTACTGACGACAGATCCTGACACAGATGACAAACAGCTGATCTACGAGATAACAACTGGTCCCAGAAATGGTCACGTGGAGAACAAGCTGAAACCAGGGACAGCTGTGACCACCTTTACGCAGGGTATGGAGCTGGACTGTGTCCTGCTGCCTTTTTCCTTCAGCTGCTTCAGTTTTGTTAAGATAAGGTAAAAAAAGGTGGGAGGGGAGAAGACAAGGGGCAGATCTCCAAAGTGTGTCAAAAATAAGCATTAAACTTTGCTGTCAGTTGCAGAAATCCTATAATTTCTTAGAGATGGCAACCTGAGTCCTGTAGCCACACCCAGGTTCCCCGGAGTTGTTAGAGCTGGAGATGTGACTTGGGGCAGTAAAGAGGAGTTGTAGATGTTGCAGGTGCATCTGATCATCACAAGGTCTGGTAGATGTGCAGCCAGCAGTGCAGAGTCAGCAATGTGGGGAAAGCTCACTCTTGCAGGGCTGAGGGAAGGGCAGGCGAGGGGGTAACTGCTTCCTGTGCCACTGTGATCTCTGATCCCTGTGGCCATGTGGATCCGTGTCTCCATGCTTCTCATCTATAAAACTGCCACTGGATTTCTCTCTTGGCTCACTGGATGTCCCCTCCTGGCAGAGGATGTGAACCAGGGCCTCATTCAGTATGTGATGCACGAGGAGAAGGTTCAGGAGACCATGGATAGCTTTCAGTTCCTAGTCAAGGACAGCAAACCCAACGTGGTCAGCGGCAACATCTTCCACATCCAGTGGTCCCTCCTCAGCTTTACACACACCAGGTAAGTGGCACAGGTCACAGCACTTGGCTGGGAGCTGGGCTCTTTCATGAGGTCCCTACAGCATGGGAATGGAATTCTGTCAGTGAGGAGAGGGACCTGCAGGGCTAAACCATGGAGCAGCTGCCCTATGCCCAAGTCCTTCGTTATTTTTGTGCCTTGGATTTTCTGCAGAGGCCACACTCACCCTGAGTCTGTGGTGCTCAGGGTCACACAAACACACAGCGTTTGCTCCCCAGCCTGTTATTTGTGTCTGCTTGATCCCTTTCCAGCTACAAGGTCAGGGAGAGCGCCAGCTCCATGAGCATCACTGTGAGGCGGCTCGGGAACCTCAACCAGTACAGCATTGTCCTGTGCCACACTGAGCAGGGAACAGCCACTGCTGGATCTGGATCACAGCCTGGAGAGCAGGACTATGTGGAGTATGCAGGGCAGGTAGGTGGGGACACAGGAAAGGGACAGCCTGACCATACCTGCCACCAAGCCTGGAGGAAAGAACAGATGAAAAGTGATAAAAACACCAAGGAGGGTGTATTTCTTTTGTAAAATCATGTGGGTCGTTTGCTGTCAGGAGAGGAATGACTCGGGCCAGAGTGAGACAGGAAGGACAGGAAGCTCCAGAAGGCAGTCCAAGCACAGCAGCTGGATTGCTGCCTTCCAGGTGCAGTTCGAGGAGCGGGAGGACACCAAGGCCTGCACCATCACCATCAATGATGACAGCGTGTTCGAGGGCACGGAGAGCTTCTCCGTGGAGCTCAGCATGCCAGCCTATGCCCTGCTGGGGAACATCACTCGGGCCACTGTCACCATCACAGACCCTGAGGATGAGCCCACGCTGCAGTTTGACAGAAGCACGTTCCATGTCAGCGAGAGTGCCGGCTTCCTCTCAGCTCCTGTGGAAAGGAAAGGTGGGTTGGGCCGGGCAGGATGACGTGCTGACCTTCCCCAAGGGGGACATGTGCAGAGGGGAAACTGTCATGGCAGAGAGGGAGACCTTGGGGTTTGCCTGCTTATGGTTTTGGGGTGTTCTCTGATGTTGTAGAAGAGGTTCTGTGGCACAGCTGCAATGGCAAACAACACACAGCGCAGTGGGTTTTATTTTTTCACTCTTGCCTATCTCTGCTGTTAAAGCTTCGTGGTTTTGGATTTGTTATAACTCCCAGCACGAGCAGGAACAAACCCTTGTATTTATCTGCTGCTACTCTGTGATCTGGACAATGTTTTATGTGGACCCTGTCACTGGGCTGGGTGTTCTTTAGTAGGCAAGTTTCCTGGGTGTGGATTAGGAACATGCCTGGAAGTAATGTCTAAGACAGCTGCTATGCAGACAGCTGCTATGCAAGTTTAGGAGCAGGGATAGTGTTCTTTTTCTCTCCTCCCCCTTTTTTTGTGAATGCTGCTTTATTATTTAAGTGAACAGTGTCTCCACCAAGCATAAAAGTATTTCCACAGAGTTACAGGATTTTCCTGTTGCTTCCTAGGGGATGCCAGCAGCACCGTGTCTGCCATCTGCTACACCATCCCCAAATCGGCCAAGGGCAGCAGCCTTCACATGCTGGAATCCGGCTCCGACTTCAAGTCCCGGGGGCTGGTGGATGAGAACCGCCTCATTTTGGGGCCAGGTGTCACCGTGGTGACCTGTGATGTCACTCTGATCGATGACAGTGAGTATGAGGAGGAAGAGGAGTTCGAGGTGGTGCTGGCCGACGCCTCGGACAACGCCCGCATCGGCAGCCGGGCTTCAGCCAACGTGGTCATCGCCGGTCCCAACGACGCCTCCACGGTGTTCCTGGGGAACGCCACCTTCACTGTCAGCGAGGCTGCAGGTGAGGAGCAGGGGGCTGTGTTGGGCTGCTCACTGTGGAAGCTTTCAGCAGGAAGAGGTGTCAGAAGGAGCAACTCGAGGCACAGCAGAACCATCAAGGATGTGCAGAGGGGCTCTGCGGTTCCCTCTGTGCTGAGGGGGAGGCTGGGAGCTGGAGCAGTGCTGAAGGCAGAAGGCTGTGCCGAAGGGAAAGGAGTGTGTGTGTGGTACATGGCTGCTCTCTCAGTTTGCTCTGTCTCGTGTGCCACTGCAGGACACATTGAGATTCCAGTGCTCCGGCAGGGACCTGACCTCTCCACACCCACATCAGTGTGGTGTGCCACTCGGACATCAGACCCGCCCTCTGCCAGCCCGGGAGTTGACTATGTCCCCAGCTCCAGGAAAATAGAGTTCAGGCCAGGCAAGACAGAGGAGGTGAGGAGCCACTTAGACTCTTGCTGTGTCTGCTCTGTCTGGTGACACTTCTCTTGTATTTCTGTACATATCTACCATTTGTTTTAAAAATCCTCTCAGGGCCACTTGAGAACTGTTAATGAGTCTGCTAGGCACAGACTCCCATCCCATCAGCACTCCAGCCAGGGGAGATTTGGTAATGGCACCTCTTCCAGCATAAAGATGGCTGTGTGTTCTCTGAAATGATATGCTGAATTTATGTAGAACATTCTTTCCATTGATCAGTGGATTCAGTAAAGGCCTGACTTTACATTAGACTCCCAAATGTGAGTGCTGGGAAGGATGAAACCTTTGTACCTCTAACAGCAGGAATTCCACTTTCCTCCCAGTTCTGCCCCCTGACAATCCTGGATGATGCACAGTACCCGGTGATAGAAGGGCTGGAGACTTTTGTTGTTTATCTCAGCTCCCCACACGGAGCCGAGCTGGCAAAGCCCTTCCAAGCCATCGTGGCCATTAATGACATCCTCCAAGATGGTAAGTGATCCCTGGCAGCTGTATCCTGTCCATCCCAGCCTCTGAGTGGATCCTCAGCACTGCTTGGCTCTGCTTCTGCCCCCCTGCAGTGCCCAGCATGCAGTTCACCAAGGACACCTACACGGCCAGGGAGAAGGAGGGGACCCTGCACATCCCCATCTTCCGCACAGGGGACCTGAGCTATGAGTCCTCTGTCAGGTGCTACACCCGCAGCCACACAGCACAGGTCATGCAGGACTTCACAGAGAGGAGGGACGCAGAGGAGTCTCGCATCACTTTCCTGAAAGGCGAGAAGGTGAGCTGGACCTGCCTCGTGGAGGAACCAAGAACCATTACTGGCAGAGGTTCACATCTCCTCCTCGGCTCTGCCTCATCAGAGGGAGCTGACAGAGATTGTCCAGATTGGTTTAAGATGACACAAATTCTTTTCCTGGCAATATGACCTGACTCTGAAGGGGTTGTGTGTTTCATGATTAAACTGGTTAAATTGTGAAATGCAAATCTGCTGTGTCAGGAGGACTGTGGGTTTGTGGAAGGAGATGCTTTTGCTTCTGTGTCTCATCATGTAACGGTGTGGTTTGTCCACACTGAAATAGCAGCCCTAAAACCAGAAGGGTTTCTTCCAGGATGGACAGCACTTGGATGTGAAACCCTGGATGGGGAAGTACAGCTTGGCCTTTACGTGGCTTCACTGGATTATGTGGATTTATCAGTGTTTGCTGCTTTCTCCTCTTCACTTGGCTTTAGGTGAAGAACTGCAGTGTTCACATCAGTGATGACTCTGCCTTTGAACCAGAAGAGCAGTTCCAGCTCTATCTGGGTAGCCCACTTGGAAACCATTGGAGCGGAGCTAGGATTGGGAAGATGGATGTGGCCACCATAACTGTCACCAATGATGAAGATGGTGAGTGAGGCTGCTCAACAAGGATGTCGTGGTGGTTCCAAGGGAATCAGCACAGTCCCATCAGTGCAGTACACATGGATGCCTTCATTGCCATGGTCACAGCCCTGTGTGCAGCTGGGCTGAAGGGAGGGGTTGAATAACAGTACTTGGACCCACCGCCTCTCCCGTGTCCCATTCCCCTGCAGTTCCACGGGGAGTTGCTGTGCTTCCCCTGGGAGATGTTCCCTTCTCTCCATCACGGGCTGGAGAGATCTTTGGGGGAGGAGGGGGATGCCAGGTCCCTCAGGCTCCAGCGGGGGCTGGAGCACCAGCACATGGCAAGGATTTGGGGGTTTGAGGCAGGCAGGGATGGGAGGATCATTTGCCATCTGCAGCTCAACACACTTGTTAGGTTTTGCCCTAATTCACACCCAAAGCTGTTTGGCCCCTGCTTTGAGGAGCCCCTTGCTCTGAAGGTGTGTAGGTGAGCCCGAAAGGAGCTGAGCTGAACCAGCCAGCGGTGCAAACCTGGGGCTTTTCCCTCCATGCTCTCCCCGCAGCCCCCACCATCGAGTTCGAAGAGGCCGCGTACCAGGTGCGGGAGCCGCCGGGCCCCGAGGGAGTGGCTGTGCTGCACATCCCGGTGCTCCGCAGGGGCGACCAGAACAGAACCTCCAAGGTGCGCTGCAGCACCCGTGACGGCTCCGCGCAGGCCGGCGTGGATTACTACCCCAAGAGCCGGATGCTCAAGTTCAGCCCAGGTGAAGGGGCCTTGCAGGGAGGGTTGCAGGTGGGGGCGTGACCAGGGACATTTTGTGTGTGTCAGAACATCCAGGAGATTTGGGAAAAGCCACTTTCTGTGTGAGGTTTGCTGTAATCTTATAATTCAAAAAAGCTGGCGTGTTAAACAAAGGGTGATAAGACCAGAGGAAGAGCCACTGGCACCTGGCAGAGTGAAGTCCTCCTCAGGAGAGGTAGGACTGTTAACATCTCAGACCGTGTTGCTGGACCAAGAAGCTTTCACCAAACAGCTCTGGACACCGGTCTGAGGGAGAGCAGGGAAGGGAATGTGCTTTGCATCCCAGATATTTCCTTCTGACAGCTAATACAAGACAGTCATTATTAATCCTCGCATGGCATCTGCTAGTAAATCTATCACTGGATCGATCGGATCAGTTGTCATAACCTGAGCTTTATGCTTCGAGTAGACTTCTGTGGGTAAATTATTAGCAGCAATGAGTGGAAATAAAATTTATAATGTGTACTTTATCATCATGTCTCTGTGGTCACAGCCTAGAGCAGCTGCACAGGGTTTGTACAAGAACTGCAGAGCAGTCTCTGATGATGGATCGACTTCTCTCTGTTTTTCTTACATTCACTCCCACAGGTGTGGCCCACATCATGTTCAAGGTGGAGATCATGTCCAATGAAGACCGGGAATGGCATGAGTCCTTTTCTCTGGTGCTGGGCCCAGATGATCCAGTGGAAGCAGTTCTTGGAGACACCAGCACTGCCACAGTGACTATTTTGGATCAGGAGGCAGCAGGGAGCCTGATTCTCCCAGCACCTCCCGTGGTGAGTGGATGTGATTTAGTGCCCTTCAAGTACGGACTGGAAACCGCAGTGTGATTTCTGAAATAAAATGTAGAGCTGTGCTGACAACGTGGGAGGGAAGGATGGCTTTTTCCACCCTTTCCCTGAGCCCCAGCTGAGCGCTGCCCTCTTGCATCCACACAGGTCGTCACCCTGGCCGACTACGACCGCGTGGAAGAAGTGACCAAGGACGGCGCTAAGAAATCCCCTTCCCCAGGGTACCCCCTCATCTGCGTCACCCCCTGTGACCCTCACTTCCCCAAGTACGCCCTCATGAAGGAGCGCTGCAGCGACGCTGGGATCAACCAGTCTTCCATCCAGTTCAGCTGGGAAGTGGCAGCGCCCACGGATGGCAATGGAGCGCGGTCGCCTTTCGAGACCATCACGGACAGCACGCCCTTCACCAGCGTCAACCACAGGGTACGCGGGGAGGCACAGCGGGGCTGCAGGGGCACGGAGATTCTGGCCTGAAATCCCCTTGGATTTGGGACTTGCTGGGAGACACAGTTGTTGGGGTTTAGAAAATTTAGCGCTGTTCTTCCCTGAGCCTGGCTGGAAGCACTGCTGGTTTCCCCCTCCTTGTTCCCTCAGGTGCTGGACAGCATCTACTTCAGCCGGCGGTTCCACGTGCGCTGCGTGGCCAAAGCTGTGGACAAGGCTGGCCACGTGGGGACCCCCCTGAGGAGCAATGTGGTGACCATAGGCACAGACAGTGCCATCTGTCACACACCTGTGGTCGCAGGGACAGCCCGAGGGTTCCAGGCACAGTCGTTCATTGCCACGCTTAAGTACCTGGATGTGAAGCACAAGGAGCATCCCAACAGGTATGAGGCTGGAGAAGGGGGAATGCAGCCCTTCAGCAGCCCCCCTAGGGTTACAGAGGTGCCTGGGCTCACAAGGAGAACCTGTGTGTGAAAACACATCTCTCCTGCAGCATGGGGTGCTCGGGTTCATGCTCCCACTCTCTTCTCACATCCTCCTTGGCTGAGGGGTTGCCCTTTCTTTCAGGAATTGGGAGTTGGTGGGACAGCTTAAGGAGTAGATGTGCAGCTGGGGAAACCCAGCTGAAACTAAACATCAGGCTCACCTGCCTGGGCTGTGCTGCTGTGGGGATCCTGTGCCTGCCAGGGTTGCTCTCTTCTGCTGTCTCAATGTGGTTTTTGTTCCAGGATCCACATCTCAGTGCAGATCCCCCACCAGGATGGGATGCTGCCCCTCATCTCCACACTGCCGCTGCACAACCTGCATTTTCTTCTCTCTGAGTCCATCTACAGGCAGCAGCATGTCTGCTCCAACCTGGTCACTGTCAGAGACCTCAGAGGCATCTCAGGTAACCTTCAATGCCAGCCTTTGCTTCCTGAACGTGGAAGCCTGGAAAGAAATGTGGAGAGGGCGGCTTTGTCTTCCTCTGGGCTCTCTTGACATGATGTAAATAACACCGAATCTTCCTGTTCTAACAGGAGTGGATGTCGCTGTTGAGCCGCTAGCAGAGAAGGAAAGCCCCGATTCTCAGCGTGGCATAGAAAAAAGTACTTTATTGTTTGAATCCAACATATATATAGACTTTTCAAAGGTCACCCAGATTGGTCAGTCAGAAACCTCCCCCTAGGCTTGATTGGCCAGGCCTGCACTGTCCAAATCTCGAGACACTGTTTTTAATAACATCCAAACTTTATCTTTGTTTATAAAACACAAAAAGAATTCTCATGGGAAAGACCTGTGCTAGCCACAAGTGACCAGAGTTGCCCCATTGGAGATGAGATTCCATGCATGGGAATGTTTGAACATTGCTCTGTTTGAGGAGGTTGTAGCTTCACTGGTGATTTTCTGCTTTTCAAATCTCTCTTGCGACATCCACACTGTTAGAGAAGGATCCACAGGGTTGGTTGCCCTGTCTGGGTCACTGAGGTCTTCCACAAGGCAACAAAATCAATTCACTGCTGAAGGAAATGTGACAGCTGAAAAGGACAGGCAGACTGTCTCTGACAGCCCAGGGAATAAGATCTACACTAGATCCATGGTGGGCAGTGGGTTGCACTTCATTCTGGTAATTCCATACTCAACCTGTTCCTTGTTTCTTAAAGCTTAACTTCAATCTTGAATGAATAGGTCCATAAGTTCAATTTTTAGGATGCTTATCCCATTCCTGCAATATTTTCCCCTGTGAAGACCTGAGTATGTCCAGTTTGACCTCCAGGATAACGAAGGGAGAGGAGCTCCCATGATTCCAGAGTGAAAAAACACCTCCATACTCCGCCTTGGGCTGTTTAAAATCAGAGAGATCAGTGTCCTGATGTCTCTCACTCCAGAGGCAGGGTTCCTGGATGAAGTGACCCACGACAGCTTCGTGCTGGGCCCAGGCTATGACCGCCCCTACCAGCTGGACCCTGCGGTGAGGGAGCCCAAGAGCATCCAGCTGTACCAGCACCTCAACCTCAAGAGCTGCATCTGGACCTTTGACGCCTATTATGACATGACTGAGTTAATTGATGTCTGTGGAGGCTCTGTCACTGCTGACTTCCAGGTGAGAGGCACATCCAGAGCTCTCCCATGTATTCCACATCTCTCTGTTCTTAGGCACAGCTCTGCATTGCACTCAGGTGTAGTTGCTGCTCTGCTCTGTACAGGTGGAGTGTGGCTTTTCCCTCCTTTCACCTGGAAGTGAACAGTGCTGTGTGCACTTTTAAAATTTATTTTCCTGGAGGTAACATAGGTTTTACTTGCTTAATCTTCAGAGAACGAGGAATACATACATATATATTTTTAATGTAAGGCCATACTTGAAATACAAAACAATATAAGTGGGCAAGGGACAGAGCAGAGACAGATCAGCCTGTGCTCCACAGCAGAGTGAGGTCATGGGATATTTTAACTCATTTCTTAATTAACAGGCTTGCAGACCAAAAGCCAAAAATGTTCTTCTATAAATTAGTGGCTTTCACTATTTGAGGTATCTCACTGCCCTCTCCTGGCTGTATTATCCAAGTGCATCCCACTACATCTCCCTTAGGTTCTTGCATTAAATTCCCAGTCAAATTGCTATGGCCAGCATCATCTCTTTTAATTCCTGCCAGCCTGGAATACTTCATTAATTTTCCTTTTATAGCTTCAATTGTTTGCACAAATCCAGAGGAGCTACTTGGCCTGAACAAGTGCCCAGTGGAGCATGTGGAGCCTGGCACCAGCCAGGCTGGAATGTTTCCCTGAGCTCTCCAGGGCTTGCAAAGTACAGCTGTACTCTGCAGATAATAGATGCAGAGCTGTGGGAGGCCTGAGCAAGAAGAAATGCTGATTTTTAATTCACAGCCTTGGAAACTGGGAGGTTTTGAGGTGAAATGGTGCCCAGAGCTCCTTTGCCCCATGGCCCCAGTGAGCCTTAGCGCTGCCTCTGAAATAAAGCACAAGTTTGTCTGAGGTACCAGCGTGTAAAGAACGTTCAGAGTCACCTCTGGCTTCATTTGGAAGGTGCATAACCCCCTTCCTGGGGCTTTATTGCCAGGTAAGGGACTCTGCCCAGTCCTTCCTGACAGTGCATGTCCCTCTCTACGTGTCCTACATCTACGTGACGGCGCCGAGGGGCTGGGCTTCCCTGGAGCACCACACCGAGATGGAGTTCTCCTTCTTCTACGACACCGTTCTCTGGAGGACAGGTGAGCCTGAGGCACTCCAAGGGCTACTGAAGAGTTGCCTCCTTCATGTTTTTCCCTTGGTTCCTACACCACCATCAGAGTGCTGAGGGAGGGGGGAACTCGGAATATTTCCTTCCTTTGTGCTTGTGGGAGGCTTGGGCAGCCCATAGATAAAAGAGGAGACGTGTAGCTGACTCACTGGAGGATGATGCCAATTAAAGCCTGCCTTTTGGAGATCTCCCAACTGCTGCTGGGGCTGGCAGAGGAGCGAGGGCGCTGTGTGAGCTCCCAGTGCCGCTGTCCTTGCAGGGATCCAGACGGACAGCGTGCTCTCGGCCCGCCTGCAGATAATCCGCATCTACATCCGCGAAGATGGCCGGCTGGTCATCGAGTTCAAGACACAGGCCAAGTTCAGAGGTGAGGGCAGTGATCCTGACAGGGACACACGCCAGTGTCACACACAGCTCTGCTCTGACAGGGCAGGCAGCAGAACAGAACTCCTCTTCCCACCAGGAGCCTCTCAGTGCTGAGGTGCACGAGGTGAGGCCTCTCCGTACTCTGCCTCCTGTCACCTCCTTGTCCTTCCCCAGGGCTGTTTGTCATGGAGCACCACAGCCTGCCAGATGTCAGGTCCTCTTTAATGACTCCAGAGCACCTGGGAGGGATCGAGTTTGATCTGCAGCTGCTGTGGAGTGCTCAGACTTTCGACTCTCCCTACCAGCTCTGGAGAGCAACCAGCTCCTACAACAGGTGAGGGCTGGGGGTCCAGTCCCCTTCAGCAGCTTCCCACAGCACTGTGTTCTCCCTGGTCCCCTTCCAGCAGCCCCAGCAATAGTGTGGAATGCTCAGGAGCTTGGTCAGAGCTGGAGCATGTGGGGAGTTGCTGTCAGGGCTGGAAACACTGCTCTGCTGAGGGAAAAATCAGCTCAGCTCCTTGTAAAAGCATTTTTCCAGCAATGAAGCCCATGGAAAGATCAATCCCAGAGGCGACAGTGCATTTCAGAGGGTCACATTAAACACCCCAGGTCCAATTTGTCCCTAGACAATGCTGGATGGACATTGCTGGGTCAAGAGAGAGGTGCTGCCCTGGGTGAAGGGCTCAGGGCTCTGCTTGGTGACTGCAGAGTCTCCTGTCTGTTCCCAGGAAGGATTACTCTGGAGAATACACCATCTTCCTGATCCCCTGCACGGTGCAGCCCACGCAGCCGTGGGCAGAGCCTGGAGACAAACCCCTGCCCTGCACAGCTCACGCTCCTGAGCGGTAAGGAGGCCTCATCCGACGGCAGCGGGGCAGGGTCAGCCCCTTTGGGGTGCACATGTGTCCAAACTTCATCTCTCCTGTTTCCTTCCTTGTCCCAATTCCAGGTTTTTGATCCCAATTGCCTTCCAGCAGACAAACCGCCCAGTTCCAGTTGTTTACTCCCTGAACACGGAGTTTCAGCTCTGTAACAACGAGAAGGTGTTTCTGATGGACCCCACCAAATCTGAAATGTCTCTGGCAGAAATGGATTACAAAGGGACTTTTTCCAAGGGTAGGATTTACCCTTCCTGTTCTGCTTGTGCCCAGTGTTTCTGCTCTCACAGCTTCCATTTTCTGAAGAGGAAAGGGCAAAACCCAGACTTGGCTTTGCCTCTTCCACAGCAACAAATGACATTTTGAGCATCTTACAGCCCTGTAAAACAACATGCTCTGGCACCGTGTTTTGTCACCCCCCACACACCAAACCCTTCTCAAACAATCCCAACCCTTCTAAACCCAGGCCACATGTGGTCCGGTACATTTGGTTTTAGCAGTGTTTTCCCTGTTGGGGAATTTCACCTGCCCCTCTTTCTCCCGACCTCCCCAGGGCAAATCCTGTACGGGCGCGTGCTCTGGCACCCGGAACAAAACCTCAACGCTGCTTACAAGCTGCAGCTGGAAAAGGTCTACCTGTGCACAGGCAGGGATGGCTATGTGCCCTTCTTCGACCCCACGGGCACTGTGTACAACGAGGGCCCCCAGTACGGCTGCATCCAACCCAACAAGTACCTGAAACACCGATTCCTCCTCCTGGTGAGTCCTCTGCTCCTGCTTCCCCTTGGGGATTTTCCCTGGCAACGAGCAGATAGTGACTGCAAAGGGATGAGGAAAGAAACGTGGTGGTTGTTTTGCAGTGCTGGTGCAAACCGTGAACCCAAGATCAGTTTTTCCCAAACACTCTTTGTCCATGAGTGTTTCTTAATCCATGCCTATGTGTAGGTGTGCAGATGGGGCATTGGGATGAGATCCCTTACACAGGTGTTGTGTGGTGCCCTGGCTTCCAACCTGCCTGTGGAAAGCACACAGCATCCCTCATGACACCTCTCTGACTTCCAGGACCGAAACCAGCCAGAAGTGACTGATAAATATTTCCATGATGTGCCTTTTGATGCCCACTTTGCTTCCGAGCTGTCTGAATTCCACTCAGTGAGCAGCATGCCTGGAGTTGATGGATTTACTCTCAAGGTGGATGCCCTCTACAAGGTACGTACCCAGTGCTTTTGGTAGCCCAAAACTGACCCCTTTGCCCAGGACCTCCCAAATTCTTGAATTGTAGTTCCTGGGCCTTCAGAAGCCAACTCTGAGACAGGAAACGGGGATTATGGGTTGGATTATTCTGGTCATTTTAAGGTGTTTTTTTCTCCTGAAGCACCTGGGAAAAAGCTCTTTGAAAACACATTATTCGTGTTCCTGAATAAAATATTGCAGTTGGCCGAGGCTGAACACCTCACTTGGTAGTCAGTGTTACTTCAGGTGCTTAGAAAAACCCACTCAGCAGACTTTGTCAGGAAACGGGACACAAAACACACCAGCTCTCAACAGAACCACCTGATGTAAAAGCCATCATTAACATTCCCTCTGTCCCTGCCTTCCCTTTGGGAAAGGTGGAAGCTGGACACCAGTGGTACCTCCAAGTGATCTACGTGATCGGCCCCGAGGGCACGGCCGGGCCGCGCGTCCAGCGCTCCCTGGCTCGCCGCTGGCAGCGCGGCCGCAGGGACCTGGCCGAGGGGGCCGGGAGGGCGGCGCTGCATGATTCCCTCATCTACGACAACGAGGGCGACCAGCTGAAGAACGGCACCAACATGAAGTCGCTGCTCCTGGAGCGGGAGGAAGCTGCCGTCGCAGCCTCCTTGTCCCAAACGGGCGCTTCCCTGGGCAGTGCCTTTGCCGCCCTCACCCTGCTGCTGCTGGTGCTGTGCGGAGTTTGCCTCCTCGCCAGGAAGTGCCGCAAGCTGCGGAGGAAGCGGGAGGCTGCCAGGGGCGCTCCCGAGGAGCTCCCCTTGAACACCAAGGTGGAGTTGCCCCGGGGCGCCCCGAACGCCGTGGGCAGCCGGTGCTGCACCGTCAGGAACGTTCATCCACCGAGGGAAAGCGGCGGCGCCTGCCAGGGGAAGGGCAGGAAAGTGAAGCAGGTCAACTTGGAAGTCAAAGTCCACAGTAATTTGCACGACGGCACGGAAGTTTAACAGAGCACGCACATTGGGAAAAGCTTTTTATAAACTGTAAAATAAAGATAACCCAAAACTGAAAACCCCCGCGGGTATTTTTATAGTCTGGCGAGCAGGGGCAGCTGTCACTTCCCTCAGCTCCTGGCTCAGCGGCCTCACCACTTGGCACCGCCGACCTCTCTGGTGCCGCTTCAGCTCGGGCGGCCCCGCCCCCAGGGGCTGGACAATGTGGGGAAATCATACCGCTCGCCTGGCAGGGAGGGGGCTCCGAGAGAGCCGGGGAGCAGCGGGGCTCCTCTGGAAGAGAGCAAAGCTGAAATAAAAACTTAACCCGGTGTGACCGGTGTGTCCCTTCCTATGCCGCTCCTTCGGTCCCCCTCACTCCCCTGGGGCGCGGCGGGCGGGAGCCGCACGGGGCTGCAGTCCCGGGGAAGGCAGGGAGAGGCGGGCGGTGCTGTGCCCCGGGGCGCGGTGGGCTCGGCCGTGGCCATGCCGGGTGGCGCCGGGACGGGAGCGCTGCGGGGCTGCGGCGCCACCTGCCCACGCGGGGGCGCTGCGCTCGCACCGCGCTCCGTGTCCGCCAGAGGGCGCCGCGCACAGTCCCGGGGCTCACGGCGGGGAGCGAACCTGCGCCGGGGAAGCGCCGCCTAGCGGCGAGCGGCGAGCGGCGAGCGGCGAGCGGCGAGCGGCGAGCGGCGAGCGGCGAGCGGCGAGCGGCGAGCGGCGAGCGGCGAGCGGCGAGCGGCGAGCCCGCTCCGATCCCGATCCCGATCCCAGCCCGCTCCGATCCCGATCCCGATCCCAGCCCGCTCCGATCCCGATCCCAGCGCCTCTCCTGCCGCCGGGGGAGAGGCAGCACCGCCCGGGGCACCCCGGCGGGCGCCAGCAGGACCCGGACCGCCCATCCCAGCTCTGCCTTTGAGCTCCGTCGACTGCGTTCGGTCAACCTCGTCCCGGCATCGTAGCAGGAGGGGTCAGCGAGTCCACGCTAGCGTTTGGCCAGTCCCCACGGCGGTCTGAGCCCCAATGCCGCCTCGGCCCGCCGTCCCCGGAACCCGCAGCCCGCCCGCCGGGGGAGAGGCAGCACCGCTCCCGAGCGGACACCGGCAGCACCCGGCCCCGCACCCCCGGCCCCAATCGCGGCCCCGCCGCAGCGCCCCGGGCTCCGCGCGGTCCCCGCCGGGAGCAGCCGCAGGGCCGAGACCCGCTCAGGGCGAGGGTCCCCAGAGCTGGCCCGGGCGGGGCTATAGGAGCCATGGGGGCTATAGGGGCCATGGGGGCCATAGGGGCTATAGGGGCCATGGGGGCTATAGTGGCTATAGTGGCTATAGGAGCCATAGAGCCATGGGGGCTATAGGGGCCATGGGGGCTATAGGGGTCAGGAGGGCTATAGGAGCCATGGGGCCATAGGGGCCATAGGGGCCATAGGAGCTATAGTGGCTATAGGAGCCATGGGGGCCATAGGGGCTATGGGGGCCAGGGGGGCCATAGGAGCCATGGGGCCATAGGGGCCATAGGGGCCATAGGAGCTATAGTGGCTATAGGAGCCATGGGGGCCATAGGGGCTATGGGGGCTATAGTGGCTATAGGGGCTATAGGAGCCATAGGGGCTATAGTGGCTATAGTGGCTATAGTAGCCATAGGGCCTATGGGGGCTATAGGGGCTATAGAGCGGCACGGCCTGAGGGGCTATAGGGGCTAGGGGAGCGAGGCGGGGCCAAGTGGCGCGTGCACGGGGCGGGGCGGCACAGGTGCTCAGGGCGGGGTCACAGGGCGCGCGCGGCACGCAGTCTCAGAGCTCGCTCGCAGCGCGCGCCGCAGGTGTGAGGCGTGAGGAGCTGCAGCGCGCCTGCGCGGGGCGGGGCCGAGGGCATTTGAGCTCCGGCAATCGCCGCCGCCGCCATTTTGTCCGCGGCGCTCGGCGGTGGCGGCAGTGGCTGCTCGGGGCTCCCCGGCGGGGCCCAGGTGAGGTGCTTCTGTACTTCTCTTCATGTCTCTCTACTTGTCTCTACTTTCTCGCTGTCCTTCCTTTCTCCTCTTCCTCCCTTCCCCCTCTGCCGCCCTCCCCCGTCTGCCTTCCAGCCCGCCCGCCCCCTCTCTCCCCTCCCTGCCCCACCCGGCTGCCCTCGCTGTCCTACTGCACACCCCGACCAGCCCCTGCCCTCCTGCCTGTCCCCTCCTCACATCGCTGCCCAGCCTGACTCTTCCCTCTGCTCACTGTCTGTCCCTCCTGCCTGCTCCTTCCTCACCCCCACTACCCAACCTGACACTTCTCTCTCTTCGCACCTCTATGCCTTCTGCCTGCTCCCTCCTCACATCACTACCCAACCTGACACTTAGCTCTGTTCCCCCTCTGTCCCTCCTGCCTGCTCACTCCTCATCCCATTACCCAAGCTGTCACTTCTCTCTGTTCCCTGTCTGTCCCTCCTGCCTCTCCCTTCTCATCCCCACTACCCAACCTTGTCACTTCTCTCTGTTCCCCAGCTATCCCTTCTGCCTTGGTCTGTTCCTCGTTTCTGCCCCTCCGCTTTCCATTCCCCACCTGACCGGCCTCCCCCTACCCACCTCCTTATCCCCCCTGCTCTGTCCCCTTGATCCGCTCTTTGACCCCCTTATCCCTTTCTCTCTCTCCCCGCAGCCGCGGGGTTCGGGGCGCCGCAGAATAAAGCCCAGAGGGTCGGAGCCCAGCGCCCCTCCCTGGAGCCCCCACGGGGCCGCGCCCGCTCGGCGGGTCCCCCATGCAGGTCACAAGCACCGCCCGACAGCGCCGGGGCTCCGGCTGTCCCCACATCACACCGGGGCTCCCGGGAGGGTCGGGCTGGGGTTGGGGGTTTAGGGTGGGCCCCCTCCTCGGGAGGGGATCCGGGGGGGTTTAGGGTGGGAGGGGGGTGGGTTCGGGGAGGGTGGGGGGTGGGGTTAGGCAGGGCTCCCTCCGGAGGAGAGGGTCCTGGGGAGGGGTTAAGGGGCGGGGTTTGCCCCTTAGCCCCACCCATCCCGGACCCTCTCCGCAGGGGAGGGGGGATGCTGCTGTTGTGAACAAAATTTTGACTTCTCTTATTTCACGGGACAGACAAATTTGCCTTGGAGACAAAATTGTTGGATTCTGAGACCTCTAAAGCTGAGGAATGCAAGATCTCCACTTCTTTTCCTTGTATAACTTCTGAGAAAACAAAAAATAGAACTTTGCAGGTCTTGCTGAATCCAAAACTGTGGAATTACCAATTACTCTAAATCACTGCAATTCTATTTTTGAATCCTTGCCTTCTGTTGCCACCTATATCTATAAATATGCATTAAATCTGCCTGTACACAGCCAAATTTCTCTGAAATTCAGTCATCTTGCTCTCGCTGCATTTGAAACATTTCCTTTTGCCCTTCAGAATAGGTGGAGAGTCCCTGGCAGTGGCCCAGAGCACGTATGCAGTGAGTTGGTTTAAGGGCAAGGAGTTAAACCTGGTGTTTGGATTGCAGCTCAGCATAGCCAGAATTGTAAGTTGGCACCAATTGACATCTGGGAATGAAGAGAGGAGTTGTGTCCCTGCTTTTGGGGCTCCTTTGGGACAGTCTGGGACACCTGGAGCCTGGCAGGCTCCTCTTATCTGAGCTGTTTAACTCCTGATGCCCTTGGGATTGCAGCCTTGGATCATTTTTGGGGGCAAAATTAAGGAAAAAGTGCTTCTTTCTCCTGCCTGTCAGGTGGGAATTCTGTTTGTTCAAATGTGTTAAATTCAGCTCAGTTCATGAGCTCATATGTGTGTTTATGGCACTTCTGAAGTCTTGCTGAAAACACTGCCAGATTTGTGTGAAATTTCAATTTGCAGTGCTGTGTTTTTGTTGCAATGATCAATTTGTTACAAACCAACCCAGCAGGGAATCATTTGTATCCTTTTTGCTGGTGGTTGAAGTTCTCTGTGTAGCATTTCCCTCTTTGTCTGCTGTTCCTGTGGAATTCCTGGAGCTGGGAAATGCTGGGTGCTTCACATCGCTCTGTTCATGCTCACATGGCTCTGTTCTGCCTAGGGGAGCACGGTGAACATGAATATTATGGGATGGATCTACTCCAGGGTTCAGCATCTCCTGGGATCTGCAGGTAGGTCAGTGACATTTTGCATTGCTGTCACCTGCCTGTGTTAATAATTTATTAATTCATCACTGCAAAGCACGCTAATTATTGGAGCTAGGGAGAGCAATCCCAACACCTTTTGTCTCATAATCTCATGTTCTCTCAGGTTACTGCAGCTGCTAAAATGCTGGGGCATTTTTGGGGTTGCCAAATTTGGAGTTGGTGGCTTGTGGAGATGAAATGTTTCACATCCTCTGAGCAAAGGACAGGCTTGAAAAATTTCCTGAAGGGTGTCAAAGCTTGCCTGTAGCTGTCTGATCATAAAAGTGACATTTGAACAATTCTGGGGTGTGTTCCCTTCCCTCAGAGCCGTGGGCATGGTGGCTCTGGTGTTGGGAATAAGGCCAGGCTTTGTTCCTGTTACTGCAAGGTGCAAATGAGGAGTTTGGCTATGCTGAGTGGGAGTGGTGGTCATGTTTAAATAAAATCAATTTATATACACATTTATGGCTCCAAGGCAGGTGTCTGCCCTGTGTCAGGCTTCACTTTTACACTTTAATCTTTGAGTTGTGCAGCTCTTGAGCCTTGAAGTTGGCATTAAACTTGGTGTACCTTGTTGTGTCCAATAAAAAATGCACTAATTGGGCTGAAAACCCAAATTACTGCTTGGATTGTCAGCTGACTGTGTGGTGTTGCCTTCCCAGGGGGTGTCACTTGTCTCTTCTCACTGAGCTGTGCTTTAATCCTGCGTTACCTGGGCAGGAGAGCAGAGAAACTGCTTTGTAAAGAGCAAGGCAAGACAGGTGAGTGCTGGGGCTGAGCTGGAGCAGAGCCTGCCAGCTGCTCTGCACAGGTTTGCATTTGGGGTTTGCATTTGGGGTCATTCAGTGGCTGCTGCTTCATGTCCTCACAGTTACAATCTTCATTTTTAGATGAAGTTTTAGTTGTAAGCACTAGTTGGTCAGGCAGAGGCATTTTTTATATGTCATCTTTAGAGTCATCTAATCGCCATTTTATGCCATTTTTAGAGTCACTTTTTTTTATACAAATAAAGGTTTACACCTAATTTGATCTGTGCCATGACCACCTGTTCCTTGTTTTTTGAAGTTGGTCTGATTTCCTTTAGTAGGAGTGCAGAACCATGGAGCTTTCATCAGGCAGTGTGTGTTGAGTTTTCCATGTGGGAGAATTTAGAGCAATGAGAAATGAACTGAATTTAATTGAGATCCAAGGAAGAACATAGGGAATCCATGGGATGGAAGCACCTCAAAGCCCATCCATCCCACCCCAGCCATGGCAGAGACACCTCCACTATCCCAGGCTGCTCCCATCTGGCTCCAGGCAGGAATTTTTCCAACTGATGGAACATTTCCTTGACCAGTGTTTGACTCTGCTGCTCAGGACTTGCAGAGGCTTTGGAGCTTTTGTCCATCAGCTCAGGGAGAGAGGGACAGCTTGGTTTGGGACTGTGGGTTTTACACTTGGATCTCCTGGAGTGATTCCCACTGGGGAAACTGCAGCCAGGCAGGGACAGGGATGTGCTTTAGGAGGGATTTGGGATCAGATTTGGGATTGTCCTAGGTTGCAATATAGATGTAGTTAAGTATTCTATTACCACCAGCTGTGGGCTGTTAGCTGCTATCACCTGCTAATGACCCACTCCGGATGACAGGCAATGGGCCATCAGGGACCCACCGTGTGACTCATGGACTTATCCCATTGTGGGATGCTCTGCCCAGGAGGGAGGAACCAGGTGTTCCCACCTGGATATAACCTGGCCTTGGAACTGCCTGAGCTAGCCCTGTCTACTGGGTTCCCGGAGGACAAGAGCTACCACTGAATCTTCAGCTGGAGACTAGACCTTCACAGGATCACTGCTTCAACTGGACTACTTCAGTTGGACTGCTACTACCACCCTAACAGGGTGTTAGGTTGTATCTGACTTTGTCAGTGCTTTTCCTTGTATTATTTCACTTATTTTTAATTTCAGTCTGGACTTGTGATCTCCCACTGGTTTGTTTTCAAACCAACACAAGCCACAGGGGGTGCCTGGAGCAGGAATTCTCCAGGATCTCCATGGAAAAGGATGGAGCAGGGATTTTCCAGTGTCTCCATGGAAAAAGGTGGTGCCTGGAGCAGGAATTCTCCAGTGTCTCCATGGAAAAGGATGGAGCCACAGCTAATGCCTGGAGCTGGGATTCTCTAGATTCTCCATGGAAAAGGTTGGAGCAGGAATTTTCCAGCATCCCTAAGGAAAAGGATGGAGCCCAGGTGGTCCCTGGTTCTTGGAATGTGCCAACATTCCACCTCCACATGCTGCTGGAGCACAGATCCATGGATTTGGGCTCCAGGAGTCTCCTCCTGCCCAACTCAGGGATGAGCACCCCAGGGATGGTTTGGGGTGGAATCACTCCCAGGTCAGTGGGATGGGTTTGCCCTGCCAGGCTCTGGGTCAGTCCTGCTGCTCTGTGTCATTGCCTTTGGGTTGGGATTCCTTCCCTCTGGGGTTGCTCCTGGGCAGAGCAGGACATTGTTGGGGAGCTTTGGTTCATCCCCAGGGCTCTGCTGGGCTGGTTTGTCCTCCCTGGGATCTCCCTGGTAACGGAGCAGGGGAACTGTGTGCCTTTTGTATTTTTATCCTGGCTGGAAATACCAGCCCTGGCTAATTTTTGCCTTTGCTTTTGCCCACTGCGCCCCTTGGGCAGCAGCAGGTTGTGCCTTTGGCTTCCCAGGGATTGCAGCTGCCTGGGAATGGGGGGCCAGCTGGGATTTAGGGTCCTTCCACCCAAAAAAAATTTAAAAATTAAAAAAAGAGAAAAAAGAAAAAAGATAAAAAAGACCACAACAGTTTGGGATGAGGATTCCCTGGTGTTTGGGATGAAGATTCCATGGTGTTTGGGATGAGGATTCAGTTAGATTTTTGAGGATTTGTTAGAGAATCATTTGGTGTTTCGGGATGAGGATTTTATGGTGTTTGGGATGAGGATTTTAAGGTTTTTTGGGGTTGTGCCCTTGGGGTTGCACCCCGCAGCTCTCTGCTCCTCTGTGTCACTCTCAGGACCTTAATCTCAATAATTAATCAGTTAATTAGCTGGGTCAGGTGGGTGGTTTTGGAGATTAGTTTATTTCCCTCCTTTCCTTCAGGCATACTGAGGAATTCACTCCCCAGCAGATTTTGGGGAGAGCATGACCACAATTTTGGGGTCAACAGAGCAGAACTGTCACCTGAAACCATCAGCAGCACCAATTGTGCTCTCAGTCCCAGCACATCCAAAATTACCTGGAGGATTATTTGTTCCTGTCTTGATTTTTTTTTGGTTTTGGGTTACTTTGTTCCTTTTTTTTTTTTTTTTCCTTTTGTTCTGGGTTGCTTCGTTCCTTTCTTGATTTTTGTTTTTCTAATTTAATTCTGAGGTTTTTTGTGTTCCTCCATTCTTTCCTCTCCTTTGTGTTTTCTGTGTTCCTTTCCCCACTGAGCTGGATGAAATCCACCCAGCCAACCCTGACAGAAACTCCTTGAACATCAAGAACTAAAAACGAGGTTGAAACATCCTGCAGGAGAAAAGAAAAAAAAAAAACCCCAACCTCCCGAGTGTGATTTCACTCCCAGGTCACGTTAAGTGCAATTTCATTGCTGTGCCTCTGAATCAGTTTCCTTAAATATCTGGGCTGTATATTTAACTTCCCCATGAAGGGCTGCTGCTGCAAATATTGAGGCCATCCGGGGTGATTAAATGTTAAAAATGACATTTGCAGGGAGCTGCAGTCGCTGTGGGAATGGAGTTTGCCCAGAATTCACTCTGAGCTGAGCTGTGCAGCAGCCACTGCAGGAAAAAAAAAAATTCCCCAAAAAACCCAAAAATTCCCCCCAAAAAATAACAGGGGAATAATGTCAGAGCCCTCTGTGACTTCAGGAAAAAATCCTGAGTTTTAATCAGAGAATCCTGTTGGTCAGTAGTCTATTGTATTGTATATATTTATTGTATAGTATTATATAGTATTATATAGTATTGTATTATATTGTATTATATTGTACTGTACTATACTATATGATGTATCATTGTCTACTATTATATTTACATTAATATCTATAGCTATGTCTATATCTATATCTATATTCATGTTGATATTTATATGTCTAGATCTAGATTTATATATTATTATAATATTTTATAATGTGATTTATTAATTGTTCCCAGGTTTGTGTTCTGCCCACTCAGAGCTGCTCTCTTTGGGGTTTCATTCACCTGTGGCACTCAGAGAGAAATAAAAACCAAGTTTAAATTTGAAATAAAACTTGCCTTGCTGGAGCACATGGGGTGTGTGTTGTGCTGCTTCTGGGAGTCCTGGAAAAGGAATATCTGGAATTTCCTGCTCTGGATCCTTTGCAGGCTGACTTGGGGGAATATTTTATAACTATTTTCACAATTTTTGTAAATTCAAGTTGACGTTGTGGCCACTGAGAGGGAAAGATTTCCACAAGGTTTAAAATAATGAAACATTCTGAGAAAATCATGGAATAAAGGCTCTGATCCACCAGGAGTGAGGAGGACATGGATTCCCTTGGAGGAGGAGAATCCAAGGGAATCCATGGGAATATCCTGCTGAATTTTAGAATTATTGCAAAACAATTCTAGGGGGGGAAAAGAAAAAAAAAAAGACAGAAAAACCCCCACAATTTCAGAATTACTAGAAAAATATCTAGAAAACTACTAGAAAAAACATCTCCCAATTCTAGAATAGAATTGTTTGAATCTATGATGTATTATTAAAAGAGATGAGGAAAGAGCAACCTGTATTTGAATATATGAATATATGGATGGAATATCCATGGCTGGGCATTCCTACAGAGCAATAAATCCATATTGTACAGACAATGGGGAGATGAGAAATCCCAAATTATGACTCCATGGATAATATTCCCCAGTCCTGCTCAGTGGATCCTGCTGGAGCCTGGGGGTTACTTGAGGTCATTCTGGGGTCACTCCAGGTCACTTTGGGGTCACTTGAGGTCACAGGGGTTACCTGAGGTCATTTGAAATTTTGATCAGTGAGACTTGAGGTTACTTCAGGTCATTTCAGACCCCAGTTGGGGTTACTAGAGGTCATTCTGGGGTTACTCAAGTTCACAGGGGTCATTTGAGGTCACAGGGGTTACTCAAGGTCATTTGAGTTTTGGCTCAAACAAACTTGGGGTTATTTCAGACCCTAATTGGGGTCACTCAAGGTCACTTTGGGGTCACTTGAGTTCACAGGGGTTACTCGAGGTCATTTGAGTTTTGAGCAGTGAGATCTGAGGTTACTTTAGGTCATTTCAGACCTTATTTGGGGTTACTTCAGGTCATTTTGGGGTTACTGTAGGTCATTGGGGTTACTTGAGGTCATTTAAAATTTTGAGCAGTGAGACTTGGGGTTACTTGAGGTCATTTGAGACCCTGTTTGGGGTCACTCAAGGTCATTTTGAGGTTATTCTAGGTCACAGAGGTTACTCGAGGTCATTTCAGTTTCAGATCAGTGAGACTTGGGGTTACTTTAGGTCATTTCAGGCCCCAGTTGAGGTTACTTGAGGTCATTTTGGGGTTACTCTAGGTCACTGGGGTTATTTGAGGTCACAGGGGTTACTTGAGGTCATTTGAGTTTTTGGTCAGTGCAACTTGGGGTTACTTTAGGTCATTTCAGACCCTATTTGGGGTCATTCAAGGTCATTTTGGGGTTACTTTAGGTCATAGGGGTTATTTGAGGTCACAGGGGTTACTTGAGGTCATTTGAGTTTTTGAGTAATGTCACTCAGGGTTACTTTAGGTCATTTCAGACCCCAATTGGGGTTACTTGAGGTCATTTTGGGGCTACTTCAGGTCATTCTGGGGTCACTCTAGGTCATTGGGGTTATTTGAGGTCACAGAGGTTACTTGAGGTCATTTGAAATTTTGGTCAATGAGACTTGGGGTTACTTTAGGTCATTCTGGGGTCACTTAAGGTCATTTTGGGGTTACTTCAGGTCATAGGGGTTATTCAAGGTCATAGGGGTTACTCGAGGTCATTTGAGTTTTTAGTCAGTGCAACTTGGGGTTACTTTAGGTCATTTCAGACCCCAGTTGGGGTTACTAGAGGTCATTCTGGGGTTACTTGAGTTCACAGGGGTTATTTGAGGTCACAGGGGTTACTCAAGGTCATTTGAAATTTTGAGCAGTGTGACTTGGGGTTACTTTAGGTCATTTGAGCCCTTATTTGGGGTCACTCGAGGTCATTTTGGGGTCACTTCAGGTCACAGAGGTTACTTTAGGTCATTTGAGAGCCCAGTTGGGGTCACTCCAGGTCATTTTGGGGTTACTCGAGGTCATTGGGGTTATTTGAGGTCACAGGGGTTACTTGAGGTCATTAGAGTTTTTGAGCAGTGAGATTTGAGGTTACTTTAGGTCATTTCAGACCCCAATTGGGGTTACTTGAGGTCATTTTGGGGTTACTGTAGGTCATTGGGGTTACTTCAGGTCACAGGGGTTACTCGAGGTCATTCGAGTTTTTTAGCATTGTGACTTGGGGTTACTTTAGGTCATTTCAGACCCCAGTTGGGGTTACTTGAGGTCACTTTGGGGTCACTCCAGGTCATTGTGGGGTTACTTGAGTTCATAGGGGTTATTTGAGGTCACAGAGGTTATTTCAGGTCATTTGAAATTTTGAGCAGTGCAACTTGAGGTTACTTTAAGTCATTTCAGACCCCCAGTGGGGTTACTTGAGGTCATTCTGGGGTCACTCAAGGTCATTTTGGGGTTACTCGAGTTCATAGGGGTTACTCGAGGTCATTTCAGTTTCACATCAATGAGACTTGGGGTTACTTTAGGTCATTTCAGACCCCAAGTGAGGTTACTTTAGGTCACTTTGGGGTCACTCCAGGTCATTCTGGGGTTACTTGAGGTCATAGGGGTTATTTGAGGTCATTTGAGTTTTTGAGCAGTGAGACTTGGGGTTACTTTAGGTCATTTGAGACCTTATTTGGGGTTACTAGAGGTCACTTTGGGGTTACTTGAGGTCACTCTGGGGTTACTTCAGGTCATTCTGGGGTTATTCGAGGTCATTGGGGTTATTTGAGGTCACAGGGGTTACTTGTGGTCATTTGAAATTCTGATCAATGAGACTTGGGGTTACTTTAGGTCATTTCAGACCTTATTTGGGGTAACTTCAGGTCATTAGGGTTATTTGAGGTCACAGGGGTTACTTGAGGTCATTAGAGGTTTTGAGCAGTGCAATTGGGGTTACTTGAGGTCATTTGAGACCTTATTTGGGGTTACTTGAGGTCATTTCGGGGTTACTTTAGGTCACAGGGGTTATTTAAGGTCACTTGTGGTCCCTTGAGGTCATTTGGGGTTTTTCTCTCCCCAGGCCAGACTCGATGCCCATTTTTGGAGATCCAGAGGCAGAGCAGCAGTTTTGGGAATGCTGCTGGGATTTCAGCTCAGAGCTCCACTTTGGGGCTTCATTCCCATTTTTCACTCTTCCCTCAGAAGATTGGAGCAGAGAGGAGTTTGGGATTACAAACTGCATTAGAAACCTTCAACTTTGAGGGGGAAAATTCCCATGGATTTATCCATGGCTGGGATGGAGTTCATTTTTTGGGATAGAAAAAATGGATTTCCTATCCAATATTGCAGCTGTGGGGTTTGGTTCCCTTGCTGGCAGCTCCAGAGTGGGAAAAATGGGGGAAAATGGGAAAAAATGGGGAAGAATGGGGGGAAAATGGGAAAAAATGGGAATAAATGGGGGGAAATGTCAGGGGAAATGGGGAGGAAAAAATATGGGGGAGAATATGGGAGGAAATATGGAGGAGAAAAATATGGGTGGAAAATTGGGGAGAAAATATGGGGAGAAAAATATGGGGGGAAAACGTGGGAGAAAAAATTGGGGGAAATATGGGGGAAAATAACATATGGGGGAAATATTGGGGGCAAAAATATGAGGGGGAAAAATGGGGTTAAAAATATAGGGGAAAAAATATGGGAGGGAAAAATGGGGGAGGAAACATACGGGAGGAAAAAATATGAGGAGAAAAATATGGGGGAGGAAAAAATGGGAAAATAAATATGGGGGGAAATGTTGGGGCAAAAATATGAGGGGGAAATATGGGGAAAATATGGGGAGAAAATGGGGGAAATATGGGGAAAAATAAAATATGGGGGAAAAATATGGGGGGGGAAAATGGAGGGGAAATATAGGGAGGAAAATATATGGGGGAAAATAAAATATGGTGGGGGGAATTACTGGGGGGGGAAATATGAGGGGAAAATAGAGGAGGAAAATTGGGGGGAAAAATCTTTTTTTAGGCAGTTTTTACCCAGCCCTGTTGAATATCCAACACTCCCATTCCCAGCAGAAAACCAGGTGTTGGTTATTGTTATTCCTCAGGGATTTTCCTCCTTCCCAGCCCCTGCAGGATTCAAACAAATCCCTGTGCTCCTGGTTTCAAAGCCAGCAATCTGCCCAGGAATGCAAAAACCTTCCTGGGGTGCAAAACTCAACCTCCTTCCCTCCAAATTATTATAACTTTAAGATTCTGGGGCTTTTGGGCAAAGATGTGGGAAAAGAATAGCAAAGATTTGGGAAAATTCTAGTTTCCTACTAGAATATATCAAACGAGGCAAACAAACAGCAACAGCAGCAACCAAAACCAGAATAAAACCCCAAAATATCCTTTTCCCATCCTTTTTCCTTCCTTTTCCATCCTTTTCCATCCTTTTTCCATCCTTTTCCCACCCAGCCACAGCTTTTGTCTCCTAAGTATCTCCTAAGTACCTGAAGTTCTCATGGCTGAGGCAGCAAATGGCAGAAAAATTCCCTCCGAGAAAGAAAAAAAAAGGGAAAAAACCCTAAAAAAGTTAACTTTCCCCAGGTGTGTCTCCTTAAAGGGAGGATTTGCACAGCTGGGATCTCATTCCCCTCAGTATTGATGGAATTGCAACACCAAAAATGCAGCACTGAAGGAGGCAAGATAGAAAGGAATACAGAAACTATCAAAAAAGTGCTTTGATTCAGAATTAATTTGTTATTTACCACTGGTTTTGTACCATCCCTGGTGGTGTCTGCTCAGCCCAGCTCTGCCTGAACAGAATAAAGTGTTTATTTTCAAATAAAGATTCCCATTTGGTACAACTGCAGGTTACCTCTGATTTTATATGTTTTCCGTGAATTTTACATCCCAATCATTCCCACCCTGCCTGTCCCAGGATGTTGCTGTGGTGTGGTCTGTGTTTTTATCAAAGCCCCAAAAATGCTGATTTCATCCCTAATTTGGCCTCAATAATCCAGGTTTAGCAGCCAGGCTGATGGGGAGAGGGTAAAGCAGCTCTGAGGGTGAAAATAATCACAATAAGCATCAAAATTAATCAAAATAATCACCAAAAACAATCACAATAAGCATCAAAAATAATCACAATAATCATCAAAATTAATCACAATAATCATCAAAAATAATCACAATAATCATCAAAAACCAATCCCAATAATCACCCAGAATACTCCAGGGCTCCGCAAGGGAGGAGTGTTTGTAAGAAAAAGGGTGGATTGATCACTGGGAATAGCAGGGCTGGTAGGAAATTGGGAATGTGGGGATAATGATCAATTATTGATTTCCAGCAGGGTTGGACTGCATGACTCCATCCAGGATTTGGGGAATGCCAGAGGAGCAGCCTGGGAGCAACTCCTGCCAGCCCAGAAATGCCTTTGTGAGGAGCCTGGGAAGGCAAAAATCAGCATTTTGGGATAAACTGGGACTTCAGTGAGGCTTTAGGGTCAAACTGCTGCTGGGAGTCACAGAATTATGGAATATTCTGAGCAGGAAGGATCCACGAGGATCATCCCAGCTCTGCCCTGGAAGCTCTCCAGGTCCATCTCCCCATCTCCCAGCTGCGTGTTTTTGGGATTTCCATCTCTCAGCTCCTTTCCCAGGGGATTTTTAGGGAATTCCCCTCATCCCACCCAGGTCCTGCAGCTCCAGGCTCTCCATCAGTGATCATTCCCAATTTTCCTTCCTTTAGATTGCTGCCATCTCTGCAATGTGATAAACCAGGGGACACCATTTATCTCATCCCCCAGGCACCACTCCTGACTAATTAAAACCTTAATTAACTGGAGCAAACCCTGGGGGAGCTGCGAGGCAGCAGGAATGCCATTCCTGGACAGTGGGAAGAGCATTTCCTACTGGATTTGTATTTTTAAAATGCTATTTTTTTTCACTGTCAGTTCTCCAACATAAAGATTTAACATTTAAACAGGATGATGAATTTTTCCAGGTGGATTTTAGCTCAAAATTCCATTGGTTTTCCCGGAGCCAACAGACAGCCCTGCCCTGCCCAGTGCTGGACACACCCAATTTTTCCAGGGATTTTTGTCTCAACAGCACCAAAACCTCCAAATCTTCCAGGAATGAGCCATGAACATTACCCTCCAGACAATCCCTCCCATTCCCTCGCAGAGCTTTGGAGTTTCAGCTCCTGTAATCCCAGAGATCCCGAGGGAAAAAGCTGGAAAGGTCATCCCAACAATTTGAGAAGTGTCCATAATCAGCAGGATAGGATTTGGGATTTTTCCCTTTCGTTCCTCCTTCAGGCTGAGGGATGGAATTCCCTGGATTTGATTTAAGCTCTGTGGGAGTCAGGGTTGGGTTTGGAGGGAAAATGGAAAGAAAATCAGATTTTTCCAAGCGTTCTGCCTGTCTTGTGCTGCACAAGGACACCCAAAATAAATATTTTGGAGAGAAACGAGGACTTAAAATCCTTAATTCACTCCAAGGGCTGTGGGGCTTTGCTCTGGGAAGCCTCTTGGTGGAAAAAAAAGCAGCAGGAAGCTTTCAATGGAGCAAAATCCACAATAAAATCGGGAAGAGGAAGAACAGACAGGGTAGTAATTAGGCATGATAAAGGGGTGGGATGAGAGCACCTAATTAGGGGGAATTAATGGGAATCTGCAGCATTCCAGATGCTTTTCCCAGGAAACCTGTGCTTTGCTCAGAGAGTTTGAGAAAAAAAAAACAAAAAACCCTTGAATTTTTGGGGTTCAGAACAGAGACAGAGTTGAAAATCCATCATTATTTCAAAACTTGTGGAATTTATGGTTGGAATGATAAATATTTAGCAGATTGAACCAGGAACTGCTTCCAGGGAAATCCCTCTAAATTAGCCATGGAATTAAAAGAATAATTAAGCAATATTTACTTACAGTTACATCCAATCACTTCTTTTTCCCTGCTGTGATTAACTGAATTCCCAGGTTTCCTCCCAATCCCTGCACTTATTAAACATGGAAATTAGTTTTCTCTGACAACTCATTAAGAGCCCCAAATGCTGGGGATTCCACCTGAATCAGTCATTCCTCACTTCCCTGTGTTTTATACTGTGAGTTCCAGGAAAATCATAATTCCCTTGATCTATAAATTATATAAAAATAAATAAATTATATAAAGAGATAAATATATATACATATACATATATATATATATATATTATAATGGAGGAAATTCTTTTTGCACATTGGGTTTTCTGAATTGAGCAGGTAGAGCTGAAAGAGGAATTTCCCAGCACCAAAATGGAGTTTCCAGGATGCTCAGGTATATCCAAAGTCATCTCTGGCTGTTTCCATGTCTAAATCCAGTATTTTCCAAGATGTAAATGTTTTGGAAATATTTTTCATGTGGGTTTACTTGAAAATATTTCAATAATTTAGAATTCTTGAAATGGCATCATTTGAAAATCAATTGTGATTTTTAATTATGAAAACACCTCCCAGGGAACAATTCCATCCCCAAATCCCATCCAGTCCCACCTCCCCACACAGCTGATGCTCACTGCTCTGCAGCTCTCTGGGTTTTCCATTCTTCCCCTTTTAAAAGCAGGAATGGTGTTTTCCCATCTTCGTGGCTACAGGAAAACTGCATTTCAGGCTTCAAACGGCAGGGAATTCCCTGTTGCTGTGATGTCCCCCGAGGAGCACAGCCAGGATCCATTTTCTGTGGGATAAATCCATCTGGAGGCAGATGGGGAGAGACAACTCCAGCTCAGTCCCACGTTTGACTGAGGCAGTTCAGTAATCACTTTCTCAGACATCCAGGAGCTGTTCCTGGGAATCTGGGGAGGCTGAGGGAGCAATCCTGGAGATTTGGTTTGGCTGGAGCATCCAGGAGTGGGAATTGCAGGCAGAGCTGATGACCATTCCCAGCAGGTGTTCCCAGGCTGATGAGCTCCCTGGGGAAGGGAGCAGAGAGATCCAAATCCATTGCATTCCAGAGTGTGGAACTCCAGTTCCCAGCCAGAGCTGAGCTCCATCCATGGTTAATGTGCTGTTTATTGGGCTGATTTTCCATGGGGTTAGTCAGCCTTGCAGGCCTCAGAAAATCAGATTTTTTCATGGGGTTAGTCAGCCTTGCAGGGCTCAGAAAATCAGATTTTAGTTCCAGGCTCCCTGTTAGGCGCAGCTTTAGTCCAAAGCCTTGAAGAGCTCAATGTTTAGGTCGGGTTTGGATGTGTGGAGCAGCAAATCCTCCTGGAGGAGCTCAGGGAGCTCAGGGCTGGCCTGAGGACAGCCAGGAGTGACCCAAACCCCTCAGCTGTGTGGGGTCAGGTGTGCCTGGGTGGGGCAGAGGGGCTGCAGGTGTGCCTGGAGAGCAGGGCTGGGAGCTGGGAACGGGGCAGGGGGGCTGGGTGGGGAACCCCATTCCCCAGGGATCATCCCATTCCCCAGGGCTCACCCTGCTCCAGATGGACCGTCCTGTTCCTGAGGGACCATCCCATTCCTGATGGATGATCCTGCCCCACATGGACCATTCCACCCCACATGGACAATCCCATTCCAGATGGACCATTCCATCCCACCCCACATGGACCATTCCACCCCACACAGACCACCCCTCTCCAGATCAAGAGCTGACCCGAAATCCTGAGCAGGTCCCCTGGTGATCACCCAACACAGCCACATTCCCAGGGCTGGGATCGTTGGGATTGGCCTTGCTGAGCTCCCATGGGCACAGCTGGGCACATCTGGGCACAGCTGGCACCTCCTGCTGCTCCCCAGCAGGGCTGGAGCTGAGCCCTGGCCAGGAACCAACATCGCTGGCGTTAAGAACGGCTCTGCTGCCAAAAATCCCAAATATTTGGCTTCTGTCAGGAGCTGCTCCGCCTTCCCGGGATTGCCGTGGCGCTGATGGATTCCTGTTTGTTTGCTCCCGTTGGATTCCCTTCCCACGGAGGGATGATTTATTCACTGGAGGAAAACAAGCTCTAAAAATCCCTCCAGCTACTCAGCTTGGCTTGACTTCCCATTCTCTTTGTAGGCTGAAGGAAAATCCAGCCCAGCCCTGCAGGAATTTCCCTCCCAAATGGGAGATCTGGAATTATTGGGAGCTCTGTTCACAGGGACTGAACTTGTAATCAGATTTGCAATCAATAATTATAAAGTAGAAACAAATAACAGTGGAGTGGAAGAGGCTGAATTCAGTCATTCACTTCCAGTTTAACCCACGCTCTGTGGAGTTTTTGGGGATTTTTTCCCCTTTTTGTGTCAATAAAAAAAATTTATTTACAAGTTTTCCCTGAGTTGACATTCCTTTTGCACAGAGGGTTGGAAAATATCTGAACACATCCCTGAGCCATGCCAGAGCCGGGGTTTGTGAGGAACCTCCCAAATGAAATATATTTAAATTATTTTATATCATTAAATTATATTCTTCAAGATATTTAAATTATTTTATCTTTATATTTAAAAATATTAAATACATATTCCCTACCAGCGTTTAAAACCCCCACATTTTTGCATTTCCTATAAATTCAGATTTAAACACTTTCTTAGTGATCCTGGTTGTTTGCCTGTGCCTTACAGAGACTTTTGGCCCACAAAAAAATTGACAGTTGCTAATATTTTGGGTTATTATTTCTTTCCCTTTTATTTCCTACCAAACCAGAAATATTCGCACAAGTTTAGGTTCAGAGCTCTTTCACCACGTGCTTGAAATCACCAGAATTAGCTCTGGAAAAATGGATTTTTGGCAACGCTGGGAAAACCCCTAAAGGAATCCGCTGAAAAGCACCACAAACCCCAGCGAAGCCACTTAGGGGCAGATTTGGGATTGGAATCAGGCGGGTTGGGGTTCAATAAAATTCCCATGGGGATGGAAGGAGCTGTTTGGATTTTGTGCTGGAAGGTGGGTTTATCTAGATCAAATCGATTAGAAAATAGAATATAAAATATAAGCTATAATCGATGTATTCCGTGCGCTCTGCCCACACCCCCTTCATCCCCGCACGGATTCCCTGCAGCGCCGCCTGGAAATCCGAATTTCCCTCCTTCCCGCGGCTCGGGATGACAGCGAATCCATCCCCTCTCTGGAGCACAGCCAGTTCCTCAGCTCGCTGCCTGCGCGCTGCTCGCTCCCGCTCTGCCTCTTCCCTTTCATTTTTTATTTTTTCCCTCTCTCGGAGGTTTCTCCGATGCCGCCAGAGTGAGCTCAACTCGGAGCTGTGCAGCTTCCCTGCCTCCTGCTATTCCAGCCGAGCCGGCGGTGGGAGGAGCAGCATTCCTGCCTCCTTCTCCCGGGAAACTTCACCATGCGGCTGGTAAGGGATTCCATTTGCTAAGGGAATTGCCCTGCAGGGTTGGGAATTCCCAGCGCATTCCCAGCGCATTCATTCCCATCTCATTCCCAGCTCATTCCCATCTCATTCCCAGCTCATTCCCAGTTCATTCCCAGTTCATTCCCAGCTCATTCCCAGTTCATTTCCAGCTCACTCCCAGCTCATTCCCAGTTCATTCCCATCTCATTCCCAGTTCATTCCCAGCTCATTCCCAGTTCATTTCCATCTCATTCCCAGCTCATTCCCAGTTCATTTCCATCTCATTCCCAGCTCATTCCCAGTTTGTTCCCATCTCACTCCCAGCTCATTCCCAGCTCATTTCCAGTTCATTCCCATCTCATCCCCAGCTTATTCATTCCCAGCTCATTCCCAGCTCATTCCCAGTTCAATCCCAGCTCATTCCCAGTTCATTTCCCGTTCATTCCCAGCTCATTCATTCCCATCTCATTCCCAGCTCATTCATTCCCAGCTCATTCCCAGTCCATTCCCAGCTCAATCCCAGTCCATTCCCAGCTCCCTCGGGAATGCCGAAGGGAAGGGATGTCGGGGGTGTGGGATGCCCGCCGGGATATGGATGGACGTGGATTCCTTAAAAAATCTGGGATCCGGCAGCACTTTTCTCGGGGAGGAGGAGGCTGGAAAAGCCGCGGTGCGATTCCTGACGTGCTGTAAGCTTATTAAGGGAATTCATTAAAGGTTGGGTTCTGCTGTCGGTTTGGGAATGGGGAATCATCTCCGGCTGAAAATTCCAAGCGGTGCTTGGAAAAGATGCCTGAGAGTTCTCAGGGCTCTGCCGAGCTGCTGTGGCAGAATTTCCCTGGATTTCGCAGCCTTTTCCCTTTTTGCTCTGCAATTACCGGCAGACAACAATGTGGCTGTGCTTCCTGCGGGGAGCAAACCGCGGCTCAGCCTCGGAATTCCTCAGGGATTTCAGCTCCCGGCGATCCATCCCA